>NC_138984.1:98320613-99573589 GCF_964341445.2 Mesoplodon mirus | reverse complement strand
CCCCTCCCTGCTCAGAAGCTGCTTAGTGTTTGAGCTGCCACAGAGTCTCACAGCGAAGCTTTTTCCTTGGCCGTGGCAGCCTTCACTCCAGTGTGGAGCTGTGACATGGGGCAAATAGTGCTGGAGCATTTGCTCAGCTCAGGTTAGGGCATGCTCCGGGGTGGTCCTGGGAAACAAGTCAGCCAGCTGTGTGGTTTCAATCTGCCCTCTCCACCCTGCTTCGGGAGCAGGCAAGTGTTCATGTGCTCCTCACAAGCAAGGTACAGGATTTCCCCTCCCTCCTGTTAGTCCCACTTGCCCTCCAATGAGCCAAAGGGGCTTGTCTTCCCTTTGTCAGACCCCAGGGTTAGAGCACCCAATATGTGGCTCAAACTGCTCCCTGTCCAGGGAGGGTCTCTGCCCATGTAATCTCTTTTCTTCTGAGTCCCCTACCAGGGGCACAGACTCCCACCTGACCACTTCTCTTCCCTTCCTACCCAATTTTGTGTGTATCTTTCTTAGAGCCTTGGTTGTACAGGAGTCTTTCTGTCAGTCTCCAGTTAGCTTTCTGCAAGAAATGTTCCACATGTAGATGTTTTTCTGGTTTTTTTTTGGTTTTCTTTTGTTTGTTTGTTTGCGGTACGCAGGCCTCTCACTGTTGTGGCCTCTCCCGTTACGGAGCACAGGCTCCAGACGCGCAGGCTCAGCGGCCATGGCTCACAGGCCCAGCCGCTCTGCGGCATGTGGGATCTTCCTGGACCGGGGCACGAACCCGTGTCCCCTGCATCGGCAGGCGGACTCTCAACCACTGAGCCACCAGGGAAGCCCTGTAGATGTATTTTTGATATGTTCGTGGGGGGAGGTGAGTTCTGTGTCTTCCTACTCCACCATCTTGATTTGGATCCTCATCTTTTTAAATATAGTCTTTCAGTATTATAAACGTCCTTCTAAGTACTGCTTTCACTGCATTCCACAACTTTTAGTAAGTTGTAGCTTCATTTTCATTTAGTTGAAAACATTTTAAGAATTTTCTTGAGACTTTGACTCGTGTTATTTATAAGTATGTTTCTTAATCTCCAAATATTTGGGGATTTTCTAGCTATTTTGATTTCTAGTTTAATTTCTTTGTGGTCTGACAACAGACATTGTATGATTTTATTTTTTAAATTTCCTCAGGGTTGTTATGGCCCAGAAGGTGGCCTATCTTGGTGAATGTTCCATGTGAACTTGAGAAGAAGGTATATTCTGCTGTTGTTAGATGAAGTATTCTACAAATGTCAATTAGATCCAGGTGACTAATGATGCTATGCATTTCAACTATGTACTTATTGATTTTACGCCTGCCAAATATGTCAATTACTGATAAAGGGGTTTTAAAGCCTCCAACTATAATAGTGGATTTATTTTTTTCTCCTTGTAGGTTTACCAGTTTACCACATGTATTCTGATGCTCTGTTGTCACACACATACATGTTAAGTAAAGTTATGTCTTCTTTGGAAATTGGCCCCCTTATTATTATGTAATTCCCCTTTATATTCCTCATAATTTTCCTTGCCCTGAAGTCAGCACTACCTAAAATTAGTATAGCTACTCCAGCTTTCTCTTTTTTTAATATTTATTTACTTGTGCTGGGTCTTAGTTGTGGCAGGGGGGTTCCTTAGTTGTGGCTCGCTGGCTCCTTAGTTGCAGCTCCTGATCTCCTTAGTTGTGGCTTGCCAGCTCCTTAGTTGCCACACATGGGCCCCTTAGTTCAGCTCCAGGGCTCTTTAGTTGCGGCTCACTGGTTCTTTAGTTGTGGCACACGGACTCATTAATTGTGGCATGCAAACTCTTAGTTGTGGCGTGCATGTGAGATCTAGTTCCCCGACCAGGGATCGAATCCAGGCCCCCTGCATTAGGAGTGCGAGTCTTATCCACTGCACCACCAGGGAAGTCCCCAGATTTCTTTTGATTAATATTAACATGGTATATTTTTCTCTATCTCTTTATCATCTATCTGTGTCTTTATATTTAAAGTGAGTTTCTTGCAGACAACATATAGTTGGGAGCCTCAAGCTTTTAAAGGATGAAATCTTCAGATCCTAGTGATCATTTAGATATGAGGATCATAGGATGACTCAAGTGTTTTCTTCAACAATTGCTAGTTTCATTCACTGAGATAAAGGATGAAGGGGAAAGAGCAGATTTAGGGACAGAGGAGATGTGTGGTCATGTTGAGTTTGTTGTGCCCATGGCCTATCTGCTGGAGATATCCAGAGACTAGGGCCTTGGTGGAGCTGGAGTTCCAGATAGCGATGAGGGTTTGAGACATTGACTTCAGACTCAGAAGTGCTTTGATTTTGTCAGTGGCCCTGGGAGAGGGTGGAAATGTGCAAGGGGAGTGGGCAGACTGAAGGAGAATAGAATGAGAACCACCATATCAATGAGATTTCTTTGGTTTCAATGACAGAGTACAGATGGCTTAGCTCAAATAACAAAGTGCAAAAAGTCAAAGACAGGATTTCTGTCTTTTGTTTCATTCCCTCCTGTCCTTCCAACTTTCTTCTCTCATATCAGCTATTTTCAGGACACTAGGACCATAGCCCCTGGCAGTTCTGGAATCACATTTCAGAACTTTGCAACTAGAGGAGAAAACTAATCCCCAGCTTCAATTCAGAACATCTCAGGGAAAGCCCTTTCTTGGATTGCATGCCATCTTTGAGGTACCATGATTCATGGTTCCTATCAGAAACATTTTGGACAAAGGGAGGAGAATTTCCCCCAAAAGAAAATAGGGGAAGGCACATCAGGCAGACAAAAACAACCAGCATCTCCCTCAGACACCAAGAGATCAAGGTGAGGGAAAGGGCCCTGGGAGGAGATGGAGGGGAGCCCCTAAAGCAAAGGAATGACAGGGAAGTGTAGTCCTGCAGAAGCCAAGGGGGCGTGCTCAGGGAATAGAACATGGCTGAAAAAGTCCTGTCATGGACTTGGGCAATGTTAGCCCTGGAGGGGTCGGTGCAGCGTTTGTGGGTACGTGTGTGTGACCCAAGGCTTGGGAAGGCATGAAGGGTGAGGTAGTGGAGGCAGCATGATGGGGCAACTCTTTCAGGCAGTTCAGCTGTGGAATAGAAACAAGAGGAGGGAAATAGCTGGAGGCAGTCATGAGGCCAAGAAAATTCATTTTAAGATAGACAAAACTTGCATCTTTATGCAGGGAGGAAAACCAGAAGAGTAAGAAAGAATGAAGATGTGAGAGGGAGGGGTAATTGTATTAGTTATCTACTGCTGCATAACAAATTACTCCAAGATTTTGCAGCTTAAAATGACAAATATTTATTTCCTCACCCAATTTCTGAAATCCAAGAACAGCTTATCTGGGTGGTTCTGGGCCAGGGACACTCACGTGGTTTATATTCATTTTCTAGGGTTGCCATAACAAAATGCCACCGACTAGGCAGCTTAAACAATAGATATTTATGTTCTCATAATTCTGGAGCTGGAAGTCTCAGACCAAAGATGTTGGTAGGGATGGTTCTTCACAAGGCCCCTCTCCTTGGCTTGCAGACAGTTACCCTCTTGCTACTTTGTCCTCGTATGGCCATCCCTCTGCATGTACAGCTCTGGTATTTCTTCCTCTTCTTACAAGGATATCAGTCATGTTGGATTACGCCCCACCCTCACAGCTTCAGTTTAACTTTACCACCTCTTTAAAAGAGCTTTATCTTCAAATACAGTTCCATTGTGAGGTACTGAGGGTTAGGACTTTCAACATATGAACTTGGTGAGGGGTTCAAAATTCAGCCCATAACAAGGTTGCAGTCAGGACGTTGGCTGGAGCTCTGGTCATCTGAAGCCTTGACCACGGCTGGAAGATCCGCTTTCAAGATCACTGGCTGTTGACTGGAGACCTGAGTTCCTCACCACATGGGTCCTCCTTGGGGCTGCTTGAGTATCCTCATGACATGGCAGCAAGTTCCCCCAGGCCGAGCGATCTCAGACAGAGCAAGGAGGAGGACACAGAGCCTTTTATGAACTAGTCTCAGAAGCTACACTCCATCACTCTGACATTATTCTATTTGTTAGAAGGGAGTCACTAAATCCACATCCACAGTAGGGAGAATGAGTCTCCATATTTGGAAGGGAGTAGTGTCAAAGAATTTGTGGGAGTATTTTAACCACCAGCGTAATTGATAAAGCAAAAGCCCTGATGGAGGAGGCCAGAGAGGGCAGGGCTGGAAGGGTTAGTGTGGGGCTGTCAGGGGGCCCCTTCCCCTGGGCAGTCCCTTAAATGTTCTCAGATATAGGGAAAGGCAGGGAGTGGGCAGAGCTGGAAGCTGAGGGTGATTTTTCGATCTTTTTTCAATGACACAGATCAAGGTGTTCTGCAGAGTGAGTAGTGGGAGGGAGATTTGAAATAAGAGTGTTGTTGGGTTTTTTTTTCCCAGAAAGAGCTGACCAGGGCCCACTCAAGTGTCCCTGAGCATTTCTAAGGTCGTAGGGGAGGTGCTGGCCCCTATCGTCAAGATGGTGTGACCCATCCTTGGTGTGCTCAGCTTGGTGCTGGGACTTTTCAAGGTGCGAGCAGGAGTCAACAACATTCACAAGACAAGGGTGGACCAGAGGGGTCCACATAGAGTGCAGCTTATTGTACTTTATTTTTGTATTGCGTTTATGGGTACTTATAAAAGCACTTCGTTCCAGAAAAGATGTAAGTCAGTTTCTAGGCAGGCTGGGAGAGAAATGAAGCTTGGATGCCTGGTTGATAGAATGGAGAGAAAAGCAAGGGCTGAGAGGTCGTGATGAAATGAGGGAACAGTTGGCCATGGGCAGAGGGCCGGGTGCTGGCCTGGGGTGTGGCTGGCAGCTGGAGGACATGGCTTCTGAAGTGGAGAAGTTCTGGGACACAGGAAGACCAGGGCCAGTCGTGGGGGAGTGGAGGTCAGTGGAGTCTGGGGACCAGAGGAGTGGGAGTCCAGAACACTTGGCAGGTTCATCCCCCGGGGATGGCAGGACTGGTGGGGGGCACCTATAGGACACATCCTGGTGTCTGGAGAGGGATTATGTCCATGGAGATCCGTGCCATGGGTGAGGGGGTAGAGAGTGACAGAGCTAAAGAACAAGGGTGAGCCTCAGATCCCTACCTGGGGTGGAGAAGTGCGGGGCCAGAGCCACAGTGGGGAGCGAGAGGCAGGCAATGCCCTCTGCGTCTTTCCCACCCACCACCTCATTGCAGTATGTGAGGCGTGGAGATGGACCAGCCTCCCCTTGAAAGAGCTGTAGCCTCAGACCCTTCAAAAGGAATCTCAATCTGATTACTACCGCCTTTTACATTGTAGGCGTTCAACAAATGCTAGGAGGAGTAGATTGCCATAAACATATAACTGCTCACACACTAAGGAAAACTTGGAATAAGAAACTTCTTTGTCCAGCAGAACAGGGTGGCAAAGGCTCTCTGTCACATTCACCCACCACCTTCACCTCTGCTCTCCTCTTACCTCCCAGCTTGGTCTGCTCAACCCCAATGTGCTGACCCCTCCCATCCTTTGCACTTCTCCCTCTGCCTTTGCTAAAGTTGCAGCATCCCTAGACAATCGCTCCCCCCCTCCTTTTATTTTGGTCTAGCGGCTTTCGAGATCTCAGTTCCCTGACCAGGGATTGGACCCGGGCCACGACAGTGAAAGCCCTGAATCCTAACCACTAGACCACCAGGGAACTCCCGAGAAGGGCCCTCTTTCCTTCCACTGTGAATTCTTACAAATCTGGCAAAGCCATTGTCAAAGGACATCCTCTCCAAGAGCTTCGTTCTCTGTTTCACTGAACAACTATTTCCTGGGTCCCTCCTTGGAACAAGTCTGTGTTAGAAGCAGGGAGCATATGATGAACAAAAAATCCAGTACCTGCCTCCCGCTGTTCACTGGGGCAAGGCTGGGGATGGGTGGGGCTCCTCCTTGATATCAGGGCCTCCGCCCTCCCCTCCCTCCCCCTCCCCCTCCCCTCCCTCCCCCTCCCCCCTCCCTTCCCTCCCCCACCTGCTGGCAGCTACACAGGCCCGCCTGTGTGCTCCCAGGGCACGGGGGAGGCCGCCAGGTGCTGCAGACAGGTTTGAAAGGAGGCAGGTCCAGGTTGAATTCCCAACTGTGATCAACGGGTCACCTTTCCTTTGTTGAGTCCCAAGAGTGAAATGGGGGATATCTGTGTTTTGGTGGTGTCCGTGAGGTTTATTTATTTATTTTTGGCTGCGTTGGGTGTTTGTTGCTATGCGTTGGCTTTTTCTAGTTGCGGCGAGCAGGGGCTACTCTTCATTGCGGTGCACGGCTTCTCATCATGGTGGCTTCTCTTGTTGCAGAGCACGGGCTCTAGGTGCACAGGCTTCCGTAGCTGTGGCTCGAAGGCTCTAGAGCGCAGGCTCAGTAGTTGTGGCACACGGGCTCAGTTGCTCCGCGGCATGTGGGATCTTCCTGGACCAGGGCTCGAACCCGTGTCCCCTTCATTGACAGGTGGATTCTTAACCACTGCACCACCGGGGAAGCCCCTGTCCGTGAAGTTTAGATCAAGTATGTTGTGTCTCTAGTTCTGCTGGCTGCTTCCCTCAGCACTCCGTGTGGTGTAGGGTGATGACTGGTATTCACGGATGTCTGACCAGACACAGCTTGAGCTTCTGGATGGCAGGGATGGTGTCCTAAGGATGTTCAGAACCACCGCACTCCCAGTTGAGCCCAGTGCCAAGTGCAAAATAGACATTCAGTAAAGATGAGATAGGATGGATGAAGCTGAGGGAGCCTCCTTTCACACTTGCGGTGGGACTATGACTCATCCGTCCATTCATTGAAGAGTCATTTCTCGGCCCCATGCCAGGTGCTCAGAGCCACGCTGATGAACACACGTGGCTCCTACCCTCCAGGGCTCCAACTCAGGGCCACGAGGACTGACATTCTGCTTTCTCTCTGCACACAGGCTGTCAGGAGTGGCTGCCTCAGGATGTCGGGCTTGAGACTGGTAAGAATTGCATCTCTTCCATCGTGGGGTTGTTCATGGGAGTTGCCAAAGGCTGAGTCAAATCACTCCCAAGGAAAGAAGAAGAGAGGCAATGAGACCCTATAAGGAAAATACCGGAGACAGGGAGTTTGGAGGAAAGAGACAGATTGTATTACCTCAAGAAAATGACCTTGGCCAACCTTTGGGCTTTGGCAGGGGGACCACACTTGCACAGTAATCCCTCACTTATATTCGGGGCTTAAAATGCCCTGACAAAACGCACTACAATATATAAATAGGCAACCAACATGGACCTACTGTATAGCACAGGGAACTATACTCAGTATCTTGTAGTAACCTATAATGCCCTGCACCATTTTACATTCCCACCAACAGTGTACAAGGGTTCCAATTTCTCTACATCCTGAATAACACTTGTTGTTTCCTGTACTTTTTATAATGGCCATCCTAACAGCTGTATTGCTCTCTTCCTGAGATCTTTGTAGGAGGTGTTCAGCCCTCGTATATGATTTGAATTTGTCCTGAATTATCTTATAAGTGAACTTGTCTTTTTGTCTGCTTACCCCTCAAAAAATTATTTCTTTATTTTTGAAGTCCAATAAACTTTATGTCCTAGAGTTGATTTTTCTTGTCATCATTTCAAAGAAATAATGGTGCGTCTTCAATCCATAGATTCAAGGCTTCATTAATTTCTTGAAAGTTGTCTTGAATTTCATATTTAAGTAATTTTTCTGGTTTTTTTCCCGATTTTCTTCTTTGTGCACTTCAATTGTTAGTATTTTTGTCTGTCTTCCATATCTATCCTTTTTTTCCTAATCCTAATTTTGAAAATTTCTCTGTCATTTTGCTCACTTTCTTCCTCCTGTCTTCCATGATCTTTACTACGATTTTAGCGGTGCTTATTCCCCTGTTGTTGCTTCCAGTTTTGCTTTCATCTCTGGCCCATGTTTGCTTCTTTTCCTCCCTTTCTGTCTTGAGCTCTGCCAATTCATGTCCCATCCTTTACAGTTGTCTTGGCTAATTTCTGAGCTCTTGTGCCTCTGCTCTCCACCTCAGTAAGTTTTTTGGAAATCATGGTGAGATACTTGGTCACAACTTTCCACTGCTCTGTGGCAGTTTGTTTTCCACTGGTGAGTGTTATTCACCTGCTCATTTCCTCCTTTTGAATTTCAGTATATTTGCATGTGGACCTCTGCTTGTTCCTTTGGGATTCCTCCGCTTTGAGCAGGGTGAGCTTTTTTGGATTAGAAAGAGGTTCATGTGGGTCAATGCCATGTTGCAGGCCAGGCACAAACCTAGTGAGATTTTAGTCTTTATCTTTCCCCAGCCAGTGGGTTTGGGTAGTACAGGGCTATTCGCAGGGCAAAGACTCTCTTTTTGCACCTCGCAGAGAGAGACTTTCCTGCAAAAACTAGGCCAGGGAAGCTTCCGTTGCCACCTCCCATTAACTTCCTGGCAAGAGTGAGAAAGGGCTGGGAGCAGGGTAGGAGAGAGGGAAGAAGAAAAAGAAGAAGAAGGAGGAGGGGAAAGGGGAGAGAGCATGCCTCAGCCACCTTGGGATCTCTTGGTTGGAAGGGACACCCCCCGGGGAGGTAAGTCTTCAGCAGGAAGGGGAAGGTGGATCAAGGATCTGACCACCGACTCCTCTCTGCTCTCCAGGGTGACCACGTGTGGCTGAACCTCACCTCTGCTGACAAGACCAGCGTGCCCATCGGGGGCATCATCAAAGAAACAAAGCCTGGCAAGATCTTGGTTGAAGATGATGAAGGCAAAGTCAGTACGGCCACGCTCTCCTGAGAGGCTCAGCCTTCTCAGCCCCATTCCTCCACCCCTCCTGGGCCCTGAGCCCCCTCCCTTCTCTGGTGCTGCTCCCAGCACCAGGGATTCCAGAGCCCAAGTCAGGGACCCATGATGTGGCAGGACAGACTGCAGGGAAGTCCCGTCGTGGTGAACATTGTATGTCTATCTTGGGAACTGTTTCTATAGTGAAGAAGCAGGGAGTGTGTTGGCAGATGGAAAATTAGGACAATTAGGGGAGCAGGAAAGCGTGAAGTGGGAAACGGGCTGTGACAGGGAGAAGGGAAGGGCAGGAAGATTGTTTGCAAAGTAAAGGAAGCTGAGTAGGAAGGACAGGAGGAGGGAGGGAAAGGTGAGAAAGATGCATGGAGGGGAGGCCCCAGAATGTGAGGAGGAGGAGGAAGCCCAGCTCACGCTGAGCAAAACAGCCCAGAAGAGAGAGGAGGAAGCTCAGGGTGACCTGCTGGGAAGCGAGCTCCGTCACCTGGGGGGCTGGGGAGCAGCGGGGGAGCGACAGTGGAGACTGGCATGCAGAGTGAGGGGTCCAGCTGGCCATTTAAATCCTCCTTGGGCAAGCCTCTTTGCTGAGGGGCTTCAAAGGGAAGCATGTGGAGACTTGGCCTCCAAGGAGAAAATTCTAGACTGTGACCTGTGAGCCCCACAGATTGGAAGCCAGTCAAATGTTAACAGTAATATTTTCTATTTGCAAAACGATGTCATGCCATTTAAAGAACACTTTTACTTGCACACTTTTATTCCAACCACCTGTGAGGCTCCCCAGCTGCACACTGCCCCTGATCCCAATCACAGCCAAATCTAACTCCTGGCTACACGCTCCTCTGACCCCGGTCTGAACTTCGCCCTTAGCCCCAGTGCACACTGACCCTCAGCCCTAGACGTGTGCTGACTCCAGCCTCGGATTGAGCCGATCCCTTGACCTTCACCACAGACCAACCCTGGCCAGGTGCTGGCCACCAGATCATCTGATCCACTGAGGATGTGGAGGACAGGTTGGCCCAGGACAACCCCCGCTCAGGAAAGCCGTGCCCTTTGTTCCAGGAACACTGGATCCGAGCAGAGGACCTTGGCACCCTCAGCCCCATGCACCCCAACTCTGTTCAGGGCGTGGATGACATGATCCTCCTGGGGGACCTGAACGAGGCTGGCATGGTGCACAACCTCCTGATCCGCTACCAGCAGCACAAGATCTACGTGAGTCCCTCCTGGCCACATGGGGCCCCCTGGTGTGCTGGGGCCACACGTGCTGACTTGGCTGGGGAAGCAAACTATGCCCCGGGCACACCTGGCTCAGTCCCCATTCCCCACGCCCTCATAGTAGGAGGATGCTCATCAATCTCTGCTCCCCAGTCTGAAAAAAGCAGGGGGATAAAGGCTTCGCGTGTACAGAAAGCTGACATGCAGCATGCCAGCTCAGTACCCGGCACATAGGAGACACTCAGTCACTGCTTCCTCTTTGCTCCTCTGTGGCTGAGCAGAAGGCCTGCTCTGATGGCCGAGTGGACTGAAGGCCATGGGGAGTAGTCTTCTGCCTGGTTCCTTCCTAGGTATGTGGCAGAGACAGGGTCACCAGGCAGAAGACCTCTGCCCTCCTATGAAGTAAGTTGTGTGATGACCAGGAGGGCCGTGTAGGTAAATGCGGGTCCTTCTCCCAAAGCCTAGTGGTGGATGGGAGGGTCTCATCTCTGTTCTAATGCAGACCTCCCGGGGAGGTGGTATTCCAACACTGACACCAGCCCTGCCATGAGTGGGTGTGACCCGGGGAAGTCACCACCTGCCTGGGCTTCTCAGAGGGAGGTGGCTCATTGACCTCTGACCAGCCCTGATGCTGGGATGCTCAGAGGAGTGGGAAAGTGAGCAGGGGCCCCCCCGAATAGAGGGCTGGGCTGGGAGAGGAGGAGGAGGAGGCCCTCAGGGGAAGGAGGAGGGGACGGGGCACTCTGAGTCCACTTTGGATGAGTGAGTCTCAGCTCCTGGGACCAAAAACAACAATTATCCAAGTTGAATTGCAGCTTATCTTTTCCAAAGAGCTTACGCTTTCATTCTTTTTGGGTTTTTTTGTTTTTTTTTTTTTTTTGCGGTACACGGGCCTCTCACCGTTGTGGCCTCTCCCGTCACGGAGCACAGGCTCCGGATGCACAGGCTCAGCGGCCATGGCTCACGGGCCCAGCCGCTCCGCGGCATGTGGGATCATCCCAGACCAGGGCACGAACCCACGTCCCCTGCATCGGCAGGCGGACTCCCAACCACTACGCCACCAGGGAAGCCCTATGCTTGCACTCTGTTATCTGGTTGCCATAGTCCTGAGCCAGAGAGATTATCCTCTCCCTTCCTAAAATGAAAACGAAGACACGGATGACGGTTGAGGTCACTGTCCCCATCCCAACCCAGAGGGGCATGCAAGCCCAGTGGAGGCTCCAGATGAGCGGGTGATTCCGAACTAGGGTCCAGGAGGGGTCCAGGAGGGCTACTGTGGTGGCCCAGCCTCACAGAGACCCCTGTGAAAGGCAGGTGAAGACTCACTTCATACCTTCACTCCTTTTTTTTTTTTTTTTGTGGCTGCATTGGGTCTTCGTTGCTGTGCGTGGGCTTTCTCTAGTTGCGGTGAGCGGGGGCTACTCTTCATTGCGGTGCGCGGGCTTCTCATTGCGGTGGCTTCTCTTGTTGCAGAGCACGGGCTCTAGGCGCGTGGGCTTCAGGAGTTGCAGCACGCTGGGCTCAGTAGTTGTGGCGCACGGGCTTAGTTGCTCCGTGGCATGTGGGATCTTCCCATACCAGGGATTGAACTCGTGTCCCCTGCATTGGCAGGCGGATTCCTAACCACTGCACCACCAGGGAAGTCCCCATTCCATCCATTTTTATCAAGCCTCTTCTGAATACCAGACGGAGCGCCAAACATTAAGCACGACCACCTCATTTAATGTCCCTGTGAGCATCCTTATCTTTCCAGGTGAAGGATCTGAGCTGCAAAGGGTCTCGTCTCTCGGTCCAGAATCAGACCCCGCCTTGCGGCCACAGTCAGCCAGCCCTGGTGGCCCTCGGGAGGTGGCATCCAAGGCCAAGATCAGGGCCAGGCAGCACTGATCCTCAGAGTAGGGGTCACTAACCACCTTCTCCCTTCCCCAGACATACACAGGCTCCATCCTTGTGGCCGTGAACCCGTACCAGGTGCTGCCCCTCTACACCGTGGAGCAGGTGCAGCTGTACTACAAGCGCCACGTGGGCGAGCTGCCACCGCACATCTTTGCCATCGCAAACAACTGCTACTTCAACATGAAGAAGAACAAGATGGACCAGTGCTGCATTATCAGGTGAGGTCCTGGGCGGGCAGGCGGGCCAGACACTGCCTCTGAGCATCTCATAAAGGAGGGGGCATCTCCTCTCCCAAAACCTCTCTGGAGTAGCGTGTGACTTAGGGGCTCCCGTTCAACTGCAAACACCCCCCTTCACGGCCAAGAACTCCCCTGCATCTGGCCCCTGTGGCCTCTCCACCCTGAAAAGTCCTTCTGAGGCTGCCTTCCTTCAGAACCTGCTCTTCCACTGTATCATCAGGGCCTGGACCGCCCCAGCCTTCTGTGAATATTTCCTGAGACAAGGAAGGAAGGGTGGGGATGGGTTGGTTTAGAAATGGGACCCAAGATAGGCACTTGGGGTGCAAGGATCCAACAGGTGAGGTCCCTCAAAAACAACCTCAGGGGGACTTCCCTGGCGGTCCAGGGGTTAGGACTTCGCCTTCCAATGCAGTGGACACACGTTCGATCCCTGGTTTGGGAGCTAAGATCCCACATGCCTCAGGGCCAAAACACCAAAACATTACACAGAGCAATATTGTAGAAAGTTCAATAAGGACTTTAAAAATGGTCCACATCAAAAAATCTTAAAAAAAACCAACAACCTCAGGGCAAGTCTCAGGGAGGACAGATCTCAGGTACTTGGGCCCAGAAGGGGCCTCTCCAGTCCAGGTGATGCTGCTGCTTCAGAGACTTGGGCCTGGCTTGTCTTCTCTGCCTTCTGCCCTCCTGGTACCCATGGAAGGGAGGCAGAGAGGGAAAGAAAGTGGGGAGAGGGAATTTGGCTCCAGGACACGTGGCTTAGTTCTCTAGTAGAGTCATCCATGCACTCATTCATTCATTCACTCATTCATTTGTTCATCCATTCACTCACCCATTCATTCACCCATTCATTCACTCATTCATTCATTCATTCGAGGTTCTTTTGTGCTCCAATTCTGTCTCCTGTCCTGTCCTAACATGAGGAGAGAGGAGCAGCAAAGGAAAGGGACTAAAATCCCTGCCTTGTGGACCTTACATTCTAGAAGAGGAGACAGGCAATAAACAAGCAAATTGTTTCAGCATAAGAACTTTGAAGGAAAACACTGCAGGGAAAGAGGAGAAAGAGAGTGATGGGGCCGCTGCTTTAGGTAAAAGGGCAGATCGGACTGGTCTCTCTGAGGAGGGGACGTTGGAACAGAGACTGGAACGAAGTCCTACAGCTTAGGTTATCATGTTTCACGTTGTCAGCAACTCTCTGTAGTAGATACTCCTATTCCTGTTTTACTGCTGGGGAAACCTCCCACCGGTTGACGTTCTTTCCTAGAGACACACAGCTGTTAAACAGGGAGTTTAAACCCAGGGCTCTGGGAAAAGAAGACAGAGCGATGTCTTGCCAGGAAGCCTCACCGCCAGGACAGCAGTGCCTGCAGAAAAGCACAGAGCACCCGGTGGCTGTTTGCATGAGCATCACTTGAGTCAAACTGCCTCCCCGGGGCGCGAGAGAGGCACCTGAGCCCTCTTCTTTTGGAGTCATCTCTACATGCAGGGGTGTTCTCCTGACTGACTTCCCTGGCATAGTGATCAGGGACATTTGGATCAAAACTTTTTTAAAAAATTAGTATTTTCAGAGGAAACCGTATTTGTCTGAGGTTTGCTTCAAAATAGTAGAGGAAGGGAAACAAAACTGGTCAGGAGTTGCATTTCATATCTGTAACTCATTTATTTTGTGGCTGGAAGTTTGTACCTCTTAATCTCTCTCACCTATGTCTTTCCTCCCCCCACCCCTGACCCTCGGGCAACCACCTGCTTGTCCTCCGTATCTATAACTTTGTTGATGTTTTGTTCTGTTTGTTCATTTGTTGTGTTTTTTAGAGTCCACCAGAAATCATACAGTATTTGTCTTTCTCTGTCTGACTTATTTCACTTAGCATAATACCCTCTAGGTCCATTCATGTTGTAGCAAATGGCAAGATTTCATTCTTTTTTATGGCTGAGTAATATTCCATTGTATATATATCATTTAGTCCCTTTACATTTAAAGTAATTGTTAATAGGTATGTACTTATTGTCATTTTGCTAATTGTCTTTGGGTTGCTTTGCAGTTCTTTTTGCTCCTTTCTTCTTCTTTTGCTCTCTTCCCTTGTGATTTCATGACTATCTTTAGCATTATGTTTGGATTCCTTTATTTTTTTATTTTTCTCTGTGTGTATCTATTATAGATTTTTGGTTTGTGGTTTCTGTGAGGTTTATATATTGCTATGTAGATATGTATGTCATATATCATACATATAATCATGTATATAATCATACATATACATGATATATAATACATAATCATACGTATATACATACATATATATACATGATTATTTTAAGTTGCTGATCTCATAAGCTAAAACGTATTTTAACAACACTGCATTTTTACTCCCCCCACCCATTTACTATTTTCCACATCATATTTTATATCCTTTTGTTTTGTATATCCCTTGACTACTTATTGTGGATTTAACTCCTTTTGTCTTTTAACCCTCCTACTAGCTTTGTATGTGGTTGACTTACTACTTTTACTGTATATTTACCTTTACCTGTGAGCTTTTTTCCTGTCATAATTTTCATGTTTCTAGTAGTGGCCTTTTCTCTTTTGCTTAGAGAACTCCCTTTAACATTTGTTGGAAAGCTGGTTTGGTGGTGCAGAATTGCTTTAGCTTTTGCTTGTCTGTAAAGCTTTTGATCTCTCCATCAAATCTGAATGAGAGCCTTGCTGGGTAGAGTATTTTTGGTTGTGTTTTCCCTTTCGTCACTTCAAATATATTGTGCCACCCCCTCTGGCCTGAAGAGTTTCTGCTGAAAAGTCAGCTGATAGCCTTATGGGAGTTCCCTTTTATGTTACTTGTTGCTTTTCCCTTGTTACTTTTAATATTTTCTCATCCCATTATCATTTTAATTACAATGTGTCTTGGTGTGGTCCTCACTGGTTGATCCTGCTTGGGTCTCTCAGTGCTTCTTGGACCTGGATGTCTGTTTCCTTTCTCAGGTTAGGGAAATTTTCAGCTATTATGCCTTCAAATATGTTTTCTGCCCCTTTCTCTCTCTCTTCTCCTTCTGGGACCCTTGTAATGTGAACGTTAATATGCTTGATGTTGTCCCAGATTAAACTGCCCTCATTTCTTTTCATTCTTTTTCCTGTTGAGCATCAGTGATTTCCACTACTCTGTCTTCCAGCTTGCTGATCCATGTCTCTGTATCATCTGATCTACTGCTGTTCCTTCTAGTGTATCTAGCTGATGGGTGGGGCCAGTTCCTGACATGGCTAGCGACAGGGTCTGGGATGTCCCAAACCTGGCTTCGGCCTGTTGGTGAGTGGGGCTGCATCTCAGGGTGTCCTGGGGCTATTGCCGGCTCACTGTGGACAGAACTGGGTTCCCAAGGTGTCTCAGAGCTGGTGTCAACCTGCTGGTAGGCAGGGCCCAGGGATTTCCAGGCTTTGGCCTGTTGGTGGGTGTGGGCTGGTCCCAGGGGTCCCTGAGGCTAGTGCCGGCTCACTGGTGGGTGAGGCTGGGTTCCAAGTCCTCTGGTGGACAGAGCCAGGTCCTAGGGCAGCTGTCTGGGGGGTCTTAAAGCAGCCTCCTGCTGGTGGGTGGGGCTGTGTCCCCACCTAGCAGTTGCTTGGCCTGAGATGCCCCAGCACTGGCAGCAACAGGCTGTTGAGGTCTTGGCACTAATGAGCTAGAGGGAGGGTTCCACAATGGCACCCACCAGCCCCAGTGTCCACTTGGTCAACAAGCTCCCCAAATGGCTGCCACCAGTGTCCGTGTCCTCAGGGGGAGCTGCAGTTGCCCCTTGCCTTCAGGAGACTCTCCAAGATCAGCAGGTCTGACCCAGCCTCCTTTCAAATCACTGCTTCTGCCCCAGGCAAGCAGTGTGAGGTTTTGTGTGCACCCTTTAGGAGTGGAGTCTCTATCTCCCACAGCTCTCTGGCTCTTCTTAAAGTAGTTCCCACGGGTCTTCAAAGGCAAACAATGTGAGGGTTTGTCTTCCTGGTTCAGGAGCCCAGTGCGGGGTTCGCTCCTTGGGAAGAACCTCTATAATTGTAATTATTCTTCCACTCGTGGGTCACCCACCCAGGGGTATGGGTCTTGACTATACTGCATCTCTGCCCCTCCTACCATCTCATTGTTGTTCCTTCTTTGTTGTTGTTGGATTGGTTGTTTTTGAGTTGATATAATTTAACTGTGAACTAAATGTATTTTATCCTTTAAACATAATGCCATTTAACATTTAGTCCCGAGACAATTAAGCAAATATTTTTTGTTTGTTTTGTTTGGTTGTTGTTGCTGTTTTCGGGTTTTTGTCTTTTTAATTTTATTAGAGTAGAGTTGATTTACAATGTTGTGTTCGTTTCAGGTGTACAGCAAAGTGATTCAGTTATACATACACATATATTCATTCTTTTTCAGATTTTTTTCTCATGTAGGTTATCACAGAATATTGAGTCGAGTTCCCTGTGCTGTGATTCCTTCTTTATGTATTTAGTTAAAGAATTTCTTTTCCTCTAGTCTTCCAGTTTTTGTCATCAATAATTTCTCTGTAAATAGTTGTAATTTGGGGGGACTTCCCTGGTGGTCCAGTGGTAAAGAATCCGCCTTACAATGCAGGGGACGTGGGTTCAATCCCTGGTCAGGGAACTAAGATCCCACATGCCGTGGAGCAACTAAGCCCGCACACCACAACTACTGAGCTCACGTGCCTCAACTAGAGAGCCTGCGTGCCACAAACTACAGAGCCCACGTGCCCTGGAGCTCAAGCACCACAACTAGAGAGAGAAAATCTGCCCACCACAACTAGAGAGAAGCCTGCGAGCCGCAAAGAAAGATCCCGCATGCCTCAATGAAGATCCTGTGTGCTGCAGCTAAGACCCAACACAGCCAAAAATAAAATAAATAAATAACGAATAAATCTTTTAAACAAATAAATAGCTGTAATTTTGGGGGGCTCGTGGCAGGAGGCAAGCTAAGGGTCCTCAAGGTCCTTCTCTAGCACCATCTTGGCCACTGCACTGCCCTAAAATATGAAAAAAACTTGTTTTCATATTTTACCATTATGAAATTAATATATATATTCACTATGAAAATTTTAGAAAATTTCAGAAAACTACTCTCAGCAAAAATATTGCTAGACATTTTTGGAAGAAAAAGCTTCCTCTACCCACTTGGTTAAAATTTTACTGAATACTACCTACATTTACCACTTCACTTAACTAGTAAGCATTGCTCATGTGACTGCAGGCTCTGTGCAGACCTGGATTAAGTGGCTGTTCAATGTTCTCTGACTGAATGGACCATAACTAATTTCCCCCATTTTTGTTGCTTCCCATGTTCCACAATTGCAATGATAAATAAATAATGCTTTAATGAGCAGGAAGCTTTGTGGAGAAGGCTTTTTCTGATTTTAGGAGTCTTTCCTTAGACTAATGGCTGAATAATTCTGAAGGGTTTTGATACCTATGCCAGACTGCTTTCCCAAAAGGCTGATGCAGTTCCCCCTCTGGCCAGCATGACCTCACTGCTCACAGAGAGAACATACCACCATACCTGCATAGTCGAGCAGGAAAGATGAACACACTAATAAACTAACACAAAGTAGGCAGGGGACGTCAGGGAGAACGCAGTGGGATTTCTGCACAGGGAGAGAGCATCCTTGTTCAGACAGGCCCAGAAAGCGGGCCTGTGGTGGGTTTGCAGGAGAGTTGACAGGTGTTGAAAACTAGTTGTTCTATTGACTGACGTTCCTGCATGCCCTCTGTGCAGTGGCGAGTCTGGAGCAGGGAAAACAGAGACCACCAAGCTCATCCTGCAGTTCCTGGCCACCATCAGCAGCCAGCATTCGTGGATTGAGCAGCAGGTCCTGGAGGCCAACCCCATCCTGGAAGGTATGCAGTCACCCATGGGACCAGCCTCCTTTCCAGGACCTGTGGGCTGGCACCTTCCTGCCAGGGGGTGCCTGTGGGGAAGGGCAGGATAAGCCATACTCTTTAAGCGACTTCTCAGGATTCCTCAGGACACAAAAGGCAAGGATGGGGTGGATGGTAGCATAGGCGCTTCTGGGAAGCACAGAGAAGAAAGACCGATGATCTGGTGAGCTTTCACAGGTGGGATTTCCATGGAACCTTAACAAGTATTCCTTTTAAAAAGGGCTCCAAGGGACTTCCCTGGCGGTCCAGTGGTTAGGACTCTGCGCTCGTACTGCAGGGGATGTGGGTTCGATCCCTGGTCAGGGAACTAAGATCCTACATGTCGTGTAATGCAGCCAAAAAGTAAAAAATAAAATAAAAAAATAAAAAGGGCTCCAAGATGAAATCAATTTGGGAAATGCTGGGAATGAATTATTGATACAAGGAAGGATCCCAAATGCATTCTGCTAATAAGAGTAGCCTGATCCTCTATTTTTTTCAATTATGTGTGCAGATGAGGATGTGTGTGCAAAGGATCTTACTTAATACAGTCACAGCATAAAACCTTGCAGAAACAGCTCTATGGAATGCACTTTGGATCGTGTCGCAGCCCAAATGCCATCTGGTCTAAGCTCCTTATCTGTGCCCTGACCCGTGCCAGCTCTTGCCACTCTCTCTGCGAGCTTGCCCTCTCTAACCCAGCCTCCACCCTACAGCCTGAGCAATCTTTCTAAAATGTAAATCTGCCTCCACATTCCCTCAGAAGGTTTCCTGCTTCCCCCGTCACCTGTGGGACTAATTCCAAACTTCTTAGCTTGGCATTCAAGGCTCTGTGCTACTGGGCTCCGCCTGCTAACAGTTCCATCCATCTTCCACTGCTTTCCTCCTGTATCCTATGGTCCAGCCGAATTTCCCTCCCTGGAAGCACACCCCATGCTTTCTGACCTCTGAACCTTTAGCTGCACTTTGCCTTCCTCTTAGCAAACCCTTGGCTGCCACCACTGTCCACTGTAATCCTACCCATCCTTCGAGTCTGGGCTTGGCCACCTCCTCTGAGAAGCCTTCCCAGAGGACCCCAGTAAAAGTAAATTTTCTCTTCTCTGCTCCCATCATGGGCATCATCCGTTGGCCCTCAGCCTTCGGAAATGCCAAGACGATCCGAAACGACAACTCAAGCCGCTTTGGGAAGTACATCGACATCTACTTCAACCCCAGTGGGGTGATTGAGGGGGCGTGCATTGAGCAATTTCTCCTGGAGAAATCCCGGGTCTGCCGGCAGGTAAGGCCTCCACCTGCTCCACTGGTCCTGGGGGAATCTCCCCCCACCCCAGGATGGGAGTCAGGGGATTGGGGAGGCTTCCAAGAGGGGTCCCTTCCATCACTCTCACCCCTCCTTTCCTCCGCCCCAGACCCCCACAGGCCTTAGGTTGCTGTCGTTGAACCCTGGTCCGAGATGGGCCAAGGACCCTTAGAAGTGGATAATGATGGTCCTTCCCCAATATCCAAGGAAATGATTTATTCAAGGATTTTCTCTCTTGAATTTTCCATCTATATAGTTGTCTTCATCCTTTGGTGCTTACTACTCTTCACCTCTACTAGAATTAATTCTGAGGCCAGGCCAGTCCCTGTCTGGGGGTGGATGTATCTTCAGGTGTGTTGGGGTCCCTGGCAGGAGGACCTAGATGACACCGTCTAAAAGACCACCTGCAGGAAATGAGGTGGCATGTGGTCTGTGTCGTCAACACAGGGCCTTGTACTCACAGGGGCCCGGTCTTGGTTTGATGCTCTGTTGTTGCCATCTTGAAATTCTTAATAACTCTTTAGCAAGAAGCCCCATCCTTTCATTTTGCACTGTGCCCCACAAATCAAGTAGACATTCCTGGGTAACAAGGAACCCAAAGTGTGGCAGCCACATCGGCTGAGTTAACACGGCTTTGTTGGGGGTAGGCTGCTCTCTCATATGATGGTATAACCCCTAACACGTGTGTGCATGAGCACACATGTACCACACACACACGATGTTTCAGATTAGGGATATGCCACCAAAGGGACTGGCGCTGTATGTTAGGACAGACAGACACCTGGGCAAGCTGAAGAAGGAAGCGTACCTTTAGTGACCCCCACCTGGTGCCAGGTGTTTCCCCTGCATTATCTCATTAGACCTTCACAACAACCATGAGAGATGGGTCTCTTTCTCCCCACTGTATAGATGAAGAAACTGAGTCCAGGTAAGTTAAGTAACTTACCCAGGGTCACAGAACTAGTAGAAGGTAGTCTCTCCGACTCCAAATTCTGCCCTTTCCAGAAGCTTATAATTCTTCGCACAGTGGTTGGTGAATTCAGAGAATTTGTTCCTCAAAGAGGTACCCCAGAATGGACAGGAGACTTCTAAAGCAGATCAGAGACAGTCCTGTCCATAAGATTAAAATATTTTGGCATATCTACACTGTGGAATGCTGGGCAAGTTAAAAGGATGAGGAGGTGTGTCTGTGTCCGTGTAGACAGACGGCTAAGAGACCCGTTTAGATGAAAAAAAGAGGAAGCTGAAGAACAATAAGTATGTTCTTGCCTAAAAAATAAAAATAAACTTTTTATAGATATACTCTAAGTAAATACATTAGTGATGTCTAGAAAGGAACACAGACCATCAAACTGTTCTGAGGAGGTCATCTGAGGAGTCAAGCTGGGGCGGAAAGAAACTCACCCTTTAAGACTCTATACTTGGAATTGTTTGAATTTCACAACGGGGATGCGAAATAAAGTTTAAAAATAATGTTTAGGGCTTCCCTGGTGGCACAGTGGTTGAGAGTCCGCCTGCGGATGCAGGGCACACGGGTTCGTGCCCCGGTCCGGGAATCCCACATGCCGCGGAGCGGCTGGGCCCGTGAGCCATGGCCGCTGAGCCTGCGCGTCCGGAGCCTGTGCTCCGAAACGGGAGAGGCCACAACAGTGAGAGGCCCGCGTACCGCAAAAAAATAAAAATTAAAAAATAATATTTAAAAATGCAGAGGCCCAGCTAGGTAAACCTGTGGATGTCAGGTCCTGGGGGTCACAAGGTGAATAGGACGGCTTCACCGTAGACTGTAAAGAGTCCGGGGTTCTGAGTCAGAGGGCCCGGGTCTGAATCTGGACTCACTGCCTCACCTGTGACTCCGGGCTGCGAGGAGCGGTCAGGATGCTGGGAAGCCCCGGGGAGGGACGAGTTCCAAGGGCAAGGTGGCCTTTCCGCGCAGAACAGTCAGGATGAGCTGGCCTTGGAGGAGGACAGCGACCAGGCATGGCCATCCCTCAGGTCAATGCCGGGGCCCTACCTGCTGAGGAAGGAAGCTGGGACAGGGGTGGGGGCAGGAGACAGTCCTGAGGCCCCGCAGCCTCAGGGGAGATGCTTACACGCTCCCTGGAACTCCCTCCCGTCTAGGCCCCGGAGGAGCGGAACTACCACATCTTCTACTGCATGCTCATGGGGATGAGCGCAGAGGAGAAGAACCTGCTGTGCCTGGGCACGCCCTCTGACTACCACTACCTGACCATGGTGAGGCCCGCGCTGCCCCTTGCCTCCTCGCCCCTCCCCTTCTCGCCTGCCCCCCCCACGCCCTGCCCCGCCTCTCCCCGCCCCTTCCAGTCTTGCTGCCTCCCCACGCCTCAGCAGCCCCACCCCCACCCTGTGGCCTGGGGCGCTGGGAAGAGGAGGAGACCTGGTGCAGGTTTCGGTTCAACCTTCCTTTCTCTCCCCGCCTCTCCCCTCCCCTTCTCCCCTCCCCTTCCTACCCCTTCCCTCCTCTCCCTGCTCCTCCCCTCCCCTCCCCGCCTCTCCCTTCCCCTCCCCCCTCCCCTTCCTACCCCTTCCCTCCTCTCCCTGCCCCTCCTCTCCCTGCCCCTCCTCTCCCCTCCCCTCCCCGCCTCTCCCCTCCACGCCTGTCCCCTCCTTGCCTCTCAATAACAATGAGGAAGAAGGAAGAAGGGCCCGCTCCTGCTCAACCCTTGGTTCACAGCCTCATAAAAGCCCAAACGGTGGTCGGGCCCCTGGGCAGGGACTGAGGACTCCCCTTTAACATCCTCCACTCCACCCTTCCTGTGTTTGGCTCCACTTTACGGCCATCAGAGGCTTACCCTTGTCCGCGTGCTTCCTTGTTTCCTGCTGAACCCACGGTCCCGCCCCACAAGCCTCATCTTCCTTTGGTCCCTGTGGACAGAAGGCTCTGAAACCCTCGTTTCATTCCACTCACCATCCTCGTAGGTGCCGCTAGAACTTGAGCTCCAGGAGAGCAGGGGCCCTGCTCGCTGCGTCCCCAGGCACGAACAGTGTAGCACAAGCAGCCATCAGGCTCACCTTGCTGCCGAGGGAATGAATGAAACCCACGTCTTGACCCTGTGTCCTGCCTAAGCCCTCTCTCCTGGGTCTCTGTCTGGAGGCCTTCATATCTCTTGCCTAGACCATGGTGCTGGCTTCCTCCTGGGTCCCCCGCCTCTCTCCAGACTTGACCCCAATCTGTCATCCAGCCTGAGACCTACCACAGAGCAAGTCTGACAGACCAGGTCTCTCATTACAGCTCTTCAGGGGCTCCTTGTGGCTCCTGGGCAAGGTTTCCAAGTCCCTCCAGAACCCACCATCCACCAACCTCTCCCCCTCAACGGCGACGCCAGGCTCCTTGCAGCTTCCACCCGTGCCTCCCACCTCACTGCCCAGTTCTGGCCGTTTCTCCCCTGTGCTGCTATGAAGCTCAGCCTGTGGGACCGCTCAGATGCCTCCTCCAGGAAGCCTTTCCCCAGCTCCCAGGAGGCCGGCCCAGCCCCCTTTGGTCTCAGCGTCTGTAACAGCCTATGACCCCGCCATCTGCTTTGTGCCTCCCCTCCTGAATGCAACAGCACCCAGGGCAGGGCCTGGTCTCTCCATTTCTGAATTCCCAACACATAGCCCAGGGGCTGGCATACAGTGAGCCTTGGAAAGTGTTTGTTAAAGGAATGAGCCCGTGATGTTCCTGCACCCCCCCCTAGAGGGTAAGGCAGGCGTTACCATGGATGGCTAACAAATAGAGGCTCAGAGAAGCCGAACGACTTGGCCGTGGCCACACAGCTGTCAAGCTACCATAGCACGCTGCGTCTGTGTCACCACTGTTCCGCTTCTGTGTATTTTCTTTTTCTTTTTTAAGAATATTTATGTGCTTGTTTATTTATTTATTTTTGGCTAATTTGGGTCTTTGTTGCTGTGTGCGGGCTTTCTCTAGTTGCAGCAAGCGGGGGCTACTCTTCATTGTGGTGCGCGGGCTTCTCATTTTGGTGGCTTCTCTTGTTGCAGAGCATGGGCTCTAGGTGCGCGGGCTTCAGTAGTTGTGGCACGCGGGCTCAGTAGTTGTGGCACACGGGCTTAGCTGCTCTGCGGCACGTGGGATCTTCCCCGACCAGGGCGCGAACCTGTGTCCCCCTGCATTAGCAGGTGGATTCTTAACCACTGTGCCACCAGGGAAGCCCTTCTGTGTATTTTTTGAGCTTGGGCCTCCAGGTGGCCCCTTGGGATCCACCCGGAGCCAGTGCAGTATCACTTACCAGGGCCCTTGGGCTGAATCCCTGATGCATCCCTGCCTTGCTTGCCCTACAGTGGAGGAGGTAGGGTGTGGGGTGGCCCCAGAAACCTGATGGGCCCGATCTTGCAGGGGAACTGTACCTCCTGTGAGGGGCTCAATGACGCCAAGGACTATGCCCACCTCCGCTCAGCCATGAAGATCCTCCTGTTCTCCGACTCCGAGAACTGGGACCTCAGCAAGCTGCTGGCTGCCATTCTCCACCTGGGGAATGTGGAGTTCATGGGTAATGCTGTTTCCACCCAGAGTACACCCCCTGGGGAGGAAGAATGGGGGGACTGGGACAGAGGAGGAAAAAATCCCTGCGGGTCCTCACCCAAAGGACCCACCAAAGTCACAGCATCTTGGGAAAGTTCATTGAAAATTTTAGCTATGATTTTGGAGGCCTTGTGGGGTTAGGGGGAAGATGCCAAAGCTTAGGGCCCTCCAAAGGTGAAGACTGATCAGTCACCCCCCACTTTTGGCTGGGAACCCAAAGGGTGAACCAGAGTAAGCAAAGCCATGTGTGAATTTACAAACCAGTTTGTAAGCATCCAGTTGGTCTGGGGATTAAGGTGTCCTGGCTTGTTAGTGCCTCCAAGTGCCTGACTGACAGAGTTGCTGACAATCCTCTATGGAAGAAAATAGCATCAACCTAGATCACAAATTATTCCTTTAAACAGTTTCAAACACAGCATCCAGCATGCCTCCAAAAATAAACAAGAACAAGGAAATGAGATACCATGAGCAAGAATCAGCAGACGTAATAGACAATAGAAACAGAGCCACATAGATTTCAGAGATTGGAATTACTGAGCACAGACCACGAAGCAGCTATGCTTGCTTTGTTCAAGAAAAGAAAAAACCAAGCTTGAAAATTTAGACAGGGAACTGGAAACTATAAAAAACAGTGACATTACAGATTTAAAAAGGAACCACATAGAAATTCTAAAGTAAAAAAAAAAAAAACAACCCAAGATGAACTCAATGGATAGTTTAACAGCCAGTTTTTTTAATATATATACTTTAAACTATTTATTTACTTTTGGCTGCATTGGGCCTTCATTGTGGTGTGCGGGCTTCTCACTGAGGTGGCTTCTCTTGTTGCAGGGCACAGGCTCTAGGCATGCAGGCTTCAGTAGTTGTGGCACGTGGGCTCAGTAGTTGTGGCACACGGGCTTAGTTGCTCCACAGCATGTGGGATCTTCCCGGGCCAGGGCTCGAACCTGCGTCCCCTGCATTGGCAGGCAGATTCTTAACCACTGCACCACCAGGAAAGTCCCTAACGGCCAGTTTTATAATGTGAAAAAGGAGGAAATGTCAGAAGAAACTGTGTGTACAGCATGGAGAGATAAAAAGATGGAAAATATAAAAGAGAGAGTAGGAGACCTAGAAGATACAGTGAGAAGATGTAGTATACATTTAATTCGAGTTCTAAAGGAAAAGACAAGGATGGGGCATACACAACATTTGAAGAGATTATGGCTGGCTTTAGATCTAATGAAAGACACCAATTCATAGAGCAGTGAGGAAAAGATGGACTTTTCAATAAACCGTTCTAGAGCGATTGGGTATTCATATAGAAAACATGAACTTAACCACTGTCTCACAGAATATGAGGAAATCTACTCCAGGCAAGTTGTTGCTAGGTGACCATGTAATGAACCAGACGTGGGTGCTGACAAGCAGGGGGCTTCAGGACATGGAAGAGAATAAAATGTGATATGGAAGAAATGAAGCCAAGTGAAAGAATACAGACAATTACAGATCACACACAAAATTTAAAAACAGGTAAAATTAAATGCTACAAAGGAATGCAGGTAGTTAGATGACTCACAGGTAAACAGGTAAAATGCTGTTTAGGGATTCATATGTAGGTAGTAAAAAGATAAAGAGAAAATAGGGAACTGGTTTCCATGGAGGTCAGGAGAATACTGCGTCTTGTGGAGGAACTGGTCCGAGCAGGAAAGGATGTAGGAGGCTCCGGGTGTTAGCGAGGCTCTGGGTTTTGGCTTCAGTGGTCGTTACACAATGTTGACTTAATAATTATCCGTTATAACATGCCCTTGGATTTTGTGCATTTAAAAAAATCTGTATGCTTTATTTTACAATTTTTTAAAGTTTAAAAAAGAAAAGAAAATACAGAAACAGCATTCCTCCCTCCCCCCAGCTCAGCAGCCCTAGGGTGGAGGGACTCAAAGGGGAGGGACTTGAACTAGGAGGTGGGTCAGGAGACGTGCAACAGAGCTGGGTCCGGCTTCCAGCCACTCCCCCGCTCAGCTCTGTGCTCGTTTAACCAAACGAATGAACACGCCTAGGTTTCTATGGACAGCAGAGTGGATGGAAGGGGACTGATGGCTGATTTTCTCCTTCAGTAGACCCCACCTGCCCCACAAGCACCTTCTCCCTCCAATAACTTCAAACTCCCCTTTGAGTCAGGGTCCCGATCTCAGCAGAGGGGGACATACCCTGTTAACAGTAGTTACAGCTAAGGTGTTGATAGGTCCCCAGGGAGGCCTCGGCTCTCAGAGGGGGTCTGGGAGAGGCAGTGCTTCCCTCCTGGGGGCGGTTGTCTCTAAGTGTGGATCTGGGGCTGCCTTCCTGCGGCCTTGTCCCATCACGTCAGGCCAATTTGCCTCTCAGGGTCATTGCTTCTCTCTGCAGCTGCGGTCTTCGAGAACCTGGACTCCTCTGACGTGATGGAGACGCCCGCCTTTCCTACCGTGATGAAGTTACTGGAGGTGACTGGGCTGTTATGTCCGCCAGCTTCCATTTTCGTGAGGAGCCCGGGGCTCTGGGCTGACAGCCCTTCCCAGGCTCTAGTTCCTTCCTCCTACCCCTCTCCCAGGCCCTCCGCTCACCCCCTGAGCTCCCTGGTGGAGCGTTGCAGGCCCTGGGGGTGGGAATCAGGGTGGGGCCGTGGAGCTAACCATTAACCAAGTCCTGGAAATGATCAGTTTGGCTTGAACGTGGGTTTCTTCCCTTTTCCCTGACCCTCCTGCTCTTCTGTGGCCTTTACTCAACTTTCCACCCCACCCAGACCCCAGGCTCTCCCCACTCACACAATCTGATGTCCTTACATCAAAAGGTCCCTGCCCCGTGTCCTGGTCCCCGGGGCTTCTCCATGAGTTGTGCTATTATGGGCCGGTGGAATGTGCTCAGACCATTCACCCTACACGTTATTAAGGAGACCAAATAGAGCGTTGACTAGGAGGATGAGCAATGGGGCATTGTAATGTCCTCCACATCACACCCCACTGGCAGGTCCAGTGGGAAATTAATAGAATCAGAAGGGGAGGGGAATAAAGCAATCACATTAGGTGGGCATGTTTTGCTGCTAATGTTCTTCATGTGGTCAGGGCTCTCAGAAACCTTCGGTTTTTGCTGGTTCAGTCTTCCCCACATGGTGGGAGGGACTCCATCCAGATTCGTCTTGCTCCCTTGGGTCTTCAGCCTCCAGGCAGGAGTGACGTCAGTTGGGGACGTATCCAGATGTCAATGGCCAGGCCTCAGAGCCCTTCCTTCCCATTGTTTCCCAGGGTCCACCCAATGGCGGACCCAGCACCAGGAGACCAGCACAGGACTGGTCAACCAAGCAGCCAGCATGCTCGGGGCCCACCCAGCTTGTGCATCCTTCCCCAACACTGATACCCCAGTGCTCAGACGGACCCTGGACCAGGCCCTGCCCAGCATCCTGACTCTGGCCCTAGTCACAGGCATCTCCTACCCTCAGGCCTTGAGCATAGGGTATTTGGTCATGAGACAAGGTGTTGGTGCCAGGCCCTGCTCAGTCAGCTGTGATGCCAGCCCCCACCTGCCTTCCAGGTGAAGGACCAGGCACTCCGAGACTGTCTGATCAAGCACTCCATCATCATCCGTGGGGAGTTTGTCACCAGGCCCCTGAACATCGCCCAGGCTGCAGACCGGAGGGATGCCTTCGTCAAGGTACAGAGCTGTGGGAAAAGGGGCCCGCATGTCAATCTGTTGAGCATGGCTCCTTGCCTTGTGGGTGGACAGCAGGAAAGGGCAGAGATAGCTGGGCAAGTCCCAGCTCTGCCGGTCACCTGCCTGGTGACCATGGGCTGCCTAGTCTCTCCAGCGGGGTTTCTTACCTTAAAGTAGGGATGATCTCCTTGAGTAGGTCCATGAGGTCCAGTGTGCCTGCAGCCTTTCCAGGTGAACTGGAAAGGGGCAGCCTTCCTCTTGTACATCAAAGCCTGTGGGCTCTACCCCATATCTCTGCAGGGCATCTATGGGCGCCTCTTCCTGTGGATTCTCAAGAAAATCAACGCTGCAATTTTCACCCCACCTGCCCAGGACCCCAAAAACGTGCGAAGGACCATCGGCCTCCTGGACATATTTGGTTTTGAAAATTTCCAGAAAAATAGGTATGGAGATCAGTGCACCTGCTTTTGGAAAATGGAAGATAAGCTTAGCTCTTCTCTGAGCCAGCTGGAGGGTAGCCATTCCTCCCCCTCTGGGCTAGGAGCAGGACCTCTCACCTCCACTCACAGAAACCAGGGTGAGTCCCTCAGCAAGACTATGGCTTTCCTCAGTGAGGTGGTTCGTGTGCATCCCCTGGCATCCACAACATGTCTAGAAAAGGCCACATAACTAAAAGCATCCCTGAGAGTCATGCTAAAAGCACCTCAGCATTCATCACCCCTCTTGAGCCATCCACTCTCCTCAAGAACTGGAGTGAATCATCACATGTGGTTAGGGTGAAAATGGAAATCAGTAACACTGATGCAACTGCATCTAGGTGGGATATCCTACTAGGTAATGGGGTTTGTGGCCCATCACTGACTCTTCAGTTTGGCAGGGGTAAGGTGAGGCGGGACACTTCTGATCCAGTGTCCCAGTCTGGAGGCCGAAGAGCTGGAGGCAAGAGGCAGTTCAGAAAAGTAATTCCCAGCTGAGACTGTGATGAATGCTGGGGGTGGGGGTAGAGAGGGGTGGGGAGGGGAGCCAGGCAGTGGGGCCAGATGAGGACAGGTGTTGCTCTGGGGCGTTATCTGGGGGCCGGAGGACGAGGAAATGAGGACTAGGGACAAGCAAGCAGGAAGCGTCCCACAGGCGTGACCTAGCTTACCCAGGTGAGCCTGGTTCATTTAAAGGGATGGGCTGGATGGAGCCTAGAGTTGGTTCTGTTACCGAACTGAATTCAGGTCTGCTCACCCAAAGTGCAGCAAAGCCAATCTACTGACACTGGGCTATAGTGAAGGAAAACACGGTGTTTATTGCAGGGTCAGGCGAGGAGAACGGGCAGCTCATGCTCAAAACACAAACTCCTTGATGACTTTCAGGGAAAGTTTTTTAAAGGCAACTTTAGGGGTGAGGGTCATAGCATACGTGATCATCTTGTGGACTTTCTTCTGACTGGTTGGTGGTGAGGTAATGGGGTGATGTTTCAGGTAGCTTAATCATCAACCTTCTGGTTCCAACCAGTCTGGGGTCTATGTGCTTGTGGTCAGTGTGTAGTCACCATCCTCCACCTGGGCAGGGGTCTTAGTTTCTGTAGAAGAACTCAAAGATATGCATCACATTGTTATGTGTACCCCTTGAGGAAGAATTAAGACTCTGTTTTATCACTGCATTATTGTTTCTTGACTGCATTTCCTCACTTCCCTAATTAGTAACTGCTTGAGTCTGCTCTTTGGAACTCAGGGATGGCCTAGGAGACTAAAGCCTTTCTCCACAAACAAGAAACGGGGGACACAGAGGGGCTTTTGTACACAGGAGGGTCCCTCAGGGTCCTGCTTGGTTTCGGTTCCAAGTGGAGGCCTCTGGGCACTATCAGAGGAGCCAAGGGGCTGTCCTGACCTTGGCATGCCCCTGCCTGAGGCCCTATCTCCAGCTGAAGTCTGAGAAGGTCCCTTTGTTGCAGGAAGGGGAACCGCTTCCAGGGCCCGAGAGTGGGCCCTTGTCTAACACTTGGAAATGAATTGTCCAAGGAGACACATGTGCTGACAAAGCAAGAGACTTTATTGGGAAGAGGTGCCCGGGTGGAGAGCAGGAGGGCAAGGGAACCCAGGAGAACTGGTCTGCCACGTGGCTCGCAGGTTTTACAGTGATGGGGTTAGTTTCCGAGTTGTCTCTGGCCAATCACTCTGACTCAGGGTCCTTCCTGGTGGGGCGCACATCGCTCAGCTGAGATGGATTCCAGAGAGAAGGATTCTGGGAGGTTGGTAGGACATATGGACTTGTGTCTCCTCTCTCTTTTGACCTTTCCCAAATTCTTGTGGCTGGTGGTAGCTTGTTAGTTCCACGTTCCTTACCAGGACCTCCTGTTGTAAGATAACTCACGCAAGTGGTTACTATCGGGCCTGGCCAGGGCGGGCGGTTTTGGTCAGGGGTTTCCCTAACAACTTGGCCAGGATTGTCAAGATACAAGCCATTCCGAATGCAAGCACACGGGGGTGACAGCCTCCCAGGACCAGCTCTCTGCAGGCAGGCGGGATGGGGTAGGGCTGGCAGAACTCAGCCCAACGCAATGCAAGCTCTAAGTAAACTAAAAAGTGATTCTGATCATTGGTTTCTGGCCCTGAGAGGGACCGTTGAGCAGACCAAGCACACTTTTGGACCCTGTAGAGGTGGATGAGTAGTTGGTTGTAGGGGACCTTGCCATTGATGCAAGGACCCTCCGTGAAGGAGCCACGAGCCGGGTTTGCGACAGGGCTGCAGTCCGGGGGCCACGTGAAGGAGCAGGGCCGTGTCACTCGCAGCACCCAGGCACTGGCCCGACCAGGGTTCACCGAGCGCTCTTGTCGACTGAAAAAAAGTGCTCAACCTCAAAGTTGAGGGTCATGTTTTATTCAGTGGACGTTCTTAGGACTTGAAGCCCAGGAGACAGTATCTCAAGTAACTCTGAGAAAACTGCTCCGAGGAGGTGAGGGGGGTCCCGAGGCATATAACAGTTTTGCAACAAAGGGCAGGTAGTTGGAACATCAAAAGATTATTGTTAATTAAAGAAAATCAGGAGGGGTGGGATAGGGATGGTGGGAGGGAGACGCAAAAGGGAGGGGATATGGGAACATATGTATATGTATAACTGATTAAATTTGTTATAAAGCAAAAAAAAAATAAAAAATAAAAAAATAAAAAAATAAAAAGAAAATCAGACATCCCAAGTTAAGGCATTTAGCGCTTTTCTATGCATGGGAAGATGCAAGAGTCAGGGCTCACTGAAATCATTCCTTGGATAGGCACCTCAGCTCTCTGGGGCCAGTGTCCTGTGCTTTCTTATCCTGAGTCTCCTCAATCTGCACCGTTGGGGGTGACTGCAGTCTGATGACTGCTAGATGGTGGTCATTCCTTGTCTCCATCCTGAGTTCCCTCAGGGCTCATGGCTGTGACACCCTTTGTTTACTGATATGGCAGGCAGCATTCTTAGTCCACACTCTGCAGGCAGTGTGTTCACTCTCTTGGGTTAACAGACCTTGAACAACCAGTCCCGGGTACCATGCGGCTTTGCAGAAATGGGCAACCCATCCTGAAAAAGAAATGCCTAAGTGAGACCCAGAGGGTCAGAACAGAGCAGAACAAACAGGTCAGAGGAAGGAGGGGAGTGGGCTCACATGTGTGAAGAAGACTCAGAGTTAAGGAGGAGCGAGGTGCCTTCCCAGCACTGTGAGAAGTCCAGGGTGCCCCTCAGCCACTTCCTGGCAGAGACAGGCAGACTTTCTACTGTGTCACTGTCTGTCTGTATCCCAAAAACAATGGGTGCCCAGGTCCTCTAGGATTCGAAGCAGGGGGAGAGCAGGATCAGATCTTCTCCCTCTGGTGGCTGTGGAGAGTGATGGGTGGGAGGGGCGGTGAGGCTGGAGGCAGGGAGAGCCATGAGGACGCTGTTACTGTGCTCCAGGTGAGGAAGAAGTGTGGCCTGGATTAAGGTAGCAGCAGTGGCGGTGAAAAGAAGTAAACAGGTCTGTGCTGGAGGAAGCGTGGACCAGACTTTGGCAACTGATTGGAACTGGGGAGGAGGGAGAGAGGGGTGTCAGGCATGACGGGCTGGTTTCTGACCTGAGCTAGGGGCAGTAAGTGGTGGACCCTTTTCCCAAGGTTGGGAGGATTGGGGTGGGGGTAGGGAGTATGTCTGGGTGATGCAAAGGAGCCCAGCCAGAAGCTCATCTTAATACCAAGGCCACTTGCCCATGGATGCTCGGGTGGCTACAGGACACTTGGTCGCCCTGGGATTGTCTCCGTGTCAGGATAGGCAGGCCTGGCAGAGGACCGCAGGGGACCGGAAGGAACCAAAGGCAGGGGCTTGATGATACACAAGCCTCCTCATTTCTCTGACTCTGTTTGCTGTGGGGTGGAGGAGGTGATGGAGGTGGAGGTAGAAGAAGAGAGAGGCTGTGTGTCAGCGTGTGCATGTGTTTGGGGGTATGCAGCTGTGTGCCAGTGGCCGGCTGCGGTAGCAATGGAGCCAACCCTTCCCCGCCCGGGGTGGCCCTGTCCCCACAGCTTCGAGCAGCTCTGCATCAACCTGGCTAACGAGCACCTGCAGCAGCTTTTCGTGCAGCATGTGTTCACCATGGAGCAGGAGGAATACCGCACCGAGTGCATCGCCTGGGACTACATCCACTACAACGACAACCTGCCCACACTGGACCTGCTGGCCCTCAAGCCCTTGAGCATCATCTCCCTCCTGGACGAAGAGAGCCGCTTCCCACAGGTGCGCCCCTGGGCCCGCCGCCCCTCGGGTGGGGACCCCACACGTGGGAAACTCCAGGGCTGGTGCAACCTCTGCCGGGAGTTAGCAGACAAGCCCCAGCCTTCCAGCCTTCCTCTCCTTCAAGGCCTGCCCCCTGCAGGGAGGCACCTGACTCTACCCTCACTCCCACTCCCCAGCATGCATTATTTAGATTCAAGAACACACCCCAAGAGGGGGCTTGTTCAGCCTTGTGGGTCAAGGGCTGCAGAGGGTTCAAGACAAGGAAACACTTTCATTCTCACTTTGGGGGACTCTGCCTGTCCTTGGGGAGATGGATTCTCAAAGGTAGTCAGTAAGAGCTCTGATCTACAGGAGGGAGAGGCTCTGGTCCCTGGGCAGTTGTAGGAAAGGGGAGAGCAGGAGAGCTGGCGGTGAGGATCGGCAGACCCAGTCTCTACTCCCGCCTCTGTCCTCACTCACCGCAGCAAGCTGCCGCCACCTGGGCATCCGTTTGCTGTCTGTAGAAAGGCCCTCAGTGATTCTGAACCCAGTTGTTTTGCCCCCTTGAAGGAGCCCCTGAGACCTGGGGGTGTGCCAGCTGACCTCTCCGTCACTAGACTCTGGGACCTCAGCCCATAGGGTATCCATTCTTCCAGGGGACAGACACCACCTTGCTGCAAAAACTGAAGAATGTCCATGCCAACAACAAGGCCTTCCTGCAGCCCAAGAACATCCACGATGCCCGATTTGGCATCGCCCACTTTGCCGGCGATGTGTACTACCAGGCAGAAGGTGGGTGCAGCTCCTCTCCATAGCCCCTTCCTTCTAAATCCCGAGCCCTCCAGGGAGGCCAAGGGGACTAGGTCATTTTGCAGAACCAGCAATGGGACAGAGGGAATGGAATGGACCAGGCATGTTTGTTTGTGTTTTGTTTTGTGAGTAATAGTTCTATTGAGAGAGAATTCACATACCATAGAGTTCACCCATTTGAAGTCTACAACTCAACGGTTTTTAGTATATTCACAGAATTATGCAGCCGTTGCCACAATTTTTAAACTTTGCCATCACCCCAAAAGAAACTCCCATTAGCGGTCATTCCTCATTTCTCCCCAGCCCTAGGCAACCACTGATTTCTGTCTCTATGGTTTTGCCTGTTTTGGACATTTCACGTAAACGGAATTGTACACCATGTGGTCTTTGTGACTAGCTTCTTTCACTTGGCATAATGTTTTCATGGTTCTTCCACGTTGTAGCATGTGTCCGTACTTTGTTTCTTTAAATTACAATATTCCACCGTACGAATATGCCACACTTTGTTTATCCCTTCATCAATTGATGAATATTTCGGTTGTTTCCACTTTTTGGCTATTGTGAATAATGCTGCTATTAACACTCATGTCCAAAACTTTAAGTTTTCCTTTTTAAAAAAAAAATTTTATTTTTTGGCCACGCCCCACATCTTGCAGGATCCTCGAACCCAGGTCCTTGGCAGTGAAGGCACAGAGTCCTAACCACTGGGCTACCAGGGAATTCCCCACATACAAATTTTTATGTGGACATATGTTTTCACTTCTGGGGAGTATATACCTAGGAGAGGAATTGCTGGGTCTTATGGTAATCCTATTTAACTTTGACAGTAAGCACCAAACTGTTTTCCAAAGTGGCTGCACAATTTTACATTCCCATCAGCAATATATGAAGGTTCCAATTTCTCCAGCTGCTTATGAGCACATGCTAATTGTCTTCTTTTTTATTATAAGTACCTTAACAGATACAGAATGTGCAAATATTTTCTCCTGTTCTGTGGGATATCTTTTCACTCTCTTGGTAGTGAAAGTGTATATGCTGAGATAAGGTCAGGCATGGTTTTGATTGGAGAAATAAAGGCCTGGGGCGGTCAACCTGCTGATGTGCTTAGAAAAATGGGAAAGGTGACCAGAGAGTGCTGTGGTCAGGAAAACGAGGCAGATGGTCATAGTGTCACTGTGGGGCTCGTATGGAGAAATGAGGAGCTGCTCTGATCTGTTTAAATGGAAACTCGGAGTCAGGGATGCTCCAAGCACTTTTCAGGTGGAGGGACAAGGCAGCAGGAGGGGCTGATGTTTTGGGGGGTTTTTTGCAGTACGCGGGCCTCTCACTGTTGTGGCCTCTCCCGTTGCGGAGCACAGGCTCCAGACGCGCAGGCTCAGCGGCCATGGCTCACGGACCCAGCCGCTCCGCGGCGTGTGGGATCTTCCCGGACCGGGGCATGAACCCGCGTCCCCTGCATCGGCAGGTGGACTCTCAACCACTGCGCCACCAGGGAAGCCCCTGATGTTTTTACATAGAAGAGGGGCAGTGTGAGGAGGTCAGGGGATTATTTCTGTTGGAAGAATGAGGAGGTGAGGCTGCTCCTTTGTAGTTCCCACCAGATCCTGGCTTTGGGGCTCTTCTGAAAGGGAGCGACCAGAGCTAGTGAGACCCCAGAATCCCAGAATACAAAGACACTGAGCGCATCAACGTCCATGGGCTACTCAAGGCCAAGTTTTAGTTTTTGAAGTGACCTGAAACGTTCATGTATGCTAAGATTAAGGTAGCTTCTTTCTGAGTGCAAAATTTTATTCATGTTCTTTAAAGATGGGCCCGCTGGTTTTTCTTTTGGTGCCCTGCTGTGCTGACAACTTAAGCCCCATTTACTCTGTGTTTTGAGGGACTGAGCCCAGAGGTGCCTTGACCCTCCCCCGACTCTGAGAATACCCAGGGCTGGGAGGCTTTGCCTAAGCCTGGAGAGGCACAGGGTGCCACCAAGTGTCTGCCTGTCCCCACCTGCAGAAAGCAGCCTCCTGGCACACAGTTGGGAGAGGGGCTCAGGTGGCCTTGGAGCCTCGCCTAGGCTCTCGCCACTCCCAGCTTGGTGAGGGCCGCATGGCCCCAGCTCCCGGTCCAGTCCCCTCCTCTCACAGCACCTGCTGGCAGAGGGGGAACCAGGCTTCCTTCTTCCACCCTTGATGCAGCCTTCCTGCACCCCACACCAGGTTGTGTGGGTTTTTCTTTTTTTGGTGTGCATACAATTCAGTTATAGTTTTGTTAAATTAACTGTTAAATGGCAGAGATACACAGATGAGCTTTATAGTATTTTGGGGATTTTTTGTTTGTTTTCTTTTGTTTGTTTTTTTTTATAAATTTACTTATTTGTGGCCGTGTTGGGTCTTCGTTGCTGCAAGCGGGCTTTCTCTAGTTGCGGCGAGCGGGGGCTACTCTTTGTTGCGGTGCGCGGGCTTCTCATTGCCGTGGCTTCTCTTGTTGCAGAGCATGGGCTCTCCGTGCACAGTCTTCAGTAGTTGTGGAGCACCGGCTCAGCAGTGTGGCGCACGGGCTTAGTTGCTCCGCCGCATTTGGGATCTTCCCAGCCCAGGGCTTGAACCCGTGTCCCCTGCATTGGCAGGTGGATTCTTAACCACTGCGCCACCAGGGAAGTCCCTGGTCTCCTCTTCTTATACGACACCAGTCAGACTGGATTAGGGCCCACTCTAACAGCCTCATTTTATCTTAATTATCTCTTTAAAGGCCCTTCTCTCCATATATAGTCACATTCTGAGGTACTAGAGGTTAGGGCTTCAACATGGATTTTTGGGGGCAAACAGCTCAGCCCATACATTGCCCTCCCTGATTTCTGGAGGCTCAGTCCTTAGGCTGGAGGGCCCCCTGGCCCTAGAAAGTCCTTCCAAGGCCCCAGAGCAGGGCTGATAGGGGGCCCTGGGGTTCCCAGGCCCTCAGGGTCTCCTTAGTGAGTGACAGACATGCTTCATTCTTAAACCTACTCTGTCCAAGCACACACATATGCTCACACGCATGTGCACACAATGCCTATGGGCACACATTCATTTCCAAGACCGGTGCAGTTTAAACTTATGATGAAGAGGGAAATACGTCTCAGGACCTCATAATCAGCAAGTCATGCCCCACGCCATCCTTGAAGCCAGGAAGCCAAATGGTGTTTAATTTCTTTCGTTTCCCCGTTTTGGGCTTCCAGTAAGAGCAAAGCAGCTACTGCCCCCACGCTGGTTCCGCAGGGGCGTTTTGAAGTGGGCGCTCCTGCACAGACCGGCCAGCTGGGAAGGGTGGGCCTCCAGGTGGGAGTGCCCAGGTCTTCCCCTCCAGACTGCAAGCTGCCTGGACGTGACCAGGTTGCCAGATTTTCAGGGATTATGAGGGGTGGGGAGGTTTCCGTACTTTCTCCTTTTCCTTCTCTTCTTCTTTTGGCTCCTTTATGTAAACACGCAGTTGCCTCGATCATACTTGTCCAGGGTCCCCAGAAATTCAGAGCCCTGATGAGAGCCTGCAGGCACTGCCCTGGGGGAGGTCTAAACTGCACATGGAACGGACACTCCGTCTGCCAGTGGGTTCCTGGGTGTATGTGGCAGTGACAGCGGTGGCTGGGATCGCTGGGATGTTGAGGGGCATGGACTCGCTCCTGCCGTGGTCCACCCGGGGAGCCGTGGCTGGCGGAGCAGATGGGAAGTCCTCAGGCCACCCCTGAGCCAAGTGACAGGGCGGAAGGGAGCCCCAAGGAGGGCCTCTCACCCCACTTGTGGGACAGGAGAGCCTCCTGGAGTAGACGACGCTTGAGCTGGTCTGAAGCACAAACCAGAGTTGGCCTGGGTGGGATGGGAGGGAAGAGGGCCCCAGAGAGCTCGTGGAGGCTGCAGGCGCCCCTGGAGGAGATGAAACCCCCTGGGGTGGGACGCAGGGCCTGGCGGAGAGATGAGGTCTCTCTGGGGTGGGGTGCAAGGCCCAGGGGAGAGAGGAGGAGGAAGGCAGGCAATGGCAGCAGAGGAAAGGTACAGAGGGGTGACGGGTGATGTGCCCTCTCAGGAAGGTCCCTGAGGGCAGGGGGGCCAGGCAGGCAGGGAGGGGCGGGAGGCGGGCAGGGTAATCAGGCGGAAGGACCGGCGGCGGCTCGGATGGGGGCTAGTGCGGGCCGCGGGATGTGGCCGTGACCGTGACAGCGCCCGGCGCCGGTCCCCGGTGAGGGAGGCAGGCCTGGAGGGGTGGCCTGCGGGACTCCTGTCGCACCGCGCCCGCCCCTCGCCGGAGTCAGCAGCGGTGGCCGAGCTGGGTGGGGGACTCTGCTTCCCTGCAGGCTTCCTGGAGAAGAATCGGGACGTGCTGAGCAAGGACATCCTCGCCCTGGTCCACTCCTCCGAGAACGAGTTCCTGCGGGAGATATTCGGGCTGGAGTCCTCGGAGCGCAAGCTGGGCCGAGGGACCACCGTCCGGGTGAAGGCGGGCAGCCAACTCTTCAAGGTGGGCTCGGTGGCCCTGCCCAGCTGGGGGCCTGGGTTCTCGTGTCGGGAATTCTCAGGCGGGGGGCAGAGGTGACTGAAAACGGGGAGAAGGGCTTCAGGGGCAGCGGGCGGGGCCGGGGCGGGGGAACGGACTCCGCCTGCTTCCCAGTGAGTGGTGGACTCTAGACGGCCCACCTGCTTTGGCTTATCATGTTTCTTTCTATATCGGCCTCTGTGTGTGTGTTGTGTGGTGTGTGTGTTGTCTGGTGTGTGTGTGTGGTGCGTGTGTGTGGTATGTGGTGCGTGTGTGTGTGGTGTGTGTGTGGTATGTGGTATGTGGTTTGTGTGTGTCTGTGTGGTGTGTGTGGTGTGTGTGGCGTGTGGGGGAGTATGTGGTATGTGTGTGTGGTGTGTGGTGTGTGTGGTGTGTGTGGTATGTGGTGTGTGTGTGTGGTATGTGGTGTGTGTGTGTGTGTGTGTGGTATGTGGCGTGTGTGTGTGGTGTGTGGTGTGTGTGTGTGGTATGTGGTGTGTGTGTGGTATGTGGTGTGTGTGTGGTGTGTGTGTGTGTGGTGTGTGTGTGTGGTGTGTGGTGTGTGTGGTGTGTGTGGTATGTGGTGTGTGTGTGTGGTATGTGGTGTGTGTGTGTGGTGTGTGGTGTGTGTGGTGTGTGTGGTATGTGGTGTGTGTGTGTGGTATGTGGTGTGTGTGTGTGTGTGTGTGTGGTATGTGGCGTGTGTGTGTGGTGTGTGGTGTGTGTGTGTGGTATGTGGTGTGTGTGTGGTGTGTGGTGTGTGTGGTGTGTGTGTGTGGTGTGTGGTGTGTGTGGTGTGTGTGGTATGTGGTGTGTGTGTGGTATGTGGTGTGTGTGTGTTGTGTGTGGTATGTGGTGTGTGTGTGTGTGTGGTATGGGGTGTGTGTGTGGTATGTGGTGTGTGTGTGTGTGTGTGGTATGTGGTGTGTGTGTGGTATGTGGTGTGTGTGTGTGTGTGTGTGTGTGTGTGGTATGTGGTGTGTGTGTGTGGTATGTGGTGTGTGTGGTATGTGGTGTGTGTGTGGTATGTGGTGTGTGTGTGGTGTGTGGTGTGTGTGTGTGTGTGTGGTATGTGGTGTGTGTGTGTGGTATGTGGTGTGTGTGGTGTGTGTGGTATGTGGTGTGTGTGTGGTATGTGGTGTATGTGTGTGTGTATGTGGTATGTGGTGTGTGTGTGGTATGTGGTGTGTGTGTGTGTGTGTGGTGTGGCGGCAGCGGCACTGAGGCTCCTGGCCAGGGAGGTGGGCAGCAGAGAGCCCAGGTGCTCCTCCGAGCGGCCTAGGACGTCCCAGCAGGGTGCAGGTCTGCACACCCCCAGCAGCCATGCCTTCACCCCTTAACAGTGACTGTTCCAGAAAAGCCCTGTGAGTCACCTGACGAGGAGCTCCCCGACCCCCAGGCAGGGAGATGAGGCCGGCTCAGGGGCTCAGGAACTGTGGGTGCAGCAGAGGACACCCCCTGTCCCCCACCCCATGCCACACAGTCAGCTCTGGCCACACTGAGGTGCCCTTGACCTCTCATCATCCCCACCCCCACCTCTACTCCTGAGGCTTTAGCGCCCAGGGCCCACAGCAAGGCCACGTGCAGAGCCAGCCCAGGGGGCACCAAGGAGCCGCGAGGCTGTGCAGGAATTGCCCAGGTCTGGAACCAGGCGGAGCCGGGCCAGACCCTCTGCATTCACGGAGCCAGCCTGGACGTCACAGCTGAGGCCTGCTCCTGGCCCTGTGGGGACACCAGAGCATGTCCCACAGGTTTCAGGGAACAGAATGACAGTGGAGGGAAATGCACATTATTTTATAAACCAGGACAACAGGAAAATGCTGCCCATCGTCATTAGGCCTGCCAGCAATTGCATCCTGCTTTCAGAGGCGCTAAACAGTGAACTCGTATCTCCAGACTGACGCAATTTGGCCGTACATACATTTGCTCAAGAACATTCGACCTTGGAAAGGTTTGATCAAGGAGCATTGTCCAAGGCCAGCATTGCACAAAAACACACACTACTCTTGTCCCGGGGCTTGGGCTCTTGTTTTCTCTTGCATCCATCATTTTAATACATGTATTTTAAAACTGTGTACATTTACTATAATGCTTACAATGTACAGTATAAAACAGTCAAAAAGAGCATATAAAACCGATACAAAAACTGAAAAAGTAGAATGGTGAGGTAAAACAGTTGGGAGTTCTAACATTCGCCCCTCACCCTGGTGCATCATCTTGTGCGCCCCACTTGGGGGGCCCCACCCCTAGACAGGAGGCTTGCCCTGTCTTGCTTGGCTCTGGGTCCCAAGTGTCTAGCTGGGCACCTGCACACATAGGCACTTGGGGAACCTGTGCTAGGTGAATGAATGAGCGACTGGACGAATGTAGCCGTGCCCACCTGCGGAGCCTCGGCAGAAGCCCCCACTGTACCATGGGTCAGCTGTGTCCCAGGCCAAGCTCCCCAGCCCCCCACTTGTGCCCTGTGCTTTTGCCTGCAGTCTGCAGACTCCAGCAAGCGGCCCTCCACCTTAGCGGGCCAGTTCAAGCAGTCCCTGGACCAGCTGATGAAAATCCTGACCAACTGCCAGCCCTACTTCATCCGCTGCATCAAACCCAATGAGTACAAGAAGCCACTGGTAATGCGGGGAGGGAGAGGGCCTCTACTGGATGAGTCTGATGGCATCTGGGGTCATGTCAGTCCCTGCACGAGTGTCTGGGCAGCTTTAGAGCTATCTGCCCCCATTTTACAGATGGGGGTACTGAGGCCAGGTGACCAGTCTAGGCCATTCGAAGGTCTGTGACCTTCAGGGCTTTGGATCACCCGGACCTCAACTGTCTCAGCCCTGCCATTCGCCTGCCATTGGCCAGGTGTGTTGCTTCTCTGAGCCTCAGTTTTCTCTTCTGTAAATTCAGGATCTACCTGCAGGAGGCAGCAAGGATTGCACATGACGTTTTTGCCACATCTGCATAAGTAAACCACACTCCATAAGGGGCAGCAACCAATACTGTGATTTTAGAGACTGACACCAACTGCTGGTCGCCGAGACCTGAGGCCATGCAGCCCTTGGAAGGCGGCTTTATCTGCTTATGTGTGGGGCGGGCTGGGAGCCTGCTGCCTGCCCAGCCCCTGACCCGTGGGCTTGGGAATCCCACCCAGACACTGCAAATACAGGATTCCAGAAACTGGGAGATGCCATCTGAGAGGAGATAACATGATTAAAAAAAAAAACTTAGAAAAGAAATAATATTACATTAAATGAAGTGCCTTTTTGAAAAGTATAAAATCATATGAAATTCAGGCTGGCCCAGGAGATCCAAAGTGTGTCTTCCTTAAAGGCACAATGCACAGATGTGAGAGAGTAACTGTGCTGCCAGAGGTCCTCCACCCACGCCCACAGGTGGGGGCCTGAGGATCATTCTCAGGTCTTGTGGGTGCCCCTGGCTGAGACATTTCTGGGAGTTGGTAGCTGCTGTGTGGGCATAGGGGAACCCAGGCTGAGGGGCCAGGAAGGCTCAAGGTGGGAACCCTGACTCAGCCACTCAGGAGCATGGCCCTGAGCCTCAGGCAGCTTGTCTTTAAGTTGAAGCTAAGTACCGCACCAGGTAGGGCTGTTGTAAAGATTAAAGGAAAAGCACCAGGTCCACCGGAAATAATAAATGGGAGCTAAGGAGTTGCCCGAAACTAACTACTGTGCGGCCCTTGATGCCACAGGCAGTAGCCTCTGTGGCCCTCCGTGTTTCCAGGTGCTGGTGGGCTTGCCAGATTGGAGGGCTTGCCCCTAGTCCCCAGACACTCCTGGTTGGAGGTGGAGGGGGGCTCTCGAGGGTCCCAGGCATGCAGAGTCTTGGGGCCATGGCTGAGACCCCATACCCCTGTGCAAAGCATCGTGGCCAAGTTCCTCTCCAAATACCCATCTCTGGAGGATGGAGAGACTAAGATGACTAGAATATTTTCTGACTCAAAGTAGGAAAGGTACTTATTCCTTCCACTAGAGTGTGAGAGGCACGATAGAGCTCCAGCCAGAAGGACTGCAGGGGCACCGGTCACCCCAACACAGGCAAGGCCAGAAGGAAGCCGTGTTCTCTGGCATCGTTTGGGGGCACTTCAAAAAATTTTAAACGTGGCATATGCAAAAACACTTTGATGTTCTTCATACTTTGCATATTCTGAAAATGCGGGAAGCATTTGGTGTTCTTGTGGATGTCCCAATTCGTATGTTATCGACTTTTTATCTCCTTGGAAAACACTTCCAGGGCTTTGCAGCGACTTCAACCAAATATCTCCCTTCAAAACAGAACGTTCATGAAACCAAGCGTTTGCTTGGTTCTCCTGAGGGATGGTGGCAGGGAGGTCGGGGAGGGGGCGGCCCACACCATCAGCCCCTCTCCTCCGCGCCCGCAGCTCTTCAACCGGGAGCTGTGCATCTGGCAGCTGCGCTACTCAGGCATGATGGAGACGGTGTACATCCGCAAGTCCGGATTCCCCATCCGCTACTCGTTCGAGGAGTTCTCGCAGAGGTTCCGCGTCCTGCTGCCGAGCGCCGTGCGCACGGAGGTGTGCGTCCCCGCAGCCCAGCCCACGGGCCCCGCCCGAGAGGCGGTGTGCGCATCTGCAGAACCCAGCCGCCTCTGGGCGCCCCCACGGCCCCCGTTCCAAGCGGGCTGCCCGCCTGATGCCCAGGGCCCCTCCCTGGACTCCAAGCTTTGAAATGACCCCCGTTCCTGCTTCCTTTCTCTGGATGAGGCTAGCGGCTGAATATGTTCCTTCTAGGAGCATCCGCAGTTAAAAGCAAACACTCTCTTTTACGTGGCAGAATGTCCCAGAGATAAGTGGCCAGGGTGCAGGACACTTCCTGCTTCCTAGCCTTCCCCGAACACTCAGCCATCCTGAAGTTTGGGCTGCCCGTGTCCAACGGCCACACTGAGGCCCCAGGCCCTGCAAGGTGTGGTGGCCTCGTGGTCCCCGGGGCCCCACCCTTGATCCAGGGTGCCCAGTGCCTGTGCCCTGGCCCAGGAGCCCCTGACGGCGACCCCCGTGGGAACAGAAGGACCCCGCTCCCTAGGAAGCCCCCGAGGAGGGACCTTAGGCTCCGGCGTGACTCCACAGAGCCACTCCTGTTTCTCTTTGGCAGCTTCGGGGCAAGTTTCGCCAGATGAGCCTGCGCATCGCCGAAGGCTGGCTGGGCACAGACAAAAACTGGAAAGTGGGAAAGACCAAAATTTTCCTGAAGGTGAGACCCTGAACGTGCTGGTGCTCAGCCTCCTGAAGCCTGTGTGGCTGGTCTGGTGCCCGTGGGCGCCTGCGCCGCCACGCTAGGGGGGAAGGGAGGCGGGGCGTCACGGGGAGAGCCCGGCCCGAGAAAGCCCGGGGGCTTCTCAGAGGAGGGCATTTAGGGCAAGGCCTGAGAAAAAGGAGGGGCTGCCTCCAAGCCACCGCGGGAGAGCAAGAAGGAGCTGAGGGAGGTCTCCCAGTGTCCCGGAGAACAGCTCTTCAGGCCCGGGGCCACAGTCTGCAGTCAGACCTGGGGAAGCCCCGCCCCTGCCTCCCTGGAGAGGCGGGGCTTCAGGCAGGAGGCAGTGTGCCCCCTCCCCCCATGACAGGTCCTTGGCCGGCCAGCGCAAGCAGCACCATCTCCCACCTCCCATCTCCCTCTCCATCAACTCACAGGGAGGCTCAAGGTCACGCAGAGGCAGCCTCCCGTCCTTGAGGCTGGCCTTCGGGCCCTCCAGGATTGTGAACCGGGTCAGAGAGCCACAGGGAGAGAACCTCCGTGTCTCCTAGCCTCACACGCCTTGGGCAGGTCAGCAGGGCGAGAAAGAGAAGATCAGGGCTAGAATCAGGGCTCTGCCAGCCCGCCTCGCCCCCCACCTCGTCCCCACTGCCCTTCCTGAGGCCTCCACTCTCTCCTCTTCCCCCGTAGAGCCTGCCCAAACGTCCTTGTCTGTCCTCCCAGCCCCAGCTCTCCAGTGGGTCTGCCCGTCTGTCCATGCGTTAGTCAGGTCTGCCTGTGCTGGGACTGTGGGGCTTGACAGGAAGGAAGAAGCGGAGGGGCTTCAGACTCCACTGGGGAGGTGAGGCTGGCAGAGGGAAGAGGTCTGGGGAGTCCCAGGGCCGCTGCCCAGGAGGGTGTGGTATGGAGAGTGGGGTCAGCGCGGGTGGCTGTCCAAGGAGGGGAGGAGAGTGCCCGCCCCTCCATCCCTCCCCCTCCCTGGCTGCTCCATGAGGCCACAGTCGGGGGTCTAGTCCATCTCTGTGTCCCCAGGGCCCACCCAGGCACATGAAGAGACCCAGTGCTTGCTTGATGCAAGACTGATGGGGGCAGGCAGGGCCACCAAGCCCCTGGCCTCTGCTCATCACTTACCAAAGGGCTGTGCTGCGCTCTACTCAGCAAAGACAGTCCCTTCCTTCCGGGCCCGGGATCCAGGGGGAGCAGGGAGGTGGGTCAGGGAAAGTCACTGCTCAGGGGCCCGGGGTCCAGGGGGAGCAGGGAGGTGGGAAAGGGAAAGTCACTGCTCAGGGATGAATACGGCTCATCACCTCACACTATGAATTCTATGCAAAGGCTGGAATTCATGTTTATATGGAAACAAGCATGCATCTGTATTACAGCTGAATGAGCGTTGCACATGAATTTTGGGAAATAAAATACAGCTTTGGGGAAATTTTTTGCCCCCCTCTTGGGTTCTCCAGAGCAGAAGTGAAATTTCCCAGATCAAATTAACAAGAAGAAGGAGCTGAAATGGGAAGTTCTTGGATTGGGGCTGAGGATGTAGCTGCGGGTCTCTGCTCTGAGCCACATCGGTGGCAACATGAGGGCCCCTTCCCCTGCCCGCCCTCCTAGAAGCCGTGTGGGAAGAGTCTGAGAGACCCTGACTTCCGGCTGCAGGTGGGCGAGTAGGGGTGTGGCAGGGCAGCTGCATGATGAGATCTCTCCCATCCCAGGAAAACCACGAAACCCTGCTGGCGATACAGAGGAGCCAGGCCCTGGACAAGGCTGCAGTCAGCATCCAGAGAGTCCTGCGGGGCTACAGACACAGGTGCCTGCCCCGCCCCCTCCCAGCCCACACACCCACCCGCCATGTACCCTGGGTAGGCCTGTACCCCCCAAGGGCCACATGTTCCCACTGGTCCCCCTCTCGGGGTAACCGAGGCAGAAGCGCTGTCGGGACCTCTTGACCAGGGACACTGCAGCCTGTGTTGGCCAGAGAATTCTAATACATTATTTGAATCTTTGGGGTGGAGGCCAGACTCCACCACGGAAGCCAGAGCCGAATGAAGCGTCAGCTCTGGTTTCGACTGTATCTCGACGTTCTCCTTCAGTTGTCTTAGAGAATGTGTGGGTTTGGTTTTACGAGGTGGCTGGTTTTGGAGGGAAGAAAAGAACTGTCTTTGACTCGGTTCCCTGGTCAGTAAGAAGATAACACTTGAATTTCAGTGCAGGTTCAGTAAATCAGCCATATGACCACCTCCCTCCCCCTCACCACGTCCAGGGGGCTCGGCAGGTCCCATGGTGCCATTCCCCGCTGTCCTGTCGGCCCGTTGCCAACCATAGGAAGGTCTGGAAACCCAGATAGGACAAAATGCGAGAAAGTGGCTGAGCCACGGGAATAGTGGCCATGGGCACCAGCAAGCAGGGTCATGAGGCGGGGAGGTGTGGCTTAGAAGGCCATACAGGTTCAGGATTCCCCAGTGGTCTCCACTGCCATTGTTGGGGGTGGGCTCATTACTACCCATCAAGGATGACTTCCTACACAACCCAGGTGAGGGTGGACGTCTAGGCTTTCCACTGGGCATCTTCTGGTGTAGGTGGGGGAACCACTGTTGTTTACATGGTGTTTCACTGGAGTAGACTTGGTTATTATCTAAAAGTTTTCTGTCTTGCTAAACTGCCCCTTTCCTGATCCTTTTGGTAGAGAGAGAAGGCTTTTCTTGGGGTCTTTCTGGTCTGTGCCCATTGTCATTTCTGGATTGCCTACTTCTTCAGCTCCTAGTCTGGGGTATGTGAGGCAAAAAGAAATCCAGAGAAGTTACCACTGCGTCTGAGATCCTTAGCTGGTCTTCCTTCTTCTCTCCATCTTTCAGAGTCTCCTTAATGGTTGTTATATATATAATGTCTAGGGGTTTTTAGTTGTAGTTAACAGGAGGAGTAAGGGAAAGTGTGTCTACTCCATCTTCCCAGAAGTGATCACCATTGGTAATTAATGGTGTTCTTGCTGTTCTGGCCAATGCAATTAGACAAGAAATTTAAAGAAAATATAGAAATCAGGGTTTTTCAACTTCAACACTATTGACATTTTGCTTGGATAACTTTTTTTTATAGGGGGATGTCCTGGGCACTGCAGGATGCTTAGCAGCATGTGAACTCTACTAACTAGATGCCAGTAGCATCCTCCTCCCCAACCCCCGGTCATGGCAACCAAAAATGTGTCTAGACACTGCCAAATGTGCCTGGGGGGCAGAATCACCCCCAGTTGAGAACCACTGGTATAAATATTAGAAAGGAGACAAATTATCTTTATTTTTAGATAACTCAGTTGTTTACTTTGGCCTTATATTAGAATCATCATGTGAGTGTGTGTGTGTGTGTGTGTGTGTGTGTGTACATGCACCAAAAAATATTGAATGGATAGATATACAGATATATATTGTCCACCCATCAACAAAGATTCTGACTTAATTGGACTGGACGGCACCCAGGCATCAATAAATATTGAAGTTCTCCAGATGATTTTTTTCTTGTTCTTTTTTGTTTGTTTGTTTTGGTTTTTGGTTTTTGTCCCCCAGTTTCACTGAGATATAATTGATTTACAGTACTGTACAAGTTTAAGGTGTACCACATAATGATTTGACTTATACATATCATGAAACGGTTACCACAATAAGTTTAGTGAACATCCACCATCTCATATAGATGCAAAAACAAAAGAAAAAATTTTTTTTTCCTTGTGATGGAAATCCTTCTTAGGGTTTACTCTTTTAATAACTTTTATATATACCATAGAGTAGTGCTAACTATAGTCATCATGTTGTACATTACATCCCTAGTACTTAATCTTATAACTGGAAGTTCGCATCTTTTGACCACCTTCATCCAATTCCCCCTCCCCCAACTCCCTGAAGATGATTTTTAATATGATTGAGATCTACTGTCCTAAACCTAAGAAAATACCCTGAAAAATTATTAGAAGTGATAAGAAAACTCAGTTAAGTGTGGGAGAAAAGGTACATCCGTATGCACCTCTGACTCCCCAGAGGTGAGGTTTCAGGTTACCTCCAGTTTTCAGCCCGCGTTCCTCCCTGTGGAGGGAGCAGTCTGATGGAGCTTGCCAGGCTGCCTGGGTCTGGGGGCTGCCCTCTGCTTTGACCTGCCCCCAGAGAGGAGCTCTGGTCCTGAGACTCCTGACCTGATTTCTGGTAAACCCCTGGGCTAGTGGCCAGAGGAGGGGGCAGAGTCTGACCACGAATAAAAAGTTGGAAATGGGTTTTATCCCTTCAGAGATCTGTGGGGGGAACGAGGACATTTATTCTCCTCACTCTAAAAACTGGACTGTCCTCGGGAATTCCCTGGAGGTCCAGTGGTTAGGACTCCTCACTTCCACTTCAGGGGGCACAGATTCGATCCCTGGTTGGGGAACTAAGATCCTGCAAGCTGCGTGGAGTGGCCAAAAAAAATAAAGAAAATAAAAAGAAAATAGATCAATTTAAATAAATAAATAAATAAAAACTGAACTGTCCTCGTTCACAAATTTTGTTGGCAGTAGATTTTAAGCTCCTAACCTGTCTGTCTTTCAGCCTATAAAGGCTTCTGGAAAAGAAATATTGTATGCATTCATTTCCCCCAACATTTCATTACCTCTCTTCCTTCAAAATCAGTTTTTCCCCCCAAAGGCTTTAAAATGTCTGTGGTTGTTACCACTGACTTGCATTTCCGCTTCTAGGAAGGAGTTCCTAAGGCAGAGGCGGGCAGCTGTGACCCTCCAGGCCTGGTGGAGAGGCTACTACAGCCGGAAGAACTTCAAGCTGGTAAGAGACTCACGTGGGAGGCGGAGCCTGCAGGAGCAGCCGTCCAATTAGAAACAAATGTTGATGTTGGTTTATGACTGTGAGAGCTGGGGCAGGAAGCATCCCATCAGCCACAGGCATGATCCAGACCTCAGCACCCCACACACTCCTCTTAGCATAGTGTCAAGTCACAAGGTTTGCAGGTTTCAAAGCGTTCTCCTGCAGAATTTGGGGCATCTCCAGAGCTAGAATGAGATGTCCTACTCTGAAATTAGATGGTGGCTTTTTTTTTTCCCAATTTCCAGGCAACAAAATAAGTTAATGGATTGATTACTTTCTGTTTCAAGCATTTTTTTCTAATTTTTTCCTTGACCACAGGCACTGCTGAGTGTCTGTGCAACAAACAAACCAGAACAACCTTTAACCGTGTCCTGTGGGGCCTGCTTGACCGCTTGTCCTGGTCATGGCTGCGACTGTGGTTGGGACATGCAGTGGTCACGTCAGCAAAACTGACCCAGACCTGTCCGCATTCCGTGCTCCCAAGGGCACATTGGTAGCTGACATGGATGGAAAGGCTCCTTGGGGCCTGTTGCTCTGTGTGCATCATTTTATTTATTATTAAGCCAATGCTGTATGTCAAGGAACCGAGGCATAGAGAAATTAAGTCATTTCCCCAAGAGCATGCAATCAGTAAGCAGCAGAGCTGGCGGTTGGATGCATGTCTGTGTGACTTCCAAACCAGTAAGATGAAGCATGACCCCTCACACCTGGCAGCCATTAGGTTGGTCTTTCAGAAGCCAACAGCAGCCATCCCAGAGGCTTAGGGACTGCTGTGGCCTAGGGTGTGTTTGCAGCATAGAAGCAGGTACTCATAGTTTATTATTTCCTCTTTATTTTCAAGATCCCTGAGGGATTAGCTTGATGGAACCGGCCATAGGCCTCCACACAGGCACTCTAGCTCCACACAAGCTGGCTGGACTTGGCTGCAGGTGTGAAAAGCAAGGCCTCTGGAATCGTATCACGCATGTGACACCCAAACCAGTTCTCTGTTACTGGTAGAACTACCAGGAAACTACTTTATTATTTACGCCATTTAAAAAGACTTCTTTAGCACTAATTTCATGCCAGGCTCTGTTCTAACTGCTTTACAAGTGTAACTCATTTAATATGCTCGTACTCACAGGCACGTAAAAGTTTAGCACTAGCACTTTGCCGTAAAGCAGGTAACTGTAAAGCTAATTTGTGAGGACACCTTGCCCCTTATTCTCTGTCCCCTCGGGAAGGCCTTTCTCTGCTCTGTGCCCTGCTGGGCCCAGGCCTCTCTGTGAGTGCCCGTCCTTTCTTGCCTCCACAGGTCCTCCTGGGTTTTGAACGTCTGCAGGCCATTGCCCGGAGCCACCTGCTGGCAAAGCAGTACCAGGCCATGCGGCAGAGGATGGTCCAGCTGCAGGCCCTCTGCAGGGGCTACCTGGTGCGCCAGCAGGTCCAGGCCAAGAGGAGGGCAGTGGTGGTCATCCAGGCGTACGCCAGGGGCACAGCTGTCCGGCGGAACTTCCGACGGCAGAAAGCCAACGTAGGTGGTCACTGCCCTCTCGGGCAGGTGGGAGATGGCTGGGCCCAGGTGAGGGAGGGTAGGCGGGAGGAATGAACAGCAACATAGGGCTCTCACCAGACACTCCTGCCCATCCAGGTCCAAAAATACCAAGAAATACCAAGAGAAGCCTTCAAGAGAGTCCGGGCAAGAGAGGCGGGAGGGCAGGGCACAGGGGAGCGGCGCCGAGATGCGTATCCCTGCGTTTTGAAATTTCACCCTTGCGTGATCCCATTTCCTCCATTCGGAGAGCACCTGAGACTCAGCCTCACTCCTCAGAACTTGCTCATTTGGCAGTGGTGATGAGGAAAGAGGGCCTAGGACGAAGTCTGCCCCTGCTCCGTAGATGAAAATGGGTCCACGGAGCACAGTGCTGCTACAGTGGCCAGAGCAAGAAAGAATGCAGAGCCCCAGGCATGTCAGCAGCGTGTTCCTGCACCCACATGGCCCCGGACGGGCCACAAACCAGGGCAGGCCCAGGGCCCTCCCCCAGGGGAGCCTTGGTGCTCTTTGTGAAGGGACCAGGTGGGCCTGAGTGGGTTTTGCAGCTAGGTTCTGGGGGTCTTCGGGCTTTGGCGTGGTACCCTGTGAGGACCAGCAAGCATCTCCCCTCTCTGGACCTCTCATTATCCACTGGGAAAGGAGAAGCCCAGGCTGGTTGATCTCCAGTCCCTCTCGCTTTTAAAACCTAGGATTTTAGAGGGAAATGTATTGATTTGGACAAATATGGCAGGGGGAGGTTTATTTGGCTTCCGGGAGGGGCTTGCCCCAGCCGGGCCTGTGGTAACCGTGGCCCCCCGGGATGTCTGTGCAGGAGCCTCTGGTCATCCCCGCTGAAGAGCAGAAAAGCCCAAGCGCTGTCCCCCGCAGGAAGCGTAAGTCCATCTACGACACTGTCACCGACACGGAGATGGTGGAACAAGTGTTCGGCTTCCTGCCTTCCCTGATGGGCGGGCAGGAGGGCCAGGCCACGTCACACGTCGAGGTAAGATAGGCCCTGCCAGCCCAGCGGCGAGGGGGGCTCTGTCTAGGGGCCAACCTCTAGGCTTTACTGAAAAGCCGAGACTCAGCTCGGGGAGCCAATGGAGTAGGTAGGTGTTGAAGTGGGTTCTGCGGTCCTGGGTGAAGATGCAGGGAAAACAGAAGTGAGGGTCTCTGTGGTCAAACCCTTTCAAGTGGAGCAGGTTTCTTACCTGCAAGGCTTCCTAGAGCCTTTACTGTGCAAATGTCATTGGGCTTTCAATCAGGCAGCGTTTCCCGCGTGCGTTTGGCCCCTGTCACAGGGCACCTCGGTGGCTGCTGCTCTGCAGTATGTGACCTGGGGACCCGAGGTAGAAAACGCACAGCAGGAGGAGGGCGTGTCTGATTTGGGTGGGGGGGCGGCAGGGCGGGAGGAGAGGGAAGCTCCGGGGCTGTCCCGTTGACTCGCACCGCATCCTGCTCTGGGCCAGTGACCTAGGCGCCCCCCAAGGTGCTCATGCCTCACCCTGCCCCCGCCCAGGCTCCTCCCACACAACTCATCTGTGCAGTGTGGGCAGCCCGGCCCCCCTCCACTGGAGGAGCACTTGACAGAAGCAAGCAGGAAGCGGGTAGGGAGTGGGGGGTGTCTGGAGAGCCCAGGTCTGCAGGCAGAGGGTGCCAGGTACCTGGGGCTTTCACACCGAGGCCTGCCCAGCACCCGGCAGCCCACCAGGGGCCCACCGAGGGTGAGGGTTGGGGAGGTCCCCAACACAAGGGGCAGTGGATAATTCTGCACCCCATCAATAACCAGACAGACCCTTCTTGGGGCTCCCTGGCCCCCAAAGATGCACACGCTGCCAGGTCACATCTGAAAGGACAGCAGACCCTTGTCCCTCTCTCTCACTGGCACCCAGGATCTGGAAGAGAAGACCCAGAAGCTACCCGAGGTTGACCTGGACACGGTCCCCATGATGGAGGACCCCGAGGAGGACGCAGACGGCCTGGCCGAGTACACCTTCCCCAAGTTCGCCGTGACCTACTTTCAGAGATCAGCCAGCCACACACACATCCGGCGGCCCCTCCGATACCCTCTGCTTTACCACGAGGAGGATGCCGACTGCTCGGTACCTGGTTCTCTGGTTTCTAGTGGCTCAGGCCTCCCCCTGGCTCAGCGGGAACCAGGAACGGGTGGGGTGCTGTGGGCTCCACGCTGCTGGAGCTGGGTTCCAGCCGGGCACTCTGTCCCCGTCTCCCCAGGCCGCCCTGGCTGTGTGGAACATCATCCTGAGATTCATGGGTGACATCCCGGAGCCAGTGCTCTTTGCCAGAAACACGCTGCGTGGTGGCTCGGTGATGCGGCAGATCCATGACGCCCTGGGCAGGGAGAGCAGTGCCCAGCCCCCGGCACACGGCGGATCCGCACAGGTGCGCAGTGGGCGGGGACGCAAAGGGCATACACCCTTCCGGTGTCCCCAGGCCCCGGAAGCTGGACTGGGAGGGGGAGGCAAGACGTGGAGTGAGCATCGCCTGCTGGACCCAGGGGCCCCCGGGGCTTTTCGGTCTTGAATGGCACTCAGGAACTCATGAGTCAGGCATAACACCCAGGACTTGGTGAATTATACAGTCGTCGTAGGAGAGGATCTCCCAGGCTCTGAACATGGGACAGTAATACTAACAACAGATGTTATTGCTGACTGGCCACGTGCTATGTGCCAGTTGCTTGTCTTCAGTTAATTTCCAGATGAGCCATCCCTTCAAGGTAGGGATTATTAAGTTTATTGTAGCTAGAGAACCTGAGAAGTGAAGTGACGTGTCCCCAGATCCCAGTGAATACGTGGGACACAGCTGGGCTTTGAATCCGTTCTGCTGAATTCAGAGACCAAGTTCTTTACCCATGCTCTGCCCAGTCCTCTGATGGAAGGTTCATCCACATCCATTTTTGGTCAGAAGTCCTTCCTAAAGCCCTGGTTTCATGATGTCATCTTAGTGGAATTAACCAAAATAGTCCAAAGGAATGACACAGCAGTGATAACACCGGGGCCCACCAGCGTTAGGAGTCCCGTGATTGCCTATGATTCTGACACCAATCCCAACGTATGTGGATTTTCCCCCACCAAGAATTCTCAGCACCAGCTGGGTGTCCTACAATTCAACACAATCCTGACACTATCTGCCTGGAGGTAGCGTCTGATTCCACAGATGAAGGGCTCCGTCCTTCAAGAAGACCCCTGCTTCAGCACAAGTCCAGATTGTTCCTCATTTGCTGACCCACTGGCTAAATCAGAGGTTCCCACGACACCCTCCTTGGGTTTAATTTGCGAGAGCGGCTCAGAGAATTCGGAGCCACATTTTACTTACTACATTACTGGTTTATTATAAAAGGATACAACTCAGAACAGCCAGATGGGAGAGGTGCATAGGGGAAGGTGTGGGGAAAGATTAAGATGCTTCCATGGGGAATTCCCAGGCTGTCCAGTGGTTAGGACTCCACACTTTCACTGCCGAGGGCCCGGGTTCAATCGCTGGTCGGGAAACTAAGATCCCACAAGCCACACAGTGCAGCCAAAAAGTAGATAATAAATAATAGAAAAAAAAAAAAAAAGAAGAAGCTTCCATGTCCTCTCCAGGCACCATTCTCCCTAAATCTCCAAGTGGTCACCAACCTGGAAGCTCTCTGAACCCTGTTCTTTTGGGTTTTTACGCAGGCCTCATTACATAGATACGATTGACGAAATCATTGGCCACTGAGCCAGTTGAACTGAATCTCCCACCCCTCCCCGCTCCCCTTGTCCCCTGGCAACCAGACCCACCCTTAGGTGCTTTCCAAAAGTCACCTCATTAACATAAAAAGACACCTTTACCACAGGAAATTCCAAGGATTTTAGGAGCTCTGTGCCAGTAATGGGGACAAAGACCAAATATATATTTCTTATTAGAAATCACAATATCACAGTGCCCCATACCGCAGCTCAGATAGCTGTGAGGTCCTGTGTACAGACCAACTGCATAGACATCTAAGGGAGTCTGCAGCCTGGCATCACGTGGCCAGATCTGGTCCAGGGATTACATGGAAGTTGCCCAAACTCAAGCCCTGACTCCCTGACCTCTAGAGATGTGGGCTCTGCAGAGTGTAATAGTCATTCATTGCTGTGTAACAAACTACCCCCTAAATTTGACAGCTTGAAACAGCCCACATTCGTTACCTCAGACAGTTTTTGAGGGTCAGGAGCAGCTTAGCTGGTTCGTTCGGGCTCAAGGTCTCTGGTGAAGTTGCAGTCAAGCTGTCGTTTCCCAGCTTGACCGGGACTACGGGATCTGCTTCCAAATGGCTCGCTCACGTAGCTGCTGGCAGGAGACCTCAGCGCTGGCCACCTGGGCCTCTCCATGGTGCTGCCTGAGTGTTCTCACATATGCTTCCTCCACAATGGGTGACCTCAGACAGACAGCAGGAAGGAAGCTTCAATGCCTACAGGCCACGGTGGGCGAGAATGTCAAGAGGCAAGGGCCACTGGGGGCCACCTTGGAGGCTGGCCACCTCTCAGGGAGGGGACGCTGGGAGGTGGTCCAGCCACTGGCACCTCTGGAAGGTGAGCACAGGGAGGACTGTCTTCCCAGAGGTCAGATGTCAAGTGTTCCTTCCTGCACATTTATGAAGCACCCACCGTGTGCCTCCCCGAGGAGGAGCAGTGGGCTGAGTGAGCCCTGCCCACCCCCGCTCGCCAGCCTAACGTGTTTTATGTTTGTCCCCTGTGTGGCAAACCAGTTTTAGCCCAGCCAGAAGCTGGTGCCCAGCCCTGGACCCGGTCCCACATTGAGCTCTAATTTTGGCAGCAACTTCTCATGACACCATCAGGACAGGGTGTGACCCCTGCCTAAGGAGACCAGCAGATCATGGTGGCTGGGGGCAGACCCCTCCCCACCCAGCCCAGCCCCGCAGCTTAGAATCTTCTGATCTCTGGGAAAGCCCCTACCTTGCAGTGGGTGGAGTGTATTCCAATTCATCCACCAAATTGTCACAGAGAATGACCATAGCCTGGGGCTGTCCTGGGCACCTGGGCTCAGACCCAGCCCGCTTGGCTGGCGAGAGGTCCAAGCTTTGGAATCAGGACAGTCCTGAGCCCTCCCAGAGGGCTGGTGACTGGCCGAGCAGCTTTTGTCCAGTTTCTCACTTTCCCTCGCCTCTGTTTCCTCACTCAGCTGTGAGGATGGCAATGCACACCTGTCACTGTTGCACAGCTCGGTCAAGATGAGGGGCTGCTCGGTGCTTTGTGAATCAGCTGGGAAATGGCTGAGGGATTTGGAGACTAGCCCCACCCTAGGCACTGTTGGGTCAGATTGGGAGGTGCTACCCCAGCTCACCATCCCTCAAGAACTGTCTCCATCCACAGAGGCCCAACCGCAGGAACAGAGGGACCAAGGACATCTCCTCCATGAAGCTGAAGCGGTCCTCCAGGGTCACGGGCCAGGTGAGCCCAGGGACAGGGGACCTGGGCCTGTTCCCAGCTCTGCTGCCCGCTGGCTGGCCTGCGGCAGCATTCCAGGCTTTCACCCAGTTTCCTCCTTTGCAAATGGGAAGAATCTCAGCTGTCCTGACTGCCGCCTTTGGGTTTCAAGGTGGCCAGCCAGCTGAATATCGGGGAAGAGGCATTTGATCCTGACGACCCCATCTCAGACCGACCCATGTCCAATCTGGAGAAGGTGCAGTTCATTGTGGGCTATGCCATCCTGCGACCCAGCCTCAGGTCAGTCACCACCCCCGTCGCACCCCATTCAGAACATGGGACCCCTCACTGGCTCTCAGCCCATGGCTGCAGCCCAATCCTGCTCCCTACCCTGGGGCCTGCAGGCTGGGTCTCAGGACAGCAGACGTTATCATCAAGGGTTCTCTATTTGCTCTGTGTTAAAACCCCTGGGTGAAACCCAGTTTTAGGAAGACAAATTCATCATGGGCTGGTGATTCATTTGATAACCAGCTTTAATGCAAGTCCGTTTAAATGGGCAAGTCCCTCATTTATGTTATATATATTTTGCTTTATATACAATTTGCTTTACAGGAATTGTGTTTTTATACAAATTTAAAGAACCATGTATACTGCTTTCAGGGACAGACTACTGTATCTCAAGGGTTCACATATTTTAAGTTATTATTTTTAACCAAATTGGGGGAATTTGGGGCATTATTTCTTCAAATGTTTTTTTCTACTTCATTCTCTCTCTCTTTTCCTTTGAACTCTAATTAAACCTATGGAAGACTTTTATATTATCCCTCACATCCCTGAGGGTCTGTTCATCCCTGCATTCTTTTTTTCTCCTCTGTTCTTTAGATTGGATAGTTTCTATTAATCTATCTTCACATGCACTGATTTTTCTTTTGTCTTCCCCAGTCTGCTATTATACCCATCCAACATTTTTTTTCATATATTATATTTTTCAATTCTAGAGTTTGCAGTTGGTTCTTTTTTATAGTTTCTGTTTCTCTGCCAAGATATCCTGTTTGTTCATTCACTATGAGCATAGTGTCCTTTACATCTTTGAGCACAGTTATGGTAGTTTTTAAACCTTTTCTGATAAATCCAACTCCACGCTCCCAATGCAGTGGGCCCGGGTTCAATCCCTGCTCAGGAACTAGATTCTGCGTGCCGCAACTAAGACCCGGCACAGCCAAATAAATAAATAAATATTAAGGGGAAAAAAAAAAAGAGTGGGGCTACAGAGCCCACTGGGGAGACATTGGAGGGAGCACAGTCCTGGGAGATGACAGGGTCCACGGTGGGCCTGGATGTGACGGGGAGGTGAGGGCATGCAGCAAAAGCAATTGGAGGTGAGGAGGCTGGAGGTCCCCCTGCAAACATGTCTGCCCCCAGGGGTGCAGAAGGAGCTGTGTGTCCTTGTGCCCCGTCTCCTCTTCTCTGCCAGAGCAAGCCCCCTGCCTGGCCTCCCAGCACTCCATGTCTTTTAGGGACGAGATTTACTGCCAGATCTGCAAGCAGCTCTCGGAGAACTACAAAACAAGCAGCCTGGCCCGGGGCTGGATCCTGCTTGGCCTGTGCCTGGGGTGCTTCCCGCCCTCCGAAAGGTTCTTGAAGGTGGGGAGGGCCGGGGGCAGGGGCTGAAGGCGGGGGCAGCACGGGTGGGCCCGGGGCCCTGGAGCAGGTCCGGACATCCTAACCCATGCATGGCCCAGTTCTCCTGCTACTGCAGGCTAGGATGGGTATCAGTGCCTGGGCTTCTTTGAGCCTCAGTTTCCCGTCTGTAAAAAAGGATGCTCCTTCCAACCCCTAATCAGGATCTGCAGGGTCATCTTACCTGGGCTCAGTCACCAGGAGACAATGAGACAATGGGTGCAGTGGGCACTGAAAAGGCAAAGGGGTCTGAGGAGTGGGCACCAACCAGAGATTGGCTGCAGCATCTCTCTCTAGGCCTTAGAACTAACAAGGGAGGTGCTTTCAAGTGTTGGAGGTCCCAGCCTTTGCTACTCTAATATACCTTTTGGTTCTGATGATAAAAGTAATATGTAGGGGGCTTCCCCGGTGGCGCAGTGGTTGAGAGTCCGCCTGCCGATGCAGGGGACATGGGTTCGTGCCCCGGTCCGGGAAGATCCCACATGCCACGGAGCGGCTGGGCCCATGAGCCATGGCCACTGAGCCTGCACGTCCGGAGCCTGTGCTCCGCAACAGGAGAGGCCACAACAGTGAGAGGCCTGCGTACCGAAAAAAAAAAAAAAAAAGTAATATGTAGGATATGTAGAAAGTCTAGAAAGAAAATAAAAGTCATCCCCACACCCAGAGGTAACTTCCGTTACAATTCCTGGCCTTTTGTGGTGTGATAGGGTCATACTTGGAATCACATAGAAAACAATCTCACTACCTCTTGTCCCTTCAGGGACAGCAGGAAGTGTGGTCACCCTGGCCATCTGCCCTGGGCCCTGGGCCACACTTGACACTAGTAAACCCTTCCAGGCTGCATCTCCTCAAAGAATCTCTCTGAGAGACAAAAAGGTTTTCAATGCCTTGTTTCAGCATCTTGTCAAACATATTTTGAGCATCGGCTCTCCTGCAGCTTTCACTTATCTTATGTGTCTTCTCATGTCATAAACTGTTCCCAAATGGCAGTGCTAATGCCATCTGTTAGTGCTGTCCCAGCGCGTATTTCACTCGTTGATGGACATTTAGGATCCATCTTCCAATTGCCCATCACCATAAACACCACTATGATTAAAAACTATAGGGGCTTCCCTGGTGGCACAGTGGTTAAGAATCCGCCTGCCAATGCTGGGGACATGGGTTTGAACCCTGGTCCGGGAAGATCCCACATGCCGTGGAGCAGCTAAGCCCCTGCGCCACAACTACTGAGCCTGTGCTCTAGAGACAACAAGCCACAACTACTGAGCCCGCGCGCCACAACTACTGAAGCCCATGCGCCCTAGAGCCCATGTGCCACAACTCCTGCAGCCCGCATGCACTAGGCCCTGCGTGCCACGACTACTGAGCCCACGTGCCGCAACTGAAGCCCACGTGCTTAGAGCCCGTGCTCTGCAACAAGAGAAGCCACCGCAATGAGAAGCCCGCGCGTCGCAACGAAATGTAGCCCCCACTCGCCGCAACTAGAGAAAGCCCGCGCACAGCAACGAAGACCCAATGCAGCCAAAAGACTAAATAAATAAATAAAATTAAAAACAAAAAAACTATATATCTCCCTTTATCATAGGTTTGAATTATTAAGTCGAAGAGTATGTACATTTTTAAACTATGTACTATTTAAAACATATTGACAAATGACTCCTCGAAATGCCGTGCAATTGATATTTCTTCCCAGTGTGAGAGCCCCGTGTCAATGCACCTTTGCCAACACTATTATCATTTTTATTTTCATTTAAATTTTTTTCCAGTTTTATTGAAATATCATTGACATATAACATTGTTCAAGTGTAGGGTGTACAGTGTAGTGATTTTACATAGGTGTGAGTTGCAGAATGATTACCAAGTAAGGTTAGTTAACACATCCAACATCCATAGTTACAGTTAGCATCACAGTTTCTAGAATCTGGACAGTAAGTAGAAAGTGTCCTCTATTCTAAGTGTCTTCATGCCCTTCCCTTCCTCGCCCACCAGTATCTGCTGAACTTCATCAGTCAAGGGCCAGTCGGCTACGGGCCCTTCTGTGCTGAGCGCCTGAGACGCACCTGTGCCAACGGGGTGCGCACGGAGCCGCCCTCCTGGCTGGAGATGCAGGTAGGGGCGAGAGACGGTCCGTGTGGGGTGGTGCCAGCCGTCATGGCTCTTCCAGCACAGCTCATGGGGCTGCCGGCAGGAAGTGTGTGCTCCGGGCCCGTCCACCGCCTTCTGTGCCTGTGGTCCCTGTGACCCTCCCCAGGCCTGGTCCAACGCCACCAATCTAAATAGGCGTTCCTTTAGGGCCCTACCAGCTGAAGGGGAAAGTAAGTCTACTCAGTTCCTTAGCTGCAGGGTGTGAGTGGCTGCTTAGAGCGTTACCCCTCCCGAGGACATGTGCATTTTATATGGCCAACCAAGGTTGTCTGCCGTGGTGGCAATGTTGTTTGTGTCACCTGTGAGTTCCTGCAGTATCCTCAGGAAAGGTCCTTCAGAAGCTGGCAGGGTTGAGGGGACACCCCTGCCCACCACTATACCTGCAGCTCCTGAAAGGCACTCACTGTCTGTGCCCCATGGTGCCCTATTCCAGGGTAACCTCCCGCCACACCCCCTCCCATCCTCGTCCTGCCACCCGAGTCCACAGGGCCTCCCCCCTTCCACCTCATCTACCTGCTCTGCCCATGAGCCTTGGAGTTGCATGTGAACTTGCCTTAGCGGTGTGGTGTACACAGAGAGGAACAGTGGCTTCCTTGGACCCAAAATGTTCCAGAGTACGAGACCCAGCCATTTCTGAGAGCTTCTTGACTTTCTGTGATTCTGAGTCACCCAGCCAAAGCTTAGGGATCTCATGTTAAAATTGGGCCTCCCACTTGCCGGCTGCATCCCAGGGGCGCAGCCCTGGCCCAGTCTGTCAGTTCAGTAGCAGATGTCCGTTGGCCAGGACTTTTGTTAACTCCCTGCCAAACCGGGTGGGGCTTCAGAAGGCCCCTCCCCCTGGAACCCACGGGGATGAGCCAGCAGGGGCAGCGGGTTGGGAAGAGGGGATGGTGGACTGGCCTCCCATCCCAGGGTTCCGGGAGCACCAGCGCCGGCAGCTGAGTCCAGGAGCCTCCCGGGTAGAGGACCTGAGCCTTCGTCTGTCCCCAGGCTGTCAAGTCCAAGAAGCGCGTCCCGATCCATGTGACCTTGGCGACTGGAGAGAGCCTGACCGTCTCGGTGGACTCAGCCTCGACGTCTCGGGAAGTCTGCCTGCACATCGCCCACAAGCAGGGCCTCAGCGACCACGTGGGCTTTTCCCTGCAGGTTGCCGTGTACGACAAGGTACTGGCCAGGGGGTCCCATCCACCACCCGCCTGTCAGCCTAGCCACCGCTCGCCTTGCTGGCTGCCAAACACAGATACGAACACAAACTCCCGCTCACAGACATGCCTCCTAACCAGGCAACCTGCCCTCCTGCCCCAACACTCATGCGCTCAGCCCAGTGGCTGTACCTCGGCCCCAGACGGTGTCACAGGCACACCTGGTAGGTCCCCTGCCATGCCCACATCCTGCTTCAAGCCCCCCACGCCGGGGAGCTCAGACTCCCATGTAGCAATGCGGAGGTCACACCAACACTCCCCGACCTGAACCCCACATCGTCGTCCCCCCAGATGCCCTGACGCCCACGCCCACAGCCTCAGACCGAGACGTGCTCACGCCAACCAACCAATCAGAGTGTTCCGACCCCGTCACGTGGGCATGTGCCGCCTGTGGGCAGGGCGGGCCGGGGTGCAGTGTTGGGGAGGGTGATTGACAGGCCACGCCCCCTGGGGGAGGAGTCCCTCGGGCGTCCAGCGGGCTCTTGTCCTCCGTGTGCCAAGGGCGTGTGGGGCGGCCTGACACGCAGCAGTCGCTCACCCCTGCCGCCCCGACTCTGGCCTCAGTTCTGGTCCCTGGGCAGTGGGCACGACCACGTGATGGACACCTTGGCCCAGTGTGAGCAGCTGGCCCGGGAGAGGGGCGAGAGCGAGCGCCAGGCGCCATGGCGCCTCTACTTCCGGAAGGAGTTCTTCACCCCGTGGCATGACTCCCGGGAGGACCCGGTCAGCACCCAGCTCATTTACCACCAAGTCCTCCACGGAGTCCGGTCCGGCGAGTACAGCTTCGAGAAGGTGAGGGGACCGCAGCCGTCAGGGCCCTGAAGAGCCACCCATCAGACAGCCTGAGGAAGCTCCCTGTTCCAGTGCAGGGGCGGCGGGGACCGAGCAAGGGCAGCTGGGCTGTGACCGCCAGGGATGCCCGTGGGGAGCGTGGGGGGCAGGCAGCCAGGGGAGAGGAGTGGGCCCGGGGGTGCTGCCCTGGGGGTCGGAGGCAGCCATGGTAGCCTTGGAGGCCTTCCTGGAATGGGGCAGTGGGCAGGCACATGCAGGGGCGAGGGGAAAAGGGGGCCCAGAGGGCAGGCAGCTGGGTGGCCGGGCAAGGTTTTGGTCTCCCGGGAAGAACAGGACTGTTTGGAGCAGGAACCCTGCTCTGTGCTGTGCATGCTGGGGCCTTACACAGGCTTCCACCCACATGAGCCCTGCAGAGGCCATACAGGGGTGGCCACTGGTCACCTTTGCCCAGTGAGGACTGGGGGAGACAGGGTGAAGGCCTCGCCCACACTCACCCCACTCAGACAGCAGTGTTTGGGGCTCCACCCAGGCCTCAGAGCTCCCTCCCACACATTCTCTGGCTCCGGAGGGCTGAGAGAGGGGCACAGGGGATCCCCCCTTGTCCTCAGGCAGAGGCCCCGCAGGGCTCAGGCCAAGGCCGCTGGGAGGTCCCTGCCTGCCAGCAGGAGCCCAGCCCGCGTCGGGGCCCAGTCGGGGCCCACGGAGGTTCTGCCGTGCTGGGGGAGGGGCAGGTCCTGCCTAGCGGAGGTGGCTGGTCACCTCTGCTGCGCCGGGGCAAGAGTGTCCTGGGGGAGGGTGGGCTCTCAACACCCCCCCCCGCTGTGTGTCCCCCGGGCTGTGCAGGAGAAAGATCTGGTGCAACTGCTGGCCCAGTGCTGCGCCGTGCAGCTCGGCGCCTCTGTGGGGAGCCAGGCCGTCCGGGAGCTGCTGCCCAGCTGTGTCCCCCCCAAGCTGTACAGGACCAAGTCCCCAGAGGAGTGGGCCAGCCTGGTCACCGCCGCCCACGCCAAGGTCAGTTCCCCAGAGCCTGTGCACTCGGGCTGTGCAGCTCTTTTTGGGGGCCCTGGGGGCCCTGGGGTGTGTAGAGCGGTTGGAGACCCCGTGACGAGCCCCCACTCATGGGGGGTTGGGAGGCTAACTTGCCACTCAGCAGAGCCTTGTCTCTTCAGGTTTAAAGAGTCTCGTTCAGGTCCACTCCCTCTGACAGGCCCATTCCGTCTTCCCTCCTCCTTCCACGGTGGCATCCTGCCATAGGTCAGGGCAGCTCAGCCCTGCACTGGTCTCCACTGCAGTGTCGGGCTGGGCCCTGGCCTTCCGGCGCAAGAGGGCATCCCCAGCTGCTGACCGCAAGCGCGCCCTTGCCTCGGCACCAGTCCCGCCCTGTGAGGCCCCATCCTGGCCCCAAGCCTTACGGTGTCCCCTTGCTGGGCCCTATGTGCCCCGGGCTGGCTCTGGACAGCATGGAGGGCTGCCGCTCTTCTAACCCTGCTTGGTCAGCCCGCACCAAGTAAAGGCGGCTCCCAGAGGCCCACAGCCTCGTCCCCAAGCCTCTACCTGCATCTCCAAACACCCACTCCTGTTCTCGGGGTCACCCGCACCAGCGGAGGTTTCTGCTGCTCCTAAACTGCCACCCCAAGAGGGGACAAAGACAGGCTGTCTGATTCAGTCCCCCTGTCTCTCTTCCCCTCCCCACAGGGCTGTCCCAAACCCGGCCCTCTGTCAGAGCCTCCTTCCTCATAGGGTGCTTTGCTCTGCAGCGTGGCCTGAGGGTGCAAAGGCATCTCTGAGGACCTGGCTGGCTGGTGCAGCTGCTGCAGGAGAGCTGTGCACGGGGGGTTACTGAGGATACAACCCTTTGGTTAATGCCTCCCCTGCACTAACTTGCACTGGGGGCCAAGAAAGAACACGACAGGCAGTGGGAAATACGAAGGCAGCATGACGCCTGTTTGTCAGGGGTTGACAGCCCAGTGGCAGGGAGATAAGCCCCGGCCATCCAAGTGCGGAGAAGGGCAGGGAGCATGACCAAGCAGCACGCCTTCCATTCTGGCAACACAGAAGGAGGTGCTCAAAGTGGGTCCATAGACAAGGGTCCTGTATGCCTGCGTCAGGGGCTGCAGCTTGCTCTTTCCTGCTCTTAGGGTGTCACCGTGCACAGCCCTTAGGAAAGGCTCTAAGAAGTCCTGCAGGACAGAAGCCTGATTATCTTACCCAGTGTTCCCCACACAAGCTTGACCACATATGTTCTGTTCCACAAGGCAGTGGCTAGCATCCCTTGGGGACAATCCTTGAACGGGAATTTGGCGAAGCAAACCCTGTTGGTTGCTTCTGTTGTTTCCCAGCCTGAGTGGATGTGTTTACAGGGGAGAGACCATGGACGTTTTAGAGCTAGTACGAGACGGAGGGGAACGAGATGCACACAACCCCAGATGAACATGAGTGAGAAGTGGCTTCGTAATTTGGGAAGGGGGAGTTGGGGTGAGAGTAAAGAATTAGGAAATTCACACCACACTTTTTCCAAAGTGGACATAGTTTCACTGATTTTTTTCCATTAAACACTTAAAACCTGGGCATTACCAAATAAACCAGAAAATACAGACAAATACAAAAACAACAGGGAAATCAGCAATAATATCACATCAAAGAGCTCATCCCTCTTAAGCTGTGGCATGTGTCCTTCTAGACTGTCTTATTCACATGTACACAATGGAGACATGCATATGATTGGAGTGAGAGAAACACGCCTTTTTTTTTGGCTGCGTTGGGTCTTCGTTGCTGCGCGTGGGCTTTCTCTAGTTACGGCGAGCGGGGGCTACTCTTCGTTGCGGTGCGCAGGCTTCTCATTGCAATGGCTTCTCTTGTTGTGGAGCACGGGCTCTAGGCACGCGGGCTTCAGTAGTTGCGGCACACGGGCTTAGTTGCTCCGCGTCATGTGGGATCTTCCCAGACCAGGGCTCGAACCCGTGTCCCCTGCATTGGCAGGTGGATTCTTAACCACTGCGCCACCAGGGAAGCCCAAAACATACCTTTTTAAAAAATAAAAATAGGATTATCATTAGATAACTTTAAAACATGCTTCTTTACTTCACTTAATAGTTTGCGGCCCTACTTCTGTGTCACTAAATACCGATCTCTGTGTTTTTAAGGGCTGCATATACTGTATTCATGAGTTATAATTCACTTCACTGATTCCTACTGATGAATGCTAAGGTCATGCCCCATTTTTCACTGTTAAAACAGCAAGGTGAACCTCTCTGTAGATACAAGTTTTGTATGTTTGCCGGTTATTTCATCAGGATCAATTTCTAGAAAAGGGATTTCAGAGTGTGTGAATGTTCTAAAATCCTTGACACCCGTTGCATACTGCCAAGTCTCAGGTAGGATGTATCAATTTACATCCCCCAATCCAGTATCTGAATGTTACCCAACCACCTTTCAAAGTAGGAACAAGAGAAATAACATTTTATTCAACAAACTAACAAGAAAGCTCAGTTGGATGTTACAGCCAGTGATGAGCACAGAGCAGTGAGATGAGGGAGAGGAAAGGGTGAAGGTGGGGAAAAGCCGAGGACGGGGGAGGAAGGAAGGTGAGACCAGACTCAGTGGGGGGTGGTTTGAGGTGAAGGTCCCTGAAAGACGCCTCCCAAATGTGCAGACGAAGAGCTCCGCAGAAGAGAGGCAGAGAGGGGCACCAGCAACACACAGACACACACACCATGGTTGGCCTTGGGCACGGAGCAACACGCAGCCCCTTGAGGCCAGTGTTGGCGAGAGCCCGCCTGAGCCCGCAGACGGGGGCCTGCAGACAGGGGCCCGCAGACGCCTGCACGTGACCCTCACAGGCTTCCAGGCTGAGACCGGAGCCTGGCCCTACAGCCTCTGGAGCTCTGATACTGAGGAGGGGAAAGCCTTCCTTCCTTCTCAAAACCACCGGTGAGGGGGTCCTCCCCAGCCCACCAGAGCCTCCCACCCAGCCCTCGCCGGCACTGGCCTGGCTTTAGGCAGAGGCTTCACAGAATGATCCAGCAAATGAGCACCCTGGGCGCTGGGTGAGTAGTTAGGTGGGGGATGATGAGTGATGGAGGTGACACATCATCATGTCCTCCGAGCAGGCATCATACACCCAGAAGCAGGCCACGCCACTGGCCGTGCAAGAGCAGGTGGTGGACACCGCCTTCCTGAAGTGGCCGCTGCTCTTCTCCCGCCTCTTTGAAGTCACCACACTCTCAGGTAACGGTGTCTGACCGGGTAGGAGGGTGTGGCTCGGCCCACATCCCGGGCCAGCCCAGGCTTCACACTTCCGTCTCCTTCCGCCAGGCCCCCGACTGCCCAAGACTCAGCTGATCTTGGCTGTTAACTGGAAGGGGCTGTACTTCCTGGACCAGAAGGAGAAGATGCTCCTAGAACTCTCTTTCCTAGAGGTCATGAGCCTGATCACCAACAGGTGGGGCCCTGAGGGAAGAGGCCCCAAATCTCTCTCTCCCCACAACCTCAGCCCTTGGGGGCTCCAGGAGAGACAGGGAGAGGAGGAGGGACACTGTCCCTGGGAGCCCGGCTGGCTCATACCACATCACACGTGTGGTGTGATGGCCGTTGGATCGGGAGCCACCTTCCAGTGTCCCAGGGCCAGCACTGTGTCTGCACATCACGCGTTGCCTTCTCAAGCTTCCTTTAGAACCCAGCCCCGCTGGAAAGGGGCACATAAGCTTGAAGCCTCCAGGGTGTACGTTCACCTATAAGCTCCTTCCCTTCTCACGGGTGGGAACCACTCACTCGGAGGTGCCAGCCATCTGGGAGAGGGAGCAAGGGACAGGGCTGCGTGTGCAGGGCACAGAACAGCACGAGGGCGGCCTTGCACGCCTGGTGGGACCTCGGACGTCCCGTCCCTGTGCTCTCCATGGCTCTCACCTTCTGAGAAGGCCTCCATGCCCTTCGGGAAGGCCTGCTTGTGCCCTGCCAGAGCCCCTGCTTGGTTAAAGCACAGCCCGGGGGGCTTCCCTGGTGGCGCAGTGGTTGAGAGTCTGCCTGCCGATGCAGGGGACACGGGTTCGTGCCCCGGTCCGGGAGGATCCCACATGCCACGGAGCGGCTGGGCCCGTGAGCCGTGGATGCTGAGCCTGCATGTCCAGAGCCTGTGCTCCGCAACGGGAGAGGCCACAACAGTGAGAGGCCTGCATACCGCAAAAAAAAAAGCACAGCCCGGTGTGGCATGGCCACTGTGGTCACTACCAGTGTGTGCAGGGCGCAGGCTAGCCACCACTTACTGAGGCTGACTGTGCTGGGCACTCTCTGCTATGCCAGTAAGTCCCCCCAGCACCCCCAGTCTGCAGATAAACAAACGGAAGCACATAGAGGCTGGGCAGCTCGCCCAAGCTCACCCAGGCTGGTGCTCCATCTCAGCACCACCATTCTTTGCGGTGGCCCCGTGGTGGCCCTCCACGCTGGCCACCACCTTGCCTGCCTGGAGCTGACCCCACAGACTGGGGCTCAGTACCACCACTGCATTTGGAGCTCATGGCAGCCTAAGCTCTGGCTCACCTGCCCACACACACAGCGGGGCCTGGGACCGGGGCAGGCTTGCTCTCAGCCCCTGGCCCTGCCATGGCTCTGGACTCGCTGCTCGGTTTCCTCATCGGTAACTCAGGCGGGTCACGCCTCCGAGGCTGTCGAGGGGCTGACCCAGGGGGAAGGTGGAGTAGACCTCTGGTCACATTGTCATCTTTCCCCCTCAGGGAGGCCCAGGGTGGGCAGAGGCTGGTGCTCGTCACGCTGCACGAAGAGGAGTTCGAGTTCAGGTCCCCCGGCAGCGTGGCCATCGCCGAGTTGGTGGCCATGTTTCTGGAGGGCTTGAAGGAGAGGTCCGTGTTCGCCATGGCCCTGCAGGACAGGAAGGCCACAGGTACCCAGCCAGGTGGGGAGGGGACCCGGTGAAGGTGGGTGGCTTGCTCGTGCCAGGTCCCGGTGGTCACGTGGCAGGCAGGGCACAAGGACTCGAGCGGACAGAGGGAGAGAGGCCACCAAGCACTCGGGGGGCAGCGGTAGGCAAGGCCTTCCCATGTGCAAGATGAGGGGACTCCAGGAGGGGTCTCAAACCCTCCAAAGTGAAGTGCGCTGAGGGCTGTCCTTGTGCCGGAAGCATGGGAAGGGCCAGCGCCCTCACCTGCAGAGAAGAGCTGGGCCACCCTCCCGTGCCTTGCATACCATCCCCACAGCTGCCTTGTTGTCCCATTTTACAGACAAGGACTGGAGGCTCAGAGAAGGGACGCAACTTGTCCAGGGCCACACAGCTCAGGAGGGGGGTTGGGGGCGGGGTGAGCCCGGGCAGTCGAGTTCTCGGCCACGGCTTCCCTGAGCATGGCTGGAAATCAGGCTTCAGGCGGGAGGGGGCAGGGGAGGGCTGTGCACAGGATCTTCAGTGCAGTAAGAAACGTCAGCAGAAGCTTTGCCACTGGGGCCCATTCCATCCTCACAACAGCCCCAGGAGGGAGGGATGACTTTCTTCATTTTACAGTTGAGGAAACAGGCTCAGAGAGGTCACCCAGCTCCCGGGCAGGCTTGGTGACTGCCAGCTGGTATTCTGTTCCCTTGGTCCACCTGCCTCCCGGCTTGCCAGCCATCTCCTGGTCAGGCGTCTGAGCAGGTCTCCCCAGTTCCTGCCACCCCAGGCTCTGTGCCTGTCCAGGCCCCCTGAGGGCCAGAGCTCTGGGAATCCCACCACCAGCTCACGGTCAGGGTGGCTTTGGGCCCACTGCTGTGCATCTCCGTTTCCCCACCGGTCAAAGGACATGGCCCACAGGATGCCACCATAGCCTGTGGCCTCCGCTGAGCCCTTGGGAAATGGCGTCTTCTCTGCCCCGTGTGTGTGTCCGTGTGACCTGGATTTGTAGATGATGCCACCCTCCTGCCCTTCAAGAAGGGGGACTTGCTGATCCTGACAGCGAAGCAGGGCCTGCTGACCTCTGAGAACTGGACCCTGGCCCAGAATGACAGGACCAAGAAGACGGGGCTGGTGCCCACGGCCTGCCTCTACACTATCCCAACGGTCACCAAGCCCTCGGCAGAGCTGCTGGTAACTCATATGCTCCCCTGCCCTCAGCTGGGTACCCGTGGGCACCTGGGGAGGTGGCCGAGATGCCCGGCCCGGGGTCCTAGCTCAGGGGCCGGGGACCCACCTCACGGATCCTGGGCAATCACGTCAGCTCTGCCCAGCCCCATCGTCCTTCTGGGGTGACGGAGAGTCAGGAAGTGCTTGTGCAGTGAGTGCCTGGTGCAGTGCTCGGCATTTAGTAGGTGCTCAATCAGTGGGCATTCCTTCCACGCCTCCCACCAGGGAGTGTCCTGGGGATGCATCCATCCTTGTGTCAGCCTCATTTAAACCCTGACCCAGGGGGGCTCAAGTCTCCCTACCCCTGACGGCCACCCCACCCCAGCGCCCAAGACCAGCCCCCCAGGGAGACAGGACAGACAGGCCTTCCAGCGTGCAGTTATTGAGTGCCAACTGCATGCCCTGTGCCTGCAGTACAGGACTGAACACAGTAGTATCTCCGCCCTCAAGGAGCACGGGGACGAATGACGACTTGATGGCAAGTGAACGAAGTGCCACCAAGAAGGAGTACCTGTTGTTATGGGAGCAAATCCTAGGGCGGGGGCTTGCCCTGTCTGGGAAGGCATCCCTGAGGGACTGGCACCTGTGCTGAAGCCGGAAGGAGTGGGCCTGAGAGCCCTCCTAAGGGAAGGGAAACAGGCTCAGAGACACTGAGTCACTGATCCTGGGTCACACAGCAGGTGACACAAGAAGGGTAGACCCAGGCCTATCCAGCCCCGTGGTCCGGCCCCTCCCGAGTCTCTGAGGCAACCAGGCCAGGAGGAGCTAGTGGGCAGAGGCTCCTGGACACCCACAGACCCATGCCCTCACAGAGCTTGCTGGCCATGCCACGAGAGAAGCGGAAGCTGGCAGCCCAGGAGGGGCGGCCTGCAGAGCCGGCCCCTGAGGAGCAGCCTGAGGAGAAGCTGCACACCTTGGAGGAATTCTCCTACGAGTTTTTTAGGTGACTGCCCTGCCCACCCCCAGAACCCACCCCAAGCAGCCTCTCTCTACTCTCTGGGGGCTGGAGGCCATGAAAGCAGGTGCACTGCCCGCCTGGCCTCGCTGGGCAGGGAGGGGACCCTCTGACCCTCCCACGACCACCCCGTTTCTGAGCTGAGTGCTGTGGGCACAGAGGGCATCCCCGTGGGGACCTGCACTGGAGCCCGGGGCTCTCTTGCCACTGTGTGCGCGTGGCTCGTGGTAGGGAGGCCTTCACCCCTGCCTCGATCCCTGACAGGGTTCCGGAGAAGGAGACAGTCAGCAGAGCCGTGCTGCCCCTGGCCCGGACCCGGGGCCACCTGTGGGCCCACTCAGCCGAGCCGCTGCGGCAGCCTCTGCTCAGGCGCGTCCACGCCGACGCCGAGCTGCGGGACGTCGCCTGTCGGATCTTCATCGATATCCTTTCCCGGCCAGCCTGCCCCAGCCCCGCAGCCCGCCCACCCGCCAGGGGGGAAGATCTCCCAGGGCACAGCGCTGCCCCAGGGTCCGCGCGGGGCCGGGCTCGGGGGTCAGCGGTGACAGGCAGCCCCGCCGGCGCGTTCTCCTTGACGGCTGCACCCGTCCTCAGGTACATGGGCGACTACCCCTCTCGGAAGGCCTGGAGCTCCCTGGAGCTTACCGACCAGATCTTCTCGGCGGCCCTGCAGCAGGCGGCCCTGCAGGATGAGGTTTACTGCCAGATCCTGAAGCAGCTGACACACAACACCAACAGGTCTGTGGGGACCGGGGAGGGGCAGAGGGCACCGCGCGCGCGGGTTGCCATGCCCAGGGCCCCCTCAGGCCTCGCCCCAGCCCCCGAGGCTGTGTCCACTGTTCAGAGGGGGAGGCGGCCCCTCATAGAGGCGACCCTCGCAGTAACGGTGGGAAGGTTGGGGCCCGATGTGTCCCTGAACTCCTGGGCTGGCCAGAGTCGGGGCGGGGGGGTGGGGGGGAGGCAGACCTGCCCTGGGCCCTGCCTCTCCCCCTCTCTCCTTTGTCACCTGGGCAGGCCCTAGCCTCTCTAAACCTCAGTGCCCTACTCCACAAAATGGGCACAATAGCACCCCCTCCCCTCCTCGTGGGCAGGGAAGCCTTGGTGGCATTGGCAGCAGGGCAGCGGCTGCCTTGCCCAGGGCCTCAGGCAGGCCTCAGCTCATAGCATAAATCCTACAAAGCCCCATCTCCCCGAGGTGCCTGGCTGGCCCGGGCCTCCGGGGGGGCCCCTCCTGGGCTGACCGGCGCCTCCATCCGCAGGCACAGCGAGCAGCGGGGCTGGCAGCTGCTGTGGTTCTGCACCGGCCTCTTCCCGCCTGGCAAGGCGCTGCTTCCCCACGCCCAGAAATTCATAGACACGCGGAGAAGGAAGGTGCTGGCCCCTGACTGCAGCCGCCGCATCCAGAGGGTCCTGAGGTGAGCCTGACAGCTCCTGGGCCCCCGGGAACGTCGGCTTGGGGAAGCCGGGGGGCCCCGCTGGCCCTTCAGGAGCTCATGGTCCAGTGGGGACACCCGCCAGTGGAGCCAGGCTCGGCTTCCTCTCTAGAGGCTGGTGTCAGTTTGCGGAGGCGGGACCAGGTCCCAGCAGCCCGGGAGGAAGATGGAGAGTGAGGCCCCAGAGGGTCGCAGGGCGGCCAGGCTGGTCAGTGGAGGTTTCTGGCCATGAGCTCCTCCTTCCCCCGTGGCTGCCTGTCCAGGGCAGAGAAGGAACTACTCTGAGGCCAGAGGATGACCTTGATGTCCCCAGCCAGCTGTGTGTCCCCCTAGCCCAGCCCACAGTAGTTGAGCTCAGACCCATCCCTGCCAGCCCGTCCTGCAGTTCCTCCCCGGCTCTGCCTGTCCTCCAGCCCTGGCTTGGTCTCCTGTGTCTGTGGGAGAGGGTGGGGTGACCTGGTGAGCAGACGTGACAGTGAGTGGCACCCTGGGTCGCGGTGGGGAAGGTGGGTGTCCCCATCCCAACTCCCCGCCCAGCTGTGTGGGAATGAGAACACGACCCACCCTGCCTACTGGTGCCGGGCCCAGGACCCCTGGCCAGCCTGGGTCCCCTCCCCATGTGTGTCCTCAGAACCTCGGGGCACCTGGGAGTGAGGCCAGGCTGGCCGCTGGTGCCTCCTCTAGGCCATGTGCCCAGCACCGCAGGCAGGGCAGCCCCCAGGGAATGGCGGTGGTCTCGGGGTTGGCTTTTGTTTTGTACCTGGCACAGAGCTTAGCTTAGAGGCTGGGGACGGGCCGGGCCCAGGTGAGGGTGTCGGGTGGCACGTGCAGCGTGTGCACTGTCTGCTCCAGGACGGGGCCCCGGAAGCAGCCCCCGCACCAGGTGGAGGTGGAGGCCATGGAGCAGAACATCTCCCGCATTTGCCACAGGATCTACTTGCCCAACGACACGAGCGAGGTGAGGCCCTGCGCCCCCCAGGGACCCGCAGCCAGAGCAAGGTCCCTCCCCACGGGGGTCACCCGAGGAGAGCCGGGAGACACCGCCCGACACAGCTGTTTCCAATATAGAGTGGATGGTCTCCCCTTCAGCGCTCTCCTAGCCCTGACCCGTCTCCCCCGAAACTACCGCTTCGCCCCACCCTGGTCCCCACGAGCATGAACTGAGTGCTGGGCGCCCTCAGGTGCTCTGAGCTGCACAGGGGAGGGATGGGCCCCGGGGAGGCTGTAGTGCAGTCGGGAGTCCGGACGTCCCAAAGGTGTGGGGGGCATTCCAGGCTGGGCACAAGGGGGCAGAGGCCACAGGGCTGGGCAACAAGGCTGAGTCCCAGGGCCTGGGGGCCCCTCGGGCTTCCGACCCGGCCCCGGGACATGGTGAGCAAGGGCCGCCATGGGGTGCCTGCGGACAGAGCCCAGTCGGCCTCTGGGGACGGCAGAGGGGACAGGTGGGAGGCGGGAGACCCTCGGCCAAGGGGCAAAAGTGGAGCGAGGGGGCCCTCACAGCCCTCCCCAAGCGGACTGTGGTCTTGACAAAGTTCCCACAGTCTGGCGGCAGGCTCTCAGAGCAAGTTCAAAAGGCTGGGACTCTTGGGACCCCAAGACGGCGAGTCCTGTGACCAAACAGCACACACATCCGGCCAGGTTTCCAGGGGGGGAGTCTTGCCCTTCTCAGGACAGGGCAGGGGTGACCCCAGCCCCAGTCGGCAGGCTGTTGAGGGTCACCCCGGGCCGAGCCGCGTCCTGAGACGTTCCCCTGCCCCCTCTCTGCCCAGATGATGGAGGTGGGCACCAACCCCCGGGGGCGGGAGGTGTGCGACAGCATCGCTGCCCGGCTGCAGCTCGCCTCCTGGGAGGGCTGCAGCCTCTTCATCAAGATCGCGGACAAGGTGCGCGGCCCAGCAGGCCAGGGGCCGGGAGGGAGGGCAGGCGGGCGGGGGTCTCCCACGTGCGCTGGGCCAGGCCCCCGCGGCACACAGGCTGAAGGGACGTAGGCGGGAGGGGTCAGAGCCCCGGTGCGGCACCTAGCCTCCCAGGCCAGAGATGGGTCCCTGGATGCCGCACACCTGCATGCCTCCCTGTGCCCTCCTCTCCACCCGCCCCAGGTTATCAGCCAGAAGGAGGGAGACTTCTTCTTTGACTCCTTGAGGCAGGTGGCCGACTGGGTGAAGAAGAACAAGCCCCAGAAGGAAGGTGAGGGGAGGGCTCTGTGGGGCAGGCTGGGGCCAGGAAGGAGGGGAGGGGTCGGGAAGGAGGGGTGGGGCCGGTAAGGAGGGGTAGGGCCGGAAAGGAGGGGAGGGGCCGGAAGGGAGGGGAGGGGCCGGTAAGGAGGGGTGGGGCCGGGAAGGAGGGGTGGGGCCGGGAAGGAGGGGTGGGGCGGGGAAGGAGGGGTGGGGCGGGGAAGGAGGGGTGGGGCCGGGACGGAGGGGTGGGGCCGGGAAGGAGGGGAGGGGCCGGGAAGGAGGGGTGGGGCAGGGACGGAGAAGAGGGGCCGGGAAGGAGGGGTGGGGCCGGGAAGGAGGGGAGGGGCCGGGAGGCCGGGAAGGGGAGGTGCGGCGGGGAAGGGGCGTTGCGGGGATGTGAGGCGGGGCAGGGCTTGTCTGCCTCCTGGGCCAGGGCCAGGGGGCTCCCCGGGCCACTCCTGCATGGCTATGCCCGTTCATTTATTCATTCATTCTCATTCCCCTGGAGCTCTCCCAACTCCGGCAGGGGCCGGGCATGCGGCGGGCCTAGAACACATGGCGGGACTGCGGGGTGATGGAGGGTGCATGGGGGCAGAGAGGGCGGAACAGGGCCTGACCCCACGGGGAGATCCGCGAATGCTGCCGGAAGAGGGGCTTCTACACTCATCTTGAGGGATGAGGAAGAGCTGGGGGCCAGGGAGGAAGAGGCGTGGAGGCTGTCCAGCTGGGGAGGCCGCAGTAGCAAACACAGCGGCGATGCGAGGGGCCAAGGGGCAGGGTGCGGGGGTGGGTGGGCAGCGCCCTGGCCTGCTGGGCCAGGGACAGGCTTGGTGCTCACTGCCACCCCTGTCCAGGGGCCGCTGTGACGCTCCCCTACCAGGTGTACTTCATGCGGAAACTGTGGCTCAGCGTGGCCCCAGGGAGAGATGTGAAGGCAGACACCATACTCCATTACCATCAGGTACCCGGGCCGCCCCTCCTGGTGGGCGTTGGGGCCACCCTCGCTCCAGCCCACACCTGCCCTGAGAGTGGAGCACGGCCGCCTTGCCCCTGGGCACCCAGCTCCCGCCCACGGCCTCACGGTGGGCCGGCCGCGCCCCTGAGGGTTCTGGAGCCAGGAGCAGAGGGACAGCGGCGTCTGGAGACAGCGGCCGTACCAGCACCTTCAGCATGCCTGCCTGCCGGGGCGGGGAGGCGCGCAGAGCCCTGCAGCCCGTGGAGCACTGGCCCTCGCCCTGAAGCGGGTAGAGCAGGCCTCGGCCTCCACGGCGAGACGGCAGGGAGCCCTGCCTCCACTCGGCGGCTTTCCCTGCGCTGGACACCGTACCCTGATGACCTTAGCTTTTTGCGGGCTCGGTTTCCTGGATGGGGGCGGGCTACCACATGAGCGTGAAGCCGGGGGTGGCTGCAGCCTAAAGTCCAGCTTGTCCTGCACCCAGGAGCTGCCCAAGTACCTGCGTGGGTTCCACAAGTGTTCGCAGGAGGATGCCGTCCACCTGGCAGGCCTCATCTACAAGGCCCAGTTTGGCAATGACCGGTCCCAGCTAGCTAGCATGCCCAAGGTCCTGAGGGAACTCGTGCCTGAGAACCTCACACGTCTGATGTCCTCAGAGGAATGGAAGAAGGTCATTGGCAGGGGCTGGGGAGGGGCCCCTCGGCTGCTGCCCCTACAGGGACCCCGCCCAGGTGCCACCGTCGGGGGTGGCCTGGGTCCGCTGTAGCACCTTCCCCGCGCTGTCCACGGCCTCAGGCAGCAGCTGCCGCTCTGGGCCAGGACCTCGGGGCCTTGTGTGGCAGCCCGGTCGGGCAGTGGCCTCCACTCAGGCCCTCACTGGCCCTTGCTTCCCCCAGCGCATCCTCCTGGCCTGTGACAAGCGCAGGGACATGACAGTGGAGGAGGCCAAGGTGGCCTTCCTGAAGTGGATCTGCCGGTGGCCCACCTTCGGGTCTGCCTTCTTCGAGGTGAAGGTAGGCCGCGCCCCAAGCCCGGCCATCCTGGGCACGCAGGCCCCCCCCGGCTCTGGCCCCAGCAGCCTGAGCTTCTCCCCTAAACACGCCACGGGCAGGGCCAGCGGCCAGGTCTGGGGGAGCAAGTGTGCACGTGTGTGCGTGCATGCGTCTAGGGGAGGGGCCGCCTGGCCTCCCAGGCTGGGCTGTGATCACTGTGGCCCCCCTCCCTCCCCAGCAAACCTCGGAGCCCTCCTACCCGGATATCATCCTCATCGCCATCAACCGGCACGGGGTTCTGCTCATCCACCCCAAGACCAAGGTAGTGGGAGGACCCCGGGGACTGCGCCAGGGTCCTGGGGCCCCTGCACAGGTGGGGCTGCCCTCCTGGCCTCCCACACATGGCCCCGTGGGCTCTGGAGGACCCCGGGCAGCAGCTCAGACTCAGGGCCCCTGGGCCGTCTGGGCTTTGATTGGCTCCTTCCCACCGCCTGCTGTGCCCCCAGGACCTGCTCACCACCTACCCGTTCACCAAGATTGCCAGCTGGAGCAGCGGTAGCACTTACTTCCACATGGTGCTGGGGAGCCTGGGCCGGGGCAGCCGCCTGCTGTGTGAGACCTCTCTGGTGAGCCCGAGGCCCGGGGGTCTTCTCCCAGCCCAGACACAAAGGACCCAGAGGCTCCGGACACTGGGTTTCCCCGACCCTGACCCAACCCCCCTGGCCACCGGGCGAGTTGCTCCCTGGGAGCACGTGGCCCCCATGCCTGGGGTGGGCAGGCCAGGCTGGGCCGGCAGAGGAAGGAGGTGCAGCTCAGGAAGGGCTGGGCCTGTCACCCAGGGGAGCAACAAGGCCTGGCAGGGGGGCCTGTGGTCCCAGGGAGGGAAGGGGACTCGGGGCCCGGCCGCAGGAGCCCTGTTTCTCTCCTCATGCCCTGCCCACTGGCCCGAGCCCCGCTTAGCTGTACCACTCAGACTCCGACCCCACCCTTCCCCCCGTCCAGGGCTACAAGATGGACGACCTGCTGACCTCGTACGTGCAGCAGCTGCTGAGCACCGTGAACAAGCAGCGGGGCCCCCAGACCTCAGTCCCGGCCGGTCCCTAGCAGCGGGGCCCTCTTGCCCATTCAGCCATCCTTCGCAATCGGGGTGTCCTGGTGGCACTTCCCGAGGGCCCTTCTCTGGGCCCAAGGCCTGCCCTCTGGTGGCAGCCTTTCAAGTCACCCTCTCCCCAGAACCCCCAGCACCACCACCCTGTGGCACTCCAGGGGCCCCCTCCCCTGGGTGCTGACTCTGAGGGCCGAAGGGCAGGGCCGGGGCTGGCAGGCCTCCAGGCCGACGGATGGATGGCGGGGAGGACGCTCCCCGCCCCAGGAATGTTCAATAAAAGTTCCGCAGAGCAGTGGGGAGTGTGTCAGCGAGAGACGAGGGTCGGGTTGGGGCTCGGGTGGGCAGGAGGTCCAGCAAAGGGTTCCTTCCAGAGAAAGCAAAAAGCACTGCGGCCCGTCCAGGCCCAGCGGAGGACAGCTCCGTCCTCAGGGAGTGACTTCCTTCGTGTCTCCCTCCTCCCTTTCCTTCCACCCGCCCCCCTTCCCTTCCTCCTCCTCAGACTGCGGAGACACTTTCTACGGGCCCTTCTGCACACCTTTCCTCCTTCCCCCACTCGGCACCGGACACGGGCTACCGCCAGGAGGGTCTGGTGGAGGTGGCCGCTGCCTTCGCTGCCCCGAGGGCGGAGCTGCATGCGGGGCCTCGGAGCCTGGGCTGGGCGCACGGCCCCCCGCCAGCCCTGTCGGAGCCTGTCCCCCGACTCCTCCCACCGGGCCAGCCTTCAAGGACTGAGGGTCTCTGTCCGCAGCCTGGCCCTGGGATGCCTGTCCGGTCTGGCGTCTGTCTCCCTAACCCTGCGGCAGAGTGTCCACCGCAGTGTCACAAACCACGCAAGCCCTGGGGTCGTGTAGAGAAGCCTTCATTTGTTGTGCAAGTGTGAGTCCCAACACCAGGGTCCCACGCTGTCCTCCCCGGAGGGCAGGAACGAGCCGCCCACCAGAGCCCACCACCTCCTGGCCCCAGGCTGCACCGGGGAGTCAGCGTGTGCCCTGGCGGCGGGGCGAGCGGGGGCCCTCCTGCTGCTGCGTGGGCTGAAGAAGCAGGACTCACCGGCCTGGCCTGGGCACGAGGCTCCTGCTTGGCTGAGCGCGTGCGTGGTCGGGGGACTGCAGGGTGGTTCCCCGGGGGCGCCCACCCACAAGGCCCTGGGGTCCGGGTGGCCACCTGGCCGTGGGCTACACCCGGGCCCCGGGGGGCGGAAGCTGGCCAAGCTGCCACAGAATGTGAGCCACGAGGCCTCCTGCAGGGATGGGACAGGTCAGGACAGGCCGACCCAGGTGACCCTGGCCCTATTTGCTTCTGTCCTTGGAAGACCTCGGGCTGAAGCTGTGGACGAAGATGTGTCACAGGCTTGCCACGCCCAGGCCCCTGCCCCGTGGCCTCTGGCCTCATGGAAGGAGGGAGGGGAGGGACGGGATGCCTTGTGGTGGGGAGGAGGATGCTGAGCGGAGAGACGGGCAGGGAGAAGCCGCAGGTTCAGGCAGCGGGGGCGGGCAGCGAAGCCGCAGGGAGCAGCGGGCGGGCCTCTCAGGCGGGCTGGAGGCCCGCGGGCTTGGGCTGCGCCCTGCGGGCTGCCAGCTCCGACAGCTTCTTCAGCCGCTTCTTCAGCTCCAGCGGGAACTTCTCGTAGCACCTCTTACACACGGGCTTCATGTCGAACTCCACGAACTTGTTCCTGCGGAGGAGGGGCAGCAGCCAGGAGAGCCGGGGTCTCCTCGGACCCCCAGCCCAGAGCCCACCACCTCCCCTACCCCAGCCTGTCCCCCCCGCCAGCCGGCCAGGTCCAGGGGGTGCCTTCTGGCCGGACGCCATGGGAGACGAGGAGATGGGCCTCCAGGCCTCCCTTTCTGCCTAGAGACTTCTCTTGAATGCTGAAACTCCAGAACCTTCCCTCTTGTCCTCAGAAGCCGGGCCGCACCTCACCTCACCGCTCCAGCTGTCCTCCCCCCTCTCAGCCTCCTAGGTGAGGTCTGGCTCCCTCGGCTCTGAGCGTGCTTGGTGCTCCCTGAGCCGGAGTGTCTTTCCCTCCCCAGAGGCCAGCGCCCTTCCGAGTGCGGAGGAGGCTCGTGAGACTCTTCCTCCCAACATGCCCTGGGGGGTCCCTGGACCTGCCTTCTCGGGGCTGGGGCTGCCCCTGCTCCCACTGCATCCCCAGGGCCTGATAACAGTGGGCGTTCAGGGAAAGTCCGCTGAAGGGAAGAGCCCATGGCAAGCCGACTCCAACGTGAGCCCCCGACGGGCTCCAGGGGGAGGGAGGGGGACGCCCTGCAGGTCTCCGCCCCCCTCGGCCCCTGACCCCCGGGAGCCAGCACGACTTACTTCAGGGTGAGCCGGCTGTTGCAGGTGGAACAGGAGAAGCAGTGCACACACCAGGCCTTGTTGAGGGCCGACACCACTGTGAGGGGCAGATGGGGGCTTAGCGGCACCCCCAGGCCAGCCACAGGCCCAGCTGTGCACACGGAGGGCCAGCTGGGCGCGCAGCTGCAGGACCCACAGCCCAGAGAGCGCGGGGGAACGGGGCCTGGGGCGGGAAGGGGGCACAGGGACAGGGGGGCCTTACCATCACCCTCGATCACGTGGCTGCAGGTGTAGCAGACGTCCCCAAAGAGCTGTGGACAGAGCAGGTGTTAAACTCGCTGCAGGCATTCGTGCCCCCAGCCCAGAGCCAGGGGTGTGGCCCCCACCCACCCCCCAAAGAGCAGCTCTCATCAGCCACCTGGGCCTCCTGCCAGGGCACAGCCTCAGGCCTGAGGGTCCATCAGAACTACCTCCTGGGAAAGCAGGTGGAGGCATGGCTCCCCCTAAGGCCCCTTTGCTCCCGCCCGTGTCCTGACAAGTGTGGGCAAGGCAGTAATCCTGTCCTCTGTGCCAGAACAGCTGGGCAGCTTTGCCAGGCCTGGCGGGGGGGAGGATATGGTGGTACATGTCACCCCAAGAGCCCAGGACTTAACACTGCCATCTCATTCAGTGCCCGGGGCATGCCTGGGCCACAAGGCACGTTTCTCAAATGGGGACACTGTGGCCCAGAGGGCTGCCCCGGTCCTGAGACCCTGAGCTCACAGGCCTGGCCTCAGCACCCACGGCAGGGTCCCCAGGGGCCGCCCCATGTCCTCTCCTGCCACTCACACAGCCGCCTTCCCAGCCCGCGCCCTGCCGGCTCCCCGCAGCTCCCGCCTCCCCGGTCCCGGGCCCTACCTGGTTGTAGTGGGTCTCACAGTAGGCCAGGCCCTTCTTCTCATAGTGCCGGTGCCCCAGGAACGGCTTCTCACACTTGGCGCAGACAAAGTGCTGGGGGGGGGGTGCAGGGAGGGCAGCGTCAGGCCTGGAGTGACCTCCCAGCGCACAGCCAGGAAGCGGAGGCTGGTGGGTGGGGGGCCTCGCTGGGCTGACTCCTCCACGGACTGCTCCTGGTCAGCAGACCCCACTCCATCCCTGATGCCCGGTGGCGCTGCATCCTCCCCGGGCCCATGGGGCACCCTCGGGCCCCGTGTCGGGGCCGGCAAGGTGCCCGGGCCATGGCGGGCTGCACCGTCTGCCTCTGGTGCACACCTCTACAGGCCTAGAGTCACCAGGCACACCTTCTGCCCGTGGAGGCTGTGGCGTGTGAGGATTCACCCTCCCCCGGGGGGCTGGGGCCGAGCCAGGACCCTCGCCAAGAGGCCACCCAGGGCAGAGACTGTGGGACACAGAGCTGGCCCGGTCACGGGCTTGCACGCCTCCTGGCCAGGTGGTGTCCCTAAGGCCATCAGAGCCCCCGGCACAGGGGTGAGTGTTCCCGAACAGCCAGTCGGACACACCTGAGCACCTCGCCTGCAGGTGGGCCGGACACGCAGCCACTTCCGTCAACCGCAATCCCACAGGGCACCCTGGGCCAGTGTCCCCAAGGTGTTCTCATGACTTTGGAATCCTCTAGAAGGCCAGGATGGGGAGGGAGGGAGGGGGTGTGCCTGCCCGGCCATGGCCTGTGGGCTCAAATCTCCTGGGTCCCGTGGACAGACCTGTCCCAGACCAGGGGTGAGGAGGGGTAGCACCCATGAGGAAGGTCCCCGCTGGGAGCCAGCCACATGGCCTGGGGGCTGGAGGGCGTGTGGAGGGGTTTCAGGGCCAGGCTGGCTGGGGACGGAAGCCAGGGCGCCCACCTGCTGTCCAGGCTGGCCTCGCTCACCTCCACGTGCCACTGCTTGCCCAACGCGTTGACCACACGGCCCTCGATGGGCCGGCGGCAGGCCCCACAGATGGGGACACCCATCTTGTCATGGCAGGGCAGGCAGTAGAGCTCGCCCTTCAGCTCGCGGGCCTCTGCAGTCAGCTCCTTCCTGGAAGACAGCGTGAAGCCCCCGGGTGACCACCCTGCCCTTCTGTGGCCTGTCGTGCTGGGAGGGTCACCCCAGCCCCTCCAGCGCCAGGGAAGCAGCTTCCTGAGACACACCCGCCACCTCCACCCCCCACCAGCTCGGTCCCAGCAGAGCGCCTGCCCGGGGCAGGCGTTGCTTTCATCTCTGCTCTCTTTGGAGACTTCCTGTGCCCCAGACGGGCCCCGGGGCACAGGATTCCCACCGGGCCCTTGCAGAAGGCGGCCTGTGTCCGGCACAGATCTGTTCCTCGGGCCCCCGCCCTCCAGACCAGACTGGGCGTCTGGGGCCGGCATGAGGGCATGGCTCCGTGGCCTCTCCTTCCTCCCTCATCCGCTCCACCTCAGGCTCACCCTCCGCACCTGGGATTCCCTCCTCTCGGCTTCACCGGGGCGGGGGGCCCAGCCCTCACTCACCCGTGAGTCCTCCCGCCAGCCTCCCCTGAGAGAGGCGTTTCCTGCAGCAGTGCCCTCCCGGACCCATGCTACCTTGCACTGCACCCCCCTCTCCGGATGCCCCTCTCTGCCCCCCCGGTGCTCTCCTGCCGCCCCATCACTGCCCCGGGCGGCTGGCCCACCTCCGCCCGGCTCTCCCCGTTCCCGGTCAGCCGGGCCCCGGCTGTGCACCTACCCGCAGTGGGTGCAGCTGAAGTGGTCTGGGTGGTACGCATCATTCTTGAACATGAGGGGCTGCTCGTCAATGACCAGGTGGCAGCGCTGACAGATGTACTTGCCCAGGCCCTTGGCCTTCTCACGGTTGTGGCAGGGTCGGCACAGGTGCCTGTGAGAAGTGAGGTGGGGGTCAGGGGCAGAGCCACTCCTCTTCCTCCCCAGGCAGCCTGGGCCACCTCCCTGGAGAAGACGCCCCCGGCCCCCGTCCACAGCTTGAACAAACGCCTGCCGGGAAGCCTAGGGGGGCTCAGCTCGGTGGTCCAGAAAAGCAAGCTAGCAGTCCTGCGGCCGGGAGGGCCACGGGTGCACCCTCTAAAAGGAGCCTCTGCACGGGACAAAGAGCAGAAGGAAACACAGCAGCACGCCGTGTTTGGACAGTACAGAAAATGGGGTGTTTTTCTTCTTTACGCTTTTTCTGAGCCTGGGACATCGTGTGTGGATGAGAGCAGACATTTCATGGACATTTGCTGAAAAATTCATTTTATTTTTCAAATGTCTTTTAACACACACGAGTGACCGTATAGTGACTTTCATGCCCAGCCCAGGGGCCAAGGAGTGCCAGGCCCGTTGGGCCTGCACGCCTGCTTCCTCAGGGGTCGGCCCGACAAAGAGGAACCCGGACGTCTACAGGCTCCCTCTGTCTCCAAAGACAAGTGCAGCTGTGTCAGATGGAGGCCCCCAGACCCAGGAACTGTCATTACAGAGTCTTTTTTGTAAAGACCTCAGAGTAATTTCTGATGTTACTCCCTCCATAGGGCCACAGCTGCGGTCTCTACCGAGAGAGAAATCAACATGGTTTCTGTTTCCTTGGGCCTCAAAGGCGGCAGGAATTTAGATTCAGGGTCTCCGAGCGAAGATGCACAAAGGCCCCAGTGCACTGCTCCCATCCCCCACCTGCCACCCAGTCTGCCAGTGCTCTCAGCATCCGGGCCCTCCTTCCCTCCCTTTCCAGGTCCCCAACCCACTCTCACCAGCCTCCCGGCCACCTGATACCGGTGCGGGCCTCTTTTAGAGGCAGGTCAGGGAGTCCACTTAAGAGAGTAACTCTCAAGACTCAGGAACCCCCGAGCAGGTGTGGTGGGCAGACCCTAGGTGCCCGGGCAGCCAACTCCATGCCCTTGACCGCGGTGCCTCCTACCGCGTTTGGGTCTGGACTGCCCTGTGCTTGCCCTTAGTGTGTCTTAGCTCCCCGGGGTGAAGGGCAAGGGGCCCGAGGGAGTGCCCAGCAGCCATCTGGTAAGCTGCTGACCAGCTCCCAGCTGTGCTCTTCTGGACCCTTTGTGCCCCACACAGGGCAGCGGCTCAGGACAGGTCTTCTGAAGCGTAAGTGGGTGAATGATTGTAAAAGACAAGAAGGGAAGGACGGCAGGCGTCATCTCCCCACGACGACGTGGCCACCAAGACTGGAAGGTCGTCTCCTGGCCTGGGACCCCCAGCTCACTCTACCGGCCCAGGGGCCACAGACGTGGCCCGTGGCTACAGTCCCCATCTCCCTTCCGTCCCCAGATCCCTGAAGCCCAGTGGGCTCTCCCCGCCCCACTCTCCCCCAGACACCCCATGCCCCAGCCCCATCCCAGGCCTCCTGCCACGGCGGGGCCTCACCACGCCCACGCCCATGCCTGCCGCCTGCTGCGTCTCTGCCACAGACAGGGCATTTATTCCCTACAACCCCACTCCAATCCTGGTGACTCGTCTTTAGCAGTAGGACAATGTGCAACCCATACGGAACGGTTTTTGTTTCAAAGATATAGAAATGAGCGCAACTCCTCAAAATTCTGTTGCGACGGTCAGTGCCCTTAAAACCACCGCCATCGGTCACCTGACAGCAGCCAGCCAGACTCCCACATTTCAAGTCACCGTGAGCCAGTTCTCCCAGACAGCCACCCCGGGCCACAGCGGGGAGGGGGGCCGCATACCCCACCGGCTCCCAGGCATGACAGAACTGAGCAGTCCCGCCCTCTTGATGGAACCCCAGACGGGAAACGCCTTTTCAACAGACCTGATCCCAGCGCCAGATCTAAAGGCAACCTGCAGAATTTTTTCCCAGGTAGAATGAAGATGGAACCTAAGAATGTTACCACTGAGCTGCAACCGAAGAAGAGAACAAACCACATACGCATACAGCCTGAGTTTCAGAGTGACACACGCTTGAGTCCAAATGCGGGCTCGGCCACCCCACTGGTTTGTTGTTGGCCAGTTACCTCACCTCTCTGAGCCCCTGTTTCCCCGTCTGTAAAATGGGCAGTAATCCCAAGTGCACGGGTTTGTGCAAAAGAATTTGACAGTACTTGTGGCAGGTACTTCCCAGGGATGGCTGTGTACATCTTTCAACATTGTCACTAAAAAGTTTTTTGAAGTCTTTTGAAATTAGGAATGGTGATTCGGCTCCCTGTGTACCGGATGCATCGCTTTGGGAAAGACGGGGAGAACCAAGCTCTGCTGGAGCCGTCACAGGAGCAGTCACTGTCAACATCCAAACACCCCGCAGACTCCCAGGAAGAGCTGTGGGGCAGGTGGGCGGCGGGCCGCAGCGACCCTCTTCCCAGGCTTCCCGTCCAGAGGAGGAGCCCACACAGGCGAGGGCCAGGCCTCCGGGTCCCCACAGGCACAGACAGCGCCCCATTATGAGGCAGCCTGCAGCTGGGCCCCGTTCGAGATAAAGGCCGTGATTTATTCCGCTCGCCCAAACGGGGCCCCATTATACGGGGCAGGACACAAGGACCCTAAGGAAGCGTCCTTAAAGAGTCCCCTCTCATTGGACCAAACAAGACTCCTTGGCCTCCCACCCTCCCCATTCACAAGACCCCCTCTGCCGATGGCCAGTGCGGGCTTGGGCGCCCAGGCCCGTTGCCATGGCGGCCAGCCCCTCCCTGGCCCCCTCCCCGCCTCCCAGGAAATTACCCTGATCTGAAACGTCCTGTTGTGTCTGTCGGTCCCAGCCAGGCCTCCCACCCGGCCGGCGCCCACTCTGCGGCTTCGAAGACAGTCGCACACTCGGCCTCTGTGACGCTCAGTGGCCCAGCTGGGGGTGGTGGGGGGGGGACGGCTGGGACACACTGGAATATTCACGGCCCAGCGGCAGCAGAGGCAGCCAGAGGAGTGGCCCACCACACAGGGGACCCCTCAGGAATGAAGCGGCCTTTCAGGGCCCGAGGGGCTGCAGCCTAGCCTCCTCTCCTTAAATAGCCAGCCGGCCTCCACCACAGCTGCGCGGAGCCCACCACCCACCCACAGGCTGCAGCCCGCCTGCCGCCCCAGACCCGCCGACAGAGGTAAGGGCAGGGCCTGGCGGGGCGGGCGGGGAGCTTAGGCCCCAGCAGAGGCACAGGCAGAGCAGGGCAGGGACGTGAGCCCAGCCCCGTCCCCGAGACGCCTCTCCGTGGTCGGGCTACGACCTAGTCATCCAGGCCGCCCCGGGTCTGAATGAGAGCAGCGCACAGGCAGTGTTCCTGTCTCCCTGTCCGGGCTCTTAAAGGAAGAGTGAGCACCCGGCCTGTGGTCCCACGGCTGCAGGGACAGCCCCCGTGCCCCTCACCTCGAGCCAGGCAGCTCCAGGAGGGGCCAGGGGAGGAGTCGGGAGAGAGAGGTGCTGGCGGCCGATGCCCGGCAGACGGCCACCCCCCGCCACCAGGCCCGCCCACGTCCCCTCCGCGGAGACCAAGCCCTGCACCTGACCAAGGCCGGGGCCCCAAGCCCGCCCAGGCCCGGGCCAAACTGCACGCACCCCAGTCGCCTTGCCCGAGCTGAGCGACACGCCGAGGGGCAGCGAGGGCGGGCGTTTCTGGGGACCCGCAGAGAGGACCAGGGGCCACTGCGGACCGCACGGCTGGACCAGCACCGAAACTCCTAACGTGGGGGAGGGGAGAGGAACCCCGGCACAGCAGAAGCGAGCCTGAAAGCATTCTGAAACCAAGTCTGCGCCCCCGGAGAGAGCACAGCGCACGCAGCCTTCGGCCTGGGAGGCAGAGGGCACGGGGCGGGAGCAGGAAGCCAGGCGCTAGCCCGGCCACCAGGTGCCACCTGTGCAGGCTCGCGGGGCCCACGCTCGGTTCGCTGCTCTGCCGTCACCATCGTGCCGCCTTTCGAACAAGGGGTGGTGCCAACTGTGTCGCTGGTCCTGGGGCCAGGCCCCCGGGGGAGCCGCTGAGCCGGGGAGGAAACGCCAGCCCTAGCTCTAGCAGCCAGGAGCCGTAGGTGGGGGTGTTGGCTGTCCCCGCCGGGTCTTCCTGACCTGACTTCCTACTCCAAGGCCGTCGCCTGGCCAAGTGACCCTGGGCAAGTTAGCTGATGCTGAGCCTCCATTTCCTCATCTGTAAAATGAGGCAACTGACGCCTGCCCCTCAGGACTGGTGTGCGGTGTCCAGGCAGGCCCGCCGCCTCGTGCCGCCCAGAGGAGGTGGTCAGTACCTGGGAGTGGCCCTCACGGAGCGGCCGGGTGCCGACTGCACCGCCGCGGGGCACAGCCCGGGCCCGAGGTCAGCCCAGAGCGGAGGGCACCCAGCCCCAGGTTTCCAACAGGCCCCCTCCCTCACTTGGCCTCCAGACCACCCCCCTCAAGTCACACACACCTGGAGCAACAGGCAATAATCCCTGTAGTAGAATTTCAGGCAGCCTGAACCACTCTGGAGCCAGGAGACATCATCAGGGCAGGGGAACTGTCCTGGACCCCTTCAATAATTAAAATGTGACATGATCGGGCAAGCGCCCGCCCTCGGCTTGAGGACGACTGGCCAGATGCTCTCTGCCACTCACCCGCAGCCATCTGTGGTGGTTAACGAGGCATGAGGCTGCTGCCGGCCCGACAGCCCCTCGTCCCCGCAGTCTGGACCACCCTCCCTCCCTCTACTATGGGAACCCACGCCTGGGGATGGCGCCCAGCCTCCTCCTCAGGGCTGACGTGCCCATGCCCACGGGGCACCTGTCAGCCCCGCCAGGGCTATTATCATGGGCATGAAAGGGGAGGGCTAAGAGCCAGGAGAAGTTTGCAGGCAACTTGCTCCGGGTCCCGTTGCTCGGCCGGGCCACGACGCCGCACAAGCTGCCCCGCTTCCTGCTGCTTCCCGCGTCTCCTGCTCCCCTGCAGCCCAACCGCACAGGCAGGGAGTGGAGGTGTTGGGGGCGGGGCTTCAGGGGAGCCCCAGAAGCTGCGCTGCAGGCAGGGGCACGCGAGGCTGAAACTGACCCCCACTCGGGGCTGTGGACTGTGTGGGGTGTGCACAGAGGGCGCTCTGGCCCGGCTGTCCTGCCTTCTCCTGCCCACACCCCCAGGTCCCAGGCCTGGCGAGGGAGGCGGGGTGTTAGGGACCTTCCCTCTCCTTTCTGGATCTCCCGAGTTGACCAAAATCAAAATAGGAACCTGTTACTCTGTCTGCTGGGGCGGCAGCAAAGGTCACCCACTCAGACCTGGGGTCGGCAGACAGAAATGGCTTGTTAGCAAGGCCAGCAGGGCTCCGAGCTGCGCGGCCCCTCAGGTGTAGGTAAACCAGGCGGGCGAGGCCAGGCAGAGACAGGCCACCTCCCTGGGCCCCGGGCCTCTCTGGGGCTGCAGATCTTGGCCAGAAAACCCTGGCAGGTCTCTCCACCTCTGGGAGAAATGGCTCTTCCTCTCCTGGGAAAGAATCTGCCTCTTGGTAGTTAAACTACCCTGGGTGGTAAAATACCCGCTGCAGGCCTGGGGCCCAAGGGCTTTCTAAAACACAGGTCTCCACTCATGAAGATGCCTACTGTGGGGCTGGTGGGCTAAGTCCAGAAAGTTCAAGAGACCTTGGGATCCAGGCCCGGATGGCCCCCAGGTGCCGGCGGACAGAGCAGGCCTCTGCGCCCCCCGACACTCTGACACTGCATTCCCAGCCAGGCCCTCCTGTGGCGGGTGCCGGGTGCCGAGTGCTGGGAGAACTGGGGAAGCCGGTGGGCAGGTGGGTCAGGGAGGGGCGCGCAGGGTTCTCCCGAGGCTGAAGAGAAGCTGGTCGAGCTCCACACACCGGGCCCTCAGGAATAGGTGACCTGCTCACCCACCCATGAGAAGTGGGGCTCAGGGGCCCCATGCACCCCGCCCCTCAGACAGCACACAGGGGAAAGGGACAGAAAACGTGGGGCTCCTCCCCCCGCCCTCGCACCCCCCAGAGCCTCAGACAGACGGGTCACCACGCTCTCCCTGTGGTGCTGACTCCATCCCCCAGGCCTGAGAGGTGGCCTTCCGGGTCACCAGGGTCCAGCCAGGGCCTTCACATGCCCTGTAGGGACGTGGCTGCACAGTGGGGAGCCGGCCCCAGCAGCAGCTTAGCACCCAGTCCCTGGTTTTGGTTTTGCTTCCTGCTGAAGTTCAGAAAGCCTGTGATGCCTGCCCACCCCCAGATGGACCCAAGAGGTGTCCTCAGTGGCCCCCGAGGCAATGCCGAGCGTGGAACAGGGTCGGGGCCGGCAGGTACCGCAGGCTTCCGAGGGCTCACGTCTGCAGAGGGTGATGCCCCGCCGGTCGCAGGCTCTCCAGGGCCTGTCTGCTTGTTCCCTCCAGGCTCAGCCCCGGGCTCTACCTCCAGCTAAAGCATGAATGGCCTCGAGGTGGCTTCCCCAGGCCTGATGGCCAACTCCTCCCTGGCCCCCACGGAGCAATGTGGCCAAGAAACGCCGCTGGAGAACGTCCTCTTTGCCTCCTTCTACCTCCTGGATTTCATCCTGGCTTTTGTTGGCAACTCCCTGGCCCTGTGGCTCTTCGTCCGGGACCACAAGTCCGGCACCCCTGCCAACGTGTTCCTGATGCACCTGGCCGTGGCCGACCTGTCCTGCGTGCTGGTCCTGCCCACCCGCCTTGTCTACCACTTCTCGGGGAGCCACTGGCCGTTTGGGGAGATCCCGTGCCGGCTCACCGGCTTCCTCTTCTACCTCAACATGTACGCCAGCATCTACTTTCTCACCTGCATCAGCGCTGACCGCTTCCTGGCCATCGTGCACCCCGTCAAGTCCCTCAAGCTCCGCAGGCCCCTCCACGCCCACCTGGCCTGCGCCTTCCTCTGGGTGATGGTGGCCGTGGCCATGGCCCCGCTGCTGGTGAGCCCACAAACGGTGCGGACCAACCGCACGGTGGTCTGCCTGCAGCTGTACAGGGAGAAGGCCTCCCAGCACGCCTTTGCGTCTCTGGCCGTGGCCTTCACCTTCCCGTTCGTCACCACGGTCACCTGCTACCTGCTCATCATCCGCAGCCTGCGGCAGGGCCCACGCGTGGAGCGGCGCCTCAAGAACAAGGCGGTGCGCATGATCGCCGCGGTGCTGGCCATCTTCCTCGTCTGCTTCGTGCCCTACCACGTCCACCGCTCCGTCTACGTGCTGCGCTACCGCGGCCACCGCGCCTCGTGCGCCGCCCAGCGCGCGCTGGCGCTCGGCAACCGCATCACGTCCTGCCTCAGCAGCCTCAACGGCGCTCTCGACCCCATCATGTACTTCTTCGTGGCCGAGAAGTTCCGAGACGCCCTGTGCAGCCTGCTGTGCGGCAAGAGGCTGCCGGGGCCGCCCCCCAGCGCCGACGGGAAGACCAACGAGAGCTCGCTGAGCGCCAGGTCGGAGCTGTGAGCCGGGGGCCACCGCTCTGAGCACCGCCTCGTCCACGAGGACCACCCCTCAGACTCACCACCAAGGAGGAGCCCGCCTCCGCCCCAGCGGCCCCGAGAAAACAAACCGCAGCCTCAGCGGGCCCCCCCCACCTGCTCCGAGGCCCGAACTCATCACCCGGCGCTGAGTTCTGTCTTCTCTGCCACGCAAATCCCTGAACAGGGAGAACAGAAGGGACCAGACGGCCACCCCCCCGCGGAGACTGGCCCTGCTCACTCACAGCTACGAGGCACTCAGCAACTTCACCCCCTGCTGAGGGGGCACGGAGGCCAGAAACATTCCTGAACAATGAGCGTCTTTCTTTCCCAAGGGCAGCCTGCGAGGTTCCGGGCCTCCTTCCCCCGACGGAGACAGAAACGCGCGGTGGTGAAGCTTTGCAGAGAGGACGCGGGAGACAGCTGCAACCGGCCACCGGCCACCGGAAGAGGGGGCACTGGAAGCTGGGCGGGGGCGGGGGGGGGGAGGCTAAAGGTTTTCTCTCAAGTGCAAGGTGCTTTGAGGTCCCTTTGTGGCACCTTTGCCAAAGAACTCTGCGTTTAGGGGACACAAGCTATAAATTAGAACCCAACACTGTAAGCACATTTCAGGGTGGTCACCAGGTGACAGCCAGCAACATGGGCGGGGCCTGTGAGGCACATCAGCTCTCCATCCCTCCTGCCAGAAACCCACACACAGACCTGCACGGGCCCGACAATCCCCAGGGCTTCTCGGCACTTGCCCAGTCCCTCCCGAGTCCCCGTGGAACACACGCTATGGGTGGACGGTCACAGGGAGCTGAGCTTTGTCACCGCCGGGTGGTGGGGAGGGCAAGGCCCGGCCTGTGAACCCGTCTCCCACTAACCCAGACCCTCCTTCCCAGGAGGCTTCCACCAGTCCCGGCGGGCCAAGCTTTGAGCTGTTTTGCTTATAGGGTGGCCTGATCGCCCTCACCGGTCCTTTCTTGTACTTGATTATACTGATCATAAACATAACTGTACTTTAGTAACTGAAGGTTATTCTGTTTGGTTAACACAACTCCCTCCCCAGAACTTTTCTTCCCTCTGACCCAAGAATGGCAAAGCGGAGGCAAAGGCAGCAGTGTGGACTATGGTTCTGGTGGCCCTACGGTGGGCCTGCCCCGCGCAGACTCTGAAGTTCTGCCCCATGGGCTTCAGAGCGCCGACCTGGGCTGGAGGGTGCGCGTAGGGCCCCCGCACTCCTTTCATCACAGCGATACTTTACTTTGCTGAGCACGTCCAGCCTCTTCTGGATTTTTCCAGCAGAGCACCGGAGCAGGGGTCCCAGCATGAGCTGCGGCTCAGGCCCACACCCGCCAGGTGACCCCACGGACCAGCATGGGCCCCCCCCCGCCCCGCTGCACTGTCTGCCCCCCGATGGTCTCTCAGATCCACACCCAGTACCCAGGCTGCTACCGAGTGCTCCGCAGACACCAAGACGGACAACACACGCCTCTGGTGGGGCAGGCAGACGGGCGAGATCACCACAGCAGTGTCGGGAAGGGGCGCTCGACAGGCACCAGAGAATGTGACAGGTGCCCAGACGGGAGGGCATGGGAGACGGACAGCTAGGGCGCTGCTAATGAAGCAGGCCTGCTCTTCCCTGAGGCCTGGCTGTCGGCAGAGGGGAAACTCGGAGTTGGTTGGTTGGTTGGGCTCTGTGGCATTTGGGGTGCCTCCTGGACACCAAGTGGAGCTGGCATGTGGGCAGTGGGGTACTCTGGGAGAGGTCTGGGGTGGAGGCGGACATCTGGATTGCCCAGCACACACTCACCATGTGAGGCACCGGGACTTTGGGCCCAGTGCAGATCCCCAGAGGAGCCCAACATGGAGAGATGGGTGGAGGAAAGTGAGCCAGGAGAGGAGAGGGACAGCGCAGCTGTGAAGTAGGAGGAAACTCCCAGAACACAGGGGCCTGGGTGCCCAGAGAGGAGCGGGGGCTGCCGTGAAGGCCGCGGGGACACTGACCAGCCTCGGCGGCGGGGAGCAGACCGGAGGACCCAGCTGGTGGGCTGGGGAGGGCTGCAGGGAATCGCTGTGGAAAGAAGGCTCAGAGGGTGCTTTGAACCCTGGGGGCCACCGAGCCTGAGCCCTTAGAAAGGGAGAGAGCGGAGCAGAGCCATGAGCCCCCGCTGGAGAGGGTGTGTGGAGTGAGCAGGGCTTTGGGGTGCAGGGACACGGCCCCCCCTCTGACAAGGCAGTGGGGCCGCACAGATGCCGGGCGGCAGGGGTGCCCATCCCTCGGGGAGGGGGAGGGGAGGTCCTGGCTGTGGGCGTGAGGGTGCTGGGACAGTGGGGGGGGTAGGAGGTGGGGAGAAAAGAGCAAGTCTTCGTGGAAGGTGACAGCTTAGCCTGCTGAGGAAACCTGGGCCCCAGCTGAGTGCTGTCCCTCCAGCAGCGCTCGTGGGGCGTGAGGACGGAGGTGGACAGCTGGGTGGCCAGGCAGGCAGGAGCTTGACTCAGAGTTCCTCCTCCTTCCGCCACATCAACAGCGCCCGCCTGGGCCGCCTTCCTCCTTGCTGTATTCTGTCAGCCTGCTCCCAGGAACAGCCCCGAGCCTGGGGTGGCCCCCGACTCACTGTCCCTCACTCTCTCCGGGCTCCGTCCTCACCCGTACACTGGACAGGGCTCTCCCGTCTGCCTCGCAGGGACAGGGCCGCACGGCAGCCCCACCCGCAGCCTGCAGCGCCCGGGCCGGGCCTGGGCCTGCGGTGAGGGGCCCATCTCACCTGCCCGCGTTCTTCACGAAGCCCAGGTCGGCCAGCTCCACGTCGCACAGCTCGCAGCGGAAGCACCCGGGGTGCCAGTTGTTGTTCATGGCCTTGATGACGCGGCCGGTGACAAACTCGCCTGGAGGAGAGAGGTTCCTGCTCGCCCCGTGCCCTTCCCCTCCGCGGCCCCCTCCCAGAGCCGGGAGGGTGGCGCCCGCGGGAGCCCGAGGCCGCTGCTCTGAGGGGCAGAGCCCCCTGCCCACCCGCCTCCCAGGCAGCGCCAAGCCTGGGCGGCCCTTACCGCAGGTCCCGCAGCACGGAGCGAACAGCATCTGGAAGTCGTGCTCGCAGTACTTCCGCCCTTCGAGCTGCAAACGGGGCCAGCGGACAGGGGACAAGGAAGGCACTGTCATCCCCCGAGCTGCACCGGCCGGCCTGCTGGGTGAGGACCTGCCCTCGGGGAGGCTGGACAAACACCCCACTTTGTGCACCTGCTACCACCACAGGAAGCTGGTGGGGGGGGGCGCGGGGAGGTTTCCTGGAGGAGGTGATGAGGAGTGGAAAGGCAGCAGGGCTTGGGGGTTCTGAGAGGAAGGAATTCCAGACAGTGAGCTGCCCGTGCAAGGCCTGGAGGTGGGACGGGACTGGCCTGTTCGACATGGGGAGAGTGCAAAGCGAGGGGCCTCGAAGAAGCTGGCAACTCAGCAAGGCCGGCCCCTCAAAGGGCCACTGCTGCTTGCAGAAGACCTTGGCCCTGCTGGTCCCAGGAACAAGCTGAGGGCTGGGGGCGGAACGTCAGGCTAGGGAGGGCGGGGAGCGAGTTTGAATTCTGTGTGTCCCTTGGCCCTGTTTCCTGTGTGAGAAGTCCATTCCCCCAGGGGCCACAAAAGACCCAGGGAAGGGACACAGAAGGAGGGACACAGGAAGGGGGGCAAGGGAGTCCTGCAGCCGCTGTCCCCATCTGTCTGGGCAAGGAGGGCCCTCGCGCTGGCCCCAAGTGTGGCCCCAAGAAAGCCTCTGCTTTCTTCTCCCTTGATAATTGTATTTGGTTTTCCCCTGTTCTCTAAAATAAGTGTCTTATTAAGCTGCACCTGGCTAGAGCCCTAGCCAGTGACCTTCAGAGGTGGCAGAAATTTAACCTGTCATAGGCACATCCACAGCGCCCTGCCCACATCTCCCCTCCCCCCCACCCCCGCCTCCATCATCGGCCAGCATTTCCCAGGAGGCACCACAGGCAACAGCAACTCCTACTCTGCCAGGCAGATCACACACCCCACAGCCATCTACCAGCCCATCCCATCAGCTTGGAAATCTATCCAGCCTCTAAGCACTGCCCTGTGTGCCGGTAAACATTTCACAACTGGCTCTGAGGCTGCCTTGTAGCGTTTGCCGATTTCTATGGTATAAATATTCCCACCCGTGGTCAATTTCAAGCTACCAACAGACCTCCGCATGGAGCTGAGAAGAGACGTCAGTAGCCACCATGGTACAGTGTTTCCAGCACAGAGGCATAATAACAAATCATAACCTCAAAGGCATAGCTGATCGTGAAATGTAATAAAGTAATTAGGAAGTGGTGAGTTTTGAGTATCTGTTACCTTTGTTGTTTTTTTAAATTAATTTTTATTGGAGTATAGTTGCTTTACCATGTTGTGTTTCTACTGTACAGCAAAACGAATGTTACCTTTGTTTTTCATACAGTTTTATCTCATTGTATGTTTATAGCATTTAACTTTTAATAATGGCTGTGTTTAACAACCGGCTTGCAAGACTGCTGAAAATTTCACAATCTGCTCTTGTGACCCAGTGCAGCCCAGTGTAGGCCCCTTCACTTCCATCTGGATTTACCGAAATAATTGGCTTCTGGGCCCACCTGTTCTCCTAGCTTCTGTCCCCGCTGCACAGTCTCTCCTCAGCATAGCAACCAGAGGTCCTTCTCTAAGGTCAGACAACGTGACCTCTCCCCTCCAGACCCTGCAGTGGCTCCTGCCCCTCCCAGAAGGAAAGCCTAAGGCCCCACGAAGGCCCACGGGGCCAAGCAAATCTGCCTCCAGACTCTCGTCTTCTTCTGTTCCCTCTCCTTTGCCCTGCTTCCATCACACCGGCCCCCCACTGCTCCTCAATACCTGCATGCTCCAGTCTCAGGGCCTTTTTGCCCTTGCTGTGCCCTCTGCCGAGAGCTCTTCCTGCAGGTACACGCTGCTCCCTCCTCCTTCAGGTCTGCTCAGACATTCCCTTCCCTGATCACCAACCCCCTGCCCCGAGATGCCTTACAACCAGAGCACTTAGCGCCATCTGATACACGTGGGTTATGTTTACTGCCTGACCCCAGGGAGGGTAAGTGCCACCAAGGCAGGGCGTTTGCACCCCAGGGCTCTCCAGCATCTGCCCAGAGGTGCCAGGATGAACGTTGACTCTCCTTCAGCACCCATGGCCCCCGGGAGAACACTGTTCACATCTCACAGGTAAGGGATGGGGCCCCGAGCTGTGGCCAGCAAGGTCCCCAAGGAGCACCGCTCGGCTCAAGGGCTGGCGTGTCTGCCTCATCCTTCACAAGGGGACCACGGCCAGGCATGGCCCACAGGCTGCCAGAGGGCAGACCCTGAGCTGGGTCCGGGGCTCAGGCTCCGAGAAGGCAGCGGCGAGGGTCCGGGGAGCATCCTCACCTCGTAGAAGAGCCCGTCGGGGAAGGGCCGGAAGCACTGGGCGCACACGAAGCAGTGCTCGTGGTACAGCTCTCCGCTGCTGTTGACAATCCGCTCGGCGGGGGCGAAGCGGGCCTGGCAGCGCTGGCACACGGCGTTGGCCAAGGCATTGGACATGTTACTGTGCGGGAAGAAGGAACGGGCAGGTCAGGGCCTGAGGGTCACACTCGATGGACACGCTTTCTGGGGTGAAGACAGCGCTGTCCTCACCCCGGGTCGGCCTCGGCACCGCAGGGACTGAGTCACACAGTTGGGGCCATGCTGCCCGGCACCGGCTTGGGTCACCCCGCGTGGCTGTCACCCATCCCTGCAGCTACCTTGTGGCTCGGCCACATTAGGTGCCAGCGCATGCCAGGCCACGGTGGCCTTCCCAGATGACAACCCTGCGAGGCCAGCACAGCACCTCCATCTCCCAGATGGACAAGCGGAGGCCTGGAGAGAGTGACCCGCCCACCACCAGGGCCACAGTGGGCGGAGGCAAAGCCGACATCAGAACCGGTCCCCTGCCCAACTCTGGGGCCCCGACCTTCCCCCACACCCTGCAGCCCCCGGTGCCCTACACAGGGGGTCAGGCACAGGCCCGGCCGTCGCCGGGCTCACGCCGGTCAGAGCAGTCACGGCTCAAGTCTGGCGCTCTCACTCACAGGGCAGCTGGGGCTGGCCCTCGCTCTCCAGGCTCAGACGCCCAGCCGTGGAAGGAACCTAGTCACGGCCGTGGCCACGGGTTACAGGCTGTTAGATGACGGACACACAGGCTTTCAGCAGGGTGCCTGACCCACTGTAAGCCCGCAGAGGACGGCGCTGTGCTTGTCAGTGTCACTGACCGGACCCCCAGGCTGCTCAGTCACGGTGCTGGGCCATCTCTCGAGGTGTCAGGGACACTCGGCAGACACAGGGGAGCGGCTCGGTTTTTACACACTTATTTAATCCCCGAGGCCACCCTGCTTTCCTAAGGCTCAGAGAGGTTAAGTAACTTGCCCAAACTCACAGAGCAGAGGACAGCGTCCAGATTTGAACACAGTTTGGTCCGACTTCAATGGCTCTTTCCCCTGCACCACGACTTAGTTTCAAATCACCTGCTCCCCCAAAACATACAACCACCCCACCGCGGGGAAGGTGAGATTGTGAATATTGGGGATGGAAGCAGAGTGGGGGGCGGACCTCCTCGTCCACGGGGGGCAACTGCTGTCCCCGCAGAAGCGGCAGGCATCCTGCCGCGAGGCGTGGAATCCGAGCTAAACTTCAGGGGAAATGGTCACACAGACAAATGTGTGCTGGCTCCAGGCTGGGGCCCCAAGGCTCAGGCTGGAGGAGCCTGGCTGTCAGCCCCAACAGTCTCTACAAACACCCAGCACCCTGATGCCTGTGCCTTTGGCTACAAGGGCGGCAAATAGACTTTGTCTCACGTCAACTGGGTGGGCACAGAAGGAAGGTCAGGCTCAGTGAGGAGAGATGTAACCAGTTGTCAACATCGCGTAGACGCGTATGGTGGCACGCGGCACGTCTCCCGAGAACATCTTTGCAGCCTGTTCCGCCTCCCGGGATGCTGAAGCCCACCCCTCCCTCACGGCCACAGCACCGGGAGGAGAATTCTCAAGCGAGCAACGCTCGTGCCGGGGTCCCTAGGTGCGATGAGCCCAGGAGGTGGGAGAGGGCTCTGCCTGTCAGGGGTCTAGGTGTGGACAGTGGGTCTAGCGGAGGGTCGCTGCCACGTGGACACGGACTGGAAGCCAGGCTGGGGCACCCAGGCAGGACTTCCTCTCTGCTGTGCTGGAGGAGCCCTCGTGGCAAGGGCAGGGTCGGTAGGCTCCTTGGCAAGCCTTGCCAGGCAAGTGGACCTCTGCATGCCTCTGCCTGCCCCCAGGTATACTTGGGGGACCAAAGCCGTCTCCTGCATCCATACTTAAGCCAAAGGGGCAAGGAGGCAGGAGGGATGGGAAGAGCCCAAGGTGACAGGGAGGCTCTGTGCACAGTGGCCACCACCCTGCTTTCCAGCTCCCTGCTGATCGCCACAGGGTGGAACAGACAGGGCAGGGACTGACCAGTCGCCATGCGCTGGGCTGGACTCTGTCAGCACAGGCATGGTTTCCTGTCTCGAGAACACTGTGAACCTGGAGGCCTTGTTCTCTCCAAACGCACATACCCAAGGTGTCTGGGAGGAAGTTCCAGTGCCTGGCCACGAACAAGACCTTGGCAGGTCTTGGAGTAGTCAGAAATCAACAGGAAATCCTGTGACTCTGAGCCTGGAATTCCCCACTGAAAGGACCCAGAAAATGAAGCCAAAACAAGAATTCAAGTGCAGGCCCAGGCTTCCAGATTGTTCCAGACCTCTGGACCCTAACCAAGCGAGTGCACAGCAGGCCCATCTTCGGTTTGCCTCTCCAGAACTCCGGCCTCCCCTCAAGGCAGACATTCAGGGACTGCGTCTCCACGCTGTCACCACAGCAGCCAGCCCCCAGAAGAGCAGCTGGCCCTTCACTGGTCTGGGTCTAGTTCCCTGGCTGGGCCCCTGGGAGTCTCAGGTCAAGGATTCTGCCATCTGTCCCTGACACACCTCGCAACAAGCCCCGGCACAGACAGGTGGGGTGCGGGGGTGACCACCTCCCCCCTGCCCCACCGGCTGCCCCAGCCCAGGTCTCGGCCAGATGCACCCCCGGCGTCACTTCTGTGGCTGCGTCCCCACAGCCCCTGCTCCGGACCACAGAGAACACCCCAGCCCACTGGCCGAAGGCAGACGGATGGGCCGACGTGCTCACATGCCGGACAGCCGGACCACAGCCCCGTCAGAGAAAATGCCAGCTGTCCCCTGCAGGAGGAGGCCGCTCTGGGCTCCACCCCGCGAGGTTAAACCCTGACAGCTCTAGCCCCCAGCTGTGCACCTGGAAGAAGGTGCCAGCTCCTAGGGGCCTCATTTCCTCATCTGCAAAGAGGTCGCCGGAGGAGCAGGACCCGCCCCGAAGAGCTGAAGCGAAGAACTCGCTGCCTGCAGCGTATGACATACAGTGCGCGGAGCACAGGGCCAGGCAGGCCAAGCGCTGGATACAGAGCGGTTGCTGCCGGCAGCTCAGGGACCCCCGCCCCGGCCCAGCAGCACTCCCTGAGGGGACAAAGGAGGGAGACGCGCATGCCACGTCCTCCTTCACACATTCCGCCCAAGAGCCGGGAGCACAGTCTGCCCGGTTACCCGCAGGGAGACACCGCCGCCCGCCCCGGTTGGACAGCACACAAACACTGCCGAGGGCACAGCCACCACCTAGAGGCCAAACCCCAGAGCTGGGGGGCGGGGGGGCACACCTGTGCTCCCGAGCAGGGGCCACGGGGGTGCCGTCACAGAAGAGCCCGCTCCCTGAGATGGGCTGGGGCAGCCGGTGGGGCAGGAGGGAGGTGGTCACCCCCACCTACCCCGTACCCTTCTCCAACCCTCCGCGGTACCCCAAAGGCTCTCAATCTTGACAGCCAGTGCAAGCCTATTTGTTGCAAGACGTCACTGAGCTCTAGCCTGGGGTGGGCTGGAGGGAGTCCTCTCCGAGCCAGGTCCTCGGGAGGGGAGGTTGCTGCTTCCAGATAAGGAAACTGACGTGCAGAGAGGGTCAGAAACCTGCTGAGGTCACAAGGGATTGGACCCGTGCTCTCTTGTCCCCTCAGCTCCTGGTGGCATCACACAGGCATGACCATTCAAGACTGCTTTTTCAGCAACCCCAGACCATCCCCCACTCCAGTCTCCCACCCACCAGAGCCTAGAAAGCCAGCGTGAGGGCCCAGGAATAGGCAGGGGCTGGCCACAGGGGCCTTTGCACACTCGAGGGTGAGTCTGTGTCGCTGAGGCCAGGTGATCCCGCACAGCAGTCAGTCACAAGCCAGCAGCTCAAAGAAATATCAAGCTGAGGTTAGCATATGAACGTATGTGCATGCATGTGTGCACGGGACTTTCCTGAGGCCTGATCTTCACTATCAGCCCTGCCCTCCTTTCATCTGGGCCAAGTTCTTGTGCTGCATCCATACAGTGAAACCAGCCTCCAGCTTGGCCTCTGGCCCATCAGGGCCCTGGTCGCCCCCTCCCGGCTCACTCCACAGATGTCCACGGTCATCCAGAGGCCAACCGGTGAGGGTTCCCGTTCACTCAGGTAAGTCACTTGGCCTCCCGCGCTCCGATTCCCCACCGCAGCAGTGGGCTTGTCCAGTGCCCATCCTGGTGCAGCCCCCGGTGAGGGGCCTGAGACACGGACGCAGGTGCAAGCCCGGCTACAACAGGTATCCCGCCTGCTCCCCACCTGACGGCCTCCCAGACGCCTTTGAGGGCTCAACCCTCAGCCCCGCTCCAGAAGGCTGCCCTGGCCATGCGCGCACCGCGAGCACACAGTGGGGCGCACGTTTACCGCGGAGCATCAGCCTCCGAGGTCGCTCTCCTCCCAGGCCTCCAGGCCGCCCACCTCTGTGACGGCTGCTGTCTCCTCCCTGAATCCCCACCCCCTCCTCGCAAACCTCACGTCCTTCCCACAGCTCCTCCCCGACGCCTCCGGGGGTCCCACCTGCTTCTTTGATGCCAAAGACCCCAAGCCCACAGCCCTCACCGCTCCCACTCCCTGCAACTTCAACACGTCCAGGAGCCCCTCCCCCGGCCCCACCCTCACTCCGGGGGCTCCACCATGTAAGTGCCCCCGCAGGCCCTCCCCGCCCCAGGCTAACACATCCTGGGAGATGCCCTGAGGTCCGTCCTGTACCCACAGGTTCCCCCTCCCAGTCCCAAAGGACGCTCTCCTCATTGTCCACACTGGCAGCTCTCCCCGGGATAAAGCAGTCCAGGCTTTAGAGTCCCTCCACCCTGGCTTCACGTCACAGCTTAGCCACTTTTTGGATGGGTGATGTCCCGCGCGTTCCCTGACCACCCAGGGTGCTCATCTAGAAAGCGGCCAGAAAGCGATCCGAGTCTGAAAGCAGTCGTGGCGGTTACCTCAGGCAATTTATCTGAGCGCCCCATCCTCAGCGCCCTGCCCAAGGCTGCTGATCCCAGGACAGCAAACCCGGCTGGATTAAGCCGCGCCCTGCCCCCCATGGCCGCCGCGCCAGGCGCTGTCCTCATGCCCGGGGCACCCGGGCCGCCGCCGCCGCCGTCGGAAGGGCCAGACGGGCGTCCGAGGAAAGGCCTGCGGCGGCAGCTTTCCGGCCATTGTCCCCCGCGCCCCCGCCCTGCCCCCGGCCACCTACCCGGGCGCGGCGGGCGGCGAGCTCTGCCGGTGCTGGCGCCGCCGGTACAGCCCCGACGCAGCGAGCGCGCCCAGCCGGGCGGCCATGGCGCGGGCCTCCTGCTGCCGGCGCGTCGCCGGCCGCCTGCTCCGACCGGCCGTCGGACCCCAGCCTCGGAGGGCAGGTGCGGCGGTGGGCAGCCACCAACGGCCAGGCTGGGCGGCCGGACGCCCGGCGTGCGGGGGGCGCCTCGGCCCCCACCCCTCTGCACAGGAGCTCACGTTACGCACTGCGATCTCCAAAGGGCAGCAGAGTCAACTCCGAATAGAAAGGATATTGTTCCCGCCGCGGGGGCAGCACAGTGAAAGCTGAGGCTGGCAGGGTTGGGTCCAGGCTGGGGAGGGAACACGCTGGAAGATCCCAAAGAGCAGTGAGGTGAGAGGTCCAGTCCACAGTGGCAGGGCAGGATGCCTGGAGATCCCGGGTTGCCAGGAGCCTCTGAGGAAACCCTAAGCCCCCTGGACATGCTGACGATGGTACAGTCATCTGAGGAGGGCAGTATGGGACTGAGCCAGCTTAGGAATCCTGTAAACAGTCAAGAAGCTGATGAGGGATTCCCACACAGGCCCACGTTTGCCTTGTTCCCTTCCCTGAGAACCTACAGCCCCCTAGGAGACCCAGACCAGGGCAGCTCGGTCCCTGGATCTGGCCAACAAACAACCATCCACCCCAAAAGAGGTCCACACTGTCAAAAGCTAGAGGGCAGGGAGCCCCCCGGCTCACCACGGAGAGCAGAAGCAGCAGCCTCTGATGGAAGACCACCAGGAAGGCACCGTTTCCATGGCTTTTTACCTGAAGGGACTGGCGGGGTTACTGTGATCTAAGTGCAAACACCCACGGCCAGCATCTGAGCTGTGGCCGCTGCTGGCCGGGCAGGCACCAAAATCAGCATTAAATCAGGATGCAGAGCCTCACAGAAATCTATAACGTAGATTCCACTTCCCTGAGAAACCTTTCTAGCGGGGTCAGGAAGCATGAGCAGTATCTTCCTCTGCCTTCCATCATTCCAGGGTGCTGGTCCTCCAACACTGGGGCAGGAGGCAACTGAGGGGATCCATCGAGACTCAGATGCCAGTCCCAGACACCGAGGAACACACGTCATCCAGTAAATCCAAACACGAGGAAGTAAGTACTCATTAACTACCCTGGGGGTCAAGCCCCAAACACGGCCAGATGACTACAAGCACTGGGTGCAGTATAGTTTGTCAAAGCAGCTCAACTCCAAAGGTACCAAGCACTGATCAATTCAACAAATATTTTCTTAAAGGTGGCTCCAGGGGCTAAAGGGCAGAGAGAAGCTGAGCCTGGAGACAACAAGTAGAAGGATCACCTCCCACCTGCTGATGTAGAGAGATGAATGCTTGAGAAAGCTAGTGTAGAGAGTTTTCTTAGAGCAGCTTCAAGTCGATGGCCTAGGGCCTAGGCCCCTCTTCCCAGTGGGGGTGGAGGTACCAGTTACACTGGGATCCCCAGCCAGCATTCTGGCTCCAGAGAACCCAGTTGCAAAAACACAGTAAGAATGATGTCAGCAAAAATGGCAGAATAAGGACCTCTGAAAGTTTGTCTTTCCATAAAAACAATGAAAAAACTAGCAAGGAATGTCAGCATCACCCTTTTCAGAACTCTGTAAATTAACCAAAGACTTACAGTAACCCAGAGAGCAAGAAAAACTGCTGAGAAGACATACAGATGACCAACAGGTACATGAAAATATGCTCAACATCACTAATCATCAGGGAAACGCAAGTCAAAACCTCCAGGAGATATCACACCTGTCAGAAAGGCTATTATCGAAAAGACAAGAAATAACAAGTATTGGTGAGGATGTGGAGAAAAAGGAACCCTCTTGCACTGTTGGTGGGAATGTAAATTGATGCAGCCACCATGAAAAGCAGTATAGAGGTTCCTCAAAAAATTAAAAATAGAACTACCATATGATCCAGCAATTCCACTTCTGGGTATTTATCTGAAGAAAACAAAAACACTAATTTGAAAAGATATACACACCTCTATGTTCATTGCAGCATTATTTACAATAGCCAAAATATGGAAACAACCTAAGTGTCCATCAATGGATGAATGGATAAAGAAGATGTGGTATATAAATGCAATGGAATACTATTCAGCCATAAAAAAAAGAATGAAATCTTGCCATTTGAGAAAATATGGATGAAACTTGAGGATATTAAGCTAAGTGAAATAAGTCAGACAGAGAAAGACAAATACTGTGTGGTCACATTTATACTTGGAACTTTAAAAACAAAGCAAAACAAAAAGCCCAGGTCAGATACAGAGAACAGATTGATGGTTGCCAGAGGTGGGGGGGCGGGATATGGGGGAAATGGGTGAAGGGGGTCAAAGGATACAAACTTCCTTTTATAAGACAAATAAGTCATGGAGATGTAATGTACAGCATGGTGACTATAGTTAATAATACTGTATTTCATATTTGAAAGTTGCTAAGAGAATAGATCTTAAAAGTCCTCATCACAAAGAAAAAAATTTTTTTATAACTATGGTGTCTAGTTAACTAGATGTTAACTAGACTTATTGTGGTGATCATTTCACAATATATACAAATATCAAATCATTATGTTGTACAGCTAAAACTAACATAATGTTGTATGTCAATTATACCTCAATAACAATAGATAAATGTAAAAAATAACCAACTGGGAGGGGGTTATAAAAGCTGAATCTTGGCAAGAACACCTTTATGGTGTTTTAATTTATCCTAGTCCTTAATCCCCACTTCCTAACTCCATAGCTGCCTAGAAAAGTAACTGGCTGCATTCCCAGTAATGAGGGAGCAGAACAGGGCTGAAACTCTTTCAAAGCTTCATTCCCAAAGGAGAATGACCTGGACTTCCCCTGGAAGATCCCACTTGAAAGACTGTTTTTTACGTGACCTCACTCACACTTACCCAGTGCTCAAAGCCTCTCCTGGGGTGAGTTTTTCAAATGTATTACTATCACAGCTACCTATGTATTACTATCATAGCTGCCATTGTCACAGGCAAAGGGGAACAGTTGGGCAATTGACTAATCAAGAAGCTTAAAAGGAAAAACCAAGGAATGAGATGTCCTTAGGGGCTTCGAAAAGAACCGACATATTCCTGGGAATCTAGAAGCCCATGCGAATGCCCAGGGCTATGTGCATGCTCAGGAAAGTCCTTAGAAGGTCCTAAGCTCGCACTTCTGATGGACCTTTTGGGCTCTGTACTATCAGGAAGTGAAGACTAAGGCAGAGTTGTAAAATGCCTGGTTGGATGTTGAAACTGTGCCCCAACATACACTCAGAGCCTTCAGTAAAGGCTGGGAGACTTACTGGTTTCAGACATTCAAGAAAATCTCTGTCCAATCATTAGCTGACTACTAAACTAACCAGACAGAGACTTCAGTGGCCACAAATGACAGAGATACAGACTTTACAGAATCGGTTCAGAAAAACCACTAAACAAATAATAAGCAGCAACAACAAACCCTGGGGAGCAGGGAGAATCTGGTTTCCAGAGCTGCCACATTATTTTATTTGAAAAGTCCTGTTCTCAGCAAAAATTATGATACACACAAAGAAACAACAACAAAAAAAATGACCTAGACACATAAAAAAAAAAAAAGAGCAATCAACAGAAACTGTCCCTGAGGAAGCCCAGATGTTAGACTTACTAGACAGACCTCAAATCAGCTAATACAAATACATTCAAAGAACTAAAGGAAGCCAGATCTAAAAAACTAAAGAAAAGTATGAAAATGTCTCACCAAATGGAGAATATCAATAAAGAGAGAGAAATTATAAAATGGGACCAAAAACAAATCCTAGAGTTGAAAAGAAATACTAAAGAGAGTCCTTCAGGATGAAATGAAAGGACACTAGACAATAATTCGAATCCACATGAAGATATTAAGAACAGGGACTCGGACTTCCCAGGTGGCGCAGTGGTTGAGAGTCCGCCTGCCAGTGCAGGGGACACGGGTTCGTGCCCCGGTCTGGGAAGATCCCACATGCCGCGGAGCGGCTGGGCCCGTGAGCCATGGCCGCTGCGCCTGCGCGTCCGGAGCCTGTGCTCCACAACAGGAGAGGCCACAACAGTGATAGGCCCGCGTACCGCAAAAAAAAAAAAGAGCAGGGACTCCCCTGGTAGTGCAGTGGCAGTTAGGAATCTGCCTGCCAGCATGGTGGGGACACAAATTCAATCCCTCATCCAGGAAGGTCCCACATGCCTTGGAGCAACTAAGCCTGTCTTCCACAACAACTGAGCCTGTGCTCTAGAGCCTGTGAGCCACAACTACTGAGCCCATGGGCCACAACTACTGAAGCCCGCGTGCCTAGAGCCTGTGCTCCACAACAAAAGAAGCCACTGCAATGAGAAGCCTGAGCACTGCAACGAAGAGTAGCCCCTGCTCACCGCAACTAGAGGAAGCCCGCACAGAGCAACGAAGACCCAATGCAAGAATAAATAAATAAATAAATAGGGAAAAGAAGAGAAGAAACTGTTAAATTATTTAAAAACAAAAAAGAAATTAAGAGCAGTAAAGGTAACCATAAGATAAATATAAAAGACAGTATAAATGTATTTTTTGTTTGTAAACCTTTTTTTCCCATCTGGTTTAAAGATGACTGCATAATGAAATAATTTAACACAAAAGAAGGCAATGGGGTAGGAATTAAGAAACAAAAAAGACATAAGACAAATAGAAAAAAATAGGAAAGTGGCAGATGTAAACCCCAGTTATCAGTAATTACATTACATATAAATGGATTAAACTTTCCAATTAACGTCCAGAACAGGCAAATCTGTAGAGACGGAAAGCAGACAAGGAATTGCCAAGGGCTGGGGGAGGGGGGAAATTGGCTGCAAATGGGTTTCTTTTGGGAGTGATGAAAATGTTCTAGAATTAGTCGTGATGGTTGCATAACGTGGTGAATGTACTAAAAGCCACTGACCTGTACACTCTGAAACAGTGAATTTCACGGCATGGGATTCCTATCTCAAATGTTTAAGCAGCACACAGGTAGTGGTGAATGCAACTATGTCACTTGCTAGGGCAGAGACAAGGGCCAGGGCAGCCACCAGCAAGGCATGAGATGGCGTTGCCTCTCCGGCTGAGTGGTTAGTGCCACCCCCAGGGGAGGCAGCAACACGACCACAGACAGCCTCTCCGCCAGAGCCAACCTCACTGGGGGGCCGAAGACGACTCGCCCAGATCCTTTGGCATGCCTGAGATGATGAGCGGTGTATTCCAACTTCTTGCCCACGGGAAATTCGAGTAAATAGACATCATCAGAAATTCAGAAGATCTGAATAAACAGAACAAGGAGCACAGTTCAGGGGCCTCCCTCTGACCCGCTCCCCACCTAGAAATGAAGCCCCCAGGAAGCTTTAAGTGAGAATCTGCGCATGGGAGGTGGGAGCGGGGAGCAGCAGTGTCACCGGAGAGGCGGGCCAGCCGCTGAGCAGGGAGCGCCTGGTCCCTCTCCACAGCCGTGTGCCCGGGCCATCCTGGGCCAGTCACACTGCTCACTGCTCAGTTTTCAGGAATTTCGTGAACTGCTTCACATCACATGGGTAGCTTGAAGTGAGCCCAGGTAGAGGTGTTGTTATAGTACGGGACTGGGCACACGCTACAGGTCAGGCCAGCCAGAGAGGGGAGTCAACACTAGAAGCAGAGGAAAAGGGAGGCGGTGAGGGGCCATGGGCGGGGCCCAGCCCGGGGCTCAGGCCTCAGCTGCACATCCCGTGTCACCCGCTTCCCACTTTGCTTAAACCCTTGACTCCATCACAGCCCCATGTGCTGTCCTGAGGGCTCTGGCTGCCACCCTAGCTGCACCTCGGCAGGTTCCTTTGCTGAGGGTGTCACTGGCCATATTCCTGAGGAGGGTGGGGAACAGCTGGGAGCACTATCGGGGTCGGGGGAGGCTGGTAGGTGTAAGGATGGGCTCTAGCAGCCCCACTCTGTACCGTACCGAGCGTGGGACCCAGCTGGAATCTGGCAGCCTCTGCGGATGCTGGTCATGTGGTGGGTGGGACTTGGTGGGTAGGCCAAGCCACTGAGTCACACACTGCTGCGAGCACCAGGTCCCAGGCTCCCTCTGGAAGAGAGCTGCTGCCAGGCCAGGTCCCTGGGTAGGGGACGTAACCCACCCAGGCTTAAAAACCGGTGATGCCAAAGGCCCCTTCAGCTGGGACAAAGATACGCTGTTTCTAAGGTCCAGAGTCCCCAGGGCTGCAGCTGGGGCTGAGCCTCTTCCCATAGCACAGCCGCTCCCTAAGGAACCACGCCCACGTTCCAGGCCTCATTCACTCTTCCGCCCTAGCTCAGCCCTCTCCTGGGCTGCAGGCCCTCATGGCCAGTCTCAGGGTTTCCCCCTGGACTCACCACAGCTCTTCGAATGCTTCATGGCCCAAACTAGCTCTCTGTCCACTCCCACACCTGCCACCACAAACTGGGCATCCTCTTCCTGGATCCGCCCTGGGTCCAGACTCCACCCCCCAGGCCCCCTGAGTCCGTCTAGTCTTCTCGAGCCCCATGGCTGCCAAGCAGAGGCTCTCTCGTTGCTTGCCTCCTGGCCAGTCTCCTTCCCCGTCTCTTCCTCAGCAGCCCCAGAGGAGTATTTCCAAAGCGCCTGGCCATGCATGTCACCCCGGGTCACTTCAGTGGCTCCCCACTGCCCTCCCTCTGGTCTCATCTGCCTCAGTCCCACGGAGGGCTGGGACTTTACGCCGTTGGCAGGGAGAGCCCCCGAAGAGGCATGAGGTGTACAAGGACAGGGTCATTTCCAAAGGTCAGCCTGGTCTGGGCAGCAAGGGATGATGTGGGGAGAACCAGCATCCAGGTGTGAGAACTGCCCTGGCATCTCGTGGGGGCAGTGGACGTGTGGAGGGCATGGTGGCATGAAAATGGAACTTCACAGCTTCTGGGACAGGAAAAACCTCGCCCACCCCAAAGATTGGGTAGAATGTCCATTGCTCTGCCAGCCTGGCCCCTATGCCTGTGTGGGGAGGGGAGGCTAGCCAGCGCCGGCATCGACGCCGCATGTGGTAGGCAAACTTCAAAGGAGGGTGGAACACTGTGCTCACAGACCACTCACAGCTTGTGAAAAACAAATGAGCAGGAGACTACACCACAAGAAAAGAAGAACGCCACCAAAATGTTCCTGAGGGCATTTCTGAGGAGTGGAACCGCTGGTGTTTTCTTTCTTTCTTCTAATGTTTCTGTTACCTTTTTTGTTTGTGGGTTTTTCCAAACTCTCTAAGATGAGCAGTTTTACTTCCACAAGGAAAAACCCGACTCAGTGTTTTCCAAGGCTCACTCTGGTCCCTGTGTCACTGGATGACCAGCATCTTTCAGGCTCAGGGAGCCTGCTGGAGCCAGGCAGCAGCTGGGGCAGGCTGGTCTCTGCTCCCCCTGCCGCCCCGCCTGCCTTCCCAGCTTCTCCTGCTGGGCTGCGTCTGGCTGACCCGACGGCCCCCCTCTCCCTGGAAGACCCCCAGGACTCAGGGTTGAGAGGACTCCTGCTGAGAAAACAGAGGTGCGTCCAGGTTTCTTCCTCAACGCCCACCCAGGGCATCTGGGCAGAAGCTGCTACAGAAGCTGGCACCCTGCGGCTCTGCCCTACGATCTCTTCTGCGCCTGGAGAACCACCTGCCACGCATCCCACCCCCACCCCACCACCCATCTGCCGCTGCTCCTGATTCCATCCCTGTCCTTCTCTCTCCCTTCTGTTCCTCGGAAGCTCAGAGGGTGTGGAGCGAGGCAGCCGGCAGGGGCGCCCTGCGAGGGACCGGAGGACACGAGCGCGCTAGGAGGGGTGAGCACTGGAAGCTGGCTTTGTCCACAGACTTGGGTTGGGACAGGAGGTCTGGGAAGTGGGCAGCAAATCGCATATGAAGCACAGGACTCCCCAGGTGACAGGATCCGTGCTGGTTCCTGGGGCTGCCCTAAGACTCGGGGCCACAGCCTTAATAGCGATCAATGTGCCCCTGCAGGCTGGGTGACCGCCCTGCACATCACCTAGGTTTGGGTCCACCACCCTGTCCCGAGTGGCCGCTCCCCATTCCTGGGCACTGCCTCTCCAAGCCCCTTTACCCAGCAAGGCCACAGGGTCCCCTCCACCCTTCCGCCCAAGTCAAGGGGTGGTGAAGAAGAGCATCCTCCTCCCAGGGATTGGCTGGAAGGGGGCACCCGGACCTCAGAGACCAGCCCCTCCCACCCAGCCGTGAGTCATGCACTTGTACCCAGCCACGTTCCAGAAAGGGCCGCAGAGGCCAACACTGGCCAGAAACTGGTGGACATGTGACTGGCCTGGTGAGTCACTCGGGCTCTGTGGCCTCAGTCACCCCATCTGTGAAATGGCCACAAGGGGTATGAGAGCAGAACCTGGGCCAGGCCTGGGGGAGTTTCCTGCCCCCAGCCTATCCCCGTGCAGCCTATGTTTGCGGGCAGTTCTGGCCAGGCCCCCAGACAGACCTTTTACCATTTTTACCATTCCTGGCTTACAGAAGAGGGAACAGAAGGGTCCAGAGGTGAGACCTCACAGGATCACACAGGGAAGCTGGTAGAAGCCGACAGCCTGGGCTTTGACGCCTTGCCCTTTAGTTGGTTGTGACCTTGAGCAAGTCCCCGGCCCCTCTGAGCCCTGAGCCCTGGTTCTCCGGAGGGGGCGGGGCTAACGGCCCCGTCGTGCGGGCAGGCGGTGCGGGGGACGGAACAGGCCCTTCACCTGCCGCTGCCCGGGGCCGGCGGGAGGGCGGGACGCGCGGGGCAGGGGCCGCTGACCTGACCTGCGCTGCCGCCCGGGAGCGGCCGAGGTGGAGGGGCCGCGCGAGGCCGGCGTGCGGGAAGGGCTCCGGGCGGGCGGGGGTCCTGTCGCGCAGCCCCCCTCCCTGGCCAGCGGCGCCCTCCGCCCGGGGGCAGTTACCTTCCCGTCATGATGGCCGAGCGCGCCGAACCGGGGCCGCCTCGGGACCCCTAGAGCCGCCGCCGCCGCCGCCGCCCGCCGAGCGCCCGCCCGCAGGTCCGCGCGGAGCAAGGAGACGCCCAAAAAAGGCCGGGAGCCGCTCCGCCCGCCGCCCAGCCCAGCCCAGCCCAGCCCAGCCCAGCCACCCGAGCGGGAGGGGGGGCCGCGGCCGGAGAGCAGCCGGGGGGGGGGGGCGCCCCGCCCACGAGGTGTGGGCGGGGGCGGGCGAGGCGCTGGGAGCCCAACGCTGGGGCGCGGGGAGGGGGCCGCCGCGCCACCCGCGCCGCTTGGTCTCGGGGGACACCCGAGCTCGGCCTGCGGCGGGCGTGGGTCACGTCCTCCCCGCCGGTTTCGCCCGCCACCTCCCGGATTCCGGGCATAGCTTTCCTTTAAAAGGGAGGGAAGTTATAATAAACGCGAACGAGCCCCCTCGCCCCGCCGGGGCGCCCCACCCGGCGCTCCCCCTCCGCTGTCCCGGGGCCGCCCTGGAACGCGAACCCACGCAGGGGCTGGGAGGACGGGGGAGAGAGCGGCGGTGCTGAGACCACCTCCCTCCCCGGTGGCCCCCAAGCCCGGAGTCCCCGCTGCGGCCCCGGGCAGGAAAGGGGGTCACCTTCGCGCTTTAATTCCTTAGACGGATGTTTCTGGGCACCAACTCCCTCCCGGGGCACTGGGGACTCCCAGTCCACGCAGTCCCGCCTCCAGGGAGGTCAAGGTCGAGGGGCGCCCCTCGCAGTCAGGAGCCAGGTTTTGCATACTTAGATGCCAGGCCGGGAGATTACCTAGTGCCCTTCCCAGGAAATGACCATCTCATCCAAGTCTGTGAGCAGCCCCCTAACCCAGCAGAAGGTACTTTGTAAAGACAAACCAAACGCCGAAGTTGGGGAGGAGGGCCAGGGACCACTCCTCCTGCCTATGATGAAGCGCTCGCTATTGGTAAGCTGGAGAAGAGCCATTAAAGTGACCTGGCGATATAAAACCATTTAGGGAATCTATTCTGAGAAAAGTGTTAAACAAACAAACAAAACAAAAACCTCACTCTGCCTAAAGGCAGATATTTCTAGCGGGGCTGTGGAGTGTAGCTCATAATTGGAGACGGCCCAAATGACACCGTCGGGGGGCGGGGGGTGGGGGGGACGCCCAAATGACACCGTCGGGGGGCGGGGAGGGGGAGGCGGGCAGAACTGAGCAGCCTGGTCTATTAACCCGACTGAACATCGCGCATTACTTCTTGGCAACAGACAAAGACTATCTAGAAATGGCCATGCAAAATAGCAACCTATGAATAAACAGGGGAAATCAGAAAGATGATTTGATACTACCGTGCAGCCTTATATCTGCAGAATAAGCTTGGAAAAGGCACCTGTTCCTAAGTAGCTGATATCTTGAAACTAGTGTGGTTTGCAGTTTTTCTTTTTTGCAAACGTGTCTTAGCTGATTCTGATTGACTGTAATTTGATGGTTGATTCGGTGTAAAATGTGGATGATTTCTTGGGTCGTCTGCCTGTTGAGAGACAAATGCTTTCCATAACTGCAAACACAGAGAAGCAAGTGTGCTGGGGGCTGTGCACCAGAAATGGACTGGATGCTTAAGCGAATACCGGGGTCCTGTGGGAACCAAAGGGGATGAAAAGTAGACAGCAAAACACCAAAGGGACCTGCTCCCTACCTGTAGGGGATCCCATGCCTGCCCTCCAGCCTTCCAGCCTCCCTTTGTACTGTTGCAGAGCTGAGCAGGAGACTATCTGCCTGTGGCCAAACCAGAGCCCTCTGCTGCTCACCAGTCATCCAGAGTGCCTCTTCCCTGTGCCAGGGCAAGCTCAGCAAGAGCTGGGTGGGGACTGTGGCATCGTTCAGCCCCACTGGAGATGTGGAGCCTCCAGGAGTCATGGGCAAGCCTCCTACAGTGCAGCTACAGGTCAGATTTGCAAGAAAGAGCAGGCAGTTGCCTGGCAGTGGTTATTCAGATGTTCACTCACTCATCACCCCTTCTTTCAAGACTATTCACGGTATATGAGCACCAGGGGTACAGCTGTGAACAAGAGGACCTGGGCCAAGCTCTCACTGAGTTTAGCTGGGGCGGGGGACAGACTGTAAACAAATAAACATGATTTTAGACAGGGACAAGTGCTGCAAAGAAAAAGCAGTGTACAGGGCTGCTTTAGAGTGGAGGGGCGAATGGAGGTGACGCTTGAATGAGGAAGAGAGTGGGCGGAAAAAACAGCAAGTGCTGGGTTTTTTTTGTTTTTTGTTTTTTGGGGTTTTTTTTTTTTTTTTTTTGCTGCCCTGAGGTCAGAAGGAAGGTGGTCTGGAGAGCGGGAGGGCGGGGCATGGGGAATAAGGGAGAGGGTAGGGCCAGAGCGCAGGGGCGGAGTCTAAGCAAGGACGGACACAACACTAACACCAACGTGGATGAGTCTCCAGACATGACTCTGAGTGAAAGAAGCCTTACACAGAAGAGCTCCTGCTCCATTTATATCAAGCTCTACAGCAGAAAAACTAGCCAGTGGTGGAAAAAAGTAAGGACGGTGGCTGCCTCAGGGTGTGCGTGGGGGGCAAGGATTGGCTGGAAAGGGGCATGAAGAAACTTTTGGGGGTGATGATAATGTTCTATATCTTAATAGGGGCTTGGGTCACACAAGTGTATGCTTTTGTCAAAAATCATGAAATGTACAGTTAAGATTTGTGCATTTAATCTTGAGAAAGAAAAACAGAGCTGGAGGAATCAGGCTCCTGGACTTCAGACTATACTACAAAGCCTCAGTAATGAAAACAGTATGGTACTGGCACAAAAACAGAACTATAGAGCAATGGAACAGGATAGCAAGCCCAGAGATAAACCCATGCACATATGGTCACCTTATCTTTGATAAAGGAGGCAAGAATATACAATGGAGAAAAGACAGCCTCTTCAATAAGTGGTGCTGGGAAAACTGGACAGGTACATGTAAAAGAATGAAATTAGAACACTCCCTAACACCATACACAAAAATAAACTCAAAATGGATTAAAGAGCTAAATGTAAGGCCAGACACTATCAAACTCTTAGAGGAAAACATAGGCAGAACACTCTATGACATAAATCACAGCAAGATCCTTTTTGACCCACCTCCTAGAGAAATGGAAATAAAAACAAAAATAAACAAATGGGACCTAATGAAACTTCAAAGCTTTTGCACAGCAAAGGAAACCATAAACACACGGTTGCACATCCCAGGGAAGGTAGCCGGGGAGTGGGCACTGTGAATCTGGAGCTCAGAGAGGTCCCATCTCTGCAAAGATGTGGAAGGTTTGGTGAAGATGGAGTTTCAACCCTGAGGCTCATGAGGTCACTGAAGGTGTCTGTGCTGAGCTAGGAGCCCTCCAAGAGTGAGAGTTCAGGGGACCAGGGAGTGAGGAGGAGAGGAGTGAGGTATCACAGAAGCCCGGAGGGCATGACTGCTCCCATGTGCAAGCTGCTCCAGTTGCAGGACAGGGAGGGACCTGGGTTTGGTGTCAAGAGCAGGCCCATACATGTGAGGGGACCTGAGTCCAGCTGGAGGGGTGCGGTGGGACCCTGCAATGCCCCACTCCTAGGAGCACTCCTCACTGTGGCCATGCAGACGGTGCTCCCTGCAGTGGGGCATGCAGCACCCTAGGAGGAGAATGGAGGTGACAGAGAACGTTATAACTGCTTGGAGAAATCCTGCTCTAGGGGAACAGAGACGTGGGAGGGAGGGAGGAGGAAAGGGCGCAGTTCGGAGGCTGGGGTTTGACAGGGAGGGAGCCCCTGATGACACTCAGAAGTGAGGCGTGAGTCACCCACGTCATGTGATGATTCAGAGCAGGACAGATGAGGCTTTGAGACGTGACAGGTCAAGGCCGGGCCACAAAGCAAGCAGTGGAGCGACACGGGAGCTGTCCTAGAAGGGACCCGGAGGCGTGCGGTCCCCCCGCGCGCAGGCTCCACACCTTCTGGGCCTCGGGGCATCTGTAAGCACCCCCTTCCCAGGGGGTTTCCCTGGCTGCCCCGCCCATCCACCCTCTCACTCCCCACTCCAGCCCAGCACCACACCTGAGCTAGCCCTGTGCCCAGGGGTCCCATGGTGGGGGGCTGGGGGTCATGGGGGCCAAAGGAGGGGTTGGGCCTCCCTCAACCAGCATGGCCTCATCAGTAGGATGAGGACAGTGAGAACTGGGGGTCTCCAGGTGCCTCGAGTGGCCTTCTCTCTAGAGCCAGGGCCCTTCTCCCATGTGGCAATGGGATGGAGAAAGAGGTCTCAGGGTCTCTCCTGCCATGGCAGGGTCAGAGGGGCCTTCCCAGCAGGCAGGACGGGTGTCACAGCCCATGTGATGTGAGGGCCCCAGGGGTCTTTCCCCCTGCGTCTGGTCTGGGCATTTCCCTCTCAGGGTGTTGGGGGTGATCAAGCACTGGTCCTCGTAGGGTAGGAATACATTACTCAAATTAGCCAGCCCTTTCGAGTGTAAAGTTTGTTCCAGAAGTGGCCTGCGAGAATCCCTGGGGAGGACCATGGAAGCACCTGGACTATTCCAGCAGGAGCCTCTCCCCAGCCCAGGCTTCCTAGGCTGAGAAATGAAGAGCGGGCAGCACACCCACAGACACCAGAACATTTGTCATTTTGACAAATACATTTTTCTATTTTAAAGTGTGAGCATGCCCTCAGAGCACACCGTCTGACCAGCACAAAATGTCCTTACTTCTTCTTGGACCATGCAGCGCTCAGTGAAATAAGCTGGTGGAATCGTAACCCACGAATTCTTGTAACACTTGTAGAACAAACACACGGTAAGGAGAACACAGGACCCTTCTGCAGAGTCTGGTTTACTCAGGGGTGTTGCTGAGCCAAGGAGCTTCACCACTCATGGCTCGGCTTCCTTTCCAGAGACTGCCTGCCTGGAACTTTGAAGAGAAAAATGCATTTCACTCATACCTTGGCTCTGGGACGGACTTGACTCAACTCCCGAGTTTGGAACAAGAGTGGCCAGAGAACAGCCCCCAGCAGGCATTCAGCAATGCCACAGTTTTGCACCTCAAACATCATGGCCGCCGTCACCCAACAAGAAACCACCTGTGCACAGTGACCAGAGAGTTCTTCACCTGCAGGGTCCCCAGCCTCTCCCTGCTTCTAAAAGCACCTTTCTTCCATGCGCCGAGGTCTATTTCACTTTCCCTTTTCCACGAGGACGACCAGCCGCTAAGCTCCCCATTGGAGCATCTCCATCCCGTGTCCAGAATAAAGATCGGCTGTGCCCACGCCCACCCGCAGCCTGTCCATCCTTGGCCTGCCCAGCAGGCAGCCCAGCATCCGGCCAAGGTAAGCTGGGCATTCCCCCCAGGGCTGGTCCCTTTCCCCATTAGCGACATTAGCGTGACCACTTAGAAGGCATAAGGGGAATGGCAGGGAGAACCAGGAACAGGGCCCCACGCACATCTCAAGAGGAAAAAGCACCACTCGCTGGGCACCACGCAGCGTCTCTACCTCAGAGGGCTGAGTCGCCACCCGGCCTCGTCCTGCTGCTTCCATCCCTGAGCACCGCCAGCCACTTCTCTGGGGAAGAGCAGATGCCTGGCCCTCCTGGCGTGGCCACGTGGAGAAGGCCTGAGCAGCCCCTGGGCGTGTCCAGTCACCACGGAGTACCCAGGCATTTCAGCCCCATCTCTCCCTGGGCAGGAGGCTGGGCTGGAGCTGGCGGTGGGGCGGGAGGCACTTCTGGGATGGGGAGAAGATGGAGGAAGCGGAGGAAGGAAGAGCTGGCCTCCCTGGGGAGGTGCCTGCTGGGCGGGCCATTGAAAGCCTATTCCCTGCCGGCCGGGAGCCAGGCCTGCAGAACAAATGGAGGGACAGCTGCCTTCTGAATTCAGACGGGCCAGCAGAGGTGCAGCCGCCCCGGGTGGCCTTCGTTTGGCAGCTGCTAAACTGAGCATTCACTAAACTGGCCTCACAAGCCCCTGGGAAGCCTGATGCTTAGAAGAGGTACACAGGCCAAAGCCACCCCCCAACAAGGGCACAAGAAGAGAGAACCTGCAACCACATGGAATAACCCAAGAATGCTTACTAAGACAACTCCCTGCCAGTTACTGGTTCCCCAAGAAGGAAATTCTCAGGATTATTTATGTCAAATCAATTATAATCTTCTGCTATAAAATTTTCACTGTATTGGGAAATGCCCAGAAGTAGAAAGAAGAAAAATTACCTTGAGTTGCACTATCCAAGATGGGTGCTGACGACACCTTTGTTCCAGTCTCACTTGGGCAGAGTTATTTGGTGATCTGTTTGCAGAGTTATTTTGTGCTCCTTTTGTGTTTGCAATTCCATGCTCTGTTTCTTCATGGCAGATGTCCACACTGATGGGCACTTAGCAGGGCAGCCCCAGTCGTCCAGCTCTGGGCATCAGTCACACTGTGTAGTACATAAATGCTGCTCTGGGATCTCCCTGGACTTGTGCTGCTTGCTAGGGGTGGGCCGGCATTCGTGTGCACAACTTTTATGAGGATGACTGGTGTTCGTTTTTCAATCAAACGTTACGCCCCTCGAGGTTGGAACTGTTGAACTTTTACACAACATAGCACCCAAGAGGGTCAGCTAGATCTAGAGCAGGCTCTCAGCCATTTGCTGGAAACAGTGATGTTATACTGTCTTGACATGTTGTTTAAAACGACTTGCCATCATGCTATAAATACGCTAGACACCAGAATGTAAACTCTGCAAGAACAGACTCCTGCCCTGTTCACTGCTCTACCTGCTGGACCAAGGACAGGGCTCTCTCTACTCAGAGAAGCTGCTCAGTAAATATCTGTTGAATGAACATTGTTTTAAACATTCTTGGTCTGTTTTATACACGTATGATGAGCTGCCTAATTGTAGAGTGCATATCCTACTCCTGTTGTTGGAAGCATCTCAAATATCATTTTACTCAACACATCAATTCCTGAACTGAATTTGTATAACTGAAAGAGTTTACACCTAAGGGAATCTATCATTCGAGGAAATCTTGATGGAAAGTATTCTTTGAAAAATGGAATCTGTTTGGAAATGCAATTAATGCTCAAAGTCATCTTACATATTCCGGACTTTCATAGCTGTTCACTAGTCTGAGATTTGCTCCCGGAGAAGCAGGTCTGGGAACACCCCCAGCCCCGCCAAGGCACAGTAACTTTTTGACCAGCACTAATGCTACTCCATTAACTGACCAGCTACAGGGAGGCCCAAGGCCTCTGACCGGTGCCGCCCAGAGAAGCTGTAATTCCACCTGTGTGTCTGTCGATTAGGACCGAGGCCGTAAGTGTGGGGTCCAAGCATGAACGCAAAGCAGAAATCAGTGGCACATCTTTTCCCCTGGGGCCACCCCCAAAGTTGTCTACATGAAGACACTTGGAGCCCAAGGATTCTGCTGGGCAAGAAGGGTGCAGACACCTGGGGAAAAAAGGGGCTGGGCCGGCATCTAATGGTTACTCTGAGGCTTAGAAACACTGTAACAAGTGGACAAACCCATGCTCTGAAGGGCAGTGTGGCATCGTGGTTTGAAGAGTATAGACCACAGAGTCAGGCTACGTGGGTTCAGATACTGTCTCACACTGACTGTGTGATGGACAACTGCTTCCCTGCTCTGAGCCTCAGTCTCCTCATCTGTAAAACAGGGTTAATAACAATAATCCTAATAAAGATTTTGTGGGGATTAAATAAACTCATATATGTAAATGGTTCTCAAAAGTATTGAGGATATTGGGCTTCCCTGGTGGCACAGTGGTTGGGAGTCCACCTGCCGATGCAGGGGACACGGTTTCGTGCCCCGGTCCGGGAAGATCCCACATGCCGTGGAGCAGCTGGGCCCGTGAGCCATGGCCGCTGAGCCTGCGCGTCTGGAGCCTGTGCTCCGCAACGGGAGAGGCCACAACAGTGAGAGGCCCGCGTACCGCAAAAAAAAAAAAAAAAAAAGTAGTGAGGATACCAAAGATAGTTTGGTACAAAGGATATACCAAGGTAGCGCAAGGATACTTTTATTTATGTGGGTTATATCTATCAATATTTACCATATTAGAAATTAAAATGAAAAAATTTTAATTAGTTATCAATTCATTTAAAAGTCAATAAGAATGGGGACTTCCCTGGTGGTCCAGTGGTAGAGAATCCGCCTTCCAATGCAGGGGATGTGAGTTCAATCCCTGGTTGGGGAACTAAGATCCCACATGCCGTGGGGCAACTAAGCCCATACGCCACAACTACTGAGCTCGTGCGCCTCAGTGAGAGAGCCCGTGTGCTGCAAACTACAGATCCCACACACCCTGGAGCTCACGCGCCACATCTAGAGAGAGAAAACCCGCATGCCACAACTAGAGAGAAGCGTGGGTGCTGCAACACAAGGTCCCGTGTGCCTCGATAAAAGATCCTGCATGCTGCAACTAAGACCTGACGCAGATTTAAAAAAAAAAATCAATAAGAACATTAGTACATATTAACATGATACATATTTATGAAAACTAACTATATTTGCCAAGACAAAAAATAATTACTAAGACTTCTATACCCAGCCAAGATGAAGTAGCAGGAACCTAACAAAATATGTAAAACAAGAGACAAAATATATGAAACAATTGTTTTCAAGATACTGAACATCAGGTAACCAAGGATGGTGATCCATAAGAGACAGAACAGACAAGTGAACAGTGATTGCCCCAGCTTACCGCCTCAAGAGCGCTCCCAGGCCCGAGCCTGGAGAAAAGGAACCCAGGCAGAGCTGAGAGAACTCCCTTAAAGAGACGGAGCAGAGAGCCCAGGGAGACAGAGGCAGCTGGACTTCATGGGACTGAATCCTGGGAAGGAGAACGTTGCACAGAGAGAGAACTCCGAAGATCAGAGGGTCCGCCTCAAGTACTCAAGTACTCAGCTGAGTGCTGACAAGCATGTGCATGTGAGAAACTACTCCCTCGGGGAAAGCCACTAGAAATAGTGCGAGGAAACAGTGTCTGGTACCTTCACCGGGCCAAGAATAATGCCTATTTCCACCAGCCAGATTGAAAAATCCCAGGATGGAGGAATGTCAACTACCTAAACTGAACACAGAGGGATAGACTGAAAAAAATGTAGAGAACCCCAGGAACCTGTAACACTATTACAAAATGGTAAAATGTCGACACTAGTGGGCTGTGCATAAGTTATGTATATACGACTTTTTAGAGCAAGTACTAAAAAATCTATACAAAGAGGTACACCAAAAAACACTACAGATAAATCAAAGTGGAATTCTAAAAATATGTTCAAGGGTAACATGGGGAGGCAGAATAAAAACGAATGATACACACACGGCTTGGACATATCTCAAGAGCATTATGCTGAGTGAAAAAAAAAACCCAGTCTTAAAAGATGACATACTATGCAATTCATATAACATCTTTGAAATAACAAAGTTATGTTATAGAGAAGGAAAAGAGTTTAGTGGTTGCCAGGGGTTAGGAATGGTTGGAGAGGGGGTAAGTGTGACTCTAAAGGAGTTTTCTGATCCATTAACATGGGTTGTCTCTCCCTTTATTTAGATTTTATTTAATTTCACTGAACAATGTTTTGTAGTTTCCAGTGTGTGAGCCCTGCCCTACTTTAAATAGTTTATTCCCAAGTATTTTATTCTTTTGGGTGTGATTGTAAATGCACTTGCTTTCTTAATTTTTCAGATATTTCCTTGTTAGTGTACAGAAATACAATTAAAATTTGTACACTGATCTTGTATCCGATAACCCTGCTGAACTTGTTTATTAATTCTAATAGTTTCATAGGGGATTCCTTAAGTTTTTCCACATAACAGATGTCATCTGCAAATATAGTTTAACTTCTTCCCTTCCAAACTTGATGCTTTTTATTTATTTTTCTTGCCTATTTTCCCTGGCTGGAACCTCCAGTACACTGTTGAATAGAAATCTTGTTCTTGCTCTTAGCCTGAAAGTATAGTCCTTCACCATTAAATATATTAGCTGTATTTTGTAGACCTCTTTTATCATGCTGAGGAATTTCCCTGTCTTGCTTGGTTGTTATATATGTTTTATCGTGAAAGGGTGTTAGATTTTGTCAAATGCTTTTCTTGTATCTATTGAAAGGATCATGTCACTTTTGTCCTGTATTCTATTAATGTGGTGTGTTACATTGTTTGATGTTCATATATTATTCCAATCTTGCATTCCTGGGATAAATCCTAGGGTAATGGTGTGTAATCCTCTGTACATGTTGCTAGATTTGGTTTGCTAGTAATCAGCTGAGGATTTTTCTGTATATTCATGAGATGTTGGTCTGTAGTTTTGTTTTGTGATGTCTTTCTCTGGTTTTGATATCAAGTACCTGATCTCACAGTATGAGTTGGGAAGTGTCCCCTCCTCTTCCATTTTTGGAAGAGTTTGGTAGAATCCCTGTAAAACTTCTGGTCCTGGGTTTTCCTTTGTGGGTAGCTTTTAAATTACTAATTCAATCTCTTTATTTGTTATGAGTCTTTGCAGATTTTCTATATTTCCTTGAGTTAGTTTTGGTAGTTTGTGTTTCTATGAACTTGTCCATTTCATCTAGATTATCTAATTTATTGGTATAGAACTGTTCATAGTATTCTTTTTTAAAATATTTATTTATTTGGTTGTGTAGGGTCAGCTGTGGCAGGAGGGCTCCTTAGTTGTGGCATGTGAGCTCCTTAGTTGCAGCTCACCAGCCTCTTACTTGCGGCTCACTGGCTCCTTAGTTGCGGCACACAGGCTTCTTAGTTGTGGCATGCGAACTCTTAGTTGCGGCATGCATGTGAGATCTAGTTCCCTGATCAGCAATCAAACCCGGGCCCCCTGCATTGGGAGCATGGAGTCTTATCCACTGCACCAACAGGGAAGTCCCCCAGAGTATTCTCTCATAACCCTTTTATTTCTGTTAGCTTGATAGTGATTCCTTTCTCTCTCTTTTTTTTTTTTTTTTTTTAGTTGTGGCATGCAGACTCTTAGTTGCAGCATACAGACTTTCTTAGTTGTGGCATGCATGTGGGATCTAGTTCCCTGACCAGGGATCAAACCTAGGCCCCCTGCATTGGGAGCATGGAGTCTTACCCACTGGACCACCAGAGAAGTCTTGTGATTCCTTTGTTTCATTTCTGATTTTAGTCGTGTGTGTGTGTGTGTGTGTGTCAGTTTAGCTAAAGGTTTATCAGTTTTGCTGATCTTTTTAAAAAACAAGCTTTTGGTTTCATTGACTTTTTTTTTCCATTCTCTATTTATTTCCACTTTGCTTTATTTTGTTTCCTTCCTTCTGCTTGCATTCGGTTTAGTTTTCTCATCTGTTTCTAATTTCTTAAGGTGAAAAGATAGGTTACTGATTTCAGGTCTTTCTTCTTTTTTAATATACACTTTAACAGGTACAAATCTCCCTCTGAGCACTGCTTTTCCTTCATCCCGTAAGTTTTTGTATATTTGTCTTCATTTTCACTCATCTCAATGTATTTTCTAATTTCCTTTGTGATCTATTGTTTGACCCTTGTGTTCTTTAGGACTATGTTAATTTCCACATATTTGTAAATTTCCCAAATTTCCTTCTGTTATTGATTTCTAATTTCATTCCATGTTGTCAGAGAACATATTTTGTGTGATATTAGTCATCTTAGATATTTTGAGGTTTGTTTTATTGGCCTAGCATATGATCTATCCTGGAGAATGTTTCATGTGCCCATGAGAAGAACGTATATTTTGCTTTTTTTTTCTTGGCCGCACCATGCAGCATGTGGGATCTTAGTTCCCTGACCAGTGATCAAACCCACATCCCTTGCATTGGAAGTGCAGAGTCTAAACAACTGGACTGCCAGGGTAACCCCTGTATTTTGCTTTTGTTAGGTGGAGTGGTCTGTAGATGTCTCCTTCCCTTCTCTGTGTTATTGTTATACATATGATGTCCATATATACTATAAACCCAACAATAAATTCTTATAATCCTACTTTACATAATCCTATGTCTTTTAAAGATTCTGTGAGAAAAAAGTGGAGTAATTATATATTTATAAAATTATACTAAACTTTTTTTTAGCATTTCTGATTCTATTTTTCTTGTGGATTTGAGTTACCATCTGGTGTCATTACCTTATTCCCAAACAGCTTTGTTCCCACCTCCCTCCTCAGTGCTGTTATTGTCAGATAACATTTTGACAAAATGTTGACACATATTTCTATAAGTGAAAAGCCTAAGAATACAGTTATATACATATATCCTAGGTAATTACGTTTTAAACAAGAGAAGAAGGGAAATATGCAATTATACTGTCTTTTGAAATTATCCATCTTTACTGACACTTTTTCACATGGATTTGAATTACTATCTTGTGTCATTTGTTTTCAGTCTGAAGAACTTATTTTAGTATTTCTTATGTCAGGCTTGCTAGCAATATATTTTTTCAGCTTCCCTTAATTTTGAAATATCTTTGTTTTGAAAGACAGTTTTGCTGGATATAGAATTCTTGGTTGACAGGTTTTTTACTTTAAGCACTTTGGCCTCCATTGTTTCTGATGAGATGCCAGCTGTCAATCTTATATGTGATGAATTGTTTTCCTCTTGCTGTTTTTTAAGATTTTCTCTTTATCTTTGACTTTCAATGTCGTGACTATGATATATCTCAGTCTGGATCTCTTTATGTTTATCCTACCTGAAGTTCATTGTGCTTCTTGGATGTACAGATTAATGTCTATGATCAAATTTGGGAAAATTTCAGCCATGACTCCTAATAATTTTTATGCCCCCTTTTCTCTCTTTTCTCCATTATGCATATGTTGGTGCACTAAATAGTGTATCACATTAGTCTGAGGTTCTGATTATTTTTCTTGTTTTTCAGATTGCATTATCTCTATTGAATCCGTCTTCAAGTTCACCAGTTCGTTCTTCTGCCAACTCAAATCTGTAGAAAGCCCCAGTGAATTTTTCATTTTGGTTATTGTACCAGAATTTTCAGCTCCAGAATTTTTATTTGGTTCTTTTATATAATTTCTCTTTATTGGTATTCTCTATGATGAGACATTGTCATCAAGTCTTCTTTTTTTTTTTTTTTTTTTTTGGCCATGCTGCATGGTTTGTGGGATCTTAGTTCCTGGACCAGGGATTGAACCCAGGCCATGATAGTGAAAGAGCTGAGTCCTAGGGACTTCCCTGGTAGTCCAGTGGGTAAGACTCTGCACTCCGAATGCAGGGGGCCCAGCTTCGATCCCTGATCAGGGAACTAGATCCCACATGCATGCCACAACTAAGAGTTTGCATGCCACAACTAAAGATCCCACATGCCTCAACTAAGGAGACTGCATGCTGCAACTGAGACCCAGCACAGCCTAAATAAATAAATAAATAAAAACCTGAGTCCTAATCACTGGACTGCCATTGAATTCCCAAGTCTTCTTTTAATTCTTTAAGCATGGTTTCCTTTAGTTCTTTGAAAATATTTATAATGGTTGCTTCTTTTCCTATGTATGGGTGACACTTTACTTTTTTGCGTGTGTGTCAAATAGTTTTTGTTGAAAACTGGATGTTTTAGATATTATACTAGCAACTCTAGATACCAATTCTCTCCATCCCCCAGGAATTGATGCTGTTCTTTGCTTGGTCATTTATTTGTTTAGTGACTTGCTGAACTAACTCTGTGAAGTCTATTTTCCCTGCAGTGTGAAGCTTCTGATGTCCCTACTCAGATTTTGTCTTGCTTTTATATTTTAGTCTGGCTTCCCAGGGGTCACCCCTGGGTCAGCATAAGCCACTTATTGGTCAATAGGTGTGCTTAAGCCCCCTTGAACAGTTCTATTTTTTACCCTTTACCATTGGATGTATGTGTGGCTTGGATGCTGCTATCACAGCTTGAGGATCCTTTTTTTTTTTTTTGGCCTATGTTCAGCCAGAGACCAGTAGCTTGGATTGTCCCGCTCTGATCTCTCCTAAGAATGTTCAGCCTTGGCCATGCACACAGGCTTCCAAACTCCTTTAACTTTTATATTAAAGCCTGACTTCCTAGGCATTGCCTCTGCATGAGAGTAGCTTATTGTTCAACCAGTGTTTGGTCAGAAGTTCTGCTTAAGGCCCTTGTGCCAGAGGCTTCCACATTGTGCTTTTTGTGCAGACTGGAAAGTGTTTCCAAGACTGCTCACATCCTGCTGCGATTGCTCCTAAGTGGGTGAAGCCTAATGCTCGTATACAGACTTCCTGACACCTATGGTTGACTGTGATCCCTGGAGAATTTTTCTTGGCTGTCTCTTTCCCTGGTTTTCTCTATCAAACTTCTGGTTGCTCTGCCATTTTGTTTGTTGCTACTAGTATCATGGAGCTATGAGTGCCTTCTTAATCGCTCTCAACCAAAATCTCCCTTGTTTTCAACAACACCCTTAGCATGAAATGTTCCAGCCTCTCCTCCAAATAAAATCAGTCCCCCTCGGACGGAGCTGGGAGCTCTTAGTCCTTATGGTCGGACTCTCCCCTGGAGAGAATCTCTGCACCACCGCACAGGATCTAGGCTTAGGGACAGCAACCCACTTATCCTAAACTGAACACGTCTTCTCTAAAAGTGGGCTCTGGGCTAAAAGTAGCTCCTGGTCTTCTTGGCTTGCCCCTCTTGGTGTGGAACCTCCCCCCATAAGCAATCTGGGGTGGGGATTGCAGTCCCAGGATTCTCAGCCTGTGCACCTGGAGTACAGCCTCTGCTCTACTGGTAGGGTCTGGCGGGAGTCCCTCTTCTTCTTGGCTGCACCAAGTAGGGTGCCTGGAATAGCGTTTCTGTAAGGTGGAGCTGACAGGGGAGGGAGTGGGTTGTAGCCCAGTTGCCAAAGAAATCTTATTATTGAGATTTAGGTTTTCTTGAATGAATGTTTCTCCATTTGCTGTATGCCCTTAGGACAATTTCCAGAGACTTTTAATTATTGTTTTTAATATTTTCTCCAGTTAAATGGTTGTTTTGTTGGGGGAGAGTCCACCATGCCCTTCACTCCAACATTCCAGAAATAGATTCACTTCTGTGATTTTTTACTGTATTTTCATCCAGCAATGTTGAATGCATAGGCTTTATTGGTCTCTCAGCTATTGTGCATATTTCTCTAGTCAAGACTGCCTGATAACTTAACCTGTAAGATGTCCTAGCAGTTTTTTCATATCTAATTTTAAAAGATGGGAGAAATAAATTTGGTCTTTCAAATATTTAAATCATTCAATTCCCTGAAATTCAGAAGTATTGGTCTTAAAGTGATAATGCAACTTAAGTGGCACAGTAGTACTGAAAATGTTCTACTGCATAAGATACAACAAACTAAAGTAAGATTTTAACACTGTGGAAGACAAAATGCACTGGACAATTAAGGAGATGATTCTATTCAGCCTATTGCACTAGGGGAAAGGGTTCAAAGAAGTGGAAGGGGGTCTGGGACTTTATAGAGGCAGATAAAGAAGGGAGTCATGAAAAAGGGTGGAGGCAGGTCCAATCTGCAAGCACAGGGTGGTCCTTCACAATTAGCCATCTCCCAGAACATCAGAGGGTCAATGTGGTTATTCCCCTCAAATTTCAGTTGTTGCTGAACTCAGAGGCAATCATAAACCTCCTGTGTAGGTGAAGAAGGGTCCAAGTGTTTATATCTCAGGCATTCTTGTTGGTGTTTTGTAAAACCATTTGAACCATCTGTTGGAAGGTCGTGGCGAAGGTCAGTTCTTTCAGGGTCCTAGAGATCAGACTTCTTAAAAGAGGGAAACCTAAATGAAAAAGGAATATAAAAGCTGTATGAAAGTAAGAGCCCCAGATTGAACACTGAAAGTACCTAGTCCAGCAGATTCTAAGAGGTCAGTGCAGAAAAATCTTTCAGCTATGCAGTAGCACTGATTATTGGGCCTCTTAAAGCCCCCTTGCTAGATGTCAATGCTTTTGGTGATGCTGTTCACAGTCTTGGTTGCCTCCATACAGGACATGTGTGACCCGAGCCTTCGGCCCACCTGTCCAGGAAAATCCAGCTCATGAAATGTCTGCTGCAGCGATAACTCCTTCCAGGTTTGTAACAAGTCACCAGGCTTCTCCAGATCCTGGGGAAATGGCCAGGTGATCCAGAGACCCAACAGGGATCTACCTGGTCAGGCTTCAGCCTTAGTGATGCCAAGTTGGGTGGGAAGGAGGAAAACTGGAAACATTCATTTGGAGGGTTGTTGACAGATGCTGACACAAACTGTAAACACTGAAAATTTAGTAAGGTTTGACAATTTGGGAAAGGTAGCAGGGTCCAGTTCAATGTGCAAGTAGGTACCAAAACCGATTCTTCCAGTGTCAAGGAAGTCAATTAAATCTCTACCAGATAAGGGCTTCCCTGGTGGCACAGTGATTAAGAATCCACCTGACAATGCAGGGGACAGAGGTTCGAGCCCTGGTCTGGGAAGATCCTACATGCTGTGGAGCAACTAAACCCGTGCGCCACTACTACTGAGCCTGCACTCTAGAGCCCGTGAGCCACAACTACTGAAGCCCACGTGCCTAGAGCCCATGCTCTGCAACGAGAAGCCACCACAACGAGAAGCCTACGCACCTCAACGAAGAGTAGCCCCCGCTCGCGGCAACTAGAGAAAGCCCACGCACAGCAATGAAGACCCAACGCAGCCAAAATAAATAAATAAATGTTTAAAAAAAACATTTGCCAGATAAGACAAAGTTGGCACCTCCATCAGTTACCTACAATTTACAAAGGAAGTGCAAAGTGGCTCAAAGACAATTAACAGGGCTGGAATCTGAATACCTAGAAGAATGCGCAGTGCATAGTTTTCTACTGAAACACAATTTTTGCGCTCAGGTCTCTAATATCAAAGATACACTAATCTTGCCTGCAAAATACGTCTGGTCTCATTAGATCTGGCCTGGTGTTTTCATAGATGCAGCAAGAATGGTAATTTACCTCAGGCCTTCCTAAGTTCGCTTTACTGGAAGTTTTCCTAAGGAATCTCAGAGTGCACTTTTTTTTTTTTTTTGGCTGAGCTGGGTCTTCGTTGCTGTGCACAGGCTTTCTCTAGCTGTGGCGAGCGGGGGTTACTCCTCGTTGCGGTGCGCGGGCTTCTCACTGCAGTGGCGGCTTTTGTTGCGGAGAGCGGGCTTTCGTGGTTGCAGTACGCAGGGGCTCCGTAGTTGCGGTGCAGGGGCCCTAGGGCACGTGGCCTTCAGTAGTTGCAGCACGCGGGCTCAGTACTTGTGGCGCATGGGCTTAGTTGCTCCACGCGGCATGTGGAATCTTCCCAGATCAGGGATTGAACCTGTGTCCCCTGAATTGGCAGGAGGATTCTTAACCTCTGCACCACCAGAGAAGTCCTCAGACTGCACTTTTTTTTGTTTGTTTGTTTTGCGATACGCGGGCCTCTCACTGTTGTGGCTTCTCCCGTTGCAGAGCGCAGGCTCTGGACGCGCAGGCTCAGCGGCAATGGCTCACGGGCCTAGCCGCTCCGCGGCATGTGGGATCTTCCCGGACCTGGGCACAAACCCGTGTCCCCTGCATCTGCAGGTGGACTCTCAACCACTGCGCCACCAGGGAAGCCCCAGACTGCACTTTTAAAAAAGCTTCTTGAGGCTAGGAAACCAAGCAAAGAACTGCCACCAGATCTCACTGCAGTACCTATAGACTTAGGTGAGTTCCCAAGATATCTTAAGGTTCCTGGGCCTGCCAGGAAGTGACCTTCCTTACTCACCTGTAAGGCTAGGAGACCTGTAAGCCAGGAAACAGGCTGGTGTTCCAAAGAAGGTTTTGTAAGCATTGGCTCCATAAAGTCAACCTTAGCTTCTTAAAAGTGTCTGGTCATATCTGGTTAAATGATCATCATGCTCAAATATGATATTCCAGGCAAGGCTTTGGTTCCATAACCAATATTTCCAGCTACATCCATTAACAAGGAAGACAATCTTACTGAATTTATGATAACAACTTATACTGCTATGAAAATAAGAGAACTCAGTAAGAGTTTCTACAGGTAGGAGTTCCTACCTGTACGGGTCAGGTAGGAAAAATAAGATATCATTTTATAAATTGCACATTTCTGTTTATAAAATCATAGGCTACTATATTGTTATGAGTTGCAGATAACTTCAAAGAACAGAGGAAGGAGTTCCTTATATATCCAAATAATTTTCAAAAGTTAAAGACTGGATGAGAGTTCATTACAAGAATAGTGCAATTGACAAGGAAATCTGGATATTTCTGCAGCATGCAAAACAAGATAATTAAGTCAACCCCCCCCCAATTTAGATAAAATAATTATATACATAATTAGCCCTATTTTCAAAGAAGAATAAACAAGAACAAATGCTCTGTGATTTTCCAGGTATCCTCAGGGAAATTCAAAGACAGTTTTAGGTGTAAAAGATATCCTGAAGGAACATCATTCTCAAATATGACATTCCAGGTGAGATTTTGGAATTTTGTTATTTCATTTTATTATACATTTAGGATTCAATATGAGAACATAAAAATCAAAGTTATCAGATTTAAGAGAAGAGGAATCAAATCATGGGTACCTGAGAAACAATATTTGGCTATTCATTTCAAAGTGACAATAAAACATTAAAAAAAATAGACAGTAATATGATTGCAAAGAACCTTAGCCCATTCTTAAATGAGAAACTCTGTTTACTATTGATAAATAATCAAAGACATAATAAATGAATATAAACCAAAGAAGGCTATTCTGGTAAGATACAGAATTTTTGTTGTCTAGATAGATTAAATAACAGAATAAGTGATCCTTGATGTTGTAGGTGAAGGTAATAAACAGTAAACCAAGGAAACAAGCCTATCAAATTAAGCAAACTTTGCCAGGATTTTAACTTTTCAAATTCAGGTATTATAAATCAAGGTGAATAAAATTCATTTCCAAACTTTGTCTTTCACTGCACCCTTTCATATTCCAGGACAAATGGACACTGTACTCTAGACCAGTCTCAAGGTGTCTTAGCTCATTCAGGCTGCTATAACAAAATACCACAGACTACGTGGCTTACAAACAACAAGAATGTGTTTCTCACAGTTCTAGAGGCTGGAAGTCCAACATCAAGCACCAGTGTGGCGTGGCGAGGGCCTTCGTCCGGGTGGCAGATTTCTCCTTATACATGCACCTGACTGAAAGGGGTAGGGAGCTCCCTGGAGCCTCTTTTATAAGAGCACTAATCCCACTCATGAGTTAAGCACCTCTCAAAGGCCCTACCTGCTATCAGCATCATCTCTGGAGGACAGGATTTCAACATAAGAATTTTAGGGGGCATTTTCAGACCCTAGCACTGGGGGTCCACATGGTCAGAACTAATTCTATAATATTACTAAGATATTAACGTGCAATGTTAATTGTTCCTACTGTCAAATGAATCAATGAGTAAGCATTTCAAAGTTTTCTCAGTTTCCGCTTCCAGTATAGTAAATGTCAATAGTTAAACCACAGAGAAAGCTTTTCTCGGTCCTCAATAAGCTTGAAGAGTGCAGAAAGGGGATGGAGACTAAAAAAAAAAGAATCACTTCTTTAGGACAAAACTACTGTTTTCCTTGAAAAATAGATATATGTACTCAGTTGTGTTTCTCCAAAATTCTTTCTACTTAGTCTAAACCACGTATTAATGATACTTTTTACCAAAGTAACTAACTCCCAGTTGAGAGATAACAGGGTGGACAATCGTGCACTGTCTGTCACACGGCAGCTCTTTATCGCAGACTAGCAGCTGTGTGTGGCCTTACACCTTACAAAATGCAAGAAATGAGCGGAAAGGCGCATGTTCATTACAGACCCAAAGATACAGCCCTCTGCAGCAAATAAAAATAAGAAGCAAAAGAATGCAAAATTTAGGGAATTCCCTGGTGGTCCAGTGGTTAGGACTCGGCACTTTCACTGCCAGGGCCTCGGTTTGATCCCTGGTCAGGGAACTAAGGCAAGCTGTGTGGCAAATACATACATAAATTAATTAATTAATCAAGCTTAGTAACAATGTTTCAGCATTCTCTTACTTGGAGATGATCTAGGTATTTTTGCTTAATTAACTCAATACACTGTAAGTACAAGGATTAAGGTACCTAAACATCTTGGCAATTATCTTCAAGAAAAGTAATTATTGTTGAAATAAAGTTTGTCAGAATAATGATTTGATTTGGTCGGATACAAACAGGTGTTTCATAATAGTTAGTGTAAGTAATGCTAGCTTATTTGATCACTAAAGTTGCATAAATTTAAGAAGAATATACCCAAGTAGAATAAAAATGTAAGCACTTAATGGTCAGAGAAGACATAGCTGTTTTTATTAAACTAAAAATATTAAGCTAGTCTCATTTGCCTAAATAATGTGAACTTATTCTTAAAACATTTCTGAGTTAATTTCTGTAAGAATGTATTTTTTCTTTCTGTTCTTTGAAAGTATTAGAAGTTCAGTTTCCTTAACTTCTGGAAATTTTAAGAATATTGCATTTATAAGGTGCTTATTTATCTCTAAGTCAATGAAAATAGAGCTCCTTTAATTTAAGCAATTTAATTATCTGATCTGGCAATACCACCCAGAGGTAGGAAAACATCACACACTCACATAATGAGAAGTAAAGGCCTTTCTGAATGACAGACACAAACCAAGAGCTTATAACTCCGATTCTAAAATTTCAGCCCTGGGCAGCAGTCAACAGAGATGAACAGAATTCACTAGTCCACATCAAAGAGCTGTTCTCTTCCCAGTGGGTACGAATATTTAATTGATGAGCTCAAAGTAGATGAACAGAAAAGAGTAACAAACAAGACTTCCTGTCTCCTTTTACCCAACAGAGACCTGATCTCTATAACCCAACTGGTCAGACCATGAGACCAGGTGAGCGCTCAAAAAGAATCAAAATAAAATGCTTCCTGTGCTACTGATGGCCACAGTCCAGAGTACAGGAGCAGAAGTCAGAAATACCATCGGTCCCAAATCTACAGTCGGGAATGAAGAGGCTCCCCATGAGGGTGGAGGAAGCAGGGATCCAAGCTTTGCTCCTGAACAAGTCACGGCACCAAAACTATCAAAGACAAAATGCACTGACAACTAAGGAGGTGGTTTCACTTGGGCTGCTATGCTGGGGAGACTGTTCATTAACGAGCAATGTGTCAAACAGGAAGGGGTCTAGGGTATTACAGAGGCAAGTGGAGAAGGGGTCATGGGGATGAGGGATGAGAGGGGGCCCTGTCCCAGACATAAAGATTGGATTTGAGACACAGGGATCTCTCAACTGTCACAGCTTCCAGGAGCACAGGGCTCAGACAACACTCAACGTGCAACATCTATAAAGCTGACGAAAAGAGAGCTTTGGTCATATTTTCTTTGCTAATGTATAGTTTTGCCCAGTTCTATGGATTTGACTCCTGTCTTGCAGAGAACAACTCTGCTATACATCAGTTTCCCTTCTCTGGGATTTTTTTCTTTTCTTTTTTTTTTTTTGGCCGTACCATGCAGCATGCAGGATGTCAGCTCCCTGACCAGGGATTGAACCCGGGCCACCGCAGTGAAAGCCCAGAATCCTAACCACTCAAAAAGAAGGGAACTCCCTTTTTCAGCATCTTTAGATGTAGATGGTGCAACTGTAGGTTGAGAAAGCATGCCTCCTATTTTACAGTCAAAAATCCATCTTAAAATACAAAAAATTAGTATAAATACATTTTGTTTACTTGAGCATAAAATGTTAAATTCTAAATTAGTAACAGTTTTAGATAAAATGTAAATGTATAAAGGTTTTTGACACAACTTTTTTCAATAATACTGCAAAATAAGAAAACAATTTGTATGTACTTGTTGTTTTCACTTAGGTTCAAGGAAAAGGTCAGGATTTCACAGGCTATTAACTGGACAATAATGAGATTACAGAGCTTGGGGCTGGTATACCAGAAGAGGCCTAGGAAGAGCACAGTACCAGTACGGAGGCGAACTGAATTACCGGCTCTACAGCCACACATCCACACGCCCGAAGCCCTACCTCAGCAAGTCCTAGAACACACACACACGTGCACTTCCCGAGCGCAGGTGCTGGCCGCGCAGCCCACTGGGTGCTCCTCCGCCCCTGGCCGGGCCGCGCCTCTGGCAGCTCTGCGCCCCGGGGCTGTCCCAGCCGGGCACCGCCAACAACCACACTGTCACGTCTTCTGCTCCTGTGTCCTGTCGGTGGGGGGCTGTGCTCCTGGTCCCCCGGCAACCTGTGCTCTCAGGCCCCCACACAGATCACCCTGCTTCTTCCGTGCCCACCGAGCCTGGGGCACAGGGAGAACTGGGGGCCCCTTCCAGGTGACCAGGTCCCACCTCCACCCTGGGGCTCCGAGTGGGAAATGACCCCCAAGGTCCAGTCTTTGGGATCAGTGGGCAGAGGGACAGGTGGGGAGGGTTAAACCAGCACCCTGACCACCGCCCCTCTGAGCCCTCTGCTGGGCTGCAGTCAGACCAAGCTGCAAGTGGCAAGTAAGACGTCCTGATGAATCCTTTGACAGCAGCAAGAAGTGCGGCGCACCAGGGCAGCTATGGTCACGGCCGGGCCACAGAAAGGGCCCTCACCTCAGCTTGAGTCTCCCCTCAGCCCTCCTTTGGGACTCGGCAGTGCCACCTCGCTGCCCCATGACACCCAACGAGGGCGCTGGTGCCCAGGGTGGCTACCCAAGGAAACAGCACAAGGATGTCTCTCAGGTTAAGCAAGCTGGACACCCAAAGCCCTGCTCAACAGTGAGACACATTGTGTTGGGCCCTCATTACGCACGAGGAACTCCTGTGTAGGACGGCCTGCTTCCCTGGTTTCGCCCAGGGGAGGGCCCCGACTCAAGTAGCCCTGCCGTGGGGCAGGCAGCGAGGTCTGCAGAGCTGAGCTGGGAAAACACTGTGTTCTCAGATCAGACTGCTCTGCCAGAACCCCTGTGGAGGAACAAGCCATCCCAGCTCTGACTTTCATCAAAGCCTGACATTGCAGGCACTGTGGAACAAATGCCTCCGGTGCCCACTGGTCACGGTGATAACCAAAATGCCCATGTTTCCAACATGCTCCAAGCTGTGCTGTCCAATACAGAAGCCACTGGCCACATGTGGCTCTTATCAATTTGATCATATAATGATGCTATGTTATAATAAATTATATGTTATAAATTATGTTGATAATATAAGTTATAGTATAAATATAATTCATTATAAATAATGAATTAATTAAAATTTAAAATGAAGTTCTTCCAACTCACTAGCCACCTTTCAGGTTGCTCAAACTACATGTGGCTAGTGGCTACAGAACTGAACATTCACCAAGAATCTTTCCCCATCAAATTACCTGTGGCATTTTTCACAGAACTAGAACAAAAAATTATACAATTTGTATGGAAACACAAAAGACCCCGAATAGCCAAAGCAATCTTGAGAAAGAAAAACAGAGCTGGAGGAATCAGGCTCCCCAACTTCAGACTACATTACAAAGCTACAGTAATCAAGACAGTATGGTACTGGCACAAAAACAGAAATATACATCAATGGTACAAGACAGAAAGCCCAGAGATAAAACCACACACCTATGGTCACCTAATCTATGACAAAGGAGACAAGAATATACAATGGAGACAAGACATCCTCTTCAATAAATGGTCCTTGGAAAACTGGACAACAACATGTAAATGAATGAAATTAGAACACTACCTAACACCATATACAAAAATAAACTCAAAGTGGATTAAAAACCTAAATGTAAGAGTGGACACTATAAAACTCTTAGAGGAAAACATAGGAAAAACACTCTTTGACATAAATCACAGCAAGATCTTTTATGACCCACCTCCTAGAGTAATGAAAATAAAAACAAAAATAAGCTAATGGGACCTAATGAAACTTAAAAGCTTTTGCACAGCCAAGGAAACCAAAAACAGGATGAAAAAACAACCCACAGAATGGGAGAAATATTTGCAAATGAAGAAAAGGACAAAGAATTAATCTCCAAAATATGCAAACAGCTCATGCAGCTCAATATCAAAAAACAAACAACCCAGTCAAAAAATGGGCGGAAGACCTAAATAGACATTTCAGCAAAGAAGACATACAGATGGCCAAGAGGCACATGAAAAGATGCTCAATATCACTAATTATTAGAGAAATGCAAATCAAAACTACAGTGAGGTTATCACCTCACACAAGTTAGAATGGGCATCATCAGAAAATCTACAAACAATAAATGCTGGAGAGGGTGCAGAGAAAAGGGAACCCTCTTGCACTGGTGGTGGGAATGTAAATTGGTACAGCCACTATGGAGAACAGTAGGGAGGTTCCTTAAAAAACTAAAAATAGAACTACCATATGATCCAGCAATCCCACTACTGGGCATATACCCTGAGAAAACCATAATTTAATAAGACACATGTACCCCAGTGTTCACTGCAGCACTATTTACAATAGCCAGGTCATGGGAGCAACCTAAGTGTCCATCGACAGATGAATGGATAAAGAAGTTGTGGTACATATATACAATGGAATATTACTCAGCCATAAAGAGAAATGAAATTGGGTCATTTGTAGAGATGTGGATGAACCTAGTCTGTCATACAGAGTGAAGTCAGTCAGAAAGAGAAAAACAAATATCGTATATTAACACATATATGTGGAATCTAGAAAAATGGTACAGATGAACCTATTTGCAGGGCAGAAATAGAAAGGCAGATGTAGAGAATGGATGTGTGGACATGGGAGTGGGTAAGGGGAGGGTGGGATGAATTGGGAGATTAGATTTGACATAAAGACACTACCCTGTGTAAAACAGATAGCTAGTGGGAACCTGCTGTATAGCACAGGGAGCTCAGCTCAGTGCTGTGATGACCTTGATGGGTGGGATGGGGGGTGGGAGGGAGGTCCAAGAGGGAGGGGAGATATGTATACATACAGCTGATTCACTTCACTGCACAGCAGAAACTAACACAACACTGTAAAGCAGTTATACTCCAATTAAAAAAAAAATCTCTCCCCATCCTCAAGCCAAACTTACTGCTTGGACTCTGGCTAGACTCCCTGCTCTAGGCACTCCTTGCTCATAAATACAGCCCAGCCCAAACCTCAACGGACTCCTTTGTAGCTGCTACAGTTTGCTTTTCCCGAAATGCAATTCCTCTGCTATTCCCGATTAAGTTCAATTTCTGGTAACTTAAGCTTGCCTCGGTTTACTCCTTTATTTAGGGTGACACACGTGAGATAACAAATTGGAATTTATTTTGAAAAAGCATACTGAAACCAAGCAGAAACCTTCCAGGGAGAGACCTCCCCATGTCTCCACTTCTTGTTTGTAGAAAAGCTTTAGCCTCCTAGGTGTTCCCCGAGTTCCAAAGAGCAAAGTGAGAAAATGAAGAAACAAAGGAAAGCAGTCAAGTCAGAAAAAATAATAATAGTTTAGCCATAAAACAAAGTTGAGGACCTTTAGTTCCTTCTTAAGGGCTGTAGATAACATCCTGAACCATACCCTTGAGCTGTTTTGCAGACACTAAAACCTCCACTAGGTGGAGGAGGTTAACTGCATGCTCACCACCAGCACGTAGACCCCAGACCTGTTGGAACCAGAAGGTTGATGACTGAGATTCCTGAAGCATCATCCTCTTAACCTCACCACCAACCAGAGAACTGTGCACAAGCTGATCATGCACCCTGTGACCCTCGCCCTCCCACTGTCTTTAAAAGCTCTTCCCTGAAAGCCACTGGGGAGTGCAGGTCCTCTTGAGCATGGTGCTGGGCGCCCTGCAATAAACGCTGCGCTTTCCTCCACCACAATCCAGTGTCAGTGGATTGGCTTTGCTCACATCAGGCAAGTGGAACCAAGTTTGGTTCAGGACCAACAGTAACTGCCAAGATCCAACCAGGAAAACAGAAAGTATTAAGGGGAATTTAATGCGGGAACCAGGTTACACAGGTAACAGGAAGACTGAAAAGTCAGAGACGACAACAGCAGAAAGCCACTAATACCAACCTTTTCATAGAGGAGAGAACAAAGGGGTGTTACCAGCCCATCAGCAGGAGTTGCCCAGGGGAAGCCAGTACAGCCAAAAGCGACAGACACGGCGGAAATACCCTGGGTTCACCTTCTGCAGTGCCTCCAAAGCCAGGGATACCGGAAACAGCCTAGAGTGGTCAGCCCTGCCTTCCACTTCCAGTACTTCTGGGGCAAGTAAGCCAAAGCCTTGTACAAGAGTAGACTGCTGTATTACTTAACTGTACTGCACTTTACAGTACAAAAGGACTTCCACGCCATCATGTTCACGTTCACAACAGGCATTTATAAAGTCTAGCAAAATAGGTTTTTCAACCAATGGCTTCTACATCTACAAAAGAAGTATCTACACGGGACTTCCCTGGTGGTGCAGTGGTTAAGACTCCACACTCCCAATGCTGGGGGCCCAGGTTCAACCCCTGGTCGGGGAGCTAGATCCCATACACATGCTGCAATTAAGAGTTCTCACGCCACAACTAAGGGGCCAGCAAGGGAGCCTGCAAACCACAACTAAGGAGCCCGACTGCTGCAACTAAGACTCGGCACAACCAAATAAATAAAAATATTTTTTTTAAAAAAAAGAAGTATCTACAAAGCCTTTCAGGCAGATTTACTGTACACAAATTGACAACTATGTCAATCTGGTCAACATCTGTTTGTGTGCCTTTGCAGCAGCCTTCCAGGCCCCAGGAAAAGGGAGATGGAAGAGAACCTGTCCTCAAGCTGCTGGCACTGCCTTCAACCAATAAACTTTCACAACTGGAATAGATGAGAACTCAGAAAAAGTGCACCTAAGCGGGATAGGAGTAAACAGCAGGCGGTGCAGCTTGAGCCAACGTCCGGGAATGGGAATCAGGTAGAAACCAGAGGGGGATGAAGCCCTGGCAGAGACCCGGAAAGTTGTGACCTACGTGACCACAGGCTGAAGAACTTCAAGGAGGCTCTGAAAAAGAGCAGGGCTATGGGAGCTACCTCAGAACACCCAGAAGTGCGAGGAGCATGGCAAGGCGGGCCAAGGATACGTGATAAGGGGCTTGAAAGACTCAAGAATATTTCCAGGCCTCTGCTGAAACGGGGAAGAGAAAAGAAGCCAACTGGTGGGAGTGGGGGGTTAACTCTTCTTCACCTCTGTAGCTTTCCCAAAGAAACCACCTAAGACCTAAAGTCTGAGCTTCTAAAAACATTAAATTCATTGACATAGATTAGCATGGTTTTAAGAAATATGTAGATCCCGTGTACCCTTTCCCCATTTTCCCCCAATAGCAGCATCTTGAAAAGCTATAACACAGTATCACAACAGGATACTGACATCCATAAGGTCAAGACACGTTAAGTTTCCTTCAAGTTCCTTTATAACCACACCGACTCACACCCCCCAACTAACTTTTAATGCTGCCATGATTTATCCAGGCCCTCACAGCGCCTACACCGGACACAGGACAAGGTCCGGGGCTAGGAGGGTAAACGCACAGGGCCCAGGAGAGCCCCCAGCCCCGGGGCCAGCGGAGGCAGCTGAAGCTGCCGAGCCGCAGGCCCCGCCCCTTCCGCCAAGGCCGACCAACAGCCGACCGAGGGCCGACCGCTTCCAACGGCGACCGAGCAAAACCGGAAGTGGGCGGCAGCCCCCCCCTTCCCGGCGCCCGCCCAAGATGGCGGACCTCCACCGCCAACTGCAGGAGTATCTGGCGCAGGGGAAAGCAGGCGGGCCGGCGGCCGCCGAGCCGCTGCTCGACGCGGGAGAGGCGGAGGAGACCACGGCCGGGGCCGGGCCGGCGGGGGCGTGGCTCGGTCGCGCGGGCCTGCGCTGGACGTGGGCGCGGAGCTCCGCGGAGCCGACGACGGCGGCGGGACCGACGTGCATGCCGAGAGTGACGCGCGCTCAGCGGCTGGCGGCGAGCGGCGTTTGCCTGCTGCTGGCCGCGCTCTGCTTCGGCCTGGCCGCACTCTACGCGCCAGTGTTGCTGCTGCGCGCCCGCAAGTTCGCGCTGCTGTGGTCGCTGGGCTCGGCGCTGGCGCTAGCGGGCGGCACGCTCCTGCGAGGCGGTGCAGCGTGCGGACGCCTGTTGCGCGGCGAGGAGGCGCCGTCGCGGCCCGCGCTGCTCTACGTGGCCGCGCTGGGTGCTACGCTGTACGCGGCGCTGGGTCTGCGCAGCACGTTGCTCACGGCGCTGGGCGCCTGCGCGCAGGTGGCTGCGCTGCTCGCCGTGCTGTTGGGTTTGCTCCCCCGCGGAGCGGGCACCGCGCTGCGCATGGCGCTTGGGCGCTTGGGCCCGGGCGCCACCCTCGCCAAGGCGCTCCCCGTGTGAGAGGCCTGGGGCCCGCGCCATCGGAAAGGACGCAGAGTCTGCCCCCGCGACGCGCCGTCGGGAGGCCACACGCAGCCGGCCCAGGGGCCCAACGCTCGCCATGCCAAGGACTGCGCCCGCTGTTACCAGAGCGCGCGGGGCAAAGGCTGCTCCTTTACAGTGCCAGCGAAATCTGTAAACTGAGCAGCCGTTGTAAAACTGAGATATGAGCTGTTTCGGAAGCTCCTCAAGTTCAGCGTTTTGTGCTATACTCAGCAGCAAGTGCTATGAGAACTAAATTTTGTCCTCGAGTTGGTGATATACTGTGAAGCATTTATGATAAATTGCTTTTGCGTTAACCGTGGTCTTAGTTTACACTCAGTTGAAAAAGAAAAAGAACACTAGCTCTTCCGTTTTAGTTAACTGCCCTTATTACTTTTCTCAGACTTCTGTTCCACATTTTGTCACTTTAAAAAATCCAGTGGTAGACTGTAGTAGCTTAGCTACAGTAAACTTGTTCTCTTCGGCTCTTGGAAATTATTTTTCCGTGTTCTTCAATGTGAGTGGATCCATAAGAGTTATCAAAATAAATACTGACTTTAGCCACCAGAATTTTTTAAAGTACTTTAGTTAAGACGGTTTATCTCAGTTTTTTCTACTTTTAGTGGCGTTGTAAACATGGTGCCTTATAAAATTAAAGGAAAATTGATTCTGTATTAGATGAGGAAAGCGATGGACCAAGAAGCATCCTGTAAGAAGTACCCAGTAAGGTGCATGTAAATGCTGTGCGAGGTCCGTGGGCAGAACTGAGCTAGGGGACTCCTGGGAGACAGATGATTCTACGTGCGGTTTCCCTATTTGATGGAAACCATGGATTTCTACAAGGCCTAATTTTTTTCATTCCTAATTTTATGATCTGCTTTTTAACTATAATTTACACTTTACAGTCTGATCTTCATGCAATGTAAGATGCTTTTCATATCTGATTGCCAAATTTCCTTCATTTTAGGTTTGGCACTTTTGTTTAGGACCTTCTTACTTAATTTATTGCCAGAAAATATGGGCTCAATATTCTGATGAGTCCAGAAAACTACATGTTTTGTCACTAGCTGTATATTAACTAGGAAGTAAACTATTTAAAATGTTTAAATCCTACACCAGTGGTTCTCCGTTCACATGAGAATTACCTCAGATCAACTCAGTCTGTCTCTGCGGCAGTGGGGGTGGGAGCCAGGCATCAGCATTTTTTTCGAGCTCTCCAGATGATTCCTTTTCCATCTCAGGTTGTGAACCACTTTTCTGTATGTTGAAGTGCACGATTTGAAAATAATTGTCTCCTGGGGCTGGATTCCAGTGTTGCCGAAACTGGCTGTCAGGCAGCAGTAGAGCCCTACCCCTTTGTCCAACCTCAAAATTTAGATTTTTATCAGTGTCCTAAGCCCTGCTTCAAGAAGTGGACACTAAAGTGACCAACATCCACACTGTAGACTTACCCCAGCCCCCCATATTCTCTAAGAATGCTTCCTTGTTCCCCTCTCAGTAAATAGGGTTACTTACCTCAAGAGGAACAACCAAGGGGGTGTTTGTAAAAGCAAATCCACTGTTTTGGGGGAGTGACTGGAAAATGTACCATTGGCTGCTCTTTCTACCCCCTTGTTAAATCTGCATTCTAGTTCTAAATTTCTCTACAGTTTGCATGGCTGAAGATTTCACAGTGTTGGCTTTTATGTTCATTATACTGTATTTTTAAAAATTGTTTTCCCATCATTTTTTCAAGAATTCACTGTTTGGAAATCTAAGCTTTAATAAAATTCAAAGCACAACATCTTGTATGTATTTTGACAGTGATACTTTAAAATGCATCACTTAACTAAGTAATGCATTACTAAGTAATTAATATATAATGTTGAGTTTTCAGTTTTCTCTAAATGAATTCATTCTCAAAATGTGATCTGGTTATCTGCTTACTGAGGCACTGTTTTCAAGTTAAAGCCTTGGAATGTTATGATAAAGTTCTTACCACATAAATCTCAGAAAAAAGGAGCCTAAATCTCTGTATGGGTTTGCTCTCTGGATCCCTTTTTAGCTTCTTAGAATTTGATTACAACTTCTTTTTAAGCTATACCAGTGGAGGGCAAATGAATATTCTCAGGGCTTCCCTGGTGGCGCAGTGGTTGAGTCCGCCTGCCGATGCAGGGGACATGGGTCCATGCCCCGGTCCGGGAAGATCCCACATGCCGCGGAGCGGCTGGGCCCGTGAGCCATGGCCGCTGAGCCTGCGTGTCCGGAGCCTGTGCTCCACAACGGGAGAGGCCACAACAGTGAGAGGCCTGCGTACTCCAAAAAAAAAAAAAAAAAAAAAAAAGGAATATCCTCAAACCTAAAGCAATCCTGAGTCTACTAAACATGTGTTTAGAACAAAGTGCTGATCAATAGGATGTTTTTTAAGTTGCAAAGAAAAGAGAAAATCTCTTGTAGTCTCTAGGTTCTAACACCCTAAAAAAGCAGTGTGTGTGGTGTCAACATTTTATCTGCAGAGATAACTTAGCACTTACCATTTTTTAAATTAATGTAGAATCAGGAGTTTTTTATATACTCTCCAACTATGTCAGTATCCCTTTCCTAAGCAACTACTGACACTTTCCAGCACCACTAAATTTGTCAAGGAAACTTTTCTCCTATGCCAAACTGAAGCTGGCAAAGTAATGAGATGTTAGGGTGGCCACAGGACAGTCCTTTGAATAATAAAAGCTTTCTTTTTATAAAAACAAAGTAAGGGGTGAGTATAGAAAGTATGCTGGAGTTATCTCAAACTGAACTTTTGGCTTTCAATTCAAACTGGGCCAAATGTTCCATTTATTTAAAACTAAAGGAATTTGTTGTGGATGAGAACTTCCTGGCTTACTTTAAGTTGGAACAATCCTCTGCCTTAAAAATTGGTGTTTCCACATAGCTAGTGTGGAAGAGGAAGAAATTATTTAAGTTTTGCACAACTGTTCTAAGAGAGATTTTGATCCATTCCTTTTCAACTTAGAACCATTTGTGAAATGATTTACAGTATTCAGGAGGTATGTATAGTTGATTTCTGGTTTATGTCAAGTTCCTCTCATCAGAAAAAGGCAATTCAAGTCTATGGTGTGATTACTAGGAGATGCAGCCTAGTAAGACCCCTACTTGGACATCCAGATTTTTTTTTCTCCAGTGTATAATTTTCCATCTGCCAGAGTAGATCTAACTAATCATAAGGCTTTGAATCTACTTCAAACCTTGTTACAGTTTTGAAGTATTTTTCACTCTACTACAGAAATAAGTGTGACAATGGCTAGATAAGAATTTGTTTAAAAACAAAAAGTTCACAGATGACTTTAGATGACTTAGAGATTCCCATCAAGTATGCTCACAAATATAAGCAATAATTGTACACCCCTCAGCAAACTAGATGCAATGGAAGCTAAGGGTTTCCTTAAGGCAAGCACTTGACGACTAGTTGTTTTCTGTTAATTCTTGCGTAAATCACATTCTGTATTCATACAAAAACAACTTTTTCTCTGACAAACTGTACATATAGAAACAAATTTCCAATTAGACATGAACTTAAATTTGTGGAGGTTCCATGTCTTGTGACACTTTAAAAAAAAAAAAGAAAAAAAAATTCCAGCTCTTATCTTCACAAGCCCACGTGGGATTTAGGGCAGTGTGGGTGGACAGGACAAAACAAGGCCAGCTACTGTGGGTAGCCAGCTACTCTGGGTAGCCAGCTACTCTGGCAGCAGTCTCTTCATCATGAAGACATCAGGGGCTCCTGGGATTCAGCTGCCCCAGAAAGAGTTCAGGGCTACACGGTGCAGGTTTCCTTTTGTTTCTCTTGGAAAGTCCACAGAAGTTCTTAAATACTGTCCAGAGAGGCCGAGGAGTATTGAGCCCCAACTTCTACCGACCCCTTCCACCCCCCCTTGAAGCTCCTCGCCTTGGCGGGCCAGAGTTCATGTTACTCCCTCTACCCCAGTTACTGCCACTCCGGCCCCCTCTAGAAGGGGTACCACTGCCTGGAGGGCCCCCAAAAGGTTCATCTCTGTGGTATCCATCATGGTGATCTCCATCCAAGGAGCTGGAACGTCCGGACTTTGGCACTCTCTGAGAAGGTCCAGGGCCCCCTCGGCCTGAAACGAAACAATGGTTTTACATGTGACTTTTTTTTCCATCAGAGACTGTTAACAACTCCTGGTACAAACTTTTACTCTATGACGACAGACAGTGGAACACTTCTTTTTTTAAAAAAAAAAAACAGAGCTCTGAGGACATAAGCACAGCCCTCAGAGCACTGAAAGCTGTGCCTCTGCTTTTCTGGACCACCATCTCACTCCTGCCCTGGCTTGTGGCTGTGCACCCCTCAGCCTCACCTACACACGTGTTCCCCGAGGCTGTGACGGAACTGACAGGGAGCCAAGAGATAAACACGGAGCACCTCCTGGAGGTCACCGACCATATGGACCATGCCTACAGTCCATGAGATGTGTATCTTCACCCTCCTACGCCACCAGGGGTATTCCAGGGGAAGGTTTGAAAAGCACTGACTTAACATTGGAAGCAACTAAGAAATACAAACTGTTGATGATGTTAATTATTACAATTGCTCTAACCAGGATAAGTGTTTACTATGATTATCCTACAACTATATAGCACTTTTGATTTCCCTTTAAATAACCAGATAAAACATTTCTTGAAAAACAAAAGCACAAAAAGAAAAACACTGGCTTTTAGTGCTTCTCCCAGGGATAGTTTTATTTGTACCAGACTTAGACACACAAACCTCTAGGTATCTTAATGACTTTTAAGATTCTGACCTTTAAGATTTTTTGTCTTGAGATGATCGGATTTGGACACATCTCCCATAATGCATTATCAGAAGACCACTGCCAACTTCGTCTTAAATTTTTGAATGGAATTTGAATCCAGCTAAGACAATGAGGTGAGGAAAGCTAGCCAAAATAGCCAAAGGCATTTTGGCTTCTTTTCTTACAAAGCTCGGCCTAGGTACCTTGGCTGAGCACCACCTGAAGGTACCTTGGCAGAGAATCTGTCAGCTAGGACATCATTTCCACACTAGCCACGTGGCCTCAGCCCTGGACCTACAAAGGTGTCCCCAGTGCCCACCCCAACTGGCAACAAAATGAGCGCCTGGGTGGGGGGATCTACTGGTGACACGAGGTAAATTCTGAGGGCTTTGCACTGAGAAGAACCAAACTATTGAGAACAAAAGGCAGAACTTTGTAAGGAAGGGACTACAACCACGAGGCAGGTGAACTGAGGAGTGGAGCACAGGTCGAGGCACACAGGCAGTCTTTCCAGCAGCCTCCAAAGTACACCATATGTGCAACGGCCCAGCCTAACCTGAGACCACAGCTGTAGTTAGCATTTGGTGGCTACTGCTCTGGGCTAAAAGTCAGTGCTGCCTCTAAAATAAAGATCCAAAGTTTCAAGTAGTAGAAATAATCCACTGCCCGCCTGAAAAGAAAACCCCTTCCAGACCATACTCCCCAAAGTCTTTGTGACTCTGGGCATAAGCCAAATTCCTCCTGGGTTCAGACTTAAAAAAAACCCACAGAACCTGAGAGAGGACAATTCTTCCTGGCACTGGGGACACCCTTCAAGGTATCAGAGCAGCCACTACCAGAGAGCACATTTGCCAATTAGAGCAAGAGTCTCAGAGATCAGCAGAGAAAGTACTGGGGCAAACTGAAAGAGAGCTGGAGTGGAAAATGTGAACAAACCAGAGATTCCTGGAAGCAAGTGGAGAAGAACTGCATAGAGGCTGAGCTTGCAGTCACCCACTGAGAGCTCCAACTGGCTGTACCACAGCTGGGAACATGTGCCTTTGCACAGTCTAAGCCCTGGAGGGTAGAGTGGAGAAAGGACCCCCAGTACCCCAGTCGGGGACAGACAGAACAGGCATACACTGGGATGGGGCTGGCCTGGAGATGAGGCTTCCCGTGACCCCTGCAGCCTTCTTGGCAGGGCTGTGGCATCCGTAGCTCCTGAGCTGAAATCACCAGCCTCACTTACCTTTGCCTCCTCGATCCTCAGAAGGACCCCCTGGGGCTTCCATTTCTCTATGCTCAGAGGTTCCTGGCCCATCATGCCAGGGGCGCTTTCGGGGTGGTAGGGATGCCATGTCCATGCCTTGGAGAGAAGAGGACCGTTCTCTGCTAGCTGGGGAATGACCGTCGTGAGGGGGATGATCAGGGCGGGGAGCATCACGGAAATGTTCATGACCTGGCCCTAATATAGAAAACACAGATCCAGAAGGCTAAGAATCTAACCATCTCATATTAAAGTACAGTGTGACTAAAAGCAGACAGGAATTATACTGTTAAGAATAAATGGCAACTCCATCTACTGAGCCTGTGCGTCTGGAGCCTGTGCTCCGCAACAAGAGAGGCCGTGATAGTGAGAGGCCCGCGCGCCGCGATGAAGAGTGACCCCCGCTCGCCGCAACTAGAGAAAGCCCTCGCACAGAAAGACCCAACACAGCCAAAAATGAATAAATAAATTAATTAATTAAAAAAAAAAAGAAGAAGTGGCAACTCAAAAACCAATATTCACTCATGAAAGAAACATTTCCTGAATACCTAGTCACATCATGAGTACACAAAAAGGGTCAAGATTAGAAATCAACGTACCTCCTAAAATAAGAGGAGGCAGGGAAGGGCCAGAAAAGTGGTTCTCAGACTTTTTAGTTTCAGAGTGTCTTTACACTCTTAAAAATTATTGAGGATCCCAAAGAGAATTCATTTACGAGAGTTCTAACAACATTTGCCATATCAGAAATGAAGACTGAGAAAACTTTAGTTCATTTAACTATACTTTCCAAAAACAAAACAACTTAGTGAAAAGAGTGGTATTTAGACAAATCTCTTTAATATCTGGCTCAGTAGGAGAAAGCTGGGTTCTCCCATCTGCTCTTGCATTCAGTCTACACTGTGGGTTGAAGATGTGGGTTGAAGACAATGAGGCCTACCACGGAGAGGTGAGTCACTAAAGAGAGAACCCAGTGGACCCCTGGGAGAGTCCTCAGACCACACTCTGTGAACTGTGGGACCCTAAGCCACAAGCAGCTCTACTGCCTTACCTGGCTCTCTATTTCCATCCCAGGAGTCTGGTTTCCGACCTCCTTCAAAGCGAGGGAACTCATCAGGAGTGGGAAGTAAACCCTTCCTTCCTCCTACACAACAGAACACAGCAACGCCGCACACTCACAGACTATTTCAGGGGTGTCCACAACAACCTACCTCTCCACCCGTCCTTCCCAGACCCGGGGTTCTCAGCTCACCTCGTGGGGTACCCCGACCTCGACCTCTGAGATCTCTTCCTCGGGCTGTTTCATCAGAACCATCAAAATTCTCCTCTGGTCCAAAGTCTTCGGGACCAGGAAAACCATCCCTTCCTCTGGGGGGAGCACGGCCCTCATGTCTCGGGGGGGCTCCTCGTCTGAAGCTGTTAGGGAAAAACAATAGAATATCCACCTAATGGAATACCTTGTAGTCCTCAGTTCATGTTTCAAAGAAGCATAATGATGTGAGAAAATATGATACAATGTTAAATGGGAGAAAAACAAAATAAAAGTATGTATTTTTTAAAGTACCCATTTTACAATCCCAATATGGCACGTAAAAACAGGCAAGAGGGAAAAGTACCAGAATGTAGGGTTATTTTAATTTTGTTTTAGGCTTTTAGGAATAATAGCAGTGAGCATTTTTTAGGTGCTTATATCATGCCAAGTGCTTTACATGTATTATTTCATTTCATTTTATCCTCATAACCACCTTATGAAACGGACACTATTACTTCCCTGGCAGTCCAGTGGTTAAGACTCTGTGCTTCCATGGCAGGGGGCATGGGTTCGATCCCTGGTCAGGGAACTAAGATCCTGCATGCCATGCAGCACACCAAAAAATAGAAAGGAAAAAGAAAAGAAACTGACACTACTATTCTACCCATGTGTACACTGGGGCTCAGAGAGGTTAAGTCATTTACTTAAGGACACACAGTAAGTGTTGGGATTTGAACTCAGCCAGTCTTGACACCCAGCCCAGGCTCTTTATCATTGCTTCCCAAATACTTTTCATATTACCATTTATGTTTTTATAATGAATACTACTTATATAATCAGAAAAAAGGGGGGCACAGATTCATGCCTGCTAACTGTACCTGACTTGTTTTGGGGCATCTGCTCTGCCATCTGCCCCGGCCCACCTCTACTCAGGGGCAGGCCTGGTGGCCATGAACTTCAGCAATGGCCCCAGCCCACAGCTGACTGGTGTACTGGTAGGGCCTCTGGCTTATGGGTAGCCCACCCGCTGGCAAGCTGGCAACCTGGTGCCTGGGCTGGTGGAGAATTTCACCACCTCTCAGAAATTCTGGAACTGGGAAACTAAGTCAGCCAGGAGTGTTACTAAAGCAGGACCATTAATGAGGGGGTGCCAGAGCTGTAGCAGAAGCCTGTGGGGAAGCAGGAACAGGGGCCTGCCAGCAGGAAAGGTACGTGAACACCCAGGAGAGGCCATGGAAACTGGAGAAAGGAGCAGAAGGGGGAAAGGGCCTGGGCCATCTGCATGAACTGCCTGCTCGTGGCTTCCTCTCAGGCCAGGCCTTCTGCTTTTTCCTGAGTTTCCACTCAGTTATATTTTACTCCAACATTTTATTTCGAAAAATTTCAAACTTACAGTAAAGATGCAAGTATAGAGCAACAAATGCCCATACATCTTTCACTGCGATTAATTAATCAGTTCTTAAGATTCTGCCACATGAGCCTTTGTCTTTTCTCTATCCATCTATTTATAAATTCATTTTCTAAACCATTTCAAAACCAGTTGTGACATGATGCTTCACCCCTAAATCCTTCAGTAAATTTAAGAACAAGGACTTTCTCCTACATAATACCACTACTATCACTCTAAATAACATGTAATATTATTTAATATACAGTCCAACTTGAATTTCTCCAATTGTCCTCAAAACGTCCTTTACAGTTGTCTTTATAGATTTCAGTCATCATCACACACTATTATTTAGTGGTCACGTCCCTTTGGTCTACCTTAATCTAGAACAGTCCCCCCCCACCCTGCGTTTTAACTTTCATGACCTCGACTTTACTTATTTATTTATTTATTTTTAAATTTTTACTGAGATAGGCCCCAACATTTTTGAAGGATCCATCCTTCAAAATGGCTCGTTTTACAGAATGTTCCACAATTTGAATTCATGTGATTGCTTCCTCATGATTAGATTCAGGTAAAACACTTCTGGCAAAACGTCTTATACCTTCACAGTGATGCCAGTCTGTCTCATTGTTTAGGATGCCAAAGTGGTATGGCAACAAAACTCATTGTTGCAAAGGTACATTTTCTCCTTTGCAATTAAGTAATCTGTAGGGTGATATTTTGGCAGCATGGGTGATTCTCCACAATCTTTTTACTCAGTGGCTTTTAGCATCCCCACTGATGATCCTTGCCTGAATCAATTACGACACTGGGTGCTTAAAAGAAGTGATTTTCTAATTCTATCACTCCTCCTCCATTTATAACTTGGTGTTTTACTGTAAAAAGAGCTTTCCTTTTTTCACTCCACCGTTCCAGCTACTAGCTACCTTTTTAATACCCTTCCTGTCCTGAGGTAACTTAATGAGCCATGCTTCTGCAAGCAAAGCGGGTATGACCCAGACGCTGGCTGAAATAACCACCTAAGGTGAGGGTGTAACTGACACGGGGAGGTAAGTGGAGCAGGGAGAGTATCAGCAGAGGGCGCTGCTCCCCTGAGACGGATTCAGGGGAGACTCCCCACACATGGCAGGACTCTTTTCTTGTCCAGGCAGCCATTATACGACTGCCCTAGCTACAAAAGGAAAGGGGGGGGTCTAATGTGCCCTAATTAGAAAACAGTTCCTGTTATGGACTAAATGTTTGCGTCCCCTCCACCAAATTCATGTTGAAGCCCTATCCACCAAGGTGATTTTGGAAATGGGCCTCTGAGAGCTATTTAGGTTAGATGAGGTTCTCAGCATGGGGCCCCACAATGGGCTCAGATAAGAAGAGATACCAGCAAGAGCCTGCTCACTCTCTTTCCACCATGCAAGGACAAAGGGAGACGGTGGCTGTCTGCAAGCCAGGAAGAGAAGTCTCACCAGAAACCCACCCTGCTAGACCTTGATCTGGGACTTCTAGCCTCCAGTACTGTGAGAAAACTGATTTCTGTTGTTTCAGCCCCCCAGTCCGGGTATTTGCTATGGCAGCCCAAGCTGAGTAGCACACCTCCTAGTGAACTGAACCCTGTCAAATACATCTCCCCCTTTAACACATTCATTTATTCAACAGTTACTGAGAACCTACAGGGCGTCACCACTACTGCTCTAGTTTCTGAGGACCTGCCTTCAGGAAGCTACCGTGCTTCTGGGAGTTACAATACAGAAATACGTATACCACTTAATGTCAAGCAGTGCTAAGTGCTATGCAGAAATATAAAGCAGGGTAAAATAAAGGAACAGGAGGAGAGATCTAAGTGGAGTGAGCCACAAACATCTGGGAGACTGTGCTCCAGGCGGAGGAAAAAGCAAGCACTACGTGAACAGGACATGCTTGGCATACCTGAAGAGGAGCACAAGCTGGGAACAGCACAAGAGTCTAGGTGTGGGTCTGTCACTGACAGATGAAATATGACAAACCGAAGCACAGTAAAATCTGAAACTTTGCACAAGATGCAGAGATTCAAGAACTCAATGAAAGTTATGCTGATGCCAAAGCCATTGGAAATGAGCTTCCTGCAGACTTGTGAACACTTGGATGTCATTAAGAGAGCTCTTAAATCTTTTTATTAAAAACTCCCCTCTGATAGCTGCTTCCTTTAACCCCTCTAGTTCACCCTCCTGGCCATTTTATCAGCCACTCTTTTCTAACACACACCGTGAGAACAGAGATTGCCAACCCTTACTTCAATTACCTGCAAGCGACAGTCACGAGAAGTATGATGGGAAAAGACACAGGAGAGAGGACTGAGGCAGGAAAGGCAGGAGTGCTGGACAGCACAGCTTGGGCACTGCAGTCGGACGGCCCAGGCCTGAAGCTGCTCTTACACTTACCACCTATGGGACCTTCCAAAGTCAAGGAACTGCTCTGACTCTCCATGTCATCCCTTATCTGTAAATGCTGGCAGTAACACCTATCTCACAACTCACTCTAACAGTTAAATGAAGTAACATCTGGCACAAGGTAAATACTCAATTATTATACCATTGATTACTCTGAGTCTCACTTGAGATTTCACTAATTCTTGTTTTTTTCTCCCTACTTCTTCTTTTCCTTTTGTTATCCCAAGCAAGTTGAGTGTTCAAGCCTGACCTCAACCTAATTTAATAGCAAGATTATTTTTCAGTTTGATTGGATTTTGTTAAGATCTTTAGGCAATTACACAGAAACTATCTACTCAATAATTCCTTTATTCTCAATCTAGATATCTGTCTCATATTTCATCATTCTAACCAAGAGAACCTGGAGATTTCTATTCAAATCCAAGAAACTTTACAGTACACTGACCCATCTATCTGTTTAAAAGGACCAAGTAATAAGCAAAAAGAAAAAGATTTCTAAATTGTAGAGACAAAAAAGAACCATATAAATGTTAAAGGCATATACATATTTTTAAGTCTAAACACGAAACCTAGAGGGGGGAGGGTACTCTCTCCCCAGGTGACGGAGGAAAGAGACTTTTGTGGAGAGAACAGGTGGAAAGCTCCAGGGAAGAAGAAACGGACCCATGAAGTATCCATCCCACCTTTCTTCTCTGCGCCCTCGAAACCGTGGGTCCTCAGGATCCCGGGGGAAGCGCTCGTCTCCAGGTCTGCGGCCTTCCCAGGCCCCTGGAGGGCCCCGGGCCGCGCCCCGGCCATCCCCCTCACTGAACTCCCTGTGATCAGGAGGAAACGGAGGCCCGGGGCCCCCACGCCTCCACTTCTCTTCTTGCGGTAAAGGTCCTCCTCGGCCCTCAAATTCACGTAACCGGTGGCCAAAGCGCTTGTCAGGGTGGAAGTCATCTGGTCTGCTGAAGTCATCGGGGAAGTCGGGGTGAGGGCCGCGCCTATCAGGGGGACCCCTGCAGTCCTGGCCGCCCCGGAAAGGACCCCTCTCGGGACCGTGCTCGGGCCCGCTGCTCTGCTCGTGCCGTCTCTCTGACATTGGGCCCATGTGATGGTTCGGAGGGCCACGTGAGTCACCTAAAGGAAACAAAACGGATTTTTACCTTGTCTTCCAGGAATCCTGCCAACGTAGGTCTGATTTTCAGCATCTTAAAATTTCAGAATGCATGCTTTTATTAAGAATGTTTTCCCTTTTTGGTTCCCAGCATACTTAGAAGACAAACGTCCCTCAGGCATCATATGATGAAAAGAACAAGGGTTTTGGGGGTGCAGATTTCATCACTCATTAGCTAAGCAACTAGACCTAGGGCGAATTATTAATCCCAAATGAGATGAGCAACTCAGTTGATATGAAGATTCATTTGGAAAACACAAGAGAGCCTCACTGGCCTAAGAACGGGCTTCCCCTCCTACCCCCATTCCTTCAGTGTTTTTGTTGGGCCCACTCCCCATACCCAGGGAGAAGGCAACGGGGGAAATTCATGCCGAAAGTCGGGAAGCCGAAAGTCGGGAAGCCGAGTACAAGGAATTCACCTCTGCGTTTGTAAAAGCCCGCAAGCTCACCACAGGGCCACAGGCCTACCCTGCCATGGTGTCTCTCCTTTCACTCCTAGTTCATTTAAGTTGATTTGTTAACTCATACTTTGATCCTTAACAAAATCCTCTGTAAGGTACATGGAAGCATGGGCCTCTCTAATAACTGCTTGGGGACCAAACAGCCTTGCTGTACTTCAGTTTCAGGGTTTATATAAACACTTTTTCTGTCCCTTTCTATGAATGATATCCCTCGTCTATAATATCATCACCATTCTTCGCAGATAAGAGCTTGGAAACCCACTAAAGATTTTTTAAAAAATATTTTAGTACATGTACTATATTCAGAGTACTGAATAAAAATGCAAAGAGGCCAGTTACACTTAGTTTACTTTGAAGGGATGTGTTTTCCTGGCTACTGAATAATTATTGCAGCCATTGTAAAAGTACACCTATTTTCTGTCAACATACAATTTAAATCAAATATATTTTTTTAAGTAGATAGCAAAGGGACACTCTTGCTTCTAAAACAACTAACTTTAAAAAATGAAATTCCTCCACTTGCCCAGCTCATGCCTTTTACTGCTTTTCCCTGGCAATCAAGACGAACTTCCTTTCCTTACAGCACAGTCGGCCATAATCCTTACCCTTCTAACATCCTTCCTCTCTCATTTTTCACTCATTTCTCTTGGCCACTTCAATTCCTCCTCACCATTCAACATGGTTAAACAACTTGGAAATCTTAGTATAAAACTACACCATTAGAAGGACTCTCTCTCCTTTTAAGCTTTCTCTGTCCCCTCTACCTTCCCTTCTTTCCTTCCATTAAACCAGTCCTCTCCATGCTGAGGAAAGCGCCTTCGAAGCTGCCTTTTTGTTCAAATACCCCAGGCTTCTCTCCTCCTGGTAAACAGCCCCTCACTTCTCAGTGTGATCCTGCAGCTAGTGGCGCCTTCTCTGACCTCATGTTGCTTGGACTTCGTGTGACCTCAGACACAGCAGACCTTTGACCTGAGGAAGCTGAACACATTCCATTCGAACTTACCTATGAATAATAATCCTCCCATTACCTCTACCTGCTTAAAAGTACCCTGGCTCCTCCAAAGAAAGAAACCCACCACTACAAATCAGAAGGGATGTGGCCCCCGGTGACGGGCGGCGGCGCTGCTTAATCCAGTAGGGGACGGCGGGGCCACTTTCTCGGCTCTCCCTTCTCCCTTTGGTCCCTGGGAGGAGAAAGGAGGAAGAGAGAGATGGGGGTGGGGTGGGGCGGGGTGAAGAGAAAAGGGGAAGAAGAGCAAGGAGGAGAGGGAAGTAGGTGGAGACAGACACAAGGTGGGGGAGAGGGAGAGAGGCAGGCTCTCGGTTTGCTGATGGCTGTACCTTGTGGGAAACAGACTTCTTTTCTTAGGGTCCCCAAATCCAGAGATTGGTTCTTGATGCTTTCTCTTTTTCCCTGTTGGCCACCGCTTCCATAGGATGAGACTAAAATAAACATTCTCCTAATTCCTTTATCTCTCCCTTTCCTACCTCTAGTAACTCAGGTAAATTCAGGACTAAGCTTTAAATTCCCAAAGTCCTAGGGCTGAAAATGCTGACCAGGGCTTTTCTTAATCTGATCAAATGGGGGCAAGAAACCTAACATGTACCACAAGGTGCTGTGGGCTTAGCCAGTTAAAAATTAAAAGGGGTCTAGTTCTTTGTAGTGACGCCTCCACAATGCTCAGGATTCTCTGGCTTGCTCCCCGTGAAAAGGCGCACTGAACGTGCAACTCCATCCACCCGCACTCCCTCCCGGTCCCACCCTCTGACTCTCCATCCAGGAGCTGCCCACTCACCACAGCCCCGCTCCAGCTCTTCTTGCACGTGTGAGAGCTGAACACCTCGCAAAGCAGGGACTGTGGCTCCTGCGGGTGCCCCCTTCCAACCCTTAGGGGTAACTCAACTTCCACAGAGCCTCACATCTCAAAACTGACAATTCTCATCTCGGTGCTTTTCATGTTATCAACAACCTGAGGCACAACACACTGGTACATGGCTTTCTTCTTTTCAAAGGGTACAGAACAATGTAACCAGCTAAAGAATTCAACATATGACACAATTTGAGGGGAGGAGGGGGTGATATTAAAAACACCGTCAGGGCTTCCCTGGTGGCGCAGTGGTTGCGAGTCCGCCTGCTGATGCGGGGGACACGGGTTCGTGCCCCGGTCCGGGAAGATCCCACATGCCGCGGAGCGGCTGGGCCCGTGAGCCATGGCCGCTGAGCCTGCGCATCTGGAGCCTGTGCTCCGCAAGGGAAGAGGCCGCAGTAGTGAGAGGCCCGCGTACCGCAAAAAAAAAAAAAAAAAACACCATCAAAATCTCTGAATTCTTTATCCCATCAAAAATTTAAACTGAGACAGTTCAGCTCTCTGGGATGCTAAAAACATACGCTTGCACTCAGTTAGCATAGGAACCACTCCCATTCCCAGGAGATGGACAAGGCCGGCCTGTGGCCCAGGCCCTGCTCTTGGAGGTTGTCCAAGCGGTTTCACCGCCCACTTCTGGTAGTGAGCAGCTGTTTCCTCTGGCGGAATTTGGGCTAACTAAAGCAAATCTACGAAAACAACATAAGACAAAGCTATTACCTGAATTGACTATGCCTTATTTTTCCTAGAGGTTCAAATGACCAGTCTATCAATTACTTACCAGTAAAACTATTGTAAGATTTACCCAAAGGAGATAGAATATAATCTCTTATTCAGCCAAGCAGATATTTACCTTTGTTAGGGCCAGGTCCTTGTCCAGGGTTAAGAGGGGGGATGCGACCTTGTGCTCCCTGCTGCCCTAGGCCTGGTATCAGGGGTGGGGGGCCTGCGTTCTGTCCTTCCTGAAAAGATGTTTTTAAAGCGGGGGTGTGAAATCAAAGGCTTGTGCTTCATGAACAGCAATTGTATCATAATGTGACAAGATAAAAACACTAGGTTGCCCCAAAGCTTCCAGGAGTAAATATATACCTAGTGACATTATAGCAAAATTGTCATTAAATTGGGGGAAAGGAGATACTTCTCTGACCATAATAAAAGGAAACACTTATATTTTAAACCTGCTGATAAGTTTTATTTAAAGCTAGATCTTTACTTGTAATGCCAAGCAAGAACCTCAGTGGAAAGTCAGAAATCATAACATAAAACAACAACACTCTGCACAAAGGCGGAACTTCTAGCAAAAGTAAAGACCTGGAAACCCGCCAGGACAGGTAAACTCTGCTCTCACAACCATGACCCCTTTCCAGCTATAGAAAATATCCATCCTCTCAAGAGGCTATGGCCAGGTTTAAAAGGCGGGGAGGAGGAGAGTAAGAAGGGGTTCCTGATGAGCAAGGTGTTCACTCACTGCTTTCTCCTTTCCCTCCCCAACCTCTACTGTCTAACTCCCCCGTGCTCAGCACCCACTGCGCATTCCCAGCTACGTTACCCGGGACATGGGTTCGTGGGTTCTTGCAGCTTCTGTCTGACGCAAACCTACTGCTCTGATCCTCTTAACCTCCTTTCTCTGCAACCCCAGCATGTCCCCCGTCCTAATATTCTGTATTTTTATCTAGCCACGTCTAAATTCAGATTCCCCACACTTCCCAGTGACCTTGGATCTGGTCTCTTGACAAACAAATAATCAAATATAGATCTAGTCATTCCTTCACAGAAAGAATGCATTTAGTGACTGGACCTACCATGAGAATAGCAGAGTTTCAAAACCATCAATAGCAAAAGTGCTTTCACATTCCAAACTAGCTACAAGAAAGAGCAGCGTTGATAGGACTCATTTATAGCACTGCAGTTAAACTGCCATAGTTAACTCAATACCAGTAATTTCCATATTCCTTTGTTTCTCGTCCCTTTTACTCAAGGGCAGCTCTTATCAACATCTTGCATGCTATTACTGTAACACCTGAAGGCAATTCCATTAAATTTAACCAATTAAAACAACTGGTTTAAATAACTGGCCTGGGGGACTTCCTGGTGGTTCAGTGGTTAAGAATCCGCCTGCCAATGCAGGGGACACGGGTTCGAGCCCTGGTCCGCGAGGATCCCACATGCCGCGGAGCAGCTAAGCCCTCACCACAACTGCTGAGCCTGCACTCTAGAGCCCACGAGCCACAGCTACTAAGCCCACGTGCCACAACTACTGAAGCCCGTGCACCTGGAGCTTATGCTCCACAACAAGAGAAGTCACCTCAATGAGAAGCCTGCACACCGCAACAAGGAGTAGCCCCCGCTCGCTGCAGCTAGAGGAAGCCTGCGCACAGCAACGAAGACCCAACGCAGCCAAAAATAATAAATAAATAAATAGCTGACCTTGTCAAAGTGAAGAAAGTCAGACATCAGTGTAAGAAATATAAGCAAAAAAAAAAAGAAAAAGAAATACAAGCAAAGCTTTTTATCAGACAACTTCTGAGATGTGAAATGCCCTATACTATATTAATCCTCCATTCTCATGCCACCAGTATTTCTATAGGTCAATTAAATTTTTAGAGCCACTTTGCTTTTCATGTATAAAATCTTTTACTATATGATACAATAACTTATTAAATTGTCCCCAACAGACCTGTCCTCTGGAATATGACATGTTTATATAATTTCAGTCACAAGGTGATGGCTAAATTTCATTATGTTTTTATCCTCCAAAATGAGAACTGTTAATTCACTAACATAAGGTTAGGTAGGTAAATATTATAAACACACACAAATATACTCTGTATTAATAAAACATATATTACTTTTAAGTCTTAGGACAGTTCTGGATGGTAAACCTAGATTTATTAAACATCCTAAATTCTGAAAAGTGCCCAATAAGTTCTGGAAATAAACTCAAATGCCATCAGATTCTTCACTGGTATGACATTTTTAAGTTCTGGAAGATGTGCTGAAGAGGAACATATAATCTAGTTATTTTAATTCAGTGAATCCAATGGTCACCTTCCCATTACAGACTCTCCGAGGTGTTGTGTGTTCTACACACAGCATCCACAGCAGGCCCTCTTCCACAGGAATCGAGTGCCTTGCAACACCAGCTCACTCAGTCACTCACTTACTTTTGGTCCACGACTGACTTCAAGGACACAAACCCAGTTGTTCATACCCAAATAATGCTTTCAGACTATGAAATTCAGAAAAATGTAAACACCACAGAGCCAAACAGTGTCCAATCCACTCACGCCCATGCAGTCTTCTGTAATTCAGCCCAAGCAAACTGAACTCTCATCATACCACCTCTCAAGCACAGCTCAGAGAATGGGTAAAAAAAACTTGGCTGACAATAACAGAATCCTCTAAAAAGGACCAAGAAAATTTCTACAGAAACACTCCCTCCTGTAAACACTTTTATATGTGAGCTAAAAAAAACAACTTGAACGGAACTTCATCCAAAGGGTCACCATTTGAAAATGCACAATTCTGGACTCAAGAGATCTCTAAAAGCATTCACTGAAATGAAAACAGTGAGATCACAGTCTACAGTATACTCATGAGTTAAACACCCCACACTATCTTAAAAGCAGAGCCGGCAGGCAGATCGGCAGGCAGATAGGAGGTGGCTCAGCTGTCTGGCAAGCCCATGAAACACCAGCCTATGAAGGCAAGAGCCCAGAAAACAGCGCAGGACAGGATCAGAGCCACCCGTGCTCCCTCCTCACCCTCCTCAGGGCCACAGCTCTTTTGGAGCCCTGGGACAATTATGAACTGTATTCAACAGGGAGTGCATCTTTTCTGGAAGAACCTCTATTAAAAAACATAGGTTGAGAAGTAAAGATTCATACTGCGATGTATTTGGTATCTACTTAGTTACTCTTATTTCTTTCTTCAGCCATGATGCTATTCTCAAGCCACCATCACTACTTGAGAGATATCTATACCAGCTGTGACTGCCTTTCTCAGCATTTGGAAGTGCCACCTCAGTGCAGAGTATATTTTCCCAAAGTGTAATGCCTACAAGTTGGAAAGAAATAATACCTGGTTGAAGGAGGCCCGGGGCCCATCACCTAGCAGAGCTGTTTTCTGCTGCTGGAATGGTATTGGCCCTTGAGATGGATGTGGCCCTCTTGCCGGGTTCTGCTGTCCCTGAGGTCCAGGGGGCCCTTGCATGCCACCCTGGGGTGGAGGTCCCAAAGAGCCCTGGGGCGGCCCCTGCTGACCTTGTGAGCCTGGAGGCCCTCGCAATTCCTGGGGAGGGCCCAGCATTGATCCTTGGGGTGGAGGCCCCTGCATGCCTCGCATCTCCTGAGGACCTCGCATCTCCTGAGGGCCATGTCCCAGCAGTCCACTTGGAGGATGAGGTCCTCTCATCTCTTGAGGCGGGTGGCCCAGCATCATCCCTTGGGGAGCAGGACCCTGGTTCTCTCGGGGGCCTGGAGGACCCTGCATTCCTCTTGGATTCAATCCCATCAGAGGTCCCTGAGACACAGGACCTTGGATCCCTTGAGACCCTGGCCCACCTTGCATCCCATGAGGATGGGGAGGTCCTTGCATTCCTCTGGGACCAGGTGGTCCCTGCATACCTTGAGTACCAGGAGGTCCCTGAGGGCCCAAGTGACCCTGGGGACCAGGTGGGCCTTGGGGGCCTATGTGACTTTGTGGGCCAGGTGGGCCCTGAGGACCCATATGACCTTGAGGACCAGAATTGCCCTGTGGTCCAGGTGGTCCTTGAGGTCCCAAAGGGCCATGAGGTCCAGGATGCCTTTGCATTCCTTGGGGCCCATGCATGTCCTGAGGCCTTGGCAACCCCTGGGGTGGGCCCTGGGGCCCTTGTGGTCCCATGAATCCTTGTGGCCCCCCACCTCCCTGATGCAGTGGAGGACCCTGTGGTCCCATTTGTCCCTGCGGTCCAGGGGGCCTAAACTGTCCCTGTGGACCTGGAGGCCCCATTTGAGCCATGTTCATTGGCATCTGCTGAGATGGATGAGGCTGTTGAAAACCTTGAGGAATCTGAGACATTGGACCTTGTCCTGGAAAGGGCTGGGGTCCCAGGAGAGGGGTGCCAGATGAAGGAGGAGGCTGAATTTGCTCAGCCTGTTTCTGTGCAAGTCTTTCAATTTTAAGTTGCTGGAAAGAAAGAAAGAAAACGCATGCTGATAAAAATGCCAGAGCCCTTAAAGATGACAATACTGCTCTCACTTATTTCGTTAGGGGAGCCTCAAAACAAACATAAGGTATTGATTGACCTCTAGAGTCCATATGATATTCAGATGTTCTGAAGGTACTCAGGCTTCCAGACTCTAGAATGCTTCTTTTTAGGTGCTGGGAAACAGCAGTCAGGACTATTTATATCCATCTTGATCAGGGAAAGCCCAACAATTTACTAGTGTTTTATCATTCTTGGTAGCTGCCAACGGTAGGGAAAATAAGAACAAACCACCTGTTCTAGAGCTGACAGAAAAAATTTTTTAATCCGTGGATAAGTAAGTGAATCCAAATTAAAACTATGTTGGTTTTATCCTGTCTATTAAAAAACGTATATTCAACTTAGGTCTACTTGCTGCTTGACTGATCTGGTTTTAAAAGTCTAAGAAACACGATTCTTTTAGAAACTAGCTTCCTAATGCAGCAATAATAAATGATATTGCTCATCAGACCCATCTGAGAGTCCCTTCCCTTCTCCTTAAGAGCGTATCAATAAAAAAAGTTAATCACTACTTAGATCATCTCGAATCCCCCAAAAGAGCGTCACACACCTCCAGAAGCTGTGGGTTAGTATACTGTAATGTGGCCATCTCTTGTTCAATTTCTGCTTGTGTTTTTTTCTTCTCTTCCAATTTAATGTCTTCTTTTCTGTCATTCAATACCTCGTTTGGGGCAGGAATTGGAACTTTATTTTGCATCCAAGCCTTGGGAAAGAAGAGAATATTAAAGTATACTCTAAGTGTGTAAATTATAATGACAGAATGAGAAAGCCATTCTATAATGTCACTGGCTCATTCCAACCTGGTGAATACAAGTCGGCTCAGCTGGTAAACTATCTTTATTTCTAATACTAGTTCTTAGTGACACAGGAATGGAGTCAGGCAAGCACATCACTAGGTAGAAATCGTTAAGTTGATAAAAGCTGCAAGATCTCACATGTTATTAAGATGCAACACCTGCCTGCCTCTTCAAAAGGACACGTGTACTCTGTGTTGAGGGAACAAAGTGGAAGACAGACAAAATACGTTGAAGAGGGTCAACATACTCTCCCTGCTCCGTGTCTCTTTTTTCCCTCTTCTGAGAGCTTGGAATGATAACAAGGAGGTGAGAATAAAAGAAGACCTAGAGAAGATTCATGACAAACTCAGGACTAACTGCAAAGCAACAGATGGGAACTACGTCTAATAATGCCTGAAATATGTGAAGAATGCTCAAAAAATGTCTGTAGTACAGAAATACCTTCAATAGATGAGACAATCCAAGAGAAACCTATTTCTGCACTTCAGTTAGACTCACCAAGCAGAGCCTCCCACCAAGTGGGCAGGGGCGCACTTCTAGTTACTCACCTGCTGAAACTGAGCAGGAATAGGTTTTGCATAAGGAACTTTCTTCTGAGGTACTTTTTTCTGATCCTTTTGCATCACCTCCTCCATTCCCCAATCTAAACCTGGAATTGTCATTTCAATTTCGTTTGATTCATCTTTCCCTGAAACCATAAAGAGAAGTAGTTAGCCAAGGAAGTAAAAGAAAGTGGTCACTTCATCAATGAACACATTTTTGGAAGAACAGATTCTAAATATCATGCAGTTTACATCACTTTTATCAACATTTCTCAACATACATCATTTTGGCATCTTCAACATAATTTAATATCATGATTATAAGAAATAGGTAAAATTACAGAAAAAGTAAAATTTATAGGTACAACTTCTCTTACCCATCTGTTCTTGTTCCATAGCTAATTTTAGTTGTTCTGGTATTCCCATCCCTGGAATTACTGCCAGGCTATTAGGTTCAAGGTCATCTATACATAGGAATACAGCCATTGTCAATAGAGATTTTATAAATGTATCAGGCCAATAAAATTAACACTTTATAAAAATGAAAATTATTGCTGGCGATTTATAAATCCATAAACTATAAAACTAAAATTCGTTTTGCAAAATCTTCTCAACACCTAACACTTTTATAACAGAATATCAGATTTCAAAGACGGATAAACATGCAAGAACCTCACCGTATTCCACTCCATCTTCAGACATTCCAGGCAACAAGTTTAGATTGTATCGATCTCGCATTTTATCACCTGGTCGGTTTCGGGTCCAAAATTTGCTGTCAAAATAAAAGTATTTGGAGGGGGGAGGAGAGAAGCATGGTTTCAGTGTATTTCTGGGCACTTAACAGTACTTAGCAGTCCTCTGGCAAAAACAACAAAGTTTTACAATGCCTTATTCTAAACATTTTTAATATAGAAATATATTTTTTAAATTAGAAGGCAAAACAAAATTCAAATAACAAAGTCATATTCAATACCCAATCTCCTTGTAATATATGTATTTATAAACCACTACTATCATGTCCTTAAGAGTAAGTTAGAAAACAAATTAATACATTCCTATATGAATAAAATATACATTTATCTCCTGCTGCTCCATAAATACAGTAATTCCTTGTTATTTTTGACATAAAGCTTACCTAGTATGGTCATTTGAGCCTGAGCAGAGGATATGTCCAAGAGGATGCCAAGCCAGACTCCAAATCATTCCTTCATGGGCCATCTCCATCCCACCCACTTCTTTCTCTACCCTGTAATGGCACCACAGAAAGTAGTCTTTTTCACAAAAGTTACCCAACCCCTCCCCCACCAAAAAAGACATTTTCTTTTAGTGCAACACAAAGCTACCAAAGTCTGTTACTTTGAATCTGGTCAACTCCACATGTTTCAGAGGTACTGATTTGTCATCAGTAATATAGTCTTTTATCCAGAGAGTACCTCAGAGGGGAAATGCTTCAGAAATGACCTCACCACAAGAAACAAGGAAGTTGGTCATACTCTCCCTTCATGACTTCCATAGCCAAAAAGAGAGATGCTAAGTTTTCTGTTCCAAACTGGGTTTACAGATACAGGACATATGAACACTCAGAAAAAATACAAAACACTATCATTTTTTTCATGTTCAGGTGCTCTCTTCATAAAATTTATAACTTCTTTACATAGTAAGTGCCACATACCCAACATGCCAGAATAACAAAGAGCCATCAGACCCTCCACTGGCAAAAAGTCCTTCGTGAACAGGATGCCAGGCCACAGCTGTAAACAAAAACACGGAGAAGGACAAAACTATTAGGATCTCAGAACACTACAGGTAATAGTCAAAATGAGAAGCATATCATAGCCGCTGACCTGTAGCTTCTTTCTTATGACCTCGGAAGACTTGAAGCTCTTCTTTCAGGTTTCGGATGTCAAAAAGTTTACAGAGGTGGTCACGTGATGCTGTGAGTAGCCAGTTACCGTTGAGATTTAATTTCACTTCCATTACTGTGTTTTTATGGGCATGACTACAAACAAAGTACCAAGAAAATAATCTGTCAGAATTCAAAACAAGTATAAACCAATATAATGGCCATTTTTCTTGAAAAGCTCATGGCAGTCAAGATGGCAAGAACTTTGGCCTAGAAGTAATAAAGCTGTAACGTTATAGGACCATGGCTAAAAGTGCATGTGAAAGAAATAGGTCAAAGACAGAAGGAAATAATGTCCATTATCTAAGCACAGCTTTCACTAACCAGTTAAAATAAGAGAACTTCAACTGGATAGAAAAGTTTATCTGTGAAGCAGGGGAAGCACTTGAACACATAAATTAATATTCGATAAAGCTCATTCAATTTTAAAAATTCAATGAAGCTTCTCTCATTAAGTCAAAGCATTTTTAAAAAGGACACAAGATAGTTTGAGGGTTAATTTGAACTAAAGACTCTGCAACCGCTGAGGCCTGCACGATGCACATCTCCAAGGAGCACCATTCACAAGGCGTCCTATTTGGTTGTGGCCACTGGAGCTGTGCAACAAGGCAGCCTTGCTCCAGCCAGCTCACTCTGGGTATGGCTCAATTCCCAATAAGAGGGACCAGGATACAGCTGCTTAGTCAAAAAAACGTTAACAACATATTCATAGAACTGTGAATGTTTACAGATAATTCAAAGAGAAAATTTTTTATGATGTGGCTGCATCGTAACTAAATACCTCAGATAAAAAATGAGAACTGATTCAAATATGAAGGGAAAATTTCTCTATAAGTAGATGTAGTGAGATGGAGAAAGCTGGGCTGTGTCTAACAAATGGCACACGTCAGGACTTCCCTGGTCGTACAGTGGTTACGACTCCGCGCTTCCGATGCAGGGGGCGTGGGTTCGATCCCTGGTTGGGGAATACGATCCCACATGCCGCGCGGCCAAAAGTTTAAAAAAAAAAAAAAAATGGCACACACATCAATTCCATACAAAATGTATTATGATGAGGAAACAGTAAAGCTAGAAGAGTAGCAATAACCACCTCCTCCCCACCCCCGTGACGCCCAAATTAAATTTAGATGTATGTGGCAGAACAAAAATCAAGCCTTATTTTATTAGGAATTTAGAGAGAAATCATATTTAATAAATAAGAAGCCTCTAGGTGTAAGTCCATCTGTTGTCTACACTACTTTTTCAGGAATACATGAGAGGAAAAAAAAGCTAAAAGGTAAAGAATACAGGCAGCTTTGCTCCCCTTGGTTTAGGGACCAAGGTGGGGTTCCTATCACTTACAGTGTTGCAAGACTCTGCCCAGTCTTGGGATCCCAGAACTTGATTGGCTGTTGACTATCTTTACTTCCTGAAACAACTAACCCTTTTGTTGGATGCCAGTCTACACACTTCACATCAGCACCGTGCCCTGTCGGAAACAAGTTAAGATAAAAACCTAATCAGCATAGATATTTAAAACAGGACTCCATTCTAATTTAAACCAAAGTAGAGAAACCTATTATATGTTTTGATCCTAGTACTCAGTCATCTTAAACTTTTAAAACAAACTCTCTTTGGTCATTGTGTCTGGAAGACTTTTGGGTACAGCAACCTCTCCTCCTATGCCACAATGCACAGGGACCATTCCTCTTCTCCTGGAACTAAGCTCACCTTCTCACCTACTTGCTGGTAGGCCGGTCAAGATTTTTGGAAGCCCCTGTAAGGCTTTGCAAACTTTCCATGATCTTCTATGTATTGTCCTAATTATTAGAAACAGTGCTTGTCATTCACTTTAGCTTTCCTGCTTTGAAGTAGTCCCTATAGATCAAAAGTCCTAAATTCAGATTCAGACACAACCACTTTCTAGATGTGACAATACGAAAAGTATTCCATCTTTCTGATCCCATTTACTGAAATGCAGAATGGGAAAAATAATCCCTGCTTCACTCACACATATGTCAGGTGAGATGCCAATAAAAGCTAGTCTATCGAGTGCTCACTATATGATAGGCAGTGTATCGAGCACTTATAAGCATCACCTCTTTAAATCCTCTCAAAATCCTGAGAAAAGCTAGTCAACAATAACAGGAGCTGGAATCTGAACCCTGTCTGTAGGAATAGAGAGAGTTCTCTTAACCACTGTGCTAGAGCACGAGGTTGCTTCAAAAATGCAACAGATTAACCGTTACTAAAAATTACAAAAGTGAAAACCAGAATTTACAAAACTGAAAAAAATGAGCATGATTTTTGAAAACTTGTTGCTGTACAAAAAGAGCCTCAAAAGTATTTTATATAGCAAATGCACTAAGAAGCAGGGGAAGAGGGAGGTCAACAGCATTTGAAACAGCTCCTTCTCTAACCAGGCTCAAATCCAGCTTCTGTGGAGTATGAGGTGGGAAGCAGGAAGGATACAGAAGAATAGAAAAATAGGGAAGTAGGGAAGAAGGAAGAGATGGTTCTAGAGGCGCTGGAGAGTGAATGTGCACCATGCAGAAGGGAAATTCACATCTCAAGTAGGCAAGGACTTATCTAAAGCTCATCCCAGGGCTGGCGCTCGGGAGATACCAACTCTCTGGAGAAGCTTGGCAACGTGTATTAAAAGCATGGAAAAAGTACATATCCTGCAACCCGGTAACTCCACGTCTCAGAATTGATCATCAGGATACCATGGGTGTCCAAAAAGATTGGCATATAACGATGTTGACCAATATAGTTTATTTTTAAATGCTCCTGAATAGGAACTATACTACAGAATAAATTTCAGCATGGCATATGTGCTCAATGGAATATGATGCACCTATTATAAATGATTCTATAGATAATTTAATGGCATGATTAAAATGTTCATACTAAGTTTATTAAAAAAAACAAACACCAGTGTGTATAGCATTCCTGATGCCATCACTGTAGAAGGCAAACAAATTAATAACGAGTGACTGTGTGTGCATATCTATATAGAGAAAAAAGGCAGGAAGTCTAGACAGCAAGCTGTTATAATATTAAGCTGGATAGCAATTTTAAGGTGATTCTTCTGTTTTTATATTTCCTACAATAAATATATATTATTTTGTAACTAGGATCTGAAGGTGGGAAAGGGAAAAGAGGTCTCGTTGTTGCCTTAATTTTTTACTAAGAACTGAGGATGGAAAAATTGGACAGAAATAGAATTCAGTCCCCCAGCCCCTGGCTTGCCTTAAGAACTTTTAATGTTATTAACAATTTTATCCTTAAAAGATATGGCCAGGGAATTTTAAGACTTTATGGGCCACTATCACCTGAAATTAAATATTATGTATAGATACGTATATATTTTTACCAAATTTGAGTACAAAGTGCGTGAGAAAGTATTTTTAAAATGTGATGCGCTATGCAAAATTGTTCATATTCTTAGCTGCCACCTCTACCCTCACCTTCTCTGGGACACTTTTATTACATAAAGAAAGCTGAGCTTAGTTTAAAGAAGTATATGCAAAAACAAGAAAACTATCAACCCATAAGAAAGGAACAACACTATGTATTTTAGCTGCTTCACTTTTGTTCTCGGAAGTTTTCTAAAATACTTAAGTAGAATTCAAACAAGTGAAAAATCCCGTCCATCCCTTTCTGTTCAATGAATTTACCCATATCCATATATATCACTAATATACATCAAACTGATAGGAACTGATTCTTGGATGTTATTTTATTGGTCACTGTCCCTAATAATAAAACTACTACTACTAGCAAACACATATACTCCTTATGTATGGTAGTAGTCTAAGCAAAGAATGTATACTGAGTCATCATCTCACATGGTTACAAAGCGCAGATAGGTTAAAAAAGTTGCCCACGATTATACAGATGATATGTGGCAGAGCGGACACCTGAACGCAGGGAACCGGCCCCGAGCCACTGCTCTTAATGCCTATTCTATACTGCCTGAGTACATGTGAGAGGTTACTTTGAGAGTTACAGAAGGAAAACAAAAATATGTACCTTCCTATTTGCTTCTCTATGCGTAAAGACTCACCAAAGGACGGTACATTGCAGACAGGGTACTGAAATAGAAGGGGGACTATTCAAGCCCTTACATTGTTTTACTTTTGAAAAATGTACATGTATTATCTACTTTAAAAAATTAAATACAAATAAAATAATCTAAGAAAATATGTACAAAAAAGTATGTGCAGCTTGCTAACATCTGTGGCTTAAAAAGAGAGAGACACACAAACATACACAGAGCACACACATACATTTGCTTAAAAATGCATAAAATGGGCTTCCCTGGTGGCGCAGTGGTTGAGAGTCCACCTGCCGATGCAGGGGACACGGGTTCGTGCCCCGGTCTGGGAAGATCCCACATGCCATGGAGCAGCTGGGCCCGTGAGCCATGGCCGCTGAGCCTGCGCGTCCGGAGCCTGTGCTCCACAACAGGAGAGGCCACAACAGTGAGAGGCCCGCATACCGCAATACAATAATAATAATAATAAATAAAAATGCATAAAATATGTCTGAAAGAATATGAAAGAATCTGATAATATTGACGGCCACCAAGAAGGGGAACTGGTACCCTTGTACCCTGGGAACAAGGGTAAGGAGAGTTCACTGTATATTATTTGGTAATTTTAAAATATTGAAACACATGAAATGATCTATTGAGAAAAATATTCAATTAAAAGATTTTATTTACTAGATAACAGATTGATTACCTATATGAAATCTTTACAAGCAGCATATGTTATTTTCATAATTTTTCATGAAAAAGAATAAACAGATTAAGCTGGCAATAGAAGCAAATTGATATGCAACTGCTTCCTTCTCCAGGGAAAAAAGTTACTGAATTCCCAATGAAGTGACAAAAACTATTTCAAATGATAAAATTCTACCCTCTCATGTCAATATGATACATTTAGATCCAGAAGAATCAGACTGATAGAAATCAGGATTATCCTAAGAAAATAATTTTCAAGGATTTTAAAAAACTTTTATTTTTAAAAGATGGTATTTGGAACCTTGTTCATAACAGTTTAAAAGTATAAAAAATTTCAGAAGTGGAATGACTAAATGAACTGTGCCACAGTCCCAGAACAGAAGAAACATACAACTACTACAATGAAGATTCTGGGAAGAAAGGAAAACGTGCTCATGAAATAAAGGGAACTTTTACAAGCAAACAACACAGGCACAACCTGTGCATATGCTATGAGAATGACTATAAAAATGTACACATATGTTTGCAAAAATGTAGGTACAAATAAGCAGGAAATGAAAAACATATTGGGATAGTGAGAACAAAGGTAAAATTTTTCTATCCACACTTCCTCTAATGTTATACTGTGGTTTTAACCATAAATAACATGGGTTAGATTTGTGTGTGTGTGTGTGAACTTTTTGATATGTTTTTAAAATGAGAAAAAAATGCAAGTTACTTAGCTAGGTAATGTCTTATCCATCAAATTAGCAAAAATTAATTTTGGTGACACCCAGTGTAAGTAAGTTACACTCTTATGCATAACTGGTTGGAAAGTCAATCAGTACAACTTTGCAGGGAGGCTTTTGGCCCTATCAAAATGTTAAATGCTCACAACCTTTAATTCAGTAATCCCTCTGCTAGGAATTTACCCTGTGTTTGTAGCTGTAAAAGCACACCAAGATTTATATACAAAGGTATTTATTACACTGTGTTTGAATTATAAAACTGGAAACAACCTAAATATAAATAAATGAGGGGATATTTAGAAAAATTAAGATAAATCCATATAATTGAATACCATACGGCTGTTAAAACTGAAGCTGAAACTGAATCTGGAGTGACAGAAGTGTTTTATATCTTGATTATGGTGGTGGTTTCAAAAATGAAGCAGTGAGAAGGAACCTTCTGGAGGGACTGAAATGTTATATATCTTGATTATGGTGTATATATTTGTCAAAATTCATAGAACTGTACACCTAAAAAAAGGTAAATGTTACCGTATGTAACTTACGCCTCAATAAACCTGACTTTTAAATAATATAAGCAGAAAAGCGAGGTGTAATTTAGCCCCATTTGGAAAAAAGAAAACTTAAGCTGTTAATTAGTGAGAAGAAATGGTATGGGAATAAGAAGAAGGCATTTACTCTTCTGTACTGCTTGAAGTTTTTAACATGCGCTTTTATTACTTTACTTAACGTCAACTGGCTTTGGTTTCCCTCTATTCAAAACTCAAGGGACTGACTGACATCAGTTAGCGCCTGTGTTTGTCAATACAGAACTAACCAGTGCCTGTGGTCCCGGGAAGATGTGCTTCAGAACCTCAGTGGGAATGAAAGTTTCCGTTGAAAGCTCTTGGACTCGCTATGGCTGAATGAAGTTTCAAGGATAATATGGGTTTTGTGACCTGGCATGCTATATATAAAAACTTAATCTTATATAAATTATTATCTCATAGAAAAATGACTGAGTCCCAAACACATGGCTTATCAATTTCAACCATTAACCCTAAAGAACGCCTTTACAATAATTTTTATCATTTCAAAGGTCCAGAATTTCAGGATAGAATCATTCAAAGTTCTTTGTAATCCCCAAACATGAAAATTTCAAGACTGCAGTATTTGCAGTGCTGAAGCAATTAATACAGACTTCATGGAAAATTCATTCACGTGACAACTGTTTTTTATTGGCCTACTGACCTAGATATTTTAGTACTAAAAACATCTTGCTAATGGCTCAAGATTTTAGGACTGAAAACTTCTTGCCAATGAAAGACCAAATATTTTTTAAAGTGGCATTTAAACGTTTCAGAATCCAGCCCATAAAAAATACAAAGATAAAACTCTCAACACCACCAAACCTCCTCCAGATACTATAAAGCCTAACACAGGAAAACGTGGAGCCCTGCAGGGGACTGACAGGAGTCTAAAGGTAGATTGTAGTAAACACATTCAATCCTTAGTAGGATGGCAGAGCTTTAAGAAGCCAGCGATGTGGGCACAGAGTTACCAAGTAAAAACTCTAGGATCCCCAGGAAAGGTAACAAGTAGCTGGGCCATACTGCAACTAGAAATGGAGGCTATGCTTAAAGAAAGATTTCAATATTGAGACTTGGAGATACAACTGCCAAATTCTAAAATATCCCAGTTGCAAATTATCAAATAAAAAACAAGACTGTCATGATAAATCTACACGTGACATTCCCTTTGAATGCTTTTAAATATTTAAGAACTTAACCTGCGCTGTTCAATACAGTAGCTATTAGCCACCCGTAGCTATTTAAATGTTTTAATTTAGATTAAAAATTAGGTCACTCAGTCACACTAGCGACATTTCAAGTGCTCAACAGCCACCTGTGACTAACAGCTAGCATACTGGACAGCGTAAACACAGAATATTTCCATCATCTCAAGAAGTCCTATTAGACAACACTGATTTAGACTGTAATTAGACATTTTAAAGAAAGTTTCTCCTTGAATTTCCATAATCATATTATTTTTATTCCCTATCTGTTACACAATGAATAGCAACAACAAAAAAATTACCTTCAATTGATACTTGAGCTAGGGACGACCTACAAAGTGATACAGTCTTGTAATTTTTACAAGAGAAAACTGAGGCCTAAAAGAGTTTTAGGCCAGTGGCCAGAGGTGGCCGGGACTGCCTTCTTTCCATTCCAATCTTCCCTTCACCTCACTAAATATAACGTCCAAATGAAGTAGCAGAAGAGGTCCTTTTGTTTTGTTTCACCTATCAAATTTTGCTTGCTCAAATGTAACTGAGGAGGGTGTGGAAGGCAAACTTCTACACACCTTTCCGTCTCTCAGAACTGTACAAGAACAGAACTTAGGGGTAAAATCTAAAGATAAACACATAAAAAAGATTACTTGTTAACTATCTGAGAAGTAACCAGATTGACTTGGAAGACCAGGGTCCTGTTAAATGTGGCAACCATGACCCAACTCCACCCAAAGAAATTCCAAATTAATCTAACCATACTGGGTTACTCTCAGAGCTTAAACTTTGAGGGCAATGAGTTCTGCATCATTTCTTTGCTAGCTAAACATTCCCTCAGGGTCCGAGCTAAATGAATAGTGACAGAATTAGCATCTCTAAGAGAGTGGTGGCATTGCTCTGCGGATTAACCTGGGTCTGACATGCCAGAATTGTTTAGCTTATTACTTCATAATAATTATTTGCAGAAAGCAACCATTAATTGTGCATTAGAATTTATACCAAATGGGAGGTAAACAGTAATTTTACTTATTCCACTTGATTATACTTTCACACATTCATCTATCTTTCACTTGTTCACTAATTCAAAATAAGTTTGCTCAATAGCAACATTTATTGGGTTCCTATTACGGGTGGCTCTACCTCTAAAAGATGTGATCACCAAATGAAATAGAACTGAACACTGGGGAAGTATCTGTGGAATCACACAGTCCAGGTACAATAACTTTCAAGAAAGTTAATACTTAGAATAAAGAAGTTTTCTGAATATAGACTGAAATTAAGCCAGCAAACAATTAATGCAGGTGTTTTAGAGACCCTCTCCACAAAATGAAAACAGGAAAAAAACCTCTTTTAAAAACAATGTTACATGACTATGCTTGAAATAGGAAGTGCACCTTCCTATTTCCAAAAAAAAGATTTTTCCTAATGACAAAATGCTTAATGTGTTGTTGTTGTTTTTAAAGGAGATCCTAGAAATATTATGCAGAGACTCCTTAATAAACCCTAAAATTCTATGAATAATAGGATAGATGGTTAGGTCCTTAGCTGTTTGGCGAACAGCTCTAGACTTACTTTTGTAGAAAGTGGAGTCTTCCTGTTGATTAATAATTTCCAATCTCAGAATCGTAAAGTGTAGTGCAGTGGACGCTAGCCGCCAACAAGGGAACAAGGTCTGTTTTTGTACTCTTCCCTTACCGGAGGAGATTCCCTGGCCTCTGGGAAACTGTATGTAAACTTTGTGCCCCTGTGCATTTTTCAAGAACCTCATCTCTCCTCCACAGCCTCACCAGATCCTAAGGGACCTATCATCCCACAAAGGTAAACAGCCCTGCCTTAAGACAATGCATATGACCCCAAGGCTCGGTGAAGAGTCTGAAAATCAAGATACAGAGTTTTATTTGAAGGTCAGAAATAGTGTCCATTTTCCCATTTTATTTTTCCTGGATCAGACCATTATATGAACAAATCTTAAGGAAAATTTCTTTTATACATAGCTTACAAAAAGCACCAAGATTTTCTAATACAGGAAGGAAAAAAGCAAACAAAATTTAAGCACCACCTCGTACAACATTAACAGCTGAAGAACTGTTATTCAAGAAAGTGTGTCAAACATTAACAAACTCAAGCTACTTCCAGCCACAAGAACATAAAATGTAACAGATCAGTTCAAGGCAAAGGTATGTGTAGCTATGGTCCATAGCCAAACACTTCAGTAGGTCAGCGGAATCAAGAATTTAAAAAATTAAGGAGCATAAGCAACTTGTATGTTGGTCAATGAATATGCAATTTATTAACATTTTTACCTTCCTTTTTTGCAGAATGATTTTAAACTTGATCCAACACTGAACATCAACTGGAAGTAATTACTATCTTTGTCATTTAAATCTAGAAAGTTACATTAGTAAAAAACTATAAAATTAAATGGAAAATAAATTTTAGGAAGAGTACACCTCTAGGCAGTGTCTACACAAAGCATATTCCAAGCAACAACAGTGCACAGAATCATGGGTGAAGGGCTTCTCCGGTCAAATAGCTGGGCAATGCTGAAGTTTAGAAATTGACAAGTTTCTCTTCACGTCTGAGAGCCTTCGGTGCTGTCAATATGTATTACAAATCTGACCACAAGCCTTTTTTTTCTCAGAATACTTCCCAGTCCCTCAAAAGACCAATCTGTGAAATTTTGAAATGCTAGCTTAGGATGTGGTCTGGCAATGAGGAACCTAAATTCAGGCCAGCAGACACCTCTGGAGCAGGAGAGGAGCAACTAAAGGGACCTTTAACCATACCTGTGATGTGTGTAATGTGTACTTCTTTTGAAAATTCAGAAGTAAGTATGGAGAAATGTAAGGATTTGACAGAGCTGAGTGGTAACACTGTTATAACTCAAGTGTTATAAAAAACAGTTAAACATACGGTGTCAGAAAAGCATCCAATATACAAACAAAAACAAACTCAAATGGCATAGGGGGTAGACACATCATAAATTTGCCCATCTTCTACTTAACTTACATATTTAATTTGCGTATGCAAGTAAAATGGTTTCTATTTATTTGTACCATGTATTTATATGGTACTGACAAAGGCTGACCTAAATGAAATTGTCAAGTAGGTTAAAAATTGAAATTAAACATACATCTCATAAGATTAATGCCATGTAACTACTTCTGGCATAAAGTGAAAAAAATTATGAATATATGACTAAGTATATAATTTCTGAGTCCAATTAAAAATTTAAAGTATTCAAAAAAAGTACAAGGCTATTTTGGAGAATATTTATCAAAGCAGATTAAAGCAAAGGAATGCAACAACCAAATATTCTTTCAGCCTCATTGCTGTTGTACTCCCCCAATTGCTGGATGTTAACAATCAATATATCAAAGCACTTCAGCCATTTGTCTGGGATGGGAGATACTTGGGGTCCCACGCAACACAGAAGCCAGCCACAAAGTCCTTTGTAAGAAAGGGTACACTGGTGTGTGCATGTGTGCGCATGTGTGTGAGCACGTGCATAATTAGTCAAAGTTCTCTAGTAAACATTTCTGCACACATTCATAATTCAATAGTAATATACAGATGACACAATATTCTTTTAAAGGATCAAGAAGAAAAGCATATAGCCATTGCTTGAAAAATTAGAAAGAAAATGTAAAACCAAAAACTCCTTTAAAAGAATGAGCAGGGGGCTTCCCTGGTGGCGCAGTGGTTGTGAGTCCGCCTGCCGATGCAGGGGACACGGGTTCGTGCCCCGGTCCGGGAGGATCCCACATGCCGCGGAGTGGCTGGGCCCGTGAGCCATGGCCGCTGAGCCTGCACGTCCGGAGCCTGTGCTCCGCAACGGGAGAGGCCACAACAGTGAGAGGCCCGCGTACCGCCAAAAAAAAGGAATGAGCAGGACTAGCAGAAAGTGCAGTACCTATGTGACATTAATAATAAAGTTATTAGTGCCAGCAGGTACCTTGGCCAAGAATGAAGAGAAGTCATGATTGAAACTCCTAATAAAGAAAAAGCAAAACCATTTATAATGATACTTTAGGGTACTTCTAGAGTAAGCCTTCCTTCTGAAAACAAGGTAAAAAGTATGGTGCACCCAGTTGGCCATCTTAAGGAGACTGTTTTTTTAAGTTGAAGTTTAGATACATAAAAGCAACACATAATCTTGGTCAAAGCAGAATTAATTAACCCCATGGCAATCATAGCCATGCACAGCATCAACTGTACTTTGAATCTCTGAGTTTTGCCAGACTATTCTTGGGTATATCTGCACACTTTTGGTAAATGTGGTTCCCTGTATAATCCTCTCCATCTACTACTATTCACCTCTTGGAAGAAAGGAAGGTACAATGGCAAGGTTACAGAAATTTACCTGTACCAGAACAAAAGGGTTATGTGAACCCCTAAATACTGCTGGGGGTAAGTATATAGCACATGATTCTAAGCACATTGTGTAATTTCTACCTATAACTAAAACTTTTCCTACAAATATTCATTTGTAGGAATTACACTCCAATTGGATCATTACCCTCCAATTGGATCTTGATAATTATCTTAATTTCTGTTTCAAAGCAGAAATAAGATAACGGAGAAAACCTCAACTGGGAGCTGGTCCTATTATCTAGTTTCCATCACAGTAAAAACATATTCCAATAAAATATTCAATAGCCCATAGTGATATAAATAAATAATAAATAAGAGGGGGAGAAGAGCTGAATTTCTCATACGTGAAAATTCCAAATAACTTAGGTTCACCCTCAAGGATGTGGAGCATAATTCCCAACCCCTTTGGTGTGGGCTGTGCTTCACGACTTCCTTTCAAAGAGAACTGTATGGAGGGGGGAGAAAGAGTAGCCTTACACTGGAGAACTCTGACAAACACTGCTTCAACCTGTTGACCAAAGTCAACATCAAGTCATGTTGATAGTATACACCCTCTTGCTCTGATGTGATAAAAATGGCACTTCACCTCTGTGATCTACCTCCCCAAATCCCATAAAACCAAAACCAATCATGAGAAAAATATCAGCTAAAACCCAACTGAGGGCCATTCCACAACTAGCATAATACTCATCAAAACACTGGCAGCAAGAAGACAGAGGAACAAAATCTTCATAGTGCTAACATGGGGGAGAAACTTTGAATCTAGAATTCTGAATCCAGCCAAAGCCTCATTATAAATGAAATGAAGACGTATAATAAATTTTCAAAATTTTGCCCATAGGTCTCAGAAAGAAAAAAAATTTTTGACCGTTCTAGAAATGTGGAAACCAAGTAATACTGGTTAGGAAATGTGAAAATCCAAAGCAGCTCAAATTAAACTTAACATATTATAAAGAATACCATTATTTCCTCATGGAGGTGTTTTAAAATCTGCCATCTTCTTGTACTTTGTTGAATGAATGAATGAATGAATGTATGATGAAAAGCCCAGAGAAAAAAACCCAAAAAACCAAAATTGTGTTCTTAGGAAAAACCGATCAGTGTTTCATTTTGCCCTCCTCTCTTGAGCAGCGTCGTGAATCACAAAAATTCTCATCCCACCTACAATCTACCATATACTTCCTTCCCTCTGGAAGAAATAACCACAAGATAAAGTGAGCTTTGTCCAACAGGTGCGCAGGTACAGTGTCAGAAGAGTTTTCTTTGGAATCAAGGAAAGGATAATGTTAAATATAGTTTAATTCATGTAGGTACTATGTTTAGTGCTCATGTGCTATACAATGGTTATTAGTAAAAAGATTTGAAGTGAACTTGATCTGTTTAAACCTCAAATGTCATTTACCATCTTATATAAGTTACTTAACCCTTGCTAAGCCTTTATATTTCCATGTGTAAAATGGACTACTCAATCATTGGGTTGTTTCAGGAATTAAATGAAATGTATGAAGCACTTAGCATCATGCCTAGCACACATTTTGAATAGTCAAATTTTAAAAACTCTTGTTTTGATCCAATCTCTGCCCTGAAGAAGCTCACCATAAGGACAGAGATTTCCATGTAGAGCTATTCAGCAAGAGCTGTCACTACCATGAACAGAGTATGGGAAAGCAGAAAATGGCTCGATTTGAAAGTACTTCCCACAAGTGAGACTTAAGACTTCGCTAAATTTCAGTCTTCAACTGACCCAAGAAAAAAAGAACACGGAGTTCTAATTACCAACATCCAACCTAAGTATTAGACTTGACCTAACGCCATTTCTCTCTGAGAACTGGAAAACCTACAATGGGGGCCATCATTGCCTTTATTATATTATTTTGACTGTGTTTTAAGACAGGTAATACTTTTGATGACAGATAATACTGTTAATTCCGCTAGACTAAATGGCAGTCTCCAATCCTGAGATAAAACCAATCACTTTTTTTTAATATTAAGTAAATATTTGAAAATTCTCTCTACATTTTTTTCTATTTTTATTAATATTAACACATTTCTAGGGGAAAAAAAACCTACGGGAAAAATACTAGGTTTAACTCAAGCGTCTTTCATTTATTTTAATTGATCACTTACCTCTAAATTCCCCCAAATGCCATGGATTACCTTAAACTAGAAATAAATGATTAAAAACTTATATGTATAATATTTCTTAAGAAATGGAGAAATGACAGAAGTTGGAAGAATACCAGGAGGGAGGTAAGGGAAACTGTCTCAAGGTCACTAATGTGAAGAAGGAATTGAGTCTTGGAATAAATCATGATTTTACTACTAAGTTAAATTATGTATGCAAGCCCCTTCCTAAATTACTTTGAAAGATTTACAGTGGATGCACTTATTTCCCACGACTGTCACTGACCACAAACGTTATAAAAATTTCAAAAAACTTCAACCTAAATGTGGGCAATTCTCCAAAAATAGATGGGCTCAGTGATGAATAAACCATAGCACAGAAATAAAATACACAAAGGGCTGCTGGGACCTTAAAAAGACTCTAGGCTCCAGGACAGCTCAGTGACGAAGGCTGTGATGCTGTAATGAGGGTAATTACAGAACTCTCCACAGAGCAACTTGTCCAGGCCCCTCCTCCTGCCTTCCCATTTATATAGAAGAGCTGCACTCAGCTAAAGCCAGACATCGGCTTTCTAAAACAAAGCAATATTAAGTCTGGGAAGAAATCCCAGAACAGGACTTAAGGCTGGAGGGAAAAGCAGCACAAAGCTTGTGCCAATGCTATACTATGACCCTGGAGGAAGGAAAGGAGAAGGGAGAGGAGAGAAAGAAGGAAAGAGGAGGGGAGATGAGACAGGAGAGGAGGAAAGGAGAGGGGGAAAGGGGAGAAAGGAAGGTAGTTCCATCCACCCAAGGGTGAAATAAACTGAGCACTGCATCTCAGAATACAACACACTTACTTTCTTACTTTGGCAACCGTGGCAGTAGCCCGTTTACTCCAAGACTGTCCTTCCCCACACAGCTCACTACACACACGCACACACACACACGCGTGTGCACGCACACAGAGTCCACAGTGAGGTCTATTATTGAGCAGAGAGTCCTTTGGGCCAGTGGACTTACTCAACTGCAAAAGAAATGAAAAACAGCTACTTATACTAACCAACACAAATCTTCATTCAAGTATTAGGCCAACCAAGGATCACTGGACATTTGAGAAAAATCAAACAGGAGGAAAGAGAAAGACCAGGAAAAAAAAACAGATTAAGTGATTCTAGGGAAAACAAATAGGAACAGACCCAACCAAACTAAACACGCATATACACTCATACACACACACCTCGATTACTATGCTGAAAGTTTTAAAGGCTATGTGCATTTCAAAAAAACAAACAACAAACCAGGCCACCATGAAAAATGAAAAGACCAGAGAACCACTAGGGGGTCCTGGAAATTAAACACGGCAGTGGATAAAATAAAAGTTTCATCAGAAGGGCTGAATAACAGATTGGGCATGATTGAAGATCACACTCTGGAAGATAAAATAAAAGAATTCTCCCAATACTGGGAGCAAAAGATGGAAACAGAAAATATGAAAGAGGTAATACACAGTAGATAGCTCCAAGAGGTCCAACATTCATATATCAAGTTCCATAATACAAGCAGAGACAGTACGAAATGATAATCAAAGAAGAAAAACCCTTTGACTAGAATAAAGATTTGAGATTGTAGATCAAAGTGAGCCAATGAAGATGAAGTTTAAAATCTTACACCTATACCCACAGTAAAATAATAATAATAATGATAAAATAAGTCCACAGAAAAAAAGAAATCATTTAAAAATCATTCAGAAGGGAAAACTAGGTTACATACAAAATAATGAGAACTGGAATAGCATATGACTTCTCATCAGCAGAACTGACAGAAGATAGTAGAAGCCTTCAAAATCCTGAGGGAAGAGAATTTCAAACCTAGAATCTGAAACCCAAACTATGAGTCAAGTATGATGGCAAATTATAGACCTCTCCAGACATCAGAATTTTGAAATTTACCTCTCAAGCACTGTTTCGGGGGGGGGTGGGGGGGTGGGGGGGTATATTTTTAATTAAATTGAAAAACAAAAACAAAAACAAAACAGAGTGGACTTAACAGGGGAAGGCAAAGAAATCCCAGTATGACTGCAGTCACAGGCACAGAAGACAATCAGTCCAAATTAGAGCAGGAAGTCAGAGAACCAGTTGAAGAATATCTTCAAAAATAAAAATAAAATGCATTTACTATAATTGCAAAATTAAAATTAAAAAACTTGCTACGATAAAGGCTTTTAGTGCCATTAAGAAAGAAGGGAAAGTAATTACAAATTATAAGAAAAACTAAAGCAAACTTAATTATGGCATTACTTTCAACAGTTTATAGGACAATCGATGTAAGAAAACAGAGTCTCACTTGATCTTGGTAATCTTCAAGCAGGTCAACTTTTAACTGCCATAGAGTTTATTATAAACCAGCTTGTACTACTTGTTTCTGAGATCAACAGGCTCATTCATATTCAAAATTCTACTTATTGGTTTCATTTTTTTTTTAGAACTGAAACCTTGGTTAAAAATCCTTGGAGAGATAAAAGGGAGAAAAGTAGAAAAGATACTGAGGGGCATAGATTTCCTTAGGTAACATAATGGTGAGTCAAGGAACATTGCCTAAAGTTGGTGGCCCCCCAAAATAAAGAACTAAGAACATTTAAAGCTATATGGGAAACTATCAAAACAACTACAATTCATAACAAAGCCCAGAAGGTAGAAGGCAAGGCTGGTGGTGTAAGTACTTGAAATTCTTCACCTTTCATGATAGGTAGTAAACAGACACTGTGTCAGGTAGATATACCAAGAAATATTTAAAATTCTGATGGTAACCACAGGAATAAACAAATTAGTTTAAAAGGATTATCCACATTCCATCCCTCTATGGTGCTGGAGAAAAGATTTTACCATATGTGCATTTTATTTATAAATTTTTAAAAATAAGCTTACATTTTTAAATGGTAGAAATTTCCTCAAATGTTAAGCCTACAGTATCTCTAGAATTTCTGGCTGGATCACAACATTCTTAAAGTTTATCATTAACGACTCCAGGATGGTGAGGACAACTCAGAAGTATCTTCCAAAAGTTTGAATGGTCATGCTCTGATCCATCAAGTTTACTGCTAGGATTCTATCCTAAAGGAAAATTTACTTAAGTGGGAACAAATATTAAGGTACAATGAAGCTTAGTGAACAACTTTGTCTTTGTAAAACTTCTTGCAAATCCTAAATGTCTTGTCACTGAGAATGGTAAAATAAGCAAGCTATGGTAGATACACGCTATGTAATGTTATAGAGCAGTTACTTTAAAAAGACTGGAATAGTAATGACACGGAAGAATGATCATGACATACTGTGTTGTGAGAAAAGCAAACAGCAGAAGAATATATGTAGTATAATCCCGTTTCAGTAGGTTTTAAAAAAAATTTTTTTTGTATATGCGTAAGAGTTGTAGAAACATTCACACCAAACTATTAATGGAATAGTGATGACCTCTGAATGTGAGATTGGAAACAGGGAGGGCAAGACACTGACTTGTTACTTCTAAGTGTTTGAACTCTTTATGAATGTTTATTACCCCTGTAAAAGGCAGAAAATTCTCAAGAAAACATCGTCAACATTAATCCTACCCAATTCTTTCCTTACCTTTCCACCCCTCCATTCCCCCAACACTGATGCATAATAGATCTCAGCCTTCCATATGGCACATGGTAGGAATGTGTGAATCCAGACATTACAATTCTCTCCAAATCTCACTTCCACGTGATACAGAGAATATACTTGTTGTCATGCATGACTGATGAAAAAAATGCATCTTAAAATGTTGCATGTGGTCTTCAGCTTGGTTGGTTAGGAAATGGTGCTGCTAATAAAGCCAAGGTTGCAAGTGATATCCACATATAGGTCAGTAATTGTTATGAAGTCAGCCTGCATTTGTACTCATCATCTGTCATCTTTCTGGTGACAGAACAAGATGTGGAAAAATCAACATAAACCCATTTGAACTAGTGAGAACACTTCTTAAAAGATACATACTGATAGTGGGCTTCAGTCTCTTGGTTGTATTCTGAACACATTTGTGTAGACGTATGACCGCAGTTTATACATTTCTTTGCCAGTCAACCACACTAAGTTGTGTCATCAGTGTTTCCCAGAGAGAGAATGCCGGTTAACCAGGTATCTGCAGCAACACTGCCTGTCTGTGCTCTGTGGGACCAATGTGATGTTGGGATGTGTGGGACCACAACGTTCTGTTTCTGGTCTTTAATTCTCATCTTCAGCCGTCATACCAAACACAAAATCAAAGTAATGTGGCAGAGTGAAGGTTTCTCAACCTTAACTGTGCTTGAAGAATGATTTTTCTTTTACTGCTCATTTTTAGAAAATGCAACTATATAAGGAGAAAATCAAAGACTGAAGAAAAACAGAATATATAATATATAAACAGAACTTATAATGTGACTGCATTGCTAGAAATGGAGTATGTGATTTTGATCTAACTTAAAATGTCTATTTAAAATGCTCAAATAACTCACACTGCAGAGATCTATCATTTTTTTGGCCATTATATCCTTTCAAGATATTATAAACCTAGTAAAAAATAGCAATGGGAAGAAAATTCTGCTGCATCTACAGAATAACTTAGTATATCTTATATTCACCAAATATGAATTTACCTAACTAGAACTCAAAAAAAACAGCTAGTGATTCTCAGGAAAGATTCAAATGTATTATCTATTCAAAATCCAAACAAGCAAGCAACCAAAAAAAGGAACAGAACTTTAGGGACAGTGCATGGGGAAAGGTGGGAGTGAATTATTGCCTTAAGGTAATGCTGTGATTGTGAGATGACAGTGGAAATAAAGTATGAGGACTTATATAAATAAAGCTTTAAAAAATAAGTCATAGTTCCATTTCAATGTTATTTATTTAAATGTGGCTTACAATACAATTAATTTTATCAATGACACATCTAAACCTAAGAATCACTACTGAAATAGGATAATCATATGACAACCCATCCCAATTCTTGATCTAGTAATCTCCTCTTAAATAAACCCTTTATAATATCTTTCCTAATCAATTCCAACTTCCTCTTAAACCAAATTAACTTAAATGTGTTACTTTCTTTACACCCTCCATGCTTTTTGCATCTTTCCTAGCACATATATGACCTTAAGCAACATTTACTTCATGCCTACAACATGAGAAGTGCCTTCTTCTGTGTACTTCTGGGACCCTCACAACAACCCTGTGAGGTAGGTACCATTAGCTCCACTTTACAGAGGAGGAAGCGCATACTGAGAGAGACTGACCTGCCCAATAGCAGAGCTGGGATTCAAAGCCAGACCTGCTGCTCTCAGATGAGTAACGTTTAAAGTACCCCAGATGAAAAAACAAGGATTGCCCAAGGAGAAACTATGACTGTAGCCAGAATTTTGGAGCAGCTGGAGAAGAGGTTTCGACAACATTAATGATTTCTTCTTCCTTGTCACTTAAACACTGTAAGCAGCAATTACACTATATTCTCTTATACTTTATTTAAAAAAAAAAATTTTTTTTTTGGCCGTGCCACATGGCATGCGGGATCTTAGTTCCCCGACCAGGGATTGAACCCGTGCCCCCTGCAGTGGAAGCGGAGAGTCCTAACCACTGGACCACCAGGGAATTCCTGTATTCTCCTACATTTTAAAGGTAGCAATACACAAACAGAAATTTTACCCCTCTCTTTTTTATAGAAAAAAAAAAATGACACATTACAAACAGACTTACACTCATCATTGACTATAAAAAGACACAGTAAACTGGCACTATTTCACAACAACCCTTATGGTAAGTGGATAGTTACAAAGAAAACACAGATGCAAATCTACTGGTTATAGTAAATAACATGAAAAGTGAATTTTGTGGGGATCATGAAAATGGGTTGCTGCCCAGATTTAATTTTAAATTACAAAACCTTATCTAGACACTTTAAATCAAGAGAATGTACCACAAACCTTGTGCCTAAATTACATGAAGATGTATTCTGGCATCTACATTTGGCCCAGATCAACCATATTCTAATGCTACTACGGCTCTACTGGAAGCATCAGGAGTCCGGAAGCTGTGCAGTCTAAATCCTTCCTTCAAGGCTTTTGAGATTCTCATCAACATGCAAAGCTATCGTGACGATTTCAACGACAAACTATGATTGCGTTCTTTATTTCTACAGGAAACTTCTAGAGACCAGTGGCAAAACTAGTAGTGCCACATGAGGAGACTGGTTTCCTACAGTGTGTCTGGCTTGTCTAACGGAGCGAGACAGTTTGAATGCTCTAATCATGTGACACCATCCTAATGTGCTCTATACTTTTAATAAGTACCCACAGCCAAGTCTTAATTACAAACCGAACTTTTCTAGTATTAAAACTTACTCAGTTTTTACCAAATGACAAGAAGATTCAGTATTAAAAAGACACCCAGTTTATTATTCAAGGTAAAGATTCAACAGAAGAAGCCTATCTTGCAGTTTCCTAGGAGACAAATGTTGTTCTGAAGACCTTCACATTTAAAAAAAATTATCTCCAGACTTGCAAGAACAGATGCTCCACAAATACATGATTTTTAAAAGCTACCACTTTCAAAATCACAAAAATGGTAAGAACTACCTCATTAATCATAGGGATATTTTTCTATGCACTATAATACAATAAGACAATGCTTACTTTAGTATATGAAATTAAGGTACCATTAAAAGTGATGCTTTTAGGGCTTCCCTGGTGGTGCAGTGGTTGAGAGTCCGCCTGCCGATGCAGGGGACACGGGTTCGTGCCCCGGTCTGGGAAGATCCCACGTGCCGCGGAGCGGCTGGGCCCGTGAGCCATGGCCGCTGAGCCTGCTCGTCCGGAGCCTGTGCTCCGCGACGGGAGAGGCCACAGCAGTGAGAGGCCCGCGTACCGCCAAAAAAAAAAAAAAAAAAGTGATGCTTTTAAACCAAAAATCTCCAGCTATCACTTGTATTGCTCATGAAGACAGGAATAAGTGCTTGACTCCCTCCTCCAAGCCCAGGGCCTGGCACCTAGCTGGGCACACACTGCACAGCAATTACTTAAATAAATGAATAAATATACATTTCTTTTCAGTGATCTTTGATGCACATGAATAAACTACAGGGTGGAGTTTCAAAACATGGTCCTTTTTTTTGCCTTAAGTCAACCTGAGAGTTCATAAAGAATTTTACAATTATTATAATTATTAATTGTAAGGCTTTTTTAAACAGTGTTCATAGTCTTAAAAACCTTTAAAATCCCTTTGGTGTATACTGCTATGTATTATATTAACAAAGACAACAGAGAAAATAAACAGTTGACTCTTCCCAGATCTAAAGAACTCCTAAAGTATGAAAAACTAATTCCTAGACACTAAATTTAGTAAAATAACCCTAAGATCCCCAGAGAGATTAATGCAGCAAAACTGACCCATCTTATTTCTTAAAAAAGGACATGTTTTTACCCACTAAAGGTACCCCGTGCTTTTCGAAAGTTCGCTTTACACCACTTTGCTTTTATGAAGGATCTACATTAGTACAGACATACCTCTAAGATATTGTAGGTTCGGTTCCAGACCACCATAATAAAGCAAATATTGCAATAAAGCAATTCACATGAATTTCTGATTTCCCGGTACTTAAACTTATTTACACATACTGTATCTATTAAGTGTGCAATAACAGTATGTCTTAAAAAAATGTACCTACCTTAATTAAAAACTAATGCTATTGGAAAATGGCACTAATAGGCTTGCTTGAAACAGGATTGCCACAAACCTTCAATTTGTGAAAAATGCACTGTCTGTGAAGTGCAACAAAACGAAGTACAATAAAACAAGGTATGCTTGTACCTGTTTTTGCTAACAGAAAGAAATCCAAAGAGAATTTCTGCTTTTGCAAAAAATGGCAAAAAGCATCTGTTTTGCAGCAAAATCGAGACAGAGGCAGTGGACACCCTGAGCAACAAGAGTGGCGCCACCAAGCTCCTTCCCTAGGAACTACACTCAGCATCTCAGCGGCAAGCCATGGTAGTCTGCGAGCACCTACACTTTGTCTCGATTTATTTTGTGCATCAGTTGGCAAGCTGAGTCCTACTTTAGGATAGTGGGGGAAACCTGTAATTACTTCTAGCCAGCTGAAAACTGGCATGATTCCCAACTGCTCTGCTTTGTAAAAATATACCTGTCAGTATCACCACAGCTTGTTCAAGTGACAGACCTAACAGGTCACTGCTATTAAATCCTGACCTCCCCCAGCTGGTCCCTACATAGTGAGAAGCCAGTTGGACTTAAATGCTATTGGGGGGCTGGGGGTGGGGGAAGCAGTTGCTGATCTCTGAGAACTAACCTGAGGCTCACAGCTAAGCCTCCATGTTATTAAAAACTGATCCGACATTTACAGCTAAACCATTTTGTTCTCCTGTTGGACAATCTCACTAAACATCTGTATCAAATTAAGTCATTCTGAGATCACGATGACGTGAAACAAAAACAAGGTCCTGCACAACCTGCAAAATACCAAACATCTCTCTTATGCTAAAAGAGTGATAGCCCTCACTTCTTTGAACCCTTACGTCAATTACCCAAAGTCCAAATCCTGTAATATAATCTTTATAATATCCTCTCTTACTGGGATACCCTGTGGTTCCCTGTGGTCTGTGTTCTTTGCTTAAGACGAGTAATAAATCCAATTTGTTCAACTAAAGGTATGCTCCTGGTGGTCTCTGACTCCAGGCACTTACACTTGTCAATACTAATGGTAGAATAAAACAGACTAAGTGTTCTGGGGTTACAATATGACTCTAAAACATGCCTTATTAATACACATCTCATCATCCACAGGGAGGTAAGCTTTGGATGATTTTGGCATAAGATTTCTTCCTTTTTGCTTTCAATGTCAAAGCCATGCTAGTATGTGCTGAAGAGTTCAGATAAAACAAAAAGCATTACTGCCCATCATACTGAGAAGGCACAGGAGATGCCTATCTAGCCCAGCTGACCAGGAGAATGAGCAGGAGTTCATCACGTGTCATCTCCACTGGAGGCATGCTCAAGCATCTGGGCTACACCCAGATTCACAAGTATTTTTAAAAAAGGGCTCCAGGAAAATACTCAGCAATAATAAAACCAAAGGTATGTAAGGAAAAGGTGGAAGAAAATAACTCTTTAAAAAAAAAAAGTGCTCACCATAACTACTGGAAAATCTAGATAATAGGTTAGTATGAGAAGAAAATGAAGATTTTCATATGTACTTTTCCACTGAAAGATTTTTTTAGATGTGCAAAAGTTTACAGCTGAACGTTACTTTTGTAAGAATTAATCACATCCAGACAGAGGTTAAAAAAACCAAGAATGCCAACTTAAAACGAACAAGTTTCTATAACACAAACAAATCTACTAGGCACGAAAATCAGCATTTTGTCAAAAGTTTTTTTAAAGCTAATCTATTCACAACTATATGTTTAACACAAAAGTTAAAAACTAGAAGTCTTAAAGAACCTGAGGATAATAATTTTTAAAAAGCCCCTCTCTGGCCCAAAGAAAAAACAGAAAACATCTTTTAACTTATCAACTATAAAATCCGCTTTAAAAGAAAGAAAGAAAAAACAAACTATGAAAAGAAAAATCACCCATTCCTTACCTTCCAGATATAACCAGAAGATTTTCATGTCTAAGGCTGGGGACAGGCGTAAAGGTATGCCTGTTCCCCTAGTGCCTACTGTGTCCTTCCTGGCCACAGAAGATGTGCGTTTGGAGTCTGAGATCCCAAACATGAAAGTCACTGTCTTCACAGGCACATCATCTCCTAGGAACCTGCACTGTGCGGACATTTCGGGTGAGAGAAAACATTCTCACCACCACTGCCCTCTAACACGTAGCACACAAAGTGATGCATACATTACAGTCTGCTTTCCCTTGTCACAGGCACTACCGTTTACTTTCTATGGGTCGTGAAAACCTGGTTATTCAACGAGTAGAAGGAGCAACGATTTAAGCTCATCTTCTGATGCCATCATGCAGTTGAAAACCATGACTTCAATATAGCAATAAAAAATGTTTAGAAGTTTGTTCAAAGACAATATACATTATAGCATGTAATGTCTGTGTAACTTATAGTAGGAAAAGGAAGTTTGTGGTAAATGAGGTAATAAAAGATTTTAGGGGACAACGGGCTAAATATTCATAAGTTACATTTTACAGTAACCTCCTCCGTAAATCTCTGCTAAATTTATTTTTTTCAAGAAATGCAAATTTATTGCCTGCTGGATTTTAGCACATTTAATTCAAATGTGATTGTAAGATAATGATGAAGGAAACACCACAATATTGACTACTCTCTCTTTACAGTCTAGACCTTAATAACAGTGCCAAGCCTTGTCCTTTACAATTATCATGGTCCTTGGTGAGCCTCCTCCAGGACTGAAACTCTCCTCTACCAAACTGAGTCTTTCAAGCACCTATCATCTCACAGGCTTCAATCTCTAATATCCAATTCCCAAATCAGAACTGTGTCAACATCTTATTTTCTCATGGTGGAAGGATAGCAGATTTTCCTTTTTTTAAAAAAAGGTACAAAAGTAATTATATCCCTAAAAAAAAAAAAGGTACAAAATATAAAGGAAAAAACTACATTTAAAACACTTAATTCAAAAAGTTAAAGTATTTTATAGTAACATTTAATGATTTTTCTGCTAGAATTTAATAAACCAAACAAAATGCCTAGTGTACTCTTGAATCTTTGTTTTAATAAAGATTTTATTTTTACCCAGAAGACCCTTGGTGATTTACATTTGCATGGCACATTAAAACATTCAATCTGTAAAACTAAAAATGTCCTCAAAAATTAGACTAAGCCACTTGAAAAAGATGTAAATGGAAGTTTCCATAAATCTCTGAAAACTAAATGATCTGATTTGACCATTACAAAAAATATGTAAAATATTTACAACACCAAACTTCTGAAGTATTTCAAAACATTGAGGGCCTACAGAAAGAACATTAGAAGCGGGCGGTGTACTATATGACCTCAAGAAAGAAGCAGGATTTATGTTCAGAAATCATCAAACTTACAATGAATGCTCTTTAACTTCTAATACCTCCTGTAATATCATCCTGTTTGCTCTTAGAATCACTTTATCAGTTGGGCCCCTATCTGCTACATCCTATGTAAGGATCTAGATCCCACCCTGTAACAAACTCCACCAAAGACTTCTGGGATAGAATAGGCTACACGCCCAGCCAGTCGGCTGCCAGCTGGCAAGTTGGATGGGATGGGGAGAGAGGATGATCAGGAGGCTGAAACAGTTGATACTAGATTTCTATATTTAAGCCCTGTCTATTGTGACAAAAAATATGTGGAATACACTTTCCCCAAAACTTCTAACTTACTGCTTATCACATTCCTCATCAAAGATGACAAACAGAAATGACATTTTACCAGAGCTATCACTAGCTCACCCAACTTTATTATATTGCTAAATGGAGTCTGAAGTTTAAAACTGTGATCAAATTCAGTCAATAGGAAAAAAAACCCTGTTCTTTCCTCAGAGAAAAACAAGTGCTGTCCCAAGGAATCAATCTAGACACCGATTACCCCAATCTGCTGCAGTGTGATAAGCTGTGGAGACTGCTGGATCTCAGTTACTCAGCACTACGTTCCCCAGAGTACCAGGCCAACTTACAAAACATCTGAAGAAATGAAAGAACTAGGGAAATGCTGAAAATGCTGCTTAAGGGACAAGGTCATGCCTTGTAAATGTATCAGCAAAAGAATCAAGCTCAGCGTCTTGACCAGTAGGTAATCATTAAATATTCAATTCATCTAACAATTAAAATAGAATCTTTAAATGTTTCCAAATGAGATCTTAAGATCTAAACTTCCCTTTACTCTTTGCCCAATTCTAAGCGCTGAATTTTTTACACCTGAAAACATTAGAAAATCACGACAACTGTTTAAACAAGTGCTCGTATTTATGGACTACCTGTAAATAAAAACTTGTACTACTGTAAAAACTAATGACAATGGCTGAAAAATATTTAAATGAGAAAAGCAGAATACACTTCTGAAATAACCATTTTAATCCTTAAATAGGCAGAGACAGGGAAACAAGTTCTGAAATTAGCTTTGGAAATGACATAATAGCTGGCATCCACTGAACACTCTTTATGGCACTAGTTAAGTGCTTCTTATGAATTAACCCATTTACTTCTTGCAACTTAGTAGGCTGGTACTATTATTAATCCCCATTATATACATGAGGACACAACCCCAGTAATGTGACTTACATGGCTGCTAACAGCTAAAACTGTGAATCACATTCAGATTGTGATTGTAGTAATACACAATACTATCTTTTTATACACTAACTTCTGTTATGTAGCAGGAAACTAGTAAAAGAAGCTAATCAGAAAAAACAGTACAACAGTATTTTCAAAAGAGTACAGAAGCAAATCAAGGAAAGGAAATTAAGAAAGCTCCACACAAGGGAAAGTGAGATGATAGAAACCACAAAATGACAAAATAAAAAACAGTAGGAAAAAAGGAAAAATAATTTAATGAAAATATCTTTGAAAGTCTAAACTACCTAATAGAAGGCTTAGGTGGAAAAGAGGCAGGAAGGAATCTTTAGAGTGCTGAAAACACTCTGTATCTTGATCTAACAGGTGGTTAGATGAGTGTGTAAATATATAAAAATATATCATACTGTACACCTAGGATTTGTGTACTTTACTGTATATGTATATGTATAATATGATCTAAAAGTATAAATATTTTAAAATATTTTTTATAAGATGAGGTGGCTTTGAGGCTCCATTTACTTCAAGCAACAGGATTAAATGATCTAATGTCTCACCAAAAATATTTTTAGAACAGAAGGTGGCAGTATCTCCTCATGGGATAATATCCCATCCCCTTAACCCTTTGTAATAAATGTATCCACATGCTTGACTTTCAGGCTTTTGGGTCTGCCTTAAAACATGAAACTACAGGGCTTCCCTGGTGGCGCAGTGGTTGAGAGTCCGCCTGCCGATGCAGGGGACGCGGGTTCGTGCCCCAGTCCCCGGTCCGAGAGGATCCCACATGCCGCTGCGCGGCTGGGCCCGTGAGCCATGGCCACTGAGCCTGCGCGTCCGGAGCCTGTGCTCCGCAACGGGGGAGGCCACAACAGTGATAGGCCTGCGTACAGCATAAAAAATAAAACAAAACAAGACATGAAACTACAGTTAACAGACAACCTAATCCAGGTTAATTATTATCAAATAGAACCATCCTCCTGAAAAAGGAGTGCATTCTATAATCTCCGTAACAGTTGGCAAAGCTAAACATAGCACAACTTCAGCAAAGGAAAGCCTAACAGCTCACAGAATAGCCCATTCTCTTTTCAACAAAAAAGTTCCATAATTAAATCCAAATATCATGTCCTATTTTCTCCCCAACCCCTTTATTCTAGACATATATACAATAAATCCAATCCTACTTCCATACAAAAGCCTTTAAATATTCGAAAATGACAAAACTTGTCTTCAATCTCTCTTATCCAAGTTGAATACTAAACTTCCCTTTACTCTTCCTCATGATTTCCAGATGCTTCTGCATTCTAATCATCTCCCATCAATAATTAAGCCCCATCGTTCTGAACATCACTTTTACAAATAGGGGAAGGCATGACACCTCAAGAATTCACACTTATCATCTAAAACCCACGATCGTTTTTATATGAACTCTCATAAACCAGTCTAATAAACTCCAGAATTGAGGGTGAAAACCTAAATACAGAACTTTACATTCATCTCTATTTCAAATTTAACATAATATTTTTCTATTAAGCTTAATATCACACTATCTTCTTGAATCCTGATGAGATTCAAGAGGTTCTCTCTAGATGAGAATTTCTGCTTGTAATTTTGAATTACCTGTAAATTTGCAAAGCAAGCTGTCTTTAATAAACAATGTTAAAGAGGACAGAGGCCAAGCAAAGGATCTTGCAGCGCTCTCTGCGTACTGGCCTCACAGGTAACAAACCACCAATGAAACTGTTTTGGAAATGACCAATCATGCAGCTATAAAGCCATGATCCTCTACCATAACTCACAGATGAATTCACAAGATTGACTACGGTTTGACTACAATCTCCTTCAGCTCCTCCGGTAATTCTAGAAAAACAGGGTTGTTTTAGCAGGACCTCTTCCAAACCACCAGTTTTCAATGGAAGCAGTAATGTCCCTTAATGAGCATTTTGTAAACTTTTCTTCTCAGAGCCTGTATGCATGTGCACTGGTGCCTTTTAAAAAAAGTTTAATGTGTAGCAGTTATTATCAATGAAGTTCATTTCAGAAGAGTAAGAGTTAAAACTATTTATTAGACAAAGCAATTAATAGGCTTTACAGGACCAAAACCAGCTACTCTAACCTTTGATGACTCCTGGTTATCAAAAATTACTTTTGTTTAATAATATATAAAAAGTTTCCGCTCCAGATAAAATATTGAGCTCCCAGGTATGAAGTTTCTTGGACTCACCTTTGTACTTTGGTTCTGCACTCATGTAGATTTCCCTCAGTATTTCCTAATTGTTTTAATGTGGTGGAATACTTATGGTTTCCACCTTTGACAAAACAAACCTGGAAACTGAGTGAGGATTCCCACAAGCTGTCCAAGGGATATGCCAGGTGCAGAAAATGCTGAAGGTTTAACTCTTGAACAGATAATTTAAAAAGGAGAAAAAAATACATAGCCTGAAAACAGCAACAACTTGGCCACTTTTAAAGCCACATATCCTAAACTGGATCTCTACATGATGTCTGCACTTTTGCCCACTCAGAAGTATAGACAAAGGGGCATGCACTAGTCGGGGGAGGGCTCTAATAAAGCAGCACACTGGGCTATGGAGAAGCTCTACCTACCCCTGCTCAAAGGCACCTTGTGGTGGCTGGCCTTCCCTGGGGTTCCCTAGAACCAGTGCAATACTTAAAAACAACAAGTTAAAGCAGATACAGTTCACAGGGCTAATGCAAGTAACATGGTATTCTAAAATCATGCTAAGAAGGTAAACTTCTCTCAAAGAGAACTATATTAGATTATATTCAGCGGAAAAAAACATAAAGAGGCCTCAGCAGATTGATTTTGAGACATAGTAGTGTGTTCTGGACAAATTAAGACTATTTTATGACACAATTTGTAAAAAAGAATAAATGACCAAGAAAATACCATTTCTTCCTTGAAATTCTTCTTCTAGTTTCTTTATAACTAAAGAGATCACAGCATGGTAGGTGCTTCTTAGAAATTCCTGAGATATGATTTAAATCAAATTTTAAGATGGTTTTCAGATATATAATAAAAAAGTGAGTAAAGGGAAAAAAATGACTATGAAAAAAACAATATTTGTTTTGGTACTTAATGTCCCTAATTGGCAAATAACTTATTTGTGGTGATACCATATTTTAATCATATACTTTTATTAAAGGATCTACCCAGTAGAAATGAAGAAGCCAAAAGGGTATTTATCTACTTTTATCAGCTCTTTCAAAAGCTCTGAAATTTAACTTTAAAAACTATCAAAAACTTGATTAGCTGAGGAGCTCTATAAGAGGGTAACTAATTCCTCAGCAAATAGAAATTTAAGCCTCACTGAAGGCAGACTGAAGCAGACAATTACAGAATATTTACTAAATGCAAAGATGAAAACTGACTGCCTAGATTACGAGTCATAGTAATTTGTTGCTGTCAAAAAACTGGAATCTTGGGGCTTCCCTGGTGGCACAGTGGTTGAGAATCCGCCTGCCGATGCAGGGGACACGGGTTCGTGCCCTGGTCCAGGAAGATCCCACATGCCGCGGAGCGGCTGGGCCCGTGAGCCATGGCCGCTGAGCCTGCGCGTCCGGAGCTCGTGCTCCGCAACAGGAGAGGCCACAACAGTGAGAGGCCCGCGTACCGCAAAAAAAAAACAAAAAAACCTGGAATCTTTATACACAAAAGAATGTCTGGAAATAACTCTTGACTCTTAATTATAACAGTCAATAAGACAGTAACAGTGTGTAGCACTGGCATCCCAAGAAAGCTAAGATCTATTTTCAAGAAGTTTTTGCCACATTTGTGCAATATCTTAAGTGTAGAGTTAGAAAGGACAAAGCCCAGCATAAAAATCTAAAACAATTCCTGCAAAACTGTGAATGGACTATATAAAATGAATATTTCAGGACACTACTACACTAATTTCTTCAAATAATTTGCTTTAGAAGTAAATGTTAAGTCTTCTTCCCTCTCATGATATACCCAAATAGTTATTTATCAATACACAGGAGAACCTACCATGATCCAGTCTGTTCAGGAGAGCAGAGGGAAAAGAGCCTTAAATAAACGCTTCCTCAAAATAAGGAATCACAGATAAGAGAAAACAGGTGTCAATCAATATATACATATGGGCCCACATGATTGTTTGGATGATGTGCCTGAAGTACTTTTAATATTAAAACATGCTATGTTAGTGGAAGGAGTTATTCTGCTATAGGCTATTTATTTTAAAGGAAGCTGGGTGTTTGTTTTTTGTCTTGGAGAGAACAGAAAGGATTTTGTGGAATGTTCTGTACAAATACATTAGGTCCATTAATCATAAACTTCATGGTTTGGCAATTTTACTTTAAATAAGTAAAATTATTTCCCATGAAAAGCATCAGAGGGGACTTCCCTGGTGGTCCAGTGGCCTGCACTTCCACTGCAGGGGGCATGGATTCGATCCCTGGTAGGGGAACTAAGATCCCACATGCCGCAGAGCACGGCCAAAAAAAGAAAAAGAAAAAAAAAAAATCAGAGATTTTTTTGAACACTCAGACTTTGTAAACATGTCTTTACACAGTTCAAAAACACACTTTTTGAACCGAAAGATCTTTGCAGAGGAGTTTATCTCATTAAGAACCACAGCCAAATACAATCAGGCATGGATACGCAGGACTTAGTAAAAATGCTAACAGTATTCTTTTTCATAAGCTGTGTACTCGGGTTCATTTCCTCTCCATGAGTGCTATATTTTAAAACTGAAAACAGATCTTACCTCCTGAGTAAGTCTCAGTACAACTCCTTATGTCCATGTTCTATTTATATAACCTAGCTTATAACTCACCTGCAGTTTGAACTATTCATTGTGGTTTTTTGTTGTTGTTGTTAAATATACATTGAAAACCTATAGCCTATATGGACAGCTTTAAAGAAGAATGGTAAAATAAACTTGAGTACCTAAATTCTCTCTACCCACACTTCTCTCCTTTCCCCCCAAAAAACTCTACAATTCTGTCATCACAGCTCAGGAAGACATTATTACATCCATGCTGATGATATTTTTAAAACATAAAAGAGGCAGTTTAACATAATGAATAAGAGCATGAACTCTGGAGTGAAATAACATGGGTTCAAATCTGAGCCTCATCTCTTATAAGTTATATTACCTTGGGGAGGTTTACTTAACTTTCTTGTACCTTGGTTACTGATTCGTAAAATGTGGAATAAACAGTATTTATCTCATAGGGTTACTGGTAAGATTAAATGAAGTACTGGTTACTGGTAAGATTAAATGAAGTATTTAAAATATGCCTGATACATAATAAGTGTAATGTGTCAGCTACTGTTGTTAAAATCAAGAAGGTAAAACAAAACTAAAGCATGCTAAAGCTGATAAACTGGATTCTTTTTAAGTTATATAGAATATACATGTTATATATCATATAATATATAATTATGCTTCTCATTAAAATTTACTCTGCATTCTTACTGATTCTACATTTTCAATCTTTCACATTTTCATTTTAGTCACAAGTGATTTGCTTCTAACTTTACACTGATAAAACTACACTTTTTTTTTAAAACTATACTTCTAATACTCTCATGACTCTTCTCCCCTAATATCCAACAATATTGTTTGTGACAATATCTTACCTTTCCTACTAAACTTTAAGAAGCAGGAGGGTAGGAGGTCATCATACCTTATTTTCTTTTAAATTTCTTCTACCTATGATAGCATGCATATAATATATGCTAATTAAATAAATGGATTTTAATGCCTCTATTTCTCTTGGAGTCAAGTGCATAAACACCTAGAGGCTCATTTAGACTCATGTATTCCTGGTGCTTAAATGTTATTTTAATCCCAGTCCATAATTTGAGTGCTGCAATTCATACTAGAAAAGGATAAATGTGTATAAATTATGCTGATTTACATATGCTTTGGAAATGGGTGGACATATACATGGTACTTCTCAATGTTGCAGTATATTCAATTTCACAAGTGTTTCCTTTTCCCATCTATGGACCAAACATTACAACTTCAAAGTAGCGAATCTGGCAATAGATCGATGCTCATTTTTTGTTAAAAAAACTGATGATTTTCTCTTGTGTAACTTCTTCTTTTTCCAAGAAGCATAAGAACAATCTCAGTAAGGACACTAAAAAGCAACTGTAAATTCTGCACTCACAGGGATCCTGTAAGCTTATAGCTGAAAGACTGCATTAAGAAGACATGAGAGCTGTCTTCAAATACTTAAAGGGCTGCTATGTAGAAGAGTACAGACCTGATTTTTTGTGTTCCAGAAGGGAGGACAAGTTATAAGAAAGTGGGTTTCTGATATAAAGAAAGAACTTTCTGAAAATTAGAGCTACCTAAAATTGAAAAAGAGATTCATGTGTGGTAGTGAATACTGTATCACTAATAATGTTTTGTGAGTAGAAAACTGGTTTTGGGGAATGATGTAGAAAAGTATTAGATAAAGAGTTGGACTACGTGATCACAACATCCTCCTCAATCAAAATGTTCTTGGATTTTCTTAACTTAATCCCAAGTGATGGTCTGATGCACAACACTAACATGCCTTCGGAATATGCCTACCTGCCTGGCGTCACACAGCCTATGTAGGCTACATGAACATCACCCCCTTTCTATAGGGCAACTGACATTTTAGAGGCCACCCTATCTGCTTAACTCTGTGATCCACCTTTCTCTCTATGAACAGAACTAAATTAAGTTCACTTCAAATTTTATTTGAAGAATTTCACATCAATCCTTGAGACAAGTGGAGTTCCATCATCCCCTGATCCCCAAGCCACCAAGTGAAGAATAGAAAAACTATAACAACATTGGTTTCACTATTTTATAATCATCTCTAAAGTTCAGAAAATTTAGAAAAATGAGGAATGACAGAAAATGGATAATTGGAAAAACCTGTCTACTACACCAGATCCACTATCAGAACTACTACTTGGGTGGTATAATTAACTTGGCTTATATATTTATACTTCTCATATACTCACTGAGGTACAAAGAAAAAAATCATGACCATAAAACAAGTAGAATACTGTTTAAAGGAAGTAAAAAACATGAATAAGCTAGAATACAAATCCTAAAAGTACATGCAAGTTCATTATACTCTTGTGCATGTTTGAAATTTTCATAGTGAAAACTTAAAAAGAACACCCACATAAAAAATAAAATTCAACTCTCAGTATAGACATGATATTGGTGTATTTTTTAAGCTATAAGAACAACAGGTAATGATTCAGCATCCACATTATCCCAATCTACCTGGACTCAAATCTGAAAATATTTAACTGCTAACTAATAACTCATGTACACTAAATTTCAGAAGAAAAGTTCTTAAGCACTATTTAGAAACAGTTTCATTACCAAAACTGAATAACACTTCATTGGAACCTGGGATTGAAAATGCTATCTTATAGCAGCTTTTCTTCTTCTTCTTTATTTAATCCAAGATGCAGAGGGGTTTTGTATCAGACTTTACAGTTATTATAGTCCTAGGTCACTGTAAAATTAATGGTTTTGATCCTTTAGAATTACTTTCAATAAATAAAATTATTTGGTTTCCTCTATATTTCTTAGGATTTTCAAAGCCTGGAAAAAGTTGTTTCCCTTATCACTGTTTAGCAGCTAAGACTTCTACTAATAGTGAGGAAAGATGCAACATTAGTGTAGCATTAGGCTAGTTGTCAAGTGACAGGATGCTAGTCCCGGCTCTGAACTACTTTTACCTTGAACATGTCACTTAAGCCTTCTGGGTCATGATGCTCATCCATACAATAACTCAGATAAGATGATTTCAAAGGCTCCACCTAGTTCTGAAGCTGTACAATATTATGACCTCATTGTCAGGACACCCCTTCACTATGACAGGTGAAGGTACTATATCCTTATGCTAGCTATCACAATACATTACTGTGGATAAAACCCACACAAAATGTGCAAAGCCAGGAATGTTTAAAAATTGTGATTTAAAAAAAATACTGGCTTGAAATACGGGTTAAATATCAAGAATACTTAGCTTCTTGTCTAGAAAGCATCAACACTATATGCTGTAAATAAAGCTCTGAAAAAGGTATAAAAAACTTATAAGTCAACCAAGATAGCTCTGCCGACTCTTGAACAAAAAGGGCAATCTCTGAATAGTAACTGCTTGACACCCAATATCTGTGGCACCCATTCTCCCACCCTGCATTTATGTGTCAGAGAAAGATGTTACTTTTATGGTATATTGGAATGAAGAGTATGCAACAGAATGTACGCCTTGTTAAATCAGTACAGGTTCAAATTAAGCACCTGAGAAAACTATCTTCCCAATTAATAATAAGCTAATGAGATTTAGTTAAAAGTGTAAATGTTTTTTGTTTCAATGTTTGTATTGAATATATAAAACACACAGTTAATTTCCTTAACTTACTTTAACAGCACTGAATTCACATAAATGGTGTTGATGTACTGTATTTCAACAGCCCCACCTTAGGAAGTCTAAAACTAAGTTAATCCAAGTGAAAATACGGATTTCTTTTCTAGGATAGAGAAATTTATAGATGTTAGTTTATAATTATGAAATCAATAAAAGTACATAAAAATCCCTCCAAAGCTTAGTAACGAGTGGGCCACATAGTACTGAAAAACCACCTCCTTTCAGAAATACCAATACTGAGAAGGGTAGCTAGTGAGACCTTGGTTAATGCATATTGTAAAAGGCCTGCCAGGAGAATGCGAGCTATATAAATAAAATTATTGTGTCAGTATGTTGGTGAAAGCTATCCTGGGTACAAGGCAGGAAAAGGAATATAGCCCTAATGGATGCATACAGATAAGTAAGTAATTGGGAGGAGAGGGGAGGAGAAGGGGAACATGTGTATTTAATTTATAGCTCAAAGAATTCAAAGATAATATTAGTAGTAAAAATCTACAAAAATGATTGTGAACCACAGAGTTGTTTTCTTTAAAGAGACTGACTGAGAGGGTGTGTATGTAAAACAACTGAATGAAGATGTAAGCTGGTATTGTGGTATTGTGATGATTTAAACCACAAATGCCTTCCCTATTTAAATATTCCAATCAGTACTGTTAGTACACGTACCTCGGAGAATTCTTTCCTCATGGCAACGAAGAAAGTCCCAGATTCTAACAGTGCCGTCATCAGAGCATGTAGCAAATTTATTATCCGTGGGTGAGAAACTGTTACATGAAGACACACAGCAGGGGAAAGAAGTCAGCATTTAACAGATTATCTGTGCTTCTCAGACAGGGAAAAATAAAAACACTGTGCTGCGTTATAAACAGAAGAGGGAAGTATCCACAGTGAAGAAGCCCTTAAGGAGAATGTTGTCAGCTAACAAATGTATCTCATCAAAAGAAGAATTCAACAGAGTAGCTGCTTCTTAGTTTTCAATCATCAATATTCAGAGAACTTTATGAGTGTATTATTAGTACTAATGTTACCCACACTCCCCAGTATAGTATTTCCTATGGTACCAACAGAAAACATGGAGCTGATTTAAATGTAGAAACTAAACAAATTCTATCTTTGCAATATTCCTGTAAAGTCTTTTAAATCACGTAGGAATACTGCTCAAAAAATTAGCATCAGCTTCTGCTTCAAACTTCATAAAAGTTTCAGACAGGCTGTTTAAAGACTGGTTGCTACACATCCCTACCTAGGATGTTTCTGATTTATGTAAAAGGTCTGTGGAAAACGTTCACACCTTCTTCCAGGCAAGCTAACCCATGAACGTTGCACTTTTTGAAGAAAACTAACATGGGGACCTTCTGACTGTTTAAAGCCAAAGAATATGCTTGCAAAGGAGGACTCCATTTTTTTCCTCCCTGTAAAAGACCATCAAGTTTCTCATCTAAGAACTCCCCTGAACTTCTGAACCCTTTGCCTAAGAAAGGACCAACTGCGAAAACTCAATGTATGGTCAGGACAATAAGGCAAAGTCTTTGCAGAAGCGTGTTTATCCAATAACTTTTGTTAAGATTCTGAGAGTAGAAACAAGTGACTGCAGTGGATGATGTTTCTATAAAGATGTCAACCTCCTCCCACACGTGGGTGGCACAACCGTGAAGAATGCTGCTTAGCTTTATTCTGAGGCTCCAGCAATTCTTCAGGCTTGTTTTTGAAGCTTTTTTTTTTCCATTTCTACTATACATATCTCACGGATATGTAAAAATATACAACTCACTGAAAATATTGTAAACTCCCACGTATGATACATTTGCATTACTGATGTTATCAACAGTGAATCAGAAGGAAAGTCTTCTTGACATTGGTCTGCTTACAGTTTCAAAGCTTGAAAGAACCCACTCATTAATCCATTAATGTTTGCCACATCCAGAGTTACTTGTGAGAGTTTTTAGTCCTACTGTACTTTCCTTTTGAAGTCGTGGCATAACCAAGCCAACCAGGGTCTTCACTTAAGCCTTTTTTATCTTGTATTTTGTGTGAACTCTGAAGGTGTTTTCTGTTTTCTTTAGATTTTATTCAGTTGTATAATTAAAGACTGAATTCTTTATTTGGAATGAAATATTCTTGTCTTACATAGTAGGTAATAAAAATGAATAACGTATACACATTATTAACCATAAACGAAAAGAGAAAACCAGTGCAAAATGCGGCAGACAATACATCTCTAACATATTGCAAAGGCTGATACCGGGACAACACTACTTCAGAAAAGTGCCAGCAAAATGGTGAATGTGTGAAAACAAAGAAAAATATTGTGCTTATAGGGTGCAGAAAGTTTCCCAGAATCTGACAGAGCCCATGCATCTCTGCACCCAGAATACACTTAGAGAATAATTTAACCATGACAATAGGGACTACAGAAAATGGTATATTGTGTATAAACCTGGCCTCTCTAATCGCCTCCTTATGTGCCTGGAACATCTTGACGTTGTTCATGTTCGACTGCCAATATTTCACATATCCTCCGTGGTCCGCTGTCAACATCCACATGTCATTATGTGACCAAGTCATGGCTCTCACTGGGCTATCGTGAGCCTGTGAAAACATAAAACATTTGTAAACATTATATAAAAGAATATATGACGGAAGCCTTCACAGGACCATATATTAACTCATAACAATCATCTGTCCAACTGTAAGTTTAAAATGCCAAGAAAGTAACTACATATCAAGTTCTTTAACAGTAATATGGGACGATGCTACCATCTGATGATTACTGTTACCTGTAATATTGTTTCAAAATTGAAAGTGAGTCCATTCCACAAGGTAAACTCTCCACTAGAGGCTCCAGTGACTAACCGTCTTCCTTCTGGAGTCCACTGGGGGGAAAAAAAAGACATTATACAAGGTCACGAATCCTCAACCTTAATTTTTAAAACACTTAGAAAGTCTTTTATTTATAAAATATCCAATAACTGACATTAAGTGGACAATACTGACTTTCACTTAAGACTATAGCTCAGATTTGTAAGTACTTTGTCAGAAAAGAACTTGTATTGACACAGTGCAAGGAAAGCTCTAGCACTTTAGCTCATTAATTAAAAATAATAAGTGCATTTTATTTATTTATTTATTTTTTGGCGGTATGCAGGCCTCTCACTGTTGTGGCCTCTCCCGTTGCGGAGCACAGGCTCCAGATGCGCAGGCTCAGCGGCCATGGCTCACAGGCCTAGCCGCTCTGCAGCATGTGGGATCCTCCTGGACCGGGGCACGAACCCGTGTCCCCTACATCAGCAGGCAGACTCTCAACCACTGCGCCACCAGGGAAGCCCCAATAAGTGCATTTTAAATACCTGTTAAGTTACACACACCTAGGCACTCTAAAGAGCATTTCAAAACAAAATATGCAAAGACCTAATTTTTCTAGAATACATGGCAGACCAACATAAATAAGATGGTCAGCCACCAGAAACTCAAAGACTAAATGTATAAACGATTTGGTTTATTACAGCTGCTAGTGAACCAATTCAGGCAAAAAAGTTACCAGTGTCTTATGAAAAAACAGTATTATATACCAATTTACGGACATCAAGGCAATCAAACTTTTCCTGGAAACTAAACGTACAATATATACTATATACATGTATACATATTTTTTTAAGTTCTTCGTTCACAGCATCAGGCAGTGACAGGTCTTATGCTAATCTAGTCTCCAAAAAAATGTAATACAACAGAGGCATGACTAACAGTACCCCAATATTTCAACGTCACAATTTGCACACTGAAAGGAATCTGTGATATATGCTTATCAACTCAAAATGCAACATATTTTTTCTTACTTTTATTTTCAAGTTTCTATAGATTACATGTTCATTTTCCTTAGATGTAAATACATGAAATATCAATACAACAATCCTATTAGTAAAAAGTGTGACACAGAGTTGAAAACTACAAGTGTGTTTATAGGATGAGATACATGAAATGAAGTCTGTTTGGTAAATTTCACAGATACATGCGACAAGCCAGCCTTTTACTGTTTACCTGCAGATCACGATTTTGATTATTATTAATAAAATCCTCCTACTTTCCTAGTTTCTGTTATCTGCTATGGATCCCAACCCAGTAAATACTACAAGCAATCAAACTGTAGACTCAGGACCCACAGTCTTTATGTCTTTAATACCTTGTAATTTGGACTTGCCTCTACTATGTGCAAATTTCTTAAGACCTTATAGCTTGATTCCCAAATGAGAAATTTACCCATCTAACAAGATACAGGACACAGAATGCTCAGATTTTATTCATTCCAAAAAGGTTTTGTGTTATGCTAACAAGATATTAAAACTAGCTGCCATCATACTCCTTTTGCCAAATTCCCCGGCAAACAAAATTACACTACATACTGGTTGGCTCTCCTAATACAAAAGCCATTCAAATAATGTTTCTTTACTAATGGTTTCTACTGTAATAGGCCTCTGAAGCAAACAGGAGGCCTAAGACTGACTACCACATTTGTATGGAGCTCAAGCAGAGTCTCCTCCAGCAACTCTCAGTTCTCCTGGCTTGTCTATCACAACTCTCTAATAAGAAGACCTGCTTATTTTGCTCATTTGCCACAATGTTTGCCATGACTGTCTTTTCTCTGTCCCATTTTTTTTTTCAATTCTTATTTGCTCCACTTTGACTATTAACTTTCCTACATTTCTGGACTTGATATACTGCTAACCAGCAAGTGCATTCTTGCTAGCAAACCACAAAAAAATGATTATACCATTATCTATGGAAATATTAACAGGATGCCTGGGAGACAGAGATGGGAAGACTTTTTTTATTGCAAACCCCTTCAAATTTTAATAATTTGAACCATGTTATTAATATATATTTTTAAATTATATTTTAAACATTTTAGTGAAGAGTACCTACAATGTACCTTCATGGAGCTGACAATTATGGTCTACCATTGGTCTTCAGCTCTTCTTAGGTGTTTTCCTTCCTAGTAACCCTAAGAGTTTTCGTTCACCTTGAGATGCTGCTCTCTAAACAGTAACAAAACATTCCTATTCAAGAGCAAGTCAGACACCTGCTGCAACACATATATCCATGGCCAGCTCAGAGAGAATTCTATGGAAATTGCAACATGAAGCAATCCAAAAGTACTACCTTACTAAATGTGGATACAGTAGATAAATGATTGGATATTTCAAAATAAAAATACAAGCAATACACTGATTTTTATCCCAGATATATATTTAAAATGTTTAATTTTCTTTGCAAATATATTTGCAGGCTAACTCAGAGTTAATTTTTCCAAAAAATATCAAACAGAATACTTACCCTAACAACAAATACTGGACACTTTACTTTATTTGTTGATGTTCGAACAAACTTTGTTGTTACTGCATTCATAGGATTATTCAACATTCCAATAGGTGGAACCAGCTACAAAAAAAGAAAATTGGGTTTAAAGATCACAAACGGCATAAACCAGGGACATGACAAGGTAATTACTTCAACATTTAAAGACAAATTCAGGACCATATAGGACTTTCAAAACACTATTATAATAGATTACAATTAGTCTATAGCAATTAAATGAAGAAAACGGAGATACAGGAAAGTTAAATGCCCATAATTACTAAATAAACAATAAAAGCAAGTGCCAGATTTCCCCCAATTACTTCTCAAAGTCAACACAATTAAACACATTCATAACAAGCCAAGTTTAAAATTAACTTTCTTGTTACAGAGACTCTGAGGCAGTGCAATCTTTTGCTGGACACTGCTTTAAACCCCAAATCAAAAGTTCATCTGTCATCAGATTAAAAGGAAAATTTAAATTGAGATTAAAAAAAAAAAAAAACCCGGGCTTCCCTGGTGGCGCAGTGGTTAAGAATCCGCCTGCCAGTACAGGAGACATGGGTTTGAGCCCTGGCCCGGGAAGATGCCAAATGCCACGGAGCAGCTAGGCCCGTGAGCCATGGCCGCTGAGCCTGCGTGTCCAGAAACTGTGCTCCACAACGGGAGAGGCCACAACAGTGAGAGGCCTGCATACCGCAAAAAAAAAAAATAATAATAATAATAATAAAATAGGGCTTCCCTGGTGGCGCAGTGGTTGAGAGTCCGCCTGCCGATGCAGGGGACACGGGTTCGTGCCCCGGTCTGGGAAGATCCCACATGCCACGGAGCGGCTGGGCCCGTGAGCCATGGCCGCTGAGCCTGCGCGTCCGGAGCCTGTGCTCCGCAACGGGAGAGGCCATGACAGTGAGAGGCCCGTGTACCGGGGAGGGAGGGAGGGAGGGAAGGAGGAAGGGAGGAAGGAAGGAAGGAAGGTAGGAAAGAAAGGAAGGAAGGAAGGAAGGAAGGAAGGAAGGAAGGAAGGAAGGAAGGAAGAAAGAAAGAAATATATATATATATATATAAAATAACCCATGGTTTACACAGATATGTTATACTATCCCTTTAGGAATGTTTTATTTTAATTATAAAAATGTAATAAGAAAAGTCCATGTTTGAATTAGAGATCCCATAGTTCAAATGTCCAAGCAAAGAGGTTTCTATTAAGCTAGCATGACATATCTTATACTTACATCATTATAATAACCTGCATCAGGCTGAATTGCCCGCATATCTCTCTGGTCTCTTTGCCATATTCTATTCTGTTAAAAATAAATAAATTAATCAATCAATCAATATATTGTCTAATTATACTCAATTTGAAACATAAGTAAATATTTACAAAATGCAAGCTGTCGTTAAATGTGGAAAAAAGAAGACTAAAACTTTTCCATTATGTTCTAAAACATAGATAATAGTGTGTATCTTAAGAGATTTCCCCTCTTAACACACTGACATTGCTGAGAATTTCCCTCCTTTCTTTACTCATATTATGCCCAACCAATCATCCAAGATGCTGCTGACCCCAACACATTCTCACTGACCATACCTTAGAGTAAACGGAAAAAGGACAAGGGGTAGACAGACGTTCCCAATTCCTTCAAAATCCTCAGCACAAAACAATTCCTCTTATCTTGGTGTTGGTTTTCTTAATTCCTCCCAAACTTTCCTAGTCTAGTTTTCCAACTGAAACACCTGAAAAAGCCTATATCTGTCTTTACCTCTGAATGAATATTTTTGCTATGTACCTGCAACATACTAATTATGCCCAATATGCATATAGGTCTTTTAACAACTTGTCTCAGGTAATGAAAAGCAGACAAATCTTCTTCACGGGAGGCCGAGCAGACCAACACCTGATTAACGTGGCGTTAGCAATGAAAACAGCAAATCACAGAGGCTTAAGACAAGAAAGGTTAAGACAAGTAAATAAAAAACTCAAAGGGGAGATGTGTCAAGCTGACACAGGTTTAGGCAGACCCCTACTCTGCCTTTATTTGCCATGTCAGAGTTGGTTTCACCCTATAAGACTGTAGTAGGTGCTCAACCTTCATAAGTAAATAGAGCCCTTTTCCCTGAGGGGCTTGGAGAGTCGTGTTCTGATGCCAGTGTCTTGGACATGCAAGTCACTATTCTGAACACATGTTGTAATACAAATATTCCTATGTTGGTAGTCTCTTAACATTTCATATACACTGTGGGTTTAACAAGTGTTTTAAAGTTGGCCTCGTTGGACAAAAGTACCCTCTTCTGAAATACAGTGTGAACCTTTAGAACAAAACATATTTTTAAGTTGGAGTCTAATAATTTTTGAGATTATTCATGCATGCAAAGAGTAAAAAAAAAGGACTCTTTTTTATTGAGGTGATTGGTTGGCTTCATTTGAAATTCTACTTCATCCTACTAATTTAAAAAACACAGGTATACTCATTACCCTGCATTATAAAAACTTTCTTCTTTTCAAGAAACCAAAGTTCGGTCATCTGAAGTACATTAACTGGACTTACCTCCAAATACTTAATTACAGATGGATTATAGTCTATGGTTTTTCGGTTTACTGCTTTTCTCATTCGTTTTCCATCAAAAGTAAGCTGTTGCATTGCTTGCTGCTGTGCAAAATCAGGTCGCTTATAAAACAGCTGTCGAGGTGCCTGGTGTTGGAACCTTGGCATATGGAAAAAACGAGGAGGAGAACCAATTTCTGTAGCCATGGTGATGTTTTCCTTCTATGACACTAGGGTAAGGAAAAAGCACTGTCACAAATATATCAGCACTGTAACACTGCCTGAAAATATTTTTAAATGAACATTTTTTACACTTCTCTTCCTTTTCCTAATATGCACCATTTTTAGCTTTTAGTCAATCTATTTCCAAAATAAACTATTAAATTTAATGGCAGAGACCAGTTACACATTTGAAAAAGGTCAATTCACAGAATAAATGCTAATGAGTATTTGTTGTAAAATTTAGCCTGACGGAAGGAAAAATCACTGTTTATAACAGCTTGGGGCAATTGTGTTGTGCATGTGTGGGGTGGGTAAATTGTGGAGGGTAAGGAGGGTAAAATCACTGAGAACTGTTCACATTTTAAAAATGAAGTTTTCATTAGATGTTTGATAGTAAAACACATCATTTTAAGTTTATCGTAAGACCCCCATTTTATACAAGAGTCACTAAAAAATTTTAAAACCTGACATTTTGTCCTTTTAAATTTCCTAGGACTAGTGTAAAAAGTGGAATAAACTATCTTGCTTCACATGAATGCTAAAAGTATGTATATCTAATTTCAGGCTCAAAGTAACTACCACAGAAACTTATTTCTCAGTATGTGGATTTACATATTTATAAGGCAATATTAAGCTAACATCTGAAGAAAAAAATATTAAGAGCTTACAGTTTTTCAACTTTAGTGTTCTACAATTAAACTTACATTCCAATAATACAAATATGCATGATTTAAAACCACATTTTCAAGCATATTTTAAAAATCAGACCATGAAAAAACACATAAAGGGTGTTATAACAATTTTGGTATTTTTGTTTGAAAAAGAGGAATGATTAGACTCTCCATTATTTTTCTATATTCTTACATTTGCCTTTCTTCATTCAAGACACTAAATAAAGGACCTGAAAATAAATCTGTGATTTCCTCTGGATGAAAATATTCTTAGTACTAGCTAATTCACCCTTGTCCCTTTAGTATCTCCTGAAACCATTTAATAATGATAACAGAAAGGAAATGGGGCAGGAGGAGGGGTGGGGGTGGGGAGATAAGTCCTGACTCCCAAGACAACAAAAGTAAACAGTGCAATTAAATGTGCATCTAATACATATTACTCCCACTACTCTGGAGCAATCCCAGAAGACCCCTGACAAATGTTCATCTGTAATGAGATGAGACACATTCTCAGGCTATGTGTATATTAAATTAGAATGCATTTGCCTCAATAAGGTTGGTGAAGGAATCTGTTTATTCAGCTATCCCATGAATCCAACTCAGTTTCAGCATGCAGATTTCAATTAACGGCTTTAATTCAGATGTCTACGCCAGTAATTCTAAAAGGATGCAGCTTTGGAAAGTATATTTTAAAATTACTATTTTTTCACTTTATAATCATCAAATTTCTAATTTTATTAGAATAAAATTATCCTAATATTCTAGTTTCCAATATTATTGATATCAAATGAGAATAAAGATTTTTACATGTATCAAAAGAGGCTTAAAAATTATTCAGCCAAAAAAACAAGGGAATGAAGTGCTGACACATGCTACAACATGGATGAATCTCAAAAACACTACCCAAGTGAAAGAAGCCAGACGTAAAAGGTCACATATTGTATGATTTCATTTATACCCAAATCCAAAACAGGCCAATACATAGTGACAGAAAGCATATTAGTGGTTGCCAGGGGCAGGGGAAGGGCAGAATAGGCAATGACCGCTTAATGGGAATGGGGTTTCCTTTGGGGACGATGAAAATGTTTGGAACCAGGCAGAGGTGGTGGCTGCACGACACTGTGAATATACTAAGTGGTGCTGAATTACACACTTTAAAATGGTTAAGACAGTGAATTTCATGTTATATGACTTTTACCTCAGTTAAAGAATGGGGGGTTTAATCTGCTGGAAAAACTTTTATATGGAGAGTAGATGAAACATTATCAGAAAGTTGATGGTATTAAAGCTGGGTGACAGGTACCTGGATGTAAAGCACTAACCAAGAGCCAAACCAAGGATCTACTGTAGAAATATGAGGAAAATGACTGAAGTCAAATACAAAACAACCAATGCGTTGTTACTAACACTCTTGAATAATTCACATGTTAATGCTAGAAAAAATATTACTCCTTCATTTAAGACCTTTCCATTTACAGATTTGTTGAGTAAAACTTGTTCTGTAAAAAAGGCCTTTAACATTTCCTTGAATGGTCAAGTACCACTTGTGTTCTAGAAATAAAGGTCTGGCATGGGGACTTCCCTAGTGGCACAGTGGTTAAGAATCCGCCTGCCAGTGCAGGGGACAAGGGTTCGAGCCCTGGTCCATAAAGATCCCACATGCCGTGGAGCAACTAAGCCCATGCTCCACAACTACTGAGCTTGTGCTCTAGAGCCCGCAAGCCACAACTACTAAGCCTGAGTGCTGCAACTACTGAAGCCAGCACGCCGAGAGCCCGTGCTCCGCAACAAGAGAAGCCACCGCAATGAGAAGCCCGCACACCACAACGAACAGTAGCCCCCGCTCGCCGCAACTAGAGAAAGCCCGCACACAGCAACAAAGACCCAACACAGCCAAAAAAAAAAAAAAAAAAAAATTAAGAAGGTCTGGCATGAAGAAAATGAAAAAAAATATTATATTCTAAATCAAAATCCAGCCCTAAAATAAAACAAGAAAACCTCCTGACAATACAGCAAGCAGTCTTCATAAATGCCTTACACACTCCAGCTTCACTTCTGCAAACCACTGTAATTTGCCCAAAGTCAAAACAGAGCCTCTTAGTGGCTGTTATGAGCTGAACTGTGTCCCCCCACAAATTCGTATGTTGAAGTCCTAACTTCCAGTACCTCAGAATGTGACTGCACTTGGAGATAAACCCCTAACCCTTGTGACTGGTATCCCAATAAGAGAAGGATAGTAGGACGCAGGCATGCACAGAAGGAAGGCCATGTGAAAACATGGGAAGACGAAAGCCATCCACTAGCCAAGAAGAGAGGTCTCAGAAGAAACCAACCCCCTGCTCACACCTTAATCTCAGATTTCTACCTTCCAAAACTGTGAGAAAATTAATTTCTGTTGTTTCAGCCACCCAGTCTGTGGCGCTTTGTCATGGCAGCCCTAGCAGACTAACACAGAGGCACAGGCAGAGCGAAACACCTGGACCTCCCGACTCTCCTTCAACTCTTCTTCCTTCGGGGTTGCCAAAAGACGTCAGCAATAATGATCTCACAGCTTTCGATGGCTGAAACGGCAGGTTGAAAAATGAATGACCCAGATAGAAAAACCATCCATCAAATCATTAAAACTATCCTTTTCAGGCTTCACTCAGGACTGTACTTCAAGGAACTATATATATAACCAAATATAGAAAAAGAAACAAAAGCTTTATCTTTCATAAAAATAATTACTGTAATTTCGACTCACTGAAGTACTCACACCTGAGCTACACTAACAGAAGACAACAATTTAAACCAGAAGGCAGGGTTATCCCCAAAGCATATTCATCTCATATCTGGGGTAGAGCGGGAGGGAGGAAGATGGAGGGGATGGGGTGGGGAGAAGAGGGCTGTAGGCAAGACAGAAACTGAGGCAGAATGAGCATAAGTAATTTGCGTATGATTATTAAATACATACTAACAATAGACCAAATTGCTAAGGAAAAAAATCACCTGACACATTGAATTCATCATGTCTTTCTCATACACATAAACCTTCAATGTTTAAAGAAATCAGCACAATTTTATCAAGTGCCTACTTTTTATTACACCTAGCATAGGGTACAACATATTATCGTGATTCACTGAATATCACTTCTAAGTTCATAGATTTCATACTTTGTGTTTTTTGGTCCCCATCTCTATTTTCGGCAAATACAAAGACTCCTGAAGTCACAAAAGTCTGCAGCATATTCTTAGCCTTCAAGCTGGCAACTACTCTCCAAAATTAGGCAGGTCATGCCACTTCTCTGGATCTGTTTTCTCAACCTGGACAAGTCTAATGTAGATAACTTCAAAGATCCTTTTTGCTCAAAGATATTATTTTGCATGAAATATATTATTCTTTTAGCCAATGTACTGACTAGTCTGTTGAACAAACTGGAATACCCAGACGCGTTTGTGTATGCAAATCCATACAAGCATTATAATTCTGCTTCTTGTCCCAACTATTACAAAATAACCTTTTATAATCTTAGTCATGTGATACTACCAAGGTTATAAATGAAGACAGGGAAAAAACCACAAATGCTTTTTTTTTTTTTAACAGCTTTATTGGGATGTAATTTACACACCATAATTTCAACGCTTTAATGTATACAATTCAGTGGTTCTTAGTGTAACCACTAAAAGACTTGTGTAACCATCACAACATCCAATTTTAGATTTCTGTCCCCCCACAAAAAAACCCATTACACATTTACAATGTTTTTTCATTCTCCTCAACCCTCTCAGTCCTAGGCAATCACCAATCTACTTTCTGCATCTACAGATTTGCTCTTCTGGGCATTTCATATAAATGGGACCGTATAATATGTGATCTTTTGTGAGTGGCTGCTTTTACTTTACATAATGCTTTCATGGCTCATCCATGTTGTAACATGGATCAATACTTCATCCCTTTTTATAGCTGAATGCTATTCTATTGTACGGATATTCCACATTTTGTTTATTCATCTGTCAGATTGACATTTGAATTTTTTCCACCTTTTGTTTGTATAAACATGCTTCTGTGAACATTCACGTACAAGCTTTTGTACAGACATAAGTTTTTATTTCTGTTAGGTATATATTTAGTAGTGGAACTGCTGGGTCATAGGGTCACTCCATGTTTAACATTTGGAGGAACTGTCAAGCTGTTTTGCAAAATGGCCACCCATTTTACATTCCCACCAGCAATGTATGTGGGCTCCCATCTCTTGTCTTTTAGCCTAGCATGTCATCTATGCTGGAAAACGTTTCACGTGTAGTTGAGAAGGATGAGTATTTTACTGTTCAGTTGAGTGTTCTGTAGACATTTATTAGGTCTTGATAATTCATAGTGTTGTCCAAGTCTTCTATATCCTTGTTGATCTTCTGCCTAATTGTTCTATGCATTATTGACCATGGAGTACTGAAGCCTCTACCTAATGTTGTGGAATTATCTATTTCTTCCTTCAATTCTTCGTGTATTTTGCTATTTTCTTCTTCATGTATTCTGGTTTTATCTTATTCAGGACACATGTTAATAATTTTTGAATCTTCCCTTTTTTTATCATAAAATGTCCCTTTTCATATCTAGTAATTTTGTTTGTTTTAAAGTCTATTTTTTCTGGTATTAGTATAGCCACTTCAGCATGCTACGGTTGCTATTTGCATGATGTATATTTTTTCATCCTTTTACTTTGTATACATTAGACCTTTGAATCCAAGGAGCGTCTCCTATAGAAAACATTTTTTTAAACCCTGGTAAACTTCTTTTTAAAGTTTGACAATATATGACTTTTGATTGTACTGTTTAATTCATTACACTTAGTTTTTATTATTGATATGGTAGGATTTATTTATGTTTAACACTTTACCTTTGGTTTTGTACGTCTCATGTTTTTGTTTTTTGTTATTGTTGTTCCTCCATTTTCCTTTTTTTTACATATTAATTTTATGATTAATAACATGATTGTCATGTTCTACCAAATAAACAGACAACTTTTATATATGAATTGTTACTACAGCAAATCTCTAGATCACTTTGGGAAGAATTGATACATTTAAAATATTGATAGTCATTATTTACAAAGATACCTTTTTTTCAACATCTTTTTTTTTTTTTTTTTTTTTTTCTTTTTGCGGTTTTTCAACATCTTTATTGGAGTATAGTTGCTTTACAATGGTGTGCTAGTTTCTGCTTTATAACAAAGTGAATCAGTTATATATATACATATGTTCCCATCTCCCTTCCCTCTTGCGTCTCCCTCCCTCCCACCCTCCCTATCCCACCCCTCTAGGTGGTCACAAAGCACTGAGCTGATCTCCCTGTGCTATGTGGCTGCTTCCCACTAGCTATCTATTTTACATTTGGTAGTGTATATATGTCCATGCCACTCTCTCACTTTGTCACAGCTTACCCTCCCCCCTCCCCATATCCTCAAGTCCATTCTCTAGTAGGTCTGTGTCTTTATTCCTGTCCTGTCCCTAGGTTCTTCATGACCTTTTTTTTTTTCTTAGATTCCATATATATGTGTTAGCATACGGTATTTGTTTTTCTCCTTCTGACTTACTTCACTCTGTATGACAGACTCTAGGTCCATCCACCTCACTACATATAACTCAGTTTCGTTTCTTTTATGGCTGAGTAGTATTCCATTGTATATATGTGCCACATCTTCTTTATCCATTCATCCAATGATGGACACTTAGGTTGCTTCCATGTCCTGGCTATTGTAAATAGAGCTGCAATCAACATTTTGGTACATGACTCTTTCTGAATTACGGTTTTCTCAGGGTATATGCCCAGTAGTGGGATTGCTGGGCCGTATGGTAGTTCTATTTTTTATTTTTTAAGGAACCTCCATACTGTTCTCCATAGTGGCTGTATCAGTTTACCTTCCCACCAACAGTGCAAGAGGGTTCCCTTTTCTCCACACCCTCTCCAGCATTTGTTGTTTGTAAATTTTTTGATGATGGCCATTCTGACTGGTGAACCACAAATGTTTTTCTTAAAGAAAAGTCATTACAAGTTTCACATTGTAGAATTGTGCTAAACAATAACTCATTTTATTGAACCTAACTTCTAATTAAAGTAATAAAAACTCTACACTAGTAGTAACACAAGCTCAAAAATTAGAGCAACGATAGCAAAATGAACCGAAGAGATTTATGAGAGACGTAAGACTTAAACTGAAAATTATACAGCACAAGTTATTAATAATGAGCAGGCACCACCAAATTCACTGAGGCAGTTGCTAGTTACTAGCTATGAATACATAGACTTAGGAACTGTTGAAAAAACCCTGTGCCATGGGGAAGCGTAACAAGAAATGTAATTCATTTCAAGAAGTCATCAGTGAGCACTAACTACTTGACAGGCTAAAGACAGAGACACACATAAAGTCTGTCCTCAAGACTGACAGTTCATCAAAACAGAAGAGCTCATAAAGAAAGCAATGTTAGAATACTACTACATTGAGCATCTACTATGCTTGTTTACCAGAACTATTCATAGGCAATAGGGATATAACACAGGATGCTTACTGCACAATTCAGCCTCAAGAAGCTTAAATTCAGGGTGGGGTGGGGGAAGGTTGGAGGAAAAGACAGAGGAAATAAACAAAAATAAGTAACATTCATTCATTCAGCACACCACATCCCGAATAATCTTTTCCCCAACCAAACGTAATCCAAAATAATCTTCCCCAAGCAAACATTTCTGACTCCATGAGAAAAATTTTACCATCACAGCCAATCTCCAACTAAAACACAGGGGGAAAGGTGTACAGTTGACTCTTGAACAATGCGGGGTTAACCTGAGTATAACTTATAGTCAGCCCTCCATATCCACGGTTCTTTGCAACTTCAGATTCAACCAACAAATGGACCATGCAGTACTGTAGTATTTACTATTGAAAATTATCTGTGTCTAAGTGGACCTGCACAGATCAAACCCACACTGGTCAAGGGTCAAATGCATTTTTTATTGGAAAATAACATTGCTAAACCTTAACTAATTCGACAAATTCAATCCAAAACGAATTTGCTAAATGCTTCACACAACTGAATAAAAATATCTTTACGACTCAGGAGTGTAGGACTGAAAAGAAACCTCCATGGCCTGAAAGTTCATCAATTGCTCTGAAGTAGGGTTTTTCCTTTAAACCAGAAGTCATATCCTATTGGTGGTTCCTGAAATCAATATGGCTGACAACTAGCATTACTTTAATAATTTAAAAAATAGAACAGACAAGATTGAACCACACATTTTAAAGAAAAGAACTGCTTCTGTAAAACTCGTTTTGGTTGTACATGTGTGTACACTAGGTCACAATGTAAAAAAGTATTTCCTTCCTGTTAATTTCTCAAAAGTGAAAGCAAATGGTTTAATGTTAACAAACCGTTCAGTGAAAACCAGAGCTTCTTATTTATGCTATCTTCTGCTTATGATGACTTAATTTCTGCTGCCACTGAGAATCCATAGCCAAAGAAGTTCAAATACAGCATCTGTCTAGTGTGGGTACAGTGCCTGGCTACAGTAGCTATGGCAACAGAATCTGGTCGAATTATGAAATATAACAATTCTTACCGTGTCAACCACTAATCAGAGCTTTCTGATCAGCACATGAAAGCTTGTTTTCCCAAACTGAGAGGAAAGAATTCTAACCGAAAGCAAACTACTGATGCATTAAATAGCTAGGATAGCAAGTATAATTACTGAAGGGCTTTTAAAAATAACAAAAGATTTTAAGATCACCACGCTCATTAACACAAACCTGGTCCCCTAGGTGAGAACCTCAGCCTAGGAACCTCTACTGAAGATTATCACCAGACCATTAGGTCCTGAAATGGATAATCTACCCTAAAAGAGATCTGATACCTAATCTGCCATAGAACTTTGAGGGGATCTACACTAGTGGTAAAAAAAAAAAAAGGCCAATAACAAAGTGATCAATGTTCTCTCTTCAATGTCCAATCATTGATAAATATGAATCCTGAACAAATCAGGAGACATTATGTTGAGACCATTCCATCTTTTAAAGAATAAACAAGAAGGCAACTGTTTAAATAAGTAGTTTTTAAAAGTTCACAATTCTGTATCTTGTTGATGACTAAATCTGACATTAAAGATCAACTTTACTTAACTCTCAGTGTAGGAGCTTTCCAACTTTTATTGCTTTCAGCCTCAGATTTACCTGCATAATTCTTTGTAACTTGGGGTAAGCAGCTTTGGTTGTATACTTAGGTACAAGGGTACTGAAACATTTTAGTGGATACTGCACTCGACCAGTTTAATATACATGTTACCTGATACTGTATTTGGGCTTTTACATTCAGTTTTCTGTGCCATTTCAAAAGCTAACTTTAATATTTAATGCACGTATGACCACAAATCTGACTGTCTACTCAACTGGAAAGTAACAACTCAATATTTCAAAAGTGTGATTCTGGGATAAGGAACCTGTACCATCAACGGTTTTCAATGGAGATAAAGTCAGTGGTTATTGGATATGTTTATTTCCACTTGTCATTAGCATACAAAGAGGGTTTTCCATTCTTACACTTTTCAAACTGCACAAACTGCATTGTAATTTATCAACTGTCTAAACCAATAAAAACTGGACAAACCAATTGTCACTAGATTAGTGAACTGCCTTTGTAAAAGTAAACAAAAACCATGCCCCATTTTCTAGATAAGGTAAGTAATCATAAACTGACCTCCTAAATTAAAGATAAGGAATTCAAAGATTCAAGTGTGAGTTGAAGTCAGCAGTTCGTAAGGCCAAACTTTAAGGGTCTCATCTTCGTTCTGATTTAACAGTATGGGATATGAACTGGGCAGCAGAGAGTTTTAAAAGCTCCCAGGTGATACCTTAATGTGGCAAAATTTGTGAACCACTGGACAAAGCAACTTGGATAGCTTACTTCTGAAACAGTTTCTTTTTTTTTTTTAGCTGCACCCTCGGCTTGTGGGAATCTTAGTTCCCCGACCAGGGATCAAACCCTGGCCACATCAGTGAAAGCGCCAAGTCCTAACCACTGGACCACCAGGGAACTCAATGAAACTGTTTCTTTAAAGCAGCAAATTCTTAAACTTTTTATTTCAGGACACCTTTACTCTTAAAAATTGAGGATTTCCCCCCAATTTTTGTTAATTGTTATATTTATATCCATAGATACTTGCCATATTAGAAATTAAAACAGGAAAATCCAAAGTATTTATTAATTTAATTTAGAATAATGATAAACCTATTATAATAACTATTTTCCCTTCACCAGAAACAACTAGTGAGAGACTGGCATTGTTTTTTACATTTTTGCAAATCTCCTTAATGTCTAGCTTAACTGAAAACAGCTGGATTCTCATGTCTGCTTCTGCATTCAATCTGCTGCAATATGTTATTATTTAGGTTAGAGTACATGAAAAATATCTGGACCCACAGAGATATACATTTGGAAAAAGGAAGATTATTTTAATAGCCTTCTCAGAAAATTATGGGTATTCTTTGATATTCCAACAAAGCTTGACAAGTGATAGTTTATTAAATATTAATTGTAATGCAGCCTCTGAAATCGCATCAATAAGCTTTCTGTACTCTATTATATTAAAATACACTGGTTTATTTTGTACTTTGGAACTTTAAACCATGTATGATTTTTCAACACCATACACTGATCACTTGGAAACCACTGGTTCCACAAAATCAGGCATTTCATCTAACTGTCACACTTCTTATAAAACATGTAATAATCATTTTTATTAAAATCAGCATTGATCTCATCATAAAAACTATTAATTATTGGGAAACTCAACCTCACAGACACAAGTTTTCCAAAACTCTAATTCTTGCTTGAAAACTAAATTTTTATCACTGGCAACAAATACTAACAGTTGCTTTCCTTGAAGCAACAGTCTACTTACATTCATCTTGAAGAAAAATATTTAACATATACTCAAGAAGTCTGAATGCCATAGCTTGTCATTCTTTTCATTTAAATTTATTTAATATTTTTACATACTTTTAAAAATTACAGTTGATTTACAATATTGTGTTAACTTCTGCTGTACAGCAAAGTGATTCAGTTATACATATGTATACATTTTTTGTATATTCTTTTCCATAATGGTTTATCACAAGATATTGAATCTAGTTCTCTGTGCTATACTGTAGGACCTTGTTGTTTACCAATTCTACATGTAATGGTTTGCATCTACTAACCCCAAACTCCCACTCCATCTCTCCCCCTCCCCTCCTCTCCCTCTGGAAACCACAGGTCTTCTCTATGTCTGTGAATCTGTTTCTGTTTCATAGATAAGTTCATTTGTGTCATATTTTAGATTCCACATATGATAACATATGGTATTTGTCTTTCTCCTTCTGATTTACTTCACTTAATATGATAATCTCTAGGTCCATCCATATTGCTGCAAATGGCATTACTTCATTTTTTTATGGCTGAGTAGCATTCCATTGTATTTATGTACCACATCATCTTTATCCATTCACCTGTCGGTGGACATTTAGGTTGCTTCCATGTCTTGGCTATTGTGAACAGTGCTGCTATGAACATAAGGGTGCATGTACCTTTTGAATTATAATTTTAACTGGATATATGCCAAGGAGTGGGACTGCTGGATCATATGGCAACTCTATTTTTAGTTTTTTGAGGAACCGCCATACCATTTTCGATAGTGGCTGCACCAATTTACATTCCCACCAATGGTGTAGGAAGGTTCCCTTTTCTCCACACTCTCCAGCATTTGTTATTTGTAGACTTTTTAATGATGGCCATTCTGACCGGTGTGAGGTGATACCTCATTGTAGTTTTGATTTGCATTTCTCTAATAATTAGTGATGTTGAGCATCTTTTCATGTGCCTGTTGGCCGTCTGTATGTCTTCTTTGGAGAAATGTCTATTTAAGTTTTCTGCTCATTTTTCGATTGGGTTTTTGTTGTTGAGTTGCATGAGCTGTTTGTATATTTTGGAAATTAATCCCTTGTCGGTCACATAGTTTACAAATATTTTCTCCCATTCCACAAGTTGTCTTTTTGTTTTGTTTATTGTTTCCTTTGCTGTGCAAAAGCTTGTAAGTTTGATTAGGTCACATTTTTTTATTTTGCTTTTATTTCTATTGCCTTGGGTGACTGACCTAAGAGAACACTGATACAATTTATGTCGAAGAATGTTTTGCCTATGTTCTCTTTTAGGAGTTTACGGTGCCATGTCTTATACTTAAGGCTTTAAGCCATTTTGAATTTATTTTTGTGTATGGTGTGAGGGTGTGTTCTAACTTTACTGATTTACATGCAGCTGTCTGACTTTCCCAACACCACTTGCTGTAGAGACTGTCTTTCTCCCATTGTACGTACTTGCCTCCTCTGATGAAAATTGACCTTAGTTGTGTGGGTTTGTTTCTGAGTGGTCTTTTCTGTTTCATTGATCCAGATATCTGTTTTTGTGCCAATAACATGCTGTTTTGATTGCTGTAGCTTTGTAGTAGTCTCTGAAGTCTGGGAGGGTTATCCCTCCTGCTTTGTTCTTTTTCCTCAGGATTGCTTTGGCAATTCTGGGCTTTTATGGTTCCATATAAACTTTAGGATTATTTGTTCTAGTTCTGTGAAAATGTAATGGGTAATTTGATAGGGATCACATTGAATCTGTAGACTGCCTTGGGCAGTGTGGCCATTTTAACAATATTAATTCTTCCAATCCAAGAGCATGGGATATCTTTCCATTTCTTTGAATCATCTTTAATTTCCTTTATTAGTTTTACAGTTCTCAGCATATAAGTCGTTCACCTCCTTGGGCAGGTTTATTCCTATACACTTTTATCTTTTAAAGCAGTCCTAGGTCCACAGCAAAAGTGAGCCTAAGGCACAGAGTTCCTGCACACAGTCCCTCTCCCTCACAACATTCAGCATCAGACTGAAAGTTAAAATCAGTGTACCAATATTAACACATCACTATGACCCAAAGCCCAAAGTTTATATAAGGGTTCACTCTCGGTGTTATACATCCTATGGGTTTTGAAAAATGTATTCAGATTGACTTCTTTCACACAGCAGCATGTATTTAAAGTCCCTCCAGGTCTTTTCCACAATAGCTTAGCTCATTTCTTTTTAGCACTGACTAACATTCCATTGTCTGGATGTACCACTCTTTGTTTATCCACTCACCTATAAAGTATATCTTGGTTACCTAAGTTTTGGCAATTAGTAATAAAGTTACTATAAACATTCACATGCAGGTTTTTACTATGAATTTACTTTCAACTAATTTGGTTAAACACCAAGAAGTGCGATTACTGGATCCTCTGGTAAGAGTATACTTCATTTTGGGACTTCCCTGGTGGTCCAGTGGTTAAGACTCCACACTTACAGTAGGGGACCTGGGTTCGATCCCTGGTCAGGGAACTAGATCCCACATGCCGCAATTAAGACCCAGCACAGCCAAAGAAATAAATAAATATTTTTTAAAAGAGTATACTTCATTTTGTAAAAAAACTAACGAACTGTCCAAAGTGGTTGCACCATTTTGCATTTCCACCAGCAATGAATGAGACTTTGTGTTGCTCCATAGCCTCACCAGCATTTGGTGATGTCCGTGTTTTGGATTTTAGACATTCTAACAGGTATGCAGTGGTATCTCATTGTTTTAATTTGCAATTCCCTAATGATGTATGATGCTAGGCATCTTTCCATATTCTTATTTGTCACCTGTATATCTTCTTTGGAGAGGTGTCTGTTCAGATCTTTTGCCCGTTTTTTTAAACTGAGTTCTACATTTTCTTATTGTTAAGTTTTAAGAGTTCTCTAAATATCTTGGGTAACAGTCTTTTATCAGATATGTCTTCTGCAAATATCTCCTCTCAGTCTGTGGCTTATCTTCTCATACTCTTGATTAATTTATTTTTAAAGTTACATGCAAGGGACTTCCCTGGTGGTTCAATGGTCAAGAATCCGCCTGCCGGGCTTTCCTGGTGGCGCAGTGGTTGAGAGTCCGCCTGCCGATGCAGGGGACACGGGTTCGTGCCCCAGTCTGGAAAGATCCCAAATGCCGCAGAGCGGCTGGGCCCGTGGGCCATGGCCGCTGAGCCTGCGCGTCTGGAGCCTGTGCTCCGCAATGGGAGAGGCCACGACAGTGAGAGGCCCGCGTGCCGCAAAAAAAAAAAAAAAAAAGAATCCGCCTGCCAATGCAGGGGACACAGGTTCGAGCCCTGCTCCGGGAAGACCCCACATGCCATGGAGCAACTAAGCCTGTGTGCCACAACTACTGGCAAGCCAGCATGCCAAACTACTGAAGGCTGAGCGCCTAGAGCCCATGCTCCACGACAAGAGAAACCACCGAAGTGAGAAGCCCACGCACCACAACAAAGAATAGCCCCCGCTCCCCGCAACTAGAGAAAGCCCGTGCACGGCAACGAAGACCCAACGCAGCCAAAAATATTTATTTAAAAAATAAAATAAAATAAAAATTTTTTAAAAGCTACATGCAGCAAAATTCACTTTTTGGTATATGTTTCTAAGTTTTAACAAACGCATAGAACAATGGAACAATCAAGATGTAGAACAGTTCCACCACCCCCATATATTCCTTCAAACTGACCCGCTGTTATAGATCTCCTACCACTACTCGTAGCCCCCGGCAACCATTGATCTGTTTCCTATCCGTGTAATTGTGTGTTTTGGGGGTTTTTTTTGGGCCACTAGGTGCGGCATGCAGGATCTAACCCGTGACCCCTGCAATGGAAGCATGTAGTCTTAACCACTGGACCACCAGGGAAGTCCCCTCATCACTGTAGTTTCTGTCTTTTACAGAATGTCATATAAATAGAATCATACATTCTATATAGACTTTTAAGTCTGGCATTTTCTATTCAGCATAATACTTTTGAGATTCGCCAACGCTATTGCAAATTCCTTTTTTTACTGTTGAATTCTATGGACACACCACAACTGTTTATCCATTTACCAATTCAGGAACATTTGGATTTTTTGCAGTGCTTGGCAATTTGAACAAAATTGCTATAAACATTCACACGTAGCTTTTCTGTGACCTAAGTTTTCATTTTTCATGGGTAAATATCTAGGATTGAAACTGCTGGGTCATGTTAAGTTTATGTTTAACTTTATGGAAAGCAGCCAAACTGTCTCCCAAAGTGGCTGTACCATAAAAGTTCCAGTTACCCTACATCCTCACTTATACTTGGTATAGTCTACTAGGGGGAGGCCATGGTTGTTTGTTTTGCTTTTTAGTCATTCTAATAGTAGAGAAGTAGTATCTTGTTGAGGTTTAATTTGCATTTCCCTAGTGACTAATGATGTAGAAGTCTTTTCAGATATTTGTCACACATGTATCTTTGCCAGCAAAGCTTCTTTTCAAATCTTTTGCCTATTTTTAAATTGGATTTTCGTTTTTGGGGCCACGCCACACGGCTTGCGGGATCTTAGTTCCCTGACCAGGGATTGAACCGAAGCCCTTGGCACTGAGAGCGTGGAGCCCTAATCACTGGACTGCCAGGGAATTCCCTCTGGTTATTTTCTTACTGTTGAGTTCTGAGAGTTCTTCCATAATCTACATACAAAATCTTTATCAGATATGTGATCTGCGAATATTTTCTCTCAGTCTGTCACTTCTTTTCATTCTCTTCACCATTTCTTTCAGAGTAGAAGTTTTTCATCTTAATGCAATCAAACTTATCAACTGATTTCGTGCTTTCAATTATATCTAAGAAGTCTCTATCTAAGCCAAGGCTACAAAGATTTTCTCCTGTCTTCTCCTCTGTCAATTTTACTGTTTTACATTTTCCAATTGTACTGTAAACAATTATAAAAAAGACCCATCTTTTTTCTACTGAATTGTCTTTCACATATTGTGGGGGGTCTACCTCAATATCTTGATTACCATAACTGTAAAGAATATCTTGAGCGGCTTCCCTGGTGGTGCAGTGGTTGAGAGTCTGCCTGCGGATGCAGGGGACACAGGTTCATGCCCCGGTCAGGGAAGATCCCACATGCCATGGAGCGGCTGGGCCCATGAGCCATGGCCGCTGAGCCTGCGCGTCCGGAGCCTGTGCTCTGCAACGGGAGAGGCCGCAACAGTGAGAGGCCTGCTTACCGCAAAAAAAAAAAAAAAAAAAAAGAATATCTTGAAATCAGTCAGATCTCATATCAGATTCTCCAACTATGTTGTTCTTTATCAAGTGTTTTAGCGATCTGTGCTCCTTTGCCATTCTGTGATTTTTAAAAGCAGCTTATCATTGATTACCTACAAAAAATGTTTCTGGGATTCTGATCTGGTGGATCAATTTGAGGAAAAATTACACCTTAATGTTGAGTCTTCAAAACCACAAAAAGGTAAATTCTCTACAATGCCTTGGGCCTTCCTTAATTTCTTTAATCAGTTTTGTAGTTTTCGGCTCACAGATCCTGTACACATTTTGCTAGACTTATATCTATTTTTTGGTGCTTTTTAAATGGTACCATTTTTTATATATTTCCATTGCTGTAATTCCAATTAATTGTATTTCCATACTGAAATACAATTAATTGTATACACTGTCTATATAACCTGAAATCTTGCTAAACTCACTTATTAGTTCTAGAAGCTTTCCTGTAGATTTCTTGCGGTTTTCTGCACAATCAAGTCATCTGCAAATAGGGGCAATTTTATTTCTTCCTTTCTGTTCTAAAAGCCCTTTGTATTTCTTTTTCTTGCCTTACTGCACTGTTCTTAATTTTAGGGGGGAAAGCATTATCTTTCACTATTAAGTATTCACTATTAAATATGACATTAGCTATAGACTTTTATAGATGTCCTTCATGAGTGAAAGAAAATCCCTTCCATTCCTAGTTTGTAAGAATTTTTAGCATGAAAGTATGAAGAATTGTATCAAATGCTTATTCTCTATCTACAAAGACTAGTATATTAATATGGTAAATTACCCCAACTGATTTTCAAATGTTGAACAGCCTTTCATTTCCAAAATAAACCGCATTTATTGTGACGTATTATATCCATTTTATAATTAGCTGTATTTGATACAGTCACTAATATTTTGTAACTCTTCCATCCATGTTCGTGAGGAGTATTGGTATAGTTTTATTTTCTTGTATATCTTTATCTGGTTTTGTATCAAGCCTCACATAGTGAGTTGAGAAGTGTTTCTTCTAATATCTCCTGGAAGAGACTATATAGAACTTGCATTATTTCCTCTTTTTTTTTTTTTTTTGGCTGCGCAGCATGTAGGATCTTACTTCCCTGACCAGGGATCTAACCCATGCCCACTGCAGTGGAAGCACGGAAGTCTTAACCACTGGACCGCCAGGGAACTCTCATGTATTATTTCCTCCTTACATGTTTGGTAAACGTCACCTGTGAAACCATCTGAACATCAAGTTTCTTTTTTTGAAAGGATTTTAACTATCAGTTAAACTATCAGTTTCTTTAAAAGATACAGGACTGGAACTTCCCTGGCAGTCCAGTGGTTAAGACTCTGTGCTTCCAACACAGGGGGCGCAGGTTCAATCCCTGGTCGGGGAACTAGGATCCCACATGCCACGGAGCCAAAAAAAAAAAAAAAAGAGAGAGAGAGAGAGGGACTTCCCTAGTGGTCCAGTGGTAAAGAATCCACCTTCCAATGCAGGGGACAAGGGTTCAATCCCTGGTTGGGATCTAAGATCCCACATGCTGTGGGGGCAATTAAGCCTGTGCACCACAATGAACAGCCCTCGCCTCAACTAAGACCCGACACAGCCAAAAAAAAAAGAGCAAGAGAGAGACAGGACTATTCAGGTTATCTATTTCTTCTTGAGTGACTTTTAGTAGTTTGTGTTGTTACAGGAATTGTTCATTTTCACTCAAGTTATTAAATTTTAGGGCATAGAATTTTCATATTATTCCATTATCATTTTAAAGTCTGTAAACTCTGTAGTGATAGCCCTTCTTTCATTCCTGATGGTTAATTTGGGCACTTCCTTCTCTATACTCTCCCCACCTCTCTCTGAACAGTTTGTCATTCTTTTAAGTAAAAAAATGGGTTCCATAAAAAAAAGTGAGTATTATCATTACATAATTGTCTCTCAAGAGAAATGACATACTTTTGTAAGTGAGAAAAAGCACTTTATCTACACTTCCCATTTCATCACACAGTACGTATTTGTCTCCTCGGGCTGCCATAACAAACTACCACAGACTGAAACACTGATTAAACAACAGAAATTTATTTTCTTACAGTTCTAGAAGCTGAAAATCTGAAATCACGGTACCAGCATAGTCAAGTTCTGGTGAGAGCTCTCTTCCTGGCTTGCCAATGGCCACCTTCTTGCTGTGTCCTCATAGGGCAGAGAGAAAGAAACAGCAAGTTCTCTGGTGTCTCTTCTTATAAAGACACTAATCCCATCATGAAGGCCCTACCTTCATGATTTCACCTAAACCTAATTATCTCCCAAAGGCCCCATCTCCAAATCCCATCACTGGGAGTTAGTGTTCCAACATACGATTCTCACAGGGACACAGTTCTGTCCACAGTACACTACACTGTATTTTAAAACACACATTCAAGGTTTAACATTTACATAAATTATTTTTACTGCTTGTCAATGACATTCTTAAGTAAAATGCTTTTTTCATTTTAACTACCAGTGTGAGGTGACAGCAAACGTACAGTGACTACTAACACAGTTGGTACCACTGCCTTGAATCATGTTCAGGAGCCAGCATTTTTATCCATTATTGCTTTTATACCATAAGTGTAAATGTCAACATGGTAAAAAAAAGCCTAATAATATCTTAGCATTATTATAAAAATAGTTCTGGCCTCACCTTGAGAATTCACCACTGCCTTACAAAGTTAAGTTCAAATAACTACCACAGAAAAAATTTTAACAAACTGCAGTATTTATTAGGAATTTAAGATATTCACATAGTATTCACGATACAACTAATATTAAAAACTTGATCCATTCCTAAATTTTCCAAATTCACTGATGAAAATGATCAAGCTATGCTTTCATTTGATGAATGTAAACCTTAGAAGGAAATATAAAGTTCTATAGGATCTAAAAAAGAAGAAACTACCTTGGTTGGCTATCTTGGTTGTGATAAAACAAATAAACAAAAAAATAAACAAAGCAGGCCATTTTTAAGCTAGAAGCATACTCATGTTTTTATAGGATTGTATCAATTACAGACAGATACACCAGAAATATTACCAGTGATGACCTCAGGAAGGGAATTAGATGACTTAGGACAAGAAATTTAGTTTATGTTCTCTTCCAGTTTTATAGGGTCATGTCTTACATTTAGATCTTTAAGCCATTTTGAGTTTGTGTATATGATATGATAGAATGTTCTAATTTCATTGTTTCACACATAGCTGTCCAGCTTTCCCAACACCACTTGAAGAGACTGTCTTTTCTCCATTGTATAGTCTAGCCTCCTTTGTCGTAGATTAATTGACCAGGTGCATGTGTTTATTTCTCAGCTCTATTCTGTTCCATTGATCTATGTATGTGTTTTTGTGCCAATACCATGCTGTTTTGATTACTGTAGCTTTGTAACATAGTCTTAAGTCTGGAAAAGTTATACCTCTAGCTTTGTTCTTTTTTCTCAGGATGACTTTGGCAATTCTGGGTCTTTTGTGGTCCCATATAATAATCCCATCTAGGATTATTTGTTCTAGTCCTGTGGAAAATGTCACTGATATTCTGATAGGGATTACACTAAATCTGTAGATTGCTTTGGGTAGTATGGCCATTTTAACAATATTAATTCTTCCAATCCAAGAGCAAAGAATATCTTTCCATTTCTTTGAATCACCTTCAATTTCCTTCAACAGTGTTTTATAGTTTTTGGCATATAGGTCTTTCACCTCCTTCATTAAATCTATTCCTAGGTGCTTAAGTTTTTTGACACAATTTTAAACAGGATTGGGTTTTTTTTTTTCTCTTTCTGACATTCCATTATTAGTGTACAGAAATGCAACAGACTTCTGCATATTAGTCTTACATCCCATTACCTTGATGAAATCACTTATTAGCTCTAATAGTTTTTGTGTGGAGACCTTAGAATTCTCTATATAGAGCATCATGTCATCTGCAAATATTGACAGTTTTGCTTCTTCCCTTCCAATTTGGATACCTTTTGTTTCTTTTTCTTGTCTGATTGCTGTGGCTAGGACTTCCAACACTACGTTAAATAGAAGTGATAAGAGTGGGCATCCTTGTCCTGAATTTAGCAGGAAGACTAAACTCCTAGAAAAAAACATAGGCAAAACATTCTTTGACACAAATCGTAGCAATATTTTCTTCGATCAGTCTCCCACAGCAAAAGAAATAAAAGCAAAAATAAACAAATGGGACCTAATCAAACTTACAAACTTTTGCTCAGCAAAGGAAACCATCAACAAAGCAAAAAGACAACCTAGGAATGGGAGAAAATATTTACAGCCCATGCGACCAACAAGGGATTAATTTCCAAAATATACAAACAGGTCATACAACTCAATATCGAAAACAAACAACCCCATCAAAAAAAAATGGGCAGAAGATCTAAATAAACATTTCTCCAAAGAAGACATAGATGGCCAACAGGCACATGAAAAGATGCTCAACACTGCTAATTATTAGAAAAATGCAAATCAAAACCACAATGAGGGGCTTCCCTGGTGGCACAGTGGTTAAGAATCTGCCTACCAATGCAGGGAACACAAGTTTGAGCCCTGGTCCAGGAAGATCCCACATGCCGCGGAACAACTAAGCCCGTGTGCCACAACTACTGAGCCTGTGCTCTAGAGCCCACAAGCCACAACTACTGAGCCCATGAGCCACAACCGCTGAAGCCCACATGCCTAGAGCCTGTGCTCCGCAACAAGAGAAGCCACTGCAATGAGAAGCCCGCACATTGCAACAAAGAGTAGCCCCCGCTCACCACAACTAGAGAAAGCCCGTGTGCAGCAATGAAGACCCAATGCAGCCAAAAATAAATTAAATAAATAAATTTATTTTTTTAAAAAACCCACAATCAGGCATCACCTCACACCAATCAGAATGGCCATCATCAAAAAGTCTACAAGTAAAAAAATCCTGGAAAGGATCTGGAGAAAAGGGATCCCTCCTACACTGTTGGTGGGAATGTAAATTGGTGCAGTCACTATAGAAAACAGTATGGAGGTCCCTTTAAAAACTAAAAACAGAGCTACCATATGATCCAGCAATTCCACTCTTGGTTATACATCTGGAAAAAATGAAAAGTCTAATTCGAAAAGATACATGCCCCACAATGTTCACAGCAGCACTATTCACAATAGCCAAAACGTGGGTGCAACCCAAGTGCCCATCAACAGACAACTGGCTTAAGATGTGAAAGAGTACTCAATCATAAAAAAAAGAATGAAATATTGCCACTTGTAGTAACATGGATGGACCTAGAGAATATTATGCTTAGTAAAATAAGTCAGAGAAAGACAAATTCTGTACGATACAATTATATGTGGAATCTAAAAAGTAATACAAATGAATCTAGATACTAAACAGAAATAGACTCAGATACAGAAAACCAATTTATGATTACCAAATTTATGGTTACCAAAGGGAGAGGGGAAGGGACAAATTAGGAGTATGGGATTAACAGATAAAAACTACTGTACATAAAATAGGTAAGCAATAAGGATTACTGTGTAGCATAGGGAATTATACTCAATATCTTGTAATAACCTATAATGGAATATTATCTGTGAAAAAAAATTGAATCATTATGCTGTACACCTGAAACTAACACAATATTGTAAATCAGTTAAAAAAAAAAGAAATTTAGTTAACACCTTGTGAATTTTAGACTATCTATATGTATTGCCCCAAAAGTAAATGAAATTTGTTTCACAGTTAATATATAATGATTTCGTACATTAGAAACTCAATTTAAAACACTGTAAAATTTCACCCCCTCACTCAACTTGGGAAATAGAAGCCAGAATTCAGTTTTGTTTTTAAGAAAATATTTTTCTATTCCATAAATGGTATGTGTATAATTTTTCTAAAGCAACAGGGGTCTGACTGGATCTCCTTTAATTACTGGATAGTATCAATTTATAAGTGACAAAAATATAAATTCAGTTGCTTATTCTATGTTGGATTAAGTTTTCAATCAAAAACCTGAGATAGTTCTCAGCTGGAAGGTCTGTTAAGACTGAAGACAAAGTTCTCAGCTGGAAGGTCTGTTAAGACTGAAAGACAACATACATGTCATATATGTGATTAGTCCCTCCAAATGGAGAATTCATTCCAGTATATTTCTGGAGAACAGACAATCAGCTTCATCATAACATTATATTAAACGAATGAATAAGACACAAACCTAATATCTAGAGTCTATCTTAAACACTTTTTTTTTTTAATATATAAATTTATTTATTTATTTTTGGCTGTGTTGGGTCTTCATTTCTGTGCGAGGGCTTTCTCTAGTTGCAGCGAGCGGGGGCCGTTCTTTATCGCAGTGCGTGGGCCTCTCACTATCACAGTCTCTCTTGTTGTGGAGCACAGGCTCCAGACCCGCAGGCTCAGTAGTTGTGGCTCACGGGCCCAGTTGCTCCGCGGCATGTGGGATCTTCCCAGACCAGGGCTCGAACCTGTGTCCCCTGCGTTAGCAGGTGGATTCTTAGCCACTGCGCCACCAGGGAAGCCCTATCTTAAACACTTTTAATCAAAATTAACTTAAAACAGGAAATACAACTTTCAAAACAACAGCTGTCCTTTCACATGTGCTTAAGCAATACTTTCTATTCCCAAACTGCAAGCCACTAATAATTTAAAAGCCTCTGGAGATTGATGGCTATCAGTACAAGGAGAGTAAGCTATAAAACAGTGTGGAGGTTTCCACCAAAATTAAAAACAGAACTACCATACGATCCAGCAATTCCACTTCTAGGTATTTATCCAAAGAAAACAAAAATACTAACTCAAAAATATATATGCACCCCATGTTCACTGCAACATTATTTATAACAACCAAGATACAGAAACAACGTGTCTATATATATGTGCGTATACATTATAGACACATATATATGTATCACAAAATTATTCTCAGCCATCAAAAAGAATGAAATCTTGCCATGTGTGACAACATGGATGAACCTTGAGGGCATCACGCTAAGTGAAATAAGTCAAAGACAAATATGTATGATCTCACTTACATGTGGAATCTAAAATACAAACAAAAAACAAAACTCATGCAGAAAACAGACTGGTGGTTGCCAGAGGAGGGGGGTGTGCAGTAGGTGAAATGAGTGAAACGGGTCAAAAGGTACAAACTTCCGGGCTTCCCTGGTGGCGCAGTGGTTGAGAGTCCGCCTGCTGATGCAGGGGACACGGGTTTGTGCCCCGGTCCGGGAAGATCCCACATGCCGCGGAGCCGCTGGGCCCGTGAGCCATGGCCGCTGAGCCTCCGCGTCCGGAGCCTGTGCTCCGCAACGGGAGAGGCCGCAACAGTGAGAGGCCCGCGTACCACACAAAAAAAAAAAAAAAGGTACAAACTTCCAGTTATAAATGTCATGGGAATGTAATGAGTAACATGGTGACTACAGTTAATAATACTATATTGCATACTTGAAAGTTGCTAAGAGAGTAGACCTTAAAAGTTCTCATCATAAGAACAGTAATTTGTAACTATGTAAGGTGACAGACATTAACTAGACTTATCGGATAATTCTACAATGTATACATAAATCAAATCATTATGTTGTACACCTGAAACTAATAAAATGCTATAAGTCAATGATACCTCAACTTTTTCAGAGTTCAGAAAAAAAAAAACTGAATGAATAAGTGAAAACCATGCTGTACACAGTTTAACCTCTCCCTAATGACTATTAGAAGGCACTTGAAGATCCTGTTCCACCTCAGTGTCACATTAATAGGACACTAATGATATTATATATACTGTGAGCCAAATCTGTATTACCTAACCATAACTTGCATTTTTTAAGCCTTGGTCCACTGTGAAAACAATACATGGTAATGACAGATATCTGTGAAAAGAGGAGAAAGTAAAGAGAAGAGGGAGCAAGTAAATATAGTCAGGGCCTCCCCGGTGGCGCAGTGGTTGAGAGTCCGCCTGCCGATGCAGGGGACACAGGTTCCTGCCCCGGTCCAGGAGGATCCCACATGCCGCGGAGCGACTGGGCCCGTGAGCCATGGCCGCTGAGCCTGCGCGTCCGGAGCCTGTGCCCCGCAACGGGAGAGGCCACAACAGTGAGAGGCCTGCGTACCGCAAAAAAAAAAACAAAAACATATATATATATATATATATATATATATATATATATAGTCAGCCCTCCATATCCACAGGTTCTACATCTGCAGATTCAACCAACTGTGGATGGGAATAAACCTTTTTTAATTCCAGAAAGTTTCAAAAAACCTGAATTTGCCACACACCAATAACTATTTGCATAGCATTTTTCTTGCATTTACAACTATTCACATTGTATTAGTTATAAGTAATCTAGAGATGATTTAAAATATAGGAGAGGGTATGTGTAGGTTATATGCAAATACTATAATGCCTTTTTATATTAGGGACCCCCACCTCCTCCAGGGGTCCTGGAACCAATCCCCCATAGTGAGGAACAACTATACGGCACCATTGTTACTTGTTAACTGTACGTGAAATCATGGATTATACCTGAATTTTTACTCTTTTTCCCCCCTTAATAATTACAGCTTAAGAGTTTTGCATGTTACAAAACTATCTGCAAGTGTTTTTAACAACTTCCTAAATGTTCCATTAAATATAACATGACTGGGCTTCCCTGGTGGCGCAGTGGTTGGGAGTCCGCCTGCCGATGCAGGGTACACGGGTTCGTGCCCAGGTCTGGGAGGATCCCACATGCCGCGGCGCAGCTGGGCCCATGAGCAATGGCCGCTGAGCCTGTGCATCCGGAGCCTGTGCTCCTCAACGGGAGGGGCCGCAACGGTGAGAGGCCCACGTACCGCAAAAAAAAAAAAAAAATATATATATATATATATACATACATATATATATATATATATACATATATATATATATATATATATATATATAACATGATTTACTTAAGATAGTAAAAATGTAGAAAGACCAAGCTGGTTTCTTGGGTACCAGTTTCTTAAGCAGTCCAAATCTAAGCTTAGAAGAAAAGTTTAGCATTAAGCACCTTTACCTTCATGGATAAGTTCCAGCTTGCTCTTGCCAAGAGAAATTTAGTTAACACCTTTTAGTTAACTAAAAGTTAGCTAAACTTTAACTTTAGTTAACTAAAACTTTAACCAAACTTGAGTTACAGAAGGCATAATTAGTTTGAAGAATTCAGCCTTACATATCAAAATAGATTTTGATATATAAATGAGTTTTGTGAGGTGACGGCTGCCTCTCTATTCCTGTAACCATTTCACCTGGACTGTCTAATCAGTCCTATGAATATATAACTAAACGTGGTTTTTTTGAAAACCAAATAGCTGCCTCAGGACAATTAAGCACATGTTATTTATGGAGGAAAAAATATTAAATTTTGAATAGAGCATGTAGGCTCTCTAGTCAATGACTTTAACTTAAATTGTATGTTTGTAAAGCGTTCATTGTCCTACATCAGACTTATATTAAATAATTCCATCCGCTTATGGAGGAGAGGATGTAGAAGAGGTAGAAGCTGGGCACTAGTTCATGTGCCGATGAGTCAGTCAGTAAAGATGGAAATAATGTCCAAGGTGGAGTGAGTTATTTCTAAATATGATAAAAATTATCACTGAGGTAAAAATTCTATTAACTGGAAGATCACAGGATATAGCCATCATATTTTTCAGGACAGGTAGTTTTTCATGTGAGGCAAAAAGTAAAAATTATACTGTATGGTAATTGCAACAAGGTTCTAAAGAAAGAAAAAACTGCAGAGAAATCTATGCAATATATAATTTGTCCAGATTGGTTTTCATTTGGGCAAAGAAGTTCTGAAAAATCTGCAAACAGTTTACTCATCAATTGAAAGTCCTCCAAAAACAGAACTATTGGGAAACCATGGTATGTGGGGATGGAAAAGAAAAGCTCCCTTAGTTTTTTGGAGAGAATAACTTTAAAAATACTTAAACAGCCAAGTTTACTCGGTTCAGTTAAGATTAAAACTTGTTGATTTTAACACTGCTGTTACATCTGAAACAAACTTATGTAATATTCTGGGCAGAAAAAAATTTTATATATATATATATATACAATATAATATATATAATATAAACATGATTTACTTAAATGTCCCACTGTTGGACATTTGAATTGTTTTTAAGATATATCCTACTAAAATACGATACAAATGAACCTATCTACGAAACAGAAACAGACTCAAAGACACAGAAAACAGACTTGTGGTTGCCAGCAGGGAGGAGGTGGGGGAGGGAAAGATTGGGAGTTTGGGATTAGCAGATGCAAACTAGTATGTGTAGGACGGATAAACAACAACGCCCTATTGTATAACACTGGGAACTATATTCAATATCCTGTAATAAACCATAACGGAAGAGAATATATATACACATATGCATGTATAACTGAGTCACTTTGCTGTACAGAAGAAATTAACACAACACTGTAAATCAACTATACTTCAATAAAATTAAAAAATAAAATAAAATACATCCTACTAAAATTCAAATCACACTGATCATCTTTGTACATAAAGCTTTTTCTGTAGAACCACTTATTTCCATCATAAGCAAGAGGAACTACTGAAGTCACTTTTTTTGATACTTTAGGTTTTAAAAAGAAAAATCACTTTTTCTTGGTTGTTTTTTAGTTTTCCTGATTAATAAGTGGCATACTTTTCCAGTTTTCAATTTTATTAACCAGTTTTACTCCCACCAGTGTAAAACTCCCAGTTTTAAAACCAGTGTAAAACTCCCAGTTTTTAAAACCAGTGTAGAACTCCCAGTTTTACACTGTCCTTTCATGTCTTTCGAATACCGTTTTGGGGAATCTACATTTAGGTCTTTGTCGTTTGTCTCCTACGTGATTAGGTTCAGGGAAAAAACTTTCAGTACGCATTTTAGTTGTTTGGATTCTGAACTTAAAAGGCATACTTTTTATACCTCTGGAATTTTTATTGTTTCCCTGTGCTCAAACTAGAGTGGATTCTCATTATTCAAAGATTCAGCATTTGCAAATTTGCCTAATAGTTAACTTTTTCTGTAGCCCCAAAATCAACATTTGTAGTCTTTGGCGGTCATTTGTACGTCATATGCAGAGTTGAATCACCCAGAACTCAAGTTCCCAACTGAGGTATACCCTCCCCGTCCCCAAGTGTTGTGCTCCAGTGCTGTCTAGTGTGCCTGAGTGCAAGAAAGCTGTGATGTGCCTATGGATTAAATGCAGTAAGATACTAAAGCTGTAAACAACCAATGCTGTTCACCATGAGAACAATGTTAATGGATCAGCAATATACATTAACTAAGGCATCTTTAAACAGAAACACAAGGCTTCTTCCCTGGTGGCTCAGCGGTTAAGAATCCGCCTGCCTATGCAGGGGAATGGGTTCGAGCCCTGCTCTGGGAAGATCCCACATGCTGCGGAGCAACTAGGCCTGTGCGCCACAACTACTAAAGCCTACGCACCTAGAGCCCGTGCTCTGCAACAAGAGAAGCCACCGCAATGAGAAGCCTGTGCACTGCAAGGAAGAGTAGCTCCCGCTCGCCACAACTTCAGAAAGCCTAGGCGCAGCAATGAAGACCCAACATAGCCAAAAATAAATTAATCTTAAAAAAAAAGGTAACTATCCTTAAAAAAAATAAAATAAACGCATAAAATAAGGTTATGTTTTGGCTGACTGACTCAAATACTGTCACAGAGGCTCACAGGAACCTAAATTTCCTACGAGCAACGGTTCAGTATTTGCTAGTTCAGTGTTTGTGGCAACTTTATAGAGCATAACTACCATGAATAACAAGAATCAACTGGAGTTGGCAGCACTTACTATGTGCCAGCCACGCAGGATCTTAGTTTCCCAACCAGGAACTGAACCCAGGCCCTCAGCAGTGAAAGCACAGCAGGGAATTCCCTCTCATTCTCTCCTTTTAAGTCTCCTTCAACTGAAGAACTCCTTCTTCAAGCTACATCTTAAAAGTAAGTTCGGGCTTCCCTGGTGGCACAGTGGTTGAGAGTCCGCCTGCCGATGCAGGGGACACGGGTTCGTGCCCCAGTCCGGGAAGATCCCGCATGCCGTGGAGTGGCTGGGCCCCTGAGCCATGGCCACTGAGCCTGCGCGTCCAGAGCCTGTGCTCCGCAACGGGAGAGGCCACAACAGTGAGAGGCCCTCGTACCCCCCCAAAAAAGAAAAAAAAAAGTAAGTTCAAGATAGACTGCAAAGTTGCACCACTCTAATACTATTCACAACTCCTCCACAGAACCCCTAAGCCTTGGGGGAAGGGGATACTGAATCATTAGAGTGCAAAGAACAACAAACTATGGAAGCTAGGACTCTATTTAAGGCTCTTCTATCCTGGAGAAATTTTTGACAACTCCGGGTCTTTGTTTCCTAGATCTCTAAAATGAAGGAACTGGATTAAGAACCATTAATAGCACTCAATACTTAAAATGTGTAAAGCACAGAGTGATTATGACTTATAATCTTATATTTGATATTCAAGGAAACTTCTGCAATTTTTAAACCATGTTACAACTAGCTGTGATTTCCAGAAATACCTTTATATGTTTATAAATTTCAGAGAACCATTCTATGATTTAATAGAGATCTACGTGGGCAAATAAGAAATCCTGTCTTGCAACAAAGTCTTTCAGTTCAGTTCACAAGCGTAACTGGCAACCAGAGAGGAATGACTAAATTACTTCTGTGTATCTGTATCACGAAATTTTATATAATTAAAAATGTTTGAAATATTTATAACAAATTGCACATGATCTAATACTAAGTGGAAAAATCAGATTATGAAACAATTACAATTATTTTAAAAGAACTATACACGTTTGCTCAAAAACCAGAAAATGGGAAGGAACACATAACGAAGGTAATAAGAGCATGGACTTATGGTAATATTTTGTTGACTTTTTTTTTTAATTGATTTTATTTATTTATTTTTGGCTGCGTTGGGTCTTAGTTGCTGCGCGTGGGCTTTCTCTAGTTGCAGTGAGCAAGGGCTATGCTTCGTTGCGGTGCACGGGCTTCTCATTGCAGTGGCTTCTCTTGTTGCGGAGCACTGGCTCTAGGCACACAGGCTTCAGTAGTTGTGGCACAAGGGCTCAGTAGTTGTGGCTCGCAGGCTCTAGAGCACAAGGCTCAGCAGTTGTGGCGCACGGGCTCAGCTGCTCCGCGGCATGTGGGGTCTTCCCGGACCAGGGATTGAACCCGTGTCCCCTGCACTAGCAGGCGAATTCTTAACCACTGTGCCACCACAGAAGTCCCTTGTTGTCTTCTTTACACCGTGGGTTTTTCCAAGTTGTCCACAAGAGACAAGACGGTCTGTATAAGGAGCTAGGAGTAGTGTTTTTCTGTTTTTTGTTTTAAATGCTATTCTGAAATCTCTAAGTTTGCCAAACACTCTCACAACCTTTGTTGCCATAATCCTAATACCAGTGTTCTTAATTACTTTTGTAAATTTATGCTTATTTATTATACTCAATTTATTCAGCAGTCTGCACTTCTAAAGTATATTATGCATAATCATGGAAAAGCATGTATCATACTGGTAAAAACCATGTAACTGCCTTTCTGTCTAAACTATAAATTTCTTGTAGGCAAGGACTGAATGTTTTTAATCTCTATATTCTCAGTGCCTTGCATACAGCCTAGCACACATGAAAATGGTAATAAATATATGTTAAAATATATGCTAACAGAAAATCATCATTGGAACCCCCATTAATAGTTGCTACAGACAGGGTCTAGCAATGGATGCTAAAAATTTGAGAACGAACAGTATATTTACACAGTTTCCAAGATACTTATTAACTACAAAAGAAAAAATATTAACTATACAGTGGAGAAGTACAGCAAACATAGTATTTGCTCATAGAACAATTTTTGTGTTTCTGTATTACAGGTAATAAGCTAAGAGAATTTTCATGAAATTAAAAGGGTCTGTTTAAAATGATCTAATTTAAAATACAGAATGTGGGGCTTCCCTGGTGGCGCAGTGGTTGAGAGTCCGCCTGCCGATGCAGGGGACACAAGTTCGTGCCCTGGTCCGGGAAGATCCCACATGCCGCGGAGCGGCTGGGCCAGTGAGCCGTGGCCGCTGAGCCTGCGCGTCCGGAGCCTGTGCTCTGCAACGGGAGAGGCCACAACAGTGAGAGGCCCGCGTACCGCAAAAAAAAAAAAAAAAAAAAATACAGAATGTGTAGCATACACAAAATAACATACAAAGATAAAGTCCATTCTCCAGAACAACTATAACAGAGAACATGTAACAGCCCTCTTAACTGTCCATCAAGAGACATGCCTTCTGTATTAGGACTCTTGGACAGAGAAAGCAAATGGTGGTTTCAACTAGTCTTTTTTTTTCTTTTTTTTTTTTTTTTTGCATTATGCGGGCTTCTCACTGTTGTGGCCTCTCCCGTTGCGGAGCACAGGCTCTGGACGCGCAGGCCCAGCGGCCATGGCTCACGGGCCCAGCCGCTCCGCGGCATGTGGGATCCTCCCGGACAGGGGCACGAACCCGCGTCCCCTGCATCGGCAGGCGGACTCCCAACCACTGCGCCACCAGGGAGGCCCCTCAACTAGTCTTAATCAGGTTGGCAGAGCACAGAGGCTTGATCTGCAACCGCGACACTGTAAGTCTTAAAAAAAAAAAAAAAAAGTATATATATAAAAAGTAAAAGAGCAAAAAGACTGCTCCAGTTAAACATGTCCAAGGAGACAACCAAATGATTGTCTGGTTTGGGGAAAAAAACAGCTATTAAAGACTATTTGAATGTGGACCATATATTACATAGTATTAGGAAATTATGGCTAATTTTCTTAGATGTGTTACTGCATGTTGATACTGCATGCTTAAGCGTCTTTTGTCATGTGTGCAATTACTCTCAAATGGTTAAAAGGTATGTATGTCTGTATGTATATAGAGACAGATTGTTACTGGTTGAATTACATCCCCTCAAAATTCACATGGTAAAGTCTTCACAACCACCACCACCCAGTACCTTACTGGGAAACAGGGTTGTTGCAGATATCATTAGTTAAGATGAAGTCATACTGGAGTAGGGTGGGCCAGTAATTCAATGTGATTGGTGTCTTTATAAAAAGGGGAAATTTGGACACATGTAAAGATTGGAGTTATGCTGGCACAGGCCAAGGAACTACCAAAAACCAGGTAAGGTCTGGAACAGATCTGTCCCTAGCACCTTGAGAGGGACCATGGCCCTGCTGACACCTTGATCTCAGACACCTAACCTCTAGAACTGTAAGACAATAAATAAATGTCTATTGTTTAAGCCACTCAGTCTGTGGTATTTTGATATATCAGCCCTAGCAAGAAAATACAGCAAAACTATAACAAATATTGAATTTAGGAGGCAAATAAATGGTATTAACTTCTTTCTTCAACTTTGTATATATCTAAAATGCTTAATACTGTAGGGTAATACCTTAGAACTGTGTGAATATTCTGTTCTCTAGTAACCATTCATTTAACAGGCACTGATGAAACTTATCTGACTAAAAGGAGCTTTGTTTGTTTATCAACATCCACAAAATAACTTGCTGGGATTCTGATTGGGAGCATGTTGAATCTATAGATCAAGCTGGGAAGACCTGACATCTTGACAATATTGAATCTTCCTATATCCACGTACTTTACATATTTTGCTGTGAGAGAGAATGCCATGGGAAGAAACAAGAACTAGTGGGGGAGCACTGACGTGAAACAAAAGTGTCAGATTAACTAGCTTATAAGGGTCATAAGAGAAAGTCTACACCAAGTGGCGAAGGGGAAGAGGAGCAATTCCAGGCAGAGAAAGCAGTAAGTGAGGTAACAGAGAACGACTTTGGGGGTTTTTGTCTTGAGACATAATTGACAGATTGGGTTGGCCAAAAAGTTCGTTCAGGGTTTTCCGTAACATCTTATGGGAAAACCTGAACGAACTTTTTTGGCCAACCCCACAACATTTCATTAGTTTTATTAGGTGTACTCAAGCTTTTAAAAAATGGTTCAAGGACCGGGTAGTGGGGAGAGGGAGTAGCAGAGGAAGAAGCTGAAAACCTGAGTTCATATAGTGGGACTAGATTCTGAAATGTCCGTTATGCTCATCTAGACACAAGAGTTTATATGTAACAAATAAAGCAGGAAGCCTTAACTGGGGTCTATGGATACATAAATGGGCAAAAGGATTTAAATTACCTCTCCACCTCACAGTTCCATGCCGAAGTCTAATATGGATATTCACATTTTTTATAATGGGAAGTATAAAACTTTCATAAGATTCCTATGGGGTCCAAAAAGGACAGAAACCACTATTATAGGCAATGGTGAATCATCCCAGGAATATATATCACATGAAAATTATCAAAAAGGGACAAATTAGTGATTTTAAATTCTCGTTGCTACTCATGCTACAGAATGACTCATCATTTACTGAGAAGCAACGAAACTCAAGAAGGCAAAAACTATGATAAGGCTTCCCTGGTGGCACAGTGGTCAGGAATCCTCCTGCCAATGCAGGGGATGCAGGTTCAAGCCCTGGAGAATCCCACATGCCGCGGAGCAGCTAGGCCCATGTGCTGCAGCTGCTGAGCCTGTGCTCTAGAGCCAGCGAGGCACGGCTGCTGAGCCCGCATGCCACAACTACTGAGCCCACGTGCCACAGCTGCTGAAGTTCGCGTGCCTGGAGCTCATGCTCTTCAATAGTAAAGGCCACCGCAATGAGAGGCCCATGCACCACGGCGAGGAGTGGCCCCTGGTCACCGCGGCTGGAGAGGGCCCGCGATCAGCAGTGAAGACCCAGTACAACCAAAAATAAATAAATTTATAAAAAACCAAAAAAAAACCTATGATAATGCAAGTGGTGGTTTGGTGTGAGAGAAACCACCATATTCACACACTGATACTGAACCTACTTTGACCAAGCAATCCCACTTCCATGAATTTACCCCTACACATGTGCTCACACATGCACAAACACATATGCATAAGATTATTCAATGGAGCACTGTTTTTACTAACAGAAGACTGGAAACCACCCATGTCTATTAAGTAGAGGACTAGTTAATCATGGAATACCCATACTATATATATAAACTTTTAAACAGTTTGGCAGTTTCTTTTTTTTTTTTTTTCTTTTTTTTTTTTTGTGACAGTGGTACTAATCTTAACATGGTGATCATTCTGAAGTGTAGAGAAATATTGAATCACTATGTTGTATACCAGGAACTAACACAGTATTGTCGGTCAATTACATTTCAAAAACAAACAAACCCATAGAAAAAGAGATCAGATTTATGTTTAACAGAGGCAGAGGCCTGGGAGGAGAGGGGGGAGGAAGATGACCAAAAGGTACAAACATCCAGTTATATGATAAATAAGTACCAGGATGTGATGTACCACATGATTAATATAATGAACACTGCTGTATGTTATGTATGCAAGTTGTGAAGAGACTAAAGCCTAAGGGTTCTCATCACAAGGAAGAACATTTTTTTTCTATTTCTTTACCTTTATTTGAAATCGTGGATGTTCACTAAACTTACTGTGGTCATCATTTCATGCTGTATGTAAGGTAAATCATTATGCTGTACACCTTAAACTCATATAGTGCTGTATGTCAGTAAAACTGGAAGGGGAGAAAAAAGCAAACAAAAACAAAACAAACAAAAAGCATCATTGCTTTAATTAGTCATAAACACTGACAGGATTATGTCAATGCCACAAGCATAGGCATTAAGAACTTCTGATAACTGTGTAACCCCATTTACAAATGAGATTAAGTAATGCACCCGATGTTACACAATTAAAATTGACAGAGATAGGAAAGACCTCATTCTGAATAATCTAACCCCTAAACGAATATGATTGCTACTACATTGATGATACTTATGCCCAGGAGAATAGTAGACATAGTGATCAATCTGTTAGAGAGTGATCAAAATTCCATCTATTTCTTCCCTCTTTCTTCTTCAGTGGCTGGGCAGAGAGAGAATTTTCTTTGTATTGTATAGCTAGCTATTGGGATTCCAAAGAGGTTGATGGGATGCAAGAACTTTTGATGTCAATGAATCTTAAAAATTGTGTATTCCTCTCCCTCCCATAATACTTAGGTCCTTATAAGTAAAAGCAGAAACCTGTAGGTACAGGTATACGCAAATATAGTAAATGATTCCACATGGCACAGTGGTAGAAATGTACTAATTTTCAGATAGATGTGGTAATCTGAGAAGGATAAGAAGCATTTCCTCAAGATGTGTTTTAGTCAGTGGAGCTATATTTTAAATTCAAGTTGTAGGTACAAGAGATAATAGAGCAGAACAAACCACTTGCTGGGTGATTAGGCAAACAGGCCTGATATTACTCACTAGATTTAATGAAAAATGTGTTAATCAGAAAGGGAATGGTGATTTGAATCTTTAAAAAACTTTGTAGTGGCAAACTCTAGTGGTAATATCCACAAGAGGAGGCTTTAATTGATGTAGTTCTCAACTGCCAGTCCCCTAAGCCAGAAGAATCCTCCTTGGAAAATGGACATATCAGACTGTCATAGACCAAAGACTTTAACGGTTGCTTCTTCCAGCTCTCCTTATTGTAATTCAAGGACCACTCATCAGCCTTCAGTTTATGATTTGGTTTCCTGTATACATCTATCTACAGGGAAAGAATGCCTCTTTTTTTTTTTAATGTTGCGTATTTTATTTATTTTTTATTTATTTGTTTTGGCTGCACTAGGTCTTCGTTGCTGCGCGGGGGCTTTCTCTAGTTGTGGTGAGCGGGGGCACTCTTCCTTGCGGTGTGCGGGCTTCTCATTACGCTGGCTTCTCTCATTGCAGAGCATGGGCTCTAGGCACATGGGCTTCAGTAACTGTGGCACTCGGGCTCAGTAGTTGTGACTCGCAGGCTCTACAGCACAGGCTCAGCAGTTGTGGTGCATGGGCTTAGGTGCTCCGCGGCATGTGGGATCTTCCCAGACCAGGGATCAAACCCGTGTCCCCTGCATTGGCAGGCGGATTCCTAACCACTGCGCCACCAGGGAAGTCCCCCCATACAATATATATTATGCAACTACTGATATTATCAAGAAGGTAGTTCTATTTAGGATCTCCAAGATATACCGTTAAGTGAAAAAAAGTACAAAACAGTGTATAGACTACAACTGTGTAAGTGAAAAGCAACAAAAAAGGGACACATACACATCTGTAGTAAATACATTTGCTATATAGAACCCAAAACATCTCTGGAAGAATTTACAACGAACTGATAACTACAGCTACCAGATAGATGAAAAAGGATTAGAGAATAGCCATAGGGAAGAGATAGATCACTGTATATCCCCTTGTACTTTGTACTTTTTTTTTCTTTTTTGGTAATTCGTTTATAAATGAATGAATAAATGCATAAAAATAAAATAACTTATATAAGTAATGCTACTAAGTAGTGCTATGAACACAGGCACAGAAATAGAAATGACTACTCTGGGCACAAAACTGCTGTAAGAAACATAACTGAAAATAAGCATCGTGGGTAGAAAATGCGGGTGAAAAAAACCTCCCTCATACTATCAACTATAATTTGAGTACATAAAACACATGAGAGAGGCACCTTGCTACACGCTTGGGATATGGTGTGTGTGGATAAAATCTACCAAGAGGGAATTCCCTGGTGATCCAGTGGTTAGGACTCCACACTTCCCCTGCAGGGGGGCAGGGATTCGATCCCTGGTCAGGGAACTAAGATCTCACAAGCCTTGCGGCGCGACCTAATTGACTAATTTCTTAAAAATCTACCAAGAAATATTCTGCCAAATCCTATGATTATCTGGCAGAGTTAAAGGCTGAAATCATTAGGTTACTAAAATAGAAACATACCAAAGTCCCAGTTTGATAGTCAATTTTGAACAAAGCTAGATATGTCAAGTTCAGGACCACAGAATAATGTCACCACTTACTAACTGATGGAAGATTTTCCTATTTCAGACTTTTCTGGCTATGTAAACTTATAATTTTAGCTCTCTCCCAAAGACGATGAACCAAAAAAACTCTCCCAAGTTACACTACGAAATGTTCAGGGGTTTGTTTTTTGTTTGGTGTTTTTGTAAAGGTGGAGAAAAGAACACTAAACTGGTACTCAGGTGACCTGGATTCTTCCACTAACTGTGTGATTACGAACAAATTTAATCTCCTCAATCCTGTTTCTTTAAGGGTCTAGATCTGATGACTTACAGAAGTAAAATAATTCTAAAATTTCAAGATTACACAGGGAGTAAGCAACGATTTTCCAGTTTCTTTCAGCTCATTTTTAAACTTGGCTTAACAACTAAATTGTATGTAAAAGCATTTAACAAAATACATAATCATTACCAAAGGAAGAACTCTAAAGAGATAGTCTTGAATATTTCAAATTTGTCAACAGCAAGATGAAACTGACAAACTTAAGGCTCTGAGTGCCTCTTGATTTCGGAACAGTGGTTCTCAGTTTCTGGTTTTATTGCCCACACTGGCCTAAAAGCCTAACTAGTTCCTCAGTCTTTGGCATTTGTGTCTTTACCCTATGACACATACTGTCTTAGTTTGGTATTTCCCTCCAAACAAGTCAGTCTGGATTTCAAAAGTACAGTGATTACTAAAGATATAATCAGTGAGACTTAACCAAATACCTAAAAGTGAAGTTAAAAAAATTTAACCAATGAAACATATATCTATTATTTTTTTTTAAACAAAGGATTTTTTTTACATTTTTAAAATTTATTTATTTTATTTTTTGGCTGCGCCATGTGTTAGTTGTGGCACGCAAGACCTTTGTTGAGGCATGCGTGATCTTTCGTTGCTGCGTGCAGGCTTTCTCTACTTGTGGCGAGTGGGGGTTACTCTTTGTTGTGGTGCGTGGGCTTCTCATTGCAGTGGCTTCTCTTGTTGCAGAGCACGGGCTCTAGGCGCGTGGGCTTCAGGAGTTGTGGCGCACGAGCTCAGTTGCTCCGCCGCATGTGGGATCTTCCCAGACCAAGGATTGAACCCATGTCCCCTACACTGGCAGGCGGATTCTTAACCACTGTGCCACCAGGGAAGTCCCCTGGAATGATTTCTTGGATATACTGTTACGAAAAAACAAGGGTCCCACACACATAAATGGGACTGTATCAATCTTAAAAACTTTCGTGCAGTAAAGGACACAATCAAAAGAGTGAAAAGGCAACCTACAGAATGGGAGAAAATATTTGCAAATCTGATAAGGATTTATCAGATTTATCAGATTTTATCAGACTATATAAAGAACTCCTACAACTCAGCAACAAAAAAAAAAATCCAGTAACTCACTTAAAATCTGGGCAAAGGGCTTGAAGAGACATTTCTCCAAAGACGATATACAAATGGCCAACAAGCATATGAAAAAGATGTTCAACATCATTAATCATCAGAGAAATGCAAATTGAAACCACAATAAAGTACTGTAACTTTTGAACACAGTTCTCTGTTCATTTTTAGAATACGTTCTAAGGAAAAAAAGGACGGAAAAGAAATCAACTGCACTCAGCAGGATGTAAACTGAATCTACTTTCTTTGTAGCAAATCCCAATAATAACGTTATAATATAAACTGATGATTTTTGAAAACGTTTCCTAGCTCTGTCCACTGAAAGGAGCCTAGAAGCAAAGACACTCTACTAACAGCACATATACTACCTAGCACTCAAATTTTAATTTATAAATATCATTTTCCATCAAAAGAAAGCGGGGCTTTCTGGAGAAATAGAAAAATATAAAAAACAAGAAGAAAGGGAAAAAAAAGAAAGACCTGGGTTATTGTTTTGCAAAAACCAAGAAAGCCCTCAGAGATTAATCAGGCTCAGTCAAAAAGGACATAAGAGGGAATTCCCTGGCGGTCCAACGTTTAGGACTCTGCACTTCTACTGCAGGGGCCATGGGTTTGTTCCACGGTAAGGGAACTAAGATCCTTGGAAGCCGCATGGCACAGCCAAAAGAAAAAAAAAAAAAGTGACACAGAACCAGCTCGAAGAGGGACTCACACTGGCCAAATCTGGAACAACTTAAGCATCAAAAACAATAAGAGGGGCTTCCCCCGTGGCCCAGTGATTAAGAATCCGCCAGCCAACGCAGGGGACACGGGTTCCAGCCCTGGTCCGGGAAAATCCCACATGCCGCGGAGCAACTGAGCCCATGTGCCACAACTACGGAGCCTGAACTCTAGAGCCCAAGAGCCACAACTACTGAGCCCACGTGCCACAACTACCGAAGCCCGGGCACCTAGAACCCGTGCTCCGCAACAAGAGAAGTCCCCACAATGAGAAGCCCGTGCACTGCAACGAAGAGTAGCCCTGGCTCGCCACAACCAGAGAAAGCCCGTGCAGCAACGAAGACCCAACACAGACAAAATTAAATAAATAAAATAATTTTTTTAATACAGTAACAACAACAACATACCAAAAAACTGTATTAGTAATTCTCCAAAAACGAAAACAAAACTAATAGACTATACTCTAAAAAAAAGTCATTAAAGAAAAAAAGACCACAGAACTGGTCTTCATTAAAAACTAAAGAAATATGGGCTTCCCTGGTGGCACAGTGGTTGGGAGTCTGCCTGCTGATGCAGGGGGCGCGGGTTTGTGCCCCGGTCCGGGAGGATCCCACATGCCGCGGAGCGGCTGGGCCCGTGAGCCATGGCCACTGGGCCTGGGCGTCCGGAGCCTGTGCTCTGCAATGGGAGAGGCCACAGCAGTAAGAGGCCGGCGTACCGCAAAAAAAAAAAAAAAAAAAACTAAAGAAATATGACAATCAAACACAATGTTCAATTTTAGGTTGGACCCTAAATGACAGGGGGGGAAAAACTCTGTAAGGGATGTTATTGAGACAACTAGAGAAACTGGAATATGAAATTTGAATATCAAATATTGTATCAATGTTAAATGTGTAGAATTTGTTAATACTGTGGGTATTTAAGAGAATGGTGTTGTTAGGGGAAAGATGCATGGTGTCTGTGAAGGACTCCAGATGGTTCGAAAAAATACATGGGCTGGCGGGAATTCCCAGGGAGCCCAGTGGTTAGGGAGCCCAGTGGTTAGGACTAGGTGCTTTCACTGCCGTGGCCTGGGTTCAATCCCTGGTTAGGGAACTAAGATCCCGCAAGCTGCTCAGCACGGCCAAAAAAACCCAAAAACATGGGATGGGGAGAAAGAAGGGATGGAGGGAAGGAGGGATAAAGCAAATGTGACAAAAAGTTAACAACTGGTGAACAGGGATGAAAAAGTATATGAGAGTTCTTTGTACTAGTATTCCAACTCTTCTATAAGTTCGTATTTATTTCAAAATTTAAAAGTTTAAGCAGAGGGACTTCCCTGGTGGCGCAGTGGATACGACTCCGCGCTCCCAATGCAGGGGGCCCGGGTTCAATCCCTGGTCAGGGAACTAGATCCCACATGCATGCCACAACTAAGAGTTCGCGTGCGGCTACTAAGGAGCCCACGTGCTGCAATTAAGGAGTTGGTGAGCGGCAACTAAGATGCCCTCCTGCCGCAACTAAGACCCAGTGCAACCAAATAAATAATAAAAATTTTTTTGTAAGTTTAAAACATGAAAGAGGGGGAAGCTCTTTTTTTTAAAGAAAACAGCTAATAAATGTAAAGAAATAAGAGCCATGAGGAGAATTTTTGGAGAAAGTTCACTCATTTAATTTTTATAACCCCCAATTAAATAAATGACTAGGCCAACAATCATCAACCACCAGATGACGGGAAAAATGTACCTTTTCAACGAAGAAACCTGATGGACACCACACTAACCAAGTAAACTTAGCATAGTAAACAATGGGGCAAACTAACATCTGGTAATCCTCACCACCTTATTGATCACTAGAAACAGGAGAACCAGACATTCTGTCCTTCCTGATGTAATACAATGTAAATTACGTATCACCATCTATGAAGTATTTTTGCCAAAAATATCTGACCCAAATTTAATCAAACCTCTCTAGATCTAACGTCCAAGTTATAGGAAATTTTAAAAATAGAGAAATAAGTTAAATGCCATTTTAATCATTTAATCAGAAAATCCCAAATGTGGAACATTCTTTAAAAAGTCCATGCCAGAGACTTAATGCTAACTGTCTTAAGCATAATAATGGTTACTGTTTTTATACAGTCTTAGCGGGAGGCTAGTTTGCAATAAAAATACATAAAGTGTAGAAAAATGGCATTATTTTAAAGAGATCCATCCTGAGGTATTCAGGGGACAAACAGCATGATATCTACGTTTAATTTCAATTGGTTGTTGAGGGGAGAGGTATACTGAGAACTAAAGCAAAATGATTAAATGTTAGTAACAGATAAACTAAATGAAAGGCAACAGATGTTCACTGTGTTACTCTTTCAACTTTTCTGGATGTTTTCAGTTTCTCCTAACATAAAAAGATAGGAAAAACGTTACCAGATTATCCCACATACTAATAAAGGGAAATTGCTCCTTAAAAGTATCTTACTAAGTGGGACAGTAAACAGAGCAAGTGCCTATAACAAAGTCAGCCTTCAAGCACAGTTAGGCATTTGTCAACCCACCCAAGAATCTGTTCAAAACCGTTAAGGCATAGTGCCCGGTAGTATGAAGGCAGTCACACAGACCTTAGATTAACCGGAAAGACAGCTGTAAATAAATAAATACTCACTGAAGAAAGACCTCATTAATGGGAAGAGATTTAGTTGGATGTTGAGGAATGGACAAGATATGCATAGTCTGAAAGAGGTCACCAGTAAGGGCCAAGGAGCAGAATAATAAACAAGGTCTGTGTGAAATATGGATCCCAGCAGAGTCATGAAGAGAATTTTTGTAGAAAAATCAATCATTCCTCCATTTTTATAATGCTTAGGCTTTATGAATACAAAAAATATATATAAGGCTCTGAAGCATTTGCCTTCAAAGAGCTGACAAAGTAATGGAAAAGATACTGCTTCAATCAAAATACATTAAATAGAGATATACACAAAAATCTTTAATAACACAGGGAAAGGAGTAATCAGTTTACCAGAGGAATGAGATTATCAGTAAGTTTTCAATAAAGATATTTGAGTTCGTTTTTACACAGTGAAAATGGGGAAGGTAGGAATGGGCAAGATGGATGAAGGGGGGCCAAAAGGTGCAAACTTCCAATTCTAAAATAAGTAAGCTATAAGGATGTAACATATGACATCGTGACTACAGTTAATAACACTATACTGCATATTTAAAAGTTTCTGAGTAGATCTTAAAAGTTCTCATCACAAGAAAACAAAATTGTAACTAGGTATGGTGATGGACTTATTGTGATGATCATTTTGCAATATACACTAATAGCGAATCATTATGTTGTACACCTGAAACTAATACCTCAATTTAAAAAAAAGTGACCTCATCAGTTAAAGTCACAGAAAGAAAAATGCCAAAAATTACTGAATGCTTACTATGTACTAGACACTTTCTTTTACCTTTGAAATAAGTACTATAATTAACATTTTTATATATAAGAAAACTGAAGTTCAGAGAGTGTAAATGACCAAATGGAGAAAAGCTAGTTAGTGGTGAGCCTGGCATCCAAATCTAGGTCTGTCCACTGCTAAAACCCATGGCCTTTACAATACTACCCAGCTCTGGGAATTTACAAGCACTCAAGTTATGAACATAAGGTACAATACAAACGTTATAAAGTCAGTCACTACCAGAAAATACTAAAATGTTCTAGGGCCAGAAAGGATGAGAGTAATGTAAAGATTTTCCAATACTATACATACTTAAGAGTCTCAGAAAAACTTCCACTATTCCAGAAGAAAAAGTTTCAGCACAAGAAACAGTTTCAACACAAATAAAATCCTGGAATAATGTTTGGCAGAAAACTAGGACAATCTGGAATCTTATACAACAAATCTGGAATGCTTAAACAACTGGTAAGTTTATGACATTTAATTAAACATACTTTGACAATGAAGATTTCTAATCTGCAGGCTCTAGCTAATTAATACTACTTTATCTAAAAGTGCTTTTTTTTTTGCTAAGCAACCTCAAAAGGATTACATAAATAGATTCCTAAGTGAAAAGCTTTCACTGATATCTTTGTCAATATATTTATTACAGTTACAAAGCTTTACTTTACCTTACCTTCTTCTTTCTTATTCTGAAATATGAAACAGTTCGAACTTCAGCAATAATCAAATAGCACGTTTTTCCCAAAGTAGTGTGAAAAATATACGGACTTATTACTTAGCAAAGAGAGCTTTGAATAAGCACCTTAAGTGGTTACTAAAAGTATAATTAAAGCCTTAGGTCGGGGTAAAATTGTGATGGCAAAATCTGTCGTTTTAGTATTTTTCACCAACCTAAGAATGCAGGTTAAGCCATCAACTTCAGGGATAAGGATTTATTTTTTCCTAAAGCACTGTAATGTAAGGCCAACTTTCTATGAAAATTCTTCCCCCATATACACAAAGATAAAATTTTTCCCTAAACTTCAAGAAAAAAGGCCAAATACGGAACTAGACGCCTCAACACAAACTCAAACCGATACAGTATTTTGCCACCTTCTAGGCAAGGAGACCAATTAAAAAGTGCAAAAGTATCTTATGGTTATAAAAGATAGGCGTCAAAAGCAATTAAGATGAGGAACAGAAAATTGCCATCAGGGGAAGAATGAACATGTTTCCTTTTAACTAACAGTCTCTAGAAGTTTTGTTTAACTTAAACAGATCTACCACTGCATCACGTTCACAGGCAAAAAATGCTGCGTACACTGAATCTCCAGAGTGTACTTGAAAGTCAGCTCAGTGCTAACAAGAGGTATTCCTTTTAACATAGGCTTTTTGTTCACACTCGTCTTCAAAAGCTCCCGAACAGTCAACTTCATGTCATCTGTGTGGAAATTACTTCAAAACATTCTTGACAGGCTTTCTACAAATAATCCGTGCTTTTCTGACTTGATTTAAACAGGTCCAATTACGGAATTCCCTATCGACCCGCCTCCTTCTCCTTTCTCCGGAAGGACCACCAACCACTAGGGTTTACAACCAAGTAACCAGTTTTTTCCTTTCCGTAAAAAAAAAAAGAGAATGCCTTCTAAGAACCTAAATATCTAGTTGCCAGAAGTCTTAAAATCGGAAACGTGCAGGAGGTTCTTAAGGGACACTTGCAGGGACCATGATCTAAACCAAACAAAATACTAATGTAGCTATTCCAAAGGAGCAGGGGATTTTTGCCTGTCAAGCTGTGGACTTACCCCTGTTAAAATACCGACTTCCAGCCACGATAATAACGAGACTAAACCTTCCGCCGTTTTACAGGTTTCCCATTAACTAACTTCCCGTGACCCCTTCACCCAACCACTCAAAACCACACTCCATTCCACTCTCGGCCCAACCCCTTCCACTCCCGCCCCAGTTTTAACGCGCTTCCCTCCTCCAAACTTCCCAGTTTTTTCCGTGGCCTACCCTACCTATGTCTTCTCGTCGCCACCGGTCCCCAGTCAGGGCCTTAGTCCTACCATGCCCGCCTTTCCCGGTCTGCCTCAAGCCTCTAGCCCCGTCCCCTAAGGCCCGAACCCGCCTCAAAGAGCCCTCGGGAGATCGATCCTCCCAGCTCTTCCAACCCATCCCCAGGCACCCCCCCAGGCCCCCAAAGCACGCAACGGCCGAGCTTGAAAATGGCGGAGAGTGCCGCCGCCTGCTGCAGGCGAGCGGTCCCATGCCGCCGCCGCACTCACCCTGTGGCGCTGAGCAGAGCTCCTAATGACTAGCGAGCGAAATGTTCGTCTTCACAGTCAGGAATGTCTCTCCTGTCTGGCCTCCTCCCTCCCCTCTCAATCCCACTCCTCCAAAAGAGCAGCCGCCATCTTCCCCTATGAGCCACCGAGCGCACGCCCGTGCGTCAGCACGCACCGGCGTACGCTGCTACGTCACAAGCGCCGGAGCCGCCGGGCTCCCTAGGGCTCAATCTGCGCCTGTGCATAGGTGAGAGGCGGGGCCTGACCGGAACCCCACGCGGCTTAGCTGAGTGACTCCTTTGTTCCAACTGAGACGAGGTCGGCGCCGTCGCCCGAGGAGGGAGCGGGTGAGGGTGGTGCTGCCGTACTTTTTTCGCATTGTGAGCTAACCTTGATGCTCTCAGAAGTACCCTGTTTTCGAAAATTTGAATGAGAAATTTGTTCGGGGGCGGTGCTGCATTTGCTAAGTCTGTTTATTCATCCGTGGAATTGGGGGTCCGGCCTGACAATAGCTTAAGAATTTGAAGGAAAGCGCCGAGCTGAGTCAAGCACACAGAGTTCGCGCGTTCCCGGTGCCTCTGAGTTATCGCCTTCCCTCACTGAGTGGAAACCAAGTTATAAAAACTGAGCCCCAGGGTACGACCACTTTGGTAAACTGTTTCCAGTACTAAAACTAAGCATACCCTCCCCTTGAGACTCAGCAGTTCCCCTCCAAGAGGACTGAGTGCATGCGTCCACCAGAGGCTTGCACGGGAATGTTCATAGCAGCTTTTTTTTGTAATAACCAGACACTGGTAACCCCAATGTCCATCAGCAGTTGTAAATAAATTGTGGTGTGGTCATGCAGTGGGCTACTATGTAGCGACAGGAAATTCAGGCATACCTCGGAGGTACTGCGTTTTCAGTTCCAGACCACCGTAATAAAGCCAATATTGCAGTAAAGTGAGTCACACGATTTTTTTTGATTTCTCAGTGTATATAAGTTTATGTTTGCACTGTACTTAGTCTATTAAGTGTGCAATAGCACTAAGTCTAAAAGAAATACATACCTTAATTTCAAAATGCTTTATTGCTAAAATATGCTAACCATCATCTGACAATGCAGGCTTGCCACGAACCTTCAATTTGTAGGAAAAAAATGCAATATCTGTGAAGCGCAATAAAACAAGGTATGCCTGTAATTACCGATAAATGCAACAAACTGGATGAATATCACAGATACTGTTAAATCAGGCACAAAAGAGGACATGGATGATTCCACTTATATGAAGTTCAGAACACGACTTCAAAACAGACAAGTTGTCTTCTAACTTTAGGAAAGTAATTTGGCAGTATGAATCAGGAATTTTAAAAATATTTATTACTGGGCTTCCCTGGTGGCGCAGTGGTTGAGAGTCCGCCTGCCCATGCGGGGGACACGGGTTCATGCCCCGGTCTAGGAAGATCCCATATGTCGCGGAGCGGCTGGGCCCATGAGCCATGGCCGCTGAGCCTCCGCGTCCGGAGCCTGTGCTCCGCAACGGGAGAGGCCACAACAGTGAGAGGCCTGCGTACCGAAAAAAAAAAAAAAAAAAAAAATTAAAACTTAAATAAAATTGAAGGTTCATGGGACTTCCCTGGTGGTCCGATGGTTAAGACTCCCAGTGCAGGGGGCTTGGGTTCGATTCCTGGTCAGGGAACTAGATCCCGCAAGCTGCAGCGAAGAGTCCACATGCTGCAACTAAGACCCGGCGAAGCATGCATGCATGCATGTATAAAAGCTGCTTGCAAAGAAGGCTCAAGCACAGCCAGTTCTGTAAATGCCTCTATCCCAATTGAGACAGCTAGAAAGTTGACTGAATGGAAACTAGCCTATGTGACCAAATCTTTCTGTGTTGCTGTCTACTGAAGTTCAGTTCCTCAGTCCAGTGACACTAGCCTCAAGTGCTCCAGGGCTACCTGTGGCAGGCAGCCACCACACTGGACAGTGCAGATACGGAATATTCCTACCTTGCAGAAAGTTCTGTTGGGCAGCTTTGCCTCGTCTTCCAAAATGCCCAGGTGTCTTCTGGGCTGCTTCCCCACCTACCCCCGTCTCTCTCCTCCAACTGTATTATTTCAGGTACATTCTCAGTTCTCCCTGCACTCCAAGTCAACCTTCGGCAGACGGGGGCAGTGTATTTACTCAATACTCACTACTTAGCACCCCCTGGGAGCCACGCACAGGGAGCGAGGCGCACAGAACCCAAGTCTGAACGTGATTCCAGTAGACAGACCTGCCTTCACCCTGCCGTCGCCACTCACACTTTCTGTTTAGTCCCAAACTGCCCTCCTGCTGCTGCTGAAGGAACAGGCACGGAGAGCCAGCCACAGGCAGACACATTACCAATCACTGTTTAGGGCCTGAACTCTGTCTAGGCCCACTTGCCACCCAGGGGTTGCAAAGGGGTATTTTCGTCCAACAACTTGAGGGCAGTAGCCACATGTATTTCTTCAATATTTCTCATAAGTGTCAGTTTAGATCCTTAATGACGATTGATTTTATATACTAAAATATACCAACACTGGGACTGACTACTGGCCCAGAACCCTCCTCAGGAGAAGTTTGAACTGAATATTAAGTTATCAGGAAATTCTTGTCAATATTCCTAAGTGCAACAGTTGTACTTAACAGAGGAAAGTGTATTTTTAAAATGCATGCTTAAATTTTCAATGAAGTGCCATGCTTTCACACGCTTCCTAGAAAAATATAATAAAGCAAATATGACAAATATTATCTGTTAAGTGCAGGTGAAAAACATAGGTATGATCAATGCTCTAATCTTTCGGCTTTTCTGTGCTTAAAATTTTTCACAATAAAAAACTATAATTCAAAAAGAGTCATGTACCAAAATGTTCATAGCAGCCCTATTTACAATAGCCCGGAGATGGAAACAACCTAAGTGTCCATCATCGGATGAATGGACAAAGAAGATGTGGCACATATATACAATGGAATATTACTCAGCCATAAAAAGAAACGAAATTGAGCTATTTGTAATGAGGTGGATGGACCTAGAGTCTGCCATACAGAGTGAAGTAAGTCAGAAAGAGAAAGACAAATACTGTATGCTGACACATATATATGGAATTTAAGAAAAAAAATGTCATGAAGAACATAGGGGTAAGACAGGAATAAAGACAGACCTACTAGAGAATGGACTTGAGGATATGGGGAGGGGGAAGGGTAAGCTGTGACAAAGCGAAAGAGCGGCATGGACATATACACACTACCAAACGTAAGGTAGATAGCTAGTGGGAAGCAGCTGCATAGCACAGGGAGATCAGCTCCGTGCTTTGTGACCGCCTAGAGGGGTGGGATAGGGAGGGTGGGAGGGAGGGAGACGCAAGAGGGAAGAGATATGGGAACATATGTATATGTATAACTGATTAAATTTGTTAATAAAGCAGAAAAATAAAATAAAATAAATCCAAAAAAAAAAACCTGAAAAAATGTCACCCCACTGGCATATCCTGTGGGCTTCAATGCTTTGGGTTTTTGTTTTTTTAGTTCATTCCTTTTTATTGCTAAAAAGTATTCCACCGTATGGCTGTATCAGACTTTGCTGATCAAATCACTAACTGGTGGACATGGGAATTGTTTCCAGTTTTCGGCTATTATGAATAATGCTGCAATGATTATTCACACAGAAGTCTGTGTAGGCTTCAATGGTTTTAGTAATAAGCTTAAAACAATCATTTTTAATAAGAATGGCTTGTGCTCAAGCCCCATCCAGTAATGCTTTTTCAAGACTCAAGTTTAATACATTTTTATAAAACCAAGATGACGAGAGCTTTCAGAAAAGCTTTTCTGGTTAATGTAGGTTTCTGGTGAAGTGAGGCTTTGACAACATGACATCTTTGTTTTGAATTCTGCTTTTGCAAACAGTACAGTGAGTCTAACTATGTTTCACAGATAATGAAAAGATTTTGCAGGGCCTCCTGTTCACTGGACAGTGAGCTGCTGTCCAGGACTAGACAGAACCCTGACCAGCAGAAAGCACAGACCGGGCTTTGAGTCTGTAACATGGCATGAGGCTGCTTTTACCTGTAATCCCCGGTATGAGTTGTTGTTGTTGTGTTAAATTGCTTCTAGTTGCCTTACTACCTGCCATTTATTAGTTCCTAACTATATGCCAGCCACTTTGCAAGGCTTAATACTCCCAGGTGGCTCACAGGCGGGCACCCCGTGGAGATGGTAGCACCGCCCTGCTCCTGCCACCGAGCGCACGCGGCCTGGATTACAGCTCGGGTCTGCCATCCAGGCCTGTTCTTTTTGTTTCATTGCCTGGTGCCAACCATGGAACTGACTCTCTCTTTTTTTTTTTCTTTTTCTTTTTTTTGCGGTACGCGGGCCTCTCACTGTTGTGGCCTCTCCCGTTGCGGAGCACAGGCTCTGGACGCGCAGGGTCAGCAGCCATGGCTCACGGGCCCAGCCGCTCCGCGGCATGTGGGATCTTCCCGGACCGGGGCACGAACCCACGTCCCCTGCATCGGCAGGCGGACTCCCAACCAGTGCGCCACCAGGGAAGCCCAGAACTGACTCTCTTAAAAGATAATTCTGCAGACTTTGAGTAGGCAGTTGGGTTTGTTTTCATAGTCTGATACCAGTACCAGTGGGTATGCTACCAATTCCTTGCACTAATTTCTTTTTTCTTTTCTTTTTTTTGGGGGGGGCTGTGCCACATGGCTTGTGGGATCTTAGTTCCTTGACCAGGAATCGAACCAGGGCCCTCGGCAGTGAAGGCGCAGCGTCCTAACTACTGGACGGCCAGGGAAGTCCCCCGTGCACTAATTTCTACAAAGCAAGCTGACTAATAACAGCCAACATTTACTGGGGTATAGTGTATGTCAGACACCAATAGGCTCTTTTTCATAATTTTCTCATTCAATCTTTAAAAACATCTGTGGCACAGAAACTATTATCCACATTTTACAATTGAGAACACTGAGTCTCAAAGAAGTAATGTTGCCCAAGGATGAAAAGATTATTTCCTCAAATGCTTCTCTAATTGAGGTATGAATGACATTTCCTTCAAATAATCATCAAGAATATTGGTGACTCACATGCCGCGGAGCGGCTGGGCCCGTGAGCCATGGCTGCTGAGCCTGCGCATCCGGAGCCTGTGCCCCGCAATGGGAGAGGCCACAACAGTGAGAGGCCCGTGTACCATAAAACAAAACAAACAAACAAGAATATTGGTGACTCAGAAACCATGTCATTTCAGAAACTGAAAGACTTTATTAAAGAAATTTTATTTTTGCCTTAGTCAGCAGTTGACATAAAACAACCTTGACTTTTAAAGCCAGCTTTGGTCTTTCCCCAGCCTTTTCTCTGGACCATGAATTCACTTGGAGCCAACAAGTGCCTCAAAGAAAAATCCCCAAACTGTGAAGAAAACAGGCATATTTCCCTTCAGAAAATTCAGAGCCGCAGTGTTTAGTAATTAAAAGTGTTTTCTCCTCAACTTGCCTCAGATGGAGTGACGCCACCGTAGTGGCTCGGGAAGTGGCAGGTGCCCTCCTCCCACGTCTCCTCCATCACAGAACACCTGCTGCTAAGCAGGAGGCCAGAGGTTTGGACCCGATGCCCCATATGAGGACACTATGAAGTGCTCACTCCTTCACATCCGGCCCAGGAAGGAAAAATCTGAATTTGGGAGTGACAAAGTAAGTGCTTAAAGACCACTTACTCCAAATCTATGCTGTGCAGCAATCCAAGAAGAAAGGCACAGTACTTGTCCATCTCAAGGCTATGTGCCCCATAGCGCTCAGCAGTTACCCTCAGGTGTAACTACTCTTCCCTGTCTCCTGGGGTAAGCACAATGACACCAAGGCGCTATCATCCTCTCTTTAAGAATTTCAAACAACGATACAGGTCTCGTTTAATTGCTCCTTTTGCATTTAGGTGAGACTGTTTCCCATACCAGTTTTACATGTTCTAGTATAGCTTCAAAAACTATGAACACACTGAAATTAAAACATGAAATATTAGGAATCAAAAATAACACAAGGGCCAAAGACCGTGATATGAGGCGTCAGCAGTGTGGCTTAGATGCACGTCACCCCACCTCACCCTTCCCAGAGGCAAGCTCAGGCAGCCACTGCAAGGCCTCTCCAAGGTTACTCTGGCCATCAGGGTCCAACAGTCGAGCCTGAAACAGCAACCTAAAGCAAGACCAAGCGCTGGGTTGTTCTATCCAAAGGAAGCCCAAGTGTCTTCTGCAATAGATTTTCTGTGCAAGTCAGCCCTGGATCCTGGGCCAGTGGTGCTGTGCTGGGGATGTGATGTGGTTCCCCCAGCAGCAGTGATATCTGGAGATCAATACTGAAAGCTGCGCTTGGTCTGGATGTCATCAAGAATCTGCTGTAGCTCCTCATCTTCAAACCGCCCCTCCAGGCTACAAGAAGAAAACCAAAAGAAGTGAGTGTTGCAGCGACTGACACTGTTCCCCACCCTCTTCTTTCGTGCGTGCTAATCTTTGAACACCACTGGCCCACCTCTCCGCTTACCCCTAAACGCTGACACCTTTATATTTCAACTCTTATTTCTTTCCTTTAAAAAACATTATGAAGTATTTCAAACATATAAAAGGTATAGAAAATAAGCTAATTTTAAAAGTTATCCCCACTTGATTCCCTTTTTTTTTTTCCACACTGTGTGGCCTGCAAGATCTTAGTTCCCCGAGCAGGGATTGAACCCGGACCCCCTGGAGTGGAAGCTCAGAGTCCTAACCACTGACCGCCAGGGAATTCCCTCCCGCCTTGATTATTAATAAACATGACAGACACAAATCGATGGCTCTGTGTGTGCTCCCCTATTCCAATTCCTTTTCTTCCTTCCCCAGAAGTAACCATTATACTAAATTTGGTATTCATCATCCCTACATGTACTTTTTTTTTCGGTACACGGGCCTCACTGTTGTGGCCTCTCCCGTTGCGGAGCACAGGCTCCGGACGCGCAGGCTCAGCGACCATGGCTCACGGGCCCAGCCGCTCCGCGGCATGTGGGATCCTCCCGGACCGGGGCACAAACCCACGTCCCCTCCATCGGCAGGCGGACTCTCAACCACTGCGCCACCAGGGAAGCCCTACATGTACTTTTATACTAATATTTACTATAGTATATGTAAATGTATCTACCAGCAATATGCAGTACTGGTTTTAAACTATAAGCAATGGCATTGTACCGTATGTATCCTTCTGCAATTTTTTCACTCAAAATTCAATTTGGCATTTGTTGACATTATTCCACGTTGTCCTAGTTCACTAGTTTTTTCACTGCTATATAATAAACATTGTATGATCATACAATGATTTCTCCAGTCTTGATTGTTGTCCAGTTTTTGCTATCACTAACAATGCAGCAATAAACATTGGAATGCATGTCTTCTTTTAAACTACGTATGCGTTGCTTTTAGGACACGTACCCAGGAATGAATTTTGGGGTCATGGGGTATATTCATCTTTAGCTTTACTGGATGTAGCCAAACTGCTCTCCAAAGTGACCGTACTAATTTGCACTCCTATCATCAGTGTACCAGAGTTTCAGCTGTTACACATTTTTGCCAACAATCGGTGTGCTATAAAACCATCAATCTCATTACAAAGGCACTCATTCAACGTTGGTGTTATCTATCTAGATTTTAAATGCACACAGCTTTTAGACACAGTAATTCTACTTGTAAGAATTTATCCAATACACATAGAGCTTTTCACAGCCAGTCCTAACCTTGGGATCAGAGCCTTGGACTCCTCAGCAGTCTCTGGACAAAGGTTGGCTAAACAGGCCAACTCAAACTTATGAAGCTTCTTCTGGAGCAGCAAGCTGATCACAGGGAAGAAAATCAAGACAAACAAACAAAATCAAACAATGATGAATAGGAAAAAGGGCATCAAATGTAGCTAGCAAGGAAGAGAAAAAATAAAGCACTTGCAATCTTCCCATTATGGTTAGGTTTGCTGCAAAATCCCACTTTCAAATCACTTCCTGTTCCTCTTCCTGGAGAACAGGAAGCTACAACGAAATCATGCAGAGACAGTGAAAACAAGGCGAGCACACCAAGGCAGAGAATGCTTGCGATGATAACTTCTGAGAAACTGCTATCTACCTCGAGGACTATACAAGCTTTCCCCCAAGAATGTATCCTGTTGTTCTTTGCTCTTCCTACCACTGTTCTTTGCTTCCTTTGTTATTAATTGTATGTCAAACACATGATGTCAGATGTCCCCAATCTACCAGGCATTTTGACTTGGAGAAAATTCTCTTTTAAGTGTATCTAAAAAATAAATACAGGCATATCTTACTTTGTACAAATCTATGTATAAACTGCATCTTATTTTAAATGTACTTCTAGTTCAAACTGTAAAAAAGAACATCAATACAAATCATATCCTGGATTCTCACACATCGACTTCTTAAAACAGAGGTCGTCCATGGTAAATCTGGCTTCAGAGAGGACCTTAATTATCTGTTCAGAAACAAACATTTCCTGTCCTTACCACTCGATTACAAGCCTATTAGTTATTGTTCAAAATTGAGAAAATAGGGGCTTTCCTGGTGACACAGTGGTTGGGGGTCCGCCTGCCGGCGCAGGGGACGCGGGTTCGTGCCGTGGTCCGGGGGAATCCCATGTGCTACGGAGCGGCTGGGCCTGTGAGCTGTGGCCGCTGGGCCTGTGCATCCGGAGCCTGTGCTCCGCAGCAGGAGAGGCCGCGGCGGTGAGAGGCCCACGTACAAAAAAAAAAAAAAAAAAAAATTTTGAGAAAATAAAGACAGAAAACTGAAAGTCACTACCTAAACAAAATCAATGTTACCATCTTAGTATGCCATTCCAAACGTCTTCCTATGTTTTAGAATACAAACTCACTCATTCTGTTTTGTAACTTTTCGTCACCTAATAAAGCTATTTTCATTTTGTAAAGAAAATACTGTAAACTTAGTTACACAGGCAGAGGTTCATAATGTAGTGTATGTATCATATGGAGGCATTTGTTGTAAAATGAACACATGCTCATTTATAAAAAAATACCACCCCCCCCAAACCCCAACATGGGAAAATAACCTGAAATTCTACCCAGAAATAACCACTGTTAACATTTTCGTGGAGAGTCCACCCCCTTTTACATAATTAAAAACAAAAAAACAAACAAAACAAAACCCCAAAAGGAATTATAACAAATGTTATTCTGTAACTGGCCTTTTTTTCACTCAACAATACAGAAGCTGTTTTCCTTATTAGTACACACATAACTTTACCTTGAATATGGCATTGCACTGAAAAGTTGTGCCATAAATTTATATATCATATTTCCTGCTGTTGAACATTTCTGTTGTTTCCAATTATTCATCATTTAAAATAATGCATTCTAGGGCTTCCCTGGTGGCGCAGTGGTTGAAAGTCCGCCTGCCGATGCAGGGGACACGGGTTCGTGCCCCAGTCCGGGAGGATCCCACATGCCACGGAGCGGCTGGGCCTGTGAGCCATGGCCGCTGAGCCTGCACGTCCGGAGCCTGTGCTCCGCAACGGGAGAGGCCACAACAGTGAGAGGCCCGCGTATGGCAAAAAAAAATAAAAATAAAAAATAATGCATTCTAGACATCATTGTAAATGTATACTTCTTTGTGCACTTGATTGATTACTGTGTGCTTTAAAGAGAAATTCCTGGAAGCAGAATTATTCAGTCACAGGATATGATATGATATAACTGGGTGGCTTCTTTCTGAGCGGCAGTGCCCTAAAAGGGCTTTACCAATATACACTACACTTCCACCAGCAATAAAAGATGGTGCCTGTTGCCTCTACTTCTTACACTAGGTTTCCCATTCTTTTTTTTTTTTTGGCTGTGTCAGGTCTTCGTTGCAGCACGCAGGATCTTCGTGGCAGCGTCTTTCGTTGTGGCACGTGGGCTCTTCGTTGCAGCATGTGGGCTTCTCTCTAGCTGTGGCATGCTGGTTTTTCTCTCTCTAGTTGTGGCGCGCAGGCTCCAGGGCACATGGACTCTGTAGTTTGCAGCACGCGGGCTTCTCTCTAGTTGAGGCACATGGGCTCAGTAGTTGCGGCGTGCGGACTCAGTAGTTGTGCTGCACGGGCTTAGCTGCCCTGTGGCATGTGGGATCTTAGTTCCCCGACCAGGGGTCGAACCCGCGTCCCCTGCATTGGGAGGCGGACTCTTTAACACTGGACCACCAGGGAAGTCCCAGGTTTCCCATTCTTTTTTTTTTTTTTTTAGTTTCTGCTTTATAACGAAGTGAATCAGTCATACATACACATCTGTTCCCACATGCCTTCCCTCTTGCATCTCCCTCCCTCCCACCCTCCCCATCCCACCCCTCCAGGTGGTCACAAAGCACTGAGCTGATTCCCATTCTTTTTAAACCTACTTAGCTATTTTAGCATTTCTTTGATTTCCTAGAGGATGAACATTTCATTTGAATTAGATAGTCATTTGAAGTTCTGATATAAATCAAGTCATTAGAGACTAATAAATCCATTTTTATAAACTGGGTGTCATCTCTTAATTATTTGTTAGAGCTCTTAACATTAAGGATATCAATCCTTTTCCCAGTTTATTCACACTTAGATTTTACTTATGGCACTTTATTTAAAGATATTTATGTAAATTCATTTACTTACTCAACTAAAAATTATTTAGTGCCTACAATAATGAATATAATCAAGTCCTCGCCTTTGCAAAGCTTACAGCCAGCTATAGTCCATCAAGTTTCCCCTCATTTAAAGTCCTGCTAACCAGAGCCAAAACTGTATATTCACTCAAGTTATCACATAGCATTTTTTTTTTTTTGGCGGTACACGGCCTCTCACTGTTGTGGCCTCTCCCGTTGCGGAGCACAGGGTCCGGATGTGCAGGCTCAGCGGCCATGGCTCACTGGCCCAGCAGCTCCACAGGATGCGGGATCCTCCCGGACTGGGGCACAAACCCGCGTCCCCTGCATCGGCAGGCAGACTCTCAACCACTGTGCCACCAGGGAAGCCCCCACACATAGCACTTTTATGCATGATAGTATACATTTAAATCTTTAATTCCTTCAGAAATTATTTTGGTATAAAGTATACAGAGTTACAACTTCATTTAAAAATATTTTCCCAGTAACATACAGTACCATCTTTGCCATACACTGGACTCATATAAAACATAATAGATTTGGATTTGTATCTGTTCCTGAATTTCTATTCTGCTCCAATCATCTATCTATTCTCAGGCCAAAGTGTCACTATTTTCATTACTGTCACTTTTTAATGTATTTTAACAGCTTATAGGGCAAACTCCCCTTCCTTTTCCTTTTTAAAAGTTTTTCTGGGGCTTCCCTGGTAGCGCAGTGGTTAAGAATCTGCCTGCCAATGCAGGGGACATGGGTTCAAGCCCTGGTCCAGGAGGATCCCACATGCCACGGAGCAACTACGCCCGTGAGCCATAACTACTGAGCCTGTGTGCCTAGAGCCCAAGAGCCACAGCTACTGAGCCCACGCGCCTAGAGCCCACACGCGGCAACAAGAGAAGCCACCGCAATGAGAAGCCCGCGCACCACAACGAAGGGTAGCCCTTGCTCACCACAACTAGAGAAAAGCCCACGCACAGCAACAAAGACCCAACACAGTCAAAAATGAATAAATAAATAAATATATTTATTTTTAAAAAAAGTTTTTCTGACCATTCTTACAAATTTTAGATCTTTGGTGGGGGGGGCATTCGTTAATTAACTTATTATTATTTATTTTTCACAGCGGAAGATATATTTTTCTTGGCGCCACTTAGGTAGCCTGTGCTGCCCACTGGTAGGATTCAGGTGATTGGCGCCTTGCCTCAGCCACTGTATGTTTATTTATAATGATCTATTACCACCTCATCTTAATTGCATTATATGGCAAATTATGCTTTATCAGTGGAATAACAGTAACAGCCACAAAACAAATTACAGATGTTCAAGATGGTATAACAATGAATGCACTGTCATCCAAAACCCTACTTACAAAGTTCCGAGCATATCTGAGAATATATATCAATTACCTTGAGGATTTAGGATGGCACTAAATGTATACATTAATTTGAGGAGAAATGACATTTTTACAGTATTAAGATCTCTTATTCGTGAATGTTTAAGTCCACCTTCATTTATTCAAGTCATCTTTTTGGTTCAACACTGCAGTTCTGTATGTAATCTTTTCCCCATGCATATACCCACACTTTTCAGAACAGGCTATACTTCATATACAGCTTTATCACTTCATTTTCTGCACACCTAAATTATGTGAACATCCTTCAATTTCATTTTCTATCATAATTTTCAATGACAATATAGTAGTCCATCAAACGGATTTACCACAATTTATTTAATTACTATTGAATATTTAGTTTCTTTTTAAACTGTGACTATTATTAATAGCTCTCTGACGAATATTTGCATATATACATCTTTTTGTCCACTTGCTTTTCCTTAGGACAGTACTTCTCAAACATTCCACCAGAGTAGAGCGAACAAGTACCCACAGCCAACTCAGGGGCATAGGCACGAATGACTTTCTGCAACTGCAAGGATTTAAGTCTCATGATTTATTTCAATAATTCAGGGACTTCCCTGGTGGTCCAATGGTTAAGACTCCGAGCTCCCAATGCAGAGGGCACGGGTTGGATCGATCCCTGGTCGGGAAACTAATATCTCGCGTGCCGCGTGGTACAGCCAAAATAAATAATAATAAAAATAAATAAATACAACTAAAGTATTAGAAAAAAGAGTTCATATATATCATTTGTTTTACTTCACAATATACTGGTATCCGTTTGCTTTAATGCAGAAATGTTTTAAACCATACCACCAAGTAACACTGATGACACCCAGTTTATAAAAGTGGACTTCTCTAGTGGCTCAAATTATATCAGAACTTCAAATGACTAATTCACATGAGACAATGTTCAGCTTCGAAGAAATCAAAGAAATGCTAAAACAGCTCTTGTTTTCCCTGGGGCCTCCTATATACCCCAGCACCTCACTGTTTCCCAGAGCACATCCAACCAATTTGAGAAGCAATGCCTTAGGAAAAAATGCTAAAAGCCGGTCACCTTTTGAATGGTGAAGCAAAGATCCAGAAAGAATGCTCCTGATTTATACTTATTAACATAGCAAGATCTCTAGGACACATCAGGGAAATAATAAATAAGCTCACTTTATTAAAAAAAGAAAAAAAGCAAAATAAAACAATGCTGTGTGTTTATGGTGTGTATGCCAATGTATGGAACAAGCTCTGCAGGGCTAACAACAAACTTCTGACAGCAGTCATTCTGCATGGAGGTAACTGGGATTTGGGGTACAGCAAAAGGTGGCCAAGGAGGATTCTGACCATATAAGCTATTTCAAAATTTTGACGAAGACATTATTTTACTTACATTAATCGTACAGATGATGCCCACGGGGTGGTGGGGAGGAGCGGGGGAGGCGGCGACAGCATTCTACGTGCAGATGTCTAACAGTCTGGATTAATAAAACTTTCTGTCAGCACTCACCTACGTACACTGGCAATGGTCTCTCTGTTTTTGAAACGACTGAAACGGGCTGTGTAGTTTAAAGTTTTCATGAAGACCTCAGAAAGTTCCTGTTCATCCTCTGCACTCTCATTTTGTTGCTTTCGATGCTCCAGAAGCATATGAACTTCTGAATTTAGAAGTGTCTCAGCTGTTTCAAACTCTATTTGTGAGAAGCATAAATGTCAGCTGAAAATATTCCTCCAAAAGTCAGCTTCTAAACGTTCCTTTTGCCTTTGAGACTATTGGCAAGTCTCTGTCCCTACAGAAATCCAGAGGCTTCATATCCCACAACTGTACAGTATTTTTCAGGTTTTTTGTTTTTGTTTTTGTTTTTGCCATGCCACGTGGCTTGTGGGATCTTAGTTCCCCGACCAGGGATTGAACTCGGGGCCCCCCGGCAGTGAGAGCACCGAGTCCTAACCACTGGACTGCCAGGGAATTTCTAACTGTACAGCATTTAAAAAACAAACAAACAAACAAAAACCTGAATAAAAAGTACCTAGACAAAACCTAAATACGAAAAACAGGTTTAATTTATCATGAAATTAAGAAAACCATCTCCTTCTTAGTTATTACACCATAAAAAAGAAAAGAAACATATATTTCCATTATGCCCAAAACTTCCAAGAAGCTATCCTATGGAAGGAAGTATTTCACCTAGAGTCTATAAAATACAATACTAGAAGCAACCTATATGTCTATAAACAGATAAATAGTATTATGGTACAACCATTAAGTACTACCTAGCCCTTTGAAAGAATAAACAGCTCTACACAATATATCATGAAATTTTTAAAAAGCTGTATGATTTCTATAGCATGATTCTATTTTTGCAAAGAATAAAGTGTATATGTATAAGTATATATTTATAAATGAGCACAGTTTGGAAGCATAAGCACTAAACTATTTACAGTCGTTTCCTCTGGGTGAAAAGGTGTGAAATTTCATGTTTTACTGTGGATATAGTAATTTTTTTTAAAAGGAGGATACTGTCAAGGCTTCCTGCGCTTACTTTGTGTTTTCCAGTACCTGTAAGATGTGATACTTTAAAATCTTAAGCTTTCTACTTATTTTTAAATTATTATTATTATTATTATTTTGCGGTACGCGGGCTTCTCGCTGCCGTGGCCTCTCCCGTTGCGGAGCACAGGCTCCGGACGCGCCGGCTCAGCGGCCATGGCTCACGGGCCCAGCCGCTCCGCGGAATGCGGGATCCTCCCGGACCGGGGCACGAACCCGTGTCCCCTGCATCGGCAGGCGGACTCTCAACCACTGTGCCACCAGGGGAGCCCTTAGTTTGGGTTTTTTAATTACAAATTAAGCACATCACACTGCAAAGAGTAAGTTCTCTGATAGCAAAATGTGCTTTACTCCCAGCCATCTGACAAAGATTCTCTCCCTGACCAAACTCCAGGCTCCTCTCCTGTGCGCCCTCTTCTCCCTTTGGTCCACAGAAACTTGATGAGGGCTTCCCTGGTGGCTCAGTGGTTAAGAATCCGCCTGCCAATGCAGGGGACACGGGTTCGATCCCTGGTCTGGGAAGATCCCACATGCCGCGGAGTAACTAAGCCCGTGTGCCACAGCTCTTGAGCCCGCGCGCCTAGAGCCCGTGCTCCGCAACAAGAGAAGCCAACGCAATGAGAAGCCCGCGCACCGCAGCGAAGAGCAGCCCCCGCTCGTCACAGCTAGAGAAAGCCCACATGCAGCAACGAAGACCCAATGCAGCCCAAAACAAATAAAAATAAAATAAATGCATTTCAAACACTAACAAGATTTCTAATAGCTCCAGGCCGCATCCCTGGGATGACTCTAGCTCTTTACAGTGGCTGTTTATGAAAACTGAAGGCTGCCAAAATAACTTACTCTTTGTTCCAGCCAACACCTTAAGGCAGGGCCCCTGTCTCCCAGCTCAGAGCGAGGGGTGTGGGAGGGTTGGAGTTAACCGCCAGTTAACAAATGCAAAGGGGTTTCAAATGGACCCACACCCCGCTTCCCGCTTTTCGTAATTTTTCACTTCCCCGACCCTACTGAGGCCCCGCTCACTCCTCTCCTTATTCCTTCATTCTCCCTTTAAAATGCCCAGTCACCTCTACAGATCGAAGTTTAGATGAGTCCACGCTTGACTCTCTGTCCTACTGCAATAGTATATTACTGATTAAAATCTGTCCTTTCCCCTTTAGTGCCAGCTTTATCTTTGACACATCCCTCCAGCACTTCGCAGCTCATCGGATAAAACAAACTACTTAAACAGGAGCAAGAGGCCGCCCAGGGGCGGTGTGGAGTTGGGCGCCGACGGCTCCAGGGCTGCAGGCGTGGACTCCGGCTGGCCCGCTCCCGCGGCACCTTACCCTGCCGGCCCGCATCCCCCTCCTCCCTGCCCTTCGCCACGCCTGCCCAGGCCTGCGGCGACCACGCAGGACCACGGGGGCAGTCCGGCAGCCCCAGGCCGCACCTTTGGGAAAGATGAGCTGTGAGGCGTCCTCCTCTACGTCGCCAGCCCGCGGATCACTGCCACCGGCCGCCATCGTCTCGCCGCGCACCGCAGCCCACACCGCCGGAAGCGGAAGCGCCGAGCCGCGGCCACGGAGGGGGCGTGGTCTTGGAGACGGGGCGGGGCTCCATTGGGGATGGGCGGGACCCCGACGAGGCGGGCGGGGCCTAGGGACTTGCTGCGGCCTTGAGCTTCCCTTAAGGAAGCGGAGACAGGCCAGAGCCGCGGGGTCGCGGGGGTTCCCGGAGGGCCGAGGGGCGTCTTGCGCTGGCCGCTTCCGGAGAAACCGTCCTTCTCTTCTCCAGTACGCCCTTCGCCGCGCGTCGTGGGGACTGGTCACTTGGCCTTTCTGAGCCTCAGCTGACTCAACGGTGAAGTGTGGATGAGGACACCTGCTTCCCAGAGCGTAGGGAAGGATTAGATGAGATGCAGGAACGCGCTGACCGACCCAAGGAACTGTCGTTGATGGGAAGCTGGGTAGGTGACTCCGAAAACATATAGTGTAATTTCTTACAATGCCTTAAGCATTTAAAATGTTTGATTTGTAGTGGAATTTTTCCAATACTTCTCAACATGTGGATAGTGATATTGAGAGGCCTGTTGGAACATTTGGATGATACTTAGAAAAGTAAGCAGGGGCTTTCCTGGTGGCGCAGTGGTTAAGAATCCGCCTGACAATACAGGGGACACGGGTTCAATCCCTGGGATCCCTGGTCCAGGAAGATCCCACATGCCGCGGAGCAACTAAGCCAGTGCGCCACAACTACTGAGCCTGCACTCGAGAGGCCATGAGCCACAACTACTGAGCCCGCATGCCACAACTACTGAAGCCCGCGTGCCTAGAGCCCATGCTCCACAAGAAGAGAAGCCACCACAGCCAGAAGCCTGCACACCCGCAATGAAGAGTAGCCCCTGCTCGCTGCAACTAGAGAAAGTCCGCCGGCAGCAACGAAGACCCAATGCAGCCAAAAATAAATAAATTAATTAATTAATTTTAAAAATGATAAGCAAATGAAAAAGTTTCCAACTTGAGAGAAAACAGATGGCTGTACAATGAAGGAAATAATCACAGTGCACTACTTGGCTCAGGCGTGAACCACGTTTAGGTATCATGTGAACTCTGTTAACAGAAAATGAATGAGGATATTACCAGACGAGAATATGTACCTGTATTCTTTTGATTTATAAATATAATTTTCACAAAGTTAATTTACCTTGTATCTGTATTTCCAGAAGAAATGTATCCGGTGAATTAATGGCAGGTTATATAGTATGTTAGAGCTTATTACCGCCTTGAAGGGCTTTCCTACACAGTTCATTACAGCTGTGGACCGATGTCCCGAGGAGTCTGGGGACATGCAGCAGCTGGGTGTGGGAAATGGTCCTGAACTCAGCATAGGCCCCTTTCTCTCATCTATCCATCCAACAGGGCTTTACAGAGCAACTACCAGTTACTGGACTTAACCATGGGCTGCCCCCAGGGCTAGCCGGATACCCAGCACACACAGCAGGAGAGAAGTCAACAGGTGAAGAGAGAAGAAAGGAGAATAACAAATAATACATAGTGATGTTTCATAGGTTGGTTTGTCCACATTTTCATTCAGGAAAACCATCATAAATATTTAAGTGCAAAACCCTGAGGTTAAAAAGATGAATCAGTCCTAGAGCTGTCCCCAAAAGGAGCTCACTAAGAGTGACTGATGCAAGATCTGAACTTATTTTCCATCATAAAAGAAAGTGGCAAGGGGTATGAGAGATATGGAAGGATACAGAGAAAGAGGTCATTATGCTCCTCAAGAGCTACTATGGTTCTTTGTGCTGTATTGGCTCAGGGTCAAGTTCTTCAACCAGCCCAGCGAGTGCCTTTCAAAGGCAGATAATCAAGCCAAGGTCACAGACCCTAGATTGATCTGGAAGCAGCTTTAGAGCACTTCCTCCACCCTCAGTCTCACAAGAACCACCGATCTCTGACCACATGGCTTAGTTCACGTTTCAGACAACAGAATGAGTTTAAAATGGCAAATTTTGTGTTATATATATTTTACCACCACCAAAAACAAACAAAAAACCAATATGGAATTGCATGCTGTTTAACTGCAAATATGGAATACTAATCTCTAGAACTATAATTTCTCTTGAAGGAACAGAATTCCTCTCACGCACCCCAGAGTTATTACCAAAGTCTGTGTTTAACCAGTTGTTGTGATCTATTTCCAAAATTATCATCTAACCCTGACAGCATATACCTGTGGCCAAGTTGTAAGGGCTTCAGAACTGGGTATGTTAAAAAAATTTTTTTACATCCTTGCAAATAAAAATTTAAACCAAAGACTAATAATATCAGCATATGAATGTTTGTAAGGTTTGAAAAATTATTCTTGCCATTTTCTCCAAACACACCTCATCCTTTCTGGGCCATTCAAAAGCAAGAAACATTTTCCTTTAGGTCAGACCACACCAATGTCCCAGGGTCTTTGTTTGGGTTAATTAACCTCACCAAATAACATCTTAAATTTGAGCATCCCCCCCCCCACCCCCGAGTTCAGGTTGTAGCTTTCTGGGCAAGGTCAGTTTCACTGGAGGACCGAATGAAAACTATGAACCTTCTTTCTAGAAAAATCCAAATTTTAAAGGGTTCACAAACCTTAGTTCAGAAAAGTTAGCTCTAATAAACCAATGGCATTACTACCAACCACAAAGAAAAAATAAATAAAAGTGCAAGGTTATTGGATATCATGAACACCACACAAAAACATGCAGGCTGAAAAAATATGATCTGGTTGGCTGTCTTTAAAAATAAAATGACTGGGGGCTTCCCTGGTGGTGCAGTGGTTGGGAGTCTGCCTGCCAGTGCAGGGGACACGGGTTCCAGCCCTGGTCCGGGGGGATCCCACGTGCCGCAGAGCAACTAAGCCCGTGCGCCACAACTACTGAGCCTGCGCTCTGGAGCCCACGTGCCACAAGTGCTGAGACCCACGCTCCTGGAGCCTGTGCTCCACAACGGGAGAAGCCACCACAATGAGAAGCCCGCGTGCTGCAACTAGAGAAAAGCCCTCGCGCAGCGATGAAGACCCAACGCAGCCAAAATAAATAAATAAATAAAATAAAATAAAAATGACTAAAATAATAATAATGACTATTACTACTATTCAAAAAAAGAAGCAAGACAAAGAACAATTTTTACCCATTATTATTTATTCTCTACAATAATTTGTTAAAGAGTTCAATGATTTGCACTCAGAAGTTATATAGCCAAGAGGCAACCAAGTGTAATACAAAGAATTGGTCTAAAGTCTTTGCACTGAAGGCCATACAAAGTCTCTTGCTTCAGGGAAATAAGAATGAAAATAAACAAAAAGAACAAATAGCTCCCTAGGCTCCAGAATCTCAATAGAAAATAACATCAACAGTTAGTGAAATTTTAGGTGTTAACATATCATGGAAAACAGATCTTGTGCAAATATTAAAATTAACACCCAGGACTTTTGTACAGATGGTATTTATTATAAACAATAAAATATATGTAATGTCTCAACTACAAACCTTTCATGTTGAAAGGGTCTCTAACATGAGTTGCTTTAATATCATGAAGCGAAAAAGTTTAAGAACCTCACAGTGGAAACAATCCAACACCGACGAACTCTAGTGATCAGACATTCTCTTTTAATTAATGGAGAACAAGGACAATTCGAAATTACAGAGAGAATGTCCTAGCTGTGGGTATTATGAGACAAGCCAACCTTCCAGACCAAAAGGCACTCACAGCTAGGGATGAAACGAACTCCGAACCAAACCAGCCAAGGTGGGGCTGGTTCCTTGCAAACAGTGGTTACTGTTCAGCTTCAGCAGCCCATGGACAAAGGAAACACCGAGCAGAAAAACCTTCCCTTCTCCTTAAACCCACCACTCCCCCTGTGGACTGGCCGCCCTCATCACTGCTGTGGTCACGCACGTGGAAGGCAGGTCAGTTCCAGTTCGGAGCTGTCATCTCCCTACGCAAAGCTGCCACGTGGATGATCCAGACTTAGTATTTTTCCTGAGAGCCACCTGCCATACATCTTCAGGAGGCAACCTTGACCGTATACTTCCAGACCACTTCCTGACTAGGCTCCATTCGGGACACTGACAGTGCCATTCCTCACGGGGCCAAACAGTTTTCCTCGGTCGACTCCTGAGTCCCCTCGCCAAGGCAAGAGGACCTAGAGCATCTCCACTGCTGGGCTTGGATGGGGGCGTGAGGGAATGTGCAGGGAGTCAGGCTTCTTCACTCCAGAAAGTGAAGAGAGCCCGCGGAGCCCTCGTCAGTGTGGTGCGGGGCTTCAGGAGCCCGATTCTTGTGCACTGATTTCCCCCCCTCCTCCATTTCCTGGGTTTTTAAATCTTCTGTTCATTTTCTTAAATGGCAGGTATCCTACCCCGCCCTCAATAAAATAAAAAACAAACTACACGTTGGGGAAGACAAGTAGGGCAACATTTCTACGAGAAGAAATAGGCTTGAAAGAGCATGGCACTGAAAATGCTTGCATGACCAGTCTCACTGAGCGTGCTCAGGGGTGAAAGTTTAGCACCATTTTTTTTGCTTTTTTTAAACTTTAGAAATTAAACACAACTTTCAACATAGAAGACTTGAACAGGAATGAGTGTAGCCCTATGTATCAATACTGTTGTACAAATTGGCGGTGGGCGGTTTAGTCCAGAGCTGCTGACCACCCTGACATCGATCCATGGCACCTAAGAGTAACTGCCGTCACATTTATTTGCAACAAGACATTTATTATTCTCAGCAGCAGGAAATCACGAAACAAACCCTTCCTCTTTGGAAGCCTGTTTTCATGAACACCGCGAGGGAAAGGCGGCGGCGTGCAGGAGCCCAGCCCGCGCATCCAGACGTCAGCCGGCGCTTCCCTTGCCCATCCCACACCCTCGCCAACAGCAGAGGACGGCGCCGAGCTCACCTGCTCACCCTTACCCATCTCTTCAAGAAACGAGACGACGACGCCTAGAACAGCACGTGTGTCGTTCCTCAGATTGTGCCCCTGCTCCCCCTCCCCCGTTCCTGGCAGAAGCAAACTCCAAAGACCCTTTGACTTGAGCATCTGCCCATTTCAGAAAGCCACACCACTACCACATAAACATTAAAAATAAATTAAAACATTGTGTTCACTGGGTTGACACCCAATCCGCGTCAAGAGTTCTCTAAACACGTTGTTGAAAGCCAGTGTATCACCCGTAGGGTCCTTTCTTCCAAGTGGCCACCTCTTCCTGTGAATCATTTCAGCAGTGCCTCTGTGACCATGTTTTCAAAGCGTCTTCCAAGTCCCCAGCTTCTATGAACTTTGCCACCGTATGAGTGAAGAATAGGCAAGAGGGAGGAGAAACTTGCTGACAGGTATTTGGAATCAGCAACAACGAGAAAGGGAAATATGCCACATGAAAGTATGAATGACCTAGAATAAAATGAGCTATTTGGAACTCTGCCATGGTGGGGTGAAGATTCCCGGCATGTTAGACAAGATAAAGATTCACCTTGTTTAATGACACAGCTTTGTTCTAAAGTCCTGTAAGGACTGTAACAGCAACAGTTTTCCCACTTCTACAGGCAAACTAGAAAAGGAACTCCTCTGCTTAAAGGTCTCTCAGGATGTTTGCCTGAACAGAAAAACAGCTTAGAGACCCTGGGTTCTCTCCTATGCCGATGTGCCCTTCTAGAGCCCAACCTAAGTGCTTGTCTGAACACCTCTGCCCTCTGAGAACCTAGATCCAGCTATAGGCACTGCCACCAGTAGAGGAGTGAGGTAGCCGGGTGGTAAGGAAGAGGTCTCTCCCCCGACACTGCACGCAGCGATGCCATCAGGACCTCCCGCGGGCATCCCAGTCCATTCCTCAGCAGGCTACACCACAGCGCTCTGTTCAATACCAGGAGACTCGATGCAGGAAGAGTGCCAGAAAATCCAACCGATAGTGGGATGAGAATTAAAACCTTTGAGGCTAACTGAGCAGTGAGATCTGCAACGCCATCCAGAGGGCTTCCGATCTCGAGGTGGGTCTCTGTCCAGGAGCCGCAAACGACTCAGGGTGCCCACGTTCGACCCTAACATGGCGTCCACGTATGAAGCATGGAGGTTGAGATCAACCCGTGGTATGCAATACACTGGAAGTTTAAAAAAAGGAATTTAAAATAACCTAAAAACGTTTCTTGTTGGTCTCCGTTGCCCAGACTGCCAGGGGAATACACCTACTCGATCTGGGGAGGCTGCAGGGGTGTGTGTGGGCTAAGCCTTCATGGACCATCAATTCCAGCTTCCATTGAGTGGCCAACACACAGGCAGCAGATCAGCAGCGGCACCTGCAGCCGAGGTCTTCTGAACCCACACGGAATTCTCCCTCGTCATGGAGGAGCCCCAATCCAACGGAACCCCATACTGAGGAAAGGCTGAGATAAGGCTTGGGCCCCTCAAGTTCTGTTTCATTCGATGTAACCCCGCCCCCCTCAGTCGGCTGGAGGCAGACTTGGCAACGGAAGCTAGCATCATAAAATGGTGCAGTAATAAAAGTAACTGGACCAGGAAGAGGAGGCATCTGCTCCAATGATGTCATAGCCATTGGTGGCCACGGGGGGGTGGGACTGGTCATGCAGCCGTGTGTCAGGAGTAATGATTGTAGAGGGGCGGGGCATGAAGAGTGCCATTCTGGAAACAGTGCTGTCGAGAAGCGATATACTCTGCGTAACTGATTGTCACCTTCTCACTTCGGTACCTGTGCAAGGAGACAGGAGAGGGTATTAGGAACCCCAAACACTGCATTCTGTAGTCACGCGGCAGAGAAAACCAAACGCTTATTCCACATTTTGAAAGAATAAAATGGAAGACCAAGAGCAATCTTACTTACAGAGAATGAGAGACGACGGCACAAGAGAACAGTGTTGTTATTACAAATGGACGAGATGGAAAAGCACACTCACAATTCACCCCTGAGAATCTGTTTTCTGCACATCCCACCTTTAAACACTTCATAGGCTTATCACCAGGCTGCTCTTAAGCAATCTGCTACTAGGGTCTGGATGAAGAATTTCAAGGTCAAATTACATGGGTAGCAGACTGGAAGATGGCTGCACCAATGCCCAGTGTAAAATGTATATCTACTTTCAGATTAAAATGTGATAAATTTGACAGAAATGCAACCTCAACTTGCAGAAAAGCAACAAACAAGTTATTTATAAACTAAAAGGGGCACAGATACCTAATTCTGGGTCAAATTCTGACGAAGCAGGTTAAAAGATCCTGGGACTATAGAGGATGGGTCTCACTTTCCAGATGAATATGCCATATCATATCACAGGGTCATCAGAACAGAATTCATAGCACTTTGGCCTTGCTCTGGAAAGAGCCATGAGTCAGGATGCGAAGCATGGGGTGTTACAAACCTATGGAGCCTACTACAGACCACAGGAGCTGGGTGTGACAATCCTTACCCAGAGCCATCTCTTTCCCACTGTAATCACTCCTCCACTGCAAGGTGATTATTCCTGAATTTTGACAGGGAAATGGCTGTTCAAATAAATTATAATAATAATGATAATAATAATGCTTTGTATTTGAAGATTTTTCTTTTTTTGGAATCCAAAGCATTTCAAAAACACGGGGTTATCTTCCAAATAGACCTGTGAGGTTACGATATTGATTATACAGCATTTTACAGATGAACAGGCCAACAGAGGTCCACAGAAACCCCACAGAAGCTAAACCTTTCAGTGTTTCCGATTTCAGTAGGGATGGGAAGAGGACTGACATCTACTGACCACCTACAATGTTGCCTGGCCCTGGACTAGAACTTCTTCATACGTTACCTTACCACACCCTGAAACAACCCCAAGGCATTATCATTCACCTCTTACAGGCAGGAAATTTTTTTTTTCTGCTCAGAGAGGTGGAAAAACTGGCCCAGGTCACACAGCTAGGAAGTGGTGGAGCTGGGACTCAGAGTCCAGTCCATGCATGTTTTCCTACACTAGGCAGCCTCCCCATAGACATATTAGCCGCAAACAGGCAGAGGCGTTTCCTTGGAACCATTCCACCAACAGGCCACCTGACTACATGTGATGACTTCAACTGACCCTGGACTTCTGTACTGAGAGCCTTTTCTCCTGCCTCCAGCCTTCCCACTCAGCCTCCCAGCAAGTGGGTCTGACAAAGACACCCACGACCTGCTCAGCGGCTACTCTGCTCCCACTGTACTCGCAGCTCAGCCGTGGACACGCCCAGGATGCTGGGGAGTCTCTGCCTTTGCTGCCACTGCTTCCTCAGAGCTTCAACCTCACCCATGCTTCTTTGGTTTAGAGACGTTAACAGAGAAAATTTTTCTCTTCCCCTGTCTGTCCAAAGTATCCTCCGTCCAACCCCAACTGAATTAAAATGACAAGGAGAATAAGACAGTGGCTTACCTGGTGAGTTTGATGGTTTTTCTGAATTCACTGGTAATCGGAGCCTTAAAGCCACCTTTCCTGAGCAAGGAGTCTATCGTCTGGATCTGATCCCAGTCTGAGGAGAAGGCAGGCACACTGAGGTCAGCGCACAGCGACCCAAGAATGGGCCGTGCTCTAACACCACAGTGACAGAAGCAGCCAGGTCTGCTGCGGGCAGAGCAAGCCTGGGCACCGTCCCACGTCCCTGGAGCCCCGTCTGCCTCACTGGCAGTCCAAGGAGAATCCGAGATGTGAGATGACGCCCAACACACGTCACTATCGGCTGTCCCCAGGCCCCCTGCTTCTGAGTCTTTCCTGTCAGATATGATCCCAGTATAACTATCTAGGAGCAAACATGGTCCCAGCGTAGACCAGCTTGTTGGCCTAGTACTGTAACCAGGGCTGTTCTGCGAGAAGAGAGAATTCATACTCTGCGCTTGTACTCCTTCATGTGACCTTCCTTCGTTTCGATGATTTCTAGGAGTCGTTTTCTACTACAGAGACTTGACAGCAGGAAGGAAACTATTCCTTTAGGAAGGATGGGAAGGTGCTCACACATCTACTGCTGTGTTGTTCTTGAAACATTTTCAACAGATATAACCAAATATATCAAATTGAAGACCAAAGAGAACCCCCTAAATTACTGCGGTAGGTGCCTTGATTTTTTAATTTTTTAATTCTCCCAACCAGTTTCAAATGGCAAAAGTGCTTGAGTATTTACCTATATCATCACCACATTTCACTCTTAGGAAGTAACTCCTGGTGTGCCTCCTTGGACAGAAATGCCAGATTTATGATCTCAATGAAGTGGTTAGAAGGCTTCCTCCTTTTTATGCCATATCCTCACTGCTTTTGAAAAAGTTTAAACACAACCACGATGGGAACCAACAAGGCAAGCCCTCTCCACATTATTACTTCACTGATAGACTGAACCGGATATTTTTCTCTATTCCAGGTTCACACCTAACACATACATATTATTTTCAAAAAACAGACCAGTTCCAAGAAAGAAAGAAAACTGGGTCGTACACCAGACTGCACGAGCAGCATTTTAAGGTATTCTTCTAACTATGCTTTGAAAGAGAAAACCTGCCCGACCCATTTCCTACCTTTCATGTCCCACTGTAAGAACTAAGTACCTACTGAGTTCTTTCAAAAAAACAGGAGAGATTATGTTCTACATTCTTCTAATTGTAAGACTGTGTAGTAACTCACGACCCAAAGGACAAAACCCACTAATACGGGCAACCTCCCTTTACAATGAACTCCAGAATATGACCAACTTGATTGCTGGAATTTTCCTACAATTAACCACTGCAGTTTTGGGGGCCAAGAAATACTACTACTCACTGCAAGTACGTGAAACGAGCAGCTGGGCACGGGAAGTCTTTACCCCTCTTCTCTTCCCAGCTCCTATATCTTTTGGGGAGTTTCTCGTTCTTTAAGAACTTGGTAGATATGGGGAGAGGAAGAAAGGCACTCATTCGTAGTTACAGTCAGGCTGAAGGCAACACACTCCACTCTCCTGCCCTTTACTTGGCAGCAGTGTGAACAGTATAATTCACAGAGATTCCATTTGTCCAACTCACCTTGTTCCTTTGCGACCTCAGGTAAGTATGTGGCTGTACGTTTGACGCCTTTTTCATTGATGAATTCAATTCGAATCCCATGGACCCCAACCTACAAAAACACACAACCAGTAAATGGCATTTACTCACTCTAGTGGAACTTCAATTATCCTCATATAAATCGACACTGTCCCCTGACCAGCTTGACCCAGGGCTGAGAAAAGGGGAGGCTCTTGCCTTTCATGGCTTACTCTCTCTCTCAGGCATGAAACTGCTGCTTTAGGGAAAGTGAGAGTCTACGTGCATCCACCTCTCTGAGAGTACGGAGGCTATAGAAATAAATGCTCTCAGCAGTTCATCCAAAGATCCTGAATATTCCACCTTTAATCTGCTCCATTAAAAGAACATGCCACAGGGTTTTGATCTGGGTTCCTGACTCTGCACACATGGCTCCTGATAAGGGCTTACCACAAAGCATCAGGAATGTTCTCCTTTATCCCCATTCCTATTTCTTATTAGACAGGGGAAAAGGATGTGGAACAGAGTAGACTGGGAAGAATGGGAGAAGAAAGCCTTCCCATTTCTTCCTCCTCCTAATACCGTAGCACCTTTTCTGTCACCCAAGTTGCCTGCAATTCCTTCCAGACTCAGCTTTCACATTCTCAGACCCTCACTCAACGAAGGAGATACATTACCATGTACTAACCCGAACCCAAATGCAACGAGAGATGCAGAGTTCCAAATGCGGCTGTTCTCACCTCCCAGTCCAGGTGATCACTGGCATCCTCAAAGTTAGTAAGGAGGGAAACAGAGCAGAAAAGCTTAGGCAGCTCCTCTCGGGTCAGGGGGGGGAAGCGGCTGTCCTTAAGTGCACTGGAGGGGACAGAAAACAGAAGTGAGGCTGCTCCGGAGCTGGGAGCTAACATCCTGTGCCGACTGTTTACGGCTCTTGAGCTCTGCAGAAAACATCCACTATCCATCAGCCCGGACATGCTGGAAACAACCTGATGCCACTAACTGCCTGTACTTGGACTGGTCAGTGACTCACCAGACTAACTGCCCTACATTTCCTGATGATCCCAAAGAGAACGCTCGGATGTCACCACTCAGAAGAGACAGGCAGTTTGTCTCCATTTTTGCCAATAATCTACCAGTCTTACGTGCGGTTGCCGTTACCTGGTTAGCGTGTATTCCCTGAGTCCTGAATGAAGATTCATGGCTGAGAAGGTCCCAATGCAGCCACGAAGCCGCTTGTCCCGCCCTGTCTTCCACGTCACAAAGAGCGGACTGAAAGAGCAAGCACACATCAATCAGGGCAGGAGACAACCCCGGCTCTATCCCTGTTCCTCTGTTCTTCCCCTCAAGGATGGTGTTCTGATGCGGGCTGTCTGAAAGGCTCTGCCCTCCCTGCCCTCTCGGAGCCGCGCAGCCCCAGGGTGTAAGTGGAGAGGACATCGCCACGAGGCACGAGAAGAAAGGCCCCTGCTCACGGCCTCACTCCACTCTACCACCACGCGGACGTGCCGTTTTCTTCTTCCTCTGCCCAGGACTCAACTCTTTCCTTCTTCTTCTAGTTCTCCATGTCTTTCTCCTCTTGTTTACTCTCTTTTCATGTGTCTATGCTCCCAGTTCCACCTTCATGAAGACACACGGGGCCTGCACACCTCCTCCGCTCAACCCCACATCGTGCCCGTCATTATTTCTGCCTCTCCTGCTCATAAATTCCAGAAAAAAAGAAAACGTCTCCTCAAGAAGGCTTATTCTTGGGGAACTCCCCGGCAGTCCAGGGGTCAGGACTCTGCGCGTTCACTGCCGAGGGCTCGGGTCCAATCCCTGGTGGGGACACGAGGATCCCGCAGGCCACGTGGCGCAGCTAAGATAAAATAAAAAGCTTATTCTTAGCAGAAGTTAACCACTTTCTAGGCCCAAGTCATGCTGCATTAGGCTACATCCGATCGACGCTGACAGATGTTTTAGGCAGAGGTTACAGGGCTGTCCCCTCCTCCTGAAATTCCTCCGTACTCCTATGCCCTTACCTCTTTGATTCCTGAGTTAACACTTCTCAAAAGCAACTTACATTGTTTAAGCTATCTAACGGTGATCATTCTTACGAAGCAGGCTCTCCCACCTACCCATCTTTCCCTTCCAGTAAAACACCTGAACACCACCAGCCAAAGTTAATGTTCCAAAACCTGCTCCAAAACCCTTCAAGAATTCCGCTGTCTCCACACCCTACACGGCTGCGGCCACCACCTGCTCTCCAAGCCCATGTCCCTCTCCTGCAAGGGACACACCTGATCCCACTCAGATCAAGGCTTAGACTCTCCACCGACTCAGTCAGGGTTCTTCTGGTCACGGTAACGCACGGCCATACTTCCCTACAGAGTGAGCACATTTTTCTCTGCATTTCTTCTCCTCTGACACAATCACAGGAGTAACTTCCTCTCCACCTCTGCCCAGACGGTGTGTGAACACTAGTTAGCTTCTGTGTGTGATCTGCCAACTCAAGTCTTCCGAGAGCAAGGACTTTTTCTTCATACTCCTCCATTCCCTGCCCAGTGGGGCTATGCACCGCCTCAGTACGGCATTAACAGTCGTGGGATGATGATCAGTCAGTGAATGCTCTAAGAGCATCTCCTAAAAAAATAAAAATAAAAAAGCAGCAGTGCTCTTTAAAGCCACCTCAAAGCTGCTTCCAATTGAGAAAGAAAGCATTGGCATGAGCATCTTCACTTGACTTTACCCTTTACACATATTCCTTATTAAGGTCATTGACACCTCAAGGGGACTTGGGACACATAACAGAGTCTTGAACTAAAAACAGTAAAGCAAATTCTGACATTGCTGGTGGGGTGCCGGCAGCCCCATGGGGCTGACAAGGAACCAAGTGAGGGGACCCTTGTTAAGAGCGTCTCAGCTCCACTAAATGAGCTCCTAGTCTCCCACCTGGCACCCAGACCCTGGCAGGTCACTTGGGCTTCAACGGTGCTCGGGTCCACAATGGTGTGATGGTATGACTTCTCCACGTGAGAGGTTAAATGACCTACCCACTGCCATCTGAACCAACAGAAGACCAAGAACGAAACCCTCCTGATTCCCGGACCATTACTTTGACAAGCCAACCACTCCTGCAAACACAGCCTAGTACCCTTCCATTACTGAGCCCAGTGAGAGTTCTAGACATTGGCTGCACATTTCTCATCATCCTATTCCCAACAACCTTTGCCCGAATCATGTTAAGCTTTTTGTAAGTAGCAGACTCTCTCAAGAGAACGCCCCCGACAGAGGCGTCATGCCTTGCTCAGCACCCCCAACACGTGACCGCTTTACTCACTAGGGGTCATTGGTGAATCTAGGAAGGCGTGGCTGTGGGAAGCCGTAGAGGTGACAGTAGAGGACGTCGAAGCAGTAGCAGCACATCTCTGCGGTCACCACCAGATTCTTGGTGGTGCCGGCAGTTCCGTTGGGCCTGGGGAGAGGGCTCAGCGCTCCCGATGCGGGGTTCATCCGTGTGATGGGAGGGTTTCCAGGTCCCAGGGTTAAGTCCGACACGTTCTCGCGACCACCGCCGCTGTCCACATGCTGGTGGTTCTGAAGAGGCCCCGCACTGGAGCCGGGGACGGCGGTGGACTGGCTCCCGTGACCGTGCGTCCCACCTGCAGACAGCTTAGGCTTCTTAACCCCACAACAGCCTGCTGCCAGCTTGGGCTCCAGTGGGGGGACGCAGCGTCTTTTTCCCATCCTGAACCAGTGCTTGAGGTCTGGAATGCTGCGGAACCCTAACCCAGAAGAGAACACGCAAGCGTTAACTCAAATGGTTAGCCGCAAGGGGAACACAAAATTCAAAGAGAAAGGGTCTCCATGGAGAGGGCAGGAGCCATCAACTTCTCTCTTGCCCAGGTCACACTGGTTGCAAAGGGCGGCAGACCAGTGGGCTAGAAGACACCCTGAGTTCCAGACCGAAGGCGCCCAACCTCTTCCTCAGGGGCAGCTATTTTCCATTTTCCATAAAGGTTATCATCGCCACGGACGGAGGCAGGCCACAGGCAGCTCCCTCTTGCCCAGGACTCCCTGGGCAGGAAGAAGGGCGGGGTGGCAGCCAGCGTGCAGCTGAATGGGGATGTTTCAAGACCGACCGGGAGACTGCACTTGACCTGTCGGGCTCCTCATCAGGACGCTTTCTCTACCTTTTTAGAGGCTCCAGACTGAACCACCCTATTTTTAAAGGACCCCAGAGGAACTTGCATGCTTTCCTTGTTAACCACATCCTCTCCGCATTTGCCTCATCACCAACCTCAACTTATCTGTGTAATATGAGCCCCGGACCTCTGTGGAGACGAAAGGCAGCAGCTGTTCTGACGAGACGCCGGGCTCCCCTCCCACCTTTCCGTCCTCACAGCTGTCCTGCGCAGCCTTACTCATTTTCTTTGGTTCTCCTCTGAACTCACTCCAAGTTCTACACCTCTGTCCTTTCCAGACCCCATTCAGAAAAAGCTACAACCTAGCAGAAACCTTTATTCACACAAATGACCCAAGCTTCACAGCCTTTTTGTGAGGTAGCCATTTCTGCCCTGTCATAGTAAGGCAGACAGATGCAAAGCCATCAGCTTACCAAAATGTGGCATCAGATGGCCCAGGAAACCGGAGAGCCCCAACTGATTAAGGGGAGGAAGGAATCTTTTCCCACTAAATTCTTTTTCTCAAAAACCCTAAGGTAAAGATATATAGCTCTAACGTGACCAAGATCCTTTCTGTTGTCTGTGTCTGTAATCAGCAGGCTCAGGAAAAGAGATCCTAGTTATTTCAATGTCGATGATACCAAAGTTTGTAAAATTCTGCGGACTTGAGAAAAGTACACTTTGTTTCTCCTCAAGTCATTACCTGTTAGTTGTAGCCCTCCCACTCAAAAAACATATATAATCCCTACCTAAAATTTTCCCTGTGGTTTGAACACGTAGCACACTATTGCCTTTTAGGCACTGCTCTACTGTATAGCATTTTGATTGTAAATTCTACAACCTTTTACATCAAATTAGATGCACGTACCCGTTTGCAATGCTGTAATTTCTACAAAAAACAACCTGCCGCTTTAGGTTGAATGAGATACAAACATTTCACAAATATTGCTTATGCTCTTGATATATGCTGACCCCTAACAAACACATTTTTGTATCTAAGGCAGTTCTTCGGAAGATGAAAGTTGTCTCTAGCAGAGGAATAACAGCTTGCATGCTTCAATGTCTGGCCTGAAACAGGGGCTTCTTTTTGAGAAAGCCTCATGCACCTGATGCCGTAAAACCTCCAATGACTAGATCGTTCCTGAGCACGGATATCACTGCCTTGTTCGGACTAAGAGAGGGAGAAGATCTCGGTTAAAAATGCTGCCTCCAGGGCTTCCCTGGTGGCACAGTGGTTGAGAGTCCGCCTGCCGATGCAGGGGACATGGGTTCGTGCCCGGGTTCAGGAGGATCCCGCGTGCCGCGGAGCGACTGGGCCCGTGAGCCGTGGCCGCTGAGCCTGCGCGTCCGGAGCCTGTGCTCCGCAATGGGAGAGGCCACAGCAGTGAGAGGCCCGCGTACCACACACACGCAAAAAAAAAAAAAAAAAAAACAAAAAAAAAAAACCTGCTGCCTCCAGAGCCAAATGGCCTGGGTTCAAATCCTGGTTCCTCCAGGATTAACCTCTATGCCTCAGTTCCCGCAAACTGGGAATAACAGGAGCACATGCCTCATGGGGCTGTTAGGAGAACTGAGTTTAATATGTGTCAGTGGCTTCCATACAGCGTCTGGCATAAAGTCAGCTGCTCTTATCATCTATCTGCTCCCACCAGGATGGAAACTCCCGGAAGGCCAGGACTTCGCTGGGCACTCAGGGCTTAGAGCATCGAACAGGTGCTCTTTAAACAGGATTTCAGTGAATCCTCAAAACCACTCAGCAAGGAGGACCACGTTACCATCATGTTACAAAGGAGGAAACTCAGGTTTAATGAGCAAGATAATCTGCCCAAAGCCAGACTGCCGCTAAGTGGCAGAGTCAGGATCTGGACCACAATCCATCTGTAAGACTCCAAAGCCTGGGTCTTCCCACCAAACCACAAAGAAGAATGAGGCCTGCCAATAATATCCATTGGATTCAGTCCCTTTCCTAAGGGCATGATTAAAAAAAAAAAAAAAGCAAGGGTATACTAAAAACTAAAAGAATAGTTTGCAAAATCTTGCCAACAAAAATGGAGCAGGGGGGGCTTCCCTGGTGGCGCAGTGGTTGAGAGTCCGCCTGCCGATGCAGGGGACGCGGGTTCGTGCCCCAGTCTGGGAAGATCCCACATGCCACGGAGCGGCTGGGTCCGTGAGCCATGGCCGCTGAGCCTGCGTGTCCGGAGCCTGTGCTCCGCAACGGGAGAGGCCACAACAGTGAGAGGCCTGCTGTACCACAAAAAAAAAAAAGGAGCAGGGAAAAAAAAAAACCAAAACCTAGGCCCAAAGCCAGTATCTCCGCCATCCCCCTGACAATCATCAGTACCCCTGCCATTGCCCCTTGACTCCACAAGGGATGGCACTGCCCTCTGAGCTCTTACCTGACTTTCCACCTTGTGCATAACTGTGTGCAGGGGGTTTAGGACCCGTGTTGAATGAAGCTGAGGGCCTATCTCTCGAGAGCTAGAGTTTTAACAGCACCAACAGGGCCCCGAGGCTCTGCCACTAGAGAGTCCCAAAATTCAAAGAGGCAAAGAGGAGGGATAAAATAGGTTAAAAAAAGGAATCTTTCCTTATTCTCCTTACACCAAAGCACACCTGAAGGAAGGGTGAAATGTCATGAGATAGTGGCAACTCAAGGGTTTCTCTGCAGGTGCTATCAGCTACCTGACTGTGAAACATCCTACAACAGAGCAATAGAAGGGATTTTCAAACCGTGCCAAGGCAGGTGAGCTCAAGCCTAGGAAGGTTCTGCCTACACATCACGTACTATCACTGACCTGCAGTGGGGCATGATCACAACCGACACCAAGAGAATATATTTAACAATTCCCCCTCCCCAACTATGATTTGTAATCAGTAGACCACACCCAAATCTTGTGGTTCCTTAGGCCCGAGCTTTCTCTGGAGGCCACTAAGCAAACAATTCAATCGATAGCCTCAGTTAGTGACCAAAGGCAGAGTTAGAGACCTTCTGCCTCAAAAATATATTAGAAGGCATTTCCTTAAAAATTTGTTCCATAGGGCTTCCCTGGTGGCACAGTGGTTGAGAGTCCGCCTGCCGATGCAGGGGATGCGGGTTTGTGCCCCGGTCCGGGAGGATCCCACATGCCGCGGGGCGGCTGGGCCTGTGAGCCATGGCCGCTGAGCCTGCACGTCCGGAGCCTGTGCTCCGCAATGGGACAGGCAACAACAGTGAGAGGCCTGTGTACCGCAAAGAAAAAAAAAAAAAACCCTTGCTTTGTAAACACATATATCACTAAGACCCTTCGGAGCCTTCCGTTGGTTACTCTTCCAAAGCTAAACTCAAGGGCCACTTTAAGGGCCAACGGTAGTGATGTCATTTTCCTACTGTCTGTCCACTTTAGAACGAACAATGAAAAAGAACTAGTTAAAACTGGATTTCCACCAGATGGAGACAATACCCATACTTCCACAAAAAGCTGGAGGAAATAACAGGAATCACTGTTTTACCTCTTAAGACCGCCTAACCTAGCAAGTGTCAAATGAAGTAAAGTTGCTCTCACTGTTGAAAAAGTCACCACTCTTTACCTGACGCAATATTCAAGGGGTCCTGGCCTTCATGAGGGTGCACAACAAAGGCACCTCTCCGGTCCCCTCTGTGGGAAAGCTGAGCAGTGCGTTGTTGATCTGGGCCGAGTGGCCTACAAAGCCACTTAAATTCCAGCCAGCAATGAACTCACCAACACCTTTAGTCTCAGAGGCCGAGTTGCATTTGTCTTTTTTCTTTCGCTACACCTAACACAGTGCCTTGCACATGGTACACACACCAACAATCTTATCTACAGATCTCCCAGCAATTCCATTTAAGTTAGCCTTTCTAATAAAAAGAATATTTATGGCACAACCTGACCTTCAGATACTCTTGTTTCACTGTGAGGTGCTGACTGTTGAGTGTGTCAGAAGCTGAAAGTGACCAAAATACAAGTATCTATTATTATCAACAATGTCAACTCAGGGAATTCCCTGGCGGTCCAGTGGTTAGGACTTGACACTATCACTGCTGGGGCCTGGGTTCGATCCCTGGCTGGGGACCTAAGATCCCACAAGCCTCGCGGTGCGGCCAAAAAAACCAAAAACAAAAACAAAGCAAAACACAACGTCAGCTCTACTCAGCCCAAACCAAGGAATGGTTTAATTCATAGCAAGGTGGAGAGCCAACATGGGACAATTCATTCTAAAAAACACGTCAGGGCTTCCCTGGTGGCGCAGTGGTTGAGAGTCCTCCTGCCGATGCAGGGGACGCGGGTTCGTGCCCCGGTCCGGGAAGATCCCACATGCCGCGGGGTGGCTGGGCCCATAAGCCATGGCCACTGAGCCTGCGTGTCTGGAGCCTGTGCTCCGCAACGGGAGAAGCCACAACAGTGAGAGGCCTGCGTACCGCAGAAAAAATAAATAAATAAAAAGAAATAAAAAACACGTCAAATATCCCCTACATTAACTTCTTGGTTTGGTTTATGGTGGTAGCTGTCTTCTCAGCTAAAACACAGTAACTGGTCAGTCCTAGACTTGGGCGCGGGTGCTGTTTTTTGGGGGGGTTTTTTGCGGGTGCTGTTTAACTATAGGTTGCTCAAGGCTTTCCTTCCAAAGGACATACCTAGTTTCTAAACAGCATTTGAAAAGAATTTTCTTTTCTTTTTCAAAGATGGGGTGCTTTAAGAGCTACCCAAGGGAGCATTATTTGTCTGGAGGGCAATTTACGATTTCAGGGGTTAATACACAACTATACTCCAATAAAAATTTTTTAAAAAGGAGTTAATACAAATGATGTCTCATAAATTGCTGACGTTATAAACATAAACAAGGTGTGGAGACCAGTTCTGAGGGGAGGATGTGAGGACACCCTGACAGATGTGGCTGGCTGGGCAGGAGGGCCTTCCTCCCTTGCTGGGGGTCCCTTCCAAGGCTCCTAAGTCCACTAAAAACAACAAGCTGGTGCCTTCCCAGAGCAGCTCCCATCTTCGGAGGACACAGCCCAGGCTTTGGGGTTACCGTCTAGGCTCAAATACCAAATCTGACTTACCCGGTACCAACTCAGGCAGGCTGTCACACCTCTGTGGACCTGGCCTCCTGCTACCACAGAGGGCTTAGTTGTGAGCAATTCACTAAGACATGAAAGGCATCTAGCAGTTCTCTGGCACAGAACTACTATTTATTAAAGCATCTGCTATTACTGATACTAGGACTACCTTTACCGATAAAAGTAGGGTTAGTTATATAAATAACATAGCTCTGAGTTCTTACAATTTCTAGAGGGATAAATGTCCTCATAATAAAATTCTATTAAGAACTACCATGTAGGCTCAAAGATATTATTTTTAAAAAAATTTTATTGGAGTATAGTTGATTTACAATGTCATGTTAGTTTCAGATGTAGAGCAAAGTGAATCAGTTATACATATACATATATCCCCCCCACTTTTGTTTAAGATTCTTTTCCCATATAGGTCATTACAGAGTATTGAGTAGACTTCCCTGTGCTAGACAGTAGGTTCTTACTAGTTATCTGTTTTACATACAGTAGTGGGTGTATGTCCACCCCAATCTCCCAATTTATCCCTCCCCCGCTTCTCCCCTGGTAACCATAAGTTTGTGTTCTACAACCGTGACTCTACTTCTGTTTTGTAAATACATTAAAAGATCATATTATTAACATGGGGTTATTACTCTAATGACCTTGATGCTTTTCCTCTTTGGAGACACATGCTTCTAATAAGTCATCCGCTGTTTTTTTCATTGTGAGATGCCAGAAAATACAAGGAATGTTGGGCTGAGAGTTGTGCACAGTTCTGTTCTACAAGGGTCCTCTTTTAAGCTTGCAGCCATACACTAAAAAGAAACTACATTTGCTAAATACGTTGTTATTACAGAAATCTTGATATATATTGAGTACTAACAGAACTACTGAGTTAAAGTAGTTAGATTTCCAACAATAACCAGATTAAAACACCTAGAAAAGTCTGGAGGTGGAAAAAAAAAATAGAGAGAGTCACCTTTTGAAGCCTCAAAACAGCCTATGCAGGGGCATGACCTTATAACATAGAAAATGGATTTGGAAGGTAGGCAAAAAGCAAAGAAAAAAGGGGTCTCTGCATTTTCTTCTGTTATTATTTACTGTCCGGATGTCTATTCAAACCAAGATTTACGCAGAAGGGAATAGGCTGCTGTTTCCTTTGTGACACAGAGTTGAAGTGAAATTCAATTTAATAATTATTTGAGCAGTGAAACGGCACCTGAGCTATAACTCTGGCCTACTTATTATGGAACTATTCCAAGAAACAGATGAAAGACCCACACACATTCTGGTCATCATTTCAAATAATCATTTCTACACGAAAGCCCATCATACACACGTAAACATCCAAAACATTTGCTGTGTGAAAATCTCCCCTGCGAAAAAGAGACCTACCTATACGATTGCTTTTAAAATTTACAGATTTGGAAAAATACGCAGTACTATACACTTTCATGTCAACTTAGCTTAAGGAAAAATATGGCCACAAGGAGTCAAATGCTCTGTTTTCTTTTTAGATCCCCTCCCTTTACTATGTGAGCTGTGGCAGGGTGCCAGATCCTTCTGGGCCTTGGTTCTTTCATTTGTAAAATGAAAATATTTGTCCTCTACCTTCCTCACTGAGTGGCTGTGAGACTCCAGTAAGATGCGAAGCAATCTGGAAAACTCTCTTACAAGTGTTTGCATACCATAATTAACAAACTTGAGGGGAACGCAGCAGTAATAAAAATTTTTCCAGAACTTGGTTTATATGTAGACTTTTAATTATTTTTAAGAAAACAGTATCACCCTAGCAGATTCGGGGCAAAATGTTCCAAAAATCTCTGAAGATTATACCCATGTGGAAGACACCCAATAATTGACCTTGACAGGAACTGCATTCACCTACAAGTTATGATCTTTGTCTTTAAAAAATGCATAATTTGGGAAGGGGTGGGAGGCGGACCTTATGTACACGAAGGGTAAGTGTAATACTACACCACCATCTAGGTCACTCTAATGGGATTATGGAAAATAAACTTGTCTTTACATATAAAGAGAGCAAGTGGAAGGATTCATCAGCTTTAGGACACCCTCATGGAAGCAGAATAACAGAAGCGAACAAAGTAAACCTACATCCTGAAGTCCTAGCAGAGGCCTAAAACGAAAAAAGAGAGCAAAAGCAACAAAATTCTAGTCTAAGTATGTCCAAGGTAATACTCACTGAAAGCAGAAAGTTTGTATTGCCAGGGGAACAGCTATAACAGAGGAGGGGAGCTATTTTGTCTCTGAAATGAATTTTCTTCCTTCCGATTCCATTCCTTCTTCCTGTACCTAAGATGGAAATGCAGGTGCAGTGAATGAACAAAGTCAAGGCAGTGCTGAGGTAAGAGATGGTTTCTGAAAAACTACAACTCAACAGAGCAACTTCTAGAAAGAAAGAAAAAAAAAAAGCTAAGGAACAGGCTTTCTTTAATTCAAAACATTTCAAAATCTAAACATAAGGCAGCAAGGGCAGCCCCATGCACAAGATCATCTCCTCCCTGGTGCCGTCACCAAGAAGGGAGGACAGGGGGGATCAAAGGTTTTATTGAACCTGAACATAAAACACACATTAAAACTTCCTCCACCACTAATTTAGATCAAAACTTGTTCTCAGGCCAAGATACACCATTTCAAGGTTCTCCACTGGTTTCAGAATACAAACAGATTCCCAAATCCTCTGCAAAGATGGTGCTGAAAGATTACTGGACAGCATGCCAGGGTCCTGAGGCCAGGCCATCTTGTTATCCCAGGTGGAGATGATAACTGCAGGTGAGAGTCACCCATCCCACTCTTCGGCTGGCATAAATCTCTTCGTAATCTCTTCACCAACTCTCCCCACCCCCCAGAAGTACAGATGTGAGTTATTCCCAAAGATGTAAACAGGAGACTCCAGGCCCCACCCACTCTATCCTAGGAGAGGGCAGTGAAAGAGGATAGGCCCAGAGGGATAAGGGTGAGGGAGTGTGGCAAAGTGAAGAGTTCAGATCAGGACGGGGGATGGAGGAGGGCGAGGAATGAAGGGCAAAGCTCACAGCCTGGGAAGGAGGGAGGCATAAAACCCACAAGAGTGTCAGGTGGAGGGATGATGGAAACGGGGGCTCTGCGTGGATAAGGAAGGACAGAATGAGGGTGGAGTTGGGAAGAAAGAGAAGAAGAAGAGGCGAAAGCGTGCGTGTGACAGAGAGTTCAGCAAGGAAAGGGCGAGATCCAGTGGGGAGAGGAGAGGCCAGAGCGGGGAGGGACCAAACAGGCAGAAAGAAAGGTGAATGGTAGGAAAAGGGGGTGGAAGGAGAGCGCGGGGCGCCGAGAGTAGTGGTGGGACGACCCAGCGACTGGTAGGGCAGCGAGGGCCGAGCCGCGGGGGTGGAATCCAGACGTCGGGCGGGGGAGGGGGCGGTGGGACTGGGGGCGAGGGCCGCCAGGCGGCGCCGGAGACCACCAAACTTTACACGACCCGAGACTGCTTCCTGGAGGGAGTGCAGAAAGGAGCTGGAGCCTCGCCCGGGCTCGCCTCGCGGCCCGGGGGCAGGGGCGTCCTCCCACCCCCCCCTCCCCAGCACGCCTCCTGACCCCCCTGCTCCCGGCGGGCACACGCGGCCCGCAGGCCCCGCCTGCCGCCTCCTTTCACCGCCGCCCGGGAGCTCCCCCCAACGCTGTCCCGGGACCCTCTTCCCGAACCCGGGGGGACCCGCTCCCCGGCCCCTCCGGTCGCCCCGGGGTGAGGAGGCCCGGCGCGCACGGCGGCATCTGGAGGGAGGCCGGCCCGGCGGGCACGGGGAAGGAGGGAGCGGCGCGGACCGAGTTTCCCACCTTTCCTCCTGGCCCAGACGCAGCCGGGGCAGACGGAACCTCTCGCGCTCTGCCTCCTCCTCCTGCTTCATGGAGCCATGCACCTGGGTGGGGGCTCCCGAGAGAAGCGGGCCGCGGGCGGGCCAGACGCGCGGCGCGGACGGGGCGGAGCCAAGAAGGCCGGCGTGGGGCGGGCGGAGGAGGAAGCGGCGGGGCGGCGGTAGCGGTAGGAAAGAACTGCTAAAGGTATTCCCCGGGGCAGCTGGAGGACTGAGCCGAGCCGGGACCCGAGTCTTCCGGTATCCCAGCAGCCACCGGAGGCAGTGAGGTAATGGAGGAAGAATGTAGGGAGTCCTCCAGTGGTCCACACGCCCTCTAGCGAGTCGCCAAAACCATAGAGATTTGGGAGTCACCGGAGCACCACCCCGCTACTGTCACGTGGACTGACTCCGTGCACATTATTGGCTGGCGTCGACTCTACGGGATTGTATTTAGGAGGCTGCTTCCCACTCTTCGGGCCGAGTCCCCGGCAGTTGGAATAAAGAGGGCCGGGCGGTGAGGCACCGAGAGGAGGCCGGCCGGCTGGTTTCTCCCCCGAACCCAGGTCGCTGAGCGGGCCGAGCGGAGCGCCCGGCTGTCAGGCCGGCCGGCGCAGTGCACGCCGGGCCTCCCTGGCTTCTGCGAGCGAGCGCAGAGCGCGCCGGGAGTTGTAGTGTGGGCGGCAGGGCGGCATTGTCCGCGACGCGGCCCAGATGCCGGCTGGGGACGCCTGCCGGGGTGTCCCAGCCTCGCTGCTCCGCCCTCTCCTGCGTTAGGACCCAACACTCACCTGCCCACGGCTTTTCTACCCGAGCGCCCACGCTCGCGTCGTTTCCCCCGACCGGGCCGCAGCCTTCGAAAGCAGCTAGGAAGGCGCAGCTCAGACCAGCTTTAAATGCAGCTGACCCACTGGCTCCGGCCAGGCCCGCGGGGTGGTGTTCTAGGCTCGGCCTCCAGGCCAGCCTCCTCGTGGACGGGAAGGGGCAAACCACACCCGGGTGGTGCCAGGAGCCCACCTGTCCGACTTGACCCTGTGCGTCCCCAGCCTGGAGACGACTCAGGTGGAATTACCCACAGTACAGGCTTAATTCAATAGGTCGACTAAACACATTCCTCAGCACTATAGCAGGGCAAGAGCCTCAAACAGAGCCCTACAAAAAAACCCAGTTTTTAAAAATTAGGAGTAAATCATTTTACTTTCAAATGCTTGCTATCTGATTTGACGACTTAGCGTTTTTATTTTAATTACAGATGGATTTGCCCTAAAAATCTTTTATTTCTTCCCTGCTCCCTCACCCTAGCCACTCCAAACAAACCGTTTAGGCCCTGCAGTAAAGGCATGCCCTATTTTAAAGTATTGCCAGTCTTGTTAAGAACACACACTCAACCCCACAGGTTTGTTTATGCACAAAGGAATCCTTAACGTGTTCGCCTTCAAGGAGCAAAGAAAAGTACCTAGTAAAAAATGCAAATCATATCTAACAGTGAAGCTTTCCAGCAAAAACCTTCTGCTCTGGAATGCATAATGTACTAAAGCATAATAAGATCTACTACTACAAGACTTTTAGCATAATTACCTGTAGGCAGCAAACACCGAGAGTGATTGGTGCCTCTCGGACCTGGGACTCACAGAGAACCTGGCAAAGCACAGCAGTGGAAGAAAGAGACAATGATGCCTTGCAGAACGGGAGGTCGGTTTTTTTTAAGCCATCTATAGCAGTCTTCATAATTCCTGTCACAGTCTTGATGAGCTTATCTGCTGTTGAGGCCCACATTGGCCAGTTTCTAACCTCTGTCGGCCTGAAAAACTACAAATTAGATGATCACATGGCCTAGAGCCAGAAATGCAGGAGGCAGCAAGCCAGAGTTCATTTGTTTGTTTCTGAATTAGAAGACCAAATCCTGCCTTTAAATAATCAGAATAAATTTCACGTAATGAAGATCTTTCCAGCTGAAAGTCTTAAAACATGGCATCTGGAAAAGGGCCTTAGGCTATTGCTCCCAGGGTGGTACTATGTTGTCATTAAACAGCCCACAGATAAGGGAGTTATTGCTCCCTGGTTATCAGGCCGCCAGGAGGTAAATGATGGAACCAAGTTGGATTTGAAACACTCTCAAAACAAAAACAAACCTTGCCTTGAGCTGTCAGTGGCATTTTACTGAGAAGTAGGATCCAGACACTGCTGGTGTTGTTTACTGATGCCAAAAGGCAAAGGGTCAGGACTTTAAAAAGTCACTTTGGGGTCACCTCACATCAGCAAGCAACAGTGAACTGGTGCAAAAGATAAACAGAGTGAACTTAGGAACAAGAGAAAGAAATGAGGGCAATTTATGCCATAAATATGGAAGGGGCTGGGTCTTATTTTCTCATTTTCTGCACATAATACAGAAGCCTGGTACATAGTAGACATACAGTAATTATGTGTAGCCTGAATGATTAAGTGAAGAAGAAAGACAGCAAGCAGTGGGAAAATAATACAGTTGGGAAAGGGGAACTGCAGGAAAGCTAAGTGGCTCAAGCGCTCTGCATGGTCCTGAAATGTCACCCCAATCTGCTGAGATATAGCTGTGCCACTCTATCAAGATACCCCAAAACAAATCATCTGCCTCCCTGAAGCATAGCTTTCCATCATTTCTTACCTTGAATGCTTAAGAATATATGGTAATGGAAGGGCTTCCCTGGTGGCGCAGTGGTTAAGAATCCGCTTGCCAATGCAGGGGACACGGATTCGAGCCCTGGTCCAGGAAGAGCCCACATGCCGTGGAGCAACTAAGCCCATGTGCCACAACTACTGAAGCCTGCGTGCCTAGAGCCTGAGCTCCGCAACAAGAGAAGCCACTGCAATGAGAAGCCCATGCACCACAACGAAGAGTAGCCCCCGCTCGCCGCAACTACAGAAAGCCCACGTGCAGCAACGAAGACCCAATGCAGCCATAAGTAAATAAATAAATAAACTTATAAAATACAAAGAGAGAGAATGGAATCAGACTGCATGGTTTCAAATTCCAGCCCTGCCATGAATACCTGTGACCCGAGGGCAAGTTCGTATGTCAGTAAAATGGAGATTGTAGCAGTCCCTAACTCAGAGTTGTTATGAGGTTTAAATAAGTTTATACATATAAAGCTATGATAAGGTTAGCATGTCAAAAAATGCTGCATAACTGTGAGCCTCATTAGTAGGGTGTTGAATAAGCATGAAATTAGCCTGCACACCAAACATATATATTCTTTTGGATGTGCACCTTGGATGGGCAATGCATTCATGCACCAAAGGCATTTACCAGCCTGTGGCAATGAAATAAGATTTCACAGGATATATTGGTAGGTGTTATAGATTTCATTTGTCCCATTTTCCAGACTGACATGAGTCTGGTCTTGGTAGGAGATACAAAGTCTGCCTCTGTGCTCTGGCCTCCACAAAAGTGCTTGTCTCCTGTGTATCCTCCACAGGATAAGTCCGTTTGGACACTTAAAAGAGATGATGAATACTTACCTGATTAAAATAAATCTTTATCTGTATATACAAATGTCTATGTGAGTATTTCAGAAATGTGTAGTTTAAATAAACTGATAAGACTCACAATATTTTGTTTGTGGTAGAGTTAAACCATATTACTCTGAGAAGATGTGTTTTTAGACTTTGTATGTCACTTGGGTACACAATTCATCAAAAAGTTTCTAAGCTTCTACTAGCATTATTGGTGGAATAAATGAAACCAAGTTGGAAAGCTCAAGTCACACATCCATTTATCTTATAAATACTTTTTTTTTTTTTGCTGTATGAGGGCCTCTCACTGTTGTGGCCTCTCTCATTGCGGAGCACAAGCTCCAGATGCGCAGGCTCAGCGGCCATGGCTCACGGGCCCAACTGCTCCGCAGCACGTGGGATCTTCCCGGACCGGGGCACGAACCCGTGTCCCCTGCATCGGCAGGCGGACTCTCAACCACTGCGCCATCAGGGAAGCCCCATAAATACTTTTAATGTCTAGTCTGTACTGAGAATTTTGTACTGGTTTTTATTGAGAGATACGCATGTAGAATGCGCGACTCTTAAGTGTACAGCTCGGCGAATTCTTCCATTAGTGTACCTATGTGTAACCGCCATACAAATTAAGACGTAGAAATTTCCAGCAGCCCAGAATGCTTCCATGAGCCTCCACCCAGGTATTAATCTCTCTTCAAAAGATAACCATTATTCTGACTGCTACCATTATGGAATAGTTTTCCTTGCTCATGAATGTCAGAGAAATGGCCTCGTACAGTATGGATTCTTTTGTGTCTAGTTTCTTTTGCTCAACATTATGTGTTAGGAATTCATCACTTTGGTTCTATGCAACTATGGTTCACTCTTTGCTGCATAGACTACTATGCCATTCAATACATATTGAATGAATATGCCACAATTTGTCTCTCCAGCATTATTTTAAAACAATCTTGTCCCCTTCTCCAAGTCTAGCGATTTAAGATATTTTACAAAATCTCCTGGGTTTTTTTTTTTTTTTGGCAACCTCAGTGTAGTTCATCTGCAAATGGCAAATCCTAAAAATGGCTATTGTATCCATCAGGACCCAGTCGGGAAGGAGGTAAGTCAGCAATACATCTTCACTTGTCTAGCCTCGGGGTTATGTCACCTCTCCTTCTCACTGTCCACTGTCGTCATCATGCCAGCAGAGAACTTAATCTTCCTGACATTCCACAGAACATCACACAGATCCATTACATTCATGACATCTTGCTGCACAGACTGAGGAGCGGGAAGTGGCAAGTACCTCAGATGCATTAGAAACTCACATGTGCTCCAGGAGGTAGGAAGTGACCCTTAATCCTGGTAATGAGTATCCTATCAATTAAGATCCAGGAAATAGAAACTTTCCTTTGAAATGCTATAGGCCTTTCAAACCAAAGGGATGGGCCACCACCAGCTGGTGCTGGATTGAGAGACTGTTGCAGCTGGTGCTCGGGCCTTTGACAGTAGCTTAAGATGAGAAGGGATGCTCATCTCCCCTGCCACCTTCCAGTCTCCCACCAGCGCCTCCCATTGGCAGAACCTGAAAAGAAATCAGATGGCAAGGGCGTCTGGGAAATGTAGTTTATAGACTCCAGTCCTATCATCGCAGAACAGAATAGAGAAAGGCAGCCTTGGCCTGAGCAATAATAGGTAAATAATGGTACAGCCATTGCTTCAAGTTTCCACCAAAATAAGACTGCCCTCTGGTTTTTCTGAGAATATGCCAGTAGCAGTTCCTTCAGGTTTGTGTGGAAACCTTAGACATTTGGGGCCTTAGCCCAATAATGCTGAAGGCTGGAACCGTCCCGAACTGTCTAGCACCTTAGGGCTTGCTGACTTTCCTGAGCTTCTAGCTCCTAAAGCTGCAGTGCTTAGGTACACAGGAGGGGAAGGAAAGGGCCAGAGGTCAGATACACTTTCCCTTCTTCTCCCTGAGGTCAGTGGGACACATTCCAAAAGTCAATGCCTTACAGATGTTACAAGGAGTCTCTTAATATAATTACTTTGTGTTTCTCAGAGATGGAAACAAATGAGAACAACTGAAGACTACCATCTTTTTCTCCTTCACTGTTCTGTTAGGAGATCTTTACGTGCAGACATGATGGGGGAGAATGACACTGAATAAACAGTTAACATCTAACCAATACAAAAGTAAAGGTAGGAGACGGGGACCCAGAAGGAAGGAGCTGGTGAGAAGCCACAAGCCCAGAGACTGATTCGTGCTCAGGAAGATTGCAGTTAGCTTGGGGTTTGCTCAGGGAAAACAGAAGTAACCACGTTGAACGGAAATCACTGAACAGACACAGAGGGATAGAAAGCATTCAGTCACTGAGGGTGCACACCACGGCAGAGTAAAAGCAGCTCAGTATGCCTGAAAGCATCACGAATCCTTGCTCACTGACCCCTGTCCCTCGCTGCCCAGCAGAATTCATGCAGCCTTTCCAGCTGAAGCCATGCAGCTGGTGCGTTGAACATGTCAAAGCGTGAAGTATCACATCGCTACAGCACTGGGCACAAATGTGTCCGTCCAAAAGAGTGGATACATGAGTGAATTTCAAAGGTCATAAATATTTTCTTACTTCTCAGGGCAGGGATCTTAACTGATGAAGAAACAGTTCCTAAGCTTTAGAGCCTCAGGACCCTGGCACACGTTTCTCCAGAGAAAGAGAGAGCCCAGACATCTCAATGCGTGATTATTTTTCTTCCAAATTACACAAAGCTGTAGGAAGGAGGATGCAGGGAGAACAGCAAAGGAGGCCAAGGACGGGGAGGCGAACAGAGCCTCTCTGCTCAGGGAGGCAGGAGTGGACAGACGTGTGCACAAGTGGGCACAGCCCGGACCCACCTACTCCCCGTGTTAGTTGGGAGTGAATACGGTATTTCCAACCTCTAAACACAGACGTATTTTTGACTCCGCACCTTGACAGGACAGCAATAGCGCAGCTTCTGCCAGCAGCCCGATTTAGATGCAAGATCTCCTCTACATGTTCCTATCTCTTGCCTACTCAGAGAGAGGGCTTCAAGACCCCCTATCAGAACTGAGTTTTCCCCTACATGTGCACTCTAAAAACAAACAAAAAAGCTCATAGAGAAATAGAGCGGACTTGTGATTACCAGAGGCAGGAGTGTGGGAGGAGGGGGAATTGGAAGAATGGGGTGAAAAAGCACAAACTTCCAGCTATAAGATACATAGTATGGGGGATATAATGTACAACATGATGACTATAGTTAACACTATATGTATGTATGATATAAAGGAACATTGTTAAGAGTAAGTCCTGAAAGGCTTCCCTGGTGACGCAGTGGTTGAGAGTCTGCCTGCCGATGCAGGGGACGCGGGTTCGTGCCCCGGTCCGGGAAGATCCCACATGCCGCGGAGCGGCTGGGCCCGTGAGCCATGGCCTCTGAGCCTGCGCGTCCGAAGCCTGTGCTCCGCAGCGGGAGAGGCCACAACAGTGAGAGGCCCACGTACCGCAAAAAAAAAAAAAAAAGTAGTGCTTATACAAAATGCTGGTGAGGATGCAGAGACACTCAGCTCCCCATACAGTGTCGATGGCAATGTCAAATGGTACAACCACTTTGGAAATAGTTCGGCAGTTTCTTAAAAGCTAAACATATACTTACCATATGATCTGACAGTTGCAGCAGTAGACGTTTATCCTAGAGATGTAAGAAGTTATGTCCTCACAAAAACCCTTATTCTATTGTCATAGCAGCTTTATTTGTACTAGCCTAAATTTAGAATACTGCTCAGTCATAAAAATGAACAAACTCTGGCTGACCAGCCCTGCCCAGAGGGAGCTTGAGGCTCAGCTTGGGGGCCGTGGGCTCTGAGACCTCAAGGAGCACACCTTTACCATGCTTCAGCCCAGCCTTCAGGTCGGCTCAGCTTTCAGCTTCCCGGCAAGGTCAGGATGCAACTAGGCCTGGCATCTCATCCTCCTCGTCCCAGTGAGTGGTCAGGCCTGACCCCATGATCTAATTCAGGCCAAAGACAGTTGCTGAGCAAGAGTGGCGGCTTGCCTTTCTCCTGGCACTGCCGGCTGGGGTCTTGCCGCCTTGTAGCTTACGACCTGGAGGAGCTGGGAAGAAACCAGGCTGATTGTATCATCTGAGCCTTGGAAACAGTCCATGCCTGGAGGTAAAGCTGCCCCCAGGCTCATCACTTATGTGCGCCAATAAATGATGTCTTCTATTAAAAGAATAGGCAGAGCTTCCCTGGTGGCGCAGTGGTTGAGAGTCCGCCTGCTGATGCAGGGGACACGGGTTCGTGCCCCGGTCCAGGAAGATCCCACATGCCGCGGAGCAGCTGGGCCTCTGAGCCATGGTCACTGAGCCTGCGCGTCCGGAGCCTGTGCTCCGCAATGGGAGAGGCCACAACAGTGAGAGGCCCGTGTACCGCAAAAAAAAAAAAAAAAAAAGAATAGGCAAAATATAAAGGGTCCCTGGAACAGGTCACATGGCATGAGACAACAAAAATGCCTCTGCCTGAATGTGAGAGTAGCTGAAATCCTCAAGTCTACAGGAAAGAGGAGTATGTTAGGGAAGAATTATTGTGCGTCCTCTGAGCTTCATCTTCCATCCTCACAAAAAAGGAAGATCCTAAAGAAATCAGAAGATTTTTGCAGGAGCTGTCACCCAGTTTTCTGACCCTGTTTTGTATCAGTCTCATTAAGGAATAAATTTCCAGTTCCATCAGTGGAGCCAGGATTGGCTCTAAAGAGTAAAGACTCAAAAGACAGGTAACAAACAGGCAAGGTGTAATGCCTCCTCCGTCCCCAAGAGCCGGGACTGGGGTGTGTATGTGGGGTGTTGCTGACCCAGGAGAGGCCACAGTTTCTCACACTCCAGACTTTACTGGAGAAGCGACATGAATGTGGTCTTAGCAGCTTCAAGGAAACTGGCCCTTCTTTGTTAGCCTTCACTTCTCTCAGCCGGTGCCAAGGAAACAGCAGGCTCCAGAGGCCTGGTTATTGTTTCTGTCTATCCGAGGGGCTGGCCATTGCACCCTCCCTGGGACAGGTCCATGGGAGGGTACAACGGCCCCCTGATTTTTTTGTTTTTAATTTTCAATTGTATTTGTTTATTTTTTGGATGTGCTGAGAGGCTTGCGGGATGTTAATTCCCAGACCAGGGATCGAACCCGCGCCCTTGGCAGTGAAAACGCAGAGTCCTAACTTCTGGACCGCCAGGGAATTCCTGAGATGATCCTGATTTTTAGCAAGAAGAGTGAGTCATTGAGGAGATGGGGCCCAGGTAAGGCACAAGTAACCCACCAATCCTCTGAGCTCAAAATCAATACACCTGCCCTACGGGAAACTTCATACTGGTCCCAAATTTCACACTACGGTATTATAACAAGCTGTATTAGCCAACTTTATCATTAGGACCCAGAGACTTCAACAATTTTGGCAGAAAATTACTCCCAAATTCTCATCACAAAGTGACACTTTTTGTGAGATATTTCAGGAACCTTGGCAGGAAGCAGGAACTGCCTCAAGATATCTGAACTAAACACCTTTCCAAATAATTGTGAAGAAAGTGATGTTTAAAAATAAATTACAATACAAGAGGTGCCATCGACTGAATGTGTGTGTCCCTCCAAAATCTGTTCGTGGAAGCTCCGCATCCCTTCTCCCATGCCTTGCCCTCTGCAACTCTTCCATTTGACTGTTCCTGAGATATATCCTTTATAATAAGCCAGTAAACCTGAGTAAAGTGTTTTCCTGATTTCTGTGAGTCATTCTAGTGAGTATTGAAACTGAGGAGGGGCTGGGGGAACCCCTGATCTGTAGCTGGTCTGGCAGAGGTAGGGGTGGCCCCCCAGGACCTGCAATTGGCATCTGAAGCGGGGGCTGGGTTAGGTCTTGTGGAACTGACTTCTTAAACCAGCGGGGTCTGCCGCTCACCTGGGTAGTTAGGGTCAGAACTGGATTGACTTGAATTGTTGGACATCTAGTTGGTGTCAGAGAGTGTCTGACGGTTGGTTTCAGAACCACAGGTACAGGTGGCCTTTTCTCTGGCTCCAAAAGGAGACATCTGTGGGGAAGGAGCCTGGGAGGGCAGGCCTACTGGTGTTATCCAGTACATATCAGATTCTTGGTACCTGTAGAAGAAATGTTGATTTAAAATAAGTATTGCTGAAATGCCTTGCAATGTGGAACATTCAGGGTATTCTAGTAAAAGTTGTAGGGGACTTCCCTGGTGGTCCAGTGGTTGAGAATCCACCTGCCAATGCGGGAGATGCGGGTTTGCTCCCTGGTCGGGGAACTGGGATCCCACGTGCCTCAGGACAACTAGGCCTGAGTACCGCAACTACTGAGCCTGCGCACTCTAGAGCCCGTGCGCCATAACTAGGGAGCCCACGTGTCACAACGAAAGATCCTGTGTGCCTCAACTAAGACCCCACGCAGCCAAATACATTAACTAATTTATTTTAAAAAGTTGTAGGACATTTACCAAAGGTTCTGATTTGAAATTATGATCTGTGTCTTTCACTTTGAACTTAGTCCCATGTGACAGGCGAGGCCTGGCTTATCAATTTCATTCTGAGTTTATAGAATATAAAACCTGTATTTGAAAAAAATGCTGTTTCATTAATTATTTGCAACCTTCTCCAAATCAGACACAAAAATCTTCATGTGAGGGAATTCCCTGGAGGTCCAGTGGTTAGGGCTCTGAGCTTCCGCTGCTGGGCACCCAGGTTCAGTCCCTGGTTGGAAACTAAGATCCCGCAAGCTGCACAGCACGGCCAGAGAAAACAAAAAGCCATCAGGCTTCCCTGGTGGCGCAGTGGTTAAGAATCCAACTGCCAATGCAGGGGACATGGGTTCGAGCCCTGGTCCGGGAAGATCCCACATGCCGTGAAGCAACTAAGCCCACATGTCACAACAACTGAGCCTGCGCTCTAGAGCCCGCGAGCCACAACTACCGAGCCTGTGTGCCACAACTGCTGGGGCCTGCACGCCTAGAGCCTGTGCTCCGCAACAAGAGAAACCACCACAATGAGAAGCCCATGCAGCACACGAAGAGTAGCCCCCCGCTCGCCACAACTAGAGGAAACCCACGTGCAGCAACGAAGACCCAATGCAGTGAAAAATGAATAAATAAATAAATTTATTTTTAAAAAATCCTCATGAGAGCTGCATAGAGATACATGTGTTAACCAGAGAGAGGGTGGATGGGCAGGAGGGAGGAAGAGAAGACACACTGTTTTGTTTCTTGATCAGCTGTGATCACACAGGTGTGTTCATTTTGTGAAAGTCCACTAGGCTGTATACTTAGGATGTATGTATTTTTCTGTATGGACTTGCTACTTAAAAAATAAATGAGAGACTTCCCTGGTGGCACAGTGGTTAAGAATCTGCCTGCCCAGGCAGGGGACACGGGTTCAAGCCCTGGTCTGGGAAGATCCCGCAAGCCACGGATCAACTAAGCCGGTGCGCCACAACTACTGAGCCTGCACTCTAGAGCCCGCGTGCCGCAACTACTGAGCCCACGTGCCGCAACTACTGAAGCCTGCGTGCCTAGACCCCAAGCTCCACAACAGGAGAAGCCACCACAATGAGAAGCACAAACACCGCAATGAAGAGTAGTCCCCTCTCGCTGCAACTAGAGGGAGCCCGCGTGCAGCAATGAAGACCCAACGCAGCCAAAATAAATAAATAAAATAAATAAATTTATTTTAAAAATACACTTTAAAAACAAATGACAGGGACTTCCCTGGTGGTCCAGTGGGTAAGACTCTGCACTCCCAATGCAGGGGGCCCAGGTTCGAGCCCTGGTCAGGGAACTAAATCCTGCATGCATGCCACAACTAAGAAGTCCACATGCCCCAACTAAAGATCCCCCATGCCGCAACAAAGGTCCCATGTGCCACAACTAAGACCTGGTGCAGCCAAAATAAATAAATAAATTAATTAAAAAAGTTGACACTATTCAAATAAAAAGTTCAAAACCTCTTAGAACTGTGAGGATTAAGAGATCACATATGTAAGGCACCTGACAGTTTTTAGCACACAGGACATACTCATTAGAGTTTAGGTGCTGTGTTTAGGTGCTCATTAGATGAAAGGCCAGGTGAATATGCAAATGACCAAAGTGGGTAAGGAATGGATCACCAGTCCATGACAAAGAGTAAGATGTTCACAGAGCAAAGTGCACAGATTTGTGGTTTGCATTTAGCTCCTCCATCTACCAAGCAGGTCACTTTACCTCTCTGAGCCTTAGCTTTCTCACCTGATTAATAACTGCCCAACAGGTGAGTTGCCGTGGTTAAATGACATCATAAAGGCCCTGTCCTGGCACTCTACCTGTACACACACAGTTGCGCTCAGTAAGCAGTAAGCATGATGGTGATTTTTATCAAGTCCAAGCTCATACTGCTTGCCATACAACAGGAAAATAAATCGAGATTGAAGTCATCAGGGCAAGGAATGAGGACTTTATTTGGAAAACCAGCAGACCAAGAAGATGATGGACTCGTGTCCCAAAGAACCATCTCGACTAAGTTAGAATTCAGGCTTGTTTTATACTAAAAGGGGAGGGAGTAAAGTCAAACATTTCCTGGTTCTGGTCAGTCTCCAGAGGGGATGTGTTTCTTCTTTCCTGCAGTCATTCACAGGTGGACCTGGTTGGGATGTTTCCTGTGAGCTAAATAAAGATATTTTAGATTAACGCTCATTACCTGGGAGGCAAGGTTCCCAGAGATGGGCCATTATATGTAATTTAAGCTCATAGGCCACACCCCTTTGGTGATTAACTTGTGATAGAATACAATGATTCTTTTTTTTAAAAAATAGACTTATTTATTTATTTATTTATTTATTTAATCTTTGGCTATGTTGGGTCTTTGTTGCTGTGCACAGGCTTTCTCTAGTTGCAGCGAGCGGGGGCTACTCTTTGTTGCGGTGTACGTGCTTCTCCTTGCGGTGGCTTCTCTTGTTGCAGAACATGGTCTCTAGGCACACGGGCTTCAGTAGTTGTAGCATGCAGGCTCAGTAGTTGCGGCTTGCCGGCTCTAGAGCGCAGGCTCAGTAGTTGTGGCGCACGGGCTTAGTTGCTCCACGGCATGTGGGATCTTCCTGGACCAGGGCTTGGACTCATGTCCCCTGCACTGGCAGGCGGATTCTTAACCACTGTGCCACCAGGGAAGCCCCTGATTCTTCCCTATTACATGATGACTGGGAAATCTTGCATGCAAAGCCCTCACACTACTGCAGTCTGCACCATGGATGTGCAGGCAGCTTGAGATACAGATTCTCCAGTGGCCATGAACCCCTAAGCCTTTTTTGGCTGAAGCTTTCAACGTTGCTCTAGAAAGTGAAGCTTTCCAGGAAACACTGTTCACAATCTACCTTCAAGGAAATCATCTGCAGGTGCAGCTGCTCCGTCCACGCATTAAGCTCATTGCTGGTAATGGCTGTGACAAGACCATCGTGCCAAACACAGTGACCTTAGAAAATGTAAGCTAATGGCAGTTTTATGTTTTATGGAAGCTTTTCCTGTCTATTCACTGCCAACAAGAGCCAATCCTGGCCTCTCTGGCCTGCATCTCAGCCTGGACATTTTAGGAAACTCAGCAGGAAATTACATCAGGGCAGATTAAAATGGCTCTTGGGTATCCTGTGAAACTTAGGAGGTAAAGTCATCCAACGAAAGCCTGTGGAAATATGATATGTATTAACATGCACAAGGACTTCCCTGACGGTCCAGTGATTAGGACTCCCCTGGTGGTCCAGCAGTTAGGACTCCGTGCTTCCACTGCAGGGGCACGGGTTCAATCCCTGGTCAGGGAACTAAGATCCCACATGACACATGCTGCGGCCAAAAAATAAATAAACATTTGGAAAAAAGAAAAACATGCACAGTGTCAATTGCCACCACTTACTCAGGCCCCGCTATGCAACACATGATGGTAGACATGTCCACATATCACTCCCGTTACAGCAATTTCCAGGATTTACTTAACCACCAAGGTGAGGAGGAGTCTCATCTCCTACAGCCCCTATGCTCTCTCCCACTTTGGCCCTGCAATGACTAAAAGGCCATACATCATCGTGTTCTAGGTATACGAGGTCCACATTATACTCTCATAGTATCTGTACATCAAAGATCAAGAATGAGTAGATGGGATGGGCTTCTCTGGTGGCGCAGTGGTTGAGAATCCACCTGCCAATGCAGGGGACATGGGTTCGAGCCCTGGTCCGGGAAGATCCCATATGCTGCGGAGCAACTAAGTCCGTGCGCCACAACTACTGAGTCTTGTGCTCTATTGCTCACAAACCACAACTACTGAGCCCGTGTGCTGCAACTACTGAAGCCCGTGCTCTGCAACAAGAGAAGCCACCGCAATAAGAAGCCTGCACACCTCAACGAAGAGTAGCCCCCGGCTCACCACAAGTAAAGCCCACGCGCAGCAACGAAGACCCAACGCAGCCATAAGTAAGTAAGTAAATAAATAAATTTATTTATTTAAAAAAAAAAAAGAAAAGAATGAGTAGATGGGGCTTCCCTGGTGGCGCAGTGGTTAAGAATCCACCTGCCAATGCAGGGGACATGGGTTTGATCCCTGGCCCAGGAAGATCCCACAAACCAGGGAGCAACTAAGCCCATGCACCACAACTGAGCCTGTACTCTAGAGCCCAAGATCCACAACTACTGAAGCCCGCGTGTCTAGAGCCCGTGCTCGCAACAAGAGAAGCCACCACAATGAGTAGGCCCCAGTCACCATGACTAGAGAAGGCCCACATGTAGCAACAAAGACTCAACATAGCCAAAAATTTTAAAAAATCTATTAAAAACAAAAAAAGAATGAGTAGATGTGTCTAAGGCTAAGAACAAGACAATTGTGCTGCGGAGGGAGTGTCATCTGAGTGTTGTCCATGGGCGCCTGCATTCTGTCTTTGCAGACCTGCTCTTTCAAAGGAGTGGGGCCTGTGGGGCTTCCCTGGTGGCGCAGTGGTTGAGAGTCCGCCTGTCGATGCAGGGGACGCGGGTTCGTGCCCCGGTCCGGGAAGATCCCACATGCCGCAGAGCGGCTGGGCCCATGAGCCATGGCCGCTGAGCCTGCACGTCCGGAGCCTGTGCTCTGCAACGGGAGAGGCCACAGCAGTGAGAGGCCCGCGTACCGCAAAAAAAAAAAAAAGTAGTGGGGCCTGTGGACTGGTGACCTGAGCAGAAAGGGGGAAAGAAAGGTGCTCAGAAGGCGTGTCATCTTGCTGCTGTGCAAATGGGAAATTCAGAAAAAATGTTCCTGAATGTTCTGGGGGAAAACACTTGTTTGGTTAACTTCAAGGCCCATGTTAACTTGCGTGAATGTTTCATACCCAGTCATAAGAGGACTTAGTGTAAAAAGAGAGGGCAAATGAGGAGCTTAGCTTTTGATTGTTTTATTTTTTCTTGAAATGAGATGGTAACATCAAGACACAATTATAGACTAATCACAAATCAATAAGAAAAATATACACACACACATACAACCCCCCCCAAAATTGGCCATAATATGAATAGGCAATGAATAACATAAACAGTGCAAATGGCTAATAAACATAAGTAAAAATGATTGATCCTCCTGGCAGTTAGGAAAATGTAAATTCGCATATTTTCCCACCATCGACTGTAATACTACTGACACTTGCCAGTGTAAGGGAGTGTGGACAAGTGGGGAGTGGTGATGCAGCCCCGTGGGAAAGTGACTTCGTGGTGATCTCGGCGGGGGGCTGGGGGCAGGTGGGAGGAGGGCCTCGGTCCTTGCCTTCTTTGAGGAAAGAATTCGGCAGAGAGACAGAGATTGTGAAGCAGATCATAATCCGAGTACGTGTGGAAGAGCGCAATGGCGAACTCAGGAGTGAGTTGCACCCAGTAGGGGTGCTTAGATCTCTTACATGGGGGCAGTTTTCCTGGTTGTGTCTGGCCAATCATCTTGCGTGTGCCCGTATTTGGCCTGACTCAGGGTCCTTCCTGGCAGGTGCACGCATCTCTCAGCCACGATGGATTCCAGCACGAAGGTTTCTAGGGGTTGGCAGGACATATTATGGGCTGGTGGCTCCTCCCTCCTTTGGTCCCTCCCTAGACTTGAGGACTTTCTCTGTGCATGTGTCGGGCTGGGAAATCCCCTTGACCAGGAGAGAATGAGGAAAATGTGGTTGCTTTGTCTTCCACTCAGTCAGGGCCCAAGGTTCCTGCTAGTATCTTATCTTGAAGCATCAGCAGGAGACTGGTTGCAGTCGCTCAGCCTGGGGCCCATCGATCTCCTACCTCAGCAGCACCTACCAAAATCCAACCTTAGTCCTGTTTTCATTAGGCTACAGACACTGTGATATATTTCTATACATACATGTATTTCTCTGTATGCATGCCACAGATTGGGAAAAAAAGACTAGAAGGATGTATGGCAACTGTTAGCAGTTTCCTCTGGAGAACTACGTTTTATCACCCCTCCATTTCTAGGTATCACGCACATGTGCACAAAAACGTGAATACAAGGTGGTGCAGCATTGTTTACGACGCAAAAAAAGAATTTTTTACCACCTAATTTCATCACTAGAGAAACTGAGTCCAGAGTGCACTATGGTGCATTCATATAAGGAAAACCACGTGGTTGAGAAAAAGAGCCTGGTGGAACTCCACACCAGCAAAGATTACTCTCTAAGAAACTGTGAAGGGAAAAAGCCAGCGACCTCCTTGGTCCCATTTCATCACTGTCAAATCGCTGTGATGTGTCTCTGTACATGTTTATCTATCTGCGTGTGACTCTATGGAAAAAAAGACAGGAGGCATAGACACAACTGTCAACAGTGGCTCCCCTGGAGAGGAAAGGCAGATGTGGAAGGGCAAGGGGAGGAGTGAACGGGCTCTTGTTTTCTTTCCTTTCTGTGACTCTGCCCGAAAGCAGAGGGGACAAACGAACCAACGTGGATTTCTCACACCAGTGGGGGGGCGGGGCCCACTCTCACCAGACCTGCTAGCCAATGCTGCATTGAAAGTTTTTACCCCCTTAACAAGGATAAAGTATTACTACTATAAATTAACACATCAAAGTTTAATAAAATGTCTGGAATTGATGTTAATTTTTACTAAAATAAGGAAATAGAAATATTTCTAAAAGGAGAGAAGGAAATGCAAAGTTTGAATATCAGTCTTGTTATCTGTAACCACACATATCTGTATCTGTTATAGAAAGGAAATGTAACCCAAGGGTTAGAAATGATCGAGTCCAAATATTTCATTTTACAGATAAGGAAATTGAGGCCCCAAAGAGTAGAGTGACATGCCCCTGCCACAACTGAGTCGCCAGCCCCATCAGAGCACCATCAAAGTCTCCAAAGCACCAGGCCAGCGCTATTCCAAGGTATGAGAAGCTGTCTTTCTGTGATTTGTTACATTGCAGGGGCCTTGGTGCATGCTGAGATTAGACCCTCCAGCAAGAGGCCCGGGGGGTGGGGAGGAAGGAGCCCTGGAGGGCGCGCGCCCCTCCCACCGTGTCCAGAACCTTTAGGTCCCTGGCGCCAGTGGACAGGGCGTTTGAGATCATTCCTATCCCCAAACCCTGGACACGACCATAGGTCAACATGCTTAGGCCTTTGGAAAATGCTTCTGTGAGGAGGAGAGACCTAGGGGGAAGGGAGTGAAGCACTGAATAAATTTAATAGGATTTAGGCCCTAATCTGTTACTCCCCAAGGCAAAATTTAACCACCTCTTAATGGCAAGAGGCTGATCTCTTTTCTTCCTACGCAATCACTTTCAAAAGCTGAAAATGAGAATAACAAACTTGTTTGAACCTTAAAAACTATCTGAGCAAAATAGCTGTTTTATGTGTACTTTTTTAAAATGACAGTTTTATTGCTTTTTTTTTTTTTTCTTTTTTCGGTACGCGGGCCTCTCACTGTTGCGGCCTCTCCTGTTGCAGAGCACAGGCTCAGGGGCCATGGCTCACGGGCCCAGCCGCTCTGCGGCATGTGGGATCTTCCCGGACCGGGGCACGAACCCGTGTCCCCTGCATCGGCAGGCGGACTCTCAACCACTGCGCCACCAGGGAAGCCCCCAAACTGACTTTTTTACAGGGTACAATTCCATGCTTATTAGTATATTCAGAATTGTACAACCATCACAATTTACTTTAGGATATTTTCATCACCCGAATGAAACCCCACCCCACACCCTTTACAGCCACTTCCCATCGTTCCTCTCCCCAGGCCCTGGTAACCACTGAGTGCCTTTCTTTCTCTATGGATTTGCCTCTTCTGGACAGGACCATTCAAATGAATGGAATTATACAATCTGTGGTCTTTGTGATCAGCTTCTTTCACTTCACCTAATGTTTTCAAGGTCTCTCCATGTGTCAGTACTTCATTTCTTCTATGGCTGAATAATAATCCATTATATGGATATACTGCATTCTGTTTATCCACTCATGAGTTGAGGGACATTTGAATAATTTCCACTCCTCCCCCCTTTATTTTTAAAGGTAGAGATATTTTTAAAAATTAATTAATTAATTATATTTATTTTTGGCTGCATTGGGTCTTCGTTGCTGCGTGTGTGCTTTCTCTAGTTGCGGTGAGGGGGGCTGCTCTTCCTTGTGGTGCGCGGGCTTCTCATTGCGGTGGCTTCTCTTGCGGAGCACGGGCTCTAGGTGCACGGGCTTCAGTAGTTGTGGCTCACGGGCTCTGTAGTTGTGGCTCTTGGGCTCTAGAGCGCAGGCTCAGTAGTTGTGGCGCACGGGCTTAGTTGCTCCACGGCATGTGGGATCTTCTCGGACCAGGGCTCGAACCCATGTCCCCTGCATTGGCAGGTGGATTCTTAACCACTGCACCACCAGGGAAGCCCTAATTTCCCCTTTTGGGCTATTATGAATAATGCTGCTGTGAACGTTTGTGTACATGTATCTTTGTGGGCATGTGTTTTCATCCCACTTCACCTAGAGTGGAATTGCTGTTTCATATGGTAACTCTAGGTTTAGAATTTTGAGGAACTGCCAGACTGTTTTCCAGAATGGCTGCATCATTTTACATTCTCACCAACAATCTATGAGCCCTCAATTACTCCGTATCCTCAACAATACTTGTTACTGTCCGTCTTTTTATTTATTTTTTAAACAGATATTTTTAATTTTATTTTTTAAATTAAAAAAATTTTTGGCTGTGTAGGGTCTTTGTTGCTGCGTGCAGGCTTTCTATAGTTGTGGCGAGCGGGGGCTACTCTTTGTTAAGGTGCGCGGGCTTCCCACTGTAGTGGCTTCTCTTGTTGCGGAGCATGGGCTCTAGGCACACGGGCTTTAGTAGTTGCAGTGCGTGGATTCAGTAGTTGTGGTGCATGGGCTTAGTTGCTCCATGGCACGTGGGGGTCTTCCCAGACCAGGGCTCGAACCCGTGTTCCCTGCACTGGCAGGCAGATTCTTAACCACTGCGCCACCAGGGAAGTCCCTATTGTCCGTCTTTTTATTTTTATTTTTTTTATTTTTTTTATTTTTTTTTTTTTTGCTGTACGCGGGCCTCTCACTGCTGTGGCCTCTCCCGCTGCGGAGCACAGGCTCCGGACACACAGGCTCCGCGGCCACGGCTCGCGGGCCCAGCCGCTCCGCGGCACGCGGGATCCTCCGGGATCGGGGCACGAACCCGTGTCCCCTGCATCGGCAGGCGGACTCCCAACCACTGCGCCACCAGGGAAGCCCTGTCCGTCTTTTTAAATGAGAGCCATCCTACTGGGCATGAAGTGGTATCTCATTGTGGTTTTGACGTGCATTCCCCTAATATCTTTTAATGTATATATATTTTGATTTGCAGATCTTTTTTTGGAGAAATATCTGTACAAATCCTTTGCCCATGTTTTAATTGGGTTTTCTTTTTATTGAATTATAAGTGTTCTTTATATACTCTGGAAACAAGTCGGATAAGTGATTTGCAAATATCCTCTCCCAGTCTGTGGGTTGTAGATGCTCTGTTTGTAGCTGGAAATGGCATGGCACCTCACTTTTCTTCACAAACTCATTTGGCAGTTAGCTGCAGTTTAGTACTTGAGAAATTATTCCTCTCAGATTGAAGTGCTGGGAGATCTACAGGTAGTGTTCAATGATTGATGGAAGAAACGCCGGAAGTCCTCAGTTTTGAGAAAGAAATGGGACATGTGTGGAAGTGCCCTTGCATATTTGAAAGAATGCATTATTGCTTTTCTTCTTGTCCTTAAAGGAAATATAGGTCTTGGAAAAGCGAAACTATCAAGGGTAATCCTGGTAGGAGCCCCGTTTGGGGACTAGGGGTAAAATCTTTTATGCCCAGCCCACAAAGTTGGCTTTTCTATCATGAGACTTATTCATTCAGCACAGAACAAGTTAATGAGAAATGGGCATTTTCCCAGCCATCTAACTGCCGTCTACATAACAGTACCCTGCCAGTAAGGGTTCTCTATCTCAAATGACAAAAATCCACCCAGGCTGCTTTGAGAAGGCGAAGAATTTGTGGAAAGACATGGACATCTTTGGAAAGAATCAACTGGGTTCCAAGGCTGTGCCAGGAGAACCACAGTCAAGACTATCTTCCCACGGGACCTGCGAGGACAGTAAGGCTGACGCTGACCGGTACGAGATCCCAAAGCTCACCCAGGGACAGGGCTGTGGGCACTGGCGGCCCAGGAAAGGGGAAGCCTTTCAAAACCACTAGAGGTGGGCTTCCCTGGTGGCGCAGTGGTTGAGAGTCCGCTTGCCGATGCAGGGGACACGGGTTCGTGCCCCGGTCTGGGAAGATCCCACGTGCTGCGGAGCGGCTGCGCCCGTGAGCCGTGGCCACTGAGCCTGCGCGTCCGGAGCCTGTGCTCCGCAACGGGAGAGGCTGCAACAGTGAGAGGCCCGCGTACCGCAAAAAAAAAACAACAAAAAAAAACCACTAGAGGTGAGGAATCTCTGCTACTCCTGACCCTTTGTATCTTAGTGATGTATTCAAGGCCATGGATGACACTTCTAGAGCTTGCCTGTATCCAGTCTTTCCCTCTCTGCCAGGGACAGCAGAAGTTATGCTCTCCTGTTCCCTTGCAGTTAAGACAGGGCAATGGGCTGGGAGTCAAAGTGACATGTGTCACTTCTGTTTTTGTTTGTTTGTGTTTTTCTTTTCTCTTTTTTGGCCGTGCAGCGTGGCATGGGGGATCTTAGTTCCCTGACCAGGGATTGAACCCACACCCCGTGCAGTGGAAGCGAAGCATCCTAATCACTGGACCGCCAGGGAATTCCCAGCTTCTGGGCTAAAGCATTTTATTGCCTGTGTGAACCCCGCTCAGCAGGTTATTCCCTGGGGTGTTGACAGTGAGGGCCAGGTGTTCCCAGCCTTGCAGCTACAGGACAGTGACCCTCTGTTGATCCGGGTCTCCAGGTGACAGTGTGGAGTGGAGCCCCGGACAACCAGTGTTGGGTGTGGAACGTAGGCACAGAACACCTGCACCGTTGAGCCACTGAGATGACACAGTTGTTTGTTCCTGTGGCACAAAAAGCAGTCGAACCTCTGCTCACCACCTGAAAAATACATACAAACAACAAAGTCAAAAGGCAGAGGGAGGGGAACAGGAAGGAAGTTTAACATTTTTCTCCTCATCTCTAAAAGACAGGAGTCAATGATCCTCCTTTGTTTATAATATTTATGAGACAGGCTTGGACCTGGGACTCTTTGCTGCAGTGCTTGCACCTGAACAGAAGGTCTCCTGGAGCAAGAAAATACGAAGGAACTGTAAGGGACTAAAAGTAACTACGTGCATTCATGTGCAGTTGCGGCAAATTCTGGACAAGATACAAACAGACCAGAAATCCCAACTGCCACTTCTGAGGATCCGGGAGCAAAAGCAGGGGGTCAGGAGCAAAAGCCGGGTACCACGCATGCCCGCTGCACACAGCACCACCTAAGGGGTGGGCAAACCACCTAAGCCACCCCTCCCGCCGACCCCTGGACCCACCCCTACCCTCACCCCATATAAGGAACAAGCTCGCCCCTGCTGAGTGAGCGAGCAAGGGAACCTGTTGTTTCTTCTCGCTCCCAAGGCCTTGCCTGAATTTCTTGTCTGGCCTCTGATCAACTTCTGTTGATTAATTAAGGAGGCCAAGAACCCTGGTCAGTAACATTTACATTTTATTTCAAATCATATTTCCCCCACTGTTTAATCATGGTTCTAATTTTAACTTGATTCCATTTTCACCTTCAGTCCTTTTACCTTGATTCCTCTGTTGTTGAATTCTTTCATTTGAATCTTTCTTATTTAGCTAGATTTCATTTTGGGTAGCTTTTTCAGCAGTCCGTCTGTTCCTCTTGTATTTAAAGAGATATCTTCATGGTGTCTAAAATTCTTAGGTCAATCTTTCCCTTAGAATTTTGTAGGCATTGCTCTATAGTTTTCTGTTATTGCATTTGGCATGGAGAAGTCTAATGTTTGACCCCTTGAAGAAACTTGCTTTAAAAAAAAAAACAGCTTTATTGAGATATAAATACATACCATAAAATTCATCTGTTTAAAGTGTACAATTTGATGGATTTTAGTATATGTACAGTTTTGCAACAATCATCCTAGACTAATTTTGGAAAATTCTCATTGCTCAAAGAGAAACCTCCTCTCCTGTAGCAGTCACCCATTCCCTCCTCTCTCCGGCCCCTGGCATCCATTGCTCTGTGATGGATTTGCCTAATCTGGACATTTCATATGTATATGGACTCATGCAATATTTGGTCATTTGTGTCTGGCTTCTTTCACTTAGCATAATGTGTTCGGTCAAATAATATTCCACTGTATGGATGATGGATGGACATATCACATTTTGTTTATCCAGTCATCAGTTGATGGATATGTGGGTTGTTTCTACTTTTAGGCTATTATGAACATTCATATACAAGTTTTTGTGTGGACATATGTTTCAATTCTTTTGAGTGTGTACCGAGAAGTGGAATGGCTGGATCACATGATAATACTATGTTTAACATTTTGATAAATTGCCAGAACATTTTCCATAATGGCTGCACCATTTTACATTCCAACCTGCAATATCTGAGGGTTCCAATTTCTCCACATTGTGGACAAAACTCGTTACTGTCATCTTATTTATTATAGTAATCCTAAAGGGTGTGCATTTGTATCTTAATCTGGTGTTGGTTTGCAAAACTAATGATGTTAGGTAATTTTTCATGTGCTTACTGGCCATTTATGTATCTTCTTTGAATAAATGTTTATTTAAATCCTTTGCCCATTTAAAAACTTGTGTTATTTATCTTATTATTGAGTTGTAAGAGTTCTTTAAATACTCTAGATACAAGTCCCGTAGCAGAGACAAGATTTACAAACATATTCTCCCATTCTGAGGATTTTCTTTTCACTTCCTTGATGGTGTCATTTGAAGCACAAAAGTTTTAAATTTTGATAAAGTTCAAATAATTTTTTTTTCATTTATCACTTGTGCATTTGGTATTGTTTCTAAGAAGTTATTGCCTAGCTCAGTGTGTTGCGGGAAGGGGGACCCCTCCAGGGCCTGAGAGTGGGCTCTTGTCTAACACTCGGAAATGAATTGTCCGAGGAGACACACGTGCTGACAAAGCAAGAGACTTTACTTGGAAGAAGGGCCCAGGTGGAGAGCAGGAGGGTAAGGGACCCCAGGAGAGCTGCTGTGCCACATGGCTCACAGTCTCAGGTTTTATGGTGATGGGGTTAGTTTCCGGGTTGTCTCTGGCTGAGCATCTTGCTTGGTCCATATTTGGTCTGACTCAGGGTCCTTTCTGGTGGCACACACATCCCTCAGCCAAGGTGGATGCCAGTGAGGGGAGTCTGGGAGGTTGTAGGCTGGGGTCTCCTCTCTCTTTTGACCTTTCCAGAATTCTTCCAGTTGGTGGTATCTTGTGAGTTCCACGTTCCTTACCAGGACCTCCTGTTGTAAGAGAACTCTTGCAGGGGGTTAATATCCGGCCTGGCCAGGATGGGCGGTTTTGGTTAATGGTTCCCCTAACAACTGTACTATGTTTTCTTCTCAGACAAAGCAAGAGACTTTACTGGGAAGGGGCGCCTGGGCAGGGAGCAGCAGGGTAAGGGAGCCCAGGAGAACTGCTCTGGCACGTGCTCTATACCTTAAGTTCTTACATATAGGTTTTTGAAGCATTTTGATCCAATGTTTGCATATAGTATGAGGTGAGGATCCCAAATCATTTTCTTGAATGTAGATATCCAGTTGGCCTAGTATCATTTGTGGACAAGTCTATTCTTTCCCCATTGAATTGTCTTCAGTGGAGGCTTCCTCTTTATGTCTGGATGTCTGAAGAATTGTTTATCCTTAAAGTTCAGAAACTTAACCAGGAAGGGTTTTTATGGCAATTGCTCTGTATCACTTTTTCCTTATGCCTGTTCCTTTGATATGCAATAGATGTAGGTTCATTTCAGGGAAAACTATATTGTATACTGGGAGAGGGAAATTTAAAAAAAGAATTAACATCTCGTACTAAAATTCAGTAAGTTTTTTTGGTCTTTTTTTAAAAAATAAATTTATTCATTTTATTTATTTTTGGCTGCGTTGGGTCTTTGATGCTGCGTGCGGGCTTTTCTCTAGTTGTGGCGAGCGGAGGCTACTATTCATTGCTGTGCGCGGGCTCCTCATTGCGGTGGCCTCTCCTGTTGCACGGGCTCTAGTCACGCGGGCTTCAGTAGCTGCGGCGCACAGGCCCAGTTGCTCCGCGGCATGTGGGATCCTCCCAGTCCAGGGCTCAAACCTGCGTCCCCTGCATCGGGGACGTTCATCATTTGATTTCATCATATGGCAAAACTGAAGGGATTTTGCTGATGTGATTAAGGTCCCTAATCAATCAACTTTAGGTTAATTAAAAGGGAGATCATCCTGGGTCTCCTGACTTAATCAGGGAGCCCTTTAAGAGAGGCTTAAGACACTCCTTTGGGCTTGAAGAAGCAAGCCACCAGGAGTTCCACAGGAATGGATTCTGCCAAAAAGCATGTGAGCCTGGAAGAGGACTCAGCTGAGATCCCAGCCCTGGATGATACCATAATTGTTGCCTTTCAGACCCTGATCAGGCTCCTGATTATGTGTCCTGAGCTCCTGAATCATGGAAACTGAATGTATCAGGGTTCTCCAGAGAAACAGAACCAATAGGATATATAGAGAGATATACATTAGAGGAAATTTATTACAGCAATTTGCTCACATGGTTATGGAGGCTAAGTTTCCCACAATCTCCTGTGTGCAAACTGGAGAAACAAGAAAGCTGGTGGTATAATTCAGGTTGGTATGATAAGGAGGATATACTCACGACAATTAGAGTCCTCATTTCTGTATGGGGTTGTGTGGTTGTAGATGGTATTTATACCTGCCTTCTTCTACTATCCATTCTGTATTCACTTTGCCTTCAGCAAGCACCTCAGCTGGTCATGGTTCTTTACCTGGTAGGGTGACTCACACCTTCATTCTTTTTTTTTTTTTTTTGCTGTACGCGGGCCTCTCCCTGTTGTGGCCTCTCCCGTTGCGGAGCACAGGCTCCGGACGCGCAGGCTCAGCGGCCATGGCTCACAGGCCCAGCCGCTCCGAGGCATGTGGGATCTTCCCGGACCGGGGCACGAACCCGTGTCCCCTGCATCGGCAGGCGGACTCTCAACCACTGCACCACCAGGGAAGCCCACACCTTCATTCTTGAAGGGTCTGGGCCATAAGCAGTCCTGCCTGTATTGAGTTGTTGTGGTTTTCCATTGGCCTTAATCCCAGGGCATGGAAAGACTAAGAGATGCCCTAAGGTATCTTCTGTATTCCAGATATACTCTTCTTTACCTCCATCGTGGGGTAGTAGTCCAATTTCCCCATGGTCATCAAGATCAATCACCAGAGAAACTCCCTACCTTTCCTGTTGGTTCAGAGGCAGGAGGAATGCAAAGTGGCCTGGTGGCAGTCTTCACTTTCAGTTCAGTGGAATCATTGTTGTGTCTCCTGGTGGAAGCATGCCTCCTGTTGGAAGCAAGACCTCTAAGCCAGCAGAACAAAGTCACAGGAATTGGAGGCAAAAATTTTGTTAGGGGGTCACTAAGGGTAACAGTGAGTGGTACCACTACCATTTCTACCTCTTGATTCCTAGACCTGTGAGTCCTGGCTATCAGAGCAACAGCACCATATATTGGACACTGATTCAGAGAATATATATAGTCTTCTGGAGAACCTGGACCCAGCCCTGAAAGGTATTGCCACCTAGCTGGTGCTATAATTGAGTCTTCAAAAGGCCATTCCAGATACAAGTAGAGATTATCATACTAAGCGAAATGTCAGAAAGAGAAAGACAAATACCACATTATATGTGGAATCTAAAATATGACACAAATGAACCTATCTATGAAACAGAAACAGAATCACAGACATAGAGAACAGACTTGTGGTTGCCAAGGTGGAGGGGTTTGGGGGAGGAATAAAGTGGGAGGTTGGGGTTGGCAGGTGTAAGCTTCTATAAGTAGAATGGATAAAAAACAGGGTCCTATTGTATAGCACAGGGAACTATATTCAATGTCCTATGATAAACCATAATGGAAAAGAATATTAAATAAAAGATGTATATATATGTATAACTGACTCACTTTGCTGTACAGCAGTAATTAACACAACATTGTAAATCAACTATACTTCAGTTAAAAAATAAGAAGAAGAAGAAAAGAAAAGAAAAAAAGGCCATTCCACCATTCTATCAAGTCAGCTGCTTCAGGCTAGTGGAAGATATGGTAAGACCAGTGACTTCTGTGAACATGGGCCCATTGCCACACTTATTTTGCCGTGAAGTGCATTCCTCGATCTGAAGCAATACTGCATAGAATACGATAACAGCGGATAAGGCATTCTGTAAGTCCATGGATGGTAGTTTTGGCAGAAGCATTGCATGTAGGGAAGGCAAATCCATAGCCAGAGTGTCTATTACAGTAAGAACAAAATGTTGCCCCTCCCATGATGGAAGCAGTCCAATGTAATCAACCTGCCACCAGGTGGCTGGCAGATCACCCCAGGGGATGGTGTCACATGGGGGCTCAGTGTTGATCCCTGCTGCTGGTAGCAGAGCGAGGCTGGCCTTCATGAGTGGAAGCCCATGCATAACCTCCATCCCTGCCACCATGGCCACTTTGTTCATGAGCTCGTTGGGAGATGATAGAGGTGGCTGGGGAGAAAGGCTGACTGGTATCCATAGGACAGGTTATCCTATCCCCTTGATTATTAAAATCCTCCTCTGCTGAGGTCATCTTTTGGTGAACATTCACAGAGGACACAAATATAGTCTTATCCAGAGAGGTCTATTCACATACATCTTCCCCAAATTTCTTTGTCACCAGAGAAATTCATATTCCTTCCAAGTCCCTGACCATCCAACCAAATCATTGGCCACAGCCATGAATGGGTATATAATCACATCTGGCCATTTCTCCTGCCAAGAAAGTGAACAGCCAGGGGCACTGTCTGAAGTTCTGCTCGCTGGGAAGATTTAACATCACCACTGTCCTTCAGGGATGTCCCAGAAAGGGACTGTTGTGCAGCTGTCCACTTTTGGGTGGTGTTTGCATATCATGTAGAACCATTTGTAAACCAGACCTGAGTCTTTTTTCCTCTGTCAACTGATTGTAGGGATCTCCTCATGAGGCCAAGAGTACAGGCTGGGAGAGAGAAGGCAATGTAAGAGGAATGGGGACCATTGGCATTTGGGCCATTTCTTCATGTAACTTACCTGTGCCCTCAGGGCCTGCCCAGACCCAGTCACATATATATACCACCATCATGTGACGATGGAGCATTGCTGTGCACACCCAACTTTATGGCTCGGTGGGTCAGATAACACTCAGTTCATGATGCGTAGCTCAGGTCATATGGCAATTTGGTGGCCCACGGTCAAGCATGCAGTCTCTACTAAGGCCCAGTAGCAGGCCAAGAGCTATTTCTCAAAAGGAGAGTAGTTATCCATGGAAGATGGCAGGGTCTTGCTCCAAAATCCTACAGGCCTGTGACGCAATTCACATACAGGAGCCTCTGCCAAAGGCTCCAGACAGCATCCTTGTCCACCACTGACACTCGAGCACCACTGGATGTGATGGATCATAGGGCCCAAGTAGCAGAGTAGCTTGCACAGCAGCTGGACCTGTGGTAGAACCTTCTCTTGTTCTGGGTCCCAATCGAAACCAGCAGCTTTGGGGTCACTCAGCAAATGGGCTGAAGTAACACACTCCAATGAGGACTATGTTGCCTCCAATATACAGAGGCTCACTAGGCATTGCCTCTTTCTCAGTTATAGGAGAGGCCTTATCCTTCAACACAGAAGGTATATCTTGACATGTTGCACACAACTGTGTGCAATGTCACTGAGGTAGGAGGCCCCTGAATTTTACTTGGCTTTCCTTCTCATCCTCTGACACGTGTCTTACCAATAAGTCTAAAGTAGTGCCTACTTCTTGCTTACAAGGTCTAATCAGCATAGTGTCACCAACGTGATGGACCAATGTGACATCCTGTGAAAGGGAAAGGTGATCAAGATCCCTGTGGACTAAACTGTAACATAGCGTGGAGAGTTGATATACCCCTCCGGTAGGGCAGTGAAGGCTGAAAGCAAGCTGCCCTGGGGAGCTTTATGGACATGTGAGGAGGAAAAGGCCAGGTCAATAGCTGCATACCAGGGACCAGGGGATGTGTAAATTTGCTCAAGCCATGCAACCATATCCACTACAGCAGCTTCAGTTGGAGTCACCACTTAGTTGTTCATGAGAAGCCACTCTCATTCTCCAAGATCCATCAGTCTTCTGCACAGGCCACGTAGGAGAGTTGAATGGGGATGTGATGGGAATCACAACCCCTTCAACTTTCAAGTCCTTGATAGTGGTGCTAATCTCTGCAATCCCTGCAGGAATGGGGTATTGCTTTGACTTATTATTTTCCTAGGAAGAGGCAGTTTTAATGACTTCCATTTGGCCTTTCCCACTACAATAGCCCTCACTTTGAAGGTCAGGGAACCAATGTGGGGATTCTGCCAGCTGCTAAGTATGTCTATTGCAATTCTGCATTCTGGAACTGGGGAAATAACCACAGGATGGGCTTGGGGACCTACTGGGCCCACTGTGAGATGGACCTGAGCTAAAACTCCGTTGATGACCAGAACCCCATAAGCTCCTACTCTGACTGGAGGGCACATGACATTTTTGGGTCTCTTGAAATCATTGCCTAGTCACAGCCAGTGTCCCTGAAAGGTCTGGTTATTCCCTGTTCCTCAGTGCATAGATATTCTGGTAAAAGTGATAAAAGGCTGTAGGTCCCTTTGGGGAAGGTTGGGAGAAAGATTAATAGTATACATTTTTGGTAATGTACTGGGGTCCTTCCTCAAGGGGACCCAGACTCCCCTTCATTCAAAAGGTTCTGGATCTGTCAACTGGCTCAAGTTTGGGAATTGATTGAGGGGGTGTGACTCTCTAGTTTTATAATTTGAGCTAGACTTTTGTTCACTTGACCTAGAACTTTTCTGCTTATACAGATTAAGAATCTAGTAGGCTTCCTATTTATTTCATGTCTAGTAACCCCGTGATTAACTAGCCAACACCACAGGTCTGAGTCCTAGGGCGAGTCAAAATATTCAGATTGCTGCTTTGACTCTGCTGTCCACTGCGGTAACTATGCCTGCCTGGCCTCTGGTGCTATGAAGCCAGAAAAGCACTCCTTTGGGCCTTGAAGAGGCGAGCTGTCATGTGTTCAATAGGAAATTAATTATGCTGAAAAACCACGTGAGACTGGAAGAGGACTCAGATGATATCCCAGCCCTGGTGGATACCATGATTGCAGCCTCGTGAAACTCTGCCCAGGGCTGCAGCTATGCTTTGCTGGGTTCCTGAAGCATGGACACTGAAATAATAAATGTTGTTTTGTATTTGTGATAACTTATTACACAGCATGGAAAACTACGAGAATATGGATAACTGTAATGAGAAGAAAAAGCAGGGATGATTCACACCCTGAATGCAATAATTGTAGCAACCTGATAGCCACAAATCCCTGAGAGTGCTTTAAAAATACCAATCATGGGAATTCTCTGGCGGTGCAGTGGTTAGGACTCTGCACTTTCACTGCTGAGCGTGCAGGTTCAGACCCTGCTCGGGGAACTAAGATCCCACAAGCTTCACGGCCAAAAAAAAAAAAAAAAAAAAGGTAAATAAAGTAAAATAAAATAAATAAAATACCAATCACATGCTATTAAAATGGTAGAAGTTAACTTATAAGTGAGCCTTTTAAAACACTGGTATGCTAGTTTGAATGAAAAGATTATATACACTTTCTTTGTAAAGTTTCCACTTCCTCTTTGTAAAACAAAAAGCTAAACTATATGTGAATCAAGAATTTTATTAAAGTCAAACTGACATTCAATTATAAAAGGTGTTGACAATTACTGATACACCAGAACTGAAGGAATATTGTACCTCTGAGGCCTTCTTGAGGAACTCACTGGAGAACAAGTTTCAAACAACAAAATGGAGACTTTGACATAAGGACTGGTGGTAAGCACTAAATATATAGTTATTTCTAGAACTAATACTAATTGAAGATTACAAGGGAGAGCAGTATGCTCCCTACTGTCAATGTGCTCTGATATTGTAGGTGTAGTATAACTATTTAAAAAATGAGGGAGGGACTTCCCTGGTGGTCCAGTGGTTAAGACTCCGTGCTTCCAACACAGGGGGTGTGGGTTCGATCTCTGGTTGGGGAACTAAGATCCCACATGCCGCATGGCCAAAAAAATAAATTTTAAAAATAAAAAATAAGGGGAGGGCTTCCCTGGTGGCACAGTGGTTAAGAATCCATTTGCCAATGCAGGGGACACGGGTTCGAGCCCTGGCCCAGGAAGATCCCACACGCCGCGGAGCGACTAAGCCCATGTGCCACAGCTCTTGAGCCTGTGCTCTAGAGCCCGTGAGCCACAACTACTGAAGCCCGCATGCCACAACTACTGAAGCCTGTGTGCCTAGAGCCCATGCTCCACAACAAGAGAAGCCACTGCAGTGAGAAGCCTGCGTATTGCAATGAAGAGTAGCCCCCGCTCGCCACAACTAGAGAAACCCCACGCTCAGCAATGAAGACTCAATGCAGCCAAAAGTAAATAAATAAGTAAAATAAAATAAAATAAAATAATGAGGGGAGAGTCTTCAAGGAGGTGGAGCTTAATTTTTCATCGCTTGAATGTGGGCTATACTTAGTGATTTGCTTCCAGAGTAGTTTATGGAAAGGAGGTGGGGGGTAACTTTACAATTAATCACTACACTTAAATATGCATTTGTATATCTGTCTATTAAAAAGTCCTAGAAACAATTACATACCCAATAGCAATAATCATGCCCCACTGCCTAGATTGTGATGTTTATACACCACTTCCTAGTAATTGAAACTAGAGATTCTTAGAGAAATGACTAATTTGTGAAGCAGGAAATATACAAGATGTGTTTAGAACATCTTGCCACACCAGAGAGCAAGATCATAACAAAAAGAATCAGGAGTCAACCTGAAGATGCTCCTACTGGCTGCTAACATTATAAAAAGAGATAATTAGGCAGTAAGTAACTTCTGTTGAAAGAATACAGCATCACACATAGTCCTACCAAAATAAAAAATCAAAAATGAACAGATCAAGACTCTGGATCCAGAGGACAGAGAATCACATTTAACTATACTATTAACTACAATTGGCAAAAATCAGACTGTGGGGAAAGGACTGAGTTCCTTAACAAACAAATTCTAAGAAAAAAAGAACAAGAAGGCCACCTTTGATTAAAGATTTAAAAGGCATATCAACAATGGAATATTACTCAGCCATAAAAAGCTATGGAGTTATTTGTAGTGAGGTGTATGGACCTAGAATCTGTCACAGAGTGAAGTAAGTCAGAAAGAGAAAACAAATACCATATGCTAACACATATATAAGGAATCTAAAAAAAAAAAGGTTTTGATAACCTAGGGGCAGGACAGGAAAAAAGACGCAGATGTAGATAATGGCCTTGAGGACAGGGGGAGGGGGAAGGGTAAGCTGGGACGAAGTGAGAGAGTGGCATGGACATATATACACTACCAAATGTAAAATAGATAGGTAGTGGGAAGCAGCTGCATAGCACAGGGAGATCAGCTCGGTGCTTTGTGTCCACCTAGAGGGGTGGGATAGGGAGGGTGGGAGGGAGATGCAAGAGGGAGGGGATATGGGGATATATGTGTACATATTGCTGATTCACTTTGCTATACAGCAGAGACTAACACACCATTGTAAAGCAATTATACTCCAATAAAGGTGTTAAAAATAAATAAAAGGCATATCAAAGACAATAAGAAAACAGGCAAGATGAACTGTAATGTTTAGATAGACATAATTGGTTATTAAAATCATAGAGAAATGCAAAACTATGATTACAATAAATGTCAAGATAGAGGAGTCCATTAATGCCAGAGTTGATTTACTAAGATAAATCACATTTTGGGCCATAAAACATGTGTTAGCAAATTTAATAGAACAGAAATCATACAACGAATGTTTTCAGACCACAGTGAAATTAAACTAGAAACCAGTAACAGGAAGATAACTGGAAAATTCCAAAATATTTGGAAATTAAACAATATACTTCTAAATAACACATGGGTCAAAGGAGTATCAAGAGAAATTAAATATTTTTTGAACTAAATGAAATTGAAAATACAAATTTTCAAAATTTGTGGGATGAAGTGAAAGCAGTGTTTTTGTTGTTCGTTTTGATGTGGACCATTAAAAAAATATATACAATGTTTATTTATTTTTGGCTGTGCCAGGTCTTAGCTGCAGCACACAGGATCTTCATTGGTTGGGGAACTAGATCCCACATGCTGCAACTGGGAGTATGCATGCTGCAACTAAGAAAACAGTGTTTAGAAGTAACTTCATGGTCCTAAATACATAAAGTAAAAAACGAAGCAAGATTGAAGATCAATAACCTAAGCTTCGGGCTTCCCTGGTGGCGCAGTGGTTGAGAGTCCACCTGCTGATGCAGGGGACACGGGTTCGTGCCCTGGTCCGGGAAGATCCCACATGCCTCGGAGCGGCTGGGCCCGTGAGCCATGGCCGCTGAGCCTGTGCGTCTGGAGCCTGTGCTCCGCAACAGGAGAGGCCACAACAGTGAGAGGCCCCCATATTGCAAAAAAACAAACAAACAAACAAACAAAAAAAACACTAAGCTTCCACTTTAGGGAACCAGAGAAAGAATGGCTATTTAAACCTAAAACAAGCATAGAAATTATAAAAATCACAACAGAAATCAATGAAATTGAAAACAGGAAATCAACAGACAAAATCAACAAAAACCAAAAGTTGGTTCTTTAAAAATATTGACAAAACTCTAGCTAGACTAACCAAGGAAAAACAGAAGTCACAAATTACTACTATCAGACATGGAAGAGGGAACTTTACTATTGACATTACAGGAATAAAAATAAGCATAGGAGAATATTAGAAACAACTGTATGCCAACAAATTAGATAACTTAGATGAAATGAACAAATTCTTAGAAAGACACAAACTACCAAAACTGACTCATGAAGAAACAGAAAATCCAAATAGATCTATAAGAAATAAACAAATTGAATTAGCAATAAAAAAACTTCCCACAAAGAAAATCCCAGGACCAAGTGACTTCACTGGTGAATTCTAAAAAACGTTAAGGAAGAATTAATACAAACCCTTCACAAATTCTTCCAAAAGAAAGGACAGCAGGGAACACTTCCCATCTCATTCTGAGGCCTATATAACTCTAATACAAAAATAGACAAAGACATCACACACACAAAAAAATGCACAGAATATCTTTAATTAATATATACCAAAAACCTTTTAAAAATTAGCAAATCAAGTCCATTAATAAAAAGGATTATACATCATGACCAAATGGGATATATCCAAAGAAACAGAAAGTTGATTTAATATCTGAAAATCAATTAATGTAATAAACTACACAGCAATAGGATAAAGGACAAAAACCACATGACCATCTCAATAGATGTGGAAAAAGAATTTGACAAAATGCAACACCATTTCATGATTAAAAAACACTCAACAAAGTAGGAATAGAAGGGAACTTAATCTCATAAAGGGCATCTATGAAAAACTCATATTTAACACCATACTTAATGGTGAAAGACTAAATGCTTTTCCCCTAAGATCAGGAACAAGACAAGGATGTTCTCTCTCACCACATATGTTCAATATTTACTGAAAGAGGGAAGGAAGGGAGGGAGGGAGAGAGGAAGGAAGGAAGGAAGGAAGGAAGGAAGGAATAAAAGGTGTGGAAGGAAGGAATAAAAGATGTCCAGACTGGAAAGAAAGAAGGAAAACTTTCTCTCTTTGCCTATGACAGGATCTTGATCTTGTATATATAAAATTCTAAGGAATACAGTAAAAAACTGTCAGAAGAAATAAACAAGTTTAGCAAGTTTGTGGGAACACACAAAATCCAAACTGCATATCGATAACTTCAAATTGTATTGTAGTGACATCAGGAAAGATGGCAGAGTAGAAAGCTCCTGGGGGCTTCCCTGGTGGCGCAGTGGTTGCGAGTCTGCCTGCCGATGCAGGGGACACGGGTTCGTGCCTCGGTCTGGGAAGGTCCCACATGCTGCAGAGCGGCTGGGCCTGTGAGCCATGGCCACTGAGCCTGTGCGTCCGGAGCCTGTGCTCCACAACGGGAGAGGCCACAACAGTGAGAGGCCCGTGTACAGCAAAAAATAATAAAAATAATTAAAAAAAAAAAAAAAAAAAAAGAAAGCTCCAGGAATCTATCCCTCCACTGACCCAACCATCAGATTGCCAGGAACTGTCTGAAGTAACTACATGGTTCAGCCAGTAGAGTAGAATACTTGCACCATCCAAGAGACAATTGGATGAAGAGGCTGGTAAACTTTTGTCTGTTTCAGCTTCAGTGAGATGGTGGCTGCTATTCCTCAGTCTTAAGCCCTGGAGCAGGCAGCTATGGAAACAGCAGCCTACACACACTCCTGGTGTGGCTTGCTGGACCCAGAGTGGGTCATAAGGACTTTGTCCTCCAAAAGATGGGGTTGTGGGTTCTGATTTGATAAATGAGCAGCAGTCATGGAGGTGGGCCATTGTTTCAACCCATGGGCTGATGGGCCTCCCAGACATGAGTTTAAAGAGATTGGTTTTTTTCTCTCTTTTGGGAGCCATTTAAGGAAATCTTTATCAGTACACTGGCTGACTGTAGAGACAACAGAAGAGAAACTTCAGTGAACATACACAACAAAGAATATATACTTTGCAAAAAATAGTATGGAAAAGCTACAGAAGGATGGCTCCAGCCATCAACAAACAAAACTCAGCAATCCCTGATGAGTAGAAGTATTAGATTTCCAGAGAGTTACCACAACATTATGCTCAAAGAGTATCCACTTCTCAACAAAAAATACAAAATATAAAAAGAAATAGAGAAGTATGGTCCAGTCACAGAAAGTAAAGAGTCTGCAGAAACTATCCCTGGGGAAGCCCAGATATTAGAATTATTAGTCAAAGGTGTTACAGCGACTATTTTAAATGTTAATAAGCTAAAGGAAACCATGAACAAACAACTAAAGGAAATTAGTAAGGTGACATCTGAACAAAATGAGAATATCAATAAAGAGATGGAAAGTATAAAGGGCAATGAAAAAGAAATTCTGGAGCTGAAAAGTACAATAACTGAAATGAAAAACAGAGGGATTCAAAAGTAGATCAGAACAAGTAGAAGAATCAATGAATTTGAAGATTAGATATCAAGAAATTAACCAATCTGAGGATAAAAATAATGAGGAAAAAATAATGAAGAAAAGTGAAAAGAGTCTAAGGGACTTGTGGGATACCATCAAGCAGAACAACATATACATTATAGGAATCCCAGAAAGAGAAGACAGAAAGGGGCAGAAGAAATACTTGAAGAAATAATGGCCCAAACTGCCCAAATCTGATGAAATATATGAATACACACCTCCAAGAAGCTCAACAAACCCCAAACAGGGTAAAGTTAAGGAGATCTACATCTTTTTAAGGAATACATTATAGTCAAATTGCTAAAACTCAAAGACAAAGAGAGAATCTTGAAAGCAGCAAGACAGAAGTGACTCCTCATGTACAAAGGATCTTCAGTAGGGTTAACAGCAGATTTCTCATCTGAAGGCATGAAGATCAAAAGGCAATGGGATGACATTCTTAAAATACTGAAATAAAAAAACTGTCACCTAAGAATTCTATATCTGGCAAAACTTATCTTTCAAGAATGAAGAAGAAATTAAGACATTTCCAGATAAACAAAAGCTGAGGACGCTCATTACCACTATATTTGCCTTACGAGAAATCCTAAAATGGGGACTTCCCTGGTGGTCCAGTGGTTAAGACTCCACTATCCCAGTGCAGGGGGCCCAGGTTTGATCCTTGGGGGGCCCAGGTTTGATCCTTGGTGAGGGAACTAGATCCCACATGCTGCAATGAAAAGACCCTGTGCAGCCAAATAAATAAATAAATATTAAAAAAAAAAGAAATCCTAAAATGGGTTATTCAGACTGAAATGAAAGAACACTAGACAGTAACTCAAAGATGTAAGAAAATATTAAAAAACAGTAGTGAAGGTAACTTCATAGGTAAATGAAAAGCCAGTATTACTGTACTTTGGGTTTAGTTTATATATATAATATCTCCCTTTTCTTTTACACACATACATATATATATTTGTGTGTATATATATATGTGTGTGTGTGTGTGTGGCTGTGTTGGGTCTTCGTTGCTGCGTGCAGACTTTCTCTAGTTACGGCGAGCAGGGGCTACTATTCATTGTGGTGTGTGGACTTCTCCCTGAGGCGGCTCCTCTTATTGCGATGCGCAGGCTTCAGTAGTTGTGGCAAGTGGGCTCAGTACTTGTGGCTCACAGGTTCTAGAGGGCAGGCTCAGTAGTTGGGGTTCAGAGGCTCAGTTGCTCCTTGGCATGTGGGATCTTCCTGGACCAGGGATCAAACCCATGTCCCCTGCACTGGCAGGCAGATTCTTAACCACTGCGCCACCAGGGAAGTCCCAATGTCTCCCTTTTCATATATGATTTAAAAGAAACATGCATAAAATAATTATAAATCTATGATAATGGGTATATAATGTATAAAGATGTAATCTGTGACAATAATAACATAAAGAGGGAGAGGAGGAGATATACAGGAGCAAAGCCTTTGTATACTATTAGAACTATTATTCAAAGCATATTATCATAATTTTATGTTAATTGTAATCCCCGTGGTAACTCCCAAGAAAATAACTTTTAAAATATACAGAAAAAGAAAGAAGGGAATCAAAATGGTACACTGCAAAACTAACTTACTACAAAAATGGCAGTAATGGAGGAAATGAGGAATAAAAAACATGGAAGATACACAGAAAACAAATAGCTAAATGACAGAAGTAAACCCTTCTTTATCAGTAATCACATTAAATGTAAGTGCTTTGGACTGGACATTTGTGTCCTTCCAAAGTTCATCTGTTGAAATCCTAACCTCTAATGTATTAGGAGGTGGGGCTTTTGGGAGGTAATTAGGTCATGCGGTGGAACCCTCATGAATGGGATTAGTGTCCTTATAAGATGAGACACGAGAGAGCTTGCTTCCTCTCTGCTCTCCCCCATGTGAGAATACAACAAGAAGACAGTCACTGCAAATCAGGAAGAGTGGTCTCACCAGTCATCAGGTATGCCGGCACCCTGATCTTGGACTTCCCAGCCTCCAGAACTGTGAGAAATAAGTTTGTTGTTTAAGCCACCCAGTCTATGGTATTCTGAATTAAGCAGCCTGAATTAAGATAACATGTAAGTGGTAAGGAGATTGAATTAGTAATGAAAAACCTCACAACAAAGAAAATCCCAGAACCAGATGGCTTCACTGGTGAATTATACCAAACGTTTAAAAAAGAATCAATACCAATTATTCACAAATTCTTCCAACAAACTGAAGAAGAGGAAAACACTTTCTAACTCACTCTATGATGTCAGAATTACTTGGATACCAAAACTATACAAAGGCACTACAAGAAAAGAAACAACAGATGAAAATTTTTATGAATATAGATGCAAACACCCAACAGAATACTAGCAAGCCAAATTCAGCAGCATATGAAAAGGACCATCCCATGACCAAGTGGGATTTATTCCTGGAACACAAGTATGGTTTGACATATTAAAATTAACCAATGTAAGTAAATCACATTATTAATAAGAAGGAATAAAACCACATGATCATTCCAATTGTTGCAGGAAAAGCATTTAATAAAACTCAATATAAAAACACTCAGTAAACCAGGAATAGCAGGGGAAATTCCTGAACACGATAAAAGTCGTATGTGGAAAACCCACAGCTAACATCATACTCAATTGTGAAAGACTGAGAGCTTTTCCTCTAAGATCAGGAACAAGGCAACGGTGCCAATATAGTTCTGGAATTTCAAACCAGAGCAATTAGGCAAGAAAAACAAATAAAAGGCATCCAAATTGGAAAGGAAGAAGTAAAGTTATCTCTGTATGCATATGTTATGATTTGACATGTAAAAAAACCTAATGATTCCACAAAAAACTGTTAGAGCTAATAAATTCAGCAAACCTGAAGGATACATACAAAATCAACACACGAAAATCAGTTGTATTTCTATATACTTGCAATAAACAAGACAAAAGCAATTCAATTTACAATAGCATCAAAAAGAATAACGTACTTCGCAATGTAAAATGATGCAGCCACTATGGAAAGTAGTTTGGTGGTTCCTCAGAAAGCTAAACACAGAATTATCATATGATTCAGAAATTCCACTCCTAGATACATATCCAGAGGAACTGAAACCAGGCACTTGAACAGAGACTTATATGCCAATTTTCGTTATAGCATTATTTATAATAGGCAAAATTTATAAACAATCCAAGTGTTCACCAGTAGATAAATGGATAGAATAAAATGTGCTATGTACATATAACAGAATATTATTCAGACATAAAAAGAAGTTCTGATGCCTGCTACAACCTGGATGAACCTTGAAAAGCTCATGTTGAGCAAAATAATGCAGACACAAAAGGACAAATATTGTATGATTCCATTTACATGAGGTACCTAAAAATAGGCAAATCCACAGGGACAGAAAATAGTTTCAAGATTACCAGTGGTTGGGGAAGGGGGAATGAGGAGTTACTGCTTAATGGTTACAAAGAGGTAATGAAAACATTTTGGAAATAGTCGTGGTAAAGTTTGCATAATATTGTGAATGTAATTAATGCCACTGAACTGTATAGTTAAAATGGCAAATTTTACGTTATGTATTTACTACAATTAAAAAATTAATAACGTAATATATCAAAAACCAATGAATTATGCACTTTAAATGGGTGAGCTGTATGGTATGTGAATTATATTTGTCAAGCTGTTTCAAAATAAATAAATAATAAGTACAATATTTAAAAAATCAATTGTATCTATACAGTAGCAATAAGCAAACAAAAAATGAAACCAAGAAAGCTGTTCCAACTACTCAGCCATAAAAAAGAATAAAATTTTGCTATTTGCAATCACATGGATGGACTTGTAAAGTATTGTGCTTAGTGAAATAAGCCAGACAAAGACAAATCTGTATGATATCACTTACATGTGAAGTCTAAAAAATAAAACGAACTAGTGAATATAGCAGAAAACGAAAACAGACTCACAGACATAGAGAACAAACTAATGGTTACCAGTGGGGAGAGGGAAGAGTGGGGCAAGATAGGAGTAGGGGGTTAAGAGATAGAAACTATTATGTATAAAATAAATAAGCTACAAGGATATATTGTACAACACAGGGAATATAGCCAATATTTTATAAGTGTATGAAGAATAGCCTTTAAAAATTATAAACCATTATGCTGTACACCTGAATACTGTAAATCAATTATACCTCAATAAAACACTATAAAATAAAAAAATAAAGCTAATCAAAGGGGCCTGCCACAAATATTTCTGCTACATAGACCATACCGCAACATTTTTCCTACACTTACTAATGCCAGCAATTATGCATCAATGGCAGGAAGCTGTAATGACATGAAGAATCTACTACAATAAGGATTATGTCTTATTAAAATTTGTAATAACCAAGGGGCACAGGGGCAGAAAAGAAACTGTCTTCCTCTGGGCCTGACTGTATTTCTGCTTGAATGTGTTAAGTGAGTTGTATAATAAATTAACAATAGTTAATATTAAAAAAATAAAGCTATTCCATTTACAGTAGCATGAAAATAATAAAAGTTAGGAGTGAGTTTGACAAATGCAAAACTTTTACTCTGAATACTATAGAACAATTGAAAGAATTTAAATTAGAAGTAAATAAATTCTAAAATCAGTCCAGGTACACAGATCAGAAGACTTCATATTAAGGAGGGCAAATTTTTCCAAATTTATCTATAGATTCAACACAATACCTATAAAAATCCCAGATGACTTCTTTGCAGAAATTGACAGGCTGTTCATAAACTCACCTGGAAATTCAAGGGGCCCAGGACAGCCAGAACAATATGGAAAAAGAGTTCCAAAATGTAGAACTCACACTTTCAAAACTTATGGAAAAGTTTTAGTAAACAAGACAGTGTGGTAGTGGCCTAAGGCTAGACCAAGGAATAAAATCGAGAATCCAGAAATAAGCCTTCACAAATACAACTCACTCATCTTTGACAGATTGCCAGGACAATTCAATGGTGAAAGAATAGTCTTTTCAACAAATGGTGGTGGGAACACTGGCTAGGCATGTGCAAAAGAATCAAGTTGGATAAAATCCTAGAAGAGAACATAGGCAAAACATTCTCTGACATAAATCATAGCAATGTTTTCTTAGGTCAGTCTCCCAAGGCAATAGAAATAAAAGTAAAAATAAACAAATGAGACCTTACAAATCAAACTTACAAGCCTTTGTACAGCAAAGGAAACCATAAACAAAACAAAAAGACAACCTATGGACTAGGAGAAAATATTTGCAAACAATGTGACCGACAAGGGCTTAATTTCCAAAACATACAAACAGCTAATACAATTCAATAACAAAAAAACAAATAACTCCATCAAAAAATGGGCAGAAGACCTAAACAGGCATTTCTCCAAAGAAGACATACAGATGGCCAACAGGCACATGAAAAGATGCTCAACATTGCTAATTATTAGATAAATGTATATCAAAACTATAATGAGGTACCAACTCACACTGGTAGGAATGGTCATCATTAAAAAGTCTACAAATAACAAATGCTGGACAGGGTGTGGAGGGTGTGGGTGTATACACTGTCGGTGGGAATGTAAATTAGTGCAGCCGCTATGGAAAACTGTATGGAAGTTCCTCAAAAAACTAAAAATAGAATTGCCATATGATCCTGCAATCCCACTGCTGGGTATATACCTGGAGAAAACTATAATTCAGAAAGATACATGCATCCCAATGTTTACAGCAACACTATTTACAATAGCCAAGACATGGAAACAACCTAAATGTCCATCAGCAGATGAATGGATAAGAAAATGTGGTATATACCATAATTCCACAATGGAATATTACTCAGCCATTAAAAAAGAATGAAATAATGCCATTTGCAGCAACATGGATGGACCTAGAGATTTTCATACTAAGTGAAGTCAGACAGAGAAAGACAAATACCATACGGTATCACTTTTATGTGGAATCTAAAATATGACACAAATGAACTTATCTACAAAAGAGAAACAAACTCAGACAAAGAGAACACACTTGTGATTGTGAAGGGGGAGGGATGGATTGGGAGTTTGGGATTAGCAGATGCAAACTATTATATATAGAATGGATAAACAACAAGGTCCTACTGTATAGCACAGGGAATGATATTCAATATCCTATGGTAAACCATAATGGAAAAAAATCTGAAAAAGAATACATGTATGTATAATTGAATCTCTTTGCTCTACAGTAGAAATTAACATAACATTGTAAATCAACTATACTTCATTTAAAAAAAAAGAATGAAGTTGGACACCCTACGTCACATCAGATGCAAAAATTAACTCAAAACAGATTAAACTCCTAAACAGGAGTAATGGTTATAGGGCACAGGGCTTGTTTTGGGGGCAATGAAAATACTCTAAAATTGACTGTGGTGATGGATGCACAACTCTGTGAATATAGTAAAAGTCACTGAATTTCACACTTCAAGTAGGTGAATTGTATGTTATGTGAGTTATATCTCAATAAATATTTTAAAAAATGAAATGAAAGATTATCACTACTGTACCTACAGACATGGAAAGAATAATAAAGGAATACTAGGAACAACTCCATGCCCACAAATAACTTAGACAAAATGTTCCAATTCCTTGAAAGACAGAAACTACCAACACTGACACAAGGAGAGAGACAATCTGAATAGGCCTATGTCTATTTAAAGAATTGGATGAATAATTAATCATTTCCCAAAAAAGAAAAGTACCAGGTCCAGATGTTTTTACTGCTGAATTTGACCAAACATTTGAGGGAGAAATTGTACCAATTCTCTACAATCCCCTCCCGAAAAGAGAACAGAGGGAACATTCCCTAACTCATTCTATTATCAAGACACTGAAACCAGACTTAAGGCATGTACGAAAAAGAAAGCACAGACCAGTATCTCTCATGAACACAGATGCAACTAAGTGTTGGCAAACTGAATCTAACTATGTGTAAAAAGAATTATACATCATAACCAAGTGGGATTTATTTCAAGTGTGCTGGTTTGACTGGCTGGTTCAATAGTAAAAAATTAATTAATGTGATCTAACATACCAACATGCTAAAGAAGAAAACTCATATGATCATATTAGTGATGCAGAAGAGCATATGACAAAATCCACCATTCATTCTGATTGAAAACTCTCAGCAAACTAGGAAGAGGGGAGAACTTCAACTTGATAACGAACATCTACAAAAAAACCCTGCCGCTAATGTCATACTTAATGATGAGAAACTGAACACTTTACCCTTATGACTGGGAACAAGGCAAGGATATTCCCTTTTACCACTCCTACTCAACACCTTACTGGAAGGCCTACCTAGTGCAATAGATAGGAAAAGGAAATAAAACCTAAACAGATTGAGAAAGAAGAAATAAAACTGTATTTGTTCACAGATGGAATTACTGTTTACATAGAAAGTCCTGAAGAATCAACAAAAAAACTTTTGTGAATACAACAACATCACAGCACACAAGGTTAACAGTATATAAATGTGGACTGCTTTCCCATATAACACCAGAAAACAATCAGAATTTGAAATAGGGAATTCCTTGGCGGTCCAGTGGTTAGGACTCCATGCTTTTACTGCTGAGGGCCCAGGTTCAATCCCTGAGGTTGGGGAACTAACGTGCCGCAAGCAATGCAGTGTGGCAAAAAAAAAAAAAAAAAAAGAAAAAGTACCATTTTCAATAGCACACACACAAAAACGAAATAATTAGGTATACATCTAATGAAATATGTACAGGCTCTACATGAGGAAAACTACAAGACTGATGAAAGAAATCAAAGGTCTAAATAAATGAGGAAACAGTCCATGTTCACAGACTAGAACACTCAACATTAAGATGTCAATTCCTTCCCAACTTTATCTTAGATTCATGTAATCCTAGTCAAAATTCCAGCAAGCTGTTTTATAGATATTAACAGATTCTAAGACTTATATGAAAAGACAAAAGACCTAGAATAGCCAACACAATACTCAAGAACAAAGCTGGAGAACTCATACTCTCAACTTCAAAACTTACTGTAAAGCTACAGTCAAAACAGAGTGGTACTGGCAAAAGAACAGACAAGTAGATCAATGGGACAGAATACAGAGCCCAGAAATAGACTTCCACAAATACAGTCAACTGATCTCTGGCAAAGGAGCAAAGGCAATTTAATTAAGAATAGTCTTTTCGGGCTTCCCTGGTGGCACAGTGGTTGAGAGTCCGCCTGCCAATGCAGGGGACATGGGTTCGTGCCCCAGTCCGGGAAGATCCCACATGCCGTGGAGCGGCTGGGCCCGTGAGCCATGGCCGCTGAGCCTGCGCGTCCGGAGCCTGTGCTCCGCAATGGGAGAGGCCACAACAGTGAGAGGCCCGCTTAAAAAAAAAAAAAGAAAAAGAAAAAAAAGAATAGTCTTTTCAACAAGTGATTATGGAACAATTGGACATCCATGTTCAAAAAAACCCTGAAAACCAAAACCCAAAAAACTTTACACAGACCATACAACTTTCAAAATAATTATCTCAGAATTGATAATTATAGCCTAAATGTAAAACACAAAACTATAAAACCACTATGACAAAACACAGGAGAAAACCTAGGTGACCTTGGGTTTGGTGATGAGTCTTTAGCTATTATCCAAAAGCACAATTCATGAAAGAAAAAACTGATGTTGTACTTTATTAAAATTAAAAACTGCTCTTCAAAAGGTACCATTTATTAAGTAAATGGCAACATAAGCTACAGACAGGGAGAAAATATTTGCAAAACACACATCTGAAAGAGGACTGGTATCAAAAATATATAAAGAACTCTTAAAACTCAATCAGAAAACAAACAAGCTAATTAAAATATGGGTAAAGATCTGAATACTTCATCAAAAATGATATGAAGATGGCAAATGAGCATTTGAAAAAATGCTCAACACCATATCGTTAGGGAACTGCAAATGAAAATAATGAGAAACCACTACACACCTGTTCGAATGGCTAAAATCTAAACACTGACAACACTAAATATTGACGAGGATGTGAAGCAACAGGAACTCTCACTCATTGCTGGTGGGACTGTAAAATGGTACAGCTGCTTTGGAATATAGTTTGGAAGTTTCTTACAAAACTAAACATGGTTTTACCTTATGACTCAGCAATCACACTCCTAGGTTTTTACTCAACTGATTTAAACCTGAGATTCCACACGAGAAGCTGCATTCAAATGTTCACAGCAGCTTTACTCGTAATAGTCAAGAGCTGGAAGCACCAAGATGCCCTTCCGTGGGGAAATGGGTAAACAGACTGTGGCACAGTCACACAGCAGTAAAAAGAAACAACTTAGGATACATTTAACAGATGGAAGAATCTCAAATTATGTTGAGCAAAAGAGCCAGACACAAATAAGTACCTACTGTGTGATTCTATTCACGCAGAAATTCAAGGACAGACAAAACTAATGGGTGTGGGTGGGAGGACACAGGTGTACTTGACTACAAAGGAGCTCCTTCTGAGGTTACAGTCATGTCATGTATCTTTATCTAGATGTTAGCCATGGTTGTATATGTGTGTCAAAATGCACAAAACTGTAAATTTAAGATTTGGGTATTTTACTCTCTGTAATTACATCACAATAAAACTGATTATTTGGGAGGGAAAAGTCAAGATAGTGGTTATTTTAGGGAGAGGTAGAGTGTGTGATTGGGATAGAGCATTTTGTGGCTAGCAAAGTTCTACTTCTTACTCTGGGGGACCATTTCAAAGTTGTTCTTCTTTCAAGAACTTATAAAGCTATACATTTGTTTCATGTACTTTTCTTTACCTGTGCTGTATTTTACTATAAAAAAGTACAAAAACTTAACAACCTTTCAAAGGTGTCCATTTCATCACAGGTTGGGCTGGACTATATAACCTCTAAATAACCTCTAAACTCTAAAACTGTGTGATTCTATATTATTACTATGATGAAAATCAATGAAAATATTCTAAAGCATTTTCTATTTAATGATCTTTTGAAATACCTAGGTTTAAGAAAATAATATGAAAGATATTCTAGACCAAGCAGATGGATTAAAACTTTTTCCCCAGGGACTTCCCTGGTGGTCCAGTGGCTAAGACTCCCTGCTCCCAATGCAGGGGGCCTGGGTTCAATCCCTGGTCAGGGAACTAGATCCCCACGCCGCAACTAAAAGTTTGCGTGTCGCAACTCAAACATCCTGCGTGCCTCAACTAAGACATGACTCAGCCAAATAAATAAATAAATATTAAAAAAAAAAAAACAGAAAAACTTTTCCCCCCAGATTTATGTTTTTCTACTGTAAAGAACAGAAACCATATCGACGTCCTACCTCAAATATATTTCTAATTCTTTCTCATCTTTAAGTATGTGAATGATAGTTTTCTGGACCAAGAGCCACCGGGTGTCTGGACTTCTCAGCACTATCTCCTGGTCATAAATCCCTGGAAAGTACAACCAACATAAAATCACCAGTTAAGGTGTGTACTGACATTTGTCCATACAAAGAACAGAAACATACAAAGTAGCTGTGTCTGTAATAACCAAAACCTAACAACCTGAATGTCTTTCTACAGGTGAATGCAGAAACAACTTGTGGAAGGAATATCCATATCCATACAATGGAATGCTTGCTACTCAGCAGTAAAAAGCAATGAACTATTGAAATAAGCCACATGAGCAAATCTCAGCATAAATTTCCATTATGCTGAGCAAAAGAAGCCAGACTCCCTCCCCCAAAAAAGAATATTCTGTGTGATTTCGTTCAAATGAAATTCCAGAAAATGCCATCTAGAGTGACAGAAAGCAGATTAATCTTTGCCTGGAGATGCGGGGTGGTGAGGCAGGGAGGGGTGAGAGGCAAGAAATCACAAAGAGGCACCAGGGAAATTTTGGGTCTGATATCTCCACTCTCTTGATCGTGGTGATGGTTTCATGGGCATATATGTATGTAAGATCTTATCAGGCTGTATACTTCAAGGTGCTTTGCTTTTACATAATGCTGTACACACATATAATTCATCTCCCCCTCCACCCTCTCCTATCTTCCGATCATATTGTTCTCATAGGGCGAGGGAACACAGAAAACACCACCGCTCTAACCTGTACTGACAGCAAAGCTTGTACCGACTATCCTCCTTGGACCAGGGTTATCGAAGGTTTGTCTAAACAGAGGTGACGATACTTTTAGAGAGAACAGGTCTGTAAAGCAGGATCCAAAGTACCTGGGTCCTGTCCTTCAGAGCCAGCACATCACGTACACCTGGGCAACATGCACAGATGAGAAATGGAGGCAGGGAGCCCTGGGCTAGCACAGGCACTATACTGCACACAGCACTAAACCGGCATCACCTAGTACACAGTCAGTAATACCTTCAGGTTGAAACACTCTAGTGAAGCAGCCTTGACCGTTCCGAGAACCTCTCTAGCTTATGCTATGCAGGCCATGTGGCCTAACCGGGGGAAGGCTGAAAGCCCACTTTGCTTCTCTCTTCCCCAATCCTACAACAGACCAGAGTTTACCATTCCAGTTCGAGGAAGGCTGCCCCAGGAGAGCCAAGGCCGTCCCAGGAAGGCCGTCCCAGGAGGGCCGTCTCTGGTCCCAAAGACTGGATCAGACTTGGCATAGACTCCTGTCTCAGATCTGTGCAGGTCAAGGCAAAAAGCAAGGCTGGGCTACCTTCCCACTTGAGCTAGTTCACAGGAAGCAACCTTGTAAAGAAACTCCACTCTCCTGGAAGCTCTATCCCTAATTGTCCTATAACATGACCGATTTCTATCTGCAGTGGGATACAATGTAGTCTCGTATTTAAGATAACCAAAAGCTAACAGGCTTCACCATCTGTGACATCTTCAAGATACGAGGGTAAGTGGAACTCGATGTGGAACGACAAAACTTTAACAGAGTAGACTCAAAAACGTGAGAGAAACTACAGCAGGGTAAACACTCGAGCGATGTGCAGTACAGCACTGATTAACTTTATAAAAAGATGTAAACTGCTTCTGTACAAAAACCTCTTTGAGTCCTTTATTAACGTTTGGAGATGTGTGGTACATACAATTAACAGCATCACACCAGGCACAGAAGTACAGATAACCAAGAATGTACTTCAGAACACAGATCTCAGAGCAACTTACGGTGTTGCCTGCTCCGAACCTCCACAGAAACCCAACTCTGACACACGCAGGACAGACAATGTAACAATTTCACTCTGAAATGGTTCTTTAAAAAAATGACGAGAATCGATAGTTCAAACCCTTTAGAGTGAGATGTGGCAGGTCTCTCGGTGCCATGGCACTGCTTTAGAAGGCCAGCGTGGGCATCTGAAGGTCAGAGTAAGGACCGACTGGGGTGAGGGGAAGAGGTTCAATTTTCAGCGTAGAGAGGGAACAGATGGTCTGAGTGGATACTTTCAGTCCAGGCTCAGTGTGGGTCCTGCAGGAATCCAGCAGATAAATACAGTTTATCAACTGGAAGGCTGAAAAACACCAGCCAGTCACTTATGTCACTGATTCCAACTGGGAGACACTGATGCATCAGGAATCATGTCCGACATGGTACGTGTAAGAGGGAGACAGACGCCTGAAGGAAAGACTGGAGTCCACTGTGTCAGATGCGCTCTGATCCTTCCGTGTCACTGGATGCTATGGGCTCTTCTGCTTTCGAGCGTGAGTTAAGGAACGCTTTCTTAATTTCAATGTTCTGCTTTGAAAATAACCAAAGCCCTCCCCCACCCCCAACACCATTCTTCATAAATTCTGTTTCCGAAGTCCTGATTCGGGGTCTAGGCTTTTTCCTTTCGCTTCAATTTTGCCACCTTCTTGACAGTCCCGTTCTTATTTAGAAGCTTCAGGACACGATCTTTGTGATCTAAAACCTTAAGCATGGAGTCTCTGGCCTCACTGATTTGATCCATCACAAGTTTACACCTCTGCATATTCCCCTGAAACAAAGGACATCACAGCGTCAGTAAGTAATCTTTGAGACAATGTGGCTTTTAAAGAACTTCTCTTCTTTGGATTGAGCCATTTTGAGGCTTTCACACAGAAAAAATGTTTTAGTGTTTCTTGATAATGCAGGCTGAAGTAATAGGTTTTTACTAAAGACATTAGTGGACAAGAGAGGGAAAGGGAGAAGTAAGGAGAGGGAAAGGGCTCCTTCAAACCTGTATTAGTTCATTTATTCGGTGTAAATCATCATCGGTTGCTGCTTTTTTCTTTGGGATGATCCCTTCCTGTAGGTTGGTGAGTCTTTCATAAACATCGTGTTCTAGATTTGTCTGCAACAAACAAGAGGGAGGGCATCATGACTTCAGAGATACTTTTGTCAAACTCAGGCAAACAACCCACCCTGAATCACCTGTGTAAATTGGTATCAGATCTGTTTGGGTGATAAAATCATTTCTCCCAATGACTAAGATGCAGTAAAGAAAACTGATCAACAACAATTTACATTACAATTTGCCATAATTCAGAGTCCATCTTCCAGGATAACTTTTTTTAAAATTAATTAATTTATTTATTTTTGGCTGCATTGGGTCTTTGTTGCTGCACACGGGCTTTCTCTAGTTGCAGTGAGCGGGTGCTACTCTTTGCTGGGTGCGTGGGCTCTAGGCGCGCAGGCTTCAGTAGTTGTGGCTCACTGGCTCTAGAGCGCAGGCTCGGTAGTTGTGGCGCACGGGCTTAGCTGCTCCGCGGCATGTGGGATCTCCCCGGACCAGGGCTCGAACCCGTGTCCCCTGCATTGGCAGGTGGATTGCCAACCACTGTGTCACCAGGGAAGCCCCCAGGATAACTTATTTATTTATTTGTTTGTTTGTTTTTGGTCGCACCACACGGCATGTAGGATCTTAGCTCCTCGACCAGGGATCAAACCCGTGCCCCCTGCAGTGGAAGTACAGTCATAACCACTGGACCGCCAGGGAAGTCCAAGGATCACTTTAAAATTCTGCCAGGAATTCACAATCCCTCTGAAAAACAAGTCTGTAAGTTTCAGAGAAATATGCTTTTATGCTACATAAAAAAACTAGCCATGGCACTACTTTAAGAACAATACTCATAAAAGACCATGTTCTTCAGATCACTGCTACTCCAAAGATGGAAAGACTTTGTGAGGTTATTATTTTGATCACCTCCTCTTTACCTTGTTGAAGGAAGGATTCCCGCCTAGGGTCATGGAAAGGGCTGAACACCTAGCACGTTGGACAGATGAGATCAACAGCAGTTTACTAGTCAGTATCCTCACAGCCCAGGGGAAGAGGACAGCGCACACCACGCATGGCCACATGGGGGCTGCGCTCCATGACAAGCGGGGAACGGAGTGAAGGAGTAGGAGCCGTAGGAGGCAGGCACTGCAGCAGCCAGAGCGAGCGGTGCCCCTGGTCCTCCCGGGAGGATGTCACCAGCTTATCTGAGTATCACAAGCTGGCAGAGAACTGAAGCCCACTGTTCAGGAAGAAGTGGGAACTGTGCCTGGTCCCCACGCCAAGGAGCAGGGTGAGGAGGAGGAGCTTACACAGTTGGGTCATCTGACGCCCCCTCTTTTTCAGATGTCACGGCAACACGTAACACTGAACCTCAATTGTACGTCTTACAAACTTAAGTTGTTCAGTATATTGCACTTACGGGGACCAAAACTAAGATATATTTAGATTACAATTACACCCACAGAATAGGTAACAGTAATTACAATATCACACAGCACACATAAAAATTCTACCATGACCCACGTTAACTGGGAACGCTTCGGAATCACTCTAAAGAAAATGTTCTATGAACTCAGACGTCTCCAGCATCCATCCTTCTGTTCAGCAGGACGTAATAACTGCTAGAGCACCACCTACCAGCTGCAGCAACTGGGCAGCACAGAGGTGAACCTTCCAGCCTTGGGCACGACAGGATACTCCTTTCTGATTAGCTATTTCCTGCAGCATAGCTTTCTTCTCCTCTGGAATCATAAAAGAAAAAAAAAAGTATATTTCAATTTTTATAGAGCTAAAGTCATTTGTGTTCAAGCCACTACTTTATTAAGAATTTTACTTAAATATCTTTAAGTCAGTGAAAATACAGTCACAACATGAATAAAAGCTCTTTTTGTCCACACCAGAAGAATTCTTTAAAGACATACTCTGCTAATCTAGTGAATTCAAAAGAGAGTAAGTTAGTACTCTAAACTCTTAAATGAAGGAAACGGTCTTTAGTAGGTTGGAGCCTTGCTCATGTTGTGAAGCTTGCCAGCATGTGGAGAGTTTGGGCCTGAAGCTTAGAAGCTCCGTGGTGTAATCTACATCTTGGAGAAGTTACAGGGCTCCAACTTGAGTCACATTTAAATGTAGGTAGAAAAGTCCAGTAACCAGCACTGTAGTAAAATAAACATGAATTGTATCATTTGGACTGGGGAAAGAAACTAGGATTGAGGAGCACCTGTCAAAGGTGAGTTTAGCTGTATCTGTGAAGTTTTAATATCACTGTTTAACTAGGACTTAAAATGTAATTACATAGTACATGGATAATTAAAAAAGATTTTTTAAATTAAATAACTTATTTTATTATTTTAAAAATTAATCTTGAAAAAACCCTACCTATATGTTTGTCAAACTGATACAGTATACAATGCCAAGACCAAACTGGACTGTAAATGATGAACTTTGGGTGATACTTGTATGTCAGTTTAGGTTCGGCAGATGCGACAAATGCACCACTTTGTGGTGGTGTTGACGGTAGGGGAGGCTGTGCATGTTCGGGGCGGGGGGACATGTAAGATCTCTTTCGATATGGTTGTGAACCTGAAACTGACGAACTTTACTTCTCAGAGCAATTAAAAAAAAACTCTGTCTACTAGGCAAATATTAGCATGAATGGGATGAAAGAATTTTAACCTTTTTGAGAGAACTGTAGATTCACATACAGTTGTTGTAAGGAATAATACAGGGAGACCCCGTGTACTTTTTTTTTTTTTTTACATCTTTATTGGATTATAATTGCTTTCCAATGTTGTGGATCCTGCATACTCTTTATCCACTTTCCTCCAGTGGTAAGATCTTGCAAAACTACAGTCAATATCACAACCGTGACACTGACAGAGTCCACTGACCCTATTCAGATTTCACCAGTTTTAGATGGACATGTATATTTCATTACAAGCATTAAAAAAAACTTTTTAGTTTCACAGAAGTTGCAAAGATAGTCTACAGATATATCTGGTAAGGGACCTGTATCTAAAACATAGGAAGAATTCTTACCACTCAATGATAAAAAGACAAACCAATTAAAAAGGGCAAAGGATCCAAAAAGACATTTCTTCCAAAAAACATATACAAATGGCCAACATCACATGAAGATATTCAACACCATTAGGCATTAGGGAAATGTAAATCAAAACCACAGTGAAATACCACTTCCCACCCATTAGGATGCTGTAATAAAAAAAAGAGTAAGTGCTGGTGAGGATATGGAGAAATCAGAAGTATCATCATGCACTGCCGGTGGGAAAAATGTATTTACTTTGGAAAACAGTCTGGGAGTTGCTAAAATGTTAACTATAGTTACCAAATAACCCAGAAATTCTATTCCTATGTGTATGTCCAAGAGAAATGAAAACAGATGTTCCCACAAAAATGTAGATACATGGGGCTTCCCTGGTGGTGCAGTGGTTGAGAATCCGCCTGCCAATGCAGGGGACACGAGTTCGAGCCCTGGTCCGGGAAGATCCCACATGCTGCGGAGCAACTAAGCCCGTGCGCCACAACTACTGAGCCTGCGCTCTAGAGCCCACGAGCCACAACTACTGAGCCTGCACACCTAGAGCCCGTGCTCCACAACAAGAGAAGCCACCGCAATGAGAAGCCCGCGCATTGCAACAAAGAGGAGCCCCCACTTGCCGCAACTAGGGGAAGCCCACGCGCAGCAATGAAGACCCCACACAGCCAAAAATAAATAAAATAAATTTATAAAAACAATGTAGACACAAATGATCACAGCACCATTATTCATAATAACCAAGAAGTGGAAACAACCCAAATGCCCATCAAGTGATGAATGGATAAATAAAATGTGGTATATATCCATAAAATAGAATATTATTCGGCAGGAAAATGGAATGAAGTACTCAGACATGCTATGTGGATGAACCGTGAAAACATTACACTAAGTGGAATAAGCCTGTCACAGAAGACTGTATAATATATGATTCCATTCACAAGAAATGTCCAGCACTGGGAAATCTACAGAGATGAAAAGCAGATCAGAGGTTGCCCAGGGCTGGGGGTATAGGGAGGAGTGAAGATGGCAGGATTCGGAAGGATGGCTAAGGGTTGTGGAGTCTCTTATCGGGGTAATGAAAATGTTTTAGAACTCACCGTAGTGATGGACGTGCAACTGTGAACATACTAAAAATCACTGAATTGTACATTTTAATAGATGAATTGTATGCTACGTGAATTATAGTTCAATAAAGCTATTACTGGGGAAAAAAGATAGTAAAGAGAGGTCAGGTATTTCTCCTTCACCACTGTCTGCATCTTAATAACTGTAGTACAGTATCACACCTAGGAAACTGCCACTGATGTACAGTGAGTATATGCCATGACATCATTGTAGGTTTCTGTGACTGCCACCGCAATCGAGAGTCAGAACTATAACATCACCACAGAGATCTCTCCTGTGCCACACCTTTATGGTCACACCACCCCTGCCCCGTGATTAACCCCCAAATCCACTAATTTGTTCTCTAGCTCTATAATTTTGTCACTTAGAGATTGTTATATAGATAGCATCACATGATATGTCTTGTTTTTTTTCTTTTTGGTATGTGGCCTCCTAAGATTAGCTTTTTCCACTAAGCATAAGCACAATGCCCTTGAGATCCACCTAAGCTATTACATGATCAATAGTTCTTTCCTTTCCATTCCTGAGTAATATTCAACGGCACTACAGTTCGTTTAACCGTTTGATGTCATTTGTGTTGTTTCCAGATTTTGGCTCTTACCAAAAAGTTGCTATGAACACCTGTGTACAGATTCTTGTGTGAACACAGGTTTTCATTTTTCTGGGGTAAACACCCAGGAGTGCAACTGTTGGGTCATATGGTAAGTGTATGTTTGGTTTTTATAAAACTGCTAAACTTTTTTTTTTTCCGGAGTAGCTCAGCAATGTATAAGAGACAACTGACTTGTGATATGACAGTGTTCTTCTAAGCTGCTTCCCCAGTGAAACTGGGGGAAATTTTTAAATAAGGCTTTAAACCTCTGGGAAAGGTCCTAAGGGCAAAGAGCAAAGCAGAAACATCTACTCGAGCAAATCTACTAAAATGTGGAAAGAACAGGAAGTCTGTGGTATTTAAACCAAGACCGCTCCCTCCCTCCTCTCTCCAGCTGAGAGGCGGTGACTCCATCCCAGATCGCTGCAGCCCAGAACACAGAGCCCTCTCTCCGCCAGCCGCTAGGGAGATGGCTCCCCTCCCAGGAGGAGCGAGACATTCCTCATCCTGCTCCGTGCTCCCTGCTGCTGAGGCCAAGTCCCAGGCGAGTCTAACTGAAATGGGGGCTCCCTTCTTTTGCTCAACCCCACTTGTAGAATGGAGACTGTACCTTAGAAGTACAGTCTGAGAAGCCCTTCTCCTGGCTTGTGAAATGGTGGCGTCACATTAGGAGAGGCAAACCAAGCGGACGTACCCCAGGCTACTCACTCCTCTTCCCCTACCCTGAGTGTTCACCTCCTAGAACAAGGTGTTACTCGGAGAAAAGGCTGTCATTGTCCCACCCCCACCTCCAGAGCCCTAGGCTCAGAGATTCTGCCTGGAGGGAGAAACAGGCCATAGCACAGGAAGCTTCTGATCTCTTCCCAAAGGAGGTGGCTCCATTTTCAACAGAGTACGCAAGTTCAAGTGCTCCCCAAAGCAGTAAGTGTAGTGAAGGCAAGTAGGAGGAAACGTGCAGACCCAGTGAAAGACGCGGCCTAGACTGTGGGCTGACCAGTTTTCAGGGGAGAACAAAGAGTAAGACAGCTGGCAGGAGCTCTCCTGGGGCAGAACAAACATCAAACACTGACCTCAGAAACCATTCTGGCAAGGAGCTACAATACGACTGGATTAGTTTGCAGAGGAATTTGTGTTTACGGTCAAATTCCAGTACTGTGTTCTAGTAGATTAAATGGCAAGCAAGTAGTGGGGTTTATCAGCTGGATGTGGTCAGGGAAACAGTGGGGGAGAACCCTACTAATGCCATTGTCTTCCCAGGTGACTGTGGGCACCCAAAGCTGTGCCTCCCTAAGGAGTAACGTCAGAGGCTTAACACTTGGTGGTGTTGGCGGGGTGCAGGTGAATAGACTTCACTAAAAGAATCCAGCCGGTCGCTAAACAGATAAACAAGCAATTAGCAAATAACTATGGTGGGTCTTGGAGGAGATGAGGAGATCAGTACCAAGGGTTGTTACAATATAGTATCTAAAATGTCCAGTTTCTAACAAAAATTATGAGGCATGCAAAGAAACAGAAAAGTATGACCCATACACAGGGAAAAAGAAACAGGCACCAGAAACTGCTTGAGAGAGTGACCAGATGTCAGATTTATCAGAAAAAGGTTTCAAAGTAGCCGTTATGAATAAATTCACAGAATGAAAAGAAAGCCTAAGTGAAGAAGTAAAAGAAGGTATGATGAAAAAGAAGGTATGATGATCATGTCACATTAGAGTATCAGTAGAGAGATATAAATTATTTTTTAAGAAAAGAACCAAATGGAAATTCTGGAGTTAAAAAGTACAGTAAGCAAAATGTTAAAAATCTACTAGAGGGGCTCAACAGTAGATCTGAATTGGTACAAAAGAGAATTAGTAAAGTTGAAGACAGACCAACAGCCCTGAAGAACTGAAGGGAGAAAGAAATGAAGAAGAATGAACAGGGCCTCAAAGAAACATGAAACACCATTAAGAGCACCAAGACATGTATAAAGGAGTACCAAAAGGAAAAGAGAGAAAGGAGGAGAAATATTCAAAGAAAAAATGGCTGAAGACTTCTCACATTTACTGAAAACCAATAACCTATATATCCAGGAAGCTCAAGGAACACTAAGTATGATAAATGCAAAGATACAAATAGACATATTATAGTATTATAAAAATGTTGAAAGTCAAAGTTGAGAAAATCTTCAAAGGAGCAAGACAAAACATGATGCATCCTTTACAAGATAACCCCAATAAAATCAGCAGCTGACTTCTCTAGAGAAACAATGGAGGCTAGAAAGCAGTGGGATAACATTCAAAATGCTCAAAGGAATGTATGAGAGATCTAGTTTCTCTACATCCCCATTTGGCATTATCAGTATTTTTAATTTCAGTTATTTTGGCTGTGCTGCATGGCTTGTGGGATCTTAGTTCCCTGACCAGGGATTGAACCCTGGTCCCCGACAGTGAAAGCGCCAAGCCCTAATCACTGGACTGCCAGGGAATTCCCCAATTTCAGTTATTTTGATAGGCATCTCAATTTAAAGTTCCTCTAATGGCTAGGGATAAACGCTTTTTAAAAATTAAATTTTACTGCTTTCTGTTCCAGAATCCAGTCAAGATACCACAGTACATTTACTTGTCATGTCTCCTGAGACTCCTTCTGGCTTGATGGCTTCTCAGACTTCCCTTGCTTCTGATGACTTTGACAGTTTTAAAGAGTACTGGTTAACTATTTTGTAGGATGACCTTCTAGTTAATTTGTCTGATGTTTTTGTTAGGATTAGACAGTGGTTATAGATTTTTGAGAGGAGACATAGAGAAGTACCATTGTCATCACTGCCTGAGAAGGGTACGTATTATTACACGATTCATTACTATTGAAATTGACTTTGATCACCTGGCTGAGGTGATGTTTGTCACATGTCTCCACTGTAAAGAGAGACAGACACCCTCTTCCACACTGCACACTTTGGAACAAAGTCTCTACATAGCCCACACTTAAGGACTAGGATTTATATTCCCTTGGACATCTTCTCAGGTGCTTGCCATCCATGTATCCTCTTTGGTGAAATGGCTCTTCATGCCTTTGTTCATTTTCTAACTGGATTATTGTTTTTATTTACTGTTAAGTACTGAGAGTTCCTAATATATATCCTAGACATGAGTCCTTTATTAGAGATGTAGTTTGCTAATATTCCCTCCCAGTCTATAGCTTGTCTTTTCATCCTCCTAATAGGGTCTCTCACAGATTAAAAAAGGTTTTATGAAGTCCAATTTATTGATTGTTTTTCTTTTAGAGATGGTATTTTTGGTGTTATGTCTAAGAATTGTTCACCATGCCCTAGGTTTTGAAGACCTTCTCCTAGTTTTTTTTCCTAAAAGTTGTATAGTTTTACATTTAAATCTATTATCCATTTTGAGTTAATTTTTGCATGAAGTGTGAGGATTAGGTTGAGGTCGCCCCCGCCCCCACCAAACACATGGATGTCCAGCATTATTTGTTAAACAGACTCTCCTTCCTCCATTGAATTCCTTTTGCACTTTGGTCAAAAATCAGTTGGGCATATTTGTGTGAGTCTATTTCTGCATTTTTTATTCCATTCCCGTCATCAATACATCTATGCTTCTGCAAACACCATGCTGTTTTGAGTACTGAAGCTAAAGAAGATTTGGTAACAAGATTTCTGTTGTTTTTCAAGATTATTTTACCTATTCTAGTCCCTGTGCCTTTCCACATAATGTTTAGAACAAGCTTTACTAAGTTTACAAAAACCTCTGTGATTTTGGTAGAAATTGTAGTAAATGTATCAGTCAATCTAGGGAGAACTGACATCTTTTGAGTTTTTCTAATCATGAATGCTGTATGCCTCTTCATTTATTTAGATCTTCTTTCATTTCTTTCACCAGCATTTTTCTGTTTTCAGCAAACATGTCCTGTACATGTTTTGCTAGATTTGTACCTGAGTATATCACTTTGGGGGGGAATAATTCTAAATGGCATTATGCTTTCAATATGTTTCTACAACATTCCAGGTATCTAAAATTATAATTGATTTTTTTCATGCTGATATTGTAGCCTGTGACCTTGCTGAACTTATTTACTAGTTTCAGGGGTTTTTGGTAGAATCCTTGAGATTTTCTATGTAGACAATGATGTCATTTGCAAATAGACAGTTTTATTTATTCCTTTCCAACCTGTATAGCCTTCTATCTCTTTTTATTACTTTATGATGTGGCTAGAACTTCCAGTTCTATCCTAAGTAAGAGTGGTGACAGAAGACAGTCTTATCATTTTGCTAATCTCAGGTAGAAAGCATTCAGTCTTTACCATTAAGTATAATGTTAGCTCTAGTTTTTTTGTAGACTTTTATCAAGTTGAGGAAGTCTTCCTCCTTCTCTGTTTTTGAGTTTTTATCATGTAAACGTTTTGAATTTTGTCAAACAAATTTTCTGCATCAATCGATATGATCCTGTGATTTTTCTTTAGCTTCTGTTGTGGGTTGAATTATGTCCCCCCAAAAGATGTTTAAGTTCTAACCCTTGGTACTTGTGAACGTGCTCTTATTTGGAAGAGGGTCTTTGCAGATGTAATCAAGTTAGGAAGTCATACTGAACTAGGGTGGGCCCTAAATCCAAAGAGTCAAGAAACACAGGGAGGAATGCTCTGTTGGAGATGGGGGCAGAAATTGGAGTAATGCAGTAGCAGGCCGAAGAATAACTAGGGTTGCTGGCAACCACCAGAAGCTAAAAAGAGGCAAGGAAGGATTCTCTTCTACAGCCTTCAGAGAGGGCATGATCTGGCTGATACCTTGATTTTGGACTTCTGGCCTCCAGAACTATAAGAGAATATATTTGTTATTTTAGGCCATCCACCTTGTAGTACTTTGTTATGGCAGCCCTAGGAAATTAATATAGCCTGTTAAAAACAGTGAATTACACTGATCTTCAAATGCAGAACTAACCTAGCATAGCTGTAACAAATGCTACTTGATCAAGGTGTAAAATTCTACTTAGAACTTGCTGGATTCAATTTGCTAACATTTTGTTAAGAATTTTTACATCTATATTCATTAAGGAATATTGATATGTAGTTTTCTATATTTGTACTCTCCCTGTCTTGTTTCTGTATCAGGAAAATATTGGCTTCATAAAATGAAGTGTTCCCCCCTGTATTTAAAAGAGATTGTGGGAAATTGGTGTTGATTCCTCTTTAAACGTTTGGTAGGGCTTCCCTGGTGGCGCAGTGGTTGAGAGTCCGCCTGCCGATGCAGGGGACACAGGTTCATGCCCCGGTCCAGGAAGATCTCACATGCCACGGAGCGGCTAGGCCTGTGAGCCATGGCCGATGAGCCTGTGCGTCCAGAGCCTGTGCTCCGCAACGGGAGAGACCACAACAGTGAGAAGCCCGCGTACGGCAAAAATAAAAAAACAAAAACGTTTGGTAGAATTTCCCAGTAAAAGTATCTGAGCCTATAGATTCCCGTTTGGAAGCTTTTAAATTATGGATTCAACTTATTTAATGGTTATAAGACTATTCAGATTGCCTGTTTCTCACTGAGTTTTGGTAATATGTGGCTTTTAAGGAATTGGTCTAATTCATCCAAGCAGCTGACTTTATGAGCATAAAGTTGTTTGTAGTATTTCCTTATGCTTTTAATGGCTGCACAGTCTAAGTAATATCCTGTTTCCTTCTTTTTAAAATTTTTTTATTTCATATTGGAGTACAGTTGACTAACAATGTTGTTTCGGGAGTACAGGAAAGTGATTCAGTTATACATATACATGTATCTATTCTTTTTCAAATTCTTTTCCCATTTAGGTTGCTACAGAATACTAAGCAGACTTGCCTGTGCTATACAGTAGGTACTTGTTGGTTATCTATTTTAAATACAGCAGTGTGTACATGTCAATTCCAAGCTCCCAATCTATCCCTCCCCGCGACTCTTCCCTCCTGGTAACAGTAAGTTTGTTCTCTAAGTCTGTGAGTCTGTTTCTGTTTTGTAAAGAAGTTCATTTGTATGTTTTTTCCCCCACATATAAGCAGTATCATATGATATTTGTTTTTTTCTGTATGATGTACTTCACTTAGTACGATAATCTCCATCCATGTTGCTGCAAATAGCATTATTTCATTCTTTGTAATGGCTGGGTATTATTCTGTTGTATACATGTACCACACCTTCTTAAGCCATTCCTCTGTTGATGAGCACTATGGTTGCTTCCATGTCTTGGCTATTGTAAATACTGCTACAATGAACATCAGGGTGCATGTATCCTTTCGAACCATGTTTTTCTCCAATATATGCCCAGGAGTGGGACTGCTGGATCATATGGTACCTCTATTTTCAGTTTTTTAAGGAACCTCCATGCTGTTCTCCACAGTGGCTGTACTAATTCCCACTAATAGTGTAGGAGGATTCCCTTTTCTCCACACCCTTTCCAGCATTTATTGTTTGTAGATTTTTTGACAATGGCCATTCTGACTGGTGTGAGGTGGTATCTCATTGTAGTTTTGATTTGCATTTCTCTAATAATTAGTGAGGTTGAACATATTTTCATGTGCCTCTTGGCCATCTGTATGTCTTCTGTGCTGAAATGCCTATTTAGGTCTTTTGCTCATTTTTTGATTGGGTTGTTTGTTTTGATGATACTGAGCTGCATGAATTGTTGGTAAATTTTGGAGACTAATCCCTTGTGAGCTCCATCACTTGCAAATATTTTCTCCCATTCTGTGGGTTGTCTTCTTGTTTTGTTTATGGTTTCCTTTGCTGTACAAAGCTTCTGAGTTTAATCAGGTCCCATTTATTTATTTTTGTTTTTATTTCCATTACTCTGGGAGACGGATCAAAAAAGATACTGCTGCAATTTATGTCAGAGTGTTCTGCCTATGTTTTCCTCTAAGAGTTTTATAATGTCTGATCTTACATTTAGGTCTTTAATCCATTTTGAGTTTATTTTTGTGAATGGTGGTAAAGAATATTCTAATTTCATTTTCTGACATGTCGTTGTCCGGTTTTCCAGCACCACTTATTGAAGAGACTGTCTCTCCTCCACTGCCTCCTTTGTCATAGATTAATTGACCACAGGTGCATGGGTTTATTTCTGGGCTTCTTATCCTGTTCCATTGATGTGTATTTCTGTTTTTGTGCCAGTACCATACTGTTGTAATGACTATAGCTTTGTAGTATAGTCTGAAGTCAGGGAGCCTGATCCCTCCAGCTCCATTTTTCTTTCTCAAGACTGCTTTGGCTAATTCGGGGTCTTTCGTGTCTCCATACAAATTTTAAGACTGTAGATTGCCTTGGGTGGTAGAGTCATTTTGAGAATATTGATTCTTCCAATCTAAGAACACAGTATGTCTTTCCATGTGGTTGGGTCATCTTTGATTTCTTTCATCAGCATCTTAGAGTTTTTGGAGTACAGGTCTTTTGCCTCCTTAGGTAGGTTTATTCCTAGGTATTTTATTCTTTATGATGTGGTGGTAAATGGGATTGTTTCTTTAATTTCTCTTTCTGATCTTTTGTTGTTAGTGTATAGAAATGCAACAGATTTCTGTGTATTAATTTTGTATGCTGTAACTTTACTCAATTCACTGATGAGCTCTAGTAGTTTTCTGGTAGCATCTTTAGGATTTTCTATGTATAATAACATGTCATCTGCAAAAAGTGAGTTTTACTTCTTCTTTTCCAATTTGGATGCCTTTTTTTTTTTTCCTTCTCTGATTCCTGTGGTTAGGACTTCCAAATCTATGTTGAATAAAAGGAGCGAGAGTGGTCATCCTTGTCTTGCTCCTGACCCTCCAGGAAATGCTTTCAGCTTTTCACCGTTGAGTATGATGTTAGCTGTAGGTTTGTCATACACGGTCTTTAGTATATTGAGGTATGTTCCCTCTATGCCCACTTTCTGGAGAGTTTTTATCATAAATGGGTGTTGGATTTTGTCAAAAGCTTTTTCTGCACCTATTGAGATGATCATATAGGTTTTATTCTTCAATTATTTGTTAATATGGGGTATCACATGGATTGATTTGCAGATATTGAAAAATCCTTGCACCCTGGGATAAATCCCACTTGATCATGGTGTTATGACCCTTTTATTGTGTTACTGGATTCGGTTTGCTAGTATTTTGTTGAGAATTTTTGCGTCTATGTTCATCAGTGATATTGGCCTGTAACTTTCTTTTTTTGTGGTATCTTTGTCTAGTTTTGGTATCAGGGTGATGGTGGCCTCATAGAATGAGTTTGGGAGTATTCCTTCCTCTGCAATTTTTTGAAACAGTTTCAGAAGGACAGGTGTTAGTTCTTCTCTAAATGTTTGATAGAATTCAACTGTGAAGCCATCTGGTCCTGGACTTTTGTTGCTGGGAGTTTTTTAATCACAGTTTCGATTTCAGTACTTGTGATTGGTCTGTTCCTATTTTCTATTTTTTCCTGGTTCAGTCTTGGAAGATTGTACCTTTCTAAGGATTTGCCTTTCTTCCAGGTTGTCCATTTTATTGGCATATAGTTGCATGTAGTAGTCTCTTATGATCCTTTGTATTTCTGTGGTGTCAGTTGCAACTTCTCCTTTTTCATTTCTAATCTTACTGATTTGAGCCCTCTCCTTTTTTTTCTTGATGAGTCTGGCTAAAGGTTTATCAATTTTGTTTATCTTTTCAAAGAACCAGCTTTTATTTTTATTCATCTTTGCTGTTTTCTTCATCTCTCTTTATTTCTGCTCTGATCTTTATGATTTCTTCTAACTTTGGGTTTTGTTTTTCTTTCTCTAGTTGCTTTAGGTATAAGGTTAGATTGTTTATTTGAGATTTTTCTTGTTTCCTGAGCTAAGATTGTATTGCTATAAACTTCCCTCTTAGAACTTTTTTTTGATGCATCACATAGGTTTTGGATCATTGTGTTTTCATTTTCATTTGTCTCTAGGTGTTTTCTGTTTGCCTCTGATTTCTTCAGTGACCCATTGGTTGTTTAGTAGCATATTGTTTAGCCTCCACATGCTTGCGGTTTTTGCAGTTTTTTCTTGTAGTTGATTTCTAATCTCATAGCGTTGTGGTTGGAAAAGATGCTTGATATGATTTCAGTTTCTTAAATTTACTGAGGATTGATTTGTGACTCAAGATGTAATCTATCCTGGAGAATGTTCCATGTGCACTTGAGAAGAATATGTATTCTGCTGCTTTTGTATGGAATGCTCTGAAAATATCAATTAAGTCCATCTGGTCTAATGTGTCATTTAAGGCCTGTGTTTCCTTACTGATTTTCTGTCTGGATGATCTGTTCATTTTTGAAAGCAGGGTGTTACAAGTCCTCCAGTATTACTGTGTTACTGTCGATTTCTCCCTTTATAGCTGTTAATATTTGCCTTATATATTGAGGTGCTCCTATGTTGAGTGAATATCTATTTACAACTATTATATCTTCTTAGATTGATCCCTTGATCATTATGTAGTGTCCTTCTTTGTCTCTTGTAATAGTCTTTATTTTAAAGTCTATTTTGTCTGTTATGAATATTGCTACTCCAGCTTTCTCCTGATCTCCATTTGCATGGAATACCTTTTCCCATCTCTTCACTTTCATTCTGTATGTGTCTCTAGATCTGAAGTGGGTCTCTTGTAGACAGCATATATACAGGTCTTGTTTTTGTATCCATTCAGCCAGTCTATGTCTTTTGGTTAGAGCATTTAATCTGTTTACATTTAAGGTAATTATCGATATGTGTGTTCTTATTGCCATTTTGTTAACTATTTTGGATTTGTTATTGCAGGTGGTTTTTCTTCCCTTCCTCTTTGTTCTCTTGTGATTTGATGTTGTGTTTGGATTCCTTTTTTGTGTATCTATTGTAGATTTTCAGTTTGTGGTTACCATGAGGTTTTGATATAGCAGACTATATATAAATAAGATTATTTTAAGTTGCTGGTCTTTTAATTTCAAATGCATTTCCAACATCCTGCATTTGCGCTCTCCTTTTCTCACCATTTTGCTGGTTTTGATATCATATTGTGTGCAGATGATTTCCTACCTTTACTGTTTGTTTGCCTTTACTGGTGAGCTTTTCCAATTGTAATTTTCTTGTTTCTATAGTAGTTTTGGTTTTTTCTTTTTCACTTAGAGATGTTCCTTTAGACTTTGTTGCAAAGTTGGTCTGGTGGTGCTGAATTTTCTTAGCTTCTGCTTGTCTGTAAAGCTTTTGATTTCTCTGTCGAATCTGAATGAGAGCCTTGCTGGGTAGAGTAATCTTGGTTGTAGGTACTTCCCTTTCCTCACTGTAAATATATCTCACCACTCCCTTCTGGCCTGCGAAGTTTCTGCTAAAAAGTCAGTTGATAACTTCATGGGAGTTCCTTTGTATGTTACTTGTTGCTTTTCTGTTGTTGCTTTTAATATTTTTTTGTCTTTAATTTTTGTCAGTTTGATTACTATGTGTCTCAGTGTGTTCCTCCTTGGGTTTATCCTGCCTGGGATGCTCTGCGCTTCCTGGACTTGGTTGACTGTTTCCTTTCCCATATTAGAGAAGTTTTCAGCTATTATCTCTTCACATATTTTCTCAGGTTCTTTCTCTCTCCTCCTTCTGGGACCCCTATAATGCGAATGTTGGTGCATTTAATGTGGTCCCAGAGGTCTCTCAGACTGTCTTCATTTCTTTCCATTCTTTTTTCTTTATTCTGTTCTGTGGCAGTGCATTCCACCCTTCTGTCTTCCAGGTCACTGATCCGTTCTTCTGCCTCAGTTATTGTGCTATCGATTCCTTCTAGTGTAGTTTTCATTTCAGTTATTGTGTTGTTCATCTCTGTTTGTTTGTTCTTTAGTTCTTCTGGTTGTTTGTTAAACATTTCTTGCATCTTCTTGATCTCTGCCTCCATTCTTTTTCCAAGGTCTTGGATCACCTTTGCTATCATTATTTTGAATTCTTTTTCTGGTAGGTTGCCTATCTCTACTTCACTTAGTTGTTCTTCTGGGGTCTTTACCTTGTTCTTTCATCTGGGACATATACCTCTGCCGTTTCATTTTGTCTAATTTTCTGTGATTGTGGTTTCCATTCCGCAGGCTGCAGGATTGTAGTTCTTGCTTCTGCTGTCTGCCCTCTGGTGGATGAGGCTAGATTAGGCTTGTACAGGCTTCCTGATGTGAGGGACGGGTTCCTGCCCAGTGGTGGGTGGAGCTGGGTCTTGTTCCTCTGGTGGGCAGGGCCATGCTCAGGAAGACTTTAAGCTGCGTGTCTGCTGAGAGGTGGGGCTGTGTTCTGCCCTGTTGGTCGTTTGGCCTGAGGTGTTACAGCATGGAGCCTACAGGCTGTTGGGTGGGGCTAATGGTGGCCTCTGAGGGGGCTCATGCCAACGAGTACTCCCCAGAACTGCTGCTGCTGGTGTTATTGTCCCTGTAGTGAGCCACGGCCATCCCCCACCTCTGCAGCAGACCCTCCAATACTAGCAGGTAGGTCTGCCTGTCTCTTATGGGGTCACTGTTTTTACCCCTGGGTCCTGGTGCGCATGGAACCTTGTGTGCGCCCTCCAAGACTGGAGTTTCTGTTTCTCCCAGTCCTGTGGAATTTCTACAATCAAACCCTGCTGGCCTTCAAAGCCAGATTCTCTGGGGGCTCTTCCTTCTGTTGTCAGACTGCCAGGCTGGGAAACCTGATGTGGGGCTCAGGACTTTCACTCCTATGGGAGAACATCTGTGGTATAACTGTTTTCCAGTTTGTGAATTGCCCACCTGGCGGATATGGGATTTGATTTTATAGCGACTGTGCCCCTCTGACCATCTCATTGTGGCTTCTTCATCTTTGGCTGTAGGCTATCTTTTTCGGTAGGTTCTAGTGCTTTTTTTTGTTGTTGACAGTTGTTCAGCAGTTAGTTGTGGTTTTGGTGTTTTTTTAAGAAGGGTTGAGCTCACATCCTTGTACTCTGCCATCTTGAGCTAATCTCTGACAGAGAATATCATGTGTCAAGCGTTGTTTGTTGCCACGCTTGCATATGCAGTAAGTGTACGGTTGTTGTCTGCAGATGTTTGCAGTGCTGTCTCTCCTGTTTCCTTCTTCATATTCATGATTTATGTCCTCTCTCTTCTACCTTCTTCAGCCTTGCTAGAGATTTATTGATTTTTCTTTTAAAGAATTCGCTTTTTCATTTTATTATTTTCTGTTTTCAATTTCACTGATTTCTTTTTTCACTGTTTTCTTCCTTGTACCTGCTTTGAGTTTATGCTGTTCTTCTTTTTCTCATTTTTTGATGTAGAAACTGTGTTTGAGATATTTCCTCCTCTATTTTGATATAAACATTTAGTGCTATAGATTTTCCTGTTGGCACTGCTTTAGTTGCCTTCTACATACTTTGGTATGTTGTTCTTTTATTTTTATTCAGTTTTAAGTATTTTTAAAAACTTCCCTTTAGACTTCCTCTTTGACCCATTATTTAGAAGTGTGTTGCTTAATCCATGGCTTGGAGGTTTTATCTGTCACTGGTTTCTAGTTTGATTCCATTATGGTCAATGAAGATACTTTATATTTTTCTATATGATTTCAATTCTCCCCAATTCATTGAGGTTTATGATCCTAAATATGGTCTGTCTTTATATGTTCTGTGTGCACTTGAGAGAATATATATTCTGCTGCAGTTCAAGTGTCCTATAATGTCTACTAGATGTTGGTTCGTGGTGTTCACTTCTTGTATATCCTTGCTGATTTTCTGTCAAGTACTTCTATCAACTGCCGAGAAGAGGGTGTTGAAGGTCTAACTATGACTGCACGTTTGCCTACTACTCCTTTCAGCTGTTTTTGCTTCATATATTCTGAAGCTCTTGATTTTTGTTGCCTATATATTTTTAATCAGTATGTAATGCTTTTTTTCATTTCTAGTAATTTTCTTTCCTCTGAAGTCTACTTTTATTTGATATTACTATAACTACTCTTGTTTTTGGATTAGTTTTTGCATTGTACATATTTTTCCACCCTTTTACTGTCACTCTACTGACACACTGTATCTGAAGTTTCTTACAGACATAATATAGTTGGATCTTTTTTTTTAATCCTCTCTGCCCATCTGTGTTTTAATTGGTACTTTCAGACTATTTACATTTAATGTAATTACTGATATGTAAGGCTAAGTCTGCCATGTTATTATTTGTTTTCTGTTTGTTTTCTGTGCTTCTTATTCTCCTATTTCTCTTTTCTTTCCTCCCTGTGAATTACCTGTTTTTAGTACTCCATCTTTATTTCTTTGTAGGAATATGACTTTAAAGCTTAGGCAAAACAGTTCAATTAAAGTTTAATAGTCGAGAGACTTGGCACAAGGTGATTAATATGTACATATCCAAACAGAAGATTTAGGAATCATCAGTATTTTCAGCTGTCAAATAACCTTTCCTGAGATAGCTTTTGAAGAGTGAGCTCCAATGAGCAATAAGAATCTTTTATGGCTTAAAATGTTACCAGGGAAAACTGTAAATATTTTCCTGCTACGATATGGAATTCCTGTGGTGTGAAGAAATGTTTGGTGGCTCATATCCTGCTTCCACCAAAGGCCAACATTCTCTGATTTCTCTTTCGAAATCTCACCCTCTTTTCAATCCTCAGGGTGTACTTGTGAGGAAGAAAAGCTGGGCAGTGCAGCCACCTCTGTACTCCCATTCAGATAGTGAACTGTCAGGACCTTCACTCCTGCTGATAGGCATTAGTCAGTACCATCCAAATCAGACTCATCTTGAGGCTTCAAGGAAGCTTCCAAGTAAAGTTTATTTGAGGGAATGGGAAATATGACCAATTCTCTGAAAACTTACACTTCTCTGTGCAATGATTATATTTGAGATTAATGACACAAAGTCTATCCATAGAAATATTTGAAGATATTTGCAAAGTACTATCAGCCATTTTTATTATAAGTGGGTTTATGAGAATGTTATTCTCAAGTTCAAAACCACAAAAACATTCACTGAGTGCTTGCACTGGACCATTCCAAGAGCTTCACATATGTTGAACAAAAGGTCTTTTGGAAAATACACTTCCTGGAGCTTATCACACATGTATATCTGAGCATCCTGGAACTACTGTGGACCATGTCCAATAACAGTCTAGTATAGCTCTCCCTCAACTACTCTGAGGGCTAAAGAGGTCATCTGTGACCACTTGGGGAGATGGCAACACGTTGTCATTTATTCATTAGACTATGTTTCCAGTAAAGTACACATAAGCTTTCTGAGGGAAAGGATAATTTTCCAAATTTTATGCTCAACTGTATATTCTATCTAAGTTAAACAATAAAGTCTTGAGATTTTATAACAAAAACTTACGGTTCTTTTTGAAACTGGGAAACTGTGATTCTGTTTTTCTATTCTACTGTGATTTCAATATAGCTGAGTGAAAGACCCATTGCAAGTGTTAACACCAAACCTTTCTGGGGAAACTGACCTTTGACCCGGACGTCACTGTACCGCTGAAAGTGGTGGTATGCAGCTTTCCAGGGGTTCCGATAGTGACGGAGCAAAGTAATGGGAGGTCTTGGACGCACTGGGACATACCTCACACCTTCTTCATCTATTCAAGAGAAGAAAAAGAAGACATTAAAAAGCTTACTATCTATTTGCAACAATCTTCCGGGTATAATTCCTGCAGGTGAGCCGTAAGTGAAATCTGGCTACGGAAACAGCTGCAGGGATGGACCCCTGACTTAAGTGGGAAGCTTCTTGTGACAAAATTTAGCTCAAGTGAGCATTACCGATATACTCCTTGGGAGGAGACTTGCGCTTCTCTGCCTTCACCAGAAGACTCTTGGCAGTGGACTTCTCATCATCAGTGCTGTTTGTCTCCATCATATCCCCTTCTTCTGTTGAAATCACGTGCTGCTGCTTCCGAGGCTTTTTCCTTGGCGAAGCACCGGGTGGTAGGTCACTTGTAGGCATGGACAGGTTGTTAGCCAGCAATGCAAGAGACGGAGACACACTGTTGGTAGCCAGGGGGGGAACTGCTGTCATAGGAAAAAGGGTGCACACATGCATGAGAGCCCAAACACAGTGGAAAGTGTCACCTGATTTCCATCAATGAGAAAGATGAGAAAGACAGGAAAGAGAGCTAACGTTTACGGGGTCTTCCGACGTGCCCAGCACCATACGAAGCACTCCAACTGTGGCAGAGGCTGCCAACTGCTTTCTAATGCCTTACATCTTCACCTCCCTTAGCACAAGCACCCCTCACTTTGAAATGGGCACACTGTCACTTGGCTGGAAGACCATATTTACTAGTCTCCCTTACAGTTCATTGTGGCCTTTTGAAATAAAAATACAAGCGCTCTGTAGCACTTTTAAGAAATTTCCTTAAAAGAAAGAAGGCATGACCCACTCCTCGTCTTCTTCCTGTGACCCTGGAACTCAGATGGGATGGCTGGAGTTCCAGCAGCTATCTTGAATCAAGAGCATGAGGGTCAAATGCTAGGGGTGATAGGAGCCTGGATCCCTAATGATTTTATGGAGTCCACATACCATGCGTGGACTGTCTGCCTCAGGATTCGCTTCAAGGGAGACAATAAAACCTTACATGTTCAAGCCACTGTTTTTCAAGCCTTTGAGCATTGATTTCTAGGAGATAACCCATTAACTCATATAATCTTAAAAGTAATCTGAGTAAGTAGGCATTATATTATGCCCCAATTTAAAGATGAGAAAATGTGGCACAAATCACACAGGTAGGAAGTGGGACAGCTGGGAGCTGACTGAGGCAGCCTGGCTTCGGAGCCTGGACTATTTAACTATCACAGTCCACTGCCCCCAGACAAGCAGCATTCTTAGTACAATGTTAACATCATTTGTTTGGGCTTGTATGGATCATGTATCTGTGGACGTGCAAATCATGAGAAAACTTCACCTCAACTCTTCTATACCATATATCCTTGGCCTATCCTTTCCCTCCACCTTTCCTCAGCCACCCACTCCCAACAGTCATACCCTTCACTCTGTCATCACATCTCAATTTCTAGCATCTGACTTTCCAGCCCAAAGATAGACCAACTATCTTTCTAGGTCACTTCTCTTAGTAACTTGCCTCCAACAATTCCTAGACCCTATTAGGAACAACTATCCATTAATCATACCACTTATTTGCTGTCATTCATCCCTGAAATGTCCACTCTCTCCTCTCACTGGGTTTTAATTCTCCCATCCATTTTATTCACCTTATTCATTTATTGTCCTTTCTTTGGCTTCACTGTACTCACTGAGCAAAAAGCACAACAGGTTAAATCCAACTCTCCAACTAGTTTGCACCTGTGCAGCTGCGTGTAGCCAGAGAAGAACACACAGCAACAGGCACAGGTGTCCTGTTAGCATGCTTGCTGACCTCGAGCAGGCCCTTGCTGCTGGACGATCCTCCCGCATCTCCCAAGTCCATTCACCCTCAACACCTCCTATAGCACCCTTACCCTCAGCTATGACCCTGCTTTCTATCTTACTGGAAAATATAGAAATAATCAGAAGGAAATGTCCATAATTCCCACCAGCTATACCCACTTACATGCATTGTGACCAGGCACTTCCTTTCTCTCTGTGACTTCAGCAGACAAGATTCCTTCACATACACAATAGGTCCCACCCACTCTCACCTCCTCAGACTTCGCTCCAGGAATTCATCTCTTTTTCCTGTATCATCACTTTTTTTCCCCTACTGGATCACTCCCATTAACATACAAAACTCATTTGTCCTGTCTTAAAAATAACTTCCTCTTGGCATCATCTCTCTTCAGATATGGCCCTTCTTTTTTCTAGCGCTTTGTAACAAACTTCTCAAGTGTTGTTTATACTCACTGTCTCTCAGTTATTTCCCAGCTTCCTCTTGAACCCACTCCCCGTCATGCTGTGGCCAATATCATTACGTGGAAACCGCTCTTCTCCACATCTGCATGACCTTCATACTGCTAAAGCCAACGGTCCTGCTCAGTCTTACGTTACGTGATCTCTCATCAGTCATGATCCTTGTCCTGGCTTTCTAGGACATCGTACTCCACGCTTTACCCCTATCACTCTGGCCCCTCCACTTGGTCTCCTTTGCTAGCTTCAGCCTCCTCTCCCTCCTCAAAATGGTGCAGTGCCCCAGGGCTCACTTCACAACTGCTTCTGTTTTTTATCGTGCTCATTCCTCAGATGATCTTATCCACTGAGGTCTAACTTAATGGATAAGATTAAAAACTAAGTCCTAACCTCTCCCTACACAATGGAGACCCCCTGCACCCTCCCCGACCTCAGCTGCCAGCAACTCTATGCTTCCATACACTAAGCCCAAAAACTTTATAGTTGCCTGATGCCGTTCCTCACACACAACATTCCATCTTAATAAAGAAGTCCTCTCAGTTCTACTTCAATAATATATCTCGACTCTCACCCCTTCATAGTACTGGTACTGCTACTACCCTGGCTGAAACCTTCACTGGCCCCTGCAATTAATGCAGCAGCCTCTAAACACATCTCCCTAATTCCACCCTTGTTCCCAGTCTTTTTCCCACAGAGCAGCCAGAGTGGTCTGCTAAAAATGGAAGTGAGCTCAAGTCTCTCTTCTGCTCGGAACCCTCTAATAGCTCCCACCTCCCTCAGCAAAGCCAAAGGCCTTACAGTGGCCCACAGGCTCTCACAGTCTTGACCCTGTTCCTCTGACCTTGTCTATCCCGCTCCCCTCATTTACTGAGCTCCATCTACTGTTGCCTCCACTATTCTTTAAGCACACCAGGCTTTTACGTTTACCTCTCTCTTGGTCTGAAATGATCTTTTTCCAGATAGCCTCATGGCCAGCATTTCACCTCTTTAATGTCTCTGCTCAAAGATCATTTCCTCAGTAAGGCCTTTCCTGTAAAATATTCTTAAAAATCACAGCTCCAGCCCTAACTTTCCCTTATATTTTGTCTCTACTTCATTTTACCGTCTGTCGCCCTTGCTAGAAGGTAAGCTCCAAGAGGATGGAGTTGTGCTTGTTTTGTACAAGACTGTATCATCAGTGCCTGGTGAGGAGCCCTACAGGACAAAGGCCGGTGCAGAGCCCTGCAGTTTGAGGAAGGACTACTGCCAACTTCCTAGTACCGCGAGGTTAAGAGGAAGTATCCAGAACACTGAAAGACCAGATGAACAGCAAAAGTGAGACCATTTCCTTTCCCCTCCAGGGTTATCCACAGTACCTTTCAATGGAAGTGCTGAGGCTAAATATGGGTGCCATAGAAGGATATTTCCTGGCATAATAAAATGAAAATAAATAAGCAAATAAATACACAGCAGGTTTAAAAACCGTAAACACAGCATGACCACACCTCATAACTGAACAGACGGCATGGGAGATGGGGACCTTCATGCCGAAATGGAAAGAGGGTAATACTGGGTAACTATGGCACAAACTGACTTGTTTTCCACTTTAGCTTTGTCTGTATTTTATAAATTTCATACACTGAATGTTACTTTTGTAGTCAGGAAAAGTAAGATTCCACGTTAAGTTATTAAAGTAACAGAAAACCAAACAAACAAAAAGAAAACCTTTAAAGTGAACTGCCTTTTACAAACTAGAAGTTTAGAGTTGAGAAGAGGGAGGGGGTAATGGTAGTTTTGAGATTTTACTAATCACAAATATATTTATCAAGAGACTACTTTCTACAACACAAATCTTACTTTATTGCATACACAAGGCAACAAAAATTGGCAGGGAACACACTGTAAACTAATCAGCACTTAGCTGTGATTGTATTGTGAACCCCTTTTACATGGCAATATTTTCTTAATGAATACAAGAAGCTATGTTCAAAGATATTCTTGGGGAAATAATCTTTTTCAAGATTTTGGTGAGAAAATTAACTACAAAAGGGTAGCAATATGGTTTTCGTTTTCAAAAGGAGCGTAATGTTTTCTTCTATTTATTAATAACTAATGAAATACAAATTTCAAAAGGGCATCAAGGCATCAGGCTTCCTGGCTGAGGGTCACACAAGAGTTTGGACTCTGAGGAGAGTTAGGAAAAGGCGAAGAAGCAACTGCCAGCAAAGAGTATACTGTGAATGAACTTACCAGAAACTGGCCTCATGATGTCCACTGGTTCCACTTCTTCTTTAACTTTTATCTCAGGTACAGGAGGGCCCAAAACGGAGGAGAGACTGCTGCCCACAGCCACTGGCGGTGGAGGGGCAGTGGCAATGGTGGTGATGGGTGGAGTGACGGGAACTGCTCCAGGAATGGTTGGAAGGGCAACCGCTGGTTGTGACGGGGGGCTAGCTGCTGCAATCATAGTTGGAATGGCTGGTGGAGGCTGCTGAGCGGTGGGTGGGACTGCAACGGTGGGCTGATCATTATTTTGATTGGACGTGGTCTCCATAGACACAGTGACTGGAGTGGCCATCGATACGTGGATCTCTGACTTGGGTTTGGCACTGAAACACAAAAGCAAAGATGATGTAGCAAACACAGAAAATTGCCTTAACCTGCATCATCTCAGAAGGTGAATATTTGTCCAATTCTTTTTGTACAACACACAGCACAACTAAAACTCTATTCCTTGATTTTAAAAGTTGAACTTTAGGGTAACTTTTAAAGGGAATTCAAGTTTCAGAACCATCCCCATCGTTTTTATAGGCAGTAATAAAATTAATTTAGAAAACAAAGAACATTTTAAAGAAATCAAAGTCACATCACTGAAAGACAACCAATTTTCATTACATTAGTGTATTTTTCCCTCCAAGAATTCATTACTGCATATGTTGCCTTAGGAGGTTTATTTTTTAATAACAACTATACTCACACTTCACATGTCATTTGTAAACCTACTTCTTATAAAACAGGAAACTCATGCACATGGAAGAGATCGAAAAGAATACAAATTGAGAATAACTTCCCTCCACTTCGAACACCCAGCCCTCTACCCAGGGTCACCACAACATTCCAGTATGTTTTACCAGAAATACTCCAGACATCTAAAGTAACTACAAATACAGTCTTAAAAAAATGTATATTCTATTTTTTTCAGTTTTATAAGAAGTCATCGATGTCATTACAAATTCTTCTCAAACACTTTTTTAAGTAAAATATTTCATTTGAGAGCTGTAAAGCTTTACTGATTTATATTACTACTGCTGAAAATTCAGAATATCAAAAGCAACACAAGACAATACCCCTCAAGTTCAAGGCCCCAAGCAACAGGACTTATATAGGCAAAAAATTCAATATTGACCAAAACCTCACACCATATACAAAAATGAACTAAACAAGGATCATAAATCTAAACGTAAAAATGTAAAACTATAAAACTTTTATGACTGGAGTTCTTAGACATGATACCAAAAGCACAAAAAACTGATAAATCGGGCTTCATCAAAATTAAAAACTTTTGCTTTGCTAAAGACCATTTCAAGAGATTGAAAAGACAAGGCAGAGGCTGAACAATGTATCTGCAAAGCACATACTGCGTATATCTGAGAATATTATGCTAAGTAAAATAAGCCAATCACAAAAATACAGTCGGCCCTCTATACCCACAGGCTCCACATCTGCAGATTCAACGAGCAGTGAATGGAAAATATTTAGGGACAAAAAAATTCCAGAAAGTTCCAAAAAGCAAAACTTGAACCTGGTGCATACTGGCTACTATTTACACAGCATTTACATTGTATTAGGTTTATAAGTAATCTGGAGATGTGTAGGTTACATGAAAATACTATGCCATTTTATATAAGGGACTTGAACTTCCATGATTTTGATATATGCAGGGGCGCAGGTCATGGAACCAATGCTCCGAGAGGGTACCGAGGGGTGACCGTACTGTAGGACTCCATTTATATGCGCTACCTAGAGTAGTCAAATTCACTGAAAAAGAAAGCAGAATGGTGGTTTCCAGGGGTTGAAATGAGAGACAATGGGGAGTTGCTGTAAAACGGGTATACAGCTGCAGTTTTGCAAGATGAAAAATATCTGGAGATTGGTTGCACAGCACCGGGAACATGCTTAATACCGCTGAAATATACACTTAAGATGGTTAAAAAAAACAAAACACATATCTAAAAAAGGAGTTATATTTAGAAAATATAAAGAAGTCTGTAAACTCAACACTAAGAAAACAAATAATCCCATTAAAAATGGGCACAACCCATGAATAATGAACAATTTGCTAAAGAAAATATTCAGAAGGCTAATAAGCACACAAGAAATGTTCAACACTATTAGCCATTAGACATGCAAAGAAAGCTTCGATGATACACGACCACACACGTATCAGAATGGTGAAAATATAATACCCTATAATACCAAGTGCAGGAAAGAATGTGGAGCAACTATTTCTACAAAAAACCTTCTAGGGCTTCCCTGGTGGTGCAGAGGGTGAGAATCCGCCTGCCAGTGCAGGGGACATGGGTTCGAGCCCTGGGCCGGGAAGATCCCACATGCCACGGAGCAACTAAGCCCGTGCACCATAACTACTGAGCCTGTGCTCTAGAACCTACGAACCACAGCAACTGAACCCACATGCCACAACTACTGAAGCCCGCGTGCCTAGAGCCTGGGCTCCACAACAAGAGAAGCCATCTCAATGAGAAACCTCCGCACCGCAACGAAGAGCAGCCCCCACTCGTCGCAGCTAGAGAAAGCCTGCACGCAGCAACGAAGACCCAACACAGCCAAAAATAAATAAATAAATAAATAAAAATTAAAAAAAACCCAAAAAACAAACAAACAAAAACCTGCTAACACTAATAAATGAGTTTAGCAAGGTTGTATAATAAAAGGATCTCCTATGTTGCAGGTATGAATTTTAAATGGTCCAGTTACCCTGGAAAACAGTTTGGAGGTTTCTTATAAAACTAAAAATATACATGTACAATGCAACTCAGCAACTGCACTCTTGGGATTTTTATCCTACAGAAATGAAAATGGGTGGAAAATGTGTGTCTACCCAGAGCACTGTACATGAATGTTTACAGCAGCTTTATTTGTAATAGCCCCAAACTAGAAACAACCCCAATGTACTTCAATGAGTGAACAGATAAACAGATTGTGCTACATCCATATGATAAAACAGTGCTCAACCAAAACAGAACGACTACAATGCTACAACTTGGATGACTCTCAAAAGTACTATGCCAAGTGAAAATAAGCTATATAATTATATATATAATTATGCGATTCCATTTACATAAAACTCTCAAAATGACAAAATTATAGTGATGAAGAACAGCTGAATGGCAAGGAGTTAGGGTTGGGGGAAGGGTGTGACTGTAAATGAGGGAATGTCTTTGTTGCAATGAAACAGTTCCATATTCTGATTATAACAGTGGTTATACAAATCTACTGATGTGATAAAATTTCAAAGTAGTATACACCAAAGGAAAAAAAGTACATTATAAAAATTGGTGATATTCTAATGAGGTCTGTAGTTAAGTCAACAGTATTGTACCAATGCCAGTCTTTTCATTTAAAAAATGTACTAGAGTCATGTAAGATGTAACGATTTGGGGAAGCTGGAAAAAGGGTACATGGGAAATTTCTGTGCTACTTTTGCAACTTTTTGTGAGTCTTAAATTATTTCAAGATAAGCATTTAAAAAAATAAGGGTGGTGTAGACGTAAGGATTGTTCTGGAATTAAAGACAATTAAAAGATAAAATAGGGCTTCCCTGGTGGCACAGTGGTGAAGAATCCGCCTGCCAATGCAGGAGACACGGGTTCGAGCCCTGGTCTGGAAGATCCCACATGTTGCAGAGCAACTAAGCCTGTGCGCCACAACTATTGAGCCTGCGCTCTAGAGCCCGTGAGGCACAACTACTGAAGCCCACGTGCCTAGAGCCCATGTTCCGCAACAAGAGAAGCCACCACAATGAGAAGCCTGTACACTGCAACAAAGAGTAGCCCTCGCTCGCTGCAACTAGAGAAAGCCCATGCACAGCAACGAAGACCCAACGCAGCCAAAAAAAAAAAAAAAAAAAAAAAAAGAGAGAGAGATAAAATAACCAGAGACATCAGCAAAAATATATGAGACTTAGGATCTCTGAAAATCCCCTTTCATAAAAGCAACAAAAAACTGGCAAAAAAAAAAAAAAAAAAAAGAAAGTCAGAAACAACTTTTTCAGAACTCTAGAAATTAACCAAAGGCTTTGAACAATCTGGCAAAGCTATTCAAGAAAACAGGCTGAATCTTGGTAAGAACAGTAAACTTTGTGGCGTTTTAACTTGCACTGTTTCCATTTCCAGCTCCACAGTAGACATATCAGCCAACAGCCCACACTGACAGTGAAAACCAGCAGCCTTGCAGCTACCAGAGGGGTCAGAGCCACGACAAACGCTCTTTACCAAAGAATTACCATTATATGACCTGTCTGCTCGTTCCCATTTGCAAGGCTGTCTTATTTGACTTGACTTAGAGTTTGTCAGTGCAAATGACCTTTTCCCAAGGTGTGTTTTTGGAAAATATTAGAGGCAATCGATCAGTTTCCCAGCTGACTGAGAGGATGATAACAGTTGAGGCAAACAATAAGCTACCCAAAAAACGTGAAAGGAAAAGCTGGAGAATGAAATATCCATAAGAGATTTGAACAGCTCTGACATATTTCTGGCAGTCTAGGAAGCAACACATACATGTAGGGCTGTGTGCAAACCCAGGGCTAAGCACACGCCCGGGGAAGAACTGAGAAGGCCCTAAGTCTCACCTCTGGCTGACTGTGAGGCTCTGTGCAAGCAGGAAGAGAGGGCTCAGGCAGAGCTGTCAACTGCCAGCCTAAGTGTTGAGAGGGTGCCCAAGACACACACAGAGCTCTCTGGCAAACACACGGAGACTTATTTGTTCCAGGCATTAAAGAAAATCTGGTCTTTCATTAGCTGACTACAAAGTTAACCAAGTAGATTTCAGTGGCTGCGTTAGACAAAGATATATATTTTATTATTATTATTATTTTTTGCGGTACGCGGGCCTCTCACTGCTGTGGCCTCTCCCGTTGCGGAGCACAGGCTCCAGACGCGCAGGCCCAGTGGCCATGGCCCACGGGCCCAGCCGCTCCGCGGCACGCGGGATCTTCCCAGACTGGGGCACGAACCCGCATCCCCTGCATCGGCAGGCGGACCCTCAACCACTGCACCACCAGGGAAGCCCAAAGATATAGATTTTAAAGAATTAGTTCAGAAAAGTCACTATACAACTACAAGGAATAGCAACAAACCTGGGGAGGGGTGGGAGTCTGATGTTCAGAGTTGCCACATTATATTGGTTGCCTAAAGAGCAACCAATGCAGACTGGAGGGATGTTACCAAGAACAAATGACACCGAGATCTATAGGTCCACCTTTATTCAGAGCTTTTCTATAGGTTTGGTGGAGAGTTTGAGGATGAACTAGTGACTGGCAGGGAAAATCTAAGCAAACATGAATAGTAGCCTTGTAGTATTGTACTATGTGACTTCTTTTAAAATTCAATTTTTATATCTATTTCGTTAGCGTCTGGATTTACTTTCTAAACCTGTTTTCTAATATTTCAACTTTTCTTAATGTTTTGTTTTGAATTAGCATTCACGTTTCAAAAGATGTATTGAGAAGTCTCCTTCCTCTAACCTACCCACTACCATCTCTACACAACACCACTCTATTTCAGTACTTCATTGAATCTAAGTTGCCAACACTATACAATACACCAATATTTTGTGAACAACTTAAAAATAAATTATTTAATGATAGGATATTAACACGCAGTCAATTTAAAGTTATATATTGATTTCAGAGACGTTGACATGTATATGTTTGATCTTACTTGTATCACGGAGTGTTCTGTATGGTTTTTGTTTCTTTTAAAATTTTTGTTCACTTTTTTCATTTCTATCCTCTATGCCTACACTGTTTTCTGTTTCAACTGTACTTCATTCTGTGATGGTTTCTTCTAGATCTTTACTGAATTCTGTCCACTCATGTATCATCTCTTTATGTTTTCTCATTTATTCTTGGGAGTCTTCGTATTTCATCCTCGTGTTCTGTTTCATAAAAGTGGTGGCTATTTCGTTCAGTAATTTCTATTCACAGTCAAATATTCTGTTATAAATTTCATCTGTCCCCTGTAAATGTTTTTCTGGTGAGTGTTCTCAGTGAACAAACTAGTATACTGTGTTGCTTTTTTCCTACTTTTTAAACTTATTTTCCCATCAATCCTTCTGTTATTACTCGTCGGTAAATGAGTTGGGATATTCCAAGAAACAGCCAATTACGTGAGACTCCTTGGGCGTGGGAGGATAGGAAAACTGCTCTTTCAGCTGGTTGTTTTTCAAAATCCAAATACTCTCTTCGTTCAGGTGCCACAGAAACAGACTGCCAACTGCAGAAAAAGGCCAGCCTGGGTGCCTGTGTGGGGCCCACAGCACAGCTTCTCTGAACCATACTAAGCCCAGGAGAGAGTCTACAACAGCCCCTCCTCACCCAAGTTTCTGCACGTTTTGCTCACAAGGGATAAACTTCTGTATTGATACATCACAGTGCGCTCTTCACCTTCATGAGCTACTTTTTTTCTACCACTTTAAAAGTAACTCCATATGCCACTTTGTTTAAAAAAAAAATCTTAAACAACTGAAAATAAGTGTATTACGTTTGCAAAATTTAATATCTGGTGTTGGCAAGAATGTGCAGGAAATGGGAACACATATCTTGTAAGCAGGTAAAAAGGTAGAGTGATTGGAAATCATAATTTAAACTGCACGTTTACTTTGACCCATCAATGCTACTTCCAGAAATCTATCCCTGAGAAATGTTTGCAACAAGGCTCAATGATAGATAATGAGATTCACTGTAGTAATGTTTATTATAGTGATAAATGGAAATAACTTAAATGTTCATTAACTGAGGACTCAATTATGGCACCAGCCTATCTGGGAACATCACACAGAACAGGAATACAGTCTCCTTTCCTGGTTTTGTTCTTTCCTGACCTCTAAAGATGGTTATGTCCTAAGTAAGGTGTGGTCCTTGTACCACTTCTCTATTTACACTCACTGTCAATGGGAGCCTTTCCACTCTCATGGTGTTAAAGCATACATACAACGTACCTTAGAGATGATGCAGGCGTGGCTCCAGACCACTGCAATAAAATGAATATCGCAATAAAGCGAGTCACACACATTTTTTGGTTGCTCAGTGCATGTAAAAGTTATGTTTACACTATATTATAGTCTATTAAGTGTGCAACAGCATTATGCCTAAAAAAACACAATATACATGCCTTAATTGTAAAAAATACTTTTTTTGCTATAAAAAGCTAACCATCCATCATCTGAGCCTTCAGGGAATCACAGCAGTGACATCAGAAATCACTGATTATAGATCACTATAGCAGATATAACAATAACGAAAAGGTTTGAAATACAGTGAGAATTACCAAAATGTGACAGAGACACAAAGTGAGCAAATGCTGAAAAAAAAAAAAGGCACTGATAGAGTTGCTGGATGTAGTGTTGCCAAAACCCTGCAATTTGTAAAAAATGCAGTATCTGTGAAGTGCCATAAAACAAGGTATGCCGGTACCTGCTTTAATTCCCAAATCTTAATCATCAGCATGGACCTCTATCTTCAATTCCAGAATTGTATATACTTCAGAAATATACATCCAGCTATGCACGTGACATCTCCACTTGGGTGTGTTTAACCACTTGGATATCTCAAAATAAAATATCTAAAAGTAAACTCCTGATTTCCCCTTGCTATTTCTCACTTCAGAAAGGGTAAATAATTCCTTATCTGTAGTTGCTCAGGCAAAAACTGGGAGCTATCACTGCCTCCTTCCCTTTCTCTCCACTCAGAAAATTCTGAGAGCTGTACCGTCAATACATACTGAGAATCTGAACTCTTCTGAAGACTTTTACTACCTCCATGCTGGTCCAAGCCATTAAGAGAGTCTAAGGTTTTATCATCTCTTACTTGGTCTCACTGCTTCCACTCTTGTCTTCTTGCAGTTGATCTCAGCACAGCAGCCAGAGCAATCCTTTTAGAAATAAGTCAACTTATGTCACTCCTATGCCTTAGCCCTCTGATGGCACTCCTGTCTCACTCAAAATAAAATCCGAAAGATTCTGAATGGCCCGCAAAGCCCTGTGTACATAATCTGGCTCTCACTGTTATCTCTGAACCATTTTGTACAACCCTGCCCCGCATTCTAGGCTGCTCTCCCTTGCTGCTCCTTGTTTATTCTTAATATACAGACAGTGCTTACTTCGCACAACACTGATATGTGTGACCTTCACATACATACGTGGAACTGTATTCCCCCAGCCCCCCACCAACACTGTTTGAATTTCAGTTTCTACAGTATAATTATTAACTGTGAGCAACGTCATAAAGGGCAATCTTTGCTACGAGCTCTTCAGTCCACAAATCACTCTGTAACTTACAGACATGCACATCGCACATCACTTCTTTTGAAGTATGTCGTTGACTGGTTGGTGACTGCACATCTACTGCTCAGTTCATGCAGACAGCAAAGTGTGTAGTTGTGCTGTCTAGTTTCCTAGTGATAAACCCAGGTGAAATTTTACAAAAATGAACGACTGCAAGAGAACTGGCCAACAGCGATGAAAATGCAGAAAAAAATGTGATAAATCTAGAAGTAAAATGGGATGTGATTAGAAGATCTGAAAATGGCAACAGCAAAGATAACTTAGGATGAGACCCAGGCTTGTACGAAGCTATGGCATGGACCACACTGAGAAAGTCCAATGAATATAAAAAAGGTGGTAAAGTCATTTTACTGTAAGCCACTATAGTGAAACGGAGTATTTACTTCCATTTTGGATTGAAGACTGTAAAAAAACCCCACAACAACCCAATCATTCAGACCAAAGTGTTGAATTAACTGCCACACTGAAGGAAGATGGAAATTACAAGGAGGATTAAAAAAACCAAAAAACCAAAGCCTTTTACAGCCAATAAAGGCTGGATTCATTTTTTCAATAGTCAGCATTAATTTGATTAATGTAAGCTATCTGGTGAAGCTGCTAGCAAAGATAAAGATGCTGCTGTGGAATGTGCACCCAGATTCCAAGGATTAGTTAAGGCAGATGGTTTGATAAAAGGATAAAGATGTCCCTGGAAGTGATGCTGGCAACAACCTCACATTAAAGGAACTTCTGGAAATAATTTACAACACTGAAAAGACAAAGGATAGGGACTTCCCTGGTGGCGCAGTGGTTAAGAATCCACCTGCCAATGCAGGGGTCAAGGGTTTGAGCCCTGGTCCGGCAAGATCCCACAGGCCGCGGAGCAATTAAGCCCATGCACCACAACTACTGAGTCCCGTGTGCCACAGCTACTGAAGCCCGTGCACCTAGAGTCCATGCTCCACAACGAGAGAAGCCACTGCAATGAGAAACCCGCGCACCACAATGAAGAGTAGCCCCCACTCGCCGCAACTACAGAAAGCCTGCGCACAGCTACGAAGACCCAACACAGCCCAAATAAATAAATAAGTAAGTAAGTAAGTAAGTAAGTAAGTAAGTAAGTAAGTAAGTAAATAAGTAAGTTCTTTAAAAAAAAAATCTGCCTGCCAATGCTGGGGACACGGGTTTGATCCTTGGTCCGGGAAGATCCCACGTGTCGTGGAGCAACTAAGCCCATGTGCCACAACTACTGAGCCCACGTGTCACAACTACTGAAGCCTGCCCTCATAGTAACGAAGACCCAATGCAGCCAAAAGAAAAAAAAGACAGGATAAAATGTCAGGGCAGACCCAAACTTAGAAAGGAGTATGACAATTCACCAAAGCTTAGAAGGAGTCTTGCTCTGTTTCATAAGTTATTCAATATGAATAAGGGAAGCATTGTTCCAACTACAATCGTCCCTTAATACCCACCCCCGCGGATACCAAAATCCATGGATACCTGTGGACGCTCGAGATGTGTAACCCTCAGATACAGAGGGCCAACTGTACTCTTGATTAGCTTTTATTTCTTTCTTTTTTTTTTTTTTTTGGCTATGCTGCACAGCTTGTGGGATCTCAGTTCCCAACCAGGGTTTGAACCTGGGCCCTCAGCAGTGAAAGCATGGAGCCCTAACCCCTGGACTGTCAGGGAATTCCCATTTGATTAGCTTTTAGAAAGAAATAAAACACTTTAATTCTCAGCACTTCTGATGTTCAAATTACAGCGTACTAATAAGTAAATTTTAGTTTTACTATGTTTTTCATTTCCCTATATATTTTAACTGACAGTTAAGAGAATTTTTGATACTTTCACAAATGTTTTTAAGGTCACAGAACAATTATAAATAATCATGCACAGTTTCCGTTTACGTGGTTATTGTACATTCCTGCGCTAATGTACAAAGTGGTGACTGCAAATACTCCTACCTCAAAGTCTTAGTCCCTGCTCTTTCCTCTGCCTGACACAGTCTGACATCAGGGAGCATGTGGCTTATTCCTCCATGCTCTTAGAGCCTCTGCTCAGAGAGGCCTTTCTGTAAGTCATCACCCCTTCCTCCCATCACTTATATTCCGTTTACACTGTTTTCTTTTTCTTCACATATTTATTATTTCTCTACACTCTCTAGACAGTAAGCTTAAGGAGAATGGACACTTTATTTCAGTCACTCTTACATCCCCAGATTCTAAAATGATACTTGGCACACACATGGCATTCATAAATTTTTTTTTAAGTTTTATGAATAAGGAGATCTAAATACATTAACATGGTAAGCTATTACAGACATAAGTATAAAATGCAGTATATAAAACAATCAACAAAATCCTGTTTTTAAGAATCTATCAACCTATCTACACGTGTATATAGAAAAAGACGTGGAAAGATGCTTAACAAAACTTTAACCAATCAATATTACTCTGGGGAGTGGGACTGGAGTCGGGGTGGAGAATAGGACGATTTTCTCTTTATACCTTAAATATTTTTATACTGTCTCATTTTCTCCCCCAAAATATTACTTTTAGAATTAAGGAGATAAAGAGTAAAGAAAACAGAATGCATTAACTATTGTCATGATGCCATTTTCGACAGCAGCAATAAGTGGGTGTTTACTGTGAGGCAGGCTCTGTTCTAAGCGGTTTCAATACACAGGGAGCCTATGAGGGAGGTGTTGTAAGTATGCCCACTTCATAAATGAGGTGAATAAGGGTCCAAGAGGTTGAGAAACGTGTCCAGATCTCATGGCTAAAAAATGGTTCTTTCAGATGCACACACTAGTGGTTTTTTTTAGAGGCAAAGGATGTGACGTCTGCGACATGTATTAGACTTTTCTGTCCTCAATGATTGCTCACCCTGCAGGCCTAGGCGACCCAGACGTACTCCGCATAGAGCTCTCCACTCGAGGGCTAGCCACTTCAGGAGGCTGAGGAGGAATGAGGGTTTTCCGAACTGCCATTCTGAAAGAGTAAAGAGACAAACCCAGACGGCATTAAAGGACAAGAACTACACATTAGCTAAGTGTACCTATGGCTAGGTATTTTTTAATGGATTTTCAAATTTTATCAAACGAATGAAGGCAGATTATTTAAAAAACCAAATAGTACTAAAACGGTTTTGATAACATACAGCAGATCCCTTCCCCCTGCCTCCCCACTTCCTGCCCATCTCTCTTCAGGAAGCAACCATTGCGACTCTTTTACCTGCTTCTTCTACCTTCTACCTACACACCTCCTTTGTACTTAATACTAAAATTTAGGGACTTCCCTGGTGGTGCAGTGGTTAAGAATCCACCTGCCAATGCAGCGGACACGGGTTCAATCCCCGGTCAGGGAAGATCCCCTATGCCGCGGAGCAACTAAGCCCAAGCGCCACAAGTATTGAGTCTCTGCTCTAGAGCCCACGAGCCACAACTACTGAGCCCACACGCCACAACTACTGACGCCCTCGCAGCTAGAGCCTGTGCTCCGCAACAAGAGAAGCCACCACAATGAGAGGGCCGCGCACCACAACGAAGAGTAGCCCCCCTCACCACAACTAGAGAAAGCCCACACGCAGCAATGAAGACCTAACGCAGTCAAAAATAAATAGATATATAAAACATAAATAAATAATAAAAAAATTTTTTAAAATAAAATAAAATTTAAATCTGTTTAGCAGTTATAATCATTATTGTACCTATGTATTTATACTGACCTGAGGAACTGAGTGAAAACAGTTGATCAAGGTAGCTAGTGATCCACTGTGTCACGCAGTAGAGAGAGGCCACGCGTGGCTCCAACTGACAACTAACTACTGGAGCTTAGCAATGTGGAAGTCATAAGTGATCTTGACACGTTTAGTTCTGGCAGAGTGGTGCAAGCAAATGCTAGAAGAGTCGGTCTGAGACAAAACGGCTAGAACATACCACTTAGCAATGCCTAATCATGAATGCACCCAGACACTGATCATAAGACTGCTAACATCTCAAAAAGGTTGACTTCCACACAGCATATTTCTCCTGATAAAAAGACTAAACCACCAACTTAGGAAGGAGTCTTGCCAAAAGGGGAGAAAAAGTGAAGTGCACCAAGCCTTTAGATTCAAGTAACAACTTAGAGAAAATGTGGAGGAGAGGATAACAAGTGAAACTAGGCAATGTGGTCAGTGGGTTGAATTGTGTTCCCTAATATGATCCATCCGAGTCCTAATCCCTGGTACCTGTGAATGTAAAAAAAATAGGGTCTTTGCAAATGTAATTAAGTAGATAAGATCATTCTAGACTTAGGGTAGGTTCTAAATCCAATGATGGGTATCCTTTTAACAGAAAGGAGAGGGAGATTCGAGACACCCAGACACAGAGGGAAGGCCACGTGGATATGGAAGCAGAGATTGGAGTGATGCATCCACAGGCCAAGCAACACAAAGGACACCCAAGAGCCACCAGAAGCTGGAAGCAGGGCATGGAGTGGATCCTCCCTGAGAGTTCAGAAGGAACCAACCCTGCGACGTGCTGATTTCAGACTTCTAGTCATCAGAACTGTGAGAATAAACTTTTGTTGTTTTAAGCCACCAAACTTGTGGTAATTTGTTACAGCAGCCCTAGGGAACTAACAGAATGGGGATACAATTGACAAATTCAGGGAGAGAGTTGGGAGGGGAGAGGAAACTCTACAGGACAAAAGACCAAGTTTCTTCAACAGACAAACTGCAAGGAAAAAAGAAGTGGAGGTAACATATATTAGAAGAGTCTTAATAGACATATCGACCAATCATAATGTGTGTACCTTATCAGAATACAGACTCAAATAAATAATATAAAACAAAACAAAATTTGTGACATTTGAGATCACTGGAAGTTTGAACAATGACTAAATATTTGATAACATTATGGGGTTATTACATTTTTTTAAAGTATGTATTTCAATAAACACATGCTGAAATATATACAAACATATACAAGCAAAATGATGTGTTCCCTATGATTTGCTTCAAAATATGGTGGAAGGTGGTGGACAGGCATACAGATAAAACATGAACTGATAAGTTAATAACTGAAGTTGAATGATGGGTATAAATTCAGATGTTCAAACTTGTATTATGTTTAAACCTTCCACAATAAAAAGAAATAAACAAAAAAGCAAGACCACTCAACCCCCCATTCCTCAGTACAAACACGCCCTCCAAACCCCTAAAGAGATACACTACTATAAACCCACAGAATGACCAAACTTAAAAAAGAGTGCCAAATAACAAGCGTTGATGATGACAAAGGCAAGGACCCCACTGCTGGTGAGAGTGTAAAGGGGTACAAACACCTGGACAAACTGCTGGCGTTACCTGCTGGAGGTGAAAATGAGCACAGCCCACATCCCAGCAAATCCCCTCCAAGGTACATAGCAGCACTGCATTTATGGATGCATCAAAGGTGATGCACAGGGCTTCCCTGGTGGCGCAGTGGTTGAGAGTCCGCCTGCCGATGCAGGGGACGCGGGTTCGTGCCCCGGTCCGGGAGGATCCCACATGCCGCGGAGCGGCTGGGCCCGTGAGCCATGGCCGCGGAGCCTGCGCGTCCGGAGCCTGTGCTCCGCAACAGGTGAGGCCACGGCAGTGAGAGGCCCGCGTACCGCAAAAAAAAAAAAAAAAGGTGATGCACAAAGATGTTCGGGGTAACATTATGGCCCTAAACTGGAAATAACCCAAATATCCATGGTTAAACTATGGTATTCTCAGACAAGGGCATTTTATGTAACCATAAAAAAAGTTACAATTATATGTAGTAACACGGATCAATCTCCCAAAACCAAGTGAAAGAAGACGGACTCACACAAAAAATGTATATGATTCTATGGGAGCTCAAAAAGAGGCAAAACAAATCCATAGGGTAAAAAGAAAAACTGGTTAGTCATCTTTGGGAGAAAGTGCTGGTAACGTTCTGTTTCTTGACCGATACAGCAGTTATACGTTTGTGCTGACTCATTACACTGTACATACATTGTCTGTGCAGTTTTCTACACTTCAGTGAAAGTGCTGAAAGAGAGAGAGACTGGATGAAGTGGAGCTAGCAAATAGAGACAACGCCTTCATTTTCACTGCAAACAGGAGCAAAAAAATGGGGTAGAGAGTGGAGCAAAGTGGAAGAAATGACAAGTTTCTACTTTTTTATGTGAAGGACCCACTAACAAGAAAAAACTGATGGAGGAGAGAGGCAGAAGAGCTGGAGCACTGTTCTCACGGAGGTGAGACGGGATGCAGTCGGGTGCTCTGGAGAGATGCCCCGAGAGCTCCGCTCTGAGTGATGGAGAGATGGAGGCGGAGCTGGAGACAGAGGCAGGCAGGCAAGTATGCGACAGCTAGCTTGTGAACTTCTCTTTTGCTTGTTTCCATTTTCTCAAGCAAGTAGCAGAAAGAAAAAAGTAGGCGGCACATTCATTAGCTACAAGTGAACGTGGGAGAGGAGGTGTGGAAGTCTGGAAAGGAGCGGAGGTACACGGGTGTCTGGAGGAATGGCCAAGGAAAGCAGACTGTGCTGGGCCGCTGGGAGACCCCAGGGGAGGTGTGTGAGGTTAAGCTGGACGAGGCAACACTCTGCTGCACACAGGCAAGCGGCACAACGCAAATTAGGCAGAACGTTGGATTTTAACTCTGATTTTGACAAAGTGAAGAGGAGGACAGGGAAGCTGAGGCTGTACGCAAGGAAATGATTGCAACGGACCACAGACTCTGAACCAGGGAGAGCAGACAAAGAGGCCAGGAAAGGCAGTGAGGAAAAGTGAAAAGGTGGTAAGGACCAATAGACTGAAGGCTCCCAGCTGGGTCCTGTTGGGAGTCGCTGCCAGGGACATGGAAAGAGAGGTGGGCTGTGGGACCCTAGGGTACAGAAAAAGCTGCTGAACTTTTGTGCCGTGGAGTGCTAGCACTCATGGGTGTGCCCTGCTGAGGGAGGGTGGATGCAGAGGATGCATTCAAGCAACTGAGAGGCCAGAGAGCTGGGAAATCATTTCTGTTTACATTAAAGTTGAAGACGGTACGACACAGCCAGACACTATGTACCCCGTCTGAAGGACAAACACAGACCCCAAATCAAACCTGAATCTGTCCCACAAGGAAGCCACCAGCCACATGGGGCTACTAAGCACTTGAAAGGTGACAAGCGCAACTGACGAGCAAGATTTTAAACAATATTTCATTTAAACTAATTTGAATTTAAAAACTGGTATTTGATTCAGTTACTGGAAAACTTTTCAGTGTGTCTGGATTAACCTGCCTATGTGAAACTACTCTTTCAATTGCAAATTTTATGAAATCTAAATACAGACCAGGAAGCATGTCTGCTGTTGAGAAGGAAGGGCCTGAAAGTGGCAGTGAGGCCCAAAGAGGACAGCCACCCCACCCCCAGGCCCAGTGACAGGATGGAATGGGGAGGGAGAGACAGCCACCACCCTGGGGAGAGTCGAGGAAGTCGAGACCCCGAAGAAGAGCCAAGTTCCAATTAAAGCAAGAAGCCATGCTCAGAGAAGAGGTCAGGCCACAGGGGACTCAGATGATGACAGACGATCTCAGAGGGCACAGCAGAAGGGACTTTGGAGGTGACGAAGCATGGGAGAACGGGCAGATCTCATTTTGTCCAGCGCTGTGAAATTTCAAAATATTTTACCTTGGTGCCAGTTTGTATCCATTGCCATCTACTGTACCGAGCATTTCGTGGTTCGTTACAACAGGAAACGCCTACCCTTCGGTTTTGGTGATTCTCTATGAATTATTTTTCAGTCATCCCTCTCCTCTTCTCTGATCTGTCTGGCTGAAACCCCATCACTTGGAGGCAGGAGCTCCTGAACTGGTTCTTTAAATTTTTGGTCTTTTCTCTCCTATTCTCTATCTCTTTGTCTTTTTGCTCTACTTTTGAGAGATTTCCTCGATTTTACTTCTCAAGTTTTCTACTGAGTTTTTGATTTCTGGACACATTCCTGTTCTCGGAATGCTCCTTTTGTGGAGCACGGCCTTCCTGTTTCATGGATGCAGTTTTCTTTGGTCCTTTGAAGATGGCACTGACAGTGTCTGTCTCTGGTCGCGTGTTCTTATGTTTTGTTTTTAGTTTTATTCTCCTTACCCAGCCTCTGCATCTTCCGAGCTGCTTTTTTCAGTGTGTTCACTGTGGCTTCTATCTTGCATTGTTAGAAGAACCCTCAGATACCTGATATGCTTGGCTGCACGCTCATGATGAGAGGAGTGGGGGCACTAAAAAGCTGGTTGGCAGCTCTGAGCTTGTGGCAGGGCTTGTTTACTTTAAGGGCAATCGGAGCCCTGTCCTTAGTGTCCTTAAACCCCTACTGTCGGTAGCCTTAGCTCTTTCCCCTCGGGCTGGAATGGACCCTAGAAGCAGAGTACAGGCGTCTTCTCACTTTCTGTCAACAGAGTTAAATTCAACTGCCAGGGTCGTGTCAGCCACGAGGGAGAAGTCTCAGCACTCCACACAGGCTTGGTCCCCTAATCCGTTTTTGGTACAGCACCATGCCCTTCACTGTGCTGGCTGATCCCAGTGGACCATCTGCAGAGTGTACTGGGGCTGGAGAGGAGGGGCAGTGCACCCCACTGTGTGGGCAGAGAAGGAAAGGAAGGGCTCTAACCACTTTTCAGACAGATTTCAGCCCAGCCTTTTACCCCCAGTTCTTCCTGCTCCTAGTCCTTTTGAAGATTCACAATTTAAACAAGGATGGTTCTCAGCGCTCTTCTCTGCAGACTTAACGTTCACCTTTTTCACAGCTAAGGGAGCGAGTGAGCACTTGCCTATTTGCTTTCCAGCTTCAAAGTCTTGTTGCTGTTGTGTCTTCTCCTATTCTCCCCATCCCTGTGAGTTTATAATCTTTTTTAAAAAAATTTATTTATTTACTTACCCACTTACTTATTTTTGGCCGTACCGTGTGGCTTGTGGGATCTTAGTTCCCCAACCAGAGATGGAACACGCGCCCTTGGCAGTGAAAGCGTGGCATCCTAACCACTGGACCACCAGGAAATTCCCTACAATCTTTTTAAAAAGCCTCTTTACTAAAAGTTCTGTAGGGTTTTGAGAGGAAGAGAAATTTAGAAGTGCATATTCAATCTGCCATCTTAACTACAAGCTCTGCCTTGTGTTTTGATATGGTTACTGTGTCATGGACTGCCTTGGTATTAAGACAGAGACTCTGGTCTCTGTTATGGCAGAGCACATACCTTCCCACCTATGACCCACCAACTCAGAAGCTTATATGACAACACAGAACACTATCTGCTACTAAATATGACCCTTAATACACTTGGGAAACTGCTTGCCCCGAGCAACAATTCATTGAGGACAATGAGGAAAAAATACACAGCACACATTACTGTGGCTAGCTAGACAAGCCTGAAGAGTTCAGTTCAAGCTACTTTAGGGGTTCTAGGATTAAACTCTCAGAACCAGAGAGAACTCCTAAAAGTACATAATACGCAACACATGCTTACAAAGTGACACCCAACTGACTCCTGGATTCTTACCATCCTGCAGTCTGAGCTTGGCAAGCCTCTACTGAATAACCCGGCGGTCAAGTTATTTTGGAGGAAACTGAGTTTGCTATCAGCACTGGACTACTGCCTACCTGTTTACACCAATTATCTCCAGAATTAGAGGTGTCATTTGGCACTTGTGGATCTACTCACCCATCTGCGGCAGGTTTCTTCCGGAGTATACTTGGCCGTGGGGACGAGCCCTGGGCTGGAGCGTTGGTGCTCGCACTCTGGCTGTGAGTCTGCACCACAGTTGTTGCCGCTGGGGCAGCACTGAATGGGTTGCTAATAGGGTTGGCTACAATTGTGGCTCCATCTGCCAACACCACTGCTGGAGGACAGGAAAGAACAATGAAGAGAGGGAAACGGAAGTAACATTACTAAAATGTCACGTCAGACAAAAAACAACGATCAGACCACCACAATCAAGAGTATCCATGTTAGGACTGTCCAATTTCAAGAAGACGAGGGATAAGGACAAGAGCAGATGGCAAAGTGGGAGAGGTTACAAAGTCTACTGACGCACGACCAAGAACCTCTTTTCTTTGCTCTACAAGCACAATTACTAAGAAGTGAGACAAGATACATCAAGTATACAGTATACTGCAAGAAATGTTCTGCTACAGTGTTTTGGTGAAATAACCACCACCTCGCAATTCCTAATAATGGTACCAACATTCCAGCCTATCTTTACAGCTTTACAAACAACTCCAAAAAAAAAAAAATCTTAGGGAATTCCCTGGGGGTCCAGTGCTTAGGACTCCGCACTTCCACTGCCAGGGCCCAGGTTCAATCCCTGGTCGGGGAAGTAAGATCCCGCAAGCCAGGCAGCACGACCAAAAGGTAAAAAAGAAAAAGAAAATCTTGAAATGGAATGAGAACACTAGTCTTATAAGGTGAATGTACTCTCTCAACTAAGAGCTCTTTTAGAACGCTTCTCCCCATGTGCAAATGCATGTTAGGCTGTTTATGTACGTAGTTTCTAATGCTTACAAAGACCCTGACAAGTAAGTTCTAAGCAACTCATGTTACAAAGAGAAAATTAAGGCCTAGCGAGCTTACTTGAGACCACAAAGCCAGCAAGTGGCAGAACCATGATTCAAACCCTGTGTACCTTTCCCCTCCACACCAACTTCCATGTAAAAAATTAAAATTACCTGAAGTCTTTCCTTCAGGCTGAGGCTGCTGGGTCCCTATTGGTGCAGGCTGAAGTCCTTGGGTGCTGATTGGGGTTGCTGAGTGAATGCCCTGTGTGCCTATGGGGGCCGGCTGGATCCCTGGGGTCCCAATGGGAGCTGGCTGGATGCCCTGTGTACTGATGGGGGCTGGCTGGATCCCTTGGATATGTCGAGCGTGGGACGCATCCACTGTCATCAACTGCATGGGGTTCAGGTGGACTGTGGACGCCACCCCAACTCCAGTCTGAGCCGTGATCGCAGAGTTTGGAGCCTGAGCTGAAACTAAAAATGATGCAAAAAGTGACAAAAATGTTAGCTTTGATTAGCACAGTCCACATAAGGAGAAAAACACTCAAATCAAAACAATTTTTCCAGTGTTCAAGATCTAAACTCTCAGTTAAAAAAAAAAGTGCTACGTAAACCCTATACATTGAGGTTTTTTTCCCCCTATTTCCACCAAATTGATACGATCTCTCTGCAGATTGCTAGAAATGTTATTAAAATGAGAAAAAAGCAATCATTTATTAAAAGCCAAATGTGAGCCAGGCAACTATGTAAGTAATTAATATAAAACTACTGAGATACATCCATGCCTCCAGGTCAAGAATCTTTGCTTTAATTGATAGAACCACTATCACAGGCACTTCTGAAATAAAGTAGTTGTGAATTTTAAATTCCAGAATATGCACTGAAGAGAGAATTAACTTGTCCTTTTATCTATCAGGCAAACATATCATCTACTGTGTATATTAAAAACAAACAAACAACAACAAAATTGAAAACAAAAACATTCCCAGGAAGCAACAAAAGAATAAGGGATTTCTCACTGTTTGTGGAAAGAAAACAAACAAAAGACTTTTCTTCTCGGTCATCAAAACAATCTGGAAAAAGATATACATATCCCCATGTTCACTGCAGCATTATTTAGAATAGCCAAGATATGGAAACAATCTGTGTCCATTAGTGGATGAATGGATAAAGAAGATATGGTATATATATCCATACACACATAATGGAATATTACTCAGCCATTAAAAAAGAAAAATCCGAAATACTGCCAGTTGTGCCAACATGGATGGACCTAAAGGGTATCATGCTTAGTGAAATAAGTCACAAAGAGAATGACAAATACCATATGATCTCAGTTATATATGGAATCTAAAATGCAGAAAACAAAAATAAACCAAGCTCTTGGATACAGAGAACAGACTGGTGGGTGCCACAGGCAGGGGTGGAGAGTGGGCGAAATGGGTAAAGGTGGCCAAAAGGTACAAACTTCCAGTTATAAGATAAATAAGTCATGGGGATGTAATGTACAGCATGACGACTATAGTTAGCAATACTGTATTGTATATTTGGAAGTTGCTAAGAGAGTAGATCTTAAAAGTTCTCATCACAAGAAAAACAATCTTCAACTGGACGGTGATAGATGTTAACACCCACTACGGCTCTGCCCTATACTTTCTGAAAGATGCTTTCCAAATGTCACTTGCTTCAGGAAATCACTCCTGACCTCCAACCCTACCTTCTCAAGTAGAAACAACCTCTTACCTCAGAAGCAGCATGGCTTTGCTCAAGCCCCTCTCTTGAGATTTAGCATATTATAGTATCTCTTCATGTCTAATCTTCCTACTAGACTCTAAGCTTGTTGAAAGCTGTTTAAAAGTCAACTTTAAAAATAGAGCCTAGCATAAGACCTTACATAAAGTAGAGTTTCAATAAATATTCAATAGGATACTGTAAGCTGGTTACTAAATCATTTTTTCATTTGTGTCCATGCATGTTTAGATTCACATGTCTGAGAAATAATATATTACCCCTCATCTGCACCAACAATGACAGTTAGATCCTGGAAGAAATAAAGTATTAAACGTACTATTCATTTTTCTGTGTTAGTATCTATCAGGGCTACAGCAGTGATGAAAGAAGAATAATGTAGAGAAACAGATGACTGGCAGGATCCCCAACATTTCAGACAGAGTGCTCTTATGATGGATTTTTACAATAAAGGTTTACATAGAATGACAATGTCTGCATAGTTGATTCTAGGTCAAGAGAGACTCTGCATGCCATTTTCAGCTGGCTAGCATTCAGAGAAATACACAGTGGTCATGAATGACCTTCTCCAGAAAAGCAAAATGACTGCACTGTTATAGAAGTTATCAATTCAAGGTAGTAGATGAAGGAGAGAACCTGAAGGCAAGTGCTGTTACTGATAAAGAGACTTAAGAATTTTCAGCAGTTAGTGTAACACACACACGCATGAAATTTACTTCCTAATTGTCAACATGCTTCTATGATACTTTTTGCATCCTACTTTTGACAACAGTCAATTAAACAGTATTCTACTTTATAAGACTGTTAATAAAAAAACACTGTTATGAAGTTCCTTTAAAAAGAAAGTTTTGAAAAACAAACAGCCCCCACCCCCGGCAAAAAAAAAAAAAATCAAAACACACACATAGAACAATGTAGAGATGGAGGAACCTATCTTCAAAGCTATTTAAACCTCAGTATTGGGACTTTGCCTGGTGGCGCAGTGGTTAAGAATCTGCCAATGCAGGGGACATGGGTTCAAGCCCTGTTCCGGGAAGATCCCACATGCCACGGAGCAACTAGGCCTGTGCACCACAACTACTGAGCCTGCGCTCTAGAGCCCAAGAGCCACAACTACCGAAGCCCGCGCACCTAGAGCCCGTGCTCCACAACAAGAAGCCATTGCAAGGAAAAGCCCGTGCAGCTCAATGAAGAGTAGCTCCGCTCACCACAACTAGAGAAAGCCCGCACACAGCAACGAAGACCCAACGCAGCCAAAAATAAATAAATAAAATAAATAAATTTATATATATATTAAAAAAAAAACCTCAGTGTTTGAAAGTTTTAGACTAGCACTGTCCTAACGAAAAAATAAGTCACACATGCAATTTTAGATTTTCCAGTAGCCACATTAATAAAGTAAAACGCAGGCCAGGGCTTCCCTGGTGGCGCAGTGGTTGAGAGTCCGCCTGCCGATGCAGGGGACACGGGTTCGTGCCCTGGTCCGGGAAGATCCCACATGCCGTGGAGCGGCTGGGCCCGTGAGCCATGGCCGCTGAGCCTGCACGTCCGGAGCCTGTGCTCCGCAACGGGAGAGGCCACAACAGTGAGAGGCCCGCATACCGCAAAAAAACAAACAAACAAAAAAAAACGCAGGCCAAATTAATTTTAATGACATATCTTGTTTAACTCAATATATCCAAAAATTATCATTTCAAAATATAATCACTATAAAAGTTATTAATAACATACTTTACATTCTCTTTTCCATATAATGTCTTCAAAATTCAGGGTACATTTTACTCTTAAAACACATCTCAATTCAGAGACTAAATTTCAGAAATATTCGATTTGCATCTTGATTCCATAAAATCTACAATTTTGAAAAAAGTAGTTGCATATCACTAAGTTGCTCCAAACATATTTGAAATTTCTCTCATTTTAATTAAGTAAAACAAAAAATTCAGTTCTTCATTTGTGCCGGATCCCCTTCAAATGCTCAATGGCCACATGTGGGTGGCAGCTGCAGTCCTGGACGGCACAGCAGACAGGCAATGGCCACAATCTGACAACCTGGCTTTCTTATGCCTGAAGTGAGCTGAGGGTCTCACAGGAAAAGACTATACAAACCCTGAGGTTTAAATAGCATTGTTTATTGGCAAAAAGAACACTATTTACTGGACTGGATAGTGAATTTTGAGCATAACTGGACTAACATTAAAAACACAACAAATATCCCACAAAACCATAGAAGCCCCGTAAGAGTACAGCTTTATTCGTTTTTAACTGCACTTCCATTTTAAGGGATAACAAAAACTGTTAACATAATTATCCTCAGGGTGGGATAAAATCATGCTACTATCACTAATAAGTAACAACTTTTTAGATTTCAGGGATGGTGGTTTACAACCTTAAAGCTTCAGATTTCAGCCTTATCTGAATCTGAAAATAGAAGCTAGAGTAATTAAATCCATACTAGAAATATTCACTGATCAATTTCTATCTCATTGCATGCAAAAATTAAAATGTTAAAAGTCATCTTAACAGTGGGGCTCATACCTGGATACTGTCGAATGGTGGACACAGAGCTGGTGATCGGGGTGTAGGTGTGAGCAGCCAGTGGGTATGCAGAAGGTGGGTACGTTGGCAGAAAGTACTGGAACTGAACAGGAACAGATGGTCTATAGATGGAACACAGATAATATGAACCAAAAGGTTTTTTCTTCTTTCCCTTCAAATGATCCTATCCCCTACAAACTCTTTTTACTTTTAACTGCCATACTAACGTTTCCCAAATTGCATCCCAAACAATTGTATCAAAGGATACAGACCTAGAGAGAGTAATATTTTAACATGGATGGACCTAGAGATGATCATACTAAGTGAAGTAAGTCAGGGAGAGAAAGACAAATACCATATGATATTACTTACAGGTGGAATTGAAAATATGACACAAATGAACTTATTTACAAAACAGAAACAGACTCACAGACATAGAAAACTTGTGGTTACCAAAGGGGAAAGGGGCAGGAAGGGATAAATTAGGAGTCTGCGATTAGCAGACACAAACTACTATATATAAAATAGATAAACAACAAGATCCTACTGTATCACATATATATATATAAAAAACTGAATCACTCTGATGTATACCAGAAACTAACAACATTGTAAATCAACTGTACTTTGGTGAAAAAAGAAAAAAGAAAAAAGAAAAGAACTAAAAGCATTTCTATACACCACAATAATCAAACAAGAATATTTTTAAATGATCCATTTCTGAAATTACTTCATGTGCACTCTACCAGGTTCTCACCGTGGGGTGGGAGAAGGGAGATACAAATACGGAATGGGGGAGGCAATGGAGCTGGACCAGAGATACCAGAATGTACTTAGTTTTTAAAATGTTATATACTTCCTACCTCTCTGCCTGCTGAAAGGGCCTAGAAGAAGTGACAATCCAGTAACAACAAACAGAGCTAATGGCTAGATCTTAGTTTCTAAATGATGCAAAGGAACCAGGGCTCCTTGGAGAAATGGCAGATTCCAGGGCTCAGAGGGACCAAGTTCAGGAAGAGTTTCAAGTATCTTAATGTGGTGAGAAGTAAGGAAGGGCTAGAATGAGCAGGACATAGCAAAACCCAGGAACTAGTCTGAAGGGGCTCCCAAGGATGAGCCTGGAGACAATTTGAGCCTCGAAATAGATGACAGTAATGGATTATAATTATGAATAAATAAAACCAAATGCAGATGTTCAAAAATAAAATACACAGCAAAATAAATAAATGGGGATAGATGAACTTTCTTTACATCAGAATGTCAACTGATAAATATCAACGAAATGATCGAACAAGTCACTATCTTGCAACCACCATATTGCAACCGTCAACTGACTCAGCCAAGAATCATCAATAGAAGCAAAACTACTGAGTGAAAGCTTAGAAGGACACTTATAGTCTCAAGGTATTTCCACACAAATTAGTTATTTACAAAAGAGAAAAGTACACCTTTACGGTAGAAAAATCTGGCATCACCTTCATTAAGTAATTAATGTTGAGATAACTATTAAAGGGACAAAGGGAGAGCATGAGCTCTCTGATGTAATAACGGTGAGAAGAACGTATCACCTAATGGTATTCACTTCAAAAATGCACAGCCTGAATCTAACTACGAGGAACAATCCAACAAGCCCAAATTGAAGAATATTCTGCAAAAACAATGGCCTATCTATACTCTTCAAAAATTTCAATGTATGCAAGAGAATGGAAAGCTAAAGGATCGTTTCAGTTCCCCGTACTGTGGTTAAGTAAGAACAGCTTCGTTCTCTAGAGATGAAAACGGAAATACTTAGGGATAAGGGGTCATGATGCTGCTACCCTTACACTCAAAACGGCTCAAAATAAATTAAAAAGAGAAGTACACAGGTCAACAAAAAGATACTAGAACATTCATCAAAAGGAGAAGGAATAGATACAGCACAGTTTCATAAAATTAAAGAAATTATACAATGTGTTAGATTTTCAGGGGGAAAAGCTGAAAATAAGGAAATACATGTCATATTCGTGGGACAACTGGTTTCACTGAAAAATCAAATCAATTCGTGACACGATGGGGCACATTCCCTCCTACCTATTGTCACTTCGGGTTTCCATAGCCACAGGATTTGGAGAGGCTCGATGTCCTGAAATGGGAATCAGGCTACTCCTCTCTGCAGGGTAATCGGGTTGGATCCGAGGAGAAGTATGTGTGATTTGCTGAGGCACCACCTTAGCTACAAAAAGTATAATCCAATTACATTACTGCTCATATGCTTTCACTGGCATGCCAAAACATTCTTGGCCAGCAACAATCTTAAGAATGCAAACAGTAATAAGAAGCCTGGATTTTTAGTTTTAATCAAAATAAAAAATGAAAAGATGAGTACCTATGGTTCAACTGAATTATTTCAATCCAATAATCCACTGATATATTTACACTGCTATCTGTCAAAGCAGGGTTCGACATTAATACTTTATCAAAAACATCAGCAACTAGGCCCTTTTCCCCTGACCTGGCTTCTTGGAGACCTTTTTTTTAAAAGGAGAAAACTTAAAAAAAAAAAAAAAAAAAACAACAAAAATTTGAATACAGAAATGGCAAACACCTTAGATTCTTCTCAGGGGCCCATAACTAATTAGTAATAATGTAGCCAGTAAGTAATGAGAAGGTCATTTTAATTTCCAAGTCTTAGGTTCCTCATCTATGAGGAGGCCTCCTCTAGAAAATCACTTAATTTCTTAAGTCTTTTGAGTGTCCTGTGACTTTGCATAGTATTTTATGGCAAAATCAAAATGATCATACAGTTTTCAAATTTAATTCTATCTGTAAAGACCCAAGTCATACCAATGGCAGGCACGCAAACACTAGAGACTGGGATGATGCCATCACGTTACCCAAGGTGCAGCACACTGAACACCAAAGGTAAGCAGCAACCCCCCGGGCCCAGATATTTTCTGAGGGAGGCAGCTGGAGAAGTTTCTGCAGGATGATGGGTGAGATGCCTAGTTTGACCAGTGAGGATGGCCTCTGCTGGCTAACGCAGAGAGAAGCTGGCATGATGTATTTTCCATCAGTAGTCAGTCGAGAGGGTGCTGAGGGAAAAGTGACTAAGCCTGTGTTTTCACTGTGCCCATAAAAGGTAGGAAAAAATTATGCTTCCAATAAAAAAGCAGCTGTGTTTGGCAGAGTAGCTAACATCAGATGGTAACCACACACACACACATGAATCATACCTTTACTTTTTCCTAATTAAAAGGGCCATACATCCTCAATTATTTAGAAAAAAAAAACAACTTCAGGAAAAACATAATGCAGAAATCGTAAGTTGGGGCTATTTTCAAAGATAATCTCTGTTTTCTGTAGGCTGGGATCATCTGATTATGCTTTTTATAATTCTGAGACCACTGTCATGTGTGGAGAAAATAAGGGTGGCATTCTATTGGAAATGGGCCTTCACTGCAGGTGATAACCCTATGCTTGGGGTTATCAGGCTTTTCCCCTGATCCAACACATTCCTATTAATAACAATGACTGAATTCAATATCTAATCTCACCTAGAGAAAGCAAGTGACACTTAGAAAAAGCCACTTAGGTGATTTTAATATAGCTCTTATGCCCTCAACTTGAAAATCAATGCTCTAGGGTTAATAGCAGGTTTCCCTTCTCAACTGAGGCCCTTCTGTATAGGGATCCCATTATGATGTAACAAATATCTGGGTTACTACACAAGAGGAAAACAAAACCAGAGCATAAACCTGATGGAACTTCGACAAAAGCAATCACACTAAGTAGCAGATGTTCAAATCTGTTTGGACACTTCTGTCAAATGATTTTCATATCTAGAACTTAGTAAATGGTAAAAATTCAAAGATAAATGAGCTGGGGAATTAGAGAACACAGCAATACAGTAACTTAGGACAGGTAAGAAGTTGGTAGTTTTAGCCAAATGAATGAACATTATTTGTCTCCTGCTACTTTGAGTGAGTTTACTTCCACAGTGTTACTCTTAGGAAGACACAGCGACATTAACAAGAACTGGCCTCTAAATAATTCTCCACAGAGAGGGTGCAAGACAACCAGACAGCCCCCTAGGGTACGCTGCCCCTCTTTACTAGTCTAATTTTCTTCATAGCTACACATTCCCTAGTGAGACTCTCGACTATAAAAATGAAAAGAAGGGGCTGGGCTCTGACTTGACGGTGCTGCAGATAATGGATGACACTGTTAGGTACAGCCAGAAAACAGCCTGAAGTGACAACATGGAACAATCAACTATCTTTTTCAACGAAAGTGCAGTAACGCTGAACCGCTACCTCCACTGCCAGACTTCACAGAAGTGAGATTAAATTCAGAGGGCGTGACAGAAGTTTGGTTTCTCCAATGCCAAGCTGGAGTGAGCAGTAACGTGAGAAAGACCGCAGTTATTCTCTCTGCGAAAAGCCGTCTGTGGGGCTGAGGACCAATTTAAGGGCTGGAATGGCCCAGTTATTTAAAAGAGGAGCAAGGGTTTCCTGGGTCCTACGTTTACTCTGGAAAAGCGCCCTCCAAGTTTGCTAGGAGGGCTGTGGAAGCTGCAGCCTGTCACACATGCAAAGGAAGGAAGCAGGGAGGGAGGGACCACCCCAGTGCTGGGACACAGCAGGTTAGGGGAGACACTTCTGTGTCTGGTCACCAGATTTCTGACCGTCGAGTATGTCAGTGCGTCCTCTCACAAAAGGCAGCCTTACTTCTAAAAGTACAGCAGATTAAAAATATGGCAGCTGTCCCACATCTCTGGGAGTGAAGGAGAGTAAGATGGCACACTCACTGTTACAGAACCAAGGCACAGGTAACACTAGAAACTAAAACCTGTGACTTGTGGGTTAAAGAAGGAAGTGTTCTGCCTCATAGGCCACAGCCTCTGCTTTGGAAGCTGTGACAGTAAGCTATCAACTCCGACGATAGGCGTCGACAACCTGCCGGCCAAACCTTGCTGATGCCTGTTTTGGCCCAGGAGCTAACAATGGGTTCACGCTTTTAAATGGCAGGGGGGGAAAAACCAAAAGAAGACTATTTTGTGACACCTGAAAATGACATGAAATTCAAATTTCTGTGTCCATAAAAAAATCTAACTGAAACACAGCCACACCCATTTGTTTACATATTGTCCATAGCTAGGTAGTTGCACACACCCACGAGGCCTGCAGAACCTAAAGCATTTACGAGCCGGCTCTAGGGAAAAAGCTTGCCAATCCCTGATCTTGATCACTAACGTTTGGCTGCCAGAAACTTTTCAAAGATGTTTTAATACTGAAAATATACACATATTTAAAAGGGGAATAAACAAAGCCTGGAAGGAATTTTAGGATGGTCATGAAGTACCTTGGGTGGCACCCAGATAAGAACCTCAGGGAACTGACTTGAGGGTTAGCATTCTTCCCACTGGTGCATCACCCAGAGATTTTTCCTGAACAATCTGTCAGTGTACAAGGTCTCTTCACTTCAGATCTTCGCTTCTTTCTTGCTTATCCTGTTGTTCTTGTCAAACTTTTATCAGTAAAGTTAACTTACTTTTTTAAAAGGTAAACATAGAAAAGGTAAAGGTTGATGAGTAAGTCAAAAGTGGAGTTAAAGTAGTTTACTTTGAGCTCTCAGAGACAGTTATCTTCTTTTTTCTCCCCCTACCGTCAAAATGCCAAATCTGTATATGAAATAATACTCAAAGTTAAAGTCAGTGCTGCTTTGAAAATTAACAATTAAAAAAAAAAATCAACACTAGCCAGCTATATGAAGACCCGGTCAGCGGGGCTGAAAAATTCCTTGTAAGCTTCCATCTGCAGGCTGCACGCCACTTACCAACCGGGATGTTTGAGGTGGTCACTGCCGTAGCATGGGATGAATGTGAGGGCATTGTCATGGTAACAATTGTACTCGTGGGAGCCTGTGTGTGTGACACCGATCCTGGACAGGAGAAAAAGGGAAAGTCTTCAACAATGGCCTCTCTGCACACATTACAGACTCTCAAAAACCCAAGAAAAGCTCTTGGGAAAAAGAAAGAGAATTTTTCGAACCTAATTCTTGTTCTCTGCCTGAAGCTGAGAAATAAAAACTGAACCCACGCCTTATGCCTCCTTCTTCCCCGGCAGGAAGAGCAGGGCTGCCGACTTACCAGCCGTGGTTGCGGAGGGAATGGTGTTCGTTGCCAAAATAGGTGCTACCGTTGCTGCAGCCACTGGTGTGCCAGTGCTGAAGATCGTTTTCTGTGGGGCGAACACCCCACAACACAATTAGAAACAAGAACGTCTCCCACCCAGTCCCGTTTAAACGCAATCACTGCCTTCGATATTGCCAGGCTTTTAGCAAGTTCTGCACAGGTTTTAACCCATAGGGTATACAGATGGCTCTTCATCTCTGGTTTTACCTGAGCCATGGTATGGAGCTGCTGTTTTGGCGTCCCTAGCGCAGGGTGAGACGGCAGTGTGATTCTTGTTGTCACATCCCGTGACTGGGCAGGACGCTGAATACTAATTGCTGCAGACGGTGGATGCTGGAGAGACAGAGTTGGCCGACTGGGAAGACAGAAAAGACATCACGATCTATGACTTGTCTCCAGACGCAATGCAGGCAGTCAAGGCCACTTACTGTCTGGTGCTGGATCACAGTCACAGAGTTTTATTTTTCACAGGTCTGTGAAGTCCACAGGTGAACCAATGAAGTTAACTGCCCATCGAGTTTCTCTCCTGAAACTGCCAGAAGCCTCATTCTAAAAGGTTATCAACATGGACCATGAACCACATAAATTAATCCTTAGTCATACTGAGCATCCTCGATATAATTAATCAACACTCTCTGACCATCTCGAGTGAGCATTACTATAACGAACACGTTTCACACTGTGGACAAAGCTGAAGATACACATTAAGTTTCTAACTGTTGAGGTAATATTACAGAAAACCTTGATTAACGGAAGCTTAACCTGTGACCTTGAAGCACTGACTGACGTCCTTCCCCCAAGTTTATATCATCCCTTGCCAGAAGATAAAGTTATGACTGCCTCATAATTGAAAGGGATATCAACATAGACAGCATGTCAAAATAACTGGGAAGCATGCTACTGAAGTTGCAAAAATGGTAAGAAAACGTGACAGTATATCAGAGTTGACATCTCAAACAGAGAGGAGGGAATGGGCTATTTAATAAATGATGCTAGGAAGACTACATAGCCATTTGGAAAAAATAAAATTCGATCCATACTTCACACAGTACACCAGGATAAATATGAAAATGATGAAAGGTTTAATGGAAAATAAGAACGTACATGAAGAAAACATAGAATTCTTTAATAGCCTTGGAGTGGGGGAGAGCTTTCTAACAATTAACAGCTCTCAAAATCCAAAAGCTATAAAAAAAAATCAAGAAATTTGACTCTGTAAACCAATAAGCAAGCCTCCTAACACAGTAAAACACACTACAAGCAAAGTAAAAAGATTCATAGGTGAAAGTGTGATCTTAATATATGAAGAGCTCCTAGAAATCCATGAGAAAAATAACAGCCCAATAGAAAAACAGGCCAAGGATATGAATAGTCAGTTTGCTAAAAAGAAAACACAAATGGCCCCTTAACAAAGGGAAAAGACTAAGTCTTAATCAGAGGAAGAGTAATGTAATTTAAAAGACACCGATATATCATTGTACACCTATCAGATTGGCAAAAATCCGAAAAATTGACAGGGTACTCTGTTGTTCAAGCTGTAAGGGAACAGGCACTTTTAAATATTCTGGAGGGAGTATAAATTGGTACAAACCCTATGGAAGGCAATAAGCCATAGGTATCAAAATTACAATCACATATACCCTCTGATCACTTTTGGGAATTTATCCTGCAGATATTCTTGCACACATGCATAATGACAAGAGTTTAAAGTTATTCACTGCAACATTATTTATGATAGTAAAGTACAGAAAAGAACCTCAAATCCATTTACACAATGGGTCATCATACTGCTGCTAAAAGAACAATGAAACTCCATGTACTGAAATGGAAAGCTTTCAACATTATGTTGTTATATGAAAAAAACCCAAAGAGGAACATATGAATCATGAGACTGACACACTGCCGGCTGCAGTTAAGAGGGCAGCTTAGGAATCTATGAATTAAACAATTTGGGGGGTAAAAAGGATAAAAGTTAAGAATTGCATGTGAATTCGACTGTATTTAAGAAACACTGGAAGGATACCCCAAAAGCTATAAACATGTTACTTTACAAAGGGAAAAGAACATAGGAACTTGGTAGACGTGCGACAGAGGAGTGATACTCCCTACTGAATACCTTTTTATGTTTTTGTATTTTGGAACCATGTGATTATAAACTAGGAAGAAGAAAACATGAAAAAGTTGAGCCGTAAGGGTGAAATGTGAGTGGGACCTCACATATCCAAACTAACCAATGGTTTCATCACAGGGATCCTCTCTCAAAATGCCTTAAGATCAGACCTGGTGGGATACGAGTGAATAAAACTTACAAACTGAATAAAGGATGGCTTTCTCTCTATAGAAAGAGAACTAAATGGCATATTATTCAAGTTCAAAGGAAAGCTCAAAGCCTGGTCATAGGTGCAACTATGACACCTGGTGGAACTTACTGAGGAGAAAGCCTACTATTCAAGACTGGATTTTTAATAGCTGATGACTTAGGTCACCAGAGTACAGTGAAGGCTGCCCACTCCCAGCATTTACAATGAAATGCATTCAGAGAGATACGTGTACACATAATTAAGATAATCACAAATTTCAGGATGGAGGAATCTAATTATGGGAACAATTTTGAAGATACCTAGTATCTATTAAATGATTTAAGTAACAAAGAAGATTAAATGATTTAAGTAACAAAGAAGAATGCCAACAGAATCTCCCAGAAAGGATCTCCTAAATTCAAACTTACACGTGCTCATATTTTAAGAGGTCCGGCTCATACAAAAATATACCCCCAAGAGTATTTCTATTAAGTATTTAGATATGTGAAGTGCTTCTGAAAGCATAGACTATACTAGTCTTTGATTTTCATTTATTCTAATGAAAAATAACAAGTGTTAATACATAAAAAGTGTTAATGATCATTACATGTCAGGCATGTATTAAGTGCTTTATATATTAGTATTAATATATACATATTTACACATTTATTAATTAGTTTATAATTAGTTTATATATTGTATATATTAGTTTATATATTTACACATATAATTAATATTAATATATACATACTTACACATTAATATTTATATATTAACTTCCGTATCAAGGAAGGTAATATTACCGCCATTTTCTAGGTGAGGAAAATTGAGACATTTGCTCTTTCACCTAGCACTCCCACTTCTAGGAATACACCTTGAAGGCACACCATCACAAACATGCAACATATGCCAAAATGCCCATCAGTACATCCATTAGCTAGGAAGTCAGACATTAGGAATTTATCACAGTTACAGATAATTTAAGTAGAAAAACCATCTGATCATTAGGGTTTTTGTCTGTTTAATTCCCTAGTGTATTTCCAGTGCCTAGAGCAGTGACTGGCACAGATCAGGCACACAATAATATTTGTTACAGGAGTGAAAACATAGTTATATGCTAAAAATATATCTGACAAAATTCAATATCCACTTTTTAGTAAAAACAATACACTGGAAAAGATAGATAATTCAACAACATGGTTTAAAAAAAAAATCTAACCCTAGTTTTCACTGTATACACATTTATACCTTTTGAATTTCATCATACCATCCGAATATATTAATTTTTTGAAGGTACTATAAAGTTAACATGAATAACACAGTCTATTTTATGTTGGGCTGTTGTGTCTCTTTGTACCTCAGGCAGTAAATTCAATTACCCAGAAGTAAAGTGTCTTCATTTTATTGAAGACGGGACTAAGGATCAGGGAAGTTAAAAACACTCCCCTAATGGCACACAGCTAGTAAATGACAGAGCTAGTGGTTAAAGTTACGTCCTAGGCACTACTCTGCATGTAAGTGTTATTTTCTTCAGAGCTCTGTTCTGGGCCCTCTTCTCATTACATTTATTCCCGCTGGGTAGACTCAGATACCTAGAGCATTAACTGTAGCCCACGTTAATGACTTCTCAAGCACAGACATCTCTTCAACTACCCGTTGCCACAGATACACTCAGTATCACAAAACTTAACCTTCTCTTTAAAATCTGCTTTAGGGGCTTCTCTGGTGGCGCAGTGGTTAAGAATCCGCATGCCAATGCAGTGGACACGGGTTCGATCCTTGGTCCAGGAAGATCCCACATGCCGCAGATCAACTGCGCTCGTGCGCCACAACTACTGAGCTTGCGCTCTAGAGCCCGCGTGCCTAGAGCCCGTGCTCTGCAACAACAGAAGCCACCACAACGAGAAGCCCGCGCACCGCAACCAAGAGTAGCCCCCACTCGCTGCAACTAGAGAAAAGCCAGCGCACAGGGACGAAGACCCAATGCAGCCATAAATAAATAAATAAATAAACAAATCTGCTTTCTTTCCCTTGTTTCCTTTTCATTTACTTGGTCAAGCAAGGAAGAAACCAAGGAGGCATCTCAGACTGCTTCCCACTGGTAGACAAGTCTTCCGGATGGTCTCTAGTTCCCGACAGCTCTGTTCGCCATGCCCTATCCCTTCTTTGGTCCAGTGAATCACTTGTCGTTCATACTGCTGAAGGCTCCTTCCCCAGCACCCACGTAATCGATGGCAAGCATCAAGAAAGACCACTGGAACGCTGCATGCTCCTGGCAAGACTCTCATGCCACTGCCTTCCCCAACTTTCATAGCTTCACCAGCACAATATGCCTGGGGGTCGTGAGGACAAATACCTTGATGCCTTCATCCCTGATTGTGTCACTCACGAGAAGCATCAGAGACCATCCCTCATTGACCAGACTCTCTCCCTGTATGGCTCTGTAAATCTCTTAATTGTACTGGCTTCACTTCTCAAACACCCAACCTTTCTACTATACCCTCTGGACTCACAATCCATCTTTAGCAGAATCTCCTGTATCCTCAACCTCTTCTGTGAAATACGCACTATCTTCCTACCCTAATGAATCTTGGTTCTCCCTTGAGAACACTGCTTCCCTCGACAGCCCTCTCAACTGGGAGCCATTTTCTCTCATAAACCTCCTCCCCATCTGCCTTCCTAAATCATCTCCTCCCAAACTCTTCTGTGGACTCCAGACTCATATATTAAGCTTTCTCAACATCTCCACTTGGGTGCTCAGAAGTCAGCACAACCCTAAAAGTGCCCCAAACCAGAGCCTGGAATTCCTCCCCAAACCTACTCCTCCTGCTCTTCCCCATCTCAAGATTAGGCAACTCCACTCTCCCAGCTGCACAGCCAACCAGTGCTGGCATAAGCCTGACTGTTCTCATTCTCTAATAACCCCGTACGTGCTTCCTCAGAAGTCCCCTCCGCTACCTTCAAAGTTCTATTCAGAATCTAACCACATCTTTCCACCTCCAATGACCATCTCTCCTGGATTCCTGCCATACTCTTCGAAACATCCTGCTTCCAACTTTGCCTCCCCACAGCTTACTCTCTCCAGCAACCAGGCGGATGCAGCTACTTCAGATCATGGCGCTGCTCTGTTCCAAACTCTGCTAAGGCTTCCCATTGCCCCCCAGCACAGGCCAAATCCTCAGAGTGGTTCCTAAGGCTCGGCATGTCCTGGGGACCTTGCTACCTCCTAAAATAATCTCTGGCCACTCTCCTACCATTAGGCTCTTGCTGCCCCTTTATGTGGTAAACATACTCCTGTCTCAGGGCCTTTGCACTTACTGTTCCCACTGCCTAGAACGCTCTCTTATCCCAGACAACCATATGGTTCATTTCACACCTTCCCATTTTCTGTTCAACTGCATTCTTATCAACAAAGCCCTTCCTGATCACCTTACATGACATAGTAAGCTCCCCGTACTGCCTACCCTGTCCCTCCAAATCCCATTCGCCCTGATTTGTCCCCAAAGCACTCTCTGCCCCCTAAAAAACTATATATTTTTTTATGGTAATGTCTCCAGCCACAGTTTCTACAAACAGAAACTCTATGAGGGCAAGAATTTCTTTTTATTTTTTCACTGCTTTATCCTCAGTGTCTAGAACACAACATAGCTCATTAAAAAAAAGAAAAAAAGCACTCAATAAATATTTATTGAGTTGAATGAAGGAAGGAAAAGATAAGGGGAGAGGAGAAGGGAGGATGGCAGGACGGCTGATCTTCAAACCCCCAAATATACCTAAGTGCGGAATCAGTGGCATGGGCTGCTGTTGTAGTAATGACTGGAGACTGAGCTCTGGTGGCCGACACAGTTGCTACCACAGCAGGAGGGATGGTATTAGAGGTGGTCACAGGTGGACGAGACTACCAAGAGAAGAGAAAAACATATTTCATTGAAAGCAAAAGCAAAATACAGTATGCCCAAAACACCGCAAGTATAATTTGAAAACTGGGCCTCGAAATAAGAGTGTTTATGTCCAAATGAAAATAAATTCTCACCATTCTGATTACCGAGTTCTCTTTTCAGATAGGTTGTTAGAAGGCCAAGAGCCAGAATTATCCCAAAAAATCCAATTCTGGTTGGAAAGTACACAAGTCCCTCCTTTTCGAATATGACCAGACTCAAAATTCTGTCCTACGATTAGTACAGACTGGAATCTAGCCCTTCAGCTCCAGTTCCCACAGAGCCGTCACTGGTCCTGGAGCAGACACTTTTCATGACGACACAACCTCGGCCTTTCCACAGAGGGCCTACTCAGAACTGGACGCTGGCTCTCATGCCATCTGAGGGCAATAAAGGCAAACACGTGGTAACAGCATTCTTTATCAGCGGAAGGTGCAGGGTGCCCAGATGCTTTCTAGATGTTTCCATATGGATATACTTCCCTTACCCCTACATCTGGGTGTAAAACCTTCACCTGACAAACGAGTTCCACACTGGGCTTCACCCGCTTGCCCCGTCAGATTCTCCAGGCATCTGAGCTCTCCTGAGTAGTCCTTCTTTCCTGCTCCTGCCATGTGCAGGTTAACTCAGCAAACTCTGCCCATTCTTGATCTGTTTCTCACCTGCAGACCTCGTCCCCACGGCGCTGCTCTCACAGCCTGTCCTCTCACACTAGGACTGCTGTGCTGTCTTCCTCACTACTGAGCTCTTGACCTGGGTTCTCCTCTTTCTCCAACCCTTCCTACCATTATACTCCTGGGGCCCTAATCAGTCTCCAAATGTGTTTTATTACTAGCAAGGTCTTTTATTTTGTTTAACGTGAAAGCTCTAGGCTAGACATATCTTACCCCGCGTCCCAGTCAGCACTCTTCCGTAGTATCTTAAACCCAGCTATTTCATACATGCTACCAGTCTGGCCACAAAGGCACCGAACTTCTACCTTCTGTACGCAATTCAGCTAGATTAATCTTTCAAAGATATTTCTTTGACCATATGTCAGTATATTCCAAAGACGCAGTAGCTCTCTGCTGTGTACAAAATCAAGTTTACAGTCTTCATCTTAGAGCCCCGAATTTAGAGACAGACACGGTATCACGCGGTAACACGTTATACTTCAGTGGTACCGAGGCCACAGGCTTCCTTGAAAAAAGTTGAAAGGCGTGGACCATCTTCCTCAGAAAGCATACATGTGTGCATAAAAACGTGCATAAAATGTTGAGGGGTTCACACAGCCCTATCGAAATCAGAATCCCTCAGCTCTAACTAGTCTTCACTCCGCACTGTGTACAACCACCACCGTCCTCCTTGCCTTGTTCAGAGTGCTGCCCCCCTTCACGCCTCTGAATCCCCACTGCCACACCCATCCCAACCAAAAGCCTTCCCTTACTACCTCTCTCCTAAATTTCGACAGCGGATCACATGACACTGTATATAATTCAGCCTTCTCTACATCTTGGCAACTAGATCCAAAGTCGCTTGAGGTTCAAGAACTCGCCCAGTGCCAAGCAGAGTGAATAACTCCAGAGTAGGCGCTTAACGCTTGCTGGCTGACTACCCACAACCCCGGCGTGCCTGGATTGGCTGGTGAATGATGTGCTGTACTGCCGGCTGAGCTGCAGCAGCATTTGGCAGCTGGGAAGTCGGCCTCAGGACCGTGGTTACTTTAGAACTGGACATCACAGCAGCAGCTGCTGCACCTGGAAAAACAGAATTTTTTTCATTAGTATGGCTTCTGGGCTCATGATTTAAATAGCTACAATTATATTCCCTATAAGCTCAGTATGTCAGTATTCAGCTTAAGTGCTTTATGTATACTTCCCATTTCATCGTATAGAAAATTAAGAGAACGTGCGCTCAGGGGCTGAGATTTCATAGGACTGATACTCTGTATTGCTTCTTCAAGGGTGTTCTTAAATGAAACTGCAAGTATGTAGCAGCGAAGCACAGCACGGTGCTGTTATTAGCCTGATTCAAGCCAAGGCTGCAGCAGTTTAACCACCAGTGAGAGTCCACTTGAACCACCACTGCCTTTGCGCCATCAGTGCCAATATCAGCACTGACGAAAGGGCACACGTCTTAGTTGCGACCTCACACGCGTCCCCTGCAGTCCGCAAACCTCACTCTGACACCCACCAAGTTACGCTGAGAGAGAGCATTCGTTAGCCTGATTTTGCCGACGACAATTGTACCCTCTCCGATAGAAGGTAACAATTTCTGATCAAGTAACTGAAAGAACTCATTAAATTTAATACCTTACAACCTATCGGCAGTTAACTGTAAGAATAAGTTCATCTTATTGCCATGTGAATAAAAAGATTTGACTAAGCATTTTCACAAAACTTCAAAAATACCCAGTATTGACATCTGTGACTTACTTATTAAAGATGAAGCCCATATTTACACTACCATAGCTTTTAGGAGTTCCTCAGTATAAAGGACAATTTTTAGACCATACAGAAAATCTGAACTGCTCTGAGTTCACACACATACACATACGTGTTGCAATACAACTATAATAAGCACCTATTAGGCCACACTAAAAATGTGCATTAACCTAAGTTTATTTCTGCTGTCCTGCAACTTTAAAAAGCTCATTCTGGAGATGCTTTGTGTTACTGTATCTTCTACCAAACGTATACCTGTCACTGCATTTCAAGAGTCTGAAGGAAACATGCAGCCTTTACCTCGAGGTAAATGAGAAGCTCCAATGTGAAGAGGGGGCCCAGGAGCGTTGCTGCGGATGATAGACATCTGTACGTTTGTGGTCATGATGTGATGCAGGTTACTGGGATGCCCCTGCAAGAAACAGGATGCGACGTTACTTCCAAGTGCCTGGTCTTAGCCACGGGTGCTTAGCCATTGCTTCTAGGAAGTCAGCTGCCTCCAAATGTGGGTCATGTTGTTCCTCTTAAGGACATTTCGTTTTCTTTTCACAGCATACTGCACGATGCCCTGTGCCAGCAGGCATGTGGTAAGGGACAGGGAGGACCCATCAACTGCCTTGAGTCTAGCTAGTTGTTAGGTTCCTGTCACTGATGACACATTTGACTGTCCACTTTCAGACACTGTCATCTTCAATGTTATTAGCCTTCTACCCTTGTTTTCTTTGTCTTGGCCTATCGCTTATTTTTCCTTATTCTCACTATTTCCTTTACACGCCACTGCACTCACGTATTCTTTATGCTAGCCGGGATTTCTAAGTGAATTCCGTCAGCATCCAACGGGCACTCCCCCGTCAGTTCTTCAGCTCACCCCTAAGTGTCCCTTCCTCACACCTGCCCAATCCTGGTGCCAGTGCTTCTCAGGTGGACATTCCAGCACTTCTGGGAGGACTCAGCAGTAGGACAAAATGACAAAAACCACAGTGCACCTTTTTGGAATACCATTGTTTTCCTGAAAACTTGAAGGGAGTGAGTTGTGAGATTCAGTTTTCATCGGTAAGTAATTTAAAATAGTTAAATAAATCAAATACATATTATGGAGGAGGACTGCAATTTCAAAAAAAACACAAAAAATTAAGTTAAAACATGAGACTTTAAAATAAATGTTCACAACTGGTAGGCTGCTGAGGGAACCTGCCAGTCGCCCAAGGGACACACATCACTGTCCTCAGAGAACAGCCTTAGAGAAGCACTGCTGCCGTGAGGCTGTCCTCAGCCCACCGGAGTTCTGTGCCTGTAACCAAGCACAGCCGGACTCCTACGCTCCTCAAGGTCACGGGCTGTCTTATCTAGATTTGCTTCTCACACTGCAGGGGGTGCCTCGTACACAGCAGGTACCCACTACGTACGGGCCGAACGACAAGACCACTGTGCATACTGGTCTTACCCCCGAGGCCATCCTTCTCTGTCCACTCTCCTCTTGTCCCCTTGCAGATACCAGTGACCAGTTCATGTTTGATTTAGTCCAGTGCCTAATGTACTGCTGGCATTCAGTAAATAATGATCAACAGTTTGGCATCTCAGTTTGAAAATCAGCAAATTAAGAGGAAAAAAACCTGTTGTCCACTGATTGTTGCCACAGGAATGGCTGCAGCTTGAGGGATGCTACTCTCCATGGTAACGGTAACCTGCCCTGGAAGCTTGGGGGGAAGTGACAAGGTGGAAGGTGGAGCAGGAGCAATGGGACGGCTAGGCACGGTGGGCTTCGGGGGCGGCTGCGAACAGAAAACCACACGACACAGATCAACAGCGTTTCCAGCGATGCCCTTCATTGCACACACGCACACAAATCAAACCTGGAGAGCGCCAGGGAGGATGCCCGAAGCCTCGGATGTTCTACCTCTTAGCATCACAGCCTCTCCATGGAAGCGCTAGCATTGCCATGTTACAGATGTGGAGACACACAAAGCAAGGCTAAGTCACTTGCTTAAAGCCACACAGACAGTAAAAACTAGAACTGGGAACACAGCCCAGATCTGTATGGCTCACAGCCCACATTCTTTCGTCTATACCGTGCGGCCTCCCAAGTTTGGCTGGAAGTAAACAAAACTCCCAGTAACTGACACATATCCATATGGTTAATACACAAGGCGATATTGTGATACACCCAAATTAGCAAGCCATCAAAACAAAACCTTGGAGAAGAGTGCCGCTCCAAGATAAGAGCTAGGCTAGCACGCCCGTAACTTGAAATAAAATCAACGTCACAATGGGTACGAGAAAAGATCCTGTGATGCCAACTGCCCGGCGGCACGAGGCTAGGCACTGCAGAGCAGCGCCACTCTGAGGTACAGAGAGGAGCTGAACTGACAGGTCAGAGAGAAAACGCTATGACCCGAGGATACAGCCTAAGACTGCGAGCGCTGTCAGAAATCCCTGCCAGTCTTTAGCTGTCGTCCAAGGTGCAATGTTAACCCTCTCCATTACCTTCATAAGTCCCTCCGAAAATGAGAGTGGTACTGCTGGCGTCAGATGTGCTGGCGGGGCTGTCACTGTGACAGGTGTGCCCGATGCAACGGCATGGTGTGTAGACAACATCTGCACCTGTGGATAGGGCCTTACCACAACAGGCTCTTGCTTCTCTTCACGGGACTGTAGGGAGCCGCTGGGACCCACGTGCTCCCTGGCAGTGACTTCAGCATCTCGACTAGATTCATCGTTGACTAGTGAAGACATGAAGGGTGAAACAGCGTGTCATGCCCTTCCAATAGCAAATAACATAACGGCACCTGTAAGAGTGGCGCCTGCGGTTAACTTTCAGGGTTGATAAACTGACCGTTTCCTTGTGAGATTGTCTTAACAAGGAAAATTTGGGCATCAAATTCCCCTCGTGGCTAGCAAACTCGAAAGTCACACCTATGGAACACAGGACTTGTTTTAAAGATTGTAATTTCCTACTCCTATGAACAAAGGGCCTGAAAACTATCTAGAAGGACCTCAAATACTTGAAATTGTAATATAAGATATAAGACAACTTCATTTAAAATATTTATTTTAAAAGTTATAAAAAACCTAATATTAAAAAGGTGACTTGGGGATTTCCCAGGCGGTCCAGTGGTTAAGAATCCATGCTTCCACGGCAGGGGGCATGGATCTGACCCCGGTCGGGGAACTAAGATCCTGCATGCTGTGTGGTGTGGCCCCCCCCCCAAAAAGGTAACCAATTTCTCAGTCCAAATCCCTACAGAGTGAACAAGTAAAGCTCTATCATTATTACAATGCATGCACCCTTTGAGACTCAACAATTCCACTTGCATGACTGTACCCTATAGATACACAGCATGTGTGTAAAATGACTCAGGTACAAGTTATGTTTCAGTATTTTTATGCTAGCAAAGGAACCGAAAAACCTACATGTCCATCAATAGGGGACTGGTTATATAAATTATGGTATACTCACACAATAGACTACCATGCAACTATAAAAATAAAACAAGCGAGCTTTTTAGGTACTCTTATGGGAAAATGTATAATATATATATTGTGAAAAAGATATATGAAAATACCAAGGTACAGAACAGAGAAAAAGTAAATAAAATACACACAAATATAAATACATTTGTATTTGTATATGGATATCATATCTCCAAAGCATCTTGTTTGCCTGAAAGGAAAGAAAGTGGGTGAGTGGGGGACAGGAAGGAGAGATACTTTTCAGTGTATACTCTTTTTTCTTTTGGAATTTTGGACCATGAGAACATGTAACGTATTCAAAAATTAAGTTAAAAAAATCAAGGAACTGGGACTTCCCTGGTGGCGTGGTGGTTAAGAATCCGCCTGCCAATGCTGGGAACACGGGTTCGATCCCTGGTCCGGGAAGATCTCACATGCCACAGAGCAACTAAGCCCGTGCGCCACAACTACTGAGCCTGCACTCTAGAGCCCGTGCGCCTAGGGCCCATGCTCCGCAACAAGAGAAGCCACCGCAATGAGAAGCCTGAGCACTGCAACGAAGAGTAGCCCCCACTCGCCGCAACTAGAGAAAGCCTGTGTGCAGCAACAAAGACCCAACGCAGCCAAAAATAAATAAAATTAAAAATAAATTTTAAAATGCTGTGAATTCAGAACACAATGATGAAAAAAATTTATTAAAAATCAAGGAACTAATGTAATGAAAGAGGAGAGTCTGTGAAAATATTAATTTGCACTATCATTTTCCCAAAACAACACTGACATTATTTTTCTGAACATAAAGATTATACTTACGTAAAAAATTTTAATTACTTGGAAAACTATAAAGAAAGTAAAGCTGCTCCCAAAGTCTATCCCTTAAAGGCACCAAGTTACTATTTTGGTAACACGTCAGACACTTCTCAGCTCTTTAATCTTAGGTGGGTTTTTATTTACTTAACTTTTTATTTAACTATAACCTTCATAAAGACAAGTGTATAGCTCAATCAACTTTCACAAACGGAATACACCTGAGTTACCAGCCCCTAGCTCAACCAGCAGAATGCTACCGGATCCCCAGAAACCCTCTGTTCAGCCTGATTCCAGTCACTGTCCCTCCCAACAATACTCACGATGCTAACTTCTAAAACTATAGGTTACTGTTGTCTATTTTTGAACTTATATAAATATACTCGTAACAAATGCACCCGGTTCTTGTCTCTCTCACTTATAGGTATGAGATTTGTGCATGTTATTGCATGTAGCCGTAGCTCCTTCATTCTCAGTACAGTGTGCCATTGCTTGAATAAATCACAAATTATCCATTTTACTCCCAGTTAGTTTTCAGGGTTTTTTTTTGTGTTTTTTTTTTTTTTACTATTATGAATAGGAATGCTAGTAATATTCACGCGTATGTCTTTTGGTGAACATTACCATTGCTATTGGATTCCACCTAAGAGTGGAATCGCTAAGTAATATGAATATACACTGCATCATTTCAAAAGCGCCAAATGAAATTCAATTGAATAGATGTACTATACCTTTTTAAACCATTATATCATCGATGAGCTTTTAGGTTATTTCCAAATTTTTGCTATTGTCAACAACTCTAGAATAAATATCCATATGTACTCTGAGTCCTTGTTCAATGATCTCCTCAGGAAAAAAAATTAGAACTTTTCTCTTGGAGGAAAAAAGTGCTGGGAGAAAAGATTAATATATTTTATATTCTGCTATACATTGACCCTTCTCCTAGGTCATTCAGATTTTTAAAAAATTTTGATTTTTAAAACCGCTTTATCGAGGTATAATTTGCATACAATAAAATGGCTATTCTAAAGAGAGTTCAATGATTTTTTTTTTTTTTACATTCTCACCAACAAGTTAGGAGCAGAATGGCTGGGTCAAATGGTAAACTTCATATGAAACTGCCGAAGTACTTTCCAAAGTGGTTGTATTATCTCATGTTCCCACAGGCAGTGTGTATTAGCGGTCCAGTTGTTCCTCATCCTCACGGATTCTTGACACACAGATATTCTAGTGGGTGTGTACTGGGTATCTCATTGTGGTTTTAATTAACATTTCCATGCTGACTGGTAATGTAGAACTTCTTTTTATGTGACCATAGGCCATTCATATACATCTTCCTTTGTAAAGTATATGTTCATATCTTGTCCATTTTTTAATCAGCTTTATTATTAACTGAGGTACAATTTACATATAAAATCTACTAATTTTTTGTATAAAACTAAATTTTCACAAATGTATTCAGTACTGTTATCACAACACAATCATGACATAGAACATTTCCCTTACTCTAACAAGTTCATTCACACCCCTTTGCAGTCAATTCCCTCCCTCCCACCCCTACTCCTTAGAAACCACTGATCTATTGATGGTTCTATCACCACTGCTTTGTCTTTTCTGTAGATAGAACCACACAGTACGTGGTCCTCTGGGTCTGGCTTCTTTCTCTCAGTAAAATGCTTTTGACGTTCATCCACGTTACTGTTTATAATGCTAGTTTGCTTCTTTTTACCATTGAGTAGTATTCCACTGTATGGATTAAACCAAACTTTGCTTATCCAGTCACCAGTTGATAAAATCTGGGTTCTTTCCAGGGTTTGGCTATTATGAATAATGCTTCTATGAACACTGAAGGAGAAGTCACTGTATGTGTGACACACATTTTCATTTATCTTGGGTAAATACCTAGGAATGACACTGCTGGGTTGTATGGTAAGTTTACGTTAAATTTTTTTAACATACTGTGCCAAACTGCTTACCAAAGTGGCTGGATTACTTTGCATTCCCACTAATGCATGGGTTCTGCTTGCTCGACAAACACGTCAAAACTCGGTATTGTCAGTCTTTTTGTTTTAGTTATTCTAGTGGGTGTATAGCAGTTTCTCACTGTGGTTTTAATTTGCATTGCCCTGAGGAGTAATACAGTTGAATATCTTTTGTGTTTATCTGGCCTTTATACAGCATCTTTGGTAAAGTGTCTATTCACATATTTCATCCCTTAAAAACAAACAAACAAAAAAAACAAGCTGTTTGCCTTTTTTGCTATTGAGTTACAAGTTTTTTATATATTCCAGATGTAAGTCCTTTGTTGACACATTTATCACAAATGTCTTCTCTCATTTGGTGGGTTGCCTTTTTATTTTACTAACAGTGTCTTTTGCAGAGCAGTCATTTTTAATGTTGATGAAGTACAGTGTATTAGTTGCCTCCTTTATAATGAGTGTTTTTCGTGCCCTAAGCAATTTTTACTTACTCTAAGGTAACAAACAGTTTCTCCTATATTTTCTTTTAGAAATTTTAAGTTTTATACTTAGGTCCATAATTATACATTTCGAGTTAATTTATGTGCACAGTGGAAGTAAAGGTCAAGGTTTATTTTTTTTCATATGGATATTCTGGTGTTCTGGCACTATTCTGTTAAAAAGACGATCATTCCCCTATTGAATTATCTATGTACTTTTATCAAAAATCAATTGACCATTATGTGTGGGTCTATTTCTGGATCCTCTAGTTTGTACCAATGATCCAGTGATTTATGCTAATATCACACTGTCTTGATTAGTGCAGCTTTATACCAAGTCTTGAAGTAAGGCAGTGGAGTCCCCCAACTTTCTTCTTCTTTTTTGTCAAAATTGCTTTGGCTATTCTAGGTCCTTTGGTTTTCACATAAATTTTAGATTTAATTTTAGATTCAATTTTTAGAAAAGTGCTTGATGTGAATTTGATTAGGATTCATTTGAATCTAAAGATCCCTTTGGGTAAAGGAAAATACTGAGTTTTCCAATCGATGAACATGATAGATCTCTTCATTTATCTAGGTCTTTAACTTCTCTCAGCAATGTTTTACATAGTTTTCTAACCCCAGGTCATACACGTATTTTGTTAACTTATTCCTAAGTATTTTGTGGGTTTTTTTTTTTTTTTTTTGCAGTACGCGGGCCTCTCACTGTTGTGGCCTCTCCCGTTGCGGAGCACAGGCTCCGGACGCGCAGGCTCAGCGGCCATGGCCCACGGGTCCAGCCACTCCATGGTATGTGGGATCTTCCCAGACTGGGGCACGAACGCATGTTCCCTGCATCAGCAGGTGGACTCTCAACCACTGCGCCACCAGGGAAGTCCTGTGGGTTTTTTTTTTTTTAATGCTGCTGTAAATGACACTTTTAAAATTTCACTATTCATTACTAGTATTTAGAAATATAATTGATTTCTGTACACTGAACTTTTATCCTGCAACCTTTAGTAATTTCACTTATTAGTTCCAACAGCTTTTAAAAAACATTTAGGGGCTTCCCTGGTAGCACAGTGGTTGAGAGTCCGCCTGCCGATGCAGGGGACACGGGTTCGTGCCCCGGTCCGGGAAGATCCCACATGCCGCGGTGCGGCTGGGCCCGTGAGCCATGGCCGCTGAGCCTGCGCGTCCGGAGCCTGTGCTCCGCAACGGGAGAGGCCACAACAGTGAGAGGCCCACGTACCGCAAAAAACAAAACAAAACAAACAAACAAAAAATTTAGTGTTTTCTGTATACGTGATGCGTGTGAATAAAGAGTTTTACTTCTGTCTTTCCATTATCAACTGATTTTTAACCTTCCCCACTGCCCAGATTTTCCCCTAATTAAAATTTTAAAGGAAATATACAATTTCATAACTTTCCCCAAAACCTATCTGTCCAGGAAGACTTTGATTTTTGACACTTTCATTTAAGATATAATGCACTGACCATTTTCCACTAAGCTCTTTTTGCAACTATGTATCGTTTCCTTCTAGGTATTTGAAGTTGTTTATTTTTATCAGAAAAGAACCTTGAAGCAGTAGTTAAGAGAACTGGTTGTAATCTATACTTCCGTACTGTGGATGTGTACTTGAAATCCTGACATGCGTAGGATCCCAAATTACTTCTTCCAATAAGAGCAACAGGAAATATAGAAAGACATCTAACTACTTAAGGAAAACTTTTATTTTCTTTTTAAGAGCAACTGAAGGAAACAACATACACATTTCAGAAGTAAAATTATAGGCAATTTTGGTCTAAGTCAATGATTTCCTTCTCAACGAAGTCTGAGGGCAATTATTGCTAATTGATACCCTTTTTAATGAGCAGTAAAATTCTTGCAAATAGATGTTCAAAAATATTCTCTTTTGGGCTTCCCTGGTGGCGCAGTGGTTAAGAACCCGCCTGCCAATGCAGGGGACACGGGTTCAAGCCCTGGTCCAGGAAGATCCCACGTGCCGTGGAGCAACTAAGCCCGTGCACCACAATGACTGAGCCTGCGCTCTAGAGCCCGCAAGCCACAACTACTGAGCCTGTGAGCCACAACTACTGAAGCTGATGCGCCTAGAGCCCATGCTCCGCAACGAGAAGCCACTGCAGTGAGAAGCCCGCGCACCGCAACGAAGAGTAGACCCTGCTCGACACAACTAGAGAAAGCCCGCGTGCAGCAACGAAGACCCAACGCAGCCAAAAATAAATAAATAAAATAAATTAATTAAAAATGGATTTTTATTTTAAAAAATTCTCTTTAGCTATGCTCCTTTAAATTATTCTGTTGTGGGGATTCCCTGGCACTCCAGTGGTTAGGACTTGGCACTTTCACTGCTGTGTCCTGGGTTCAATCCCTGGTCGGGGAACTAAGATCCCGCAAGCCATGCAGCTTGGCCAAAAAAAAAAAAAAAAAAAAAAAAATTCTGCTGTGAATTCATACAAAAGATAAAACACTGTCAAAAATCTTTGTTAAGGGGTCAGGAACTTGAAGTGGCGCTATACGAATTTGTTGACCTCTACCCTGTAGCAAGGATAGCGCATACAAAGGAGCATGAACAGATAGGTCCTGGCCTTCATTCTAGGAGGAGGCCCCACCTTGAGTTGCTGTGGATGATGGAGTCAGTAAAGACTTCCCAGAGAAAGTGACATCGGAGAGGAAACCTCAAGGAAGAACAAAGAGTGAGCCAGATAAATAAGTGTGCAAAGGAAGATGAAAGATTGTGGCAAACCAACAAAACAAAACTGGACTGTGTAAAGTCCCAAGGTCAAGAAGATTGAGAACTTATCATCTGTTCAGCTGTTCAACAGATATCATCTGTTCATATCTGTTCAATATGAACAGCTACTATTAAGCAGGAGGAATAAAGTAGCTTAAAGTTACTTTAAGCCTAAAGAGAACTGAAAGAAATTTGTAACAAAAACGAAGTTGGCAGGAAGGAGGCGAAGCAATAGGAAGGAGGTCACAGCTCACAGGTGAGAGACAAAGACAGAACAATTAAACACCATGCCTGAGTTTCTGGTTTGAGCAATAAGTAGACGGTAGTACCATTTACCACGATGAGGAACATAGAAATCAGACTGTAAAGAAAGACGAATAAAAAAAGGAGTGCCTTACTTCACTTTGCAATGCCACCTTTCCACTTGATACACAGAATACAGAATTATTTGAAGGAGTAACTCAACTTCAGCACTGCTGACTGGACTAGATACATTGCTGTGGGGTTGGGGGCTGTCCTGCTTAACGTCGAGTATTTAGCAGCATCCCGGGCCTCTAAATATACAATGCCAAGAGCATCCCCTACTTGTGACACCTAAAAGTATACCGAGACATCGCCAAATATTCCCTGGGGGGGCAAAATCATCACCAGCTGAGGCCACTGATCTTCAGCATTCAAAGAGTATACAACTAAAAACCGAGTTGCGTAGTATATGTGCGTATACACATCTTTTTAAAATCTCTTTTCCTATACAGTAAGCTCCTGAAAGGCAAGACCTACACCTTACACACCTTTGCATTCCCTCATGGCATTATTATTACACCTCTGGGCCTTAATTAAATAAGAACATATTAATACATTTAAAAAAATAGTTCTTGTAGGCGTGCTTCACTGTAAGTTTCATGTACACTCTGTACATGTGAATCAAGTGGTTAAAACAGGAAGAAAGAAAGCCCTATTTAAATTAGAACTGTAATATATCCTTTTTTTCAAATTTGATAACCTAGTATTTGCTAGGTTATCCTACCAAAGAATTTGCTAATTTTTAAGTTAGAAAACTGGCAATATTTTTAGTGCAGGAAGCAATATAGAAAAATATCACACATCTCACCTGTTGCAGCTGGGTTTATCAATCCTGCAGAACCACTGTTGGCTATCTGTGAAGGAGCCTGGCTTAGGCCGGTGGAGGGGGTTCCTAACCGAGGAAACTGTTGAGAACTCATTTCCACCTGCAGTGCATAGGCATATGGTTATTACTGGATTCTGATATTAGAATCAATAATGAGAAAGTAAAGCATTTTTAGTACCTACATCTTCCCTTAGAAAAACAAATGTAGCATCAGCTATCTAAAATGATACTTTGTTCAATATACAGTGCAGAAATGGTGTAAACTGTTTAAGTTTTTGATGTACATAGGTTCAATTAATGGTAAAATCGTTTATGTGGTGCTGGGGGATATTATGACACCGCTCCCCAATACCTGTGGATTGCCACAAAAGTCGACACTGCATTGTGTATAACATCCACGTGACAGGTCTTAACACAATATATATACTTCTGTGTAAAGTTTCATGACAAATGGCATGTGCCTTTGAAAGACTTAAGCCTCACACCAAGGTGAACAGAACTGTCATCAGTGTGTCACAGGAGGAATCGGAGGCAGATGCCCTGTCCTAAGACGGGATCAGAAACCTTCCATCAAGACCTGATCCGAAAGGAATTCTCAAACGCTTTCCTGCACAGGCCTCCATTGACGGATTTCTCCCCCGCCCCTTTCACAGAGCCCCACTGAGCCAAAAGGAACCGAGACCTTCACCACTTTCCCTAAAATCGACCCCCCACTCCTCCTTCAGGAGCCGATATCCCCGATACGCCCGCAATCCTGCCCCCACCCTGAAGCCCCCCGCTGAGATCGGAGAACACAGGTCTCCAGACACTCCGGGTCTCTGAGACTCCATCCCTGGGGAGGGGGCAGGCGTTCTGAGGAGCCCCGGGACCAGTGTGCCCTTTACCTGCCGCCGCCCGCCGCCCGCCCCTCCCGATTCCACCTCGCCGGGCTGGGGTTGCCGCGGAGGACCCATCTTGGTGGCAGCGCTGGGCTCCGAGGTCGCGGGGACGACTCGTGCCGCAGCGCGCCTCGGGCCCGCCGCTGTCCAGCCCCGCCAGCCCCGCTCACCCCCGCCGCCCGGCTGCCGCTGCGCTCCAGTCCTCTTCCCCCGAACCTGCCCCTACCTCCCCCGCCCGCCCATTGGCCCCACGCCGGGCGCGTCAGTCCGGGGCCCGCACCAATCCAACGCTGCCTGCACGCTGAGATCCCGCCCCACCCTCCCGCCGACTGCCAGCCAATCAGACACGAGCCTCGCCGGGGCAGCCCAAACCTCTCGAGGCTAAGCCAATGGCAGAGGCAGACAAGCGCCGCAGGCGAAAGGGGCGGGGAGCTCGGAGGCCCCGCCTCGGTCAGGGTCTGAAAGCGGCGGGCGCAGGGCCCGGATGTGGAGAGTCACTTTAAACTGCTCCAGGAGCCAAACTCCCTGGGCCGCCCGCCCGCCCGCGCTCCCCCGGCCTCTCAGCTTCCCCGCCAAGGCCCACGCCCGCCACGCCCCCACGCCCGAATCAGCCCAGCCCTCCCGACGCCTCTCCCTTCCTTGCCACAGGACACCCGGCCTCTGCCGCCGGCCCAAAAGCCGTGCTCAGCTCGCGAAAGAGCTCAGGTTTGCGCCGCAGGAGACGAGGGACCGCTGCCCTTCCCCGGGGACGCGCAGCGGGAAGGACGCTGCAGCCCGGCTCGGCCGCCCCGCCCCCTCGTCTCCTCCCCTCTCCTCCCCTCCGCTCCCGGGCGCCCGTCCCGCCATTACCTGAGTGCTGCGCCGAGTGGCCGCCGCGCCGCCTCGAGCTCGCTCTCCTGCGCTCTCCGCCTGTGGAGCCGGCGTCCTCGGGCTCCCGGACCCGCCGCCGCCGCCGAGGCGCTAGCACTCTGCCCCCCACCCCTCAGCCCAGCGCCGCTGCTTCCGCCGCCGTAACGAGCCTCTCACCCATTGGCTGGGGTAGGCCCCGCCCTCCTCCGGAGAAGCCAGTCACCGCTCAGTGTGAGCGGAGAGCGGACGGGCCTGCCCCTCGAGGCCGCTGAGGCCTCTGGGAAATGTAGTCCCCGGTGCCGAGAGGGCGGGCCTGGGCGGGGCGTCCGGGCGACCGGGCCGGGGCAACACACCCCTTTGCTGTGTAGAGTCGGTTCTGCATTTTCTCTTTGCCTAGTAAAAAGCTCATACCCTTTTGCCTCAGCTGACGCCACAAGGTTTCATTTTCCCGAGGGCGGTGCGGCGCGGGAAAAGGTAATGGAGGCCGACTGCAGCGGGCCGAAGGGGCTGCAGGCAGGGCCGAGGGCTTTCCTGACTGTTCTTGATGTCCCCACAGAGGCCACGGCCCGCAAAGCCTGAGCATCGTGGGAGGATCGGGTGGGCGGAACTGAAGCGACTCTTGTCGGGTTTGCGCCCGGCGCGCCGCGTCGGGAGCTGCACACCAGGCCGGACCCGCTCGGGAGCCGAGCACCTTCGGGTTAAAGCCGGCTCGTAGAGGGGGCCTTTGGCGCAGGACTCCGGCACGGTGCACCTGCTCGGTTTTTCCAGATTACGAAGAAGCGGAGGGTGGCGGTGGTGTTTTGTTGTTTTGTTTGGGGTGGAGGGGTGGAGTTTATACAGCTGCAGTAGACTTACCCAAAGCTGCCGGAGCAAAATCTGAATCTGACAATAGAGTTAATGTCCCCCTCCTCCCTCCCCAGATGGTAATTTAGATCTGGAGTTTTGTGTTAAGAAATAAATGGGGCTCGCATCCCTTCTTCCTGTCGTGCACAGCTGTGTTCTTGCGAGGAAAAGAGTAGCTCGTGGCTACAAGAATGTCTCAAATACCCCCTCTCCTTCCTCAAGGCACGTTCCTTTCTCACACTCTTCCCTTCTCAAATTTCTCCTAAAAGTAACTGATGGGATATACCTTAGCCTCCTCTCTCCTTAGGCAGTCCATTCTGCTTCTGCCACTCTTCTCAAGCTGCTCCCCAAAGTTGCCAGAGACCTACTCACCTCACCCAGCGGTCCTTGCTTAGTTCTCATCTTGTCTAGTTTACCAACAGTAATTCCTCCTTAAAATGTTCTTCCCTATGGGAAAAGAATCTGAAAAAGAATAGATATATATCTATAACTATCCTCAGAAAAAAAATTCTTCCCTTGGTCACCAGAACCACACTCTCTCCTGATTCTACTTCTGTCCCTATTAAGTTGCTTTCTACTTCTTCTTTCTCGCATATACAGCACTCTCCAGCCCTCTCTCAATGCTCTACTATCTTCCCAACTAGTTTAATGCACTCTCACAGTTTCAAATACTGTTCTCGAAAATGACTCAATATTTTGTCGGCGTGGTGATAAAGATAACTCTCTCTTTTTTTTTTTTTTTTTTTTTTTTTTGCGGTACGCGGGCCTCTCACTGTTGTGGCCTCTCCCGTTGCGGAGCACAGGCTCCGGACGCGCAGGCTCAGCGGCCATGGCTCACGGGCCCAGCCGCTCCGCGGCATGTGGGATCCTCCCAGACCGGGGCACGAACCCGTGTCCCGTGTATCGGCAGGCCGACTCTCACCAGGGAAGCCCGATAACTCTGTCTTGAATTGTATACCTACAGTCCCACAAATATGTCTTACAAGCCCCTGAGACCTAACATATCAGACACCTTCATTGATTTGCCTCACCTGTGTACTCCTCCCCCTTGTTTCTGGGTTTGGTTAATGGCATAACCATCTTCTCTGCCCTTGGTTTAATTCTTGTTGGTTTCCACTCTTCCATCTCCCAGAGTCACCCTATGGACCTCTGCACCTCCTTTCCAGTTGCTTCCATAGCCTCGGCTCAACCTTTCATAAATTCCTGTTTGGATTATACTAACACGGCCTCACTCAAATCTCTTCCTACCCTCAACCTGTCCTCCGCAGAGTTCTTTTTCTAAAGCCTTCCTCTGAACCTGTTCTTTCCATCCATGATGTTCCAGTGACTTCAAAATCTATTCCAGGGCTACCCTGGTGGCACAGTGGTTGGGAGTCCGCTTGCTGATGCAGGGGACACGGGTTCGTGCCCCGGTCCGGGAAGATCCCACATGCCGTGGAGCGGCTAGGCCCGTGAGCCATGGCCGCTGGGCCTGCGCATCCGGAGCCTGTGCTCCGCAACGGGAGAAGCCACAACAGTGAGAGGCCCACGTACCGCAAAAAAAAAAAAACAAAAAAAAACCCCCAAATCTATTCCAAACCCGTAAACCCAGTTCAAAGGCCTTAATAATTCAGTCCCTCCTACCTCTCAAGTATGGTTGAGTGCTCTCTCAACCATAGTTTCCACCAATTCTCCCCACAGCTTGGCTTCCAGGGTTTTGCTCAAGCTTTGCCTTGTATAGGCCTCACTCTTCAGCAGCCATGTAGCAGAGTGCTACCAATTCTACAATGCCTAACTGCAAAGGAAATGATTTATCTTCTCCAAGAAGCCTTCCGTGAAATTCCTCTCCTTCCCTTCGCCCTACAGGATACTTCCGTGGATACTTCTTCGGTCCCTCTATTATAGCACTAATCTATCTATGCTGTATTCTTCCTGGATTAGGCGGAGAGAGAAATTATTCATCTTTATATCTACCATCAACAGGAAGGAGTCAATAAATGTTTGCTGCGTATAATCACAAACACATCCGTAGTACATGAATGAAATCTGAATTTTCCTTAGTTACTAGAGACAGTCTCTGCTTTATTCACTTATGTCTCTAGTCCCTCACGTAGTGGATACTTGAAGGAAAATAGATGTTTCACCCATGGCTGTGTTGCTAGGATTTAGGATTCCCATCCCCTGAGCTTGACATGCTGAAGACAGCCTCCTTGTACCCCAACCAGGCTGAGCCTTCCACACTTCTCAGGTCTTCAAGCCCCCCTGCCAGTTGCAGGGGCTCATTAATATCTTGGGTTCTTGGAGATAGTGTGCACAGAAGAGAGTTTGGATGGATTAAACACAGACACCATCAGGCACGACATCTGCTGGGTGGTTACCAAGAGAACAAATAACTACTGCCCTCTGCCAACAAAGAGAGTAAGTTCTCAATGCAAGTGTCCTGGGGTGGTCAGTCAAATGTCAGTGCATGGTCTGCAAGTGTTGGTGAAGCTCTGTTTGGTCTCTGCCACTGAACCCGGATGGTTCTCAGCCTGAGCCTGGGTCGTCTAATGATACTGACTCTTTGGTTCCTCTAAGTCCAGATACTCCCCTTGGCCCAACTCCCCAGCCAGGGAAATATAGTCCCCTCCAGGTAACTCATCTGTAAAATGAGAGTACCGTTACTTATCTCAATCTTATTGTGTAGGTTAAAAGCTACCCACGTAAAGGACGTGAAGCTTTTGAGCTCACTCACATTCATTGTTTTTATTACCTTCATCTGGTTTATTACCTAGGCCAAACTCAGACTGTCTCCTCCAGAGTGTGTATGGCGGACAGACTCTAGGATGACCCCTCATGGTCCCCCTCTTGGGGTTCATGACCTTGTGTAATCTCTTTCCTTTGAATGTGGCAGGACCTGTGACATTCTTCTACTCAATAGAATATGGCAAAGGTGAGGAGATGTCACTTCCTTGACTGTATTATGTTATGTTTAGTTTTTAGCTAAATTTGAAACAATGGAGAAACATGATTTCGACACATTCAGGGTATTTAATGAGCCAAGTTTTTTAAACTTGTTACAGCAAGTTTAAAAAAATAGTGATTGTCATACGACCCAGCAATCCCACTACTGGGCATATACCCTGAAAAAACCATAATTCAAAAAGAGTTCAGTACCACAATGTTCATTGCAGCTCTATTTACAATAGCCGGGACATGGAAGCAACCTAAGTGTCCATCATCGGATGAATGGATAAAGAAGTTGTGGCACATATATACAATGGATATTACTCAGCCATAAAAAGAAATGAAATTGAGTCTTTTGTAGTGAGGTGGATGGACCTAGAGTCTGTCATACAGAGTGAAGTAAGTCAGAAAGAGAAAAACAAATACCATATGCTAATGCATATATATGGAATCTAAAAAACAACAACAACAATATGGTCATGAAGAACCTAGGGGCAAGATGGGAATAAAGATGCAGACCTACTAGAGAATGGACTTGAGGATATGGGGAGGTGGAAGGGTAAGCTAACCTGCCGACATTTTGATCTTGGACTTCCATTCTCCAGAACCGTGAGAAAATAAATTTCCACCGCTTAAGCCCTACAGTCTGTGATATTTTGTTATGGCAGCCCTAGCAAACTGTGTACTGTACGTATACTACATATAGTAGAGTGTTGTTTTGTGAAATTTTAGTTTCAGTTGTGTGTATGTGCGCTGGTCTCAATGCAAGATGCGTTTCTTATTATGGGTTGTAGGTCAAAATGTTTGAAAAACATTGAGCTGGAAGAAATGAAGGATTTTGCCTCCCAGTTCTGATATAAGCCAATTGAACTAAAACCTTATACTAGGCAAACCTGGAGAAACCGTAGCTCCACTTTTCCTGGGTAGGGCGCTAAGGAAAAGAAATGGGTTCCTTATGAAAATGACTCTAGAACAGTGTACTGGAGTGGAGTCTGTGGACAGAATTTACAGGGGTGTGAACTTGGATAGGAAGAAGGTACATGTTTATTTTCACTAATATCTACGTGAAAATTACCATTTCCTTCCACTGTAAATAGAAGTAACAGATTTTGGTAATATTAGCAGTACTTGTAACTTTGTCACCAATTAAAATCATTTTCATATCACATTACACAAACTCTATCTCAAAACACAAATAGCAACCATTCCTATATTGAAAGTATATTAGTTTGTTATTTAATATATTAATAAAGGAGCACATGTAGTATGATGCACAAATTTGTTTTTTAAATATATTTTGATAATAACCATGTTTGTATATAATTTCTTTCCCCAGGATCCCTAGGTATTTATGCATTTAAGAACATTTTTCTGAGAAGGTCCATAGGCTTCACAAGACTGTCAAAGGGGGTCTGTGACAGATAACGGGTTAAGAAAATCTCTACAGGTATATTTTTATAGACTCAGGTCCTGCCCCTGTTACATTTCATCTGAGTCCTTCCTTATCTGTTTCTTTCCACTTCCACTGTTTTGGTTATGACCAAGACTCTCCTTCTGACCAGTTTCTTTTTTTTTTTTTTTTTTTTTTTCGTGGTACGCGGGCCTCTCACTGCTGTGGCCTCTCCCGTTGCAGAGCACAGGCTCCAGACGCGCAGGCCCAGCGGCCATGGCTCACAGGCCCAGCCGCTCCTCAGCATGTGGGATCTTCCCGGACCGGGGCACGAACCCGTGTCCCCTGCATCGGCAGGCAGAGTCTCAACCACTGCGCCACCAGGGAAGCCCTGACCAGTTTCTTTTAACTGAGGACTTCTTTGGTTCTAACTTTGACTTGACATCTTCCCAAAGGCTGCCTCTGTGTTTACACCTCTGCTCTTGCAGTGAGTGCAGCCCAAGGACAGTGGCCCTACTCTGACACTCGGCCCGGGAAATTGACCCACAGGGTTACAACTTCTGGACTGCTGAGGACCAGTGGGAAGAAGGTGTCTTGGCCACCCAAGGAGCTTGTGACCATTAGAAAACCAGCTAATAACATCAGCAGCACAGAATGGGAAACCTTCAGTCCCAGGCCCTGCGGACCTGTTCCTGCCTCCTGAGGGTGTTTGACTTACTTTTGTGACTTCCCTCACCGCTTCATTTCTTATTTAGACTTCCAGCCCATGACCTGAATTTGTAGCCCCATACAAGGCCCTCCAGACCCAAGAGGTCCACAATTCCATTGCCCACCATCAGTGGCCATATGGAGCGTGTCCATTCCCCACAGCGTGGAGTCTGCCAATTCACAATAACTGGTATCTTCACTCCCTTTGACTTCCACAGGCACACAGCACTCCCATTTTGGTTCACCCACCTGACCAACACTGGGGAGAATTCCACACTCCGACAGAGGAGAGAATGATACCTTCCAGGGGTGGGCAAGGACCATACTAAATCTCCTTCCCTCCACCCCCTTTATGGGAGAGACCATCCACCTTGTGCTGCGGGCCCCTACTTGGCCATCATGTCAGTAGCACACTCTGACCTCTAGAGGGAGCCCCGTGAATGACGAAGAGGAGGAGCAGCTCTGAGCCTTCAGGGAATGGGGGGCTGGAGCCTTGAATCACCAGCTGTCCTGGGGAATGGGGCTCATGTCTGGGCCACATATCCTAAGTTCACTGATGACCTTTAGTGTCCTTTGGGCAGGAATGCCCTACTTAATTTACTTTGTCTGTTCTGGCTCCCCACCCATCTCTGCCCACTGCCAACGTTTATCTATTTGGGGGTCATGATTCTTTTTTTTAAAAATCACTTTCATTTTTATTTACAATCAGAAAACAATTAGAAATTAAAGTGGGAAGGTATCTACAAACAACAAATGCTGGAGAGGGTGTGGAGAAAAGGGAACCCTCCTACACTGTCGGTGGGAATGTAAATTGATACAGCCACTATGGAGAACACTATGGAGGTTCCTTCAAAAACTAAAAATAGAACTACCATATGAATCAGCCATCCCACTCCTGGGCATATATTCCAAGAAAAACATGGTTTGAAAGGATACACGCACCCCAATGTTCATTGCAGCACTATTTACGATAACTAAGACACGTAAGCAACCTAAATGTCCATCGACAGAGGAACGGATAAAGAAGACATACATATACACGATGGAATATGACTCAGCCATTAAAAAGAATGAAATAATGACACTTGCAGCAAGATGGATGGACCTGGAGATTATCATACTAAGTAAAGTAAGACAAAGACAAATATCATATGATATTGCTTATATGTGGAATCTTAAAAAAATGATACAGATGAGCTTATTTACAAAACAGAAACAGACTTACAGACTTAGAGAATGAACATATGGTTACTGGGGGTGGGGGGAGGGATAGATTGGGAGTTTGGGACTGACATGTACACACTGCTATATTTAAAATAGATAGCGGCCCTGCCCGGGCGCTTCATTGGCGCTGCAGACCCCGCCTTGAGTGCGCAGCTCTCCAGCCCGTGTGAACGCTTCCCCCAGACACCACCACCCTTTGGAATGGCCAACAGGGGACCTGCCTATGGCCTGAGCCAGGAGGTGCAGCAGAAGATTGAGAAACAATATGATGCGGACCTGGAGCAGATCCTGATCCAATGGATCACCACCCAGTGCCGCAAGGATGTGCGCTGGCCCCAGCCTGGGCGCGAGAACTTCCAGAACTGGCTCAAGGATGGCACGGTGCTGTGTGAACTCATTAACGGGCTGTACCCCGAGGAGCAGGCCCCAGTGAGGAAGATCCAGTCCTTCACCATGGCCTTCAATCAGATGGAGCAGATCTCCCAGTTCCTGCAAGCAGCCAAGCGCTACAGCATCAACACCACTGACATCTTCCAGACTGTGGACCTCTGGGAAGGAAAGAACATGGCCTGTGTGCAGCCGACACTAATGAACCTGGGTGGGCTGGCGGTAGCCCAGAACAATGGGCTCTCCTCTGGAGATCCCAGCTGGTTTCCCAAGAAATCCAAGGAGAACGCTCGGAACTTCTCAGACGACCAGCTGCAGGAGGGCAAGAATGTGATTGGGTTACAGATGGGGACCAACCGCGGGGCATCACAGGCAGGCATGACTGGCTACGGGCTGCCATGACAGATCCTCTGATCCCACCCACAGCCCTGCCCCTGCCTTCCGTGAATGGTTAATATATATATATGTGTGTATATATATATGTGTATATATGTGTGTATATATATATATATATACATATATATATATATATATATATAAGCAGTGACATTCCCTGAGGGCCCCTGGAGCTCTCACCCTCCCCTCTGCCGGGGGGGGGCCTGGCCTGTCTCCTCTGGGGGTGCCTGACGGTGGCCTCCACACTATGCTTACTAATACATTCCCTTCTCCAAATCCACCAAAATTGGACTAACTGGCCTCTTTTCCCCAGGACCAAAATTAGGGGGGCATCACCCTCTCTCCCCACCCTACCTCTTCTCTTTCTCTCTGGCCTCTCTTCCCCTGAGCCCTGTGCTGGGGAAGCCCTGTCCATTCCTTGGCTGGGAGTCAGGGATGCTGCCTAATGGCCTTCTCCCCACAAGTACGCCTCTCCCACAGCTGTGGCTGCAGGGACTTAATTTATACGGAGGGGTCTGTGGCGGCTGCCCCCCCAGCCCCGGCTGGACTGTGCTCACCACACTTCTGAGGCAGCCTGCTCTGGCAGAGGCCTTCAGGCTTCTCATTTTCCATTCCCTTCTCTGTGGCTAAGGGATGGGGGTGAGGGGACCGGGGAGGGAAGGCTGCCCACCATGGGCTGGGGCTTGAAGAATCTGAGTTTGCTGATTTAAATAAAGAATCTCTGTCTTTAAAAAATAATAATAAATTAAATTTAAAAATAAAATAAAATAGATAACCAACAAGGACCTAGTGTAAAATAAATAAATCATAAAAAAGGAAGAAAATAAAATAAGAAGGTATCATGTTTTACAACAACATTTTAAAATCAAATATGATGGGGCTTCCCTGGTGGCACAGTGGTTGAGAGTCCGCCTGCCGATGCAGGGGACACGGCTTCGTGCCCTGGTCTGGGAGGATCCCACATGCCGCGGAGCAGCTGGGCCCGTGAGCCATGGCCGCTGAGCCTGTGCTCTGCAACGGGAGAGGTCACAACAGTGAGAGGCCCGCGTACCTCAAAAAAAAAAAAAAAAGCTCTTGCCCATATTATACCCTTGTTCTCTCTGCCCCCTAGCTGACCCTCCTGCTGACCCTTTCTTTTTTGCTGTACACGCGTCCCGTGTACAGCAAAAAAGAAAAAAAAATCAAATATGATTAGATGGCAAGATTTATACTCCAAATATTATAATATGACGTTGAGAGAAATTAAGGAAGACTTAAAGGAGGTACACGCCATCTCCACGGACTGGAAGACTCAACGTGAAAACCTCTTATTCTCGCCAAAGTGATAGAGACTCACTACCATCCTGGTCAAAATCCCAGCAGGTTTTTTCCCCCCTGTGTGTGACTATAACAAGCTGATTCCAAAATTTTTTTTTGTTGTGGTAAAATATATATAACAAAATTTACCATTTTAACTGTTTTAAAGTATACAATTCAGTGGCATTAAGTACATTCGCAATGGTGTTTGGATAGATTCTTGACTGCTCAGGCTAGCCTGGCCTCACCATCAGGACCCAAGCACTCCCTTAAAGGAGACTCTGGATTTTAGCAAAGGGGTGCAGTGGGTGTATCTAGAAAGCAACCAGTCTGGGACAAATGTATATATCTAATCTCATCCAGGCTTCTGTCTAGGAATAAACAATGCTCTGCATCATGGTTAGCTTTAGTTTTTCCCTTTAAGCTGACTGTTGGAAGCACTTCATCACTATGTTTTTTTTTTCTCACTTTTTTATTTAGGAATATTTCAAACACATAGAAGAGTTGACACTATTGCATAATGAACAGCTAGATTCCACCCACCTAGATTTAACAATTTGCAACATTTTGCCCAACGATTTTTTTTTTTTTTTTTTTTTTTTGCTGTACGCGGGCCTCTCACTGCTGTGGCCTCTCCCGTTGCGGAGCACAGGCTCCGGACACACAGGCTCCACGGCCATGGCTCGCGGGCCCAGCCGCTCCGCGGCATGTGGGATCTTCCGGGATCGGGGCACGAACCCGTGTCCCCTGCATCGGCAGGCGGACTCTCAACCACTGCGCCACCAGGGAAGCCCCCAACGATTTTTAACATCAGCTTTCTTTATGCTCTCACCCATCCTCTCATGTGTGATTGTGTTTGTCGACACCCACTTTTTTCCTCCTAGACCATTGGAAAATAGGTTCAGGCATCAAGACGCTTCACCTTAAAATGCTTAAAATGCTTCAGTATGAATTTCCTAAGAATAAGAACTTTCTCCTACAAAATTTTAATACCCCAAGTGAGGAAAAAGTATTTTTTATATAGTAGTGTGTATATGTCGATCCCATTCTCCCAATTCTTCCCACCCCCCCTTTTCCCCCTTGGTGTCCATATGTTCGTTCTCTATGTCTGTGTTGCTATTTCTGCTTCGCTAATAGGTTCATCTGGACTATTTTTCTAGATTCCACATATAACGTTAATATACGTTATTCGTTTTTCTCTTCCTGACTTACTTCACTCTGTATGACAGTCTCTAGGTCCATCCACGTCTCTGCAAATGATGGAGTCTCTGTTCTTAAAAAGGGGTTTCCCTGGAGTCTCCTGACAAGTACTATCAATTCTGTCCAATGTGAACGACAATCCTTTCTAGTAACAAACATATTCCTAACAATACAGTGTTGACACTGTCTCTACCCAGCACAATGTGTATCATATTGAAAAGTACCCCTCCTGCTATGAGAAGTAATAGGCAGCCCCTATACCCCAGAGCCTGCTGAAATTATTCACACTTGCAATCCTAAACGTGTTTAGACTGCTGATCCTGCCTCACCCATTCCTTCCCCTGGGAACCACAATAAGAGCTCTTGCCCATGGGCTTCCCTGGTGGCACAGTGGTTGGGAGTTCGCCTGCCGATGCAGGGGAGGTGGGTTCGTGCCCCGGTCCAGGAAAATCCCACATGCTGCGGAGGGGCTGGGCCCGCGAGCCATGGCCGCTGAGCCTGCGCGTCCGGAGCCTGTGCTCCGCAACGGGAGAGGTCACAACAGTGAGAGGCCTCAAAAAAAAAAAAAAAAGCTCTTGCCCATATTATACCCTTGTTCTCTCTGCTCCTAGCTGACCCTCCTGCTTCCCATGTGGCCCTGCATGGTGAGGCATGCCCCCTCCTCTGGGAATTGTGAGAAGCCATCTTTTCAATGGCAACTGTTTCCTGATCTGTTGGCCTCACCATACCTGAATAATATTTAAACCTACATTTGAAAACAATTCTGCAGTTTACAGTTAAGGGAAGGTGTGGTAACATCTCAAATGAATGTTAAACGTAGAAGTTGCATATCTGTGTAGGTGAATCAAGGGAGAATTGCAATGGCCTGTCCAGTACTAGATTAAATTAAGTTAAATTCCTCCCAAGACTAAATGGCAAAATGAGATTTAAAGTCAATGACTATAATACATGCTGATTTATCAGGTAAAGAGATCATTTAAAAGAGAAAAAGCAGAACGAATCCTTTGATTTCTTTACTTGTAAAAGGGAAATTTAACTATTTCCCCAGAAGTCTTCAGATTTTCCTTCTGTTAAGAGCAGTATAGGGACTTCCCTGGTGGTGCAGTGGTTAAGAATCTGCCTGCCAATGCAGGGGACACAGGTTCGAGCCCTGGTCTGGGAAGATCCCACATGCCGCAGGGCAACTAAGCCCATGTGTCACAACTAGTGAGCCTGCGCTCTAGAGCCCGTGAGCCACAACTACTGAGCCTGTGTGCCACAACTACTGAAGCCTGCGCGCCTAGAGCCCGTGCTCCACTACAAGAGAAGCCACCGCAGTGAGAAGCCCACGCACAGCAAGGAAGAGTAGCCCTGGCTCACCGCAGCTGGAGAAAGACTGCGTGCAGCAACAAAGACCCAACAACACAGCCAAAAATAATTAAAAAAAAAAAAAAAGAACAGTACAGAGCATGGCATCTATTTCCATCCAGATATGTGTGTCACTTACAGATTCAACATCATCTGTATCAAAATCTCAGCTGCCCCCCCGAAACTGACAAACTAAAATTTATACGGAAATGAAAGGGACTCAGAATAGCCCAAGCTATCTTAAAAAGAAAGAAATAGGAGGACTTGTACTTCCTTATTTCAAAACTTGCTACAAAGCTACAGTAATCAAATAGTGTGGTACTGGCATAAAAATATACATATTGATCAATGAAAAAGAATTGAGAATCTAAAAATAAACCCTCACATTTATGATTAACTGATTTTCAAAAAGGGTGCCAAGATAATTCAATGGGGGAAAGAATAATCTTTTCAATGAATGGTGCTACAACACCGGATATCCTCATGCTAAAGAATAAAGTTGGACCCTTTGCTTACATCATACACAAAAATTAACTCCAAATGGATCATATACCTAAAAATAGAGCTAAAACTATAATACTTTTAGAAGAAGGAGTCTAAGAAACAGAAGTATGTCTTCATAACATTGCATTAGGCAAAGTCTTCTTAGGTGTCCATCAAAAAAGTGAAAAGACAAATCCACAGAAAGGGAGAAAATATTTTCAAATCATGTAGCTGTTAAGCAACTTATATCCAAAATATACAAAGTATCTTATAACTCAATGACAAAAAGACAAATAACAATTTAAAAATAGGCAAAGAACATAAAGAGGAACGAAACTGAGTTATTTGTAGTGAGGTGGATGGACCTAGAGTCTGTCATACAGAGTGAAGTAAGTCAGAGAGAGAAAAACAAATACCATATGCTAATGCATATATATGGAATCTAGAAAAATGGTACTGATTAACCTAGTGGTGGGGCAGGAATAAAGATGCAGACGTTGAGAAAGGACTTGAGGACACAGGGAGGGGGAAGGGGAGGCTGGGATGCAGTGACAGAGTGGCATGGACATATATACACTACGAGATGTAAAATAGATAGCTAGTGGGAAGCAGCTGCATAGCACAGGGAGATTAGCTCCATGCTTTGTGACCACCTAGAGGGGTGGGATAGGGAGGGTGGGAGGGAGACACAAGAGGGAGGGGATATGGGAATATATGTACATGTATAGTTGATTCACTTTGTTATACAGCAGAAACTAACGGCAACATTGTAAAGCAATTCTACTACAATAAAGATGTATAAAAAATAAAATAAAAATAGGCAAAGGATATGAACAGATATTTCTCTGAAGAAATACAAATGACCAATAAGCATTTGAAAAGATGCTCACTTTCATTTGTCATTAGAGAAATACAAATCAAAAGCACAATGAGATACCAATTCACACCCAGTAGGATGGCTACAGTAAAAGGGACAATAACAAATGTTGGTGAGCAGTTAGAGTAATTGGAAACCTCAGGCACTGCTGGTGGGAATGTAAAATGGTGCAGTCACTTTGTGAAAAGTCTGTCAGTTCCTGAAACAGTTATCATATGGACAGAAATTCCACTCATAGATATACCAAGATGGATGAAAACATATGTCCACACAAAAACTTGTACATGAATGTTCACAGCAGCATTATTCATAATAGCCAAAAAAAATAGCAACAACTTAAATGTCCATCAACTGATACATGGATACATAAAATGTGGTACAACCATATAATGGAATATTTATTCAGCCATAAAAAGGAAGGAAGTATTGATACATACTACAAATGGATGAACCTTAAAGACATTATTATAAGTGAAAGAAGCCAGTCACAGAAGGCCACATGTTGTATGATTCCATTTATATGAAATGTCAAAAAGAGGCAAATCCATAGGGACAGAAAGTAGATTAGTGGCAGCTGACGGATGGTGCGGGGTGGGGGGTTGGTGGGAAATAGGAAGTGACTGCTCATGGGTACAGAGGTGTTTTGGGATGATGAAAATGTTCAAAAATTGACTGTGGGGCTTCCCTGGTGGCGCAGTGGTTGAGAGTCCGCCTGCCGATGCAGGGGACACGGGTTCGTGCCCCGGTCCGGGAAGATCCCACATGTCGCGGAGCGGGTGGGCCCGTGAGCCATGGCCGCTGAGCCTGCGCATCCGGAGCCTGTGCTCCGCAGCGGGAGAGGCCGCAGCAGTGAGAGGCCCGCGTACCGCAAAAAAAAAAAAAAAAAAAAAAAAATTTGATTGTGGGTGACGGTTGCACAACTCTGCAATGATTCTAAAAAACAATGAATTGTACACTTAGTGAATTGTATGTTATATGAATTGTGTCACAATAAAGCTATTTTAAAAGTGTGTAACTGACTTAACTTAGATGCATGAATGGTGTATTCACACCAAGGTACACCATTTCCATTGCATGATGGAAGGAATGTTTCAAATTCAAGGTAGCCTTTAGGCTTCCATATTATTTTGCATTATATTTTATGACATAATAGATTATTACATGTAACATACTGTTTTACTTTACTATCCTGTAGCTGAGAAAATAAAAATTATAGTTGCTTGAAAAAACTTATTTCCAGTAGCCATTTAGTTTTTTCTAGAGCAATTGAACCTCATAGAGCTTAGAGTCTACCTAGTCCAAATCCATCAGAACGAATCATTAAAACACAGAGGCAACAAAAGCACAGGTACCATCTCCCAAGCCTCAGGCAGGCCTCTTCACTTAGAATACTATGGGTGTTTGCTTCCCCTGGATCATCACTGGCTTGGTGTTTTCCCATTTTTGTCTATATTAACTGTCTTACGCTATTACAGTCTTCTATGCTAAATTTAAACCATCTTCTGAGAGGTATAGGAGGAGGAAGTTCTGCAGAAGGAAAGTCTAAGACAGGAATATTGGCTATTAGAATGTCCTTGAGGGACTTCGCTGTGGTCCAGTGGTTAAGAATCCGCCTTCCAGTGCAGGGGACTTGGGTTCGATCCCTGGTTGGGGAACTAAGATCCCACATGCTGCAGGGCAACTAAGCCCGCACCGCCAACTACTGAGCCCGTGTGCTCTAGAGCCTGTGTGCCACAACTAGAGAAGCCCACCTGCCACAACGAAAAGTCTGAGAGCCACAACAAAAGACACCGCATGCTGCAACTAAGACCCGATGCAGCCAAATACATAAATAAATAAATAAAATTTAATAAGTAGAATGTCCTTGAATTTCTCTACGTTTGCTGTAGAGTTCTTCCAGGGAACTTGATATACCTCTTTAAATTTGTGATCTTGGTTTCTTGCTCTTCTGTATTTATTTTTTCATTTCTCAGGGTTTGCCTTCAGTGTGTGGTGTTGGTGCTCATTCTTTTTACGAAGCAAATATAGTAGCTAGTCTCAAGTTCCTTTCAAAGAGTCTAAGACTTTTCTGGCAGGTATTTATCTATAAAAAGGCTGTACTGCTGAGAGAGAGAGATGCCTATACACCAACAGCTTTGTCCTTGACCACATTCTTCTGGGCTTTCTTCTGTGGCTCTATGTTGCCCTTTTCCTGTACCTTCCGGGCTCTGAGATTTCATTTCATTCTCTCTCCAAGCTAGTATGTTGGCCTGTTCCTATTTCATGGGTGCTGGCAGAAGTTACCAGACTCCTGGATCAGATTTCACTGCATGGACTTTATTACCCACAGCACAGGAAGCAGCATCAGCATTATACATGCATGATTTTTTTCTCACCACTGCCTCCACAAGTCCCATGGGGGTGATGCAATGTGGGCCTGACAGTTTTTGTGCACACAGTGAGTTTGCGTCACAGCTGGGAAACACTGAGCTTGGGGAACCTCCTGTTTTATGGCAAGCAGTATGCAAGCCTGCTCTTTGCCCCAGGATGAAACATTACCACATCTCTCAAGGCTGCTTGTTGCAAAGACAATCCTGAGAAGTGGCCAGGGGAAAGGGTGGTCAGGGACTTGCATTCCTGACATACCCAGCAAGAAATGAGAGACCCATGGAGAACTGTCTCTCCCAACACACCTCTCCTATTTCATGTGTGTTGACCTCCGCAAAGGGCTCCCCTGGGCGGTCCACCATCTAGGAGCTTCCTGTGTAGCTGTGCTAATGACAACCAACAGCAAGCATAAAAGATAAAACTTTATTAATGCTCACACCAGTGGGGACTCTCAAAGTACATGGGGCTTCATCAGCTGGAGGTAGGTGATGACAGGGTAATGGGAGAAGTGGCCAGATTACAGAAGCAAAAGTATTTATGTATTAATTAAGGGTGGGTTAAATTTTGTATGAGGTGTTATCTGATTGGTTGGATTTGGATCCTAGGAAGCTTTCACAGATGCTGCCCAAAAGGGAACATGTTAGCTCAATACACGTGAGGTACTGGGGTGTCAATGGAAGAGTGAGGGTGTTGGGGACATGCAGATGGGAGGACATTGGTGGGGCATCCCAGGGTTAAGTGGGACTTATACCAAGCTGTAGTCACTCAGAACAAACTGATGGGCCTTCCTCACTACAGCATGGCCAGTGGAAAATGTTACACGGATATTCTAAGATCTCACTCTAGTTATAAATCCTTTGAACAGTCTGCTTTAGCCTCCTGTCTTTGGAATAATACACGTCTGCCTTTATTGACACCTCTGTAAATGACAAGAAATTGACTCTTCCGATTTCCCTGCAGCTCACAGTTGGTCTGCTCTTGTGCTCTGTTGATAAAGGTGGAGGGATGTGGTGCTTCTGTCATTTTTGGAGATCTTAGGCATCACCCCCTCCCCTCTCCAGAAAGGCATTAAGACATCAGGACATATTCACAGAGTTGTGACTGTCTAATTTCCAAGATTTTGCAACACCATTGATTGTCTAACTTGGCTTATATCCTGGTCGATCAGTAATTTCCTCCAAGCCTGCCTGTCTATCATCGTAGTAGGCATGTCAGACATTCCTTTTATAGTGATAAGGTTGCACAATGGTTACTGCTATGTAAGCAGGCTAAAGGCACCGAGGGGGCAATTCTGGGTTCCTCCAGCCTCATGTGTCCTTCATCCCGTGCAGTTTGCTGAGACCACTGACGCTGGGGAGGACTCTCAGATGAACCAGGTGGGCATGGGAAGTGGTGCAGCTTACACTGCTGTGTCTAGGCTGCACTGCTTTACAGCTGAAGTGAGAAGAACACAAGTGAGAAAAACTTCAGCCAAGCCTGGGTCAGCCTTTGTAAACTGGCTGGGGCTCAACCACGTGTCACCCAGGATCCCGAGCTGAACGGAAAGAACCAAAGCAATATCGGGAGTGCTCCGATGCTCACCCCTCACACAGAAAGATGACGGGGACACATGGCTTGTGACTACTCTTCTTCTCACGACTGTCTGTGCTCACAAACCAAAATTACCTTTTTTTTCTTTTTTTACCGCATTGGAAGCGTGGAGTCCCAAGCACTGGACCGCCAAGTAATTCCCTAAAATTACCTTTTTTAATGACAACTGTGGTTCTCCCTGCTGCTAGTTTCCAAGGGGCAGAGGCCAAGTACAGGCCAAAGACCATTAGAAATGGAATCATAATTACACGGTGCAAAGCGAGCATGGATGGAGCAGCAATCAGAATGGTTTCACTCAAGATATCCTTGTTGATGGCTTAGGGAATGTGATAATGAGGAATAAAATATGTGAGAACTCCACTAAAGTTTTACTCGATATTAAGAAGTAAAAGTGTTCTAGTTGTGGCGTCCACAGACCTGATTTGAGCTATACATTGTAGGGTCATTGTCCGTCACCTGATTCTCACAGCTGAGCCAGTTTACAGCCCTAGGGCCCCTTAAATTGAAGGGGAGGGAACACTCCCTGAGGAAAGACCCTGCAACTTGGCCACTCTTCTTCCTCATCTCCCACACGGGATCTGTGACCATTTACCAGAGTGATTGTGTATTGTGGGAAGGAAAATACCCAGAATTTTCAAGGATTCCTGGATGGGCTGAATAGTTCCTCTCCCGAAGTAGTTCACTTCCTAAGCCCCAGAATGGAACCTGTGAATAGGTGACTTCGCAGATGTCCTTAAAGATCTTAAGATGGGAAATTATCCTGAATTATCCAGATGGGGCCAATGGAATCTTAAGGGTTCTTATAAGACGGAGTCAGGAGGGTCAGAGAGAGAGGAGATGTGATGAGAAAAGTGGAGGTCAGAGTGTGCTGAGCCATGATCCAAGCAAAGTCGGAGGCCTCTAGGGGCTGAGAAAGGCAGAGAAACTGATTCTTCCTTAGAGCCCACAGAAGGAATGCAGCCCTGCTGACCCATCTTAAACTTTGACCCTTAAAACTGTAATACTTTTCATTTTACTAGTCAAATGGGTGACTTATGGAGTCATGTGGTACATGGAGTTTTCGTCCAAGTCTGTCTCACAGTAGGTCTAGTGGTCTGTGAACTCACTCTGTATATTTTTCTCTATACACACTAATTGGTAAAACCCCACAGTGGCTCTCCGACTCATAGAACGAAGGCTGCTATTATGGTAGGAAAGGTCAAGTGGAAGCCTAGGAATTACCCCACACATCACAAAAGAAATATAACATTCCCTGGGAAATTTCAGAGATCAACATCACCAGTAAAGAAAACAAAGATGTAGGGATAGTGATTCCCCATTTATCCTGCCTATTAGTTTTGTGCAAACGACTGATTTCAGAGAACAAAGGATTATCGTAAATTTAATTCCAGTTGCATCTGATGTCATGTCTCTTTAGAGCAAATTGACCTTTCTGGTAACTGGTTTGCAGCAATCAGGTCAACTGGTAATTGATCTGGCAAATTTTTTTTTCTTCTATATACCAATTAAAAAAAAACCTACCAGAATTTGTTTTCCCTGCGTAACAATAGCAGTATTATACCTTCATCATCTTTCCTCAAAGATGTTAAATCTTTGGCTCTATGTCATGATCCGGTCTACAGGAAACAATCTTTCATCAGGTCATCATCCTGCTCTACTACACTGACACTGTTTGGATCTGATAATGAAGATGCTTCAAATAACCTAGATTTCTTTTTAATACACTTGCATGACTGAGAATGGGAGATAAGCCTCATAAAAATCCAAATGTTTGTCACTTAGTTGATATTCCTAGAGGATTTTTGGTCTGGGGTATTTTGAGATGCCCCTCCCGAATAAAATGAGTTACTGCAGCTTGTGCCCCTACCACTAATAAAGAGGCATAGCGTTTGGTGGGTCACTTTGGATTCTGGAGGCAACATATACATTTGACACATTTACTGAGTAATACGTAATGTGTCAGTTTTGAGTGAAAGCCTGAGCAACAGAAGGTGCTGCAGTAGATTCAGTGGTTCCAAAGCATCTCTAATATTTTGATGGCTATGATGGGACTTCTGGAAAACCCCAATAGAGAATCTCAGCTCAGACTTCTAGGATTTTGGAGCAAAGTAATACCATTTTCTGAAGACAGATATTCCCTTTCTGAGAAACAGCTCCTGATTTACTCCTCAGTGCTAGCAGAGACCAAAGGGAAACTAAGTTATTATTTGACCTCTGTTGGTTATCATGATCTAGGTGTTTGTCATTGGATCTATGAAGCTGTAAAGTTGTCATGCATACCAGTAATTCTACATCAAGCAGAAACAGTACGTATAAAATTGTGCATGAACGTGTCCTGAAAACACAAGTGATTTGTGTGAGCAAATGGCTTAGATCCCATGGTAGTCCTTCCTGCTGCACTGACTCTGTTCTCTCACACCATGGCCTCGTGGGGAGTTCCGTATGACCAATCCACTGAGAAAGATTAGTTTTTCCCTCAGGCTTGGTTTATAGATGGTTCTGCATGATATGCTAGTACTGACCTTATGTGTTTATACTAACCTTATAATTTAGACTTCAGATTAAAATGCATCAAAACTGGACTGTAATTGATCTAGAAAAGGAATGAACATCTACTAGAGAGAGACTTTTAGGGCTCAGGGTCTCACCTTCTTGGGGAGAGCACAAGAGCATCTTTGATGGTGTGAGGGCCAGTATCAGGACGTTAGGCAGAACCGGGATGATGGAATTATTGTTGTTTGTTGGCATTTTACATATAAGTAGGAGATTATGTATGCACGCCAAGTTTTTTGTTTTGAAAAAATGTAGACTCAGAAATTTGTGAAAATAGTATAAAGAGTTCACACATGTTCCTCACCCAATTTCCCCTAACATTAACAACTTGTAGGATTGTATAAGAGTATGATTATCAAAATCAGAAAAAGAATAATGGTACAATACTATTAACTAAACCACAAACTGTCTTGAAATTTCACCAGTTTTTCTCTAATGTCCTTTTTTTTAAAAAAAGTTTTTTATTGAAGTAAAGTTGATTTACCATATTGTATAAGTTTTAGGCGTAGAGCACAGCGATTCAGTTATATACATATATATATATATTCTTTTTCAGTTTCTTTTCCCTAATAGGTTATTACATAATATTAAGTATAGTTCCGTGTGTTATAGAGTAGGTCCTTGTTGGTTATCTGTTTTATTCTAACGTCCTTTTAATGTTCCAGGAACCAATCCAGAATCACACATTGCATGTAGTTTTTGTACATGCTTGTCTCCTCCAACTTGTGTTTCCTTATTCTACTCCAGTTCATTTCCTTGCCTTTCATGACCTGGACATTTTTGATGAGTATCGGTGAGGTATTTTGTGGAATATCTCTTAGTGTGAGTTTGATATTTTCTCATGATTAGACTGAAGCTATGCATGGGATGTTGTGTACTTTGTGCATCATATCAGAAGGTGAATCTTGATCACTTGGCTAAGGTGTTATTTGCTGGGTTTCTCCAATGTAAAATTACTAATTTGTCCCCTTTGTAATTTATAAATATCTTACATTTACGCTGAGATTATGCTAATATCCTATTTTGCCCACTGATTTTAGCATCCCTTGGTGAAACTTGCCTCCAACAATTGTTGCTATGGTATTTGCCTGGTGGTTATTTTACATTTCTCGTATTCCTTCTGTAAGATGTTATGGAAACCTGAAAGAACTTTTTGGGCCAACCCAAATACTTATTTATTTAATTTATTTAATTTAGTTGCGCCGGGTCTTAGTTGTGGCTCATGGGCTCCTTAGTTGCACCTTGCGAGCTCCTTAGTTGTGGCATGTGAACTCAGTTGCGGCATGCATGTGGGATCTAGTTCCCTGACCAGGGATCAAACCGGAGACCCCTGCATTGGGAGTGCAGATTCTTAATCACTGCGCCACCAGGAAGTCCCCCAAATACTTTTGTAACTGGTTATCTTCCATAAGGAAGGGTTGTCCCTTCTCTCCAATTAATTAATTAATTAATATCAGCAAGGAATCATGGATATTTATTTTATTCTATGAATTATTGTCCATTACTATTATTATTTAGCTTATTTCCCAAATTGCTTGAGTTTTGGCCATTGAGAACTTCTGGTTGGCTCTGTGTCCTTTCGACATTCCCCCATATTTATTAAAGCACTTCCTTATTTTATGGCATCCAAGATATTCCAGACTCATATTTTCCTTTGCACAAGATATTTTAAAAATATTTATTTATTTGGCTGCGTTGGGTCTTAGTTGTGGCACCCGGGATGTTCGTTGGGGCTTGTGGGATCTTCGCTGTGGTGCGCAGGTTTCTCTAGTTGTGGCGCATGGGCTTTTTTCTAGTTGTGGCACAGGGGCTCTAGAGCATGTGGGCTCAGTAGCTGTGGTACGTGGGCCTAGTTGCCCCACGTCATGTGGGATCTTAGTTCCCCCACCAGGAATCGAACTCGTGTCCCCTGCGTTGGAAGGTGGATTCTTAACCACTGGACTTAACCCCTAGTCCCCTTGCTCAAGATTTTAAAGGCGGAAGAGAATCTATGGTGGCAATTTCAGACGCAGGATAGAAGTTAAGCTCTTTGCCATGTGCTGTAGACAGCTGAGACGGTAACAGCCTCCTGGACAGTCATTCCTTGAGCCTCCCAATAGCTATTGTATAAGCTATCTATGACTACAAAACAAATTACACAAACTCACAGCTTCAAACATATCACATGTATTATTTAGTGTCTTTGAGCCAGGAGTCTGCTCATGGCCTAGCTGGGTCCTCTGCTTCAGAGTTTCTCACAAGGCTGAAATCAAGGTGTTGGTCAGGGCAGGAGCTTCATCTGAAGGCTTGAGTGGGAAAAGATCCATTTCCAGGTTCAAGTGATGGTTGGCAGAATTCAGCTCCTTGCGGTCTGTTGTTGTGAAGGTTCCCAACTGGATGCTGCCTGAAGGCCATCCTCAGTTCTGTGCCATGTGAACCTTTCCAACAAGGCTGCGTGTGTCATCAACACAAATAGAAAAGGCAGTAGAAAGAGTCCACTAGCAAGATGATGTCACAGTCTCTTGTAGCCTACTCACCAAGATGAGTTCCTTTGATGTCCTTAGAGTACAATGTCTTTGTTGCATTCTGCTGGTTAGTAGCAAGTTGCTAGGTCATCCACACTTATGGGAATGGGATTACATGAGGGGGTGCACAGCCAGCAGGAGAGAGGAATCACTGTGGCCATCTTAGAGTCTTCCCAGCACAGTTGTGTAAACCTCTAATTTTTTCTGGACCGTTTAAACTGGCTTCTGTTTTTGTGATGAAACCATGATCGACCCAGCCATCCTCTCGGGATTGCATCTGTATCCCTTCCGTGACTTAGGTGACTGCTCTCTGGTCGAATCAAAACCATGGAGACTGTAAAATCCTGTGGCTCCCATCTCTATGCACCCAAATAATCTTCGCCAACAGACCAGGCTGTTTGGACATGCTCTCCACTCTGATATTATTCAACTCTAAGTGGTGCTAGAAGATTAGACTGAGGCGTTTGCTGAAGCCAGTTTCAATACCAGACACTACGAGCAGAGTGCAGATTAGAGGAACTCTTCCACTATAACTTCATGTGTAAGGATTTATGAGAGATTGGCTAAATAGTGAAAAATGCTTAATTGCTTGAAAATGGTTAGCATGGTAAATTTTATGTTATGTGTGTTTTACCACTATAAAAAATTGGAAAGGAAAAGTAGTGACTGCAAAGGAAGGGACAAAGATTTTTTAAAATTTATTTTACTGAAGTATAGTTGATTTACAATGTTGCGTTAATTTCTGCCATATAGCAAAGGGATTCAGTTATACATATATATACATTCTTTTTCATATTCTCTTCCATTATGGTTTATCACAGGATATTGTATATAGTTCCCTGTGCTATATAGTAGGACCTTGTTGTTTATCCATTCTCTATATGACAGTTTGCATCTGCTAATCCCAAACTCCCAATCCATCCACCCCCACCCCCTACTCCTTGGCAACCACAAGTCTGTTCTCTATGTCTGTGAGTCGGTTTCTGTTTTGTAGATAAGTTCACTTGTGTCATATTTTAGATTCCACATATAAATGATACCATATGGTATTTGTCTTTCTCTTTCTGACCTACTTCACTTAGTATGATAGCTGATAATCTCTTGGTCCATCCATGTTGCTGCACACGGCATTATTTCATTCTTTTTTATGGCTGAGTAATATGTAAATATTTATTATTTGTAGACTTTTTAATGATGGCCATTCTGACTGGTGTGAGGTGGTAGCTCATTGTGGTTTTGATTTGCATTTCTCTAATAATTAGAGATGCTGAGCATCTTTTTATCTGCCATTTGGCTGTCTGTAAGGAAGGGACAAAGATCTTTTTATTCCTGGTGAAACCTACAAGTGTTTTGCATGGGAGCTCGGGGTCGCAGAGTTATGAGATGCCAGCACACATCTGGTTAACAATTTACACAGCTGCCTGTGGGTGCCCCAGGACCTGTGGGACACGCACACGAGTGCAGGCCAGCTGCTGAGGTCTGGCTGGTACCTTTTTGGGGGCACTCCCACAGTTTCAGCTTTTGCTCTGGAAGAAGTGCAGTAGACAGATGGGCTGCTCAGAGACAGAGTCTGACAACTGCATACAGTGACCACTGAATTACAAGTTAAGAGTCTACAGCTCATGCAGCTCTATGTAAAAAACAAACAACAACAACAAAAAAACCACAAACAGGGCTTCCCTGGTGGCGCAGTGGTTGAGAGTCCGCCTGCCGATGCAGGGGACACGGGTTCGTGCCCCGGTCTGGGAAGATCCCACATACCGCGGAGTGGCTGGGCCCGTGAACCATGGCTGCTGAGCCTGCGCGTCCGGAGCCTGTGCTTCGCAACGGGAGAGGCCACAACAATGAGAGGCCCACATACCACAAAAAAAAAGAAACAAAAAACAAACAAACAAAAAAAAACAAAACCACAAACAACCCAATCAAAAAATGGGCAGAAGATCTAAACAGACACTTCTCAAAAGAATACAGATGGCCAAAAAAACACATAAAAAGATGCTCAACATCACTGATTATCAGAGAAATGCTATTCAAAACTACAATGAGGTATCACCTCACACCTCTCAGAATGGTCATCATCAAAAAGCCTACAAACAATAAATGCTAGAGAGGATGTGGATAAAATGGACTCCGCCTACACTGTTGGTGGGAATGTAAATTGGTGCAGTCACTATAGAAAACAGTATAGAGGTTCCTTAAAACACTAAAAATAGAGCTACCATGTGATCCAACAATCCCACTCCTGAGGATATATCCAGAGAAAACTGTACTTCGAAAAGATACACGCACCTCAATATTCATTGCAGCATTATCTACAATAGCAAGGACATGGAAGCAACCTAAATGTCCATCGACAGCAGAATGGATAAAGAAGATGTGGTACATGTATACTATGGAATATTACTCACCATAAAAAGAACAAAATAATGTCATTTGCAGCAACATGGATGGAACTAGAGATTATCATCCTAAGTGAAGTAAGTCAGACAGAGAAAGACAAATATCGTATGATATCACTCATATGTGGAATCTAATTTTAAAAAATGATACAAATGAACTTATTTACGAAACAGAAACAAACTCACAGACTTTGAAAACAAACTTATTACCAAAGGGGAAACATGGGGGGAGGGATAAATTAGGAGTTTGGGATTAACCTACACACTTTACTGTATATAATATACATAACCAACAAGTACCTACTGTATAGCACAGGGAACTCTACTCAATACACTGTAATAACCTACATGGGTAAAATCTTAAAAAGAATGAATATATGTATTTATATATCTGAATCATTTTGCTGTACACCTGAAACTAACACAACATTGTAAATCAACGATACTCCAGTAAAATTAAAAAAATACTTACCACCCTCCTATATTCTATTTATTTACATCTTTACTGATTTATTATCAGTTTTTACACTCCAGGAGGGTAAATACATTACCTGCTTCCTTCACTGCTGTGTCCCAAGTGTCTAGCCCAGGGCCTCCAAATAGTAGGTGCTCAATAAATGCCTTTGGAATTCAAGAAATAAAAAGTTAATAGAGTCTAATGTTAATGAAATTTATGCATATTAAAAATACCATGTATTTGCCTTCTATTGGGCAAATCTAGGGAAACCCTCACCAGGCCTGATAATTCTTTTTTTTTTAATGTTCAAATAAAATTTTTATAGGTAAGGATTCTTATTTACATTGAAGTACAATAAAATATACTGTGACCACAAAACATTCAAGGAGAGGGAAACAAATGTCAGGGAAATTCATTTGAACTAAACAATCATCACTTTGAAAGGCAAAAAGACAAAGATTCAGTTGGCAAGTTACTCTCATAAGAAAAGAACAGAGGGGGGAAAAAAGACTAAGTAAATGAAGACATTACATTTTTCAAATCGGAAAGAAAAATGAGGACTCTCAACATGAATACCAGAGGAATGATAAGAACTATATCATGCCTTTAAATGAAGAAATCTTTCTAGTAAAGTGTATTTAAGCTGGATGTTCATTCAATAAAAATTTTATATCTGCTTCAGGCCGAACAGTTTTCTGGGCACAGGGAATATAGCTATAAACAAAACAACAAAATCCTTGTGCTCAGGAAATTTAAATTCTTAGAGCAGGCGGAGACAAATATATGTTGTCTAGAGGAAACCCAATTACTTTATTTATAACATTACATTTCCAGGACTTATTTATTTTATTTATTTATTTAAATTAATTTTTATTGGAGTACAGTTGTTGTATTGGTTTCTAATGTATTGCAAAATGAATCAGCTCTACCTATACATATATCCCCTCTTTTTAAAAAATTTATTTATTTAGGCTCTACCGGGTCTTAGTTGTGGCATGTGGGATCTTTTAGTTGTGGCGTGCAAACTCTTAGTTGTGGCATGCATGTGGGATCTAATCCCCCAACAAAGGATCGAACAAGGCCCCCTGCATTGGGGGCATGGAGTCTCACCCGCTGGACCACCAGGGAAGTCCCAGCCCCTCTTTTTTGTATATCCTTCCCATTTAGGTCACCACAGTGCATTAAGCAGAGTTCCCTGTGCTATGCAGTATGTTCTCATTAGTTGTCTATTTTATACATAGTATCAATAGGGTATATGTGTCAATCTCGGTCTCCCAACTCCTCCCACCCCACCCCTCCTTTTCCCCTTGGTATACATATATTTGTTCTCTAGGACTTATTTATTTTATAACTGGAAGTTGGTACCTTTTGACCACCTTCCCCCATTTTGCCCACCTTCCCCCATTTTGCTCATCCCTTACCCCTGTCTCTGGCATCCACCAATCTGTTCTCTTGTACCTATCAGTTAGTTTTTTGTTTTTTGTTTTTTTAATTTATATCCATATATAAGTGAGATCACATGGTATTTTTTTGCTTTGTCTGACTTATTTCACCTAGCATAATGCCCTCAAGGTCTATCCATGTTGTTGCATTTGTCAGGATTTCACTCTTCCCTTTTTTTATTTGGCAGAATACTAGTCCTTGAAATAAATCTCTACCTCAATCTTTATCACATTTTCTTTATCTATTCATCCATTGATGGACACTTAGGTTGTTCCCATGTCTTGGCTATTGTAAATAATGCTGCAATGAACATGAGGGTGCAGATATCTACCTGAGTTAGTGTTTTCATTTCCTTCAGACGAATACCTGGAAGTGGATTGCTAGATCATAGGGTAGTTCTATTAGTTTTTTGAGGAATCTCCATATCATTTTCTATAGAAGCTGCACCAATTTACATTCCCACCAACCATTCCCTTTATTCTACATTCTTTTTACATCTTTTACCATATCCTGTCTTTTTCATAATAGCCATTCTAACAGGTGTGAGGTCATATGTCATTGTGGGTTTATTTGCATTTCCCTGAAAGTGATACTGAGCACTTTTTCACGTACCTGTTGGCCATGTATATATCATCTTTGGAAAAATGTCTATTCAGATCCTCTGCCTGTTATTTTTTTAAAATTGAAGTATAGTTGATTTACAATGTTGTGTTAGTTTCTGGTGTACAGCAAAGTGATTCATATACATATATATACACATGCATACATATACATATATGTACACACATGTGTATTCTTTTTCATGTTCTTTTCCATTATAGATTATTACAAGATATTGAATAGTCCCCTGTGCTATAGAGTAGGACCTTGTTGTTTATCTATTTTATCTATAGTAGTTTGTATCTGCTAATCCCAAACTCCTAATTTATCCTTTTTCCACCCCTTCCCCTTTGGTAAGCATATATTTGTTTTCTATATCTGTGAGTCTGTTTCTGTTTTGTAAATAAGTTCATTTGTATCATATTTTAGATTACACATATAGGTGATATCATATGATATTTCTCTTTCCCTGTCTGACTTACTTCACTTATGATAATCTCTAGGTGCATCCATGTTGCTGCAAATGTCATTATTTCATTGTTTTTTAGTTTTTTGAGGAAGCTCCATGCTGTTTTCCATAGTGGCTGCACCAATTTACATTCCCACCAACAGTGTAGGAGGTTTCCCTTTTCTCCACACCCTCACCAGCATTTATTGTGCGTAGATTTTTAATGATGGCCATTCTGACCGGCTTGAGGTGGTACCTCACTGTAGTTTTGATTTGCATTTCTCTAAAAATTAGCGATGATGAGCATCTTTTCATGTGCCTATTGGCCATCTGTATGTCTTCTTTGGAAAAATATCTGTTTAGATCTTCTGCCCATTTTTTGATTGGGTTGTTCATTTTTTTGATATTGAATTATATGAACTGTTTGTATATTTTGGAAATTAAGGCCTTGTGGTTGCATCGCTTGCAAATATCTTCTCCCATTCTGTAGGTTGTCTTTTCGTTTCTTTTTTTTTTTGCGGTATGCGGGCCTCTCACTGTTGTGGCCTCTCCCGTTGCGGAGCACAGGCTCCGGACGCACAGGCTCAGTGGCCATGGCTCACGGGCCCAGCCACTCTGCGGCATGTGGGATCTTCCTGGACCGGGGCACGAACCCGCGTCCCATGCCTCGGTAGGCGGACTCTCAACAACTGCACCACCAGGGGAGCCCCTGAGGGTTGTCTTTTTGTGTTGTTTATGGTTCCTTTGCTTTACAAAAGCTTTTAAGTTTCATTAGGTCCCATTTGTTTATTTTTGTTTTTATTTCCATTTCTCTAGGAGATGGATCAAAAAAGATCTTGCGGGCTTCCCTGGTGGCGCAGTGGTTGAGAGTCCGCCTGCCGATGCAGGGGACACGGGTTCGTGCCCCGATCCCGGAGGATCCCACATGCCGCGGAGCGGCTGGGCCCGCGAGCCATGGCCGCGGAGCCTGTGTGTCCGGAGCCTGTGCTCCGCAACGGGAGAGGCCACAGCAGTGAGAGGCCCGCGTACAGCAAAAAAAAAAAAAAAAAAAAAAAAAAGATCTTGCGAGGGGCTTCCCTGGTGGCTCAGTAGTTGAGAGTCTGCCTGCTAATGCAGGGGACACGGGTTCGAGCCCTGGTCTGGGAAGACCCCACATGCCACGGAGCAACTAGGCCTGTGAGCCACCATCACTGAGCCTGCGCGTCTGGAGCCTGTGCTCCGCAACAAGAGAGGCCGCGATAGTGAGAGGCCCGCGCACCGCGATGAAGAGAGGCCCCCATTTGCCACAACTAGAGAAAGCCCTCATACAGAAATGAAGACCCAACACAGCAAAAATAAATAAATAAATAAAAAGCCAAAAAAAAGATCTTGCGGTGATTTATGTCAAAGAGTGTTCTTCCTATGTTTTCCTCTAAATGTTTTATAGTGTCCAGTCCTACATTTAGGTCTGTAATCCATTTTGAGTTTATTTTTGTGTATGGTGTTAGGGAATGTTCTAATATCATTCTTTTACATGTAGCTGTCCAGTTTTCCCAGCACCACTTATTGAAGAGGCTGTCTTTTCTCCATTGTATATCCTTGCCTCCTTTGTCATAGATTAGTTGACCATAAGTGTGTGGGTTTATCTCTGGGCTTTCTATCTTGTTCCATTGATCTATATTTTTTTTGTGCCAGTACCATATTGTCTTGATTACTGTAGCTTTGTAGTATAGTCTGAAGTCAGGGAGTCTGATTCCTCCAGCTCCGTTTTTTTCCCTCAAGACTGCTTTGGCTGTTCGGGGTCTTTTGTGTCTCCAGTATGGCCATTTTAATAAATATTAATTCTTCCAATCCAAGAGTGTGGTATGTCTCTCCATTTCTTTAAATCATCTTTGTAAATCAGATTTTTTTTGTTATTATATTGTATGAGTTCTTTATATATTTTAGATATTAACTTCTTATCAGATTTATGGTTTGCAAATATTTTCTCCCATTCCATAGATTGCCTTTTTTGAAATCTTTCTTTCTATCTTTCTATCTTTCTTTTTCCTTTTTTGTTGAGGTATAATTGATTTACAATATTATGTAAATTTCAGGTATACAACATAATGATTCACAGTTTTGTTTTTTTTTTTGAGTTAACAGCTATTATGACAGGTGAGAGGGGCGAGAGTGGCAGCAGGATGTAGGATTAGGAGGGGTTTTGACGGCTGCAAGTCTAGTCCACTTAGTTTTTGTACTGGAAGGGCTCGTTGCCAGTTTCATTGAGAAGACATGTGCAGATAAGGGCTTCTGTCACCGCAAAGGGGTCACAGTTGGCAGAGGGGCGACGGTCTTCAAAATAACCCTTCTTCTCCTGGCCGACAGTCCGGAGAATGCGGATGCTAGCGCCACGGTTGGCCACACCGGCAGAGAAGTCGTTGATGTTGGAGGTTTCATGGAATCCAGTTAGGTGCCAGGCGTTGTCCAGGCCCCCCTTGGGATCGTAGGCTCGGATGTGGTACTGGTGTCGCTTGCTTAGTTTCTCGATGGCCTCCTCAATGTACTTCAGACCATTCTCCTCTCGCATGGCCTTGGTGCTGAAGTTGGTGTGGCAGCCGGCACCATTCCAGTTCCCAGGAATGGGCTTAGGATCAAAGGTGGCAATCACTCCGAAGTCTTCACATACACGATGCAAGATGAAGCGGGCCGCCCAGAGATGATCTCCCATGTCGATTCCTTCACACGGCCCTATCTGGAATTCCCACTGGGGAGGCATGACCTCGGCATTCGTGCCCCCGATCTTGATGCCGGCATACAAGCAGGCCCAGTAGTGAGCCTCCACGATATCCCTGCCATAGGCTTTGTCTGCTCCCACACCACAGTAGTAGGGACCTTGGGGCCCAGGGAAGCCATTGGAAGGCCAACCAAAGGGATGCCCATCTGTGCCCATGAGAGTATATTCCTGCTCCATTCCAAACCAGGGGCGCTGGTTGCCCACCATGTCCATTATCCATTTACAGGTGTGCCTTAAATTGGTCTCTGCAGGCTTTCGGTTGTACTTGAAGACTTCACAGAACACCAGCTTGTTGGGGTCCTTGCGGAAAGGGTCCCGAAACATGGCAGCAGGGACGAGATACATGTCACTGTTGGAGCCTTCGGATTGAAAAGTACTAGAGCCATCAAAATTCCACTCCGGCAACTCTTCTATACGCTTGGGCTCACAGTCCAGGGTCCGGGTCTTGCAGCGCAGTCCTTCTCCAGTACCATCAATCCAGATATACATAGCTTGGACTTTCTCACCCTGAGGCAGGGACATGTACACCTGCTTGATGCCTTTGTTCAAGTGGGAGCTCGCTGAGGTGGCCATGGTGGAAGGTGTTCCCAGCCACATAAGGTCAACGGTATCGATGCCCTCCTCAGCCTTTCTCCTTTTCGAGTGGCGTTCGCGCCTCTCGTGGGTCTCCGGCTCTCGCCGGTCCAGGCACCGGCGCTTTCTGGGCGGCGAGCAGGCGGCAGGGTGGGCAGGCTGCGAGAGCGAGGTGCGGAGAGGAGAGGCGAGGAGGCCGGAGGAACTGCTTACACAGGCTGCTCTTCTCCCATTCTCGGCTCATGATTCACAGTTTTTAAAGATTATACTCCATTTATAGTTATTATAAAATATTCACTATATTTTGTGTGCTGTACACTATATCCTTGTAGCTTATTTATTTTATACATAGTAATTTGTAACTCTTTATCCCCTACTCCTATCTTGCCCCTCCCTACTTGTAACCACTAGTTTGTTTTCTGTATCTGTGAGTCTGTCTCTGTTTTGTTATATTCATTAGGTTGTTTTATTTTTTAGATACCACATATAAGTGATAACATACGGTATTTGTATTTCTCTGTCTGACTTATTTCAGTAAGGGTAATACCCTCCTGGTCCATCCACATTGTTTCAAATGGCAAAATTTCATTCTTTTCATGGCTGAGTAATGTTCCATTGTATGTACACACCATATCTTCTTTATCCATTCAGCTATCGATAGTCACTTAGGTTGCTTCCATATCTTGGCAACTGTAAATAATGCTGCCATGAACATTGGGGTGCATGCATCTTTTCATATTAGTGTTTTTGTGTTTTTTTCAGATGTATACCCAGGAGTTAAATTGCTGGATCATACTGTAGTTCTATTTTTAGTTTTTTGAGGAACCTCCATACTGGTTTTCCACAGTGTGACTGCACCCATTTAGGTTCCCACCAACAGTATTCGAGGGTTCCCTTTTCTCCACACCCCCACCAACATTTGTTATCTGTGGTCTTTTTGATGATAGTTATTCTGACAGATGTGAGGTAATATCTCGTTGTGGTTTTGATTTGCATTTCTCTGATGATTAGCAACGTTAAGCACATTTTTTCATGTGCTTGTTGGCCATCTATATGTTTTCTTTGGAAAAATGTCTATTCAGGTCTTCTACCCATTTTTTAACCAGGTTGTTTGTTTCTTTGATATTGAATTGTATGAGCTGTTTATATATTTTGGATATTAACCTGATATCAGTCATTTCATTTGCAAATATTTTCTCTCATTTGGTAGGTTGTCTGTTCATTTTGTCCATGGTTTCCTTTGCTGTGAAAAATCTTTTAAGTTTAATTAGGTCTCATTTATTTATTTTTGTTTTTGTTTCCTTTGCCTTAGGAGACAGAGCCAAAAAAATACTGCTACGTTTATCTCAAAGAGTGTTACACTTATGTTCTCTTCTAGGAATTTTATTGTTTTTGGTCTTGTATTTAGGTCTCTAAACTATTTTGAGTTTATTTTTTTTGTATATGGTGTTAGAAAATTTTCTAATTTCATTTTTTTACGTGTAGCTGTCCAGCTTTCCCAGAGCCACTTGCTGAAGAGACTGTCTTTTCTCTATTGTATATTCTTGCTTCCTTTGTCATAGATTAATTGACCATAAATATGTGAGTTTATTTCTGGGCTTTCTATCCTGTTCCATTGATTTATATGTCTGTTTTTGTGCCAATACCATACAGTTTTGATTTTTGTAGATTTGTGGTATAGTTTGAAAGCAGGAAGTGTGATACCTCCTGCTTTGAACTTCTTTCTGAAGATCATTTTGGCTATTTGGGGTCTTTCGTGGTTCCATAAAAATTTTACGATCGCTTGTTCTATTTCTGTAAAAAATGCCATTGGAATTTTGATAGACATTCAAATGAATCTGTAGATTGTTTTGGATAGTATGGACATTTTAACAATATTAATTCTAATCCATGAGCACAGAATATCTTTCCATTTATTTGTGTCTTCTTCAATTTCTTTCATGAATGTAGTATAGTTTTCAGAGTAGGTCTTTTCACCTCTTTGGCTAAATTTATTCCTAGTTATTTTATTATTTTTGATGCAATTGTAAATGGTATTGTTTTCTTAATTTCTCTTTTTAATAGTTTATTGTTAGTGTATAGAAATGCAACTGGTTTTTATATATTGATCTCATACCCTGCAACTTTACTGATTCGTTTATTCTAACAGTGTTTTGGTGGAGTCTTCACAGTTTCCTATATATAATATTATGTCATCTGTAAATACTTTTTATTTCTTCCTTTCTGATTTGAATGATGTTTATTTCTTTATCTTGCCTAATTGCTCATGCTACAACTTCAGATATTATCTTGAACAAAAGTGACAAGATCATCTTTTTCCTGATCTTAGGAGAAAAGAGAAACTTTAAGATTTTCATTGTGAGTATGATGTAAGCTGTGGGTTTGTCACATATGGCCTTTATTATGTTGAGGTACATTCCCTCTATGCTCACTTTCTGGAGAGTTTTTTATTTTAATCATAAATGGATGTTGAATTTTTTCAAATGCTTTTTCTGTATTTATTGGGATTATTATATATTTTTATCCTTCATTTTGTTAATGTAGTGTATCACATTGATTTGAAGATGTTGACCCATCCTTACATTTGAGGGATAAATCCCATTTGGTCATGGTGTATGATCCTTTTAGTGTATTGTCAAATTCGATTTGCTAATATTTTGTTGAGAATTTTTTTCATCTATGTTCACCAGGGATATTGACCTGTAATTTTCTTTTCTTGTAGTGTTTTTGTCTTCTTTTGGTATCAGAGTAGTGCTGGCCTTGTAAAATGAATTTGGAAGTGCTCCTTCCTCTTCTATTTTTCAGAAGAGCTGTAGAAGTATTGGTATTTACTCTTCTTTAAATGTTTGGTGGAATTTACCAATGAAGCCATCTGGTCCTGGACTTTTGTTTATTCGAGGTATGGTTACTCTTTCAATCTTCATATTAGAAGTTTGTTCAGATTTTCTATTTCTTCATGATTCATTCTTGGTAGGTTTTATATTTCTAGGAATTTATCCTTTTCTTCTAGGTTGTCCAGTTTGTTGATGTATATTTGTTCATAACAGTTTTTTATGATCCTTTGTAAGTGTTTTTTTTATCCCCCAGCTTGCAGGATCTTAGTTCCCCAACTAGGGATTGAACCCAGGACCCCAGCAGTGAAAGCGCCGAGTCCTAACCACTGGACCACCAGGGAATTCCCCTCTTTTATTTCTAATTTTATTTCAGTCCTCTCCTTTTTTTCTTGGTGAGTCTAACTAAAGTTTTGCCTATTTTGCTTATATTTTTAAGAAACCAGATCTTGGTTTCATTGATCTTTTCTATTGTCTTTTTAGTCTCTATCATATTTATTTCCACCCTGATCTTTGTTATTTCCTTCCTTCTACTAGTTTTGTGCTTTGCTTGTTATTTTCTTCTAGTTCTTTGAGGTATAAAGTTAGGTTGCTTATTTGAGATCTTTCTTGTTTCTTAATGTAGGCATTTATTACTATGAACCTTCCCCTTAGAAGGGCTTTTGCTGCATCCTATAAGTTTTGGTATGTTGTATTTTCATTTTTATTTGTCTCAAGATTTAAAAAAATTATGTTTTGATTTCTTCTTTGACTTATTAGTTGCTCAGTAGCATGTTGCTTAATCTCCACGTATTTATGAATTTCCATTTTTCTTCTTGTAATTTGTTTCTAGTTTTATACCACTATGGTTAGAAAAGATGGTTGATATTATTTCAAACTTCTTAAATTTCTTAAGACTTATTTTTTGGCCACTTTAAAGAGGGAAACCCACCTTAAAGATAAAGGCAAGGTAGATAGGTTAAAAGTAAAAGATATAAGTGCAAATATTAAGAAGTAACAAAATTCCCAGCTGTATTGGTCATATTACAGTCAAAAAATATACTCCAGGGCAAAGAATATTAACAAAGATAGAGCCATTCCATTATGATAAAGTGGTCAATTCACCAAGAAGACATAACAATGGTAAATATATATCGCTATAAAGGGCTTTAAAAGACATGTATTAAATAGTGAAAAAACTAAAAACAGGGAATAGACAAAAACACAATTATAATTGGAAACTTCAACACTTCTGTTTCAGTCATTGCTAGAAAAAGTAGACAGAAGATCAGTAAGAATATAGAAGACTTGAATGACACCACAAACCAAGCTGAGTTAATTGACATGTATAGAATACTCCATCCAACAAGAGCCGAACACACATTCTTTTCAATTGCACATCGAACATTCACCACACTAGATCAAATTCTGCACCATAATGCAAAATTTGGAAGTTTATAAATTTATAAATAACCCATGAGTCAAAGAGGAAGCAGGGAATTTAGAAAACATTTTGAATCTAATGAAAATAAAAATACAAAATAAAAATTTGTGGAGCACAGCTAAGTAGTTAGAGGGAAGTCTACAGCTTTAAGAAGAAAGTCTCACATAAATAATCTAGGTTTTCTCCTTAAGAAACTAGAAAAAGAGAAGGAAATTAAACCCAAATCATGCAGAAAGAAGGAAATAAACAGCAAATTTCATTGAAAATGAAAAGAGAAAATACATGAAAAAAGCCAAAGAAAGCAACACTGGTTCTTTGAGAAGAGCAATTAAAATAAATAAATCTCTAATTAGACTGATTAAGAAAAAGACTACACAAATTATCAATACCAGAAATAAGAAAGGAAATATCTTTACAGATTCTACAGTTATTAAAAGGAGAAACAAACTGGGAGTTCCCTGGTGGTCCAGTGGTTAGGATTTGGTGTTTTCACTGCCATGGCCCGGGTCAATCCCTGGTTTGAGAATTAAGATCCCACAAGCCATGTGGCATTACAAAAAAAAAAAAAAAAAAGAAGCAAGGATATTATGAATTTTATGCCCCTAAATTTGATAACTTAGAACAGGAGCAGATTATGGCTCTTGGGTCCAATGAGCTCATGAGCCTAGAATGATTTTTATACTTTTAAAAGCTTGCAAAAGAAAAAAAAAAAAGGAGGAGAAGGAGAAAAGATGTGACAAAGAATATATGTGACCTACAAAGCCTATGAATACTTACTATCTGGTCACTTATAGAAAAAGTTTCCTAATTCCTTAGATGAAATAGATAAATTCTTTGAAAGACACAAGTTACCAATGTTCACACAAGAAGAAACAGATAACCTGAATAGTCCTATATGTATTAGAGACAGGGCTGGGGCTAGGTGAGACAAGTGAGGCAAAGTGAGGGTGCCAAACATAAAGAGGTATTTACTTTCAGGATCTTCCTAATTATAGAAAGTGAATGCTTTTTTAAATCTTGTATCACTCTGGAAAACAGCTTGTCAATTTTTTATAGAGTTAATTTTACATTTACATTATTATCCAGCAAGTATTACTGCTTTACCCAAAAGAAATGAAAACAAGTGCTCACATTAAATGCATATATGAATGCTTATAGTAGCTCTATTCATGATTACCAAGCAACACAAATGTTCAAAGACTGGTGAATGGCTAAAAAATTGTGGTACAGCCATTCAGTGGAATACTACTCAGTAACAAAAAAGAATGAACTACTGTTTCTTTCTTTCTTTCTTTTTAAAAAAATATTTATTTATTTAGGCTGTGCCATGTGCCATGTCTTAGTTGCAGCATGTGGGATCTTTTTTTTTTTTTCCTGTTGTGACATGCAGACTTCTTAGTTGCAGCATGCATGCGGGATCTATTTCCCCGACCAGGGATCAAACCCAGGCCCCCTGCATTGGGACCACAGAGTCTTACCCACTGGACCACCAGGGAAGTCCCTGAACTATTGTTTCATTCAACATATGTGAATCTTACACAGATTATGCTAAGTGAAAGAAGCCAGATTCGAAAGGCTACACAGTGATTTCATTTCTATGATATTCTGGAAATGGCAAAATTACAGGGATAGAGACAGAGAAGTAGTTGCCAGGGCCTGGGATGGTGGGAGAAGTTTGATTACAAAGGGGCATGGGAGAATTTTGGGAAGTGATGGAATTTTTGTACATCATGACTGTAGTCATCATTACACGATTGAATGTGTTTGTTAAAACACAAACAACTGTTCATTAAACTGTTCATATTTAAATTATAGCAATAAAAAGAAAAAAATTTGAGAGGAAGTTTTCCATGAACATGTAGATAATTTCCAGGATATAAGTTCAAAAAAGTAAAGTGCAAAAGAATATCTAAAATATGTTACCTTTTGGATAACAAAGAAAGGAAAATCAGCCAGAAAATAAGTAAGATTAAAGAAGACTTGAATAATACTATCAACCAAATTGACTTAATTGACATTTTAGAGCATTTCATCCAACATGAGCAGAATTATTCTTTTCAAGTACACACAGAACATTCACTGTGATGGACCTTATTCTTATCTGTTAAACACATTATAATTAATTTTAGTAATTTGAAATTATAGAAAGCATGTTTTCTGACCATAACAGAATTAAATTACAAAGTAATAACAGAAAAATATGTGGAAAATCCCCAAATATTTGAAAATTAAATTACACCAGGAATTTGTGTGAAATAGTAATGTCAAGTGGATTTTCAAATCTATGTGATAGTGATCAGCTAAATTTTCTTTCTTTCCTTTTTTTTTTTTTTTTTTTTTGGCCGTGTTGTGCAGCATGCGGGATCTTAGTTCACCAGCCAGGGATCGAACCCACATCCCCTGCAGTGGAAGTGCGGAGTCTTAATCACTGGACCACCAGGGATGTCCCTAAATTTTCAAGGTTCAGAAAATGCTGCTTGCGTGTGAAAGTTTATACATTAAAATAAAATCTCCCAAAGCAAAAAAAAATCTACAAATAGAAAAAATAATAGAAGGAAATAGATGGAAATTTTAAAATGAAGACATGCTTGGAAGATAGAGGTATAGGTTAATTTTTCTACATGTGAGTTTCCCCAATTTTCTTTGTCCAATGGATTATATTTTTTAATAATGAAAAGCATGATCATATAAAAGAGAGAAGTAATCAAACTTGTTAACAGCTTACAGGCAGCCTTCCCTGATTCTCTTTGCTGGCTTAGTGCCCTTCCTCTGCACACAACCATGGCCTAAAATGGCCTTTGTCTTTGCCTTTCACCTGTTTTATAATCATCTGTGTTTTTGTCTCTCCCCATAGCCTGGGCTCCTTGAGGGCCAAGGATTTTTTTCTGGCACAGAGTATTAATTAACTGAATGAATGAAAGAACGTTTGCTAGATATACCATCCCTCTTACATCAAGGAAAGGTGTGGGGCATTCTGTGACACAAGGGCTTTGGAATAGGACCCAGAGGTATGGCTGCTGGAAGTCAGTGGTGGTCACAGAGACCAGAGACTATGTGAAAGCCAAACGTAATCTACCTCACAACAACTGGCCAGTGACTAGTTTGATCTCAAAAGATTCTGGAGTCTTGAGCCATGGACACTAGAAAGTATATAGTAGGTACCTCCACAGCTGACATAAGATGGTTTGCAGCCTAAAGGAAGATTCTTTGGATACTGGGTAAAGAACCAACTGTCCCATTCAGGATACTTTAAGGAAAACCTGAAAAATTCAGGTTTTCCTTTTCACATCTAACAAATTACAAGTAAAGACTGGCTGGGATTTGCCTCTCTTTTATCTTTAGTATTCTTCTGAGTTTACACCTAAACGTGACTCCTGTGTGCTATTGTGTGTACCCAGATTTATGTATAAATGTTAAAACACCATCTGGAAAAGCAAATGGCACTTTGAAGTCTACGGAGAAAGCACCAGATGGAAGCTTACAAAGCTCCCCAAAACACTGCGTCTACAACATACTCAAGTATGATAAAGAAATAATTTCATTTGACAGTCCTAAGCTTTGTTATCAATAAAATGTACGTATGTAAGCATGCACCTATGTGTTAGCATGGTTGGCAGAATAAGAGTCCCAAGGTTTTCTATGTTCTAATCCCTGGAATCTGTAAGTGGTACCTGACATGGCAAAAGCAACTTCACTGATGTGACTAAGGATATGGAGGTTGAGATGGGGAGATTACCTAAGTGGGCACAATCTAATCACACGAGTCTTCAGAAGCAGAGAACCTTTCTGACTTGCAGTGGGAGAGATGCAAGAACAGAAGAGAAGTGTTCGGAGTCCTGTTACTGGCTCTGACCTGCAGGGAGCCACGTGCATGGACCAGAGAGAGGCCTCTAGGAGCTAAAGGTAGCCCCAGATGACAGCCAGCAAGGAAATGGGGACCTCAGTCAAACAACCCCAGGGAACTGAATTCTGTGAGAGCCTGAATGATCAAGGAAGTGGGTCCTTCCCTAGAGCCTCCAGAAGGCAATGCAGCCCAGCGAGATCCATGTCATATTCCTGACCTATAGAACTGTAAGAAAATACAAGTGTGTAGTTATAAACCATTAATTTTGTTGTAGTTTGTAAGAGCAGCAATAGAAAGCTAATACAGGCAGGGAACCATATACTGCATCTATTTAAAAGGTTAAAGCTTCTAAGCCAGTGTTTTCAAATCTGTGGACCAACTACCCAAAAATCTGTGGGCTATGACATGTAAAAAAAAAAAAAAAAAAAGAACAGAAAATGTCACACTGCATTTCACAGTTTCTTACTCCGAAACTACACCCATTGTGACAAATGCTAATGCCAGTTTTGACAAGTCTGTGAGTGAGATGGTACAAGGGATGTGCATTTGCTACTATTGGTGGCTCAAACTTTTGTCTATAGGTGACATTTGATTCACTGGTAAATGATCAGTTTGACCATTACCAAGAGGCAGGGGGTGGATTTATATAGCATTTAATTAAAACTTTTTTAAAATTTATTTTTGGCTGCATTGGGTCTTTGTTGTTGCACGTGGACTTTCTCTAGTTGCAGCAAGTGGGGGCTACTCTTCGTTGCTGTGTGCAGGCTTCTCATTGTGGTGGCTTCTCTTGTCGCAGAGCGCGGGCTCAAGGTACATGGGCTTCAGTAGTTGTGGCACTTGGGCCCTAGAGCATGCAGGCTTCAGTAGTTGCGGTGCCTGCGCTCAGTAGTTGTGGCTCACGGGCTCTAGAACGCAGGCTCAGAAGTCGTGGTGCACAGGCTTAGTTGCTCTGCAGCATGTGGGATCTTCCCAGAGCAGGGCTCGAACCCGTGTCCCCTGCATTGGCAGGCAGATTCTTAACCACTGTGCCACCAGGGAAGCCCCTAATTTTTAAATATGTTATTTTATTTTATTTAACTTATTAAAGTATAGTTGATTTACAATGTTGTGTTAGTTTCTGGTGTACAGCAAAGTGATTCAGTTATACTGATGCATATATATATTCTATTTCATATTCTTTTCTATTATGGTTTATTACAAGATATTGAATATAGTTCCTTGAGCTATACAGTAGGACCTTGTTGTTTATCTATTTTATATAAAATAGTTTGTATCTGCTAATCCCAAACTTTCCTTATCCCTCCCCCGCCTTCCTCTTTGGTAACCATGTTTGTTTTCTACGTCCCTGAGTCTGTTTGTTTTGTAAATAAGTTCATTTGTATATATTTTTAAGTTCCACATATAAGTGATATCATATGATACTTGCCTTTCTCTGTCTGACTTACTTTACTTAGTATGATAAAATCTAGGTCCATCCATGTTGCCACAAATGGCATTATTTCCTTCTTTTTATGGCTTGAGTAATATTCCATTGTATATATGTATATACCACATCTTCTTTATCCATTCATCTGTCACTGGACATTTAGGCTGCTTACATGTCTTGGCTATTGTAAATAGTGCTGCTATGAACGTAGGGGTGCATGTATCTTTTTGAATTATAGATTTGTCTGGATATATGACCCAGAGTGGGATTGCTGGATCATATGGCAGTTCTATTTTTAGTTTTTTGAGGAACATCCATACTGTTTTCCATAGTGGCTGCACCAATTTACATTCCCACCAACAGTGTAGGAAGGTCCCCTTTTCTCCACACTCTCTCCAGCATTTATTATTTGTAGACTTTTTAAATGATGGCCATTCTGACTGGATTGAGGTGATACATCATTGTAGTTTTGATTTGCATTTCTCTAATAATTAGCAATGTTGAGCGTCTTTTCATGTGCCCATAGAGACATTGTCTCTATGTCTTCTTTGGAGAAATACTTATTTAGGTCTTCTGCTCATTTTTTGATTGTGTCATTTGTTTTTTTGTTGCTGAGTTGTATGAGTAGTTTGTTTAATTTGGAAAACAGGCCTTGTTTGTCACATCATTTGCAAATATTTCCTCCCAGTCTTAGGTTGTCTTTTTGTTTTGTTTATGGTTTCCTTTGCTGTGCAAAAGCTTATAAGTTTGATTACATCCCATTTGTTTATTTTTGCTTTTCTTTCTATTGCCTTGGGAAACCTAAGAAAACATTGCTATGATTTATGTCAGAGAATGTTCTGCTTATGTTCTCTTCTAGAAGTTTTATGGTGTCATGTCTTATATTTAAGTCTTTATGCCATTTTGAGTTTATTTTTGCATATGGTGTGAGGGTGTATTCTAACTTCATCAATTTACATGTGCATGTCCAGCTTTCCCAACACCACTTTCTGAGGAAACTGCCTTTTCTCCATTGTATATTCTTGCCTCCTTTGTCGAAAGTTAATTGACCAAAAGTATATGGGTTTATTTCTGGGCTCTCTGTTCTGTTCCATTGATCCATATGTCTGTTTTTGTGCCAATACCATGCTGTTTTGATTACTGTAGCTTTGAAGTATTGTATGAAGTCTATGAGGGTTATGCCTCCAGCTTTGTTTTTTTCCTCAGGATTGATTTGGTACTTCTGGCTCTTTTATGGTTTCATATAAATTTTAGCATTATGTGTTCTAATTCTGTGAAAAATCTCATTTGATAGGGATCACATTAAATTTGTAGATTGTTTTGGGTAGTATGGCCATTTTAACAATATTAATTCTTCCAATCAAAGAGCATGGGATATCTCTCCATTGCTTTGAATCAACTTCAGTTTCCTTTATCAATGTTTTACAGTTCTCAGCGTATAAATCTTTCATCTCCTTGGTGAGCTTTATTCCTAAGTACATTTTCTGGATGTGATTTTATAAGGGATTTTTAAAAAAAACTTTCCCTTTCTGATATTTTTTTGCCAGTGTGAAGGAATGTAACAGATTTCTGTATGTTAACCTTGTATTCTGCTACCTTACTGAATTCATTTATCAGTTCTAGTAGCTTTTGTGTGGAGTCTTCACGGATTTCTCTATATAGTATCATGTCATCTGCCTATAGTGACAATTTTACCTCTTTCCTTCCAATCTGGATACTTTTTATTTCTTTTTCTTGTGTGATTGCTGTGGCTAGGACTTCCAATACTATGTTGAATAGGTGTGGTGAGGGTGGGCATCCTTCCAGATTTTAGCAGGAAGGCTTTCAGCTTTTTATCATTGAGTATTATGTTGGCTGTGGGTTTTTCATAAATAGATTTTATTGTATAGAGACATGTTCCCTCTATGTCCATTTTGGAGAGAGTTTTTAATCATGAATGAATTTTATCAATTTTTTTCTGCATCTATCGAGGTGATCATGTGGTTTTTGTCTTTTATTTTGTTGATGTGTTATATCACATTAATTGATTTGCATGTATTAAACCATCCTTTGACCCTGGGATGAATCCAACTTGATCGTGGTGTATGATCTTTTTTTTTCTTTTTTTTTGCCACGCCATGTGGCTTGTGAGATCTTAGTTCCCTGACTGGGGTTGAACCTGGGCCCTCCACAGTGAAAGTGTGGAGTCCTAACCACTGGACCACCAGGGAATTCCCTGTATGATCTTTTTAATGTGCTGTTGGATTTGGTTTGCTAATATTTTTTCCAGAATTTTTACATGTGTATTCATCAATGATAGTAGCCTGTAATTTTCTTTTTTGGTAGTGTCTTTGTCTGGTTTTGTTATTAGGGTGATGGTAGCTTCATAGAATGTCTTTGGTTAATTTATTCTTTAAAAAATTTATTTATTTATTTGGCTGCACCAGGTCTTATTTGCAGCATGCAGGATCTTTTAGTTGTGGCATGTGGGCTCTCAGTTGCAGGATGTGGGATCTAGTTCTTTGACCAGGGATTGAACCTGGGCCCCCTGCATTGGGAGTGCTAAGTCTTAACCACTGGTCCACCAGGGAATTCCCATAGAATGTCTTTGGGACTGTTCTCTTCCCTTCAGTCTTTTGGAAGAGCTTGAGAGGGTCAGGATAAGTTCTTTGTATGTTTGGTAGAATTCCCCAGTGAAGCCATCTGGTCCTGAACTTTTGTTTGCAGGGAGTTTTTTTGTTTTCTGTTGTTTTTTAATTAAAGATTCTATTTCACTTCTAGTGATTGGTCTGTTCAAATTATCTATTTCTTCTTGACTTATCTATTTCTTCTTGGCAGGCTGTATGTTTCTAGAAAGTTGTGCATTTCCTCTAGATTGTCCAATTTGTTGGCATATAATTGTTCATAGTATTCTCTTATGGATTTTTGTATTTCTGCAGTATCCATTGTTATCTCTCTTCTTACTTTGTTTACTTGGGTCCTCTCCCTTTTCTTCCTGGTGAGCCTGGCCAGAAGTCTGTTGACTTTGTTTATTATTTCAAAAAAACAGCTCTTGATTTTATTGATTTTTTCTATTGTTTTTATCTCTATTTTACTTATTTCCTCTCTGATATTTATTGTTTCCTTCCTTCTGCTGACTTTAGGTTTTGTTTGTTCTTCTTTTTCTTATTTTTAAAGTGGTAGGTTAGGTTGTTTGAGATTTTTCTTGTTTTTTTTGAGGAAGGCCTGTATTGCTATGAACTTCCCTCTAAGGATTGCTTTTGTTGCATCCCATAGATTTTGTATGGTTGTGTTTTCATTGTCACTTGTCTCAACGTAGTTTTAATTATTCTCTTTGATTTAATCGTTAATACACTGGTTTTTTAGTAGCATGTTGTTTAATCTCCATGAAATCATTTTTTTCTCATTTCTCTTTCTGTGTCTGATTTCTAGTTTCATGCTGTTGTGGTCAGAAGAGATGCTTGAAATAATTTCTATCCTCTTAACTTTGTTGAGGCTTCTCTTGTGTCCTAGAGTGTGATCTATCCTAGAGAATGTTCCATGTGCACTTGAGAAGAATGTGTATTCTGTTTCTTGGGGTTTTTTTTTTTTTTTGGATGTAATGTCCTGAAAATATCAATGAAGTCTAACTCTTCTATTGTGTCATCTAGGATCTCTCTTGCCTTATTGAATTTCTATCTGGAAAATCTGTCTTTTGATGTCAGTGGGGTGTTACAGTCTCCTACTATTATTGTGTTCCCATCAATTTCTCCCTTTATATCTGTTAGTATTTGTTTTACCTATTAAGGTGTTCCTATACTGGGTGCATATATTTTAATGAGTGTAGTATCCACTTCTTGTATTCATCCTTTTGTCATTATATAGTATCCTTCTTTATCTTTCTTTATGGCCTTTGTTTTAAAGTCTCTTTTGTCTGAGGTGAGTATTACCACCCTGCTTTCTTGTTACTTCTGTTTGTGCAAAATATCTTTTTCCATTCCCTCACTTTCAATATATGTGTGTCCTTTGCCCTGAAGTGGGTCTCTTATCAGCAGCATATTGTAGGCTCTTTTATTATCCAGTTTGCCACTCTATTTCTCTTGATCAGAGCATTTAGTCTATTGACATTTAAGGTAATTATTGATAGATATGTATTCATTGCCATTTTAAAAAATAAGTTTACTTATTTATTTTTTTGGCTGCATTGGTTCTTTTTTTTTTTAATTTTATTTTATTTTATTTTTTTGCTTTATAACAAATTTAATCAGTTATACATATACATATGTTTCCATATCCCCTCCCTTTTGCGTCTCCCTCCCACCCTCCCTATCCCACCCCTCCAGGCAGTCACAAAGTACCGAGCTGATCTCCCTGTGCTATGCGGCTGCTTCCCACTAGCTATCTACCTCACGTTTGGTAGTGTATATATGTCCATGCCGCTCTTTCACTTTGTCACAGCTTACCCTTCCCCCTCCCCATATCCTCAAGTCCATTCTCTAGTAGGTCTGTGTCTTTATTCCTGTCTTACCCCTATGTTCTTCATGACATTTTTTTTTCTTAAATTCCATATATATGTGTTAGCATACAGTATTTGTCTTTCTCTTTCTGACTTACTTCACTCTGTATGACAGACTCTAGGTCTATCCACCTCATTACAAATAGCTCAATTTCATTTCTTTTTATGGCTGAGTAATATTCCATTGTATATATGTGCCACATCTTCTTTATCCATTCATCCGATGATGGACACTTAGGTTGTTTCCATCTCCGGGCTATTGTAAATAGGGCTGCTATGAACATTTTGGTACATGTCTCTTTTTGAATTATGGTTTTCTCAGGGTATATGCCCAGTAGTGGGATTGCTGGGTTATATGGTAGTTCTATTTGTAGTTTTTTAAGGAACCTCCATACTGTTCTCCATAGTGGCTGTACCAATTCACATTCCCACCAGCAGTGCAAGAGTGTTCCCTTTTTTCCACACCCTCTCCAGCATTTATTGTTTCTAGATTTTTTGATGATGGCCATTCTGACTGGTGTGAGATGATATCTCATTGTAGTTTTGATTTGCATTTCTCTAATGAGTAAAGATGTTGAGCATCCTTTCATGTGTTTGTTGGCAGTCTGTATATCTTCTGTGGAGAAATGTCTATTTAGGTCTTCTGCCCATTTTTGGATTGGGTTGTTTGTTTTTTTGATATTGAGCTGCATGAGCTGCTTATAAATTTTGGAGATTAATCCTTTGTCAGTTACTTCATTTGCAAATATTTTCTCCCATTCTGAGGGTTGTCTTTTGGTCTTGTTTATGGTTTCCTTTGCTGTGCAAAAGCTTTTAAGTTTCATTAGGTCCCATGTGTTTATTTTTGTCTTTATTTCCATTTCTCTAGGAGGTGGGTCAAAAAGGATCTTGCTGTGATTTATGTCATAGAGTGTTCTGCCTATGTTTTCCTCTAAGAATTTGATAGTGTCTGGCCTTACATTTAGGTCTTTAATCCATTTTGAGCTTATTTTTGTGTATGGTGTTAGGGAATGATCTAATCTCATACTTTTACATGTCCCTATCCAGTTTTCCCAGCACCACTTATTGAAGAGACTGTCCTTTCTCCACTGTACATTCCTGCCTCCTTTATCAAAGATAAGGTGACCATATGTCCGTGGGTTTAACTCTGGGCTTTCTATCCTGTTCCATTGATCTATCTTTCTGTTTTTGTGCCAGTACCATACTGTCTTGATTACTGTAGCTTTGTAGTATCGTCTGAAGTCAGGGAGCCTGATTCCTCCAGCTCCATTTTTCGTGCTCAAGATTGTTTTGGCTATTCGGGGTCTTTTGTGTTTCCATGCAAATTGTGAAATTTTTTGTTCTAGTTCTGTGAAAAATGCCAGTGGTAGTTTGATAGGGATTGCATTGAATCTGTAGATTGCTTTGGGTAGTAGAGTCATTTTCACAATGTTGATTCTTCCAATCCAAGAACATGGTACATCTCTCCATCTATTTGTATCATCTTTAATTTCTTTCATCAGTGTCTTATAATTTTCTGCATACAGGTCTTTTGTCTCCTTAGGTAGGTTTATTCCTAGATATTTTATTCTTTTTGTTGCAATGGTAAATGGGAGTGTTTCCTTGATTTCACTTTCAGATTTTTCATCATCAGTATATAGGAATGCCAGAGATTTCTGTGCATTAATTTTGTATCCTGCAACTTGACCAAATTCATTGATTAACTCTAGTAGTTTTCTGGTAGCATCTTTAGGATTCTCTATGTATAGTATCATGTCATCTGCAAACAGTGACAGCTTTACTTCTTCTTTTCCAATTTGGATTCCTTTTATTTCCTTTTCTTCTCTGATTGCTGTGGCTAAAACTTCCAAAACTAGGTTGAATAAGAGTGGTGAAAGTGGGCAACCTTGTCTAGTTCCTGATCTTAGTGGAAATGGTTTCAGTTTTTCACCATTGAGGACGATGCTGGCTGTGGGTTTGTCATATATGGCCTTTATTATGTTGAGGAAAGTTCCCTCTATGCCTACTTTCTGCAGGGTTTTTATCATAAATGGGTGTTGAATTTTGTCGAAAGCTTTCTCTGCATCTATTGAGATGATCATATGGTTTTTCTCCTTCAGTTTGTTAATATGGTGTATCACGTTGATTGATTTGCGTATATTGAAGAATCCTTGCATTCCTGGAATAAACCCCACTTGATCATGGTGTATGATCCTTTTAATGTGCTGTTGGATTCTGTTTGCTAGTATTTTGTTGAGGATTTTTGCATCTATGTTCATCAGTGATATTGGCCTGTAGTTTTCTTTCTTTGTGACATCCTTGCCTGGTTTTGGTATCAAGGTGATGGTGGCCTCATAGAATGAGTTTGGGAGTGTTCCTCCCTCTGCTATATTTTGGAAGAGTTTCAGAAGGATAGGTGTTAGCTCTTCTCTAAATGCTTGATAGAATTCGCCTGTGAAGCCATCTGGTCCTGGGCTTTTGTTTGTTGGAAGATTTTTTATCACAGTTTCAATTTCAGTGCTTGTGATTGGTCTGTTCATATTTTCTATTTCTTCCTGATTCAGTCTTGTCAGGTTGTGCATTTCTAAGAATTTGTCCATTTCTTCCAGGTTGTCCATTTTATTGGCATAGAGTTGCTTATAGTAATCTCTCATGATCTTTTGTATTTCTGTAGTGTCAGTTGTTACTTCTCCTTTTTCATTTCTAATTCTATTGATTTGAGTCTTCTCCCTTTTTTTCTTGATGAGTCTGGCTAATGGTTTATCAGTTTTGTTTATCTTCTCAAAGAACCAGCTTTTAGTTTTATTGATCTTTGCTATCGTTTCCTTCATTTCTTTTTCATTTATTTCTGATCTGATTTTTATGATTTCTTTCCTTCTGCTAACTTTGGGATGTTTTTGTTCTTCTTTCTCTAATTGCTTTAGGTGCAAGGTTAGGTTGTTTATTCGAGATGTTTCCTGTTTCTTAAGGTGGGATTGTATTGCTATAAACTTCCCTCTTAGAACTGCTTTTGCTGCATCCCATAGGTTTTGGGTCGTCGTGTCTCCATTGTCATTTGTTTCTAGGTATTTTTTAATTTCCTCTTTGATTTCTTCAGTGATCACTTCGTTATTAAGTAGTGTATTGTTTAGCCTCCATGTGTTTGTATTTTTTACAGCTCTTTTCCTGTAATTGATATCTAGTCTCATAGCATTGTGGTCGGAAAAGATACTTGATACAATTTCAATTTTCTTAAATTTACCAAGGCTTGATTTGTGACCCAAGATATGATCTATCCTGGAGAATGTTCCATGAGCACTTGAGAAAAATGTGTATTCTGTTGTTTTTGGATGGAATGTCCTATAAATATCAATTAAGTCCATCTTGTTTAATGTATCATTTAAAGCTTGTGTTTCCTTATTTATTTTCATTTTGGATGATCTGTCCATTGGTGAAAGTGGGGTGTTAAAGTCCCCTACTATGAGTGTGTTACTGTCGATTTCCCCTTTTATGGCTGTTAGTATTTGCCTTATATATTGAGGTGCTCCTATGTTGGGTGCATAAATATTTACAATTGTTATATCTTCTTCTTGGATCGATCCCTTGATCATTATGTAGTGTCCTTCTTTGTCTCTTCTAGTAGTCCTTATTTTAAAGTCTATTTTGTCTGATATGAGAATTGCTACTCCAGCTTTCTTTTGGTTTCCATTTGCATGGAATATCTTTTTCCATCCCCTTACTTTCAGTCTGTATGTGTCTCTAGGTCTGAAGTGGGTCTCTTGTAGACAGCATATAGATGGGTCTTGTTTTTGTATCCATTCAGCCACTCTGTGTCTTTTGGTGGGAGCATTTAGTCCATTTACATTTAAGGTAATTATCGATATGTATGTTCCTATTCCCATTTTCTTAATTGTTTGGGTTCATTATTGTAGGTCTTTTACTTCTGTTGTGTTTCTTGCCTAGAGAAGTTCCTTTAGCATTTGTTGTAAAGCTGGTTTGGTGGTGCTGAACTCTCTCAGCTTTTGCTTGTCTGTAAACGTTTTAATTTCTCCATCAAATCTGAATGAGATCCTTGCTGGGTAGAGTAATCTTGGTTGCAGGTTTTTCTCCTTCATCACTTTAAGTATGTCCTGCCACTCCCTTCTGGCTTGTAGAGTTTCTGCTGAGAGATCAGCTGTTATCCTGATGGGGATTCCCTTGTGTGTTATTTGTTGTTTTTGCCTTGCTGCTTTTAATACGATTTCTTTGTGTTTAATTTTTGACAGTTTGATTAATATGTGTCTTGGCGTATTTCTCCTTGGATTTATTCTGTATGGGACTCTCTGTGCCTCCTGGACTTGATTAACTATTTCCTTTCCCATATTAGGGAAGTTTTCAACTATAATCTCTTCAAATATTTTCTCAGTCCCTTTCTTTTTCTCTTCTTCTTCTGGAACCCCTATAATTCGAATGTTGGTGCGTTTAATGTTGTCCCAGAGGTCTCTGAGACTGTCCTCTGTTCTTTTCATTCTTTTTTCTTTATTTCGCTCTGCAGCAGTTATTTCCACTATTTTATCTTCCACCTCACTTATCCGTTCTTCTGCCTCAGTTATTCTGCTATTGATCCCATCTAGAGTATTTTTTATTTCATGTATTGTGTTTTTAATCGATGCTTGATTCATCTTTAGTTCTTCTAGGTCCTTGTTAACTGTTTCTTGCATTTTGTCTATTCTATTTCCAAGATTTTGGATCTGGGAAATAGAATCTTGGATCATCTTTACCATCATTATTCTGAATTCTTTTTCAGGTAGAGTGCCTATTACCTCTTCATTTGTTAGGTCTGGTGGGTTTTTATCTTGCTCCTTCTCCTGCTGTGTGTTTTTCTGTCTTCTCATTTTGCTTATGTTACTGTGTTTGGGGTCTCCTTTTTGCAGGCTGCAGGTTCGTAGTTCCCGTTGTTTTTGGTGTCTGTCCCCAGTGGCTAAGGTTGGTTTAGTGGGTTGTGTAGGCTTCCTGGTGGAGGGGACTAGTGCCTGTGTTCTGGTGGATGAGGCTGGATCTTGTCTTTCTGGTGGGCAGGTCCACGTCTGGTGGTGTGTTTTGGGGTGTCTGTGGACTTTTTATGATTTTAGGCCACCTCTCTGCTAATGGGTGGCGTTGTGTTCCTGTCTTGCTAGTTGTTTGGCTTAGGGTGTCCAGCACTGTAGCCTGCTGGTCGTTGAGTGAAGCTGGGTGCTGGTGTTGAGATGGAGATCTCTGGAAGATTTTCGCCGTTTGATATTATGTGGAGCTGGGAGGTCTCTTGTGGATCAGTGTCCTGAAGTTGGCTCTCCCACCTCAGAGGCACAGCACTGACTCCTGGCTCCTCAATTTGGGATGATGTGTTGTCTATTCATGTATTCCACAGATGCAGGGTACATCAAGTTGATTGTGGAGCTTTAATCCGCTGCTTCTGAGGCTGCTGGGAGAGGTTTCCCTTTCTCTTCTTTGTTCTCACAGCTCCTAGGTCTCAGCTTTGGATTTGGCCCCGCCTCTGCGTGTAGGTCGCCGGAGGGCGTCTGTTCTTCGCTCAGACAGGACAGGGTTAAAGGAGCAGCCTCTTCGGGGACTCTGGCTCACTCAGGCCGGGCGGGAGGGAGGGGCACGGAGTGCGGGGCGAGCCTGCAGCGGCAGAGGTCGGCGTGACGTTGCACCAGCCCGAGGCGCGCCGTGCGTTCTCCCAGGGAAGCCGCCCCTGGATCCCGGGACCCCGGCAGTGGCGGGCTGCACAGGCTCCCGGAAGGGCGGTGTGGGCAGTGACCTGCGCTCGCACACAGGCTTCTTGGCGGCGGCAGCAGCAGCCCCAGCGTCCCACGCCTGTCACTGGGCTCCGCGCTTTCAGTCGCGACTCGCACCCGTCCGTGGAGCCCCTTTAAGCAGCGCTCTTAATCCCCTCTCCTCGCGCACCAGGAAACCAAGAGGGAAGAATAAGTCTCTTGCCTCTTCGGCAGCTCCAGAGTTTTCCCGGACTCCCTCCCGGCTAGCTGTGGCACATTAGCCCCCTTCAGGCTGAGTTCTCGCCGCCAGCCCCAGTCCTCTCCCTGCGCTCTGACCGAAGCCCGAGCCTCAGCTTCCAGCGCTGCGTGCCCCGGCGGGCGAGCAGACAAGCCTCTCGGGCTGGTGAGTGCCGCTCGGCACCGATCCTCTGTGTGCGGATCTCTCCGCTTTGCCCTACCCAGGTATGTGGGGAGTTTCTTGCCTTTTGGGAGGTCTGGGGTCTTCTGCCAGCGTTCAGTAGGTGTTCTGTAGGAGTTGTTCCACGTGTAGCTGTATTTCTGGTGTATCCGTGGGGAGGAAGGTGATCTCCGCGTCTTACTCTTCCGCCATCTTACCCGGAAGTCCTGCATTGGTTCTTCGTTGCTGCATGTGGGCTTTCTCTAGTTGCTGTGAGTGGGGCCTACTCTTTGTTTTGGTACATAGGCTTCTCATTGTGGTGGCTTCTCTTGTTGTGGAACAGGGGCTCTAGGCACATGGGCTTCAGTAGTTGCAGGGCACTGGCTCAGTAGTTGTGGCTTGTGGGCTCCACAGCATGTAGGATCTTCCCGGACCAGGGATTGAACCCATGTCCCCTGATTGGCAAGCAGATTCTTAACCACTGCACCACCAGGGAAGTCCTTTCATTGCCATTTTAAATCATGTTTTCTGGTTGATTTTGTATTTCTTCTTTCCTTTCGTTTTGTTTTTTTCTTTTTTAGTTTGATTGTTTTCTTTTGTATTATGTTGCGTTTAATTTTAACATAATATAGTTCACATCTGTGAAATGTAGGAGAATTTTATCTATAGTTAGAAAGTATGAGACTTACCACTGAGTTGTTTTGTGTGTGTGTGTGTGTGGTACGCGGGCCTCTCACTGTTGTGGCCTCTCCCATTGCGGAGCACAGGCTCCGGACGTGCAGGCTTAGTGGCCATGGCTCATGGGCCCAGATGCTCTGCGGCATGTGGGATCTTCCCAGACTGGGGCACGAACCCATGTCCCCTGCATTGGCAGGCAGACTCTCAAACACTGCGCCACCAGGGAAGCCCTAGATTCCACTTCTTGATGGAAAGAATGGCAAAATCACATTGTAATAGGAAGGCGTGAGTCACTGGGGGCCACGCCACACAAACTGGATGATCCTAGGTGTCTCTGTTGCTACTCTCGTGCCCAAGACAAAATACACAGTACACCTGACATTGGAAATGCACTTTGGGGTGGATGAGTGAGACTTTCTAGGAAGTCAGATCATCCTATTTGCTGGATGGTATACAAATCTTCTAAGGGAACTCACCTTGGTGAGACAGCTTGTTTGCCAGCAGTCATCTCTCACCTCCCCCAAGTTTTAGGAACTGGAGGGAATCTGACCCCCCAAAATCTCAGGGAGCCACTATCCTGACCTCGGTGATTCCTCATCCCCCAGACCTCCCTGATGGAATCATCTTCCCCTCTGGAGTAGCCTCTGATTCTCATGGCTGGACAATCTTCTTTCGGGATGGTCTTCTGCAGTGATGGCCTTCTAACCTGACCACCTTTTCAACTTCGCAGTGTGCCACTATAAGCATCTGTTTTCTTGCACTCCTTTTCTATGTAGATAACGAACATTAAATCAACTTTGCTTTCTGCAACCAATTTCTTTGTTGATCTCAGATTCCTACAGTTCCTAGCAAGTTTCATATACTACATTCAAGATTATGCAAAGGTGTACGTAGAGCCCCCTTAACAGTGAATTCAGTTTTCTGAAGATTTGCTTTGAAGGTTCTACATAGCCCCCATTGCCAACCTTATAAAAGCTGTCTCTCATTTATATAACTTGTGTTTCCCACCTATGTCTCCCTTTAGAACCTGTTTTTCTTTAAATTTATTTTTTAAAGTATAGTTGATTTACAATGTTGTGTTAATTTCTACTACACAGCAAAGTGATTCAGTTATACATATATATATATATATATATATATATATATACATATATATATATATATATATATATATATATACATTCTTTTTCATATTCTTTTCCATTATGGTTTATCACAGGATATTGAATATAGTTCCCTGTGCTATACAGTAGGACATTGTTGTTTATCCATTTTATATATAATAGTTTGCATCTGCTAATTCCAAACTCCCAATTCACCCCTCCTCCCCTCCCTCACCCCCTTGGCAACCACAAGTCTTAGAACCTGGTTTCTGGCCATAAGATTCTTTCCGAGTGTTGTTCCCCTCTCTTTCTTTGAGCACATTCTTTTTACCCCTCCCTTTTCCTTTGGCAGTTCAAAGTTTAATTCCTTCCTCTTTTTTAATCAACTTACGTACTCCTCCAACAATTTAGTAAGATTGAGGAGCTATGTGTCACTGTTTAGAAGTAGCTAAATAAGTGGTAGGGACAGTAAGTGCTAAGAGTTCCGAGGACAAATGCAGACTAGACTTCCTTACAATAAATAGGCACCTCACTGCAGGAGCATGTGAACATTATATAAATGGACATGCACATTCACACAAAGAACCAGAGGTTAGGAAGGGGGAAGACACAAGGGTCAACAGAGGCCTATCATAAAGCAGAGCTGGGGACACTGATACAGACCCAAACACTGCCCATCAAGTTCTCTGAAGTGATAAAATGAACAACTAAAAAGTCCCCAAGGAACTTCAGTTCCTTTTTATAAATTAGTGGAGCCATTATGGGGCCAATCAATAAAGGTGAGAGAATAAGATGCTGGACAGGAGATGTAAAATAAGAGCTTATTTGACAGAATAATACAAGTAGAAGCAAGACACGTAAATGTAATCAAAGATAAAGCAGTGTAAAATACTTATAGGTAGGCATTTACAGTTAACTCATATGGCTATTTTTAGATACCCTGTTTTTACTATGTTTATTAACTTACTTCTGGGGAATTTCTTTTGCCAGGCAATTTCTTTTCTTCATTGGGCACTCTAGTAAGGCAACTCTGTAAATGCAAAATGCATAATAGATTTCAAGCACTTAGTACAGAAAATAGAATAATAACTTAAAAAATAACTACACATTTAAATGATAATTTATCTGGTTGGCTTACAAGGGTCAGGGTCTGACTGTAGGGCCAGCACCCCTGCAGGACATAACTCTCCCATTGGGTCCCCTGAACCCCCTGTTAAGAGAAAAAGCACACGGGGCCAACAGTACGATTTAGTTTTCTGAATGACAAACAGAGCTTAAAACCTGGAGGATTCTATGCTATGTCTCTTAAGCAGCTCCAGGGGACTCACTGATCTCAAGGCAGGTCCTTTACCCACAAGCTGACTGGGTGAGAATAACAGCAAGGGCAGAACATCTCCTCCGTTGAGTACGTCCTCACGGACAAAAGGGGGTGATGTGGCTGGAACTCATCATTGGATGTTGCATGAGCACTGTCCTGGGGCTGAGGACATAGCATGGAACTAAGTAATGTCCCTTTCCTTATGGGGTGACATCTAATAGGGGATAGCAGACAATAGACAAATACAGAATGGAAAAAATAAAGTAGGTGAAAGAGAAGAAAGTGTAACAGTTTGGGGGATGGATTTTAGGTGGGGTAGTCAGGAAAGTCCTTCTGAAGAGGTGATGTTGACAGTGACCTAAGTGAAGAGTATGAGCAAACCTTGTGGAGAAAAGGGAAGAAGGTAATCCAGGCAGGGGGGATAAGCAGAGCAGTGTGCCTGTGTGTTCAAGGAACAGTCCTGGTAAGGATGCACTCAGTTTACTCTTGCTATTAATTTTTTATGGTGACTGATGGGGTGTAGCAGAGTCTGTGGCTCTTGAGCACTTAAAATGACTGGATTGAGGGACTTCCCTGGTGGTCCAGTGGTTAAGACTCCGTGCTCCCAATGCAGGGGGCCCGGGCTCGGTCCCTGGTCAGGGAAGTAGATCTCGTGTGTCGCAACTAAGACCTGGCGCAGCCAAATAAATAAATAAATATTTTAAAAAACGACTGAATTGAGATATGCTGTAAATGCAAAATGTATGCTAGATTTCAAACACAGTACAAAAAATAGTAAAATATCTTAATAACTCTTAAAATAACTACACATTTAAATGATAATGTAGTAGATATATTCGGTTAAATAAAATATGTTATTAAAATTAATCTCACCTATTTCTTTGTACTTCTTACATTTTTTAAATGTAAGTATAGTTGGTTTACAATGTTGTGTTTAATTTCTGCTGTACAGTGAAGTGATTCATTATACATATATATATTCTTTATTATATTCTTTTCCATTATGCTTTATCACAGGATGTTGAATATAGTTCCCTGTGTCTTTGTACTTTTTTAACGTGGTTACTAGAAAATTTTAAACCACATATGTGGTTCACATTTTATTTCTATCAGACAGCACTGATCTAGAGACCTGGGTTCTGTCACCAACTCCTTGCAAGTGGTCTGTCTGGGACTTCTGGTTTCTGCTCTATGAGTAGTGTTTGGGAGTCATCTTTCCTGTCCTCACAACAAGAAAAAACTGAATGAGCTGAAAATCAAGAGAGAATTAAGTCAGAGGACAAACTGCCACCCCCAAAACTGGAGAGATGGACAAACACAGAGAATACAGAGCAGCTTACATGCAGTAGGAGCGGCTGCAACTAGTAACTGGTAGGAACACTGAACAGGCAATTTGGGTGAATTTCTAGAGGCTGAGTCTAGACTAATTTGAGACTTAAATATTCCTGAGGACCCGGAGTAAGGTGAGAGGGCTCCCACACTTTTGTGGGGTTTGCCTCAGGAGACTTACCAGGTTCTCACAGTGGGTACCCTAGAAAAATCCCTTCATGCTTGGCCTGGGGGAGGGGAAAAGTAATCATTTTGAAACAAGCCTAGAGAATTCTCCAGAAAAACGTCCTACCCAGCAAGGAAAAAGCCATTACCATAGCTTTTTCTGACTTGGAGGGGAAGAAATTACCCAACTCCAGCCCCCTCTGGCTACCCTATCTCATACAAATGGGAAAAGCACTTATGAAGGTCACAGCCCAGGGGCACAGGCCTTCTAAAAGCTGAGAGCTAATCATAGGGTTTCAGAGCTTTCCCTTCCATCAACCTCACCACCATATCAACAGGGCTCCTGTATCATAAGGTGGATTACAGCTGAAAGAACTACAATGTCCAGCAGCTTCTAGGGAAACCCAATACAAAAGAGGAGAGAAAAACAAGGACAGTGGAAGAAATTTAGGTTTCTGACATATACAGCTACAGCAAATAGTAAACACAGCCTAACTCCTAGCCAAAAAAACATAAAACTTCATACTACGGTCTATTTACTTCAGTTCCTTTTACCCAGTACATCATGTCTGTGTTTCAAGCAAAAATTAGAGCCACCCTGAAATTCAAGAAAAAATATAATCTGAAGAGATAAAGCATCAGATCAGACTCAAATATGGCTGAGATTTTGGAAATATCAGACTAGAATTTTAAAGTAACTTTGTATAATATGCTAAAGACTTTAATGGACAAAGTGGATCACACGCAAGAACTTCCCTTTGTGTTCTCAGATGGGAGAAAGGCAAGGGAGCTCTCTGGGGTTTTTTCTATAAGGGCACTAACCCCATTCATAAGGGCTCCACCACCATGATCTAGCACCTTCCAAAGGCTCCACCTCCAAATATTATCACATTGGAGGATTCAGCATATGAATTTAGGGACGCGACAGAAACATTCAGTGTATAGAAGATGGTGATAAGATCAGTGGTTGCCAGGATTTCAGGGGAGAGGTGAATAGTGAAGCACAGGGGATTATTAGAGGGGTGAAACTATTCTGCATGAAGCTGTAATAATAATTATGTATGCATTTGTGAAAACCCATAAAACTGTACAATACTAAGAGTGAACTGTGATGTAAACTATAGACCTTAGTTAATAATAATGTGTCAGTATTATTTCCACAATACTGAGTTTTGAGAGTCCTTTATTATTTTAGATTCAAGTCTTTTTTCAGATATGTGGCTTGGAAATTATTCCGTTTGAAAATTATTCCAAATATTCCGTTATATATACGTAACCCTAATGTACCACACTAGTGCAAGATGTTAATATTAGGGGAAACTGGTATTGGGTGTTTGTTAGGTGTTGGGGTGGGATGGTTATATGGAACTGTATGCACTATCTGCTCAATTATTCTGTAAAATTAAAACTGTACGAAAGGAGCTTGGGATGAACATACACCCACTACTATATATAAGATAGATAACCAAGAGGGACCTACTGTATAACACAGGGAACTCTGATCAATATTCTGTGATAACCTATATGAGAAAAGAATCTAAAAAGGAATAAATATATGTATATGTATAACTGAATCACTGTGTTGTACACCTGAAACACAACATTGTAAATCAACTATACTCCTATAAAATTAAAAAAAATATATAAAACTACTAAAAATATAAAGTCTATCAATTATTTTTAAAAGTTTGAGTCTTACGTTTACTCATTTTTTCAATGAGAATAGAGGATTAGTTTATTTCTTATATTCCTTCCACCTTTAACCTTTATGATTTTCACTTTTAAAAAGACTTCATTTTTGGGACTTTGGAGCAGTTTTATTTTTTATTTTTATTTTTCTTATTTTTTATTTTTTTTGCGGTATGCGGGCCTCTCACTGTTGTGGCCTCTCCCGTTGCGGAGCACAGGCTCCGGATGCGCAGGCTCAGCGGCCACGGCTCACGGGCCCAGCCGCTCCGCGGCATATGGGATCCTCCCGGACCGGGGCACGAACCCGTATCCCCTGCATCGGCAGGCGGACTCTCCACCACTGCGCCACCAGGGAGGCCCTGGAGCAGTTTTAGAGCCATAGCAAAATGAGCAGAAAGTGCAGAGAGTTCTCATATACCCCCAACGCCACACATGCCCAGCCGCTTCAGCTATTATCATCCACAGTGGTACATTTGCTACAATTGATGAACCTACATTGGCACGTCCTTACCACTCAAAGTCCATAGTTTACATTAGGGTTCCTGGTGTACATTCTGTGGGTTTGACAAGTGTATAACTACGTGTATCCATTATTAGAATATCATAAAGAATAGTTTCACAGCCCTAAAAATCCTCAGTGCTCCACCTACTTGTCCTTCCTTCCCCCTAACCCACTGGAAATATTTGTGGTGCTGGAATAGTTCTGGATTTTGGTGGTGGTTCCACAAATCTACACAAGTGATAAAATGACAAAACTATACAAACACATTGTACCAATGTCAATTTTCTGGTTTTGAGACTGTAATATACTTATTTGAGATGTAACTATTGGGAGAACCAGGTACATGGGACCTCACTGTACTATCTTTGCAACTTCCTGTGATTCTGTAATTATTTCAAAATAAGAAGTTAAAACAATAAAAAAATCTGCGTTTAGTCAAACAAAATAGCACTGAATTTTCTGAGAAAATTTTAGAAAAAGAGAAACCCAACTTTCTTAGAAGTTCTGCACTATCACTTGATTGTATGCCATAACTAAGCAAATGTTGGTGTTATTCATGCATCAGTAGTAGAAGACCGGGCTTCCCTGATGGTGCAGTGGTTGAGAGTCCGCCTGCCGATGCAGGGGACACGGGTTCGTGCCCCGGTCCGGGAAGATCCCACATGCCGCAGAGCGGCTGGGCCCGTGAGCCATGGCTGTGGAGCCTGTGCGTCCGGAGCCTGTGCTCCGCAAGGGGAGAGGCCACAACAGTGAGAGGCCCGCGTAACGCAAAAAAAATAAAATAAAATAAAATAAAATAAAATAGTAGAAGACCAAGTTAAAACAGTGAAAAACTAACTCTGTAATTCAGTGAATTAAACAACAATTCCTTTTTTATGGAAGCATCACCTGAAGCGATTTTAAAAGGGATACAAAACACACAACAGAAATCTACTAACACAAAATCTCCCTCAAGAAATAAATTTTAAAACAGTCATTTCCATTCCTTAAAATTATTTGAACTCCTTTTAGTCCAGCAAGGAACAGAAAGCCCAGTAGTCAGCTACAGAAGTTCTTAAGCACAGTAGAGACATATAGCTATCAGATTAAGGCAAGTGTTTTTAGTCCTTGCTCTGCCATTCTCAAGCGAAGGACTGTTTGTGTCATATAATCAAAAGTCAGTTAAAATTTTACACTTTCTATGTACTTTTTTTTTTTTTTTTTTTTTTTTTGCGGTACGCGGGCCTCTCACTGTTGTGGCCTCTCCCACTGCGGAGCACAGGCTCCGGATGCGCAGGCTCAGCGGCCATGGCTCACGGGCCCAGCCGCTCCGCGGCATGTGGGATATTCCCAGACCGGGGCACGAACCCGTGTCCCCTGCATCGGCAGGCGGACTCTCAACCACTGCGCCACCAGGGAAGCCCTCTATGTACTTTTTAATGTATTTTTGGTTTTCAGTTTACTTTATGAGTTAAAAACATATCCTCCAAAGACATATTCATTTCCAGGTGGCTAAAATGATCTGTCCAGTGTCACATATTCTAAAATAATTTTAGATAGTAATTTGTATTTGCAAAAAAAAAATAATTTAAAGGACAAAGTAACCTTTGCAGATTAAGTTGCCACTGCCCATATAAAATAAGCAAAATCGTCTCGTAAAAATAAAAAGACACTTTCCCCTGCTCCCTGTGAAACGGCTAGGTGGCATTTTGGGGGGGCTCCGAAGAATTCCAGTCCTTTACATCTCAATGCAGAAAGAATTCAGCGAGAGGCAAAGTGATTTGTTAGAATAAGAAGTGATTTATTAGAATATGAAGTGGTTTGTTAGAATAGGACGTTTGTGAGGCTTACAAGCCCACAGGCGAGAGGGTGCCGTGCCCCGAGAACTTAGTGGGCTACAGTTTCATAATCAAAGGAAAAGTGGGGAGGGGGAAAAGACCACTTTCCTCCTCAATCTTGAGTAGACATCATGCTTCCATCATCAGCTCCTCCTCCAGGTTGGGCAGGGGAGTTTCCTTGTCCCTACATGGTCAAGCTAGGACTATCATGGCACTATGGAAAAATTATTTTAGGTCTCAGAACAATGAGCATCTTTCATTGTGAAATGTTACCTTTCCATAAATTATTGTTTTTTATATGTTCTAGGGGTCATTAACTTACTGAGCTCACTGGGCAGGATGTGGGTCTCATGCCACCATTGTTCTCTTGTTTTGGGGCATGTCTTGTGCTTCTATTGCATGGTTTTGTTGCTAAGCAAGCCTGCTTGGTTTGTGGTTAAGTAAACCTGCTTTCTTGAGGGAAAACTAACTTACAGGGGTTTCCCATACTTTTTTCTACTTACAATCCCCTAGTGGGAGTAACTATTTAATCACCTACTTTGTCCCTTTACTCTGTCCCTATCACCTGGAACGGAAGCTATCAAAATTTACGGTTTAAGATGAAGTCTAAGGTGCTCCGAAACAGTGAGTCATTTTATCCTATACTGTGCAACAGTGCTTTTAATAGAAGGGTTTAAGGAAATAGACTCTGAAGCTACCCAAAAGAGAAAAAAGTACGAAACCCCAACCCAGCTTCACCATGTGGTAAAGCTTCTGGGTCTCAACTATCCCCCTTTATGAGTCCCCAAGACCTCGAAGACCGACGCCTTCCTAACCACACTGAATTGCAGAGAGCAAGGAGAGAAGCGAGACCTCATCGGATGTAAGATGGCGGCCGAGTGGCGCTCTAGGCGGCTCCGGCCGCGACTCGGTAGCCGGAAGTCCTCCGTCTCCAGCCAGTAGGAAGCGGAAGTAAAGGGCGGTCGGCGGCTGGGCTCTATCTTTGCGAGGCCGGCTTGCGAGCGGAGCCACGGGAAAGGCGCGTGTAGGCCGCTCACTGGCGCAGCTGCTGCCGCCCCGCCGCTGCGCCGCCCCGCCCCGGCGTTGTCGCAGGTGCAGTCGTGGACGAAGCGCGGCCCCGGCATGGACTGGAAAGGGGCTGCGGGCGGCGCGTGTGCTGCCGCTGCGCGGCCGGTGACAGGTACCTCTGGCGGGGGGGGAGGGTTGTGGGGAGTTCTCGCGGGCGGAGAGGGTCTGGGGAGCGAGGCCACCTTGTGTCCCGGTCACCTTGAGCTTCCGTTTCTTCCCTGACTCAGTTTCCCCTCCTGTATCCCAGCCCTCCCCTTCTTTGCGAGTCCCCCGAGTTGTCCCTCTGTGTCCTCTGGGCACATACCGTCTCTGCGAGGGTGGTCGCGGGCTCTGTTCAGCCGTTTTGAGCCTTCATTGAAGAGCTTCGAGACCCGTGTGCCCAGGTGCAGGCGGAGGTGGGGGAAGTGCCCTAACGTGAATTTCGTCCAAGCCTGACCCCAAGTAGGCTGAGAACCAGCAGTTTGCAGGACTCCGGTTGGAGAACGAATGGATCTTTTTATAGATTTCTCTTTTCCCTAAAATGAAATCGGGTGATGAATATTGGTTTCGTTTTCATTTAATACGAGGATCTGGTGGCTGAAAATTGGATGATCCGGTTTCACTTTTAGCGTGGGACCTGCCAGAAGAGAAAGATCTGCGTACATCGCCAATAAGTTATGGGTGGGAGCTCTTCGTGTTCCTTGGCCAGGATCTCTAGATCGTTTTGCATTTCTTGCCCGATTTGGGAACTGGCATATTTTGTTCATTCAAAGTCCTGGGGTCTTATGCATTACTGTGTTACACTATATTGGAAACATTCATTCATCGTGTACTTGGCCAGCCAACTTTACTGTGTGATGTTTGAAGACATTTTAAATAGCTATATGACAACAATACAAAATTTGGGTTGATTGTAGCCTTTCCATTTGACTTGCTTTTGTTAAACTTAGCTGAAACTCATTTTTATTGAAGGAAATAAACGTCGCCTTGTACAGTAGTAGGGCATCTTCACAGTGCATATTTAACTTGAGGAGAATAAATTGAACTATGGAGAAAATACCATTAGACTTTTTCTCCAGTTACTTGCGATCATTTTCATATTACATGTATAGTATCTAATTTTAACCCGAAATTGGATGTATGTGGTTCACAGCAAATGGGTTTTGCTAATAGGTATAAGTGTATATTAAGTTTAATGTATTCAGAAGTAAATTTACTTCTCAAGAAGAGTACTTCCTGTTATTTTTCCTCGTTGTTATCATATATGTTGAAACTCAGATGGCTACTTATTAACTTGCACCCTGCAAGTTTTTTTTTTGAGTTTGTTAGCTATTTTCTTCAGTTTAAAAATGGAAAAAGAAAAAGTTGATGATGCTTTATAATTTTATGCCTCTTCTGTTTTCCAAAAGTGAAAAACATTTGCCATAATATAATTTTGATTAATATTTTTGATAAATGAGCAAGAGATAGTGTCTTAAAGAAACCGGGCCACACACTAGATCTTACAGATGAATCTTTTGGGCTTAGAACCTATTAAAGACTGTTTTTAATTTATCCATCATGCTGGAAGCGTGATGCCTATAATCATGCAGTGCCACGCTGCAGATTCTGACAGCTGTTATTTCACAGCTTTTAAGGGTTGCTTTTAAGGTCAGAGGATCAGAGTGATAAGGGATCTCGTAGACTGAAGCCGTCCTCAAACAAAAGGCCACTCAGTGACGTTCTCATTTCTACTTCTCTGGACAACCTTTTCCTCTGGTGTTACCTGTGGTAATCAATGATGTGGGGTCTGGGGCCACGTGGGAAAGCTCTTCTTTAATGTGCAGCTTTCCTCTCTTTCCTATCTCTACTGATGCTGTACTGTACCCCAGAAACTCTCTGTCTCTTTAAAACAGGGCAGGGGGATCTCTGGGTGAGTCATGGTACGTAGAGTTTTCATTTCCACCCTTCTGAAGTCTTAGCCTTTTTGTAGCGCCTTTAGTCTTGGCACCACCTCCCTTTCTTCTAGTGGCTTTCATTCATCCCTTAATGAACAAAGTCTGTGTTTATTTTATTTTGAGTGCCTCCTGTGTACCAGGCATTGTGCTAGGCATGTGACTGTGGCCGACAAAACTCCCTGCGCTTGAGGAGCTCACATTCAGTCCCCAGAGGCAGCCCAAGCATGGATCTGTTCAGGCTGGTTGCTTGGTTTGGTTTGCTCCCAACTTCAGGCTCACACCCTTGGTTTCAAGTTGAAGCTTTACCTCTCTCAGCCACGTGGGTCCCAAGGACTCTGCCCCTAGAGAATCTCTGGACTTGCCTTGGGTCTTGTAATAAAGCCCTTTGCTCATTTTGGGTCTACACAGTATGAATTCTTACCCCTTCTTAAAGCCAGAGGACCAGGGCAGAGAGCATGGTATTGTGGAACTTTCGAAAACAGGCAGACATGGGTTCCAAACATTGCTATTTATTAGTCCGGCAAGTTACTTAGCCTCTCCGAGCTGCCGTTTTCTTATTTTTCAAGTAGGGACGATGGTGTTTCACGCTTTATGCAGCGTATTCATGGACTGCCTGCTGTTTGCCAGGCCCTGCGCTCTTGGCTCTGGTGGACAAAGTGAACGAGGCTGCCCCCCTTGGGAGCTGCAGTCTCCTGGGGCCTTGTGTGGAAGGGCTGGGTAACGCGTTTGCAGAGCGCTTGGCAGTGGCGCTGTCCAGAGTGATTCGCCCGGAGTAATTGCTCTGTAAGTGCGGGTGTTTCCTGGGGCCTTCGGTCCCTCCCTGTCCCCTCCCCACTCTGTGCATCCCCTGGGCCTGGGAGTACCGTGCAGCAGCATCTGATTTCTCATCCGGAATCAGCACTGTTGGGGGATTACACGTCTAGGTCCCTTCAGGAAAAATGGTGAACACAGCTGTAGCATTAATACTGCTTGGACATAGTTCATATGCGCTGTCTCTGCTTTAGAAACTTAGTGACTTTGGGGGAGGATGTTTTTGATTTTTTTTTCCTAGCCACAGAGGATATATTTCCAAGGCATATTTTTGAGGCCTCGTAATAACGATGAGTTATTATTCTATAATTTAGAAGACAGTTTCTAGTTTTTCTCTTCCTTACATATTTGAACTGGAGCAGTTAGTTCTGGTGTAGTACTTGACACTTTACAAAGTGACTTTCACGTCGCCTTCTCAATTCGCTCGTGGCGCATGTTGCGGCAGATACTGTTATTCCTATTTTAGTGGGAGACTAAGGGCGAGGGAGTTATCAGGTAAGGTGCCTGTGGTTAAACTGCTAGTAAGTAGCAAACTCGGGAATTGATCACAGGTGCCTGACTCTGAAGGTTTTCTCTTCTTGCTAACCCGTGTTTGTTCTATCATGAGGAGCAGGTTTCTGAGGCTACGTCCGTGGGCCTCCAGGGAAGAGTGTCGGGGAGAGTTGAGTGGGCTGAAATTGTATGGAAAAGTTTGGGTCCTTGCTTTCTCCTCTGCGGGAAATGTCAGTAACTTTTGCTACATTCCGAGAGGGGCCTGCATCGTCTTCGACCTCTCCTCCCCTGCCCCGCCGCCCCCAAGCCAGGAATCAGGGCCAGCAGGTTTCATTGTCAGAGGTCTAGTTTGGTTAGTCCTAGTCTTTATCGATGTTGATTTTTTTTTAGTGTTTATTTATAAGTGGGATGTTCATATTAATTTTTTTTTTGTTTCCAAAGAAGCTGGCAGTGCCTGAACTTCAGACTCTTTTAAAAGCAACTTCTCTATTTGGTAGAATTCATTTCTCTTCGGACCATTGTTCTTTAGAGATATTGTGTGTCATATGAAGCAAGATGTTGGCACAAACGATAAGGCTTTTTGTAAAAGGAAGATACTGACTGGTTGCTCCGGTATATGGGCTGTCTCTTCCCAGCAGTGTATATTATAACTGGCGTCGAGGAATTGGGGTGAGCTTTACCAGACCTTAACGTTTAGAAGCACAAGTTTGGTTTAGTGTTTCCCACATATTCATGTCCCCTTTGGGTTCCCATTCAAATGGGTGGAACTTGGATGCTGACTTTTTATATCACGGTGGAAGTCTGATTAGGGTTCTGTTAGGCAGACTTCCAGGGATGAAAAAACAGATCAAAGAAGTCTGCAGCCGGAGACCTTTTCTGAAATGATGTGGACACCAAGGATCTCGGCATGCTTGGTGAGGCTGCTGCTGGGAATTTAGGAGGCCTGCACTCTGTGGCCCTGCTGATTCACTAGTGACCCCAACTTTCTTATTTTATAGATGGGCATCTATTGAGTTCTTACATTTCCTCATTCCAGAACCTATATTTGATTTTACATTCGAGACTTACCCTATTAGCTTCCTAAGGCTGCCATAACAAAGTACCACAAACTGGGTGGCTTAGAACAGCAGTTTATTGTCTCACAAATTTTTGGAGGCTAGAAGTTCTAAATTAAGGTGTCACAGGACCATGTTCCTTCTGAAATCTGCAGAGGAGGATCTTTCTTTGCCTCTTCCAGCTTCTGGTAGCCCTAGGTGTTCGTGGCTTGCAGTGTAATTCCAGTGTCTGCCCCCGTCTTTACCAGGCATTCTCCCTGTGTCTCTTCATGTAGTCTTCCCTCTGCATGCCTGTCTCTCTGCCCACATTCCCCCGCCCCCTGCCTGCCCCACCCCTTTCTTTTAATAACACCAGTCATTGGACCAGGGCCTACCCTGATGACCTCATTTTAACATGATTACCTCTGTAACGACCGTATTTCTAAACAAGTTCACATTCTGAGGTACTGGGGTGGGATAGGACTTCACTCTATCTTTTGGGGGGAATACAGTTCAACCCGTAACACCCTTCATTTGTGTTTTCATCTATCTAAGCTTTATTTACTCTCCTGCTTCATAAAGTATGATTGTGTGCAACCTGCTGGGCCACCAGCTGACTTTTATATCTCCGTATGGTATAGGCACCCAGGAGATGAAGTGCAGCCTTTGTAGGAGAGAGTGTAATGAACGACACACCTTTAGTGTGTGTCAGTCATCAGCAAACAACTGCTGAACTATCTAGGTGCTGTTATATTTCAGAAGCGTTTTTATTTCTGTGATAGTCATGTTATTTTGTATCTCTTAATTATTAAGATTCAGGTTTAAACATTGCCTTGTAACGAAACTTTTTTTTTCTCCCTTTTTAGGGGTTTGCCATAAAATGGGCCTTCTGACTGTACTCACTGGACTATGGCTGTTTTCCTCAGTAAAGGCAGATTCAAAAGCCATTACAACCTCTCTTACAACAAAATGGTTTTCCACTCCGTTGTTGTTAGAAACCAGGTAAGAAGACATTTTTTTTCTTTCACATGTTTGAATGAAAATGTAGGCTCTGCTAGTGAATATTCAGGAACTTTTTAGGGAGTGAGATTCTCATCATATGCATTTAGTAAGAGCTTCTTTCAGCGTGCACTGTGCTGTGTGCTGTTCACAGACTGTTAGAACACAGACTCTGTCTGTCAGCAGGCTAGGACTGAATTGATGATAGAGACCTTTAGGGATTTCTTTAGACAAATATATTGAATTGGTTAAATTATTATGTTGTCTTCCAGGGAAAGTGTAAATGTGGTAATAAGGGAAGAGAGAGTTGTACTTAAAAGAAATTTTCTATTTATTTGAAGAAGGTGTTAAGAGGTGTTTAATAAAAGGAAGAGAAGAGAGCTTGGCAAGGTGGGGGAAGAGGACATGCCCCTCCCAAGAACTTGGAAGGAGACCCCAAGATAAGAGAGTGCAGGGGGAAGCTGAGAAAGTGGCCACATTTTCTCCAATTGTAGCATCTCCAAAATCAGGATGCATTTAATCAAATCAAGATGTTATCTTAAAATTGGTGGCATCTTTCACTCAGTGTTTCATAAAACAATGATATGTCTTAAAATTGACAGTGTCTTTGGGCAGCATTTCATCCTGCTATTCCTGAAACATACTGGACCCCAGTCTCCTATCCCATCTCTACCTTAGTGCTCCTCTGCTGGGACTGTACCATCTGGGGCTACAGGAAACTCTAGAAGATGATTCATGCCTGTCTGCCTGATCCCCTACATGGCCATTTCTATCCCGCTTTGTTCCTAGGGTCTTGGTGCAGAAAATGAGTTTCAAAGGCCTAGGCCTTGAAGGGATTTAGAGCATAGCAAATATGTAGTAAATCACATCAAGCTTCCCACTGTTATCTCTCAAACTAGAAGAGATTCCCTGGTCTGGGGAGTACAGAAGAAAATAAAAGTTGAAGGAAACTTGACAACAGCTCAAGTGAACCCTAAGAAGGAGTTAGTAGATGGATCGTAGAAACCACACATATGTTTTTAGGAAAAAATGAAAACATACATCTCAGTTTCTCAATAAAGAAGATCTCCCAGGGACTTCCCTGGCAACCCAGTGGTTAAGACTCTGTGCCTTCGATGCAGGGGGTGCTGGTTTGATCCCTGGTCAGGGAACTAAGATCCCACATGCCATGTGGCGCGGACAAAAAAAAAAAACGATCTCCCAAACTTGGAAAAAAGAATTGACAGTGTCTTAAAATTAATAAAATGCAATATAGTCAATGATTTCTTGGGAGATTTTAACCCAAGCGTATGTTTTAGTTAGTGTTCGTAATATAAATATAACCAGATATCTCTCTTTTAGTCAGTTTTTTGTTTATAGAGGGAAACTTATTTTTATTGTATCTCAAATAACATATAGCTAGGACCTGTAGAGAATCTTTCTAAAGCATACGTTTAGGTAGGTGAACCATAAGCATTTGGTAAATTTCAGAATTTGATACAGCTGGAAATTTGAACTGTTGTGTTATATCAGTTAACTTTGTGGTCTAATTTTATCTTCTGACATCTTCCCCTTGATCCCTAGGAAGATGTGAATGAAGAGTCTGTTGTGTTGATAGTGTATACGGATAGTTGTGCCTTCTAAGGCAAAGCCTCCTTTGGTACAGTATTGAGGAGAGGCCAGTGGGAACGTGGGACGCGTAGGAGCCTGTCTTGACTTGCTGAGGAGCCTCCCCGACTTTCTGCTGAACAGACTTTCTCCCATCACTTCTCTGTGCCTCCCTTTCTTCAGCAATAAAATGGCAAACCCCCTCCCCCCAGCAAAACTCCAACAACCCCATCTCGCCCCCAGAAACCCCCAGACTCCACTGCATGTATTTCATAGTGATGTCACAATAACTAATTTGATAAATAGGTTGAGCCCCTCAAATGTCCGCGCTTTGTTAGGTCTTGGTGGTTGTAATGGTGAAGTGTCGTGTGAGGTCCTGGACTGCCTGAGCCAGGACTCTTGTAGCTGAACATTTTTTCTTCCTTTCTGCTAATCTTATTTTGGATGATTTATCTGGTGTCAACCTAAGTCATTGAAATTTACTATCACTTTAAATAATTTTGTGCAACTAAACCGTAACGGATGTTTTATGGTATTCTGCTTAACATTCTTCACTGGATTACGTCGCATTACTCTCACACTAACAAATTTCTTGGTGTTTGTCTTAGAAGAGTCTTATGGCATGTACTTATGGACTTCTGAGGAAGTATGCTAAAATTGTCAGCCTTAGTTGATCAGTTTTTTTTCAGTTTCTTTGATCTCTGTGAAGTGAGTATTGTAAACTGTTTCCTTCACTGCAACTTATCCATAACAAACATAGCGCCTTTTCATGATATCCTGGCCATTTGCCATTTTGGGTCATTGTTTTTACTTCTCTTCTGTGGCTATTTGCGAACAGTTTGCCAAGGAAATGGGACGTGTAGGCAACTCAAAAACACTGCTGTGCTTTTTTGGAGCTACTCTATATTCACCTCCAGAGCTAGCTGAGGCCACTCTCCTTCCCTCCTGGGTCCATGGCAGACACTGATGGTGGGTCCCAGCACTGTCCATTGGGGGGAGGGTGAGGGACAGAATCTTTTTCCACACGTCGAGGCATGTAGCTAATACAGACATTTTGTCTTCCTTGCTTCTGGCCCTTAGGGACTAAAACTATCCTTGTGTGTATTTTTATTTTTAAAATTTTTAATAAATTTATTTATTTTATTTATTTGACTTTTGGCTGTGTTGGGTCTTTGTTGCTGCGCGTGGGCTTTCTCTAGTTGTGAGCGGGGGCTACTCTTCATTGCGGTGCATGGGCTGCTCATTGTGGTGGCTTCTCTTGTTGCGGAGCATGGGCTCTAGGTGCGTGGGCTTCAGTAGTTGTGGCTTGCGGGCTCAGTAGTTGTGGCTCACGGGCTCAGTAGTTGTGGCTTGTGGGCTCTAGAGCGCAGGCTCGGTAGTTGTGGCACATGGGCTTAGTTGCTCTGCGGCATGTGGGATCTTCCCGGACTAGGGATTGAACCCGTGTCCCCTGCATCGGCAGGCGGATTCTTAACCACTGCGCCACCAGGGAAGTCCCCTGTGTGTATTTTTAGGTTGGACCTGATGCTAATGAAGGGTTTGTAGCTTTCTGGTTGTCCATGAAGTGATATATATTTAATTGAAGTAGAGCTTTGAGTATGTTTTGAGCAGCTATAGTTACTAACAGAAATATTGTGTAAATAAAGTTCTATTATTAAAGTTGAAACAGTCATTTATTGAGTGCTTATACAGGCATTTATTGAGATATTATAACGGCCTGAGAATACAGCATGATAGATTTGAGTGATTGAGATTGGAATGTAAATTCCAGATTTTTGATTTACTAACTCTGTGCCCGTAAGAAAGTAGCAAGTTTATAAGTGGAGAGAATGGTATATATATAATGTGCTCTCCCTCTACCTGTCACCCAGTTTTAGTGACTGTCAACTCAAGTCCAATAACCATCACCACCACCACCCTCCTAACTTCTCCCGCTAAAATATTTTAAAGCAAATCGCAGACATCGTATAATGTCATCTGTAAAACTATCAATATTTTACTCAGTGGAAGTTTTATCGATATTTACTCAGGTATCAGAAGCTAAAAAACAATTTAAAACAAAAAGCAAACAAACTTAAGCGTACTATAAACAAATGGCGGTGTTCCTTTTAATAATATCTTGTATTGTTCCTGTCTTCCATGGATTGCTTCAGTGGATCTGGTAATTAATTTTCTTAAGGCTGTTTGACACTTAGACGTTGTAAGACTTATTTATGCAGTGGGGTGAAAAAGAATGTATGTTTAAGAAGTTTTCCTGTAATTATATGAAAAGTATATATTTATGTGCATATGGCCTCTGTAGGAATCTAAGCTAAGATTCACTTTGTATTCTTACAAAGAATACAAAGCATTTACTTGCATATCATAATCTGTTTTAGTACCTGTTTTCTTAGACTATAAGCTATTATAAGGTTGGTATGATGTCTATGCCAGTTACTCGAAAGCCTAGAAAATGCCACACTCAAGGAGGCACTAAATAATTTAATACATTATGATAATGGGTATTTTCAGAAACCTATTTTTAGAGAAGCTGTGCATTACCAGGAAATGTTTCTTATGTTGCCATATCTCTGTGTCTAGCTGTGGAGTAGTGTGAGAGTTGTACAGCCCAGTGTTGACAAGTAATAGGAAAGTCTTCCTTTGGCTAGGTAAGCTGAGATCCAGATCTGTAGTTTGCTTTGAGACAGGGAAAGACCACCACTACATTGGTGTGCCTTGGAGGAGAAGATTACCAATTGACATGAATCATTCAATTAGTACATGCATTTTCTTTTAAGGGATTTTAGGCTCTTGAATGCAGGGAAATGTAGAATAGCCATTTTATTTTAGGTCAGTACAGTAGTGTAAAGTCAAGGAAAAAATTAAGATGGCATTAAGTTCTAAGACCTGATTTTATTAAATCAGTGCTAACTTTAAACTAACATCTGGTGAATTTGAAAATTTGGATTTGTGGATGTAAAAAGATTACGACATGCTGCCTTTAGTCTCCTAGAAATTTTTCTAGGGTTCATGTTTTCCTTGGGAGAAACTTAGGCAAAAACATATTGTCTTGTTATTTGCAGGGTATTTCAGGAAGTGAGTGAGCAGAACTAGTACTGAATTATCCATTTCCTAATTCTGCTTCTACTACTGACAGCATTTTCACAAATGAGATTTCATAACCTTTCTTTATATTGGGACTTCCCTGTTGTTACAACATTTCTATTATTCTAGGTTTCTTTAGGGATACCTATTAAACTATTAAGTGAATAAACTACTAAGCTAATTATCAATAGCTAATAAGCTAGTAAGACTTGCTTATCATTAGAAAATATATGTTATACATGTTCGTGTATAATATATATATTGTCAAATAAAAGCCAAGCTTTGGACATATGGTAACTTAAAAATCTATTTTTACTCTCCTTAGTAATATAGCTTATATTAGAAGATTTCATTAAGTTGTTTTATTTCTGATATTTCCCCCTTTTCTCTCAGTGAGTTTTTAGCAGAAGACAGTCAAGAGAAATTTTGGAATTTTGTAGAAGCCAGTCAAAATATTGGATCATCAGATCATCACGGTAAAATTGAAGCAAATGCTTCTTTGACTTCGGTGTCTGGGACTATATTAGAAAAATTGACCTCTTTCAGAGTATGTGTGGCATGGCAGTTAATGGAATACATTCTTATCTTTAATGACTAGAGTTGTGATGGTAGCCAGCAGGGTCAACACAAACTAGTAATTATTTTTGAAAAAGTTTATAACTTTGGTGATAAGAGCTACCTTTGATTTTTTTTTTTGTTTCTCCCCTTGTTTTTGTTCCTTTGTGTTCTTTTATTGAAAGTGCTACATGAATATTTTGTGGAAGTCAAATTCATTTAAAATCATTTAGCATTTACTTAATAACCATCAGATTTAATTCACTTTTGTTATGAACTAATTATACAACTGATCTATTATCTGTTAAGTTTGTTATCATTAAGTTAGTGCCATCCAGAATGTTTTCCATTATGCATGCCAGCCACACACAACTGGAGTGTCAAGGTGTCAAATTAATGACAAGGTAAACTGTATCACTTGTTTACAGTTTTTGATGAGCTTTCACAAACATTTTCCAATTCAATATAAGCTACATAGAGTATGAACATTAATAGTCAAAGATGCTGATACATGAGTAGTTAAAACCTTGAGTATTACATTGACAGGCTTACATTGACAGGCATAAGTCCTTGTTGAAGAGAAAATGTGTAAAAATTATGTGACTGCTGTTAATATTTGACCAATTGATTTTTAACTTTATGATATTTAAAAATTAATACATATTTAAAAAGTCAAGTCTGAATCTTTTCGTGATTTAAGTGCATAAAAGTTTTGAACAAGCTTTGGTTACATAATTTGTAAGCTTTAGTTACATAATTTGGAGTCATCTAGAATTGTTTGAGTTATCAAAAAAATCATTTTAGTTTATGATTTCGTAAAACAAATTCATCAAAGTGAGTTTTGTAATGAATTTTGAACTCTGACATTTAAAATGAAATTTCTTCAATATAAATGCTAATGTGTTCCTGGTTATTAAAATTAGGGGAGTATGAATTCTTGGAAGTGACCATAAAAGTACATTAACCATTTTATTTGAAATACTAGTCACAGTCCCACCACCCAAAGATAGTCACCATTAACATTCTGGCAACATTTTAAGATATTTCTTTCTGATCTCTTTTTCTACTTAGAAGGTGCTAATGCCATATAGAACCTTATACGTTTTGCTTTTTTAAATGTTAAATATTTTTGTTAAATTTCTTTTTGGAATAGATAATAGTGGTTTAAAAGTCAAAGCTATACAAAAGGCTATACGCAGAAAAATCTTGTTCCTCCTGTTTCTCTTGGCTTTTTATAACCATTTAAATTAATTTGTTTAGCCTTCAGTGTTTTTTTTCTTTTTTACAATAAATACATAAGTATGTATTCCTATTTCTTATTCTTTCTAAGAGTAAGAAAAAATTGCATACTATATACATTGTTTTGTACCTTGTGCTTGTCGTTTAATATATCCTGGGGATTTTTTCATACTGGTACATGCGTTTTTTTTCCCCTCAGATAATGTGTTCCAGTTGTTTTAATGCTTCTCCCCAAACTACAGTTTCATTAGTATCCTTTAATATCTTGTACTTCCTCATCACACTGCTCCGTCTTGTTGGGTTATTTGAATAGATAACATATGCAGACACTGTGGATACAAAGACAAGTCATAGTTTCGGGCTTTGGGGGCCCAAAGGCTCTTTGGGAGGGGCAGTTAGTAAATAGGTAAATGAGTAAATGATGTGCTAAGTGAAAGAGGTAAGCGAAGAAATATTATGGGAGCAAAGAAGAGATGAACTTGGTCCAGTGAGGCATGGGGTAGGGATAGGCGGTGCCTCCCTGGAATAGGTGCTCTCACAGCTGAATTCTTCCTGAGGAAGAAAGTAGGAGTTAGTCATCCTTGTAAGTGGGAGAATTGCAGTCCAGGGAGAGGGAATAGTCTGAACAAAGGGAAGAAAAGTCCAATTGCATGGTGTACTCCAAGGAATTCTAAACATTTGACAGCAGTTCAGGACAGTATAGTGGTAACATTTTGCAATCAGTATGGTTTTGTAACACATAGCTTTATACTTTATGAACTATATCATATTTGGATACCTCTAGTCATATAGAATTATTTTGGTTAATGTTCTTCCTGACAGGTACTGATTATTCCTACTATCATGCAATATTGGAAGTTGCATTTCAGTTTCTGTCACCACTACAACAGAATCTGTTGAAATTTTGTCTGTCTCTTCACTCCTACTCAGCGACAATTCAAGCCTTCCAGCAGGTGAGTTCAGTGCTTACACGTGACAGTATTCTTTAGTGGTTGCATATCTTGATTGGCTGTATTGCAGTTGTCCTGGCATTGTGTTACAGAACTATACCTTTCTACCTGAAATTGTCTAGGATTTACAATTTGTTTATATATAATAATTAAAATTGATGATGTTAAATCTTCAAATAACGTATTATAAAAAATATAATTTGCACTTATTTTCATTTAAGGAAAAATAAAATATGTACACAAAAAACTGACTACCAGACTTTATTTATACAACACAGCTGAAGAGAGAGGCGATACAGTTTTTGCTAAACCATTTAACCCTGAGTGTGATCATAGCCTGTAGATCTAAAAGCAGTTCACGGGAAATACAGCAGATAGGAAATGTGAAACAATATCACAGGAATACAGTCAGGAAAAGCTAGAATGAGGAAAGCTTTGTAGTAAAATGATCTGATTTTGTCAACAAGTAAGTTAAAAGGAAAAGAAAAGAGGGAAGGAGGAGCTTCAAGAGAGACTTTAAAAAGGTGTCAACTTAATGCAACGTGTCGATCTTGTTGGATTTTCAAAAATTATTTATTTATTTATTTATATTTTTGGCTGCGTTGGGTCTTTGTTACTGCGCGCGGGCTCTTCCCCAGTTGTGGTGAGCAGGGGCTACTCTTCATTGAGGTGCGCGGGCCTCTCATTGGGTGGCTTCTCTTGTTGCAGAGCACGGGCTCTAGGTACGTGGGCCTCAGCAGCTGTGGCACTCGGGCTCAGCAGTTGTGGTTCGCAGGCTCTAGAGCACAGGCTCAGCAGTTGTGGCGCGTGGGCCCAGTTGCTCTGCGGCATGTGGGATATTCCCGGACCAGGGCTCGAACCCGTGTCCCCTGCACTGGCAGGCGGCTTCTTAACCACTGCGCCACCAGGGAAGCCCCTTGTTGGATTTTGAGTTGAATAAACTCGTAAAAAATAGCAAGAGAATCAAAGGTGTGTATACTGATTGTATGTTTGGTATAAAAGAAATGTTAATTTTAAAACCTTTTTTTTTTATTCTGAAATAAAACCAGCATAGAAAATGACTCACAAGAAATATATAGTATAAAGAATTATTACGAAGTGAACACTTGTAATTTTCACCCCGGTTAAGAAATTGAATTTAGCCAGGCACCATGGAAGCCCTTCATGTGCTGTGTCCCCATCACAGCTGACTTTTGCCCTTCAGAAGGAACCACTTTCTTCTGTTGGAATCATTTGCTGTTATTTTTTATTTTTTATTTTTTCCGGTACGCGGGCCTCTCACTGTTGTGGCCTCTCCCGTTGCGGAGCACAGGCTCCGGATGCGCAGGCTCAGCGGCCAGGGCTCAGGGGCCCAGCCGCTCTGCGGCATGTGGGATCTTCCCGGACTGGGGCACGAACCCGTGTCCCCTGCATTGGCAGGCGGACTCTCAACCACTGCGCCACCAGGGAAGCCCTGTTTTGTTTTTTTTTTAAAAAGATTTCATTGCCCAAGAATTCATCTCCAAACAATAGAGTTTAGTCTTGCCCAGTTTTAAAAAATTTATTAATTTTTTTGGGGGGGTGGATGGTCTCTTAATTTATAGGTTCTCCCTTTATCCCTTTCTTTTCTGTTGAATAACTTACACTGTTTGCCCTATACATTTTTTTTTCTTTGGCCCCAGCAAGGGCCTTGCTGGATCTTAGTTCCCTGACCAGGGATTGAACCCAGGGCCCCGGCAGTGAAAGCGCTGAGTCCTAACCACTGGACCACCAGGGAATTCCCAATAGATTGCTATCATTGCAGAAATTTCTCTTGTACAGCACTCGTCTGTAAGAATACGGGTGTTACTCTGTTCTTCCCCTCCCCTTTTCTTACAATAGCTTTGTATGGGATTCGACACTGAGACTTTTTCTGCTCAATTTGTTGTGAAATTAGTTTTCCTTAACTTTTGGAGGTCTGCATGGTTCCCTATTCTGTTGATTTTATGTTATGTTAAAATAAGGTGGCTTTAAAAAAAAAAGGTAGCTTGCTTTTTGAAATTTCCTGACTCTGTTCCCCTCTTGCACTTTTATATTTGGACTTTTTCTTTTATTGGCTTTTATCTCTGTCCTACTTGAGTTTTATTCTGCCCTCAACAGTTTCTCCTTAGAGTGGGGCCCTTTCCTAGAAGGGAGTCCTAGCCTGTGAGTTTTGAGTTCACAGTGGTCAGCCTGCCTTGTGCTTACCTGTACTATAGGTGAAACAGAACCCGTCGGCCCACCCACCATGCTTTCCAGGGAAAACCTTTTGGCTGTTCTGGGGTTTTCTTGTTTTCAGGATCATCACAATCTCTGCAGTTTCCCTCTGCTTCCATGGCCTCTGATGACTGCAGGTCATTTTTGTGTTTTGTATCATGGGGATTTCCTTCCACCTAGTTTTGTCATAAATGTGGTCCACTGGTTTTTGTTTTCATTTTTGCTTTGTTTTTATGGGAGAACTTGGGAAGATTGAAAAACTATGCTGCCGGTGGCCATCAATACAGAATTGTATTACTTTTTTTTTAAAGTGTGATAATGGTAGTATGTTTTAAAAAAAAATCTCTGTGTTTTGGGAGTTCCCAGGTGGCCTAGTGGTTAGGATTCTGGGCTTTCACTGCCATGGCCTGGGTTCAAACCCTGGTCGGGGAACTGAGATCCTGCAAGCCGTGCGGCCGGCCAGGAAAAAAAAAAAACAAAAAACCTCTGTGTTTTATTGAGACATAGTGAAACATTATAAATGAAATGCTATTTGGAGCTTGTGTCGAAATGATCCAATGGAGTGTGGTAGGAAGGTGGAAGGACTGAGATTGGCCATGAATTGATAATTACTGAAGCTGGGTCATGGGTACACAGGGGTTTAGTGTACTGTTCTTTCTTCTTACAAACACAAGTTTGTAAGTTTTGTAATAATTTACAAAAAAGCAGAAAAATGTAATGGAAAGTTCAAAAATTTTTCATAACAAGCTTTCCATTTCTCCCCGTCTGTTCTTAATTATTTGTATTCCAGCAGTAGAAAAGGACATTCAGTAGGAATATGGTACATAAATGACCTCAGTGTGTACCCAGGCCTTGTCATTATGTCCTTTCCTTTCCCCATCTCTATACACTCATGCTCCTCAGTGTGCCTCTCGTTTAAGTTGCAGGTGGACTTATCTCATTGTGCCTGGGCGTTAGTGCATTTCACTCTAAACATACCCCACGTCTCATTCAGCCTTTTCTTTGAATATCTTAGTGTGCTCCTTGGATAATTTTACCTTTCCATCTGTACTCTTTTTTTAGGCCCTGTTGGTTTTTTAGATTCAGTGTCATTCTTCCTGTTTCAGGGAGGGGCTTCACATTAATCTGCGTATTATACTTAATTAGGACTGCATTGTTATACTTTGACACTTACAATTGACATTTGTAAGCTTAGTTTTCTACAAGGTACATACTGTGCTCCCTGGATATCTTTTTTTTTTTTTAACATTAAAAAAATTAATTATTTTTGGCTGCATTGGGTCTTCGCTGCTGCGTGCACGCTGGCTTTTCTCTAGTTGCAGCGAGTGGGGGCTACCCTTCGTTGCGGTGCACGGGCTTCTCATTGTGGTGGCTTCTCTTGTTGCTGAGCACGGGCTCTAGGTGCACAGGCTCAGTAGTTGTGGCGCAGGGGCTTAGTTGCTCCGCGGCATGTGGGATCTTCCCGGACCAGGGTTCAAACCCGTGTCCCCTGCATTGGCAGGTGGATGCTTAATCACTGCGCCACCAGGGAAGTCCCCCCCCCCCCCCGGATATCTTTTGCTATCTTCTGAGATAGAATTTTAAAGTTCTATTTTGGGGATGATAATAACACCTACCTTATGGAGTGGTATTGGGAGGAACTAGATGAAATAATACAAGAAAGCAGTGAAGCATAAAGCTCTTTCTGTCACATAATGGGTATTCGGTAGATGTTAATTTTTGCTTTTACTGATGTTGTTTTATTATCATTTTATTACCTATTTAGAATATTCATGTTTTTATCTTGTTTTTGGTTAGAAATTATTTTTAAAAATGTCCTGTTTCTTAAATGACAGATAGCAGCTGATGAACCTCCACCAGAAGGATGTAGTTCATTTTTTTCAGTGCATGGAAAGAGGACTTGTGATTTTGATACCCTTGAGACTCTTCTACTAACAGCTTCTGAAAGGTAGATTGTGTGTTTCTTTATTTAAATGTCCTGCATTCATTGTGCTTTCTCCTATATCAGGTCCACCATCTGATTTTTCTTATGGGTTTTTTAGTCCGTAGGTATAGTGGTTTAGAATGTGAATTCTGGAACCAGAACCAACTAGATTTAAATCCCAGCTCCATCACTTAAAATAGTTTTGTGAATTTAGGCAAATTACATAACCTTTCTTTCCTCATCTTGTTTCGAAATAGATAATAAGAGTACTTACTGTTATTGTTACTTAATAATGACTGTATCGGAGAGATTACATAGGCTTTGTCATCAGTTTAGTAAAGAATATTCTGTGTATTAAAGCCAGTGCCTGGAGTAATGATATTAATGATAATGATCTCTCAGGATAGTATTAGTTTCAGACAAAGGAGACTATTTAAGATAATTGCAAGCTTAATTTGAATATTAAATTGGTAATCAGTGGCCTGATGTTTTTTTGCTTAAAGGTAGGTTTCCTGTGGTGGACAAATAACAATAGGTACCTCTTGCTGTCTGCCTAGGGCAATAACCCCTCTGTACATCCTCCAATGCTGTTATAAATTGTATAACAGTGATCTCTCTCTGTGATATTGCCCTGCTCTACCAGAAGTGCCAGGGGGTGTTTTAGGTGGGGAAATTCTTCTTTAGTGAGATTATCTGCTCAGCACCTGTCCTCTGCCCACCAAATGGTATGAGTGCTTTTTCCTCAGGGTGATTACCAGAAACTCAGTGAGCATTCAGCTGTCTCGGGGTGAGGTATGGACATTCAAAATTGGCTGCATAGTAAAGTGCTATTTCCTTGGGGAAAACAAAATTGACTGACTTGAAAAATTCTTTCTTTAATTTGTTAAAATAATACAGACCTTTATAAAGAAAAGAGTGATAATGTCTCCTCTTCTGAGAGGTGGTAACTATTTTTAATGGATTGGCATCCATTCTTTTATACTTTTTTCTGTGGTTATAAATTTATACGGGTAGGTAGGTTTATTTTTATAAGGGGCATTTTCCACTTAGTACGTGGAGGTATACCTCCTTAAGAAGGATTGGTAGGTCATAAAGTCTGTACATTAAGATCTGCTAATATCTTGATGTCACTCTTAGAGAAGTTTTCTTGAGGGGGGAGTTTTAAAATTTATGAGGATAACCTAAATTTTAGATGCAGTAGTAGGATGATCATAATAGTAAAAATGATAGAGGAGGGAGATACTGTAATTGGGAAGTTATACGCTTAGATTTATCCTCTGCTTTTTTGCATTATTTGCGCTTAGGTCTTCAGATAAAAAGATAATTACCTTATATTTATATGGTAGAATAATTTACTAAAGTTTTAGTACTATGAGGGCTGGATGTGTATCCTTTTTCTGGCTTTTTTACCCCCTGCTCTAGAAATTGGTAACAATTATTAGTCAAAGTCTACATTTTAAGGTTAGTATTTATATAACGTACATTCGTTAATTTTAATTATGAACAAATAAGACTGATACCTGTTTTGTTTTCAGTATTCTTACTAACTGAAAACTATTTAAGACTGTGATACTCTTTATAGTAAGATGCTTATAATGTTTGCTTAAATTATCATTGCTGAAGGTTCATTTTGTACTGTTTTTAATGTTTAAAAGCTTTTTTAAGTTAACAATTTTAAGCTTTTAATATTTATTTTCAGACCAAAACCTTTATTGTTCAAAGGAGATCACAGATATCCCTCATCTAATCCTGAAAGCTCAGTGGTTATTTTCTACTCTGAGATTGGCTCTGAGGAGTTTTATAAGTTTCACCGACAACTTGTATCAGAAAGCAGTGCAGGCAAAATCAATTACGTATTCAGACATTATATATCTGTAAGTATTGACTTATTTTATAACTGTTTTAAATATTAGTTTGCCCACCACAACCTTAGCACTTCAGCTAATAATTTCCCGCTTTATAAAATGATTTGAACTACTTTTTTGGGAAGTGTAGTACTTTCATCAAATCTGTTATTTGCACATAGGAGGTACTTTGCTTGTCTTTCTGAAGAAATGTAAAACAATATGCCTAAAAACTGCTGTATAAAATTGACATTCTATTTCAGCTTTGATTTTTTTTTTTTTTCTTCCCCTGGCCATGCCATGCGGCTCCTGGGATCCTAGTTCCCCGACCAGGGATTGAACCTGGGGCCCTGGGCAGTGAAAGCGCAGAGTCCTAACTACTGGACCGCCAGGGAATTCCCTACGTTCTATTTCAAAATGAACCATGTAAATTATATTTAATTTGGTCCAGATTTAATATGGTCATCATACTATTGAACTGATTCTTGAATTCACTTCCTTTCCAAACCCTTCTTTTTTTCTTTTTGACATCTTTTTATTTGATAGAAAAAGGAGGATTTCTAAAGAGGTAAAATCAGGCAGAATTGATTTAAAATTAAGCTTTTGAAACCTTGTGTGGCATTTAGCATTTAAAATATTTCTATGTAAAGATCGTTGGCCTTTAAAGTTTCTGTGTCATATTAAGCTCAGTAAATATCGGATGTTAAGTCCATGGGAAAGTAAAATAAAAATTTTAAATGAAAATTTATGTGAGCAGAAACAGATTTAACAATATCCAGTTTTAGACACCGCCCCCCCGCCTTGCTCTATTGCCGTTTTTTAAAAAATATTTATTTATTTATTTGGCTGTGTCAGGTCTTAGTTGCGGCACGCAGGATCTTTTGTTGCAGCACATGGGCTCTTTGTTGGGGCATGTGGGCTTCTCTCTAGTTGTGATGTGTGGGCTCTAGAGTGTGCGGGCTTAGTTGCCCCGCGGCACACGGGATCTTAGTTGCCCGACCACGGATCAAAACTGCGTCCCCTGCATTGGAAGGTGGATTCTTAACCACTGGACCACCAGGGAAGTCCCTATTGCTGGTATTTAAAGGGCCATCCTCATTCAGGATGATGGTAAGCCTGTGACATTAGGTCAGCCCTAACCCTGCCTGAAGACATTTCAAATCAGTAAAAAAAATGTACACACACACATTTACATACACCGTCTCAACAAAGCACTTCTAGGTTTGAAACCTCACCAGTTTTCAGCCCTGTGTAGGTTCCGGAACTGCTTTTTTGTTTTCTCCATTTCTTCACATGGTTTGGTGACCTTTGCCCTTTCCACTATCCCTTCATCTGTTTTTTTTTTTTTTTTTTAATTTACTTTTGGCTGCCTTGGGTCTTTGTTGCTGCGGGCGGGCTTTCTCTAGTTGTGACGAGTGGGGGCTACTCCTTGTTGCGGTGCCCGGGCTTCTCATTTTGATGGCTTGTCTTGTTGCGGAGCGCCGGCCCTAGGGCACGCGGGCTTCAGTAGTTGTGGCTCGCAGGCTCTAGAGCGCAGGCTCAGTAGTTGTGGTGCACGGGCTTAGCTGCTCTGCAGCGTGTGGTATCTTCCCGGACCAGGGATCGAACCCGTGTCCCCTGCATTGGCAGGTGGATTCTTAACCACTGCGCCACCAGGGAAGCCCCCTTCATCTGGTTTTGTTTCTACCTTGGAATTCCTGTTCCCACACTTGTGGCAGGATCCACAATCTAAGGATTCCCATGGAAGTTCAAGCATGTTTTGAGTGTGTAATCCTAGGTGATGGCTATGTGATGTTAACATGGTCAGGGTCTGTGTGCTGTGATGTATAAAGAGCTAGGTGGGAATGCGTGGAGAGCTGAGTGGTGATGGTGGAATACTTGCTCTGCTTGCAGAATCCCAGGAAGGAGCCTGTTTACCTCTCTGGCTATGGTGTGGAGTTGGCCATTAAGAGCACTGAGTACAAGGCCAAGGATGATACTCAGGTGAAAGGTGAATTTGTAAATTAAGACCAATGTGTTTTCTTTTCTTTAAATATGAGTTAAAGGGGAATTTGTTTCTTTAATGAAAAAGAATAGATTTAGGAGTATAATGAACCTATGTTTGAATCTTGGTTCTGTTATATCTGAGTTGGGTGACAAATTCTTTAGGCCCTAATTTTTTCTCTGTAGAGTTCAGATAATGATATATGCCTCTTAAAGTATTTTTGAGGAGAAAATAAGATGTAGAGGTAAAGAATTTAGCAAAGTTTTTTTCACAAAAGAGTTCAGTAAGTAGTAGCTATTGTTATTGATGATAGGTAGTTCACAAATAGTAATTAATTTGTGACCCAATGTGAAATCTTAAGCTATCATATAATTAACAGTTTCATGTTTTTATATTATTTTCTGCACTTGGAACAGTTTACTGTGGATGCTTCCTGTTGTAATATTCTAGGGTTTTGAATTCATTATTTCAACAAGTTTTATGCGTAATCTCTTTATGTCTTTTGAGCTTGTTTTAAAAGTAAAAATGATTGGTTTTGGTACATGGAAGATAGCCTCGTACTTCATTATCCTGTCCTCAATAATTATATTTAGGATTAAGTTGCCTAGTTGCAAATTCCTCAGAATTTTGATATTGAAAAATCCATTATTCATAATTTTAAAGGTATTAATTTTGAAATATTTAACATGTAAAAATTTCCACAGTTTAAGGAAAAACACATTCTTTCTTTATCCAGGAACACAGGATATATCAAAAACTCATTTATTATGTGTTTGTTAACCACTATGTTAGTTGAGGTATTCAACATTTTAAATGCTATTATAGTTTCAGGTGTTTCAAATTTTTTACAAATATTATGAAGTTAATATTTTTATTTCTAATCTGAGTGATTAGACATGTATTTGCTGTGCTTTTGTAGGAACTGACGTTAACACCACAGTGATTGGTGAAAATGATCCTATTGATGAAGTTCAGGGATTTCTCTTTGGAAGATTAAGGTATGTATATTCTTTTGGGAAAGGGTCTTATTCTCTTTAAACCTCCAGCCTTCTTCACATTGTAAGCATCATCTTTCTCTTTACTGCCTGAGTTACAGATCTCCCAACAATACTTTATGTATGTAATCTGATATGAGGAGATGACCAGTTAATTTGTAGTACAGTTTATGATTTCTGGCAATTCTGAAGCACATTATTCTTACATGATACTATGGCTGCCTGCTTATGGCTTAAATTGATTTATTTTCTGGACCTTGTAGTTGATAGCATAAAGTTACATGCCATTTTTTGATTCACATAATAGGAGAAATCTAATTGTTTTATACATTCTTTTCCTGAGGAAAATCAAATGTATTTTATGTTAGAGAGGTCATAGCTATTATTTATTTATTTTTTTGCTTGTTTGTTTCTTATCTCTTTTTCAAAAAATTTTATTTTATTGAATTATAGTTGATTTACAATGTTGTATTTATAGCTATTTACTTATACTAAACATAGTTTGAAAAATCGCAAAAGAGTTGTAGTAGGAGGTGTGGTAGATTTTATATATGTTCAGTTGAAATACATTTTATTACAATTTGCTTTATATGAAAGAGGATAGGAAGTGGCCTTTTGAAGAAAATTCCATAACTGTTTTATGAAAGCATAATAGAATTTTATAGCTGAAAAATGTTCTTAGCTGTTATTTTAAATGTTGCAGTTATTTCTGTTATGATTTGGTCATTGTTCAGAGCCCTGAATTCTGCTTTATCTGGAAATCTTAATTAGGACATCTATGGTGTGCTTTTTTTTTTTTTTTAATAGAAATAGTATGTGTAGGTGCAGTTTCATATATTTTAGCTTTAACATTTGACCCAGTGAAATGACAGTTAGACTAACAGTTCAGTAGAGATGACTTTGTTGATGTTGAGTGACTGTGCATATGTTGAGTTCATCCTGTGCAAATGCACATTTCTTTGTGTTGAACATCAGTTATGGCCTTATTAATATGCAGTCAGGTTCCATTTTTACTGCATCCAGGTTTCCAGAATTCATTTTCATATTCATGTTTTATATGTTTGTTTTTTGGATAGCATTATGATTTCATGTGTTTATAGCACAAAGGTAGTATGTAGAATACTGAAGACAATTTCCTTTTTGGACACTCAGAATGGTTATTTAACTAAAGTAAGTGACCCATTTTAAGGTATTTTTACCATGAAGAAAAGTGTAGTAACTGGAATGGATTGGTGGGATGGTGAAGGATCTGAGTAAATATTTTACTTTCGGCAGGTTGCATTTAAGAAATTTTGAGTTTTTACTGTTAAAAACAGGATTACTCTGTTCCATCTGTCTGTCTGATCTAAATGATCTATCTCTGCCTCTGAAAACTTCTGTTTTACTAACTTTAAATAGAATGCACTGTATTTCAGGATAAAACTAAACAAAACGCAATAATCTTGGTTAGCTTGAATTATATTCATGTGACTAAAGGATTTATGAGTGTGTAGCTGAAAGAAACTCATTTTGGGATTGGTAGCAAGGTATTTCCAATTTTATTTTGAGAAATTAAAAAGGTTCAGGAAAGGATGGAGAATAATATAACATACCCCTGTACTCACCACCCAGAATTGACTGTTTCTATTGTACTTGCTTTTCTGTACCAAAGAATTGTTTATCAAGGTTTTTTTTCCCTGCAACATAACACCTTCTTTTACTTGAAGAAAGAAAGAACCAAGGTGAGTAAAAAACAGCAGATAGAGTTGAGGTCCCCTCTGTTCCCTACTCTCAGTCCCACTCCTCTCCCTCCCCCAACATAGAGAGTCGCTGTTGTAGTGATTCATTTTTTAATCTGTAAATTTTATGGTTTTTAAATTAACTCATACTTTTCTATATTAACTTGTTTCTTAAGAAAAATTTAATATTTTTCCCATATTGTAGGAATTTTCCTATTACTAAGTGGGAGAGTTGTGAGATAAATTTGGGGTCAACTTCTAAATGTGCTTTGGGAAAGAAAAGACACCTGAAAAGGATTGATTTTATGTTTCTTTCAGAGACCTGCACCCTGACCTGAAGGGACAGTTGAAAGAACTCAGAAAGCATCTCGTTGAGAGCACCAATGAAATGGCACCTTTAAAAGTTTGGCAATTGCAAGGTAATAAAAATGTAGAGGAATCATTCTAAATTTTATGGTATTTAAAAAAACAGAATTTGAATTTAATTGTATTTATTCACAAATTTTAAGGATCATGTGATTAATCCTGATTTATTAGAAAAGAAAGGAAGAAAGTCCTTTTGTAGACAAATAACACTCTGCAGAGTAATATATATTTGTAGATGAGTTACCAGATCTTTCTTTGTGTGACCAGGTGCATAAGCTTGTAATACTAGAAACAAGTTTGTTTTAACCTTTCTATATGTATACATTTATTACACAGTTGGATGTTAAAGGCATGTCAGTATGGCAGGATGTATGTGTGCTTTTCTGGTCCAAAGAACTATGTATCAAGGTTTTCTTTCCCAGCATAATTTACTAAAGTCTTTTGCTGTACTTTGTGTTATATTGTAAATCCAGAAGAAGGAAAAGAGTTTGGGGTGGATTAATTCTGTGCTAAATGTGTTGGTATGTGCCTTAGTGTTTATGCAGGCAGATCAAGGAACGGCTACAGTAAACACTCTAGGGGCCTATGAAGTGAGTAAAACCTTCAATTCAACCATGGGCATGATTTGAAATGGCATTCTAGGGCATTCTTAATTACCAAGAAAATAGTGGGAAATAAATGTGCTTTTTTCCTATTTCTTTCTCATTGCTGGAGATGAATACACTTTAACTTACGTTTGATGTTGTTGCAGATCTAAGTTTTCAGACTGCTGCCCGAATCTTGGCCGCTCCTATTGAGTTAGCTCTGGTGATTATGAAGGATCTTAGTCAAAATTTTCCTACCAAAGCCAGGTAACATAGAGTAATAAGGCTTTGAGACATTCTTCTTTTTAACATATGCCTAATTATCTTCATGTTTATGCATAAAATGAAGCCATTGAAATATGAAAATGCTTAGGAAATTAAAGTTGTCTTCCTACCAGCACTGTACTGTTAATGGCCCACCTTCCCGAGAAGGCGACAAGCGCCCGTGTTGTGTGGTTGAAGAGAGCAGTCTAGGTTGTGTCCCTGCCACTGCCTCTTGCTAGTTGTGTGAACTTTGTAAATAATCACGTTCCTCAGCAGTAAAACAAATAACAACACCTACCTTTCAGGATTAGATGAGTTAACAAAATTTAATGTATGCAGATGTAACTAACTTAGGGTCTGGCATGGACTCCGGTGTTTTTCTTCCTGAAGAGTTTCTTATATATCATCTTACTCATTCTTTTTTTTTTTAAATTAATTAATTAATTAATTAATTAATTAATTAATGGCTGTGTTGGGTCTTCGTTTCTGTACCAGGGCTTTCTCTAGTTGTGGCAAGCGGGGGCCACCCTTCATCGTGGTGCGCGGGCTTCTCACTATCGCAGCCTCTCTTGTTGCGGAGCACAGGCTCCAGATGCGCAGGCTCAGTAATTGTGGCTCACGGGCCCAGCTGCTCCGCGGCATGTGGGATCTTCCCAGACCAGGGCTCGAACCCCTGTCCCCTGCACTGGCAGGCAGACTCTCAACCACTGCGCCACCAGGGAAGCAATCATCTTACTCATTCTCGATGAAGGAAATGAATCATAGAGGCTGACTTGTTCATAGTGACAGATTAAGATTTTGAATGCAGCTTTTCTGCTATTGCTTTCAATTGTGTCATGGTCCTCCACATCTCATAAACACAAGGCAAACCTGTTTTAGAAGCCACATTTTCAGAAACTTAAATAATTGTCAGTCCTTTTCTTGAGTCACTGAAGGAGGTGTTTTGACTTCTGATATGGGATGTTTTGTAAATTTGTTTATTTGATTAGTCTTGGGACAATATTTCTTGGACAGGACTTCAGGATCCTATAGTACATTATCATTTAATCAAGCATGCTGTTGAAGACACACATGTGCTTAAAGAGCTTGAACAGTCTGCTGCCTTAAGTTACTGAACAATATCCTTCGCCTGTGAGCTGTCGATATCATATACAGGAAGAGAGTTACCTATATTTAACCAAGATCTTGGAAATAACTGCACTCGCATGAAAGTGCACTTATTACTGTTACTTTTCCTTGGTTTTATATCTTGTGATAATGAACAAATACACACATCTGAGAGGAGGAATATATGTATCAATTGTAAAGGTTTAAGGTTTTTTCCATTTAGTTTTTTGTAATTTATGGAGCAATGTGTCGTTTCGTATAGGGAAATTGAAGTCTTTTATATCAAATAGTAAACTAAGCACTGATAATGTTTTTATTTCCTTAGAGCAATAACAAAAACAGCTGTGAGTTCAGAACTTAGAACCGAAGTGGAAGAGAATCAGAAGGTATTAACCATTGGAAAATAGTGCCTTTCTGTTTTGTATTATATCTTTAAAGATGCGGAAATGTGAGTTAAATCAGTGACATTTAATAGTTTTACTCTTCTTTTATTAAAGACGATGGTATTTTGATTCATTTCTGCAATCTTTTTTATACTTTCAGTAGTTAATCAAAGTTGAACATGAGTATATAATTCAAAGCATCAAATGGTTGCTACCTGTTTCTTTAGAAAAAAGCACCCCCACCAACATGTCTCACTCCCTGTGTGACCCCCTTCCCAGAAGCATCTGCTTTCAACTCCTAGTTGATTCTTTGGATATTTATCTCCAGATTCCAGCAAGCTTAAATTGGTACTTTCTCAGTTTCCAGTCTTATGTATTGGCCTTCTGTTACAAGGATGAGGTCTGACTTTCTTACACTGCTCTCCCCACTTCTCCCACTGTCTACCAGTACTCCATATTGGCACTTTCCCCATCTTTCTACCATCCCTGTGTTTTTGTCATGGTTTTATCAATTTCTTTTTTTTTTTTTGCGGTACGCGGGCCTCTCACTGTTGTGGCCTCTCCCGTTGTGGAGCACAGGCTCCGGACGCGCAGACTCAGCGGCCATGGCTCACGGGCCTAGCCGCTCCGCGGCATGTGGGATCTTCCCAGACCAGGGCACGAACCTGTGTCCCCTGAATCGGCAGGCGGACTGTCTCAACCACTGCGCCACCAGGGAAGCCCGGTTTTATCAATTTTTGATCTGCTTCACTATGGACTGGTTGTTCTTTATGTCTAGTACATACCAGTTATCCTGGGACCTTCCTTTAACCTCTTTTTTCAGATCTCCTATTTCTTGGATTCCATGTCTTCTTTGTTTTTGGTTTACTCCCTTATTTTGATGCAGCAAATCATTCTTCATGAGAAAGGTTGCATGTGAGGTAAATTTCAGACTCTGAGAAATCAGTTTTCCATTTTGTTTTTTTGTTTGTTTTTGGCTGCACTGAGTGGCAAGAAGGATCTTAATTCCCCAACTGGTGATTGAACCCATGCCCCCTGCAGTGGAAGTGCGGAGACTTAACCACTGGACTGCCAGGGAAGTCCCATTTCTGTTTTTATTGATAGCTTGGCTGGGTATAGAATTCTAGGTTGGAAGTCATTTAGAAGTTTGAAGTCATTGCTCCTTGGAATTTTGGTTTCCATTATGGCTTTTGAGAAGTCTGAAGCCTTTGTATGAGATGTGGCTTTTCTTTCTGGAATCATGTAGGGTCTTTTCTTTGACCCTAGTAATCTGAAATTCCATAGTGATAATGCCTTTTTAAAAAGTCTTTGTACTCTTGGGTGGTTGGTGGGCCCTTTATTTATTTATTTATTTATTTTTTTTTTTTTTTTTTTTGCGGTATGCGGGCCTCTCACTGTTGTGGCCTCCCCCGTTGCGGAGCACAGGCTCCGGATGCGCAGGCCCAGCGGCCATGGCTCACGGGCCCAGCCGCTCCGCGGCATATGGGATCCTCCCAGACCGGGGCACGAACCCGTATCCCCTGCATCGGCAGGCGGACTCTCAACCACTGCGCCACCAGGGAGGCCCGGTGGGCCCTTTAAATCTGGAAAATCCTTTCCTTTAGTATTGGGAAATTTTCTGGACATATTTCTTTGCATTTCGTCTTCTTTTTGGTTTCTCTTTTCCGTTTTCCTAGAATTCCTATTTATTCTTAAGATGTTACATCTCCTTGACTAATTTGGCCTAATTAAAAATCTTTTATTTCCTGTTTTCCAGTTCTTTTGTCTTTTATTTTTAAACTTTCTGGGAAGGATTTTCAGACCACTTGCTGAGATTTCTTTCTTTAGTTGTCAAATTTTTAATTTACAAGGGTTATTCTTGAATTATTCTTTTTATGGTGTTGTCTTATCCTTCTGAAGATATTGATGGTGCATGTATGTGTTTTCTTTTCTCTGCATAGTCTGTTCCCTCTTAAGTTGCCTTTCTTTTTGTCTTGTTCTCTTGTCTTTAACGTTAGAGGCTTTCCTTAGATGTCTGGTGATCTCTCGCTAACTGCTCATATTAGAGAGTGAGGCAATAAAAAACTGATTGAAAGCCCCGAAGGATGCGTCTTTGTGACTGTAGGCTGTGGTGGTATGGTCGTTTCCCAGGGAACTCCAGTGACAGAATCTTTAAACCTTTCCTCTTGAGCTGTTTAGTCTCCCGAAAAGGATCTTCCGATCTTCTGCTGGGAGGGTGAGTTCTGGCTGCTGGAGTTGTAGAAGCCCAGTAGGGCAGAGCATTTGGTAACTTCCGTGCAGTCCCGTTTTCAGAATGGGATCCCCATCCTCTGTTGTGTTTCATTTCACATAGTTCCCAGTCAGTCTTTCCCACAGTCACAGCGTGCTGTATTCGCAGCCTGGGAATGAGTGGATGTGGAGTTTTTCTTTCCCTTGTAAGAAATTCTGATTCTCGATGCAAATTTCTGTTATCCCCTTATCTTCCTTGCCATTTTATCCTGGCAGGGCAGAGAAGCAAAAGCCGTGGCTTCTGCATTGTTTTGTGTTTTTCCCACGCAGTCCTAGATCTTAGAGTTCATTTCTCTCTGTCCACTGAGTGAGGGGGAGTGAAGGGAGCTCAGCGATCCCTGCCCTTGACCCCCAGCCCTGGGAGAGCTAAGGGATCCATGTTCTGTCCGTAGTATCTGATACGTTTCTTCCCTTCTCTACTGTGTGCTGTTGAGTATATGATCAGCCGTTCCAGTTTCCTTGCCGAGAAAGAGGAATTGATTGGAAAGGATATAAGCCAACAGAAGCTGTGTATGATATGGCATCAAAGCAGCGTTTCCAGTGGGTCAGGCGGGTCTGAGGGCTGCAGAGGCTGCATGGTCACATGCATTCCACCGCGTCAGAGAGCAGCAGTTGAAGGGCCCCATGGAGGTGGTCTTGGAGAGCTCGGGTGTATGTAGGCGCTGTCCTTAGCTCAGCACCTCAAGGTTTCTTGGCGTGCCTTAGTTTGAAAGTTTAAGGGAGGTGTGGGGTTTTGAAACCCTTTCAGATCGGATCCCTGGACTTCACCCAGGAGGCCCAGCTGTCAGTGACCGCTAGCACAACCTTGGCTGGCACCACAGACTGGGAAGGGCAACCAAAAAGTAACTCTCGTGCTTGGCTTATTTAACACTCTCTCCCTGTCCCCAGTATTGTAGGAAACAGTTGTATTAATCATTGTCAACATTTGTACGTATAATAAGACCAGAAACATGGAAATTTCTGTTAAATATTCTCTTCCTGCTCCTTAATAAGTTTTTAATATTTCAGTATTTCAAGGGAACTTTAGGGTTACAGCCTGGAGATTCAGCACTGTTCATCAACGGGCTTCATATTGATTTAGAGACACAGGATATATTCAGGTATGGATAATATCTTTCACCCTGAAAAGTTTTTATAACGTGTGGCTCCTTGTGACACGTCCAGACTGTTGTTCCTCCTTGATGTGACAGGTTGCAAAGCCTGATGACTTCTCAGACCCAGTGTGTGCATTTAGGTAGGCCCATGTTCTGGCTGGGATGGGCAGGGTGATACTTGGCCATTTTTTATCCTAATGTACATCTGATGCCTTGGACATTTAAGGCCCAGGTGTCTTTGGAGGGTGCCCTTTCAGAGCCTTCATTTTCCTGTTAACCATAGAAACAGAAGAGAGCAGGTTCTTTTGTTTCTGAGAACAGTATGAAGTAGGTTTATGCAAAATGCAGCCTCTGGTGTCTCAGAAGGTGATCTGTCTTACATATGTTATTTGATACCTTTTTGTTTTGTTAAAATGTGGTTTAGGACTAAATTGCTCTAAATTTTCCTTATGAATTTTGGGGGTTGGGTGCAGAAGACAGGTAGAATTCTGATTTTATCTTTGATATTAAAATTGACACAGTTGATACTGTGGCTTCATAATAGTGAAACAAAAGCTGTGGTTGGTTAATGCTTTAAAAGAAGCAGTTTCCACAGTAAGATGCTTTTCACATTATGTTCATTGAGCTTTTATGACCATATACTGCTTTCAAAGGTACTAAAAAATTAGTAAAGGACACAATAAAAGATTGCCCATGTTTTTATTTTTTATTAAAAAAATCTCTTTAATTTTCCAGAGTATTGCAAACTGTGTACTTGCTTATTGTAAACAGTTTTAAATAATGCAGAGATAAAGGAACAGTCTTCTTATTTCTTCTTCCTTACCCAGCAAACCTCTTAAGTTGGGTGTGAATTCCTCCAGACCACTTTCTGTGATCATATGTGTGTGTGCCTGTGGGAATTGATGCTGATATTGAAACATATATTAAACAAATTATTTAGTATATTTTTTGGTGTTTTTTTAGTAAGCTTTTCAGATAATTTTAGATTCATGTGCAGTTGTAAGAAATATCACAGGGAGATTACTTTAGTGTTTTTAAAAACATGCAATGTAAAATCCACATCTAGGATTATTTCATCCTCAAATTGTGTGTTTATAATTAGAGATAATTTCTATACACAGTGTGTACGTAGATAAGTATAAATAAACATCAGCCAAGAAGCAACTCCTGCCTACTTGGTTCTGCATATTTGGACAAAAGGATTCAAGGGAAGAGTTCCCTCTTGATTTCTCAACTCGTTTGATAGGGCATTGAGTTTGAACTGATATATTTTTCTCATGGTGAGAATTTTTTTTTTTTAAGCCCTTTCTCCTAAATACCTATTTGGTTTTTTTTCAGTCTGTTTGATATATTGAGGAATGAAGCTCGGGTGATGGAGGGTCTGCATAGATTGGGAATAGAAGGCCTTTCTCTGCATAATGTTTTGAAACTGAACATCCAGCCTTCTGAGGTCGACTATGCTGTAGACATCAGGAGCCCTGCTATTTCGGTAGGTATTCTGTGAGTGTGTCCAGGGAGTGGTCTGGCCAAGTATTTTATTATGGTTTCACATTTGTCTTTTAGGAGAGGTAAGTTATTCCTCTTAACTCTTTTGTCGGCATCAAAGATTTACAACAACTGCATATATGCGGCTATGTGTATATAGTAAAGTAGGCTCTTAAATGCTCCAGAAAGTTGAGCTATTAGGTTTACCGTGGTTAAGACCGCGATTTTTCCACTTTTGTATCTCTTTAGGAATTTGGCTGAGCATCTCTTGGGAAAGTGTTGAGTTTGTATATTCTCAGTTGCACGCAAGTCTTGTGTGGTTTTGTTTAAAAATATCAGTTTTTAGCTACCAACCTCCTTTAACAGGCCTTTGATATTTTATATTGAAGGATTTATGTAGATTAATATCGCTGCAAAGAGACCAGAGGGAGCAGCGCTGTCTCGGGCAGTCGTAGTGGAAGTGAGATCGGTGATGGAGACGTTCCTGGCACCCTCAGCTCTCCAGTCCCCTTTTCTTGGTGTCTGTCCTGCACTGATTTTAGGGAAAGTGTTTGGAAAGGGGAATAATACAGAATGTAGATGTTCACTACTTGACTTCTCACTTGGTGGTGTAACTGTTATTTTGATGAATACTGTTGTGTCATTTTTTTCCTGTTAAAAATTTTTTCATTACAAAGAGTAAAGAGACTAACATAATTAGCAACCGTAGGACCCATCGCCATACGTACTAAATGCTAACATTTAATCATTTCATGTGTTCTTGGAAGAAAAAAATGTTTCAGTCAAAGCCCTCTTTATATCTCTTCCCAGTTCCACCCCTCTCCTCCCTGCAGGTAATTCCTCTTCTGAAGTGGGCGTGTATCCCTCCTGTCCCTTACTTGATCGTTTTCTCCCCTATTGTATGCTTTAAAATTTTGAAAAATGCCATATCAGTATCCTTCATCAGTTATTTTTATTACTCAATAATTTTTTCAAGGCTTATGTAGGTTGATACATATAGATCTAGTTTATCACAGCATGTTTTATATTTTACTGATTTTTAAAAATATCTTTTATAAATTCACAGTTTAGAATTTAAGACATACAAAAGACTGTGTATTGGAAAAATCTCTTCACCCAGCTGTCCAGTTTTTCTCCCTGGAAGCAACAGGCATTGTCAATTCGTTGTATATCCTTCCAGAAATACTCTATTTACATAAGCAAGGTAATATACACATACTTTCCCACACGGGCCTCTCACTTGTGGCCTCTCCCGTTGTGGAGCACAGGCTCCGGACGCGCAGGCTCAGCGGCCATGGCTCACGGGCCCAGCCGCTTTGCGGCATGTGGGATCTTCCCGGACCAGGGCACGAACCCATGTGCCCTGCATTGGCAGGCGGACTCTCAACCACTGCACCACCAGGGAAGCCCCACCCTGTTCTTTTTGTACCTCTCTCTTCATGCATACATGTGAGAATATATTTGGGGTAGACACCTTGAGCTGTAGTACTTAGTGGTAGGGTAGTAATAAAGGCTTCAACTTTATTAGGTCATCTTCTCTAAAGTGACTTCCAGACACCAGAATTGGGTGAGAATTCCCATTGTTCTATATTTTTGCCTATTCCTGGATATTGACAAACTAAAAATTTTTTTTTTCAGTTTAATCAGTGTGAAATTTCATTGTGCTTTTAGTTTATATTTCTTGGATTACTAGTGAAGGTGTACGTTTTTCCTTGTGTTAATTCCCTATTTAAATTTCCTCTGTAAATTTCTTATTTATATTCTTGACTCATTTCCATTTCTTATGTTGCTTGCCTTTTTTTAATTGATATATTAGATTTCTATAGATATTCTTGACACTAGTCCTTTATTGATTTCGTAGGTCGCAAATACCTTCTCCTATTCTGTGGCTTGTGTTTTAGTCACTCGTTTTTCTACTTGATCTTTTTTTTTTTTTTTTTGCTGTACGTGGGCCTCTCACTGTTGTGGCCTCTCCCGTTGTGGAGCGCAGGCTCAGCGGCCATGGCTCACGGGCCTAGCCGCTCCGTGGCATGTGAGATCTTCCCAGACCGGGGCACGAACCCGTGTCCCCTGCATCGGCAGGCGGACTCTCAACCACCGCGCCACCAGGGAAGCCCTCTACTTGATCTTTATATTTTCAAAAATGGTCTTTCCCATGTGATTCTTCTTGAAATAATTTAAAGTCTTATTGTTATTTCTGCAAATTTCACTAGTGGTGACTAAAGTGTATGCACAATGTTGTGTTCTTTTTTTTTTTTTGTAGTGGATCAACAACCTGGAGGTTGATAGCAGATATAATTCATGGCCTTCTAGTCTACAAGAGTTGCTTCGCCCCACTTTTCCTGGTGTTATCCGACAGATCAGGAAGAATTTGCACAACATGGTAAGTAAAACTCCTTATTGCTGGGCTGTGATCTCTATTTCTTCCTTGCCTTCTCCCCTCCTTTCTGTCATATCTAGAATGTTCACTTCTCTCCTTTACTAGCTGCTTCTCCCCACCACCACCACTAGATACGCTCTTTTTCTAGCTCCATATTCAAACTGAAAGGGTTGGGAAATGTACCGATTGTTTGTAGGGCTGTGAAATGTCAGTGTATAAGGAAATGCTCCTCATCCTTAATCTCACGGTTTAGACTGTGTTAAGTTTTAAGATAGTTGTTCTTTTTTACTCAGAAGATGAATATATTACTACCATTTTTCTTGAATATCTTAATCTCTAAAATTTAATAGTTCAATTTATTCCCTTAAATAAATCTTCATCAGCTCCTGCTTTTTTTTTTTTTTTTTTTTTTCCCCGTACGCGGGCCTCTCACTGTTGTGGCCTCTCCCGTTGCGGAGCACAGGCTCCGGATGCGCAGGCTCAGCGGCCATGGCTCACGGGCCTAGCCGCTCCGCGGCATATGGGATCCTCCCAGACCGGGGCACGAACCCGTATCCCCTGCATCGGCAGGCGGACTCTCAACCACTGCGCCACCAGGGAGGCCCCAGCTCCTGCTTTTTAATCCTTATTCCACTGCTTTAGAGAGATAGAGGAAAAGGGGTTTTAGTTGACGCTCTTTTCCGCTCTCATGTCTTTCTTTTACCTCATGTAGTTCCTAAAGAGACGGGGCAGGTTATGGCCAAGGTTAGCTTCCTCAGAAGTTTCAAGGGAAACGATCCTCTATACTTGCCTCACTCTTGAAACCACTTTTTTCCTTCCCAGTCAAAATTTCAATCTCTTTTACTCTTATCATATGAGATAATTTATTAAACTTTATGAAATGAGAACTTTATTTGATTAAATGAGATTAAATGGGATAATTATTATTTTTTAAAGTACATCATGAGAACTTAATACATGATAGCCACGATTGTGGTCTAAAAATTGGGTTCTAAATGAATTCTTAATTCATAGACCCTTCGAAATGAATACACAGGAAGCTAATCTCCATTTTCTAAGGTGGGAGAGTTAATAAAATTTGGGTTTTGTTAGGTGTAGTAAAGGACATGTATTAGCCAGCTGGATGCAGTTCCCATGTTGTTAGCGTAAGATCATGAGAAAATCACTTAGCCTTTCAGTACCACATTCTTTGAATACAGAGGGAGGGTAACTGCTCTTTGTATAACTTCTTTTTTATGTGGTTCAAAAGTAGCTGGAAAAAGGTGGCCTTCAAGTGTAAAGACTAAGGCATTTTTATTGGCCCAGTGACATTTGACTAAATGTCGTTTCCTGTTTTCCTTTCCCTTCCCCTACAGGTTTTCATAGTTGATCCTGCTCATGAGAGCACTGCAGAGTTGATTAACACAGCTGAGATGTTCCTCAGTAATCATATACCACTAAGGTAACACCATTATCGATTTGATGGTATATCTCATTTAGCTGAGGTTTTGTTTGTCATTCTTAACAAGTCTGGTGTTACTGAATTGTAGGATAATTAATCATGAGGATCGTTAAGGGCAGTTTTGTCTTTTGCTCAGTATGAAGCCGGTGTCTTTTGGGGGAGAGAATTTGATTCTCAATGAATAGAATCTTACCGTCATTGAGTTATTAATAAATAACCTGTGTAAAAATAGCATATGATCTCAGCTTGCTTAGGGAATTTTCCTAAGTAAGTGTTCACATCACGAAGCCTACCTTCAGCAGAGATAAGGAGCTTTGCCAGGAACTTTTGTCAGACTGTCAAGGACTAAATGTATACACAGCTTTTTATAGATGCAAACAGACACATTTATTTCACTTGCGTTACCAAATCTGCCAACGGGGTACTTAAATGGCTGGGGTTTCCACTGTACCTTTTCAGAACAATGTTTGAAGGTTTTACATATAAGGATTAAGATATTCCCACATTCTGAATAGTATGTGGTAATTTTACATGTTGATAAAATTTGAATTCTTAGAAAACATGAAAATAAAGAAGAAAAGAGCTCTTTAGCTAATTAATGTTATTGTGTGTTCCATACTCAGCACTGAGCTAAATGCTGTGAGTGGAACATAAGCCACATTTCTACCCTCTTGGAAAAAATACTGTGCCTACTTTCAGTAAGATATTCAATCAAGTGCTAGGTTATGTCCTTAATAGTTCTAAGTGCTTTAGAATTTCAGGGGATAAAAAGATTATAGACAGATATTTGGGAAGGACAAAGGTTTCATGGCAAAGTTGGATTTAAGATAGACTTTGAAGAAAATAGCGAGTTTTCATTGATGGAAAAGCAGAGATTTTAAGTTTAATGAAATTTTTAATGTAAACATGAATACCACATGGTTAGGTGGAGGATTACAGCCAGAGCTATGTTTTGATGAAAAGGGAATATAAGAACACAAAAGAAGTTGGCTTATGGTACACAGTGGGCATTAATTAAAGATTTACTGAATCTCATTGAGGGACGGGAAGAGGGCATGGGCTCTTCAGATTGCAAAGGTAGGTGAGAAGAAGGCACTTAACTCACAGGCATGTTGTGAACAGTTGGTGGAAAGACCAAGGCAGACGAGCGGTTGTTTTCCTTCGTATGAGTTGCTGTGGTATATGGAGTTGTTGGCAGGGTCCGAGGAGAGGAAGGGACAAATCTGAGAGCCTCCCTACTGATACTTGATGAGGGACTGGTCCTGGGAGAAAGAGTAGTCTGGATTTGGGGACTTAGCTAACAGAACAACTCTGATGCCCTTTTTAAAAATTGAATACTTGGGAAAGGAAAGTACTTTGTGAGGAGATAATTAGGTTCTAGCCCTTATTTTTATTTTCATAAGAATAATATTTAGGTCATTTCTGCCTGGCGCTTACTCATTTGATTTCTGTCATAAGAGGGGTTTTAAAAAGACAAAGACAATTTATAATCTAAAAACAACCCCTCTCAACTACCTCATACATGTAACTACCTCATCCATGCATACACAAATTCTACACATACCTCCGGAGAACATGATGTTTGATATATGTTTATCATATATTTTTAGGCTGTACTTTTAAAAAAAATTAATAGACTTTGTATTTTTTTAGAGCAATGTTGATTAATTAACTGGTATTGCTACATTATTATTAACTAAAGTCCATAGTTTACATTAGGGTTCGTTGTTTGTGCTGTACATTTTGTGGATTTTGACAGATGTATAATGACATGTTTCCACCATTATAGTATCATATAGCTTAGTTTCACTGCCCTAAAAATGCCCTGTGCTCTACCTGTTTGTCCCTCCCTCCCTCCCTCTCTCCCAGCTCCTGATATTGTTACTGTCTCCATAGTTTTTGTCTTTTCCACAATCATGATGTATGTAACATTTTCAGATTGGCTTCTTTTACTTAGCAGTACAGTATGCTTTTAAGCTTTGTCCATGTCTTTTTGTGGCTTAATACCTCATTTCTTTTTATCACTGAATAATATTCCATTATATGGATGTCCTATAGTTTTTTTTTACAACATCTTGGTTGCTTCCAGATTAGGGCAGTTATGAGTAAAGCTGCTACAAACATTTGTATGCAGGTTTTTGTATGGATATAAGTTTTCAGCACATTTGAGTAAATACTGCTAAGTGTGATTACTTTATCTTATGGTAAAAGTGTGTTTAGTTTTCTGAGAAGCTGCCACACTGTGTTCCAAGTGGTTGTACTGTTTTACATTCTCACCAGCAATGAATGAGGGTGCCTATGGCTCCCCATCCTCTCCAGAGTTTGGTGTTGTCAGTACTTTTTGGATTTTAGCCATTCATTCATAGGTGTATGGTGGTATCTCATTATGGTTTTAATTTGAAATTCCCTAATGACATGATTTTGAGCATCTTTTGATATGCTTATTTGCCAGCTGTATGCCTTATTTGGTGAGGTGCCTGTTTAGATCTTTTGCCCATTTTTAACTTTTTTTTTTTTTTGGCGGTACGCGGGCCTCTTACTGCTGTGGCCTCTCCCGTGGCGGAGCACAGGCTCTGGATGCGCAGGCTCAGCGGCCATGGCTCACGGACCCAGCCGCTCCGCGGCATGTGGGATCTTCCCAGACCGGGGCACGAACCCATGTCTCCTGCATCAGCAGGCAGACTCTCAACCACTGCGCCACCAGGGAAGCCCTGTTTTTTTTTTTTAATTGTTAGTTTTAAGAGTTCTTAGCATATTTTGCATATCAGTCCTTTATCAGATATGTGTTTTGCACAGATTTTCTGCTCATCTTGGCTTGTCTTCCTTCTCTTAACAGTTTCTTTTGCAGAACAGAAGTTCTTAATTTAAATGAAGTCCAGCTTATCAGTTCTTTTTGTTGTGGGTTGTGCTTTTGATGTTAGATCTAAGAAGTTATTGCCAAACCCAGGATCACCTAATTTTATCCTGTGTTATTTTCTAGGAATTTTACAATTTCGTGTTTTACATTTATGTCTGTGATCCATTTGAGTTAAAGACTGTCCTTTTTTTCATTGCTTTTGCTCTAAGATAGAGGCTAGTGGCCTCTATAATGGCCAGTGCAAGTTTTTTTGGCCAGTCTGTAGATGTGTAATGGTAGCTCTTTGTGGTTTATTCCTTTAAGTTTTAAAATGTAATAAACTTGGGCTTCCCTGGTGGCGCAGTGGTTGAGAGTCCGCCTGCTGATGCAGGGGACACGGGTTCGTGCCCCTGGTCCGGGAAGATCCCACATGCTGCGGAGTGGCTGGGCCCGTGAGCCATGGCCGCTGAGCCTGCGCGTCCGTAGCCTGTGCTCCGCAACGGGATAGACCACAACAGTGAGAAGGCCACGTACCACAAAAAAAAAAAAAAAAAAAAAAAAAATGTAATAAACTTTAACTTTGGGTATAGCTTTGTTTGTTTGTTTGTTTTTTTATATTGCAGGTTATTATGAGTCATCAATTTTATACACATCAGTGTATACATGTCCGTCCCAATCACCCATTTCAGCATGGGTGTAGCTTTTTGCCTAAGGACAGTAGTAAATAGTTTTATGCTTTCCATGTACCTATGATGCCCATATTGCTGGTATGAAATCTCAAAATCCACCCCCCCTTCTATATGTTTTCACATTCTGAGAATTTTCACTTCCCCTAATTTTTATTTAAAAACAGAACAAATTTCCATCTAAAACTATGGCAATACCTTAAACGTTAGTAATGGCCTCATTTCATGATATTGAAACAGCTTGCTTTAATAGTTAAAAAGTCTAAGCCACCTTTGGGAACCTGCTTTTTTATTCTGCAAGTGATGAATGCCTTTGCCAACCATGTTAGAGTATGATGTGAACTGTGTTTTTCAAGAGAGGATGCCTTTCCTTTTTTAACTGGTTGCATTCTTCGAGTTGTTTCTTTTTCTTCTTTTTGCCTTTGCCTTTCTCCCCCAGACTTGGTTTAATCTTTGTGGTTAATGACTCTGAAGATGTTGATGGGATGCAGGATGCTGGAGTGGCTATTCTGAGAGCATATAATTACGTTGCCCAAGAAGTGGATGAGTATCATGCCTTCCAAACTCTGACACACGTATGTTTATGTTCAAAATGGCGAATAATTTTTAAAAATCTAACTTACTCTAAGAAACAGTATGTGGTAAGGAGATTCTATATTTCTGGAAAGAGAAAAAGGCAAATTATTCACACTAACTTCATGCATTTTGTATTTCCAGAGTTGCCTTTATTGATACACTAATGTTAATAATAGATGTTGTGATTTCAGCTAACATTCCTTAGATACTAATACATTAAGGTATCTTCGTTTTCTGCCTTTTGGCGATTTGAAATCACTGATTAACGCCTTTCGGTAAATGTGATGTTCTCTGCTTGTTTAAAAAAACTTTGCTTTCTTCCCTTTTAAGATCATCATGATATTTTTGTTAGGAATCAGTTTAATATTCAAGTCATAAAATTCTTATTAACTGTTTTCTCCATTTTAATTAGAAACTGTGAAATACCCTGATTTTTATATATATTTTTTAAGATACTTGCTCAAGTTCAAACAGAACTCTCCTTGTTTTTTGTCTTTTTTCTATTTTTGAGTATAAAAAGTTTACCAGTAATAGTTCTTTTGCTTACAGATTAGTGTTAATTATTGAAAAACTTATCTTTAAAGCAGTTATTTTCATGACTTTTATTTTACCCATAAACGTGATTTCAGCCTGCTGTTTATTATGTTTGTTATGTTGACTGTTGAGAGATTCAGTCGGGGCATTTTTTATTAATTGAAATGTTCATTTATTGATTTGGCCAACTTTTATTAAAGATGCACCCTTTGCCAGGCCCGTACCAGCTTCTAGGGATACAAAGAAGGGTAAGATGTTCCCCCGTCCTCAAACACCTTACAGTCTGGTGGGGGATGCCTCCACACATGGTTTGGTACAGTGTGGGAAGCACCGCTGGCTACAGCAACACCAGGACCTCACTCCACTAGGGATGGCCACGGACATTTTTGTGGAGTGGGAAGTCGTCCCAGCTGAGTGTAGGAGGGAAAACAGGAGTCAGTTGAACAGTGGCTGCACATCAGAGGTCGTGACTCCAGGTTGTTAGTACGACTTGAGCAGAATATTGTGAGAGCAGAGTGGAGAGGGGAACCTCAGTGGTCATTGAGGCCATTAGGCTGGGTAATAGGTGTCCAGATCACAGAGTTAAACTCCAATTAAAACCTCATTCTGATGCATGTATGGAGATGGATCTGGTGAAGGGTAAAGAAAGTGGCAGGGATACTAGTTGGTGAGCTGTTGCTGTGATCTCTGTGAGAAATGGTGGTGGACCTTACTTAGCAGTAGGCTCTGGAGAATGAAATAAGTTCCAATGAAGTTGCTGAGGATAATAAGGGTTTTTAAGTCTGTTTTTTAAAGTTTTTTCCCCTCACAGCTGTGTGTATAAAGGAAAGGATAAAGAGTTTTCATTTCTTTTTCTTTATTTTTAGTTGCAAAAGTAAAAAAAAATTATGTTCATTATTAAAACTTTTAAAAAATAATATTAAAGTGTGTTGATTAAAAAATCTGTCTCTGCCCTCCTTAATCCTTAAAGGCAGCCACTGTTAAAAGCTTGCATCCTTCTAGACGCTTAACTGTACATGTACAGACACAGTTTTGTTGTCTTATGGTCTGCCTTTTAAAAACAAGGACTATGCCATACGTATTTTGAAACTTTTTTCCCCTTAAACTTCATGGACATGAGTTCTCATTTCAAGGATTACTTATAAGTATTCGGATTTTTAAAAAATTAACACATTTTTGCGTTTGGGACTTAATGTGAATATGAACTGATTGAGTCATTTTAAGAATACATAGTTTCTAACATAAGAAGGCATAAGGAAGTATATGGAAAAGGGAGAATTGCCAATGTGGCCCATTTGCTCTTTTTAAGAGAATTGGCTATTGTTTTCATTTTTCCTCTACATTCTGAAATCTTTTGTAATAAATACTCCAAAATTTACATGTGAAAGTGTAGTTGGTTACCTGGTTTTTCTTTCTTCAGATATATAACAAAGTAAGGACTGGAGAAAAAGTTAAAGTTGAACATGTGGTCAGTGTCCTGGAGAAGAAATATCCATATGTGGAAGTGAATAGCATTTTGGGGATTGACTCTGCTTATGATCAGAATCGGAAGGTAAACATTCTCTGGCACTTCTCATTTGACTGCAACACTATACTTTCCTTACATCTCCTTATTATTGGGGGTTACTGTTAATAATAAAGGTGGTGATGGTGAAATATTTAGGCACTTAGCATTTAGAAATTTAGAAACCTGGTCACTTTTCTGTCTCTGCAAATACGGTTTATCTTTCAATTTTGTGAAGATATCATTGATTTTTAGCTGGCCTATTAACTATACAATTGAAAAAGAATTTCTCTTTATAATGCACCGGTAGTACCTGAGTGATACATGTTCTGGGTAAAACCTGTTGGAAGTATACGATGTATGCTTGTAGGTATGATGTGTGTGCCTAATGTGTGTCATGTATTTAATTGCTTAGGCTAAAGATGGAAATGCAATAGGAAGTGTAACAAACAGAGTGGCAAAGTCTCATGATAAGGATATAGGGAAGTATTTTAAAATCTTTATTTAAAGATAATAGTGAGACATTAAATATAGTGAAGGACCTTTATTGTAAGCAGGAACAAGGTGGTCAGTTTATTGAAAACAAATGTTAAGGCAAGGAATCAAAATACATTTCTGAAACAATTTAAAACAATAAAGGAGTGTGTTTATTTACCAGCTTTTTTTCATGTTTTTGAATGAAGGACAAGGCCTTTGGTTCATTTGTTTGAGATCTGAGCTATCATTTCATTAGAAACCATACTGATAATGCATTGTTTATACTTTCTCTTTTATCTGAGTACAGAATCCTAGATTTTATAATCTCCCTCTCAAGTCTTACCCGCACCCAATTCAACACCAGTTGTTTTTTAGCCTTTCACTTTTTTGTTTTCCTAGTCATTCAGTTTGTTTTCATTTCCTTCCTTCCACTTATTTTAACTTAATATAATTTTATTATGGTAACATTGATTTGTAACATTATATAAGTTTCATGTGTACAACATTATATTTCTACTTCTGTATCCCCTACAGCTTGCCCACCACCAAAAATTTAGTTTCCATTCATCACTGTACAGTTGATCCTGTTTACTCATTTCCCCGCCCCCAGTATTCACTACTTTGTTACATGTTTGCTTTTGTTTGGTTTGGTTTGTTCATTTATTTTGTTTTGTTTGTTTATTACTTTTTTATATTCCACATGTAAGTGAAGTCCTATGGTATTTGTCCTTCTCCGTCTGACTTATTTCACTAGCATAATACCTTCAAGGTCCATCCATGTTGTCACAGATGGCAAGATTTCATCTTCTTTTTGTGACTGAGAAGTGTTCTATTGTGTGTATGTGTGTTTGTGTGTGTGTATATATATCTCACATTTATCCATTCATCTGTTGATGGACACTTGGGTTGTTTCTGTATCTTGGCTATTGTAAACAATGCCATGATGAACATAGGAGTTCATATAATTTTTTGGATTAGTGTTTTCACTTTCTTTGGATAAATAACCAGAAGTGGAATTACTGGATCATATTCTATTCTTAATTTTTTTTGAGGAATCTCCATACTGTTTTCCATAGTGGCTGTACCAATTTACATTCCAACAGTGTAAGAGGATTCTCTTTTCTCCACATACTTACCAACATATGTTATTGCCTATGTTTTTGATAATAGTCATTTTGGCAAGTGTGAGGTGATATCTCATGTGGTTTTGATTTGCATTTCCAAGATGAGTAGTGATGTTGAACACCTTTCATGTGCCTGTTGGCCAGCTGTATGTCTTCTTTGGAAAAACGTCTATTCAGGTCCTCTCCCCATTTTTTAATCAGGTTGTTTTTGTTGTTGTTCTTGAGCTATATGAGATCTTTATATATTTTGCATATTAACCTCTTATTGGGTATATTATTTGCAAATATATTCTCATTGGGTAGGTTGTGTTTTCATTTTATTGATGGTTTTCTTTGCTGTGCAGAAGCTTTTTTCATTTGATATAATTACATTTGTTTATTTATGCTTTTGTTTTCCTTGCCTGAGGAGACATATCTAGAAAAATATTGCTAAGATGGATGTCAGAGAGGATACTGCCTTTTTTTCCCTTAGACTTCTATGGTTTCAGGTCTTACATTAAAATTTTTAATTCATTTTGAGTTAATTTTTGTGTATGGCGTGAGGTAGTGGTCTAGTTTCATTTTTTTTTTTGCATGTGGCTGTCTGGTTTTCCCAACGCCATTTATTGAAGAGGTATCATTTCTCCATTGTATGTTCTTTGCTCCTTTGTCATAAATTGTCCATATATGTTTGGTTTTATTTCTAGGCTCTCATTCTGTTCCATTGATCTATGTATCTGTTTTCCTGCCAATACCATGCTGTTTGGATTAGTGTGGCTTTGTAATATAGTTTGAAGTCAGGAAATGTGACGCCTCCAGCTTTGTTCTTTTTCTCAGGATTGTTTTGGTTATTCAGGATCTTTTCTGTTTCTGTATAAATTTCAGAACTTTTGTTCTATTTCTGTGAAAAATGTCCTTGGGATTTTGATAGGGATTACATTGAATCTGTAATGTAAATTGTCTTAGGTAATATGGACATTTTATTTATTTATTTTTGGCTGCACCATGCAGGATGTGGGATCCCTGACCAGGGATTGAATCCGCACCCCTTGCAGTGGGAGTGTGGAGTCTTAGCCACTGGACGGCCAGGGAAATACCTTTTTTGTTGTTGTGTGTGTTTTGTTTTTGTTTTTTGGTTTTTTTTGGTACGCGGGCCTCTCACTGTTGTGGCCTCTCCTGTTGTGGAGCACAGGCTCCGGACGTGCAGGCTCAGCGGCCATGGCTCACGGGCCCAGCTGCTCCGTGGCATGTAGGATCTTCCCGGACCGGGACACGAACCCGTGTCCCCTGCATCGGCAGGCGGACTCTCAACCACTGTGCCACCAGGGAAGCCCCTGTGTGTGTGGTTTTAATTGGCTTTATTTTTTTTTTTTCTTGGCCATGAGGCATGGCTTGCAGGATCTTTGTTCCCCAACCAGTGGTTGAACCAGGGCCCACAGCAGTGAAAGTGCAGAGTGCTAACCAGTGGACTGCCAGGGAAGTCCCTTAATATGGACATTTTAACAATGTTAAATTTTCCAAGCCATGAGCATGAAATATCTTTCCATTTATTTGTGTCTTCTTTGGTTTCTTTAACTGTCTTACAGGTTTCAGGGTACGTCTTTCACCTCCGTGGTTAAATTTATTGTGATTATAAATGGGATTGTTTTCTTAATTTCTCTTTCTGCCTAGCGTATAGAAATGCAACAGATTTTTGTATATTGATTTTATATCTTGCAACTTTATTGTATTTGTTTATTACTTCCAATAATTTTTTGGTGGAGTCTTTAGGGTTTTCTGCACATAAAATCATGTCATCTGCAAATAGTAACAGTTTTACTTCTTCTTTCCAATTTGGGCATGTTTTATTTCTTTTTCTTACCTCATTGCTCTGGCTAGGACTTTCAATATTGTGTTGAAAATGAGTGGCAAGAGTGGGCATCCTTGTCTTGTTCCTGATCTTAGAGTGATAGCTTTCAGTTTTTCACCATTGAGTATGATGTTAGCTGTGGATTTGTTGTATGTGGACTTTATTACGTTGAGGTATGTCCCTTCTATACCCACTTCACTGAGAGTTTATATTATAAATGGGTGTTGAATCTTCTCAAATGGTTTTTCTGCATCTATTGAGATGATCATGGGGTTTTTATCATTCATTTTGTTAATGTGGTGTATCACATTGATTGATGTGGGGATGTTGAATCATCCTTTCATCCCTAGAATATATTTCACTTGATCATGGTGTATGATCCTTCTTTTTTTTTTTTAAGATCATCTTTTAAAAAAATTTTATTTATTTTTGGCTGCGTTGGGTCGTCATTGCTGTGTGCGGACTTTCTCTAGTTGTGGTGAGCGGGGGCTACTCTTCATTGCGGTGCGTGGGCTTCTCATTGCGGTGGCTTCTCTTGTTGTCGAGCACGGGCTCCAGGCGCGCAGGCTTCAGTAGTTGTAGCATGCAGGCTCAGTTGTTGTGGTTCATGGGCTCTAGAGCGTGGACTCAGTAGTTGTGGTGAACAGGCTTAGTTGCTCTGCAGCATGTGGGATCTTCCCGGACCAGGGCTCCAACTTGTGTCCCCTGCAATGGCAGGCAGATTCTTTCTTTTTTTTTTTTTTTTTTTTTGATGTGGACCATTTTTAAAGTCTTTATTGAATTTGTTACAATATTGCTTCTGTTTTGGTTTTTTGGCTGCAAGGCATGTGGAATCTTAGCTCCCCGACCAGGGATCGAACTCGCACCCCCTGTATTGGAAGGTGAAGTCTTAACCACTGGACTGCCAGGGAAGTCCTGGCAGGTGGATTCTTAACCACTGTGCCACCAGGGAAGTCCCTATATGATCCTTTTGATGTATTGTTGAATTCAGTTTGCTAGTATTTTGTTGGGGATTTTTGCATCTGTGTTCATCAGAGATATTGGCCTGTAATTTTCTTTTTTGTGTGTTGTCTTTGTTTGGTTTTGTTATTAGGGTAACTCTGGACACATAAAATATGTTCTGTTTGCTTCAGTTTTTTGGAAGAGTTTGAGAAGGACTGGTGTTACTTCCTCTTTAAATGTTTTGTAGCACTCACTAAGGAAACCATGTGGCCCTAGGCTTTTCTTTGTTAGGAGGATATTCATTACTGATTCACACTCCTTATTATTGGTCTGTCCAGATTTTCTATTTCTTCATGATTCAATCTTGGTAGGTTTCATGTTTCTAGGAATTTATCCATTTCTTCTAGGTTATCCCGGAAGATATGTATTATGTATATATAATATATGTCTTTAAAAATTTATTACAGTTTTTAAAAAATAAATTCATTTATTTAATTATTTTTGGCTGCATTGGGTCTTTGTTGCTGCCCACGGGCTTTCTCTAGTTGTGGTGAGCAGGGGCTACTCTTCTTCGCAGTGTGCGGGCTTCTCATTGCGGTGGCTTCTCTTGTTGCAGAGCAAAGGCTCTAGGCACGCGGGCTTCAGTAATTGTGGCACACGGGCTCAGTAGTTGTGGCTTGCGGGCTCTAGAGCGCAGGCTCAGTAGTTGTGCACACGGGCTTAGTTGCTCCGCGGCATGTGGGATCCTCCTCGACCAGGGCTTGAACCCATGTCCCCTGCATTGGCAGGTGGATTCTTAACCACTGCGACACCAGGGAAGTCCCCATAATATACATCTTAATCCTCTATCTGTATCTTGTCCCTCCGCCCTTCACTCTCCCCACTGGTAACCACTAATTTGTTCTCTGTATCTGTGAGTCTGTTTTTTTTTGTTGTTGTTATATTCACTAGTTTGCTGTATTTTATAGATTCCACATGTAAGTGAGGTCATACAGGATTTGTCTTTCTCTGTCTGACTTATTTCACTTGGCATAATGCCCTCCAAGTCCATCCATATTGTTGCAAATGGCAAAATTTCATTCTTTTTTATGGCTGAGTAGGAGTCCGTTGTGTATGTAAACTACATCTTCTTTATCCATTCATCTCTTGATGGACACTTAGGTTGCTTCCATATCTTTTTTTTTTTTTTTAACATCTTTATTGGAGTATAATTGCTTTGCAGTGTTGTGTTAATTTCTGCCATATAACAAAGTGAATCAGCTATACATATACATATATCCCCATATCCCCTCCCTCTGATGTCTCCCTCCCACCCTCCCTATCCTGCCCCTCTAGGTGGTCACAAAGCACTGAGCTGATCTCCCGGTGCTATGCAGCTGCTTCCCACTAGCTATCTGTTTTACATTTGGTAGTCTATATGTCAGTGCTACTCTTTCACTTCATCCCAACTTACCCTTCCTCCTCCCCATGTCCTCAAGTCCATTCTCTACCTCTGTGTCTTTATTCCTGTCCTAGATTCCATATATGTGTGTTAGCATACAGTATTTGTTTTTCTCTTTCTGACTTACTTCAGTCTGTATGACAGACTCTAGGTCCATCCACCTCACTAAAAATAACTCAGTTTCATTTCTTTTTATGACTGACTGCTATTCCATTGTATATATGTGCCACCTCTTTATCCATTCATCTGTTGATGGACACTTAGGTTGCTTCCATGTCCTGGCTGTTGTAAACAGTGCTGCAGTGAACATTGTGGTACATGTCTCTTTTTGAATTATGGTTTTCTGCTTCCATATCTTTAATTCCCCTATTAACATTGTATAGTTATCTTTTTCTCCCTAGAGATCTGTTAGTACTCGTTTCATATATTCAGGTGTTCTGATGTTGGGTGCATATATATTTAGAATTGTTAAATCTTCTCAATGAATTGACCCCATTATCATTATATAATGACCTTTCTATGTCTTGTTACAGTTTTTGGCTTAAACTCTGTTTTGTCTGATAGAAATGTAGCTACCCCTGCTCTCTTCTGGTTTCCACTTACGTAAGTGTATATTTTTCTATCCCTTCACTTTGAGTTTTTGTCCTTAAAGCCGCAAGGAATTGTAGGCTCATATAGTTGGGTCTTATTTTTTAATCCATCCAGCCGTTCTGTGCCTTTTGAGTGGAGAATTTAATACAGGAACATTTAGAGTAGTTATTGATAGATAAGGGACATAGTAATGCCATTTTATTAGTTTCTGAGGCTGAGTTATATTTCCCTTGTTCCTCTTTTCCTCTCTTGCTGCCTCCCTTTGTGAACTGATGATTTTCCATAATGGTATGCTTTTGTGAATCTACTGTAGATTTTTGTTTTGTGGTTACTATGAGTCTTATGTAAAATATTTTATAGATAAAACAGTCTCTTTTATGTTGATGACTTAACTTTGATCAAATATAAAAACTACCCTTTTATTCCCACCCCTTTTTTGTTTTGGACATCACAGCTTAACTCTTTATGTTGTGTATTCAATAACAAATTATATCTAGTTACTTTTAGTATTCTTGTCTTTTTGTTTTGCTTTTCATCAGCATATTCTTTATATTGAAAAACAGCAAGATGGAGTTTTCTTCATGAAGAGCATCATCATTAGAGGGGAATTCAGGCAGCTGTCATCCATCCCGCATTCCCTTTGAGCATGGAGGGCATTGCTACAAAATTCATGGTTGAGGGCCCTCTCTTGCTTCATTTGAATACTCTTGTCTTAACCTTTATAGAGTTAAGTGGTTAATACACCATCATATTACAGTGTTAGGGTATTCTGAATTTGACTATATACTTACCTTTACCAGTGTGTTGTACGTTTTCATGTTACTAATTAACGTCCTTTCATTTCAACTTGAAGGACTCCTTTCAGCATTTCTTGTAAGGCAGGTTTGGTGATGATGAACTCACTTAGCTTTTGTTTGTCTGAGAATGTCTTTATTTTTCTTCCATTTCTGGACGATAACTTTGCCAGGTAGAGTATTCTTGGTTGGCAGGTTTTTCTTTTAGCAGTTTGAGTGTATCATCCCACTCACTCCTTGCCTGCAGCTTTTTTATTGAGATGTCCACTGTTAGCCTTCCCTGGTGAGTTACAAGCTGCTTCTTCTCTTGCTGCTCTTAAGAGTGTCTATTTTTCCTTTTTCTTTTTTTTTTTTTTTTTTTTTTTGCGGTACGCGGGCCTCTCACTGCTGTGGCCTCTCCCATTGCGGAGCACAGGCTCCGGACGCGCAGGCTCAGCGGCCATGGCTCACGGGCCCAGCCGCTCCACGGCATATGGGATCCTCCCGGACCGGGGCACGAACCCGTATCCCCTGCATCGGCAGGCGGACTGTCAACCACTGCGCCACCAGGGAGGCCCAAGAGCGTCTATTTTTGACTTTTGATGGTTTTATTGTAATGTGTCTTGGAGGGGTTCTCTTTAAATTTATTTTCTTTGGTGACCTATGATCTTCCGGAGCTTGGATATCCAAATCTCTCTCCAGATTTGGGAAGCTCTTATCCATTATTTCTTTGAATAAGCTTTCTGCCCCTTCTCTATCTCATCTTCCCTGGAACTCCAGTACTTTGAAAATTGTCCACATACCATCTCTTTAATTCTTCGGTTGCTGCTGTTGTTATTGTTGTCCTCTGACTGGGTAATTGCAAAGTTCCTGTCTTCTAACTTGTAGTTTTTTCTTTTGCTTGATTTCACTCTGATGTTAATGCTATATCATTTTTAAAATTTCATTCATTATATTCTTCAGCTCCAGAATTTCTGTTTGGTTCTTTTTTATGCTCTCTCTCTTTGTTAAAATTCTGATTTTTTGTTAAAAAAAATGTTTTTTTGATTTTGTTGAATTGTCCTTCTGTGTCTTCTTGTAGCTCACTGAGTCTCCCAAAAACAGCTATTTTGAATTCTTCATTGGGTAAATTGCAGATCTCCATGTCTTCGGGATTGGTTACTGGAAGATTATTGCGATCCTTAGGTGATGTTATGCTTTCTTGATTTTTCATGTTCCTTGCAATTTTAAGTTGCTCCCGGAAGTGACTGGTAGCAGTCACTTCTACCAGTCTTTACTCTGCTTTGGGAAAGAAATACCTTCCATTTCAGCCTTGCTAGGAATTTTGAGGCTTTCTCAGAATGTCTGTGGGTGCACCTGCTCCATGCGGTTGTTCCCTCTTGTGCAGAAGTCTGGACTTGTTTAACTCCTCTTGATTCTACACTGCCCCCAGGCTGGGTGCTGACAGGCCACCTCCTTTTTGTTTTCCCCAAAGTGGCACTACAGCTCAAGTTTTTTGTTTCTTTCTGGCCTACTGATGCGGATTGGCTTTCTGTACATCCTCACTATCCATCTGGCAAAGCTCACTCTTGCTGCCCTTGTCAGGATTGTGCAGTGGGAGCCAGCCACAGGGTGTGGGTATATGGGGGTCAGGTGTGTGCAGAGCCCTGCGGGGTGCTCGTGAGCCGTCCGGGGGCATCTGTGGATGAGGTGTCCTGGGTGTCTCACAGGTGGGCTTGTTGATGCAGTAAGTAGGATCTGCCTTCCTTAAAAGCCCTAGGAGCACACTGTCTGCTGCCCTCCCAGCCTCTGCCCCCACGGTGATGCCACTCACAAGGCAGTATTCTGGATGGAGCGGGAGAGAAATGGGCCTCTTTGGTGGTATCCCACATAGCTGGGGAAGTTGAGTGCTCATCCCTTGCTCTTATGTCCCTTGTAGGAGAAATCATAGGCTCAGAAGATCTCTTGTGGCCCTAAGCTGTACTGCCTTGGGAGAGGGGTGATGTGAGTAAAGTCAGACTGTTCTCTTACCCTCTCCAGTGTGTCCAAATTCATATTTTTTTTGCTCCAGTGGTGTCCTGGAACTTCTTGCTGGAAACCTGGACTTCACAGAGGCTGTCTTGTCTATGGGTGATTGATTAAGATAGTTTTTCCCAGGGGTTCCCTGGAGCCAGCTCATGGATCAATGCAGAGCCCACAGCCAGGGTCAAAGTCCGTCTGCATGTTACCTGCTCCACGGTTGGGCAACACTTCTGCCAGGCCACTTGGCATACGGTGCTGAGTTCCAAAGCTCCCACAAAGACCCTTTTGTCCGTGGATAGATGCCAAGTTGTTGTTTTTCTGTGGGGGAGACACTAATGAGGGAGGGAAGTCTTATTCAGCCGTGATACTGACATCACTCCTGCCTCAGTGTTAAATCTCCTTGGTTTAAGGTTTGGAGTTGAAGCTGGTCATGAGAGCTACTCGGTTTAGACTGAACGTGTTTCCATTATTGTATCGCAACCTTCTGTTCAGTCACTTACCTTTTTTTTTTTTTTAATAAAATCATATTGATATGGGCACGTAGTGATTTTTCACATTTTCACAAACAGCGTGAGTAGTACTCTGTAGAAAAAGAAAAGGTGAAATAAAAGGAAAGAAGGGCCACTTTGGGAATCTTTGAGAAAACTAATGGAATTTTCTTATATTTCACTTTTGGAAAATGTTTAACTCTGGTTTTCTATCATCCTATTGAAGAAAAAGTACATGTTGCCTTTTTTATTGTGGATGATTGCTATATCAAAAGGATTTGCTTGAAAAACATTGACTATAGTGGACAAATTGGGGAAAAGGGTATTTTTACACGTTGTCTTTTATGCATTGAAATCTTGATTTTGCTGAAGAATCAAGTGGGAGTATCACAGACCTAACTCCTCAATAGTTTCCCAGATTTGGCTATTTTCCTCATCTCTACTGGTTAGAGGCCCTTCCCATATAAACAGATCGTAATTACCTAGCTATTTAAGTAGGTAGGCATACACTGTCAAGAGAAGGATGTTGTGAGATTCCCAGAGGTCCTAAGAATCTAATGATCAATAAGATTTTTTTAATCTTACAGCAGGAGCTGTACCCCTCATGAAAAAGCCCAAGAAAAATAGATTTTTTTGAAAAGAAGGAATGACTACATTTTTTTAAATTAATTTATTTTTGGTTGCGTTGGGTCTTCGTTGCTGCGCACAGGCGTTCTCTAGTTGCAGTGAGCGGGGGCTACTCTTCGTTGAGGTGCGTGGGCTTCTCATTGCAGTGGCTTCTCTTGTTGCGGAGCACAGGCTCTAGGCACACAGGCTTCAGTAGTTGTGGCACACGGGCTCAGTAGTTGTGGCTCGCGGGTTCTAGAGCGCAGGCTCAGTAGTTGTGGCGCATGGGCTTAGTTGCTCCGCAACATGTGGGATCTTCCCAGACCAGGGGTCGAACCCGTGTCCCCTGCATTGGCAGGCAGATTCTTATCCACTGCGCCACCAGGGAAGCCCGAGTGCATTTTTTTTTTTAAAGGAGGAATGAGTGCGGTTGGCAAATGTTATTACACTTAGGAATATCTGTACCTTTTGTGTAAATCTGAAGCTGTGTTATCGTCTATGCCTGATATTTGAAAGAAGTAATCACTTCTAAAACTACGTAGTACATTAAAGTAGATCTTTTGAACTGAAGAGAATATAGTCTGATAGGTGCATGTTTATATGTTTGAAAACCAATGTAAGAAAAGTTGTAACTTATTCATGCAGACATTTTACATTTGGCATATTAACTCTGAGTGTTTATTAACCTCAGTTATCATCTATGAATGGCTCATTCGTGACTTTGTAGTCAGTGTTTCAAAATTATGTGTAATTAACATTTTTAGTGATCAGTTGATAGAAATTCTCACGTGTAATTTTTAAGTGTGACTCTGATAATTGGCCTGCATTCTGTTAAGTTTTAGTCTGATAATCTATTTGCAGGTTGCAAAAATGGAAAGTTTATAGTCAAAACATCTCCCTCCCACTCTTGCCTTTTACTCAGTTGCCACGTTCAGAGAAAACCAGTGTTACTTCTTATTGTCATGTCACTGAGAGTTATAATGTGGATTTTGTTCTGTTTTCCTGGGGGATTGATTTTCAAAGCTCAAAGTATATTAAAATTGAGTTTTTATGAACTTCTTTGAGATAGGTGAGATGTCAAAGAACAGAATTAATGTAACAGTTTTGGGAGTGTACATTTTAAAAGTTTTAACCATGATATACAGAGATGGCAGAAATCAACCTGGAAGGCCTTTCTCATTGTGCCATGATAGTCCATCAGATAAGTCTGCACTGTCAGTTATCACTGTGGCTAGATCTGAAACTAAGCTGATGACTGGTATTAGTTATTGAATTGAGGTACTTTTCTATTTGTGCTATCTAAAATGGTTATATATTTTTAAATTCTGCTATTTTCAGAAGATAGCAGTTACAAGATGTTTAACAAGAATGCTTTAAGGACCTTTTTTTTTGTATCTTGGGTAGTAATATAGTTTTTACTCTAAAATCTTAGTCTTGGGTCTGTGGTTGATATCTGGGGGAATGTACCTATGTCGATTGTTGGAAAAGTCTCAGATATGTTTGTTTGCCTGGTACTTCCCTGCCAAGGAACCTCTTTTGTCCTGGAGAAGGCAAAAGATTGAGCTTAGTACATTATAGAACAATTTTTGAGCACTGTTTTCCCACCAACCTTGTTTTGTTTTCTGTAGGTGTAACTTCTTGTTTAGTGATGTGGACCCTTTTAAATTTAGAATTGAGTGTAAATATTTCATCTCAAGTAATCTGCCCAGGAGCACTAATAATTTATGACAGTCTATAGTTGTGCTGCCCATTATAGTAGCCTCTGGCCACATGAGCTTTTAAAATGGAAATTAATTAATTTCATGTGCTCAATAGCTACATGTGGTTAGTGGTTACTGCATTGGACAGTGAAGATAGAATATCTCCATCATTGCAGAAAAGTCTGTTGTATAGTTTGGGCTGTAGTATATGTAATTCAGGTCCGGTAGCCTGGGCTGCTTAAAATTACCCTCATCCCCATCTTCAACCACTTCCTGATTTATAAGGTTTTGTGGTTTTATTAAAACTCAGTAATTTAAACTCAGATTTACCTAGTAGGATATTAACTATGATGTTCTTTATATATTTTTTAAATTAATTTTTATTGGAGTGTAGTTGATTTACAATGTTGTGTTAGTTCTTTATATATACTTTTTTTTTTTTTTTTGCGGTACGCGGGCCTCTCACTGCTGCGGCCTCTCCCGTTGCGGAGCACAGGCTCCAGACGCACAGGCCCAGCGGCCATGGCTCACAGGCCCAGCCGCTCCGCGGCACGTGGGATCCTCCCGGACCAGGGCACGAACCCCTGTCCCCTGCATCAGCAGGCGGACTCTCAACCACGGTACCACCAGGGAAGCCCCAGTTCTTTATATATTTTTAAAAGAATTTTTCTTTAGTTATTTCTTGGTTTCCATATTTCTGCTGTTGTTTCTTTTCTTGTTAGAGCGTGTATGTGTGAAAAATTCGCTTTGTTCCATTTGTCTCAGGAAGGACAAAAATATGCTGTTTGTGGTCCCATGTGTTTCAGGAAGCAAGAGGCTACTATGAGCAGACTGGAGTTGGTCCACTGCCTGTTGTCCTGTTCAATGGAATGCCCTTTGAAAAGGAGCAGCTGGACCCTGATGAGTTGGAAACCATCACAATGCACAAAATCCTGGAGACTACAACCTTCTTTCAAAGAGCAGTGTACTTGGTAAGTACTGTTTCAAGGCTGATTTTGAAAGAACATGGTTTGCTTACGTTTTTGTAGTCCTGTAGTAGGCAATAAAGTTTTCTATACACCACTCATAATTGATATGCAGACTCCCAATAGGTTCTGCTGTAGTGAAAATATCCCTGAGACTTTCTGTACGTTGTTTTTTTTTTTGGCCGTACGTGGGCCTCTCACTGTTGTGGCCTCTCCCGTTGGGGAGCACAGGCTCCGGACGCACAGGCTCAGCGACCATGCCTCACGGGCCTAGCCGCTCCGCGGCATGTGGAATCTTCGCGGACTGGGGCACGAACCCATGTCCCCTGCATTGGCAGGCGGACTCTCAACCACTGCGCCACCAGGGAAGCCCTAGCACTGCGTTTCTGAACATAACTCTGTCTTAAAACTTTTAGATTGCTGCTATTCCTTTTTAAGAATGAATAATCATTTATTTTATCCCTTAATGTTGGACGTTGCTTGTAGATGTACACTTTTATAAATAATGCTCAGTGAATCTTCTAATATGTATATCTTTGTACTTTATAATTTTTTGAGAAATACCAATTATTGGAACTGTGTCAAAGGGTAATAATGTACATTTTAAATTTTGCACTAAATTCACTATATATAAAAGCATATGATATGCAGATAGTGTGAGATTCAAAATGTGTATAAAGGTATAAATGAAGAGAAACTGTCATTTATTCGTTCCTGTTCCCCTGCCATTCATCTTTTCTCTCTGGAAACAACCACTGTGTGTGCATGTGTATGTGTGTGTAGGTGAGCTGCATTAAAAGGTATGTACATGTAAAATTTTGATAGATTTGCCAGATTGCCTCCTTGAGTTAGGCTTTTTATTGGAATCAGTTCAGGTTTATATTAGAGACCAAAGTTTCATACATGAGCTTACATCTATAGCAAGTCATCGATTACCTTTGTAAGTATTTTGAATTATGTGGTTGGTGCATATGCTCATTATTGGCTTATAGTTTGAGAATTTGTGACTTATTGCTCTTGAGATAAGTAGCCACAGAAGATGCCTGAGTGGAATTTTTTTTTTTTTTCGGTACGCGGGCCTCTCACTATTGTGGCCTCTCCCATTGCGGAGCACAGGCTCCGGACACGCAGGCTCAGCGGCCATGGCTCACGGGCCCAGCCGCTCCACGGCATGTGGGATCTACCCGGACCGGGGCACGAACCCGCGTCCCCTGCATCGGCAGGCGGACTCTCAACCACTGCGCCACCAGGGAAGCCCCTGAGTGGAATTTTTAAGACTTGATTGTGTATATTTGATTCACATCTATTCCCCCTGAAAATCATGTTGAAATATGGTTTTGTATGAAATATATTAAGTGTGAAAAACTTGCAAGTTTCCACAGCCATTTACAATAGATCACCCTCATGCAGTACAAGTATTTCTATAATACGAGAACTATAAAGGGAAGAATTAATGATTCTTTAATTAATTCTTTAGTTAATGATTTCTTCTCCCCCAGTGTAATTGTGACTCTGGAAATGTAGGATTACTTGAGATTGAAATGCCTGAGATTGAAAAAGGCTTGGGATGATTTCTTTTTTTTTTTTAAAGTATATTAACTGCCTGAGAGAAGTAATTTGGCTTTCTTCTTTAGAGAGAAGCTAACTGAGTAGATCTCAGGATGGATTTTTGCTTGTATTAACTCTTCAACTAATTTCTAGAGCTTGCTTGTTTCTGTGGTGAGATCAAATAAACATGGGTTTGCATTTCATATTCACTTCTCATTAGCTCTGTGACCTTGAGTAAGTTATTTAACCTTTCTTAAATAGGTACCACGTCTTCCTCACATTGTTGAACGGATTAGAGATACTGTACATACAGTGCCTTGCTTGGCAATGACAGGAATCTATAACGTGGTAACTTCTATTTTTAGCTATTACCAGTACATAAGAAGATACTATAAAGTTAATGATTTTTTAGGTCCTAATAAATTATTATTGATCATATTTGTTTAATGTGCATCTCACCCACACCCTGTTTTCTTTTTTTTTTTTACTCTAGGGTGAACTGTCCCATGATCAAGATGTGGTAGAATATATCATGAATCAGCCAAATGTTGTTCCACGAATCAACTCTAGGATTTTGACAGCTGAGAGAGAATACCTGGATTTAACAGCAACAAGTAAGGAGTATTTCAGGAACAATTTTGGGCCTTTTTCATTTGTCTTTCAGAATCTTTGCATTTATTGGATTGTAATGTTCAGAGTTTTTGATAACCCAAGATTGTGACACAGTTTCGTTCACCTTGAGTTCATTATATGAACTTCTGAATTCACAAGAGTTTCCTCCAAAAGGAGAGAAATTCTTGCTGGATAAATCTTTGTAAACTTTGAAAGATATTCAGTGCCTTTTAAATGCCAACTGAACGTAGGCATTAGGTGGTAAGAGTGGACCTAGACTGTTGACTTTCTCACAGTCCTAAAGCTCGTAAGCAGCTGTCTTCTTTCTCATTATGTAGTCAGTCAGTGATGATGTCGACAGATATCTCAGGTAGCTGTACTCTGAGAACTTAAGAATGCCTTTTTAACAAATAAAGCTCCATCAGCAGTCCTCAACCTTTTTGGCACCAGGGACCAGTTTCGTGGAAGACAATTTTTCCATGGACTGAGGGTGTGGGGGGGTGGTTTCGGGATGATTCAGGTGCATTACATTTATTATGCACTTTATTTCTATTATTATTACATTGTAATACATAATGAAATAATTATACAACTCACCACGATGCAGAATCAGTGGGAGCCCTGAGCTTGGGGCTCAGATGTGGGTTGGGCTACGCATGGACTAAAATAAGTGTTGGATTCTGACTTAAAGCCTGCCACCACATGCAGCTTAATTGTCACTTGCCACTCACTGATAGGGTTTTGCTATGAGTCTGCAAGCAGTTGATTTATTATGGTCTCCATGCAAGTCGAACCTCTCTGCTCATGATAACCTGTATTCGCAGCCGCTCCCCAGCGCTAGCATCACTGCCTCAGCTCCACCTCAGATCATCAGGCATTAGAGTCTCATGAGGAGCGGGTAACCTAGATCCCTCGCATGCGCAGTTCACAGTAGGGTTTGAGCTCCTATGAGAATCTAATGCCACCACTGCTCTGACAGGAGGCGGAACTCAGGCAGTAATGTGAGTGATGGGGAGCGGCTGTAAATTCAGATGAAGCTTTGCTCGCTCACCTGCCGCTCACCTCCTGTTGTGCGGCCTGGTTCCTAGGTACCAGTCCATGGCCCAGGGATTGGTGATCCGTGGTGTCCATGCCATAAAACTCAACCTTTCAAAGTGTACATTGTAAAGTGCACAGTTTTTAGTATACTCTCAGAGTTGTGTGGGCATCACACTAACTCTAGAACATTATCATCCCCTCCCCAAAAGAAAGGATGTAGTCACTCTCCATTTCCCCCTTTTCAGCAACCACTAATTAAGTTTCTGTTTCTATGGATTTTTCTATTCTGGATATTTCATATAATTGGAAGTTTTTTGTGACTGGCTTCTTTCACTTAGCATAAAGTTTTTAAGGTTCATCCATGTCGTAGCCTGTCTCAGAACTTCATTCCTTTTTTTTTTTTCAGGTAATAAATATCATAAATCACAAACATAAATATAACTTCGTTGTCTGACAGTTCTGGAAGACTTCATTCCTTTTTATGACTGATTCATATTCCGTTGTATAGATAGGCCACACTTCGCTTATCTGTTCCTTGGTTGATGAGCGTTTAGGTTGTTTCCACAAGAATACCTTTTTACAAGGTTAAGCCCAGGTACAATTTGTTCCTTTTGCCTTCCTGGAGACTCTTAAGGCCACTTTAACAAACTGCTGGAAATACAGTAGAGTTACCACTTGCTCAGGAAATCTCACTGGGGAATCGAGGATATGTGTAATGTTGAAGTCAAAACCAAGTGTATTTGTTGTTGTAGTTGAATACAGTGAATACATAGATCTGTTTATGGTCGTTACTTGATTGCAGCTACCCCCGTTCTCCTTGAAACTAAATTCCTTTCCTTTCAGACGGAAGAAAATGTTCACATACAGGCAGAGGAAAACTGCACATGTGTGCTTGTATTTGAGAAAGAAAGTAGTAAGAAAGCGCTTTTTACCAGAAGCGTTAGTAGAGCAGGGCACGCAGTATTACGAATTGTTGTCCTGAGGTTTTGTTGTTTCCATCATTTTAAATTAAATGATAAAGAGTTATCTTTGCGGTACTCATGAATAAGGACCATAAAAATAGTTCTGTTTTTGGATATCTTTCTCCACTGGGTGTTATAGTCCTCAGCTGTGAAATGATGCTCGTCCACAGTGGCAAGCGTGGTTTGCTTGGTGAGCATTTTGGAGCTCCCAGTGAAAGAGCAGCTGGCATCCTCCTAACCCAGTTGTCATAGCTCCATCATCTACGCTGCTCTTGGCCTTTGCTGTCCGGCGACTCAGTTTTAAGGCCGTGTTGCTTCCTCCCCTCTGCTACATGAAGTCATGGGCAGTGTCTGTCTTATTTACCATTGCTTACCTTTGCTAGACTATTGACTGAACAGATAGTAGGCCCTTGGAGTGCTTTGTTGAATGAAAGGATAGATGGGTTAGTGGGTGGACAGACAAATACATGGGAGGGTGGGCAAGCAAGATGTGCTTGGAGGACACTGCAAGAAACGGGGCATTTGTATTGGGGAGTAAATAATGCAAAGGCCTGGGAAGATTGCTGGAGATAAACAAGGGGTTTATGATACCAGGCTGGAGACCAGTTTGTAGGTAGGAAGAAATTACAAAGTATTGAGAGCAAGGGAATGACTTGATGAAACTGGAATTTTAGCAAGAGTTCTCTGAGGGGGAAGTGATTAATAAGAGCATTGCCCATAGGCACTAATCAGGAAAGAAACATATCTGAAAATGACCTTTTGTTTCTGTTAAGGTTAAAAATGTTACTTTGGTAGATGTGAGATAACTCAAACAAGAGTTTAAAAAAAATATTTTCTCTCCCATTCATCCCCTCTTACCCCCAAATTGGATAGGGAAGAGTTTACTATGGGGATGGACTATGGAAAGGAGAGGTGAAGTTAAGGGGGTCTCTTTAAAAGATCATCTTGTAGGTGTAAAGTGAAAAGAGTGGGAATAGAATAAATTTAAACCATGAAACTGACAAACACATATCTGAGAGTTATGTGTGAGATGTGTACATTTTCTATTTGTGTCTTAAAATGTGATTAATGGGGTGGGTCATGTTGTGAACTTGTTCAATAAACGTGAAACAATATATTTCGCTCATGCATTTTATTAAAATGTATATTATGGTCAAATGAGATTATCAATTGAATATTAACATTAGATTGAATTTAGGCATATTAATTATAAATCTACTTTAATTTTTCTTTCAGATAACTTTTTTGTGGATGATTATGCTAGATTTACCGTCTTGGATTCCCAAGGCAAGACTGCTGCTATAGCCAATAGTATGAATTATCTGACCAAGAAAGGTAATACATTTTAGGCTTACCTTGGATTCAATTTGTTTCTCCTTTTTTTTTTAGTATTTACAAAAACCTTAATTTTTAGTGTCTGTTGGGAAAGAGATTCCATAATTTCTTTTATTACTTTGTATAATTATTTGAGTCTAGAAAATATCTGTTTAAAATTTAATTTTTTATATATATTTGAAAATTCAGATGTTGTCGTTTTAAATTTGTTGTCTTTTTAAATTTTATATTAGACATTAAAGGTAAAAGGAAAAATTTTTTCATGGTTCAAAATGGAAAATTATGATGTAAAAATGGGTTAATGGATTGAAAATTGGTTTGACTTGTCTCTTCAATGACAATATTGGGTTAATTGTTTTTAGGATTTGTAAGATCAGCTTGGTACAAGAAATCCTTGTGCACGTTTTTAAACTGATTTTGATGCAGAGTTATTTATTCAGATTAAAATTGTGTAAAATGATATCCTCTTAATGGCAGACAGTGCTTTTCCCCTCTGGTCACACTTATTACCCTTTCAGAGCACTGGCTGTCATGTAAGGCAGCTACTTTTTTTTTTTTTTTTGGCTGTGCCATGTGGCAAGTGGGGTGTTAGTTCCCTGACCAGGGATCAAACCTGTGCCCCCTGCATTGGGAGCGCAGAGTCTTAACCACTGGACCGCCAGGGAAGTCCCTAAGGCAGTTATTTTTATCTACTGTGGTCTTCTCCCAGAGAGAATTTCTGGTTTCCCAGATATATGTTTAAGTACAGGCAATTGTTCCATTTGTTGCCTCAAAGAAATTGGTTCTGAGGGGTCCTGGAACAGTGCTGTAACCCTAGTGGGACTAAGGAGCGAAAAGAAGCATAGGTGATGTTGGGCATTATTTAAAATTTGACTCCTAGAGTTGGCATTAATTAGAGGAATGACATTTTCTTTTCTTCTACTCTTTTTCCTTTACTTTTGTCCAGGAATGTCCTCCAAGGAAATCTATGGTAACTTTAAATTTCAGAATGTTCTATTCCTTTTGTTAATTAATTATCTTATGTGGTTTCAGGCACCACTGTAATTCAGAATTTATTGACACTTTATTGGGATGTTTCTGTAACCTGTGGATAACAGATAATTTATCAATGCAGATAAATTCTGTGTATAAATGTTTGCCAAGAATTATATTTCAGAAAGTTAATAAATGAATATGATTAAAGACTATAATATGTTATCCACATGTTCAAAGACTCTTTCATTTTCCATGCTAACAGATACCCAAATCAAAATAGAATTAATAAGTGCATGTTCTTAGATTTTAATTAAGCCACATGGCAAGTTACCCTGCTTTCATTCTAGTATGCAAGTTTCAAAACTTTTGCTTTGTATCTTTATTAAACTTGTCATTTTCTTACTTTTTGCATGGTTTTCAGAAATTACTTGGTTTAATAGCAATATTGAAACATAGGATATGCTTTTTCCCCTCCTACTCCATATGTTGTTTTTGTTTTTCTACAGATGATTCTTTTATTAGGCCGGTAACTTTTTGGATTGTTGGGGATTTTGATAGCCCTCCTGGAAGGCAATTATTGTATGATGCTATTAAACATCAGGCAAGTATCTACGGCTTCATTCTGTATCTTTGTTTGAGGCCGCAGTTATCTTCATGGCATATGTGTGCTGATAATGTGCTGGTGGGGAGGCTGGATCCTGCTTTTTTGGTGCTTGAGGGAAAGAAGCATTGTTTTTTCAGAGGTCTGGCAGCTAGTGAGAAAACAGAAGACTGCAGTATTTTGGCTTTATGTAAGGGAATAGATTTTTTTTTTTTGGCAGTGCCGTGCAGCTTGCAGGATCTTAGTTCCCTGACCAGGGATTGAACCCGGGCTCCCTGCAGTGGAAGCACAGAGTCCTAACCACTGGACCACCAGGGAAGTCCCAGGAATAGATTCTTTTAGAGGAAAAAATAAGAAGATCGTCATCATAGACAAGTTTTTATTGTATGACTGTTCATGTTCTTGCTGCAGAGGTGCTGCAAAGTTTGTGTTGTATATTGTATGGGAGAGACAGTGTCCTTATATTGAGAGAGGTCCAGATATGGGAGAAATACCACAGAGGCACATTAGCACGTGTATAATAGAAGTAGGTGTCGGCATGCAGAGGGATGCACATATGGGTGGTCTGAAAGCTGTGCAGCATATAAACCGTAGAAGTGGAGTGAATGGGCAGTGGTGAACTGTTGAAAAGTAATCACCCCTTCTAGAGGTTGTCCTTGTCAGAGAGAGAGATGTTACATTTCCTTTTCCTGAGCAGTTTCAGATTGGATCTTCATCCAAGTTTCACACCCCTCCTGTGTCCCCTTGCCACTTGGCGTCCCAAGGAGGCTTACTGAAATATCCAGGTGATTTCAGCTTCACTGATGTGCTGAGTGCCTTTATTGTCTAAGGGAACAGACTGGATGGTGCGGTCAGTTGTATCAGGAGTAGTCCAGGTGAAAGACGATACACATATAACACACTAACTCAAATTCACAAATGCTCAAGTGGTGAAAAGTGGGAGAACAGGGAGGGAGTAATTGAAGTAAAATATAGGTTCAAAAGACATGCACAGATCAATAGGATGTAGTGTCACAGAGTGAACACACCCATGTGACCACCACGCAGGTACAGAAACAGAATTGCCGAAGTCCTGAAAGCATGCCCCTGCTTGTGGCCACATCACTAGCCCTCCCCTGTCCCTCTTCTCACATCCTAGGTTTGCCTGCTTTTTACTTTAGTTAAATGGACTCTTATAATACGTATTTGTTTGTGTTTGGTTTCTTTACTCAACATTTTGGAGATTTACCCCCGTTATTACAGGTAGTGGTAGTTAGTTCTTTTTCATTGTGCAGTATTGTATCATATGGCTGTACCACAAAGTTCTGTTTGTTTAGTCTGTTTGATGGACAATTGGCTTGTTTCTAGATTGGGGCTAGAAGAATGCTGCAGTGAATACTCTTGTACATGTTTTTAGATACACATGATTATGAATTTCTGTTGCTTATGGCCCTTTTTTTGGTTTTGTGGGCCCCAGATATCTTCTCCCACATGGATTCTTGACTTTTGACCCAAGGAGAGATTAATTTTTACTAGAAATCTGGAAAGGCCATGTGAATGAAGGGTCTGAGCAGAGCCCTTCAAGAGGGTTGGGACTTAAGGAAATGAAGATGGGTGTAACTGGGGTTCACATACCAATGTGAGGCATAACATGCATTAGAAGAATGCAAAATGTGTTGGGGAAATACAGGACTCTGACGGTCTGTCATGTATGCCGTATTTACAGGGATGGTAAGGAACGAAGTTGGAAAGGTAGGCTGGGGGCCAATTCATGCAGGGGTTTGAAGGCCTGATTATAGCATTTTAATTTTACTCTGTATGTGGAGGACTTAAGTGTTATTTGCTACTTATGGGATATGACTGATGTTAATGCTGCTTTTTAAATTCAAGACTTCTACCATATAACTCTTATTTCCCTTTTTGTAAATAGAAATCCAGTAACAATGTTAGAGTAAGCATGATCAATAATCCTAGTGAAGATATAAGTTATGAGAAAACTCAGGTCTCCAGAGCAATCTGGGCAGCTCTCCAAACACAGACCTCCAACTCTGCTAAGAACTTCATCACAAAAATGGCCAAGGAGGAGACTGCAGAGGCACTGGCTGCAGGAGCTGACATTGGGGAGTTCTCCGTTGGGGTAAGTCTGTGTGTGGCACGAGGATGCCTTGTATTGTTATTTCAGAAGTTCATTCCCATGGGCTGATGTGTCCTGTTCCTGTTGATGATCAGGATTTGTGATTGTAGTTCTGAGCTCAGATGATTTTTTTTTTTTTAATTGGAAGGGTCTTACCAAGAAGTAACAATTCTGCCATATTCCCTTTATTACTTTTAAACTTGCTAGGCTTCAAGATGTGCATGATATAAGCTTATATATGTTTCAAGCACAAAGCCATTGGTTTTGTAAGTTTTTAAAAGACAGATAATATTTGATTTGTTTGTAGAACAAAGAAAAATATTTGTTTATAGAGACTTAAGCTACTTAATGAGTTAGAGGCTTATGTGTTCTTGATGTATTTCCAATATAAGCCCATTTTATTAATTTATGTTACATACTTTTGACTGTTTTGTAGTTTTAAGATTTCTTATAAAATGATGAATGTACTTGATATTTCAGTTTAAAAAGACTCTTACTTGAAATTAGCAAGATTTAAAAATGCAGAATAAAGGTATCATGAATTATAGTTTGCCAATTGAACGATTACATAAAGGAACAGGAAAAGGAAATAAGCATTACTTGATAAGTGGGAGGTTGGGAAAAAATGGGAGAGAGAGTGGAGAACGGAGACATCGTAGTGTTAATTATTAAAATTAGTCACTACGTTCCACTAAAAGAGCATTTTATGATTTATTCATATGATTATTCATTTTCATGGTTTTCTTAATAACAATTACTTTTCCTTAATAACAATTACTTTCCTAGGGCATGGATTTCAGTCTTTTTAAAGAGGTCTTTGAGTCTTCCAACATGGATTTCATTTTGTCTCATGCCATGTACTGCAGGGATGTCCTGAAGCTGAAGGAGGGACAGAGGGCAGTGATCAGCAATGGAAGGGTGAGAACTTTGTCCTGAGACAAGGTTGACTTCAAATTAGATCAGTGGACAGTCTTGGCAGCATTCTCCTCTGAAGCTAGTAAACTCTTCAAACAGCCACTTTTTCCAAAGGTGATTAGGGCTCATGCAGTGCTGATGATCATTTCTGCTCCCTTGTTGCAAAGGAAGTTGGCTTATTTTGACATAAACGTCCTATGTGAAACTTTCCTCCTGTTTAATTTTGTCCTGCCATTGTGTAAGGTGGTGAGAGTGTGGTGGTTCTCAGAACCCAAATCCATAAGACCTGTGATTCATAAAGTACTCGTCCCATGTGGGGACCATGTTTATGGTTTGTGCGGTCTGTATGAACTTAATTGGTTTATGCTTAGACTATTTCATAAATATCTGCAGCCAGGGAAATGAGACTATGGCGGACATACCAAACTTTAAACTCTTAGCCCTTAGGGGTGAAATCTCTCATATCTACCACTACATTTTGGCTTTCTTATTTTGGCTTTCTTATTCATATTCAGTGAGAATTAATGAAAATGATACTGCTATTTTATTTCAGAGTTTGCTTACTGTAAAAATACTGTAAAGTATTCAAGTCTACATACACTCTGTGTAGTTGAGGAATTGATAAGTGAATAACTGTATGAGTTGATTTGGGTTTTATTTTCACTTTTTTCATTGATTTGACTTAGATGTAAACGTGTTTCGGGTCTATAAAGTGATTTGGTTTGTAAGGTAGCCTGAGGACAACCAAGGACTTCTCCGCAGCCCGCTGATTCCAGCACTGACCACCCTGCTCTTCTTCACAGATCATTGGGCCACTGGAGGACAGTGAACTCTTTAATCAAGACGATTTCCACCTCCTAGAAAATATCATCTTGAAAACTTCAGGACAGAAAATCAAATCTCACATTCAACAGCTTCGGGTAGAAGAAGATGTGTAAGTTTTGCCATAGAAGAAATGAATCAGTTCATGTCACAGGGGCTATATTAATTGGACTTTCCTCATGCTACCTATTCCAAGATGTTTTATCTCCAGCTTTAAAATATAATAATGTTCTTCAATTCAAGTGTTTATTTATATTTCTGTTGAAATGAGTTAATTTATTTTGTAGCCAGCTGCTTAAAGAACTGGGTTAGTTCTCTCCATTTTGATTTTTTTTTTTAACTTTTGATTGTGGAAAATTTCAAACATATGCAGAAGTAGAGAGATGATTTTATTTCCTTGGAATACTTATGTAAAGAAATAACTTTCCCTCATTATCTCTTTAATTACCTTTCCGTTTTATTTTGTTCAGGAAAAAAAAAGGCAAGTTAAATGTTTCTTTTTCTTTATTTACTAGTATGGAATAATGAGGTTTTTTTCTTGCATATTCCAAAAATGATGATGAGTTGATTATTGTTGGTTCTTGATTGTTAATTTTAATTCTTTCGGTGTTATTATTAGTTTATATATTTTAATGAGTTATTTCTCAATGGAAAAAAATAAATATTTGACTGGTCTGTGTACCTGCTGTGTAACTGAAGCTCATAGTCACATTCACATGGTTTCTGCATTAAATATCAAATGAATGTGTAGCCGGAGGATGTATGGTTATGTTTAGTTTTTGAGGAATCATTATACCTTTTTCCACAGAGGCTGTACCATTTTACTTTTCCATCAGTAATGCATAAGGGTTCTAATTTCTCCACATCCTCACCAACACTTACTGTTTTCTGTTCTTTTGATAATACCCATTCCAGTGGGTGTGAAGTGGTATCTCCTTGTGGTTTGATTTGTACTTCCCTAATGATTAGTGATGTTGAGCATCTTTTTGTGTGCTTATTGACCATTTGTATATCTGTGGGAAAACATCTATCCAAGTCCTTTGCTCATTTTTAATTATTTATTTTGTTGTTGTTGAGTTGTAGGAGTTCATTTATATTCTGGCTATCAATCCTTATAGCTATATGATATGCAGGTATTTTTTCCCACTCCATGGGTTGACTTTTCACTCTCTTGATAGTGTTCTTTGATGCATTGTTTGAGGATATAGAATTTTAAAGTTCTTCTGTTTTATTTCTTCATCTATTTCATACACCATGATGCTGCAGAGTTCAAGATGCACGTCTTAGTGAAGTGTTGACTTTGATAGCTGTGAAAGTAGTCTCTTTGCCAAGTTTTGTGTGATACGGAAAGGAATCTTTTTTCATCTCACCCAAACTGGGGCTACAGATAAAGAGGTTTCCTTCCACCTCCTCATTGGTTATTGAGTGATGCCCCTTGTTTTAGCCTAGGAAACACTTCCCTGATGCAGGCCAGGAGGTACCCCCTGATTTGAAGCCACTGTGTCATAGGCACAGGTTTGGTGTGGTGTCCCTTGGACCACTCCCTGTCTCTGTGGAGGCTTCGGGGGAGCCCCTGGGAGTCCTTGTGGACTATATAGTTGCCAGACTATGCACAGAAGACTTGACCTTTTACCAAGCAGAGATGGCTCTGGATCTGTCCTGGTTGAATTTAGGGAAATAAGGTAGTCATGGGGCTGCCAGAAGATTGATGCTAAAACTATTAGGGTTCTCAGAGGGACCTTGCTTGCCTAAGGTTTTCGTTAGTGCCAGGGCTGCTCCACCTTGGTCGTGCATGACAGCCACAGCTCTCATGTGTGACCCAGACCTGCAGCCAAGAGGCCATCGTCAGCCCTGCAGAGCTCACCTGTGGCCTCTTTGATCATCCCAGTCCACATAACCAAGGATCCCTGGACATATTTTGTGACAATGTTGACACATCACAGGAAACAAATGGCCTGTTTTATATGTATTCAGAGTTACTATTGAGACGTACCAAAAGATGTAATTTGATATAGTTGTTTGGTTCGATGAGAGAATGTATAGGCTTGATTCCAGTTCAGATATATTCACGAATATATTCAAATATATTTTAGCATTCTTAGAATTTAGTCCTCAATTCAACAGATTAGAGCATTTTTTCAGTCTCATGATTTAGTTCAAGATCTTCCTTGGTTAGAAGTCAAGTTAGGAGGGGCGGGGAAAGTGGAAATGCTTTTCTAAGTTGTTTACCGTGATGTTGATTGTAATAGTGAAATAGATTATGATGTATCCATAAATATAATATTATGCAGTCATTGAAAATATTGATGTACCCCTATACTTATTATCCAACAAAATATTTATGATGTATTATTAAATGAAAAATCAGGTTACCAAATAATATAGTACCACTTTTATGTGTGTAGATATATATATATTAAAATATGGAAGAATGATGAACTAAAATGTTATCAATACTTATTTCTTGAATATGCTATTATTGTGTGTATCTCCATTTTCTCCTTATATTTTTTTCCTGAATGTTTTTTCGGTAAATTATTACTCTAATGATCATAAAAATAATAAAGTTATTTAGAAGAGGGTGAGGGAGAGTTATGGGCCAGGCCCTGAGCTAGGTGCTTTATTTTCTATGTTTCGCCAGTGCAGTATTTACAAGAGCCATGCAAAGTAGGCATTATCTCCATTTCACATATGGAAAAATCAGCACCTACCCCAGGGCTATAAAACTTATCAGTAACAAAATCTGTACTTTTTTCTCATGCCAGTTGATAAAAAGTTTATATTTTCTTCAGACCAGCTTGTTGGCATTCAGTACTTAGGTTGATTATATTATGTTCAGCAACAATTGGAAAACCTTCAGTAAAAGAGATGCTAAATTTTCACCAACCACATCTTTCAGGGCGAGTGACTTAGTAATGAAGGTGGATGCGCTCCTGTCAGCTCAACCAAAAGGAGATGCAAGAATCGAGTACCAGTTTTTCGAAGACAGACACAGGTATAGAATCAATGTTGAATTTGTGCATATTTACCTTTACCTCAGCTCCTTTATTTTTCCATATAAAGTGTGTATATAAGCTCTTACAGGAATGGAAAATTTGGCATGTGGTTTTTATATATATTCGTATATAAAACTCATGTAACAGATTTCAGTTGTATACAAGTTGACATTTATTTCTAAATAAATCTGAAATAGTTCTGAATATACCCTTTAAGAAAACAGAAAGCATTTAATGAAACCGATCAGTTGTCATTTTCTGGTATTAAAGAATAAACAGGTTGTTAGAGCATGTGTCTCATCTTTTATTGAAAACTATCTTGTTTTCAGTAAAATAAAAATAAGTATAGCATTATAAGGAAGTCCTTCTCTTTTGTTTTACAGTTTTTTATTTTGAAAAGTTTCAAACCTAGAGAATAGTTGAAAGTCTGTTATAGTGAACACCCAAATATCTTTAATCTAGCTTCACCAATTGTACACATTGTGCCACAGTTATCCGTGTGTGTGTATAGTATATGCTTGCATACAAACATACATGCACTCACATTTTGGGGAACCATATGAAAGTACGTTGCAGGTATCATTATATATCGTGCCCCAATTCTTCGGCATATATCTCCTGAGTACTAGGAGTCTCTCCATAGTACTGTTAAGCATACCTCAGCAGTTTAACCTTGATAAAGTAATATTATATAATACCGGTCCATTTTCAAATTTCTCCAATGCCCAGTAATGACTTTTTACAGCTGTTTGCTTGTTTGGTCCAGATCACACATTGCAGTCAGTTGTTGTGTCTCTAGTCTCTTCTAAGCTAAAGCAGTTTTGGGGTGTTTTTTTTGTTTTCTGGGTTTTTTTGGTCTTTTATGACATTGACTTTTTTAAGAGTCCAGGCCAGTTGTCTTGTGCAATGTCCCACAGTCTGGGTTGTTTCATGATTAGATTTAAGGTTAACCTGTCTTGAGGAAGAATGTCTACAGTTGATGTATCCAGGAAGGTGTATATCCTGATTGCACCTTAGGATCACCAGGGAGGCCTTAGGTGCAGAAGCCTGCAAACTATCAGAATCCTATGATTCTGATTTAATTAGTCTGGAGTGAATTGGACTTTGGTTTCATTGACCTGTGCTTTCTCACAGCCAGTCCTTGTGGGGATAAAATTTGAACTGATGACTCCAGGCTAGAATGGAGATCCTCTCCTTTCTCACTGGCTGCGGCTCCTTGCTAGTAATCACCCTGGTTGGACTTTGCCCACTAGCACCATCCTCTCCTTACTCTGTATGGTTTCAGGAAGTGACATGGTCTGGTTACTACCACAGGAAACATTCCTAATTGACCTGCCGTCTTGTTTGCCTATCATAGCCAAGACCTGAGCGAGACCTCTTCCCTATTTAGCACATCGTTTTCTCCATGAGTCATATATAATTAAAATGTCCTAATTACAAATTCTATTATGATACAGATTTCAATTAGAGAAGTTATTTTTATTGGGGTCGTGTTAGTTAAATGAGTGTTTGTTATACTCAAGTCAGAAGTTTCTCATTTACGCAAGAAACAAGAAGTCTGAATTACTGGTTATGTATACCCTTTCCCTGAAAGTGTGGTCCATGGAACAGGGCACTGTCTGTGAGCTTGTTGGAAAGGCAGTGTCTTCTGGCCGCAGCCCAGACCTCCCGAATCAGAATCTTCATTGTAACAGGATCCCCCAGGTGACTCCTGCGTACCTTAAGGTTGGCGAAGCGCTGCGTTCCTTGACGCTCTACTCGCCTCTCAAAAGTGTGGGTGATTCCCCTAATGTTGCTTCTGTGTCTGTCACTTTCAGCCTTATTCTGGTCTTTTCTCTGATGAATACAGCAAGTGTATTTAAACATCGTGTTGTCAGTTTATATTGTTCTCCATTTCCACACCAATATTCCTCTTTTCTTGGTGTTTGTCTTGCCCTCTTTTTTGCTGCAGAGATGTGGGGGTGGTTAAAAGACCTTACAGGGTCAGTTTCTGAGGATGTCTGTTGTGGGTCACCTAGAGCACTGGCCCAGGACATGGGTATTCTGTACAGAGCTCTACCCCAAACCAGCCAGGCTTAGGGGCCTGACCCACACGCTGTGCTCTAGAGGACTGTTTGGGACCCCTCTTCTCGTTTCCTTTGGGAGAGTTTGTATAACGCTGTTCTCTAATGCGCTCTTCCTTCTAGATTCTAGAGTACCACAGAGGCCCAAGTTATCTGACGGCAGTGGCTCTTATACTTTGGCTTTTACTTAGAGAGTTTGTTGAAATGCAGATTGCTGGACCTACCCCCAGAGTTGCTGGTTCAGTAAGTCTGGGTTGGGGCCTGACAATTTGTTTTTTTTTGTTTTTTTTTTTTTTTTTACAAATTCCTGGGTAAAGCTGATGCTGCTAGTCTAGAGCCACACTTTGAGAACAGCTGTATTAGAGTAAAAAAAAATGTATTGGAATAATTATTGGTAGCTGGGATTATTAATATAAGATTGAAAGCATGTGTTGCAGTACAGTCACAAAGCTATTCTGATGGTTATTTCCAAAACAGTTAAGATTTGAAATAACCTTCATTACCATTTAAACTGTGTTTACACAGTTTTATTGGTTATTATGTTCTGTTTTGAACTTTTGTTTTCATCCCATTGGGTAAATGTTTTTGCATAAAAGTGGTGATTAATTTCAAAACCACATTAAAATAGTGTTCAGAGTAAACAAAGATAAGCATTGATTAAGCAATTAATGTTTTGGGAAAATTGGATGTATTTTTAAATCCTTTCAAGTTTATTCCTTTTTAAAATGTATCAGAGGCTCCTGCTTCTCTTAAGCCACCTAAGTCAAAGTGGCTTTAGAAGGAGGCCAATGTAACTAGAAATTACATGTGGGGAAATGCATGTTCTCCCCAGAAATCCTAGGAGTTGTCCTTTTTCACTTAACTAAGAACAGACAAAAAAATTGTATAACTTAATGCTGACAAGATGTAGTGAAGTTCATTTCTTGGCCTTGTAAAATTGTTTAGTTCTTCAGGAAATATGTCTCATATTAGCCACATATTAGCCACATAAATATTTGTGTCATTATGACTCAGTAATCCCATGTCTAGGACTATGTTAATTCTCAAGAAATTTCCAAATGTGAAAAAAACTGGATGTGAGAAGTTCTTTACAGGTTGAAAGGCATCTAAATGTCCAGCAATATGGACATATATACATTACCAAATGTAAAATAGATAGCTAGTGGGAAGCAGCCACACAGCACAGGGAGATCAGCTCGGTGCTTTGTGTCCACCTAGAGGGGTGGGATTGGGAGGGTGGGAGGGAGACGCAAGAGGGAGGAGATATGGGGATATATGTATATGTATAGCTGATTCACTTTGTTATAAAGCAGAAACTAACACACCATTGTAAAGCAATTATACTCCAATAAAGATGTAAAAATAAATAAGTAAGTAAGTAAGTAAATGCCTAGCAATAAGGAATAGCTGAGTAAACTACAGCAGGTTCATTTGGTAAATCGAAGATTATTTCTTATTCAGGACATTGATGTATAACAACATGGAAAAATCTTTATAAGAAACTTTTGGGGGAAGGAGTGAAATCATTATAAAATTGCTGATATCCTGTAGGTGCGTCTCATCTTTAAATAGGCATTTAAGGAAGACTATGTAGAAATATGCCACAAAGTGGTTGAGTTGGGATGGTGAGATTTTATGATTATTTATTTCCTTTTTCACTCTTTTGCAAGTTTTTGTAATGTTCTTATGTTCCTTTTACTATTTAAAAAAGTCAATTTATTCTCTCCTTATAACCTTCTTGCCAAGAAATAAAAATTGGCATAATGTAACTGTCAAAACCAAACATCAGAAGCTTTTAGAGCGTTTTTAAACTTTGTGGTAGATGTAATCACATAGTTGACCACCACGTAACCTTGTTGTTTTAGATCTAAAGTTTTTTTGAAATGTTAAGAGGGCTGATTGGTTGTGTTGGATGTGTCATCTCCCCACCCCATCCCCCCCAAAGAAATCAACTGTTTCCTGTTTGCCTCGAGATTAATGTTTTATCTTTTTGCTCTCTGTAGTGCAATTAAACTGAGGCCAAAGGAAGGGGAGACGTACTTTGATGTCGTGGCCGTTGTTGACCCTGTCACCAGAGAAGCGCAGAGACTTGCCCCGTTGCTTTTGGTAGGGACAGCTGCAGAGGCAGTTCCCGTCATCTGTGTCACATCGTATTTACTGGAAGTGGTCCCATACCCTGAGATTCTCTGCGAGCATCGTTTTCCCTTAGTTATCTTTAAAGGGCATTGGAAGGTGCTACAGGACATATTGGGCAGAGCAGATGTTTTCATAAAGATTAGTAATGGCTCTGAAAACAACTTAATAACCTCTGAAAGTAGGTACAAGTTGGGTTGATTACTTCATGTAATTAAGAAAAAAAATTATCTTTATTCAGAGCAAAATGTCTTTGAATTAAATTTATTATTGCCATACTTTATATTGGCGAAGAGTAAAAAGGTAAAAGCATTCTGCTTTATCATTTTCCTTTCTTATAACTAGCATTTTTTTTTGTAACGTGTCTTTTTTTTTTTGGGCTGCGTCGCACGGCTTGTGGGATCTTAGTTCCCCGACCAGGGATTGCACCCGGGCCCTTGGCAATGAAAGCACCAAGTCCTAACCACGGGACCACCAGGGAATTTCCTGCAGAATGTCTTCTAGATATGTTATAAGATATTGAAATTTAAAAAATTTTTAAAGAACTCTGCCAAAAATTTAGTTGCCTCAATGTTTTTTTGAGTTGTGTTTTTTTTTTTGTTTTACCGAAGTAATCAGTTAACCTTTTTTGTGGGTATTTGTATGTATTTTTTCCTATGATAGTCTGTAAGCTGCACTGATGAACCTTTAAACTCTTCCTTGTGTAGACAGCTATATCCATTGCCTGTCTTGCTTCCCCACATATGTGGGGAGCAGTTATTTGCAATGACCTATTTCCCATGTTTTTGTCCATGTGATCTGTATGTGTGATTTAGATTGTGCACTAGAGCTGTGATTTCTAGGGATTTATCCAGTGCAGACTTTATAACATTTATTATCTTTGTATTTTTGCTTGAGATATTAAGAAATGTTCTCTCTCCTAACTTAGTGTTGATACATTTCTGAAGAGACCATGTAAATATTGTATCTGAAATATCAGTCACTTTGTAGGGAAAATTTTTATGTTTTGTCATCTGGTTTGCTCTTTTAGGTTTTAACTCAGCTGATCAACATGAATCTAAGAGTATTTATGAACTGCCAATCTAAACTTTCCGACATGCCTTTAAAAAGGTAAAACAAAGTGGTTAAGAAATCAACCCCTGGAAAAAATCACACTCAATCTGAAAGCTGAAATTGAATGTCAAGGATCATATGGGTTTATATATGGACCTCATGTTTGAAAAAAATCACTTATTTTGAAGTTCAGTTTTCCTAAATTTCTAAGAACTGATCAAAAGTTCTAAGAACTTAGTGTGAGCGTGGGAGCATTTAAAGGTGGGGATTAGGGACTTCCCTGGTGGCGCAGTGGTTAAGAATCTGCCTGCCAACACAGGGGTCACGGGTTCGAGCCCTGGTCCGGGAATATCCCACATGCCGCGGAGCAGCTAAGCCCATGTGCCGCAACTACTGAGCCTGTGGTCTAGAGCCTGTGAGCCACAACTACTGAGCCCGCGTGCCTAGAGCCCGTGCTCCGCAACAAGAGAAGCCACTGCAACGAGAAGCCTGAGCACTGCAAGGAAGAGTAGCCCCCGCTCACCACAACTAGAGAAAGCCTGCGCACAGCAACGAAGACCCAACGCAGACAAAAATAAATTAAAAAAAAAAAAAAGTGGAATTAACCCAGGCCACTTGCACCTGTGGTTTGCTTTCTTTCCTTTTTTTTGTTTTGGTCAGAATTACATAATTCTCTAAAAACATTTGAATCAATGTAGCTATTAAATTTACGTTAAAATGTGCTGTGGTGTAGAAAGACACTTGTCTATACTTCTCCTCCTTAGAAGAGCAGCCATTTCTAAGTTGGAATGTATGTGGCTCATTTGCATGTATCTTGAAAGGAAGGCAGGCTTATCTGCATACTCTCTGAGCTTTGGAATGGTCATTTGTGAAACAGGTCGCCTGGAAAGCAGTCAGTAGTAATAGTGTAGCACATCTGGGGACTGTGGTAAATTGCCACCTTGCAAATGCGCTGGCTTCTTCTATAGGTTAGATTCTGAGTGAACTGAAGCCGTGTTTGAAAGTGACGGAAGGGTTCCAGCTTTCACCATTATCCTCCGATAGGAGCAATGTTTAAATGATTGCATACAGTGTTTTCAGGGTGTGCCCGAGAACTCAGCCACCATTTAGGACTTTGTTTTTGAGAGAGAGGAAAGTGAGTTTCTTTCACCAAGGGGAGGCAAGTGCTCAGGACATGCTTTTGACTCCAGCAGCGGTTGCCCCCATCCCCCATCCCCCAACAGGGCAGGAAGGAAGGACCTCCCCTCCCAGCCCCACCTCCCCTGCTCTCCTCTCCTGCCTGCAGCAACCACAGGACGTACAGTTAGGTCAAGAGGTAGTTTTGGAAACACTTTTCTCAGTCTGGAAGGAAGCCCTTCCAAATCCAGTTTGTCTTAAGCCAGTTGTTTACCTGTGTGGATGCGTATAAACTCAAGGACTGTGGTTGCATTGAAAAATTCACATCTTTCTTTTCCATTTCAGCTTTTACCGTTATGTCTTGGAAGCAGAGATTTCTTTTACTTCAGACAATAGCTTTGCTAAGGGTCCAATAGCAAAATTTCTGGATATGCCACAGTCTCCTCTGTTCACTCTGAACTTGAACACACCTGAGAGTTGGATGGTAGAGTCTGTCAGAACGCCATATGACCTTGATAACATTTACTTAGAAGAGGTAAGAATATCTTTGCTTCCCAGTGTCTAACCACACGTAACGCCTGTTGAAGATGTAGTGGTGGTAGTCTCTGACTGACCAGACTGGATCACAGTCTAGGTGGGCTTCTGACACAGCAGTGTTCAGGTATAATTGTATTTTTATAAATAGCAGCCTAATAGGTCTAATTCACATACCATAAAATTCACCCTTGTAAAGTGTACAGTTCAGTAGTTATAGTATATTTACAGAGTTGTGCAGCCATCACCACTGTCTAATTTTAGAATATTTTCATCACCCCTAAAAAAAAGTCCATACCCATAAGTAATCACTCCCCATTCCCCTTGCCCCTGGCAACCACTAATCTACTTTCTTTCTCTATGGATTTGCCTGTTCTATTACTCTTACCTAAATAGAGTCATATATTTTGTGACTGGCTTCTTTCACGTAAATTATTTTCAAGGTTCATTCATGTTTTGGCATGTATTAGTACCTCACTCCTTTTTATTGCCAGATAGTATTCCATTGTATGGATACACCACATTTTATTTATTTATTATTTATTTATTTATATGTCACTGATAAACATTTGGGTTGGTTCTACTTTTTTACTAGTATGAATAATGCTGTTATGAGCATATGTGTACAAGTTTTCGCAGATATGCTTTTATTTCTCTTGGGTATATACATAGGAGTGGAATTGCTGGATCATATGGTAATTTTATGTTTAACTTTTTGAGGGATTACCAATCTGTTTTCCAAAGTGACTGCATCATTTTTCATTCCTGTCCTAATGACAAATGATGTTGAATATTTTTTCATGTGTTTATTGGCCATTTGTGTATTTTCTTTGGAGAAATGTCTATTCAAATCCTTTGCCTATTTTTAAAAAGTGGCTTGTCTTTTTTGTGTTTTTTTTTTTTTTTTTTTTGCGGTACGCGGGCCTCTCACCACTGTGGCCTCTCCCGCTGCGGAGCACAGGCTCCGGACGCACAGGCTCAGCGGTCATGGCCCACGGGCCCAGCCACTCCGTGGCATGCGGGATCCTCCTGGACCAGGGCACGAACCCGCGTCCCCTGCATCAGCAGGCAGACTCCCAACCACTGCGCCACCAGGGAAGCCCTGGCTTGTCTTTTAATTGTTGAATTGTACGCGTTCTTTGTATATTCTGGATACAAGTCTCTTGTCAGATACGTGCTTTACAAATATCTTCTCGCATTTTACAGGTTGTCTTCATTTTTTTGATGGCGTCCTTTGAAGCACAACAGTTTCTCATCTTCGTGAAGTCTAATTTACCTATGTTTTGTTGCTTGTGCTTTTGGAGTTATATCTAAGAAACTGTTGCTCAATCTCAGGTCACGAGGATTTACTGCAGTGTCTTCTTCTAGGTCTTTCACAGTTTAAAACTCTTAACTGTTGCTTCTTTGGTTCCTTTTGAGTCAGTCTTTGTCTATGGTGTGGGGCAGAGTTCCAGCTTTCTCCTTTGCATGTGGATATCCCATTGCCCCAGCACCATTTGTTCTAAAAACCTATTCTTTCCCCCATTGAATGGTCTTTACACCTTTTTCAGAAATCCGTTAACCCTAAATGTGAAGGTTTAATTCTGGGCTCTGAATTCTATTCCATTGGTCTCTGTGTCTCTCCTTAGGCCAGTACCACACTGTCTTATTGACTGTAGCTTTGTAGTAAGTTTTGAAATTCGAAGTGTGAGTTTTCCAGTTGTGTTCTTCTTTTTCAAGATAGTTTTGGCTATTCTGGGTTCTTTGCATTTTGGAATCAGCTTGTTACTATCTGCAGAAGAGGCTGCTGGGATTTCAATAGGGATTGCATTAAATCCCTAGATGAATTTGGAGAGATTGCCACCTTAACAATACTAAGTGTTCTGAACCATGAAAATGGTATGTCTTTCCATTTATATAGGTCTTTAATTTCTTTGAACAATATTTTGTAGTTCTTAGTATACAAGCCTGTATAAGATCATGTCATCTGCAAATAGAGTTTTACTTTTTCTTTACAATCTGGATGGCTTTTATATACTTTTCTTGCCTGATTGGAAAATTTTTAAGTTACTGATTCAATCTCTTGTTATAGGTCTGTTTAGATTTTCTACTTTGTCTTGAGTCAGTTTTCAAAGTTTGTGTCTCTTAGGAATTTATCTATTCTATCTAGGTTTTCTAATTTGTTGGCATATAGTTATTCATAGCCTTTTCTTTTTTTTTTTTTTTTTTGCGGTACGCGGGCCTCTCACTGTTGTGGCCTCTCCCGTTGCGGAGCACAGGCTCCGGACGCACAGGCTCAGCGGCCATGGCTCACGGGGCTAGCTGCTCCACGGCATGTGGGATCTTCCCGGACCGGGGCACAAACCCGTGTCCCCTGCATCGGCAGGCGGGCTCTCAACCACTGTGCCACCAGGGAAGCCCCCATAGCCTTTTCTTATAGTCTTTTTTATTGAATAGTGATGTTTCCTTTATCCTTGCTGATTTCAGTAAGTTGGCTCTTCTGTCTTTTTTTTCCTGGTCAGTCTAGCTAAAAATTTGTCCATTTGTTGATATTTGCGAAGAACCAGCCATTGGTTTCATTGGTTTTTCTTTATTGTTTTTCTGTTCTCTGTTTCATTTATTTCCATATAACTGTATTTGAAGTCTCTAAGGTAAGTGGTCCTTTTTCCCTAATCCATTTTCAAAGATAGTGTACTTTCATTTCACTGATGTCTCTTCCCAGCCCTCACTCTACACCTAGCTCAGAGTATATTAACAAAGGAATTAAAAGACATGGTCTTTACTTCCAGGGAGCTTACGGTGCCTCAGAGCCTCCTTCCTTTTTAAAAACATTTGTCTCTGTGTCTGCCTTAAATATCTCGTATTACAATTAAAGCCTGTTTTCTGGTTCTGTCTTCTTGGGAATTGGGGAGACTGGAAACTCGAAGATAGTTACCAAAGGAATTAGCAGCCCTCTTATCATGAGGTTGAATTACTCTAGTTTCTTTAAGTAGAAACCCGTAGGTACTAAGTTGGTGGCGGGGAGAGAGAGAGAAAGTGTGCGCGCACGTGTGTGTGTATGTGTACATACGTACACACCATATTTTTAACAAATAGGGAACCCTTGAGGAACCAACTCTTGTTGAAGAGACCACACAAAGCACTAAAGAACAGTGCACAGAAGTATAGATCAGATGCAAAGCAGGTTTCTTCCAGGGCCTTCCCTGGTGGTCCAGTGGTTAAGACTCCGTGCTCCCAATGCAGGGGGCCCGGGTTCGATCCTTGGTCTGGGAACTAGATCCCGCATGCTGCAACTAAAAAAAAAAAGATCCTGCCTGCTGCAACTGAAGTTACCGCACGCCACAACGAAGATCTTGCATGCTGCAACTAAGACCAGGCGCAGCCAAATAAATATTTTTTAAAAACCCAAAACAAAACAAAAGCAAAGTAGGTTTCTTCCTTATCTCCCAGAGTTTTTGCTCCTCTTTCTTAGGCTTCCTCCAGTTTCTCTGCACTCCGTTGAGAATACAGAGCCTGAGACTTGTGAGCATGTGGAGCATTGCAGTAACTGTTAAGCTCCAAGTAGCTCACTGTTAGGGTTAGGTAGGGTCATAAAACCAAGCCTGAGCTAGCCTGGCGTAGAAACTCTTCAATTAGCTAAAGCCAAGCTGCCCTAAGACTTTGTAGTTGTATCCCATTTTCTGCAAGAAATTAGCAGTAATTTAGGCAGTCGGTGCAGCATGTGAACGGTTTTATGCCATTATGGAGCCATTAAGTTCATCTTGGACGTTTGCATTTAGAATAGCAATATTTTCAGCTATATTCCAAAGGCCAAGATGAATTTGCATTGCTCTCTGATGTTTTTCTGATCTTTCTCATTGTTTCTCTTTTCTCATATGAGCTAACCCTTGTAGGATTGTTTTATCTGTCTTCTCCATTATTTGCTTTTAGATTGTTCGTTCATTTGGCAGTTTTATCTTACATGCTTTTTTCCCAGTACTCTTCTTGTAGATTAGCGTCTTATCCTCTCTGTACTTTTGGAATAATCTCCTTATTGTTTTTTTCTGTGTCCTTTTTCCTGACTCTCCTTCCAACCCACCGTAGTTTCTAAAATTGTGTACTCTTGTTAACTACCAGCACAATCAAGATACAGAGCATGTCCATCACTCCAGAAGGTTCTGTCATGCCCCTTTGCAGGGAACCCCTCCTCCTCCCCTTGGCCCCAGGCAACAGCTGATCTGCTTTTTATCCCTATAGTTTTGCCTCTTGTTGAATTTTTTATAAATGTGATCATATGGTATGTTGCCCTTTATGTCTGGTTTCATTCACTTTGCATAATGCATTTCAGATTCATCCATGTTGTTGCATGTATCAGTACTTTGTTTCTTTTTATTGCTGAGTGGTCTTCAAATGATCTAATTTTGATATTGCAGGTGGACAGCGTAGTGGCTGCTGAGTATGAGCTGGAGTACCTGTTACTGGAAGGTCACTGCTATGACATCACCACCGGCCAGCCCCCACGGGGACTGCAGTTTACCTTAGGAACTTCAGCCAAGCCAGTCATCGTGGACACTATTGTTATGGCTAATCTGGTAAACAATCAGTACATCCGGTGGTGATACTCAGTCATGTTAATTGGGGCACTGCAATTTATGACAGAGCAATTAGCATTCTGAACATGAGGGAGATTAAAATTCATGATGGACTGAATTTGGTCAATATAAAAATCAACAGTTTAGTTAAACTTGTAGATTGGAATTACATGACAACTTAAAACATGCTAGAGTATTCTACCCTAACCAGATTGGCTCCTGAAAAAGTATTGCTTATGAGCCGACAGCGTTTTTCCCTTCTTTCTCTTTTTTCTTTTTGAGATTTGAAGCTTATTCACACATCATGCGTTGCTTCTTCACTAAGTACAGCTAAAGGGCAGGCTTCTTGGCTTGACGGGCCAGTATTTTGCTAGTGTTTCTAATATGTAGATTTTAAGAGTTGCATTCGTTTGTTAACCATCTTATTTAAAATAAAGGTGACTGTTATTTCAGAAAAAGAAATAACTGTCCCTCAGAAACAGCATTTTGATGTTTTTAAGAGCACTAAAATTTGTCTTGTCTTCTTGTCCTAGGGCTATTTTCAGTTAAAAGCCAACCCAGGAGCTTGGATTCTCAGACTAAGGAAGGGACGTTCTGAAGACATTTATAGAATCTACAGGTAGGATTAAGTGATGTAGGTACATTTTTTTTAGAGCATTCTGCAATGAGAATCAGCTTGAATTGAACACTACACTGGCAATTACCCAGGCAATAAGAATTTAATGTGCAATTGTATGTGTGATGAAACGGTGCTTTTCTAGGAAATTAAATGTGGGAGGCTTGTTAGGGTATAATTGGATAACAAGCAGTGTAAATACTAACAATATGTATAGTCAAGTTTGACTCTTTGGTCATTCTTTTGTGCTAACAGTATCCCAGGATCAAATCATTCTGTCACTGTGATGAAAACCATAGGCAGATGAGAAAGTGAGTCATTTCAAGAAAGGAGAAAAGAAATGAAGAACAGTCAGACTTTTCAACCCTGGATAGTATATTTCTCTACCCTGAGTGAGTTGCAGATTGACAAGACATATAAGCTTTGGCCATGGAACCTTGGTGCGAGCACTTGTCTTTCCAGGTCTGAGGTGGTACAGAAGTACTCCCAGAGCATCGTCGGTAGCCTGCTTTTTGCTTTAAGGTTTGCTACAAGTGACTGTTAGTTTAAAAAAATTATACTGCCTTTTAAAAAGGTGTGATCTAAATTCTGCTTAACACAGTTTAAATTAGTATTAAGCTATGTGAGAAGACTTTATGCCAGTTCATTTCGGGAATGATTTCCATTAGAGTTTATTTGAAAACATCATCCTGTTGTGTCTTCATCGTAGCTTTATAGTCTTTACTGACCCACATGAAAGCTATGTGGATTTCTGCTTATTTCTTACCAAGAAAGTAGAAGATTTTTGTATTACAGCAAAATCTTCATTGTACATAGTAGGGTTTTCGCCTATGAATGTTTTCCCCAAAAGCTTATGTGTTGTCTTTCTAAACTCCGTCCCTGCTGTGTGCCCTTTTCCTGGCCAGTCCTCCTACGGTAGCCAGCACCTCACGGTCGCGGGCTCTCTTCCTCCTGTGCTTCCCAGGCTCTGGAATGTTTCATGCTCCCTGTCAGGATCTCACCTTTGCCCGAGAACTTTGCTCTCTGCTGGATGACAGTGAATCCAGTTCTATCGTGGCTTTCTGTAGTTATCACCTTAAAATTTGGTGACTGGTAATTTTAGGCATTACAGTTGATTAGTAGGGGAATACTGTTTTCAGTTTTTCCTCCTCTGCCCTGGCTGCTTGCAGACAGAGCTCGTTAGAGTTCTTCCTCCAGAGGATGGGCGCCAGATTGAGTGCAAGGCCTAGGCTTGGCTGTGTGCCTGCAGGAAGGACAGAGTAGAAGCATTTGCAGAACTCTGAAGTAGAGCCATGTCTCGCTGCTTGCCCATTACAGAGCAGTAGTGATGCGTTTCCGGTGACGGTGCCGGGACCCAAGGCCCCCGGACACTCCCTTATCGAAGGGCACCGTGCTCGGCTCAGACCTTGTGAACATAGACAGTGGTTCATGCTCATGATGTGCTTGCCAGCACTGGGGGCCTCTCACTCTGTGGAAGGTCATTCGAAGAGGGACCCGAGACGGAAGTTTGGGCTGTGACCGATTGGCATGCTCAGCGTGGAAGGATAGAGGTTTTGACAAGTGCATCTGCATAGCTTGAAGGGGTTTCCTGCAGATTGTGAGAAAATAATTTGTTCAGAAATCACATGAAGATGATGGACAAATACGGGGGGTTGATATCAGACCATTCACTGCATTTTGAGACCTGTGATTTGTGATGTCTGTCTTCCTTTCTTCCTTTCTTTTCTAAGTCACGACGGTACAGATTCTCCACCTGACGCCGATGAAGTTGTTGTTGTCCTCAACAACTTCAAGAGCAAAATTATTAAAGTGAAGGTGAGTTTGGTACATTAAGGCAGCCACTCTGTTAAAGTTGGTGAAAGTAGCAGTAACTTGGTATTTGGTAGCTATTATGTAAAAATATGTATCTTGAAACCAGCCCCAAACTATGTGAGGTGATGGAATGTGTTAACTCCAGAAATAGTGCTGTTATTATATATTCACAATATATACCTATACCAACTTATCACGTTGTATACCTTAAATCTACAAGTGTTACTTGTTAATTACATCTCAGTAAAGCTGAAGAAAAAAGAAAGAAACCAGCCTGAGACTTTAATTCACCTTTGGAATTTTACTGTAGCGTTTATAAGAATGCGCTTGAAATGCAAAATGTCTTTTGTAAATATGAGTTTGTGGCTTTCTTCACCTGAGAGATTGCACCTTTTGGGCTATCTCAGCAGTACAAGTCTCATTTTACATCAGATGTTTTCATAGATACTGCTTTGCTTATACAGCCACAGTTCACAGTATTATTCATGATTTTATTCTCAGAAGATTGGAAAGAATGCCAATGAGAATTTCAAAACCAATAATAAATGGTAGCCTTATTTAATTTCTTTTCACTTCTGCTTTCTGTTCTCAGAATTTTGAAATTCCTAGTGCCTTTAAATTCAAGTAAAAGGTATTATGGGATAAATAATCATTATACACAGTAGAATCGAAAGCAGACGACACACGGTTGAGCAGAAAAATGATCCCTGTGCTGTCGAGAAGATTCGACCCCTGTTTGCACTAGTCAGCCGTGATACAAGGCTGTCACATGAGATGGCTCCTTCCTGACAGTTAGAGCTCGTGTGTGCTGCCCTCTTTCCCTAGAACTAGCGGTTAGCTTGCTGAATTGTGCTTCTGATTTCACTCAGGCCATAAGGTTCTCTGCCCATTTTTCAAACCGAAAACAGTTATTGTCTATTAAATTAAAAGAGGTTGCTGTCTCCACACTTAAGATTTTCATGTGATACGATGAGCACGGTTTGTTGAATACATCTGGACTCGGGGCGGATTGTACCTGCTGGCAGGATCACTCCCTCCCTAGTGTGGACAGTGTGCGTCCAGGGAAGATCAGTCCAATGCCTGTTAGACCCAGTAGGGGGATCAGATCCGTCACGTGTGACTGGTTGCAGGTTCAGAAGAAGGCAGACATGGTGAATGAAGACCTGCTGAGCGACGGAACTAATGAGAATGAATCTGGATTTTGGGACTCCTTCAAATGGTAAACTGGCATCCTAGAGAAGTAATGTTTTTAAGGAAAAACTGATATATAAGCACCATCCCTCCCTTCTTTTGAGTATAATAATCCTGTTTGGGCTTTTCAGATTCTGCTCTGTGCTACGAAATCTTGCACTTGTACGTAGACTAGATGAGTGTTTCCCGCTGATTAACTGAAAGAGGTTATCGTCCCCTCGTGGTGGGGTTACTTCTGTGCCCTAGTTCTTGACTGCTGTTGGGTTTTGCCTGCTGTTTGGAGAGCTGAGTGGTAATTGCTCAGTTAACCTTCCATTGTATGTCTTGCATTCTGTGGACTAGCCTATGTCCAGTCTTCTCCTGAAGCTACACGAGGCCCTATGGGCAGGCTCCCTCTCGTTGGGCAGCCATCCCCACCTCTCATCCTGTGGGCTGCTTTCGCCGGCCTTGCGCTCTCGGGAAGGAACAGGGATGGGGAAGCACCGTCTCCTTCCCTCTCCCCTTAAAGGGTGGTGTGTCTGTACCAGTGTTTCAAGTGTTCTTGTTTTTACCTTTCTTGTTAATAGGGGCTTTACAGGAGGACAGAAGACTGAGGAAGTGAAACAAGAGAAAGATGACATAATTAATATTTTCTCTGTCGCGTCTGGTCATCTCTATGAAAGATTTCTTCGGTTAGTCATGTTGGTTATTTCAGAATATATGCATGAATTTGTTACAGGATTCTTATTTAGGGAGTACGTGTTTTATGGGATTCTGCCTGTTATACTTCTGTGTATTTGACACACTCTAAGGATTGTGACTAGATTACCATATATAATTGTATTTGTTTTGATCCAGCCAGCCTCATGAAGGGGAGCTAAAGGCATCTGTGTACCTATTACAAGGCTATAAACATATTTCAGTATCACTGTGCACACATCATAAAGAATGGTGTTTAATTGTCCACCAAGCATCACTTAAACCAGAAATTAGGAGGTTAACAGAGAGAATAGAGGTGGAATAGGGCCATGGACCTGCCTTCTGAAGATTCATAGGATGTTAGAGCCAGGAGGGATCTTAATTCCGTTTTATAGACAGGCTGAGATTCAGAGGGTGGAAGGATTCGCCTGAGGTCGCACAGCCAGAGCGGAGGAGAGGCACAGGCTTGGGCTGGTTGACACAGCAGTCGCCAGGGGGAAGGCCCTCAGGGCGCCTTGTTGTCAATGGTCAGGAAGGCCTTTGCCTGAGAGTGACTTTCCTAATGCCAGGGTTCTTTTTCCTTGTAATTTTCCACTACAAATCCAGTATAGCAACTAATGGAGATGTCATTTTACTCACGTTTAGCCCTCATATTCCCAAGAAATAATATCTGACCTAGAATAGTAATGTCACATGTCAGTAACAACTGAATTTAATTAAATTCCTTGACTCAAAATTTGCTTTTGTTTGTTTCCAAAGTAGGGAATCCTGAAGCTGTAACCACCTGCCGTCCCCTTACCTCACCCCGCTCTCCTCCCTGGCAGGCCCCGTCCAGTCCGTGGGGGGCAGTGCCGGGATGCAGAGCCGCCGGGCTCTTCCGGCTTCTTTTTAGGGTGATGTCGTCAGCTAAGCACAGCCTCCAGGATTCATTTGTACCCTAACTAACGTGTCAGTTCATGAAGCAGTTTATTTAAAGCTGTAACGTAATTAAAACGTGCCTTTATCAGTTCGGTATGTTACTATAGGTAATAAGTAGTCCTTCCCCGTCCAGTGATAACGCTTTAAAGATGAGTAAGGGCAGTTTTCCATGGTCCCCGACTCAGGGTCTCTCTCTGTCTAATTGAGCCACCAGTTAGTTCTGCCACTGAGTGGTCTCCTGCTGGACTCTCCTTGGCTTTGTTGAGATTGAAAAGATTTGGACAATTGTTACTATTCTTTGCTTCTCTTTGACAGCATAATGATGCTATCGGTACTGAAGAACACCAAGACTCCTGTGAAATTCTGGTTCTTGAAGAATTACTTGTCCCCCACGTTTAAGGTTTGTTCCTCAGGCTTCGAAAAGGAAAACAGTCCTATTAAGGAGATATGTACAGTGCAACATACTTTCGCTACTTCTACGTTATGTGTATAGTTTAAAATTTTTCCTTGTATTTGGTTACCCTGATTCACCCACATAATTCTATGTGGATTATTCTTCCAGACTGGTCTGTTTGGGGGGAATAGTTGTTATAAAACTGAACACAAAATTATGACTTGTTTGAAGCTTGGATAACATAGGAGGAGAGTCTGTATCTTTTGTTTTGATGGAGTAACATTCCTCCTCTGAGCGTGCATGTCCTTGTTTAATTAGAGAGTACAGTACAGGTTTCCAGTGAGAAGGATGGTTAGTTCTGTCATGCACAACTACCCAGTGATCTGTGGAAGTAAAGGATCATCTGTGCAAAACAAAAACACGCTTGGAAAGTTTTCCACTTTATATCAGTTAGTATTTGTCATCTAAATTGATCTATTTGCATCTTTGTTGTTGTTGTTCTTCAAGCAGCTTTTAATGTACTCAGTAATATCTCTCCGAGAGAAGTGATTCACTTCTGGTCCCCTGAAAGTACTTACATGTAGAGTCTGAAAGACTTAATGGCAGCAACCTTGTTCAGAGCACTTGGGTTTGCCGTGTCATTCCCCGGGCTAGATCTAGTGGTGAGAAAGGCTTAAAGTCAAGCTCAAAAAAATGTTTCACTGAAATCAAGTTTCGACAGATAAAGTCCGTTTACCTTAAACACACACACACACACACACACACACACAGAGAAATTAATTATCTAAAAGCCTTCACTTAAAGATTTCTGTCATCTCATGTGGTGATTAGAAGCCATAAAAAAATGGGGATTTGACAAAAGTTTATATGTATTCTTTTATGTAGTCATGAGTGAGTCAGGGTCGCATTTCTTCATTAGACCACTGATACAGTAAATGTGTTTTACTTGTGCCGTAATCGTGGTTGGTTCACTTACTTGTTTCTCTTAAAGTAAATGATTATTGTTCCCTGTGTCTCAAAATAGGAGTTTATACCTTATATGGCAAACAAATATAATTTTCAATATGAGCTTGTTCAGTACAAATGGCCCCGGTGGCTTCATCAGCAGACTGAGAAACAGCGCATCATCTGGGGTTACAAGATCCTCTTCCTGGATGTGCTCTTCCCGCTGGTTGTTGACAAGTTCCTGTTTGTGGATGCCGATCAGGTAAGCTCTTAAAGACTGGGCTTCAGCAGTTTGTATTAAAGGCATTGGACTTGCTTTCCTTCTTTACATGATTTTATCTTTCCAATCATGGAAAAATACATGCTTAGTTTACATTATTTAGAGTATATGGAAATGTATCACCCAGATGTGATCACTTTTAAAATTTGCATTCGACACATGTCCTTTTCATCTTTGTTCCTGTTGCCTCTTTTACACAGTTGTGATTGCATTGTGTATGCAGTTTTGCATCTTCAATTTAGTTCATTTAACATACAAACTAACAATTGGAAAGTTCATCAGTTTAACACAGTGCTTGCCGTCATCTCCAATTATTTGCCCCAAAAGCTAGAAGTTATTGACAAGGGTGAGAGAGAGGAAGTGCAAGCAGGTGGCCTTGATAATGTGGAACCCTTCAGGAGGTCATCCTGCTGTCAAGACTTGACTTAATTAAAAGGAACACACTTAAGTTTAGAAAATTAAAATTTCTAATTTTAGAGCATACAAACTCAAAAAGTGTAAATATACTTCTACTCTACAGCCTTTCTCCTTTATCCTGAGCTGGCTAAAACCTGAGTTCCTCATCTGAATGGAAGTGATGTAATGTGTGCAAGTCATTTGGACAAAGCTTCATCCAGCTCTTGGGAATTCTGTCCCCTCTGGCTCACTTACATCACAACTGGCTCAGCCTGAAGCACGCTTTCCTAGTTTTAATAGAATCACACTTAATCCTTGCTGAGCACTTACTGTGTGCCAGGCGTCATTCCCCATCATTCCCCGTTAGTTCATGTAATCCTCCCGACAACCCTGTGAGATCTCCATTTTAGATGAGGAAACTGAGTCACAGAGAGGCTGTGCAATGTAACAATTATTAATTTGTTTTATTTCCGCTTTTTTTTTTTGAATGCTGGAATACTCTGTGCCAAGCACCAGGCTAAGCGTCTTAACATGCTAGTGAGGGCGGTCAGCCTAATCAGTGGAGGAAGTGAGGCTCGAGCTGGGTCTTGTGCCTGTGCCGCTGATCCTGAGCTCCCCGCCGTGTTTTCTGGACCCTGTTGTCTGCATAGTTGTTTAACAGATGACTGTGATCCTCTCTTCTTCAGATTGTGCGAACAGATTTGAAAGAGCTGCGAGATTTCAGTTTGGACGGTGCTCCCTACGGGTACACCCCTTTCTGTGACAGCCGCAGGGAGATGGACGGCTACAGGTTCTGGAAGTCGGGCTACTGGGCCAGTCACTTATCCGGGCGGAAGTATCATATCAGGTGCCAAAGAAGGAGCACTTCTAATGCTGTTGTTTGATGTTCTTTAAAAGTAATTTTGTATGTTTAGAGTTGTGAATAGGTAATACATTAATGTGGTTCAGAACTAAAAATTATAAACAATACACAGTGAAAAGAAGTCTTCCCCATTCTGTCTCCCTTCTTCCCAGTTTCCACTCCCACAACAGATAAAATCCTCTATTAATTTACTGTGTGTCCTTCCAGACTTTCTTAATTCTTAGGTAAACAACTATGACTTGTTTTTTACACAAAATATATACTATCCTATTTATAGTTTTGTGCCTTGCTTTTTTTACTTGATGTCTCTAGTAGACTTTATATCCACACGTGGAGAGAGACCTTTTTCCTTTTTACATCAACACATTATTCCAGTATATATATTATTTATGGTCTTCCTATGATGTACAATGTTGTAGTGAATAATTAAATACATAATTGTGTATATTTCAAGTATATCTGTAGGATAAATTCCTAGAACTCCTAGGTTAAACAGTGAATGTATCTGTTGGGCATTTGTTGCTTTTCTACATTATCTTTTCTGGGCAGAGTGTGATTTGGAGAGTAGGGAGATACGTAGGAAGCAGCACGTGTAGAGATAAATGTTGGGGTGTGGTGATTTCAGTATCGTACTTTATGTTCTTGGCCCAAAAGAACTGTAACATTTGGTTGTTTTTTTTTTTTTTTTCCTCTAACATTTAAGACATCATCAGGATATCTTTGACTAATGGTTATCAGTCTTTATTACCAAACCTGCTGACATTTGCTAGGAATCTTTTGTCAGAGATGATTTCCTTTGGAAGGCAGTTACTTAAAGAACAGTGACAAAGTGAGCTTGTGGTACCAGAATATGGGTTTTGTAATAACTTCCTTAGCCATCTTTGAAGTAGCACAGACTGACTCTGAGCTCCACTGTAGACCTCAGCTTACCTTTTCAAAGAGAAGCCGGAATGTTTGCCTACTGATCTGTTCCATTAATTAGTGCGGTTACTTTTCCTGCCATAATCCATGGTTATAACAAATGGATTTTCTCTGTCCAGTGCATTGTATGTCGTGGATCTGAAGAAGTTTAGGAAAATAGCTGCTGGTGACAGACTCAGGGGACAGTACCAAGGTCTGAGTCAGGATCCTAACAGCCTTTCAAATCTTGATCAAGTAAGTGGCCATTTTTTTGGTTAACCGTTTCAGTGATGGGTATACAATGTTGTGTCAGAAAATGAAGTAGTATTTGCTTCTCAATTCTCTCCTCTGTTGGGACAGTGTTTTGTGTCTTCATGGAAAGGAATTTGTGTGTGTGTGTATGTGTGTGTGTGTGTGACATTTTTATCTGTCCTCAAGAGAGGACATAGTGGTGAAAAATGTCATGGGCCTGAGGTTGGTTTGGGGAGGGAGATAGAAGGAGGACACTGCCACTCAGAACCATTACCCTATCTTTTCATTTTGTACCCAGCTAATCTGATAAATTTGTCTCTCTGCCTACTAGGGTCAGTGTATTTCTCTTCTTTAGGAACTAACTAGCTCAGGATTCACAGCATAGAATATAGTATCATAATTTCCCGTTTTTTCCCATATCAGCAACCATGGTGTTTTTTAAGAAGTTTGGATGAGTCACTGTTTATTAATGCTAAACATTTTTTAGAGGTGAGATTATAGTTTGTGTTTTAGATACATAGTTTCACATATTTTGTCTTGCTTAAGTCTGCCTTCAACATTTTTAAGCATTTGTGATACATAGCACCCATAAAGAAAAGTGAGTGTACAAAACAAAAATTTATAAATATATACATATTCATATGCGTCAATGAATTACCACAAAGCACATGCCCATGTACTGCCACCCAGTTTTAGAAATACATCACTAGCATCCCAGGAGCCACCCTCTTTCACCGAAGTATCCAGCATCCTGACTTTTGTGGTAGTCACTCCATTGCTTTTCTGTATTGAATTACCACTTACACGTGTATCCTTAAACACGATAGTTTTACCTGTGTTTTTCTGCCTGTCTCAGTGGGATTATACAAGATGTACTCTTGAGTCTAACTTCTTCTGCTTACTGTTATGTTAGTGAGATTCATCCATGTTGTCGTGTGAAGTGGTAGTATGTTTTGTTTATTGTACATTTGGGTTGTTTTCCATTTTTGTCGTCTACAGATAATGCTGCTGTGATCATTGTTTATGCACATGTCTTGGTTGATGCACATGTATACGTATTTCAGTTGTGTGTACAACTACAAGTTGAATTGCTGGGTCATCAGATTGGTCCATCTTTATCTTTACTAGATAATTCCAAAGAGTTTTCCAAAGTAGTTCTGATTTATACTCCCATCAGCAGTGTAAGAATTCCTGATGCTCTATGTAATTTTGAGTACTACTTATTGTTAATCTGTCAAATTGATAGATGTGAGCTGGCAACCCATGTGGCTTTCAGTTAGAGAGTTTACATTTAATGTAATTATTAGTGTGGTAGGATTTACATCTGCCAATTTCCTACTTGTTTTCTGTATGTCTTTTGTGTTTCTCAGTTCCTCCATTACTGCCTTCGTTAATAGATACTTAAATTCCCCTCTTGTTTCTTTCACTATATACATGGAGATTTTCCAGGGTTTTTTTGTTGTTGTTGTTCTAGCCCAATTGCTCTAGTCTGAGAAAGTATTGTGTATGATCTCAGCCATTTGAAGTTTGTTGAGCTTTGCTTGTTGAGCTGACCCAGATATGCTCAGTTTTGGTAAACATTTCAACCGGTTTTATATTCTGCAGATGTTAGGTATAATGTGTTTCTATGTATGTCCATTAGGTGAGGTTTAGTGGTATGTTGTGTGTGTTTTGTCTGTCTGTTTTTCTATTATTTACTGTGAGAATTGTGCTAAAATCTCTTTCCATATTGTGGAATCTTTCTTGTCTTTGGTTTTGTCAAATTTTGCTTGATGTGCTTAGAGACTATCATTCAGTGCCTAAAAACTTAGAGGTCGTATGTATGTCTGACAAATTAACCTTTTATTATCTCTCTTGATGCTTTTTGGGCAGGTGCTAGAGTGTGCTTCATCGAGTGTTAGCGCAGCTATGCTGGTTTCCCTTTTAGTTAGCGTTACATGGTATATTGTTTTATCCTTCTGTTCTCAATCATTCTTTTTTTTTTTTTTTTTTGCGGTACACGGGCCTCTCACTGTTGTGGCCTCTTCCGTTGCGGAGCACAGGCTCTGGACGCACAGGCTCAGCGGCCATGGCCCACGGACCCAGCCGCTCCGTGGCATGTGGGATCCTCCCGGACCGGTGCACGAACCCGTGTCCCCTGCATTGGCAGGCGGACTCTCAATCACTGCGCCACCAGGGAAGCCCCTCAATCATTCTTTATCCTTATGTTTCAGTTCTGTTTCTTACAAATAGCTTATATTGGTTTGTTTTTTCGTGTGGTTGTGACAGTCATTTAATTTGAACATTAGTCCATTCATAGTTAATGTAATCACCAACAAGTTTGGCTTCTCCATAGTCCTCCTGCTTATTCCATATGTCCTGTATTTCTTTTTTCTCCTTAGTCAGTTTCCTTCAGATTGATTGAGGAGTTTTTCGTAATTCCATTTTCCCTCTATTAAACTATACACTTAAAATAATTTTTTAATGATTAGCCTAGAGATTACAGTATGCATTTCTCACTTTGCAAAGGCTAATGTTAATTAGTGTATTTTACTCATCTACCAGACAGTGCAAAGGCTAATATTAATTAGTGTATTTTACTCATCTACCAGACAGTGCAAAAACATCAGAACAGTTCTTCTCAAATTTTAGCATATATAAAAAAATCACCTGAAGACTTATTAAAGCCTTAATCCCTGGGCCCCATCCCCCACAGGCTGATTCAGTAGGTATATGGTTGGGCCTTAGAATCTGCATTCCTAGCAAACTGTGCTGCCAGTCCACAGACTACATTTTGAGTGTCATTGTCTTAGAACTCATTACTCCATTTATCCTTATCTCAACCTAAATATTTTGTTGCCATGTATTTTAGATCTGTCTATATTTTAAACCCCAGAAGAAGTTATTCTTCTTTAATACAGTCGGTATCTATTTAAATTTGAACTAACTCACATAGTTACCCTTTTGGTTACTCTGCATTCTTCCCTGCATTTCTGGGCTTCCATATTGGATCATTTTCCTTCTGCCTGAAGATGGTCCTTTACTTAGTGTTCACTAGTAACAAATTCAGTTTTTGTTGTCCGAAGGTATCTGTATTTTACCTTGATTATTTTTTACTGTGGTAAAATTTACCATTTTAACTATTTTTAAATGTTCAGTGGGATTAAGTACTTTCACAGTGTGCAGCTGTCCATCTCCAGAACTGTTTCATCATCCCAAACAGAAACTCTGTACCCATTAAACAGTTAACCCCCCTTTTCTCCTGCCCCCAGCCCCTGGTGACCTCTATTCTATTTTCTGTCAGTATGCATTTGCTTATTCCAGGTACTTTTGGAATCATACAATATTTTTCCTTTTGTGTTTGTTTTATTTCACTTAGCATAATGTTTTCAAGATTCATCCATGCATGTAGCATGTATCTTAACTTTTCTTCCTGTTAAGATCAAATACTATTTCATTGTATGTATATACATTTTGTTTGGCTATTCATCTGTTGATGGACATTTGGCTTATTTCCATCTTTTGACTTGTGAATAATGCCTCTATGAACATCGGTGTACAGGTATCCGTTTGAGTCTCTGCTTTCAGTTCTTTTGTGTATATACCCAGAAGTGAAATTATCGGATCGTATTGGTTGTTTGTGTCTTTGGACAATGGAACGTTTTATTGTGTCAAACGCACAAGTTTTCCTGAGAGAAAAGCTTCAAAGCATAGAGTACAGCTGGCTAGAAAACATGTGGGCTTCATCTACTTGGGATCAAGCCTCAGTAGACAAGGTGGATTCAGAGCTTCCTTTAAGCAAAACCTTGAAGTACAAGAGCCACACTCGATGCTTAATTGGCTTTTAGAAGGCAGTACTGTTTTTCTTAGAATTGCCCTCATGGAGGGAATCTACATGCGGGCTACTTGTGAGTTTTAAGCTAAAGTTTTTCAGATGCTTATTGTGGGTAGATATTTTATGGATCCTCTAAACTATGTGGTTTTTAAAAACACCGGAAATAAATATTTTAGTTTCTCTAAGGTTTTTCGTACTGACCCTTTCTGTTTTAAAAATTTGTGATTGACATGTGATATGTAATGAGCAGCTAATTTGCTGTGCATTTATTTAAATTTCCCCTAGGACTTTATTTCTAAACATTTTCTTTTCTATTTTATTGAAGTATAGTTGATTTACAATGTGTTAAATTTCTGCTGTAATGCAAAGTGATTCAGTTATACATATGTATATTTTTTCTTTTTCATATTCTTTTCCATTATGGTTTATCACAGGATATTGAATATAGTTCCCTCTGCTCTACAGTAGGACCTTGTTGTTTATTCCCCTAGAACTTTAGATTGTTGTGTTTTTATCTTCTCTTCCGAACAGGATTTGCCCAATAACATGATCCACCAGGTGCCAATTAAATCACTCCCTCAAGAATGGCTTTGGTGTGAAACATGGTGTGACGATGCCTCTAAGAAAAGGGCAAAAACAATTGATTTGGTAAGTTGTCGGCGGCTCTTTTCTGCATCTTCGTCCAGTCTGATGGAGGACTAGATAATTTAGTCTTTCTCTTTAACTGTGTAGTTCAGGGACTGCAGAACTTCTTACAGCAACCTCAGCAGGAAGCCAAATCCTCCAGTATGTGATGGGGTTGTTTTCACTACTTAGAATTGGTGAAGTTCCACTGATCTTCCAGATCACTCTGCCTTGTAACGTTTCCAGTGTTTCTTTTCCTGCCTTCCAGTAGCGCTCCGCAGCTTCTTTGCAGAAGCTTTGTACAGCCCACTCACTACCACACTGCTTCTGCTAATATCGTTTGCTTCCTCTGTATTGTTCTTTTTGTCCAGTAAGGACTTGTAACCCAAGAACAGAAACACCTTTGAATTCTGTGTAACATACCCTTCCTTCAGCTCAGTTAAAGTGTGTTATTTTGGTTTTCACAGTGTAATAATCCAATGACCAAAGAGCCCAAGCTGGAGGCTGCTGTTCGAATTGTCCCAGAGTGGCAGGACTATGATCAGGAGATCAAACAGCTACAGACACGCTTTCAGGAGGAGAAGGAAACAGGAGCACTTCATAAAGACGCACCGGCACAAGAACCGAGCCGAGAAGGTACGTACAGCCTCTTGGCTTTAGGCAAGTACTTCTTGGCCTGTCTGATTTCTGTTTGTTGCAAGAGCAGAATAATGAATAAAAGGACTAGAAGAAACAGTTATTTAATCCTTCCATCCTGACATCTGCTAGTGTATATTGTTCACTTTCCTTATTCAGCTGGGTTCTAAACCGTATTTATTAATGCAATTGCTGCCCTTTTTTTCTTCTTTCTTTCTCTTTCTTTCTTTTTTTGAAGAAAGACTGCTTTCACTGTGATTATTGTTATTTAGGTTCATGAGTTTTGTGATACACAAGCCAAACCTGACATTATTTGGGGGATCTCTTGTCAGATTCCTTGGTTTTTAATTAAATCTGTCCAGGCACTAGTGAATGAACCCATTTAGGATCAAGACAGAGAACGTATTGATTTGAAAAAAAGTATTCTAAGGACTAAATCTTCATATAATGTTTTCCCCACTATATGTACATCTCGAATGGTAGCCATTCTAAAAAATCAGTAGAATACAAAAGTGACCTTTTGTAAACGCATTAATAAGCTGGGCTCTGGATTTTAATTTATTCAGCTCAAAACGAATTCTCAAAAAGCAATTATAGAACATGGATCTTGAGTGATTCTGAAGACTATGGCATGATATTAAAATCACAGCTAAAAGGTTGGATATTCACCATAAAAATAATTAAGTTCATGAGTAAAACCTCAAGGATTTCCATAGATAAATGGGCAAAGAATGTAGACATACTGTTTAAATAAGAGGGAAACACAAATATAAATGAATTTGAGGAAACAGTAATCAAATTAAAGGAATATCATTAATACATGCTACATAGAAAAAAACGTACATATTGATAATGCCATTTGTTGAGGGAGACGGTGATGAACCTTGCTGAAGCTTTGTGCACTAGAACAATCCTTGTTAGAAGGCAGTCAGTCGATCATCAGGAGCCATTAAAATGCTTATATCCCCAGTAATTTCTCTCTCTTGAGAATTTACCTTGAAAGAAATAATTCAATACAAGAAGAAAGTTATATACATGGAGAAATTTATTTTATTATTACTTGTACACCAAAGGCATTAACAAACAGTTTTAAACACCCAAAAATAGAAAATAGTAAATGAGCTACACTGCTACATAGGAAAATGTTTATATGTTATTAAGTAAAAAAAAGAAGAATCCTGACTAAAAATATATGCATTTTTCCTAGAAATAAATATTGTACTTGTGAAAACAATATTTAGATGGAGTTAGGGGTATGCAGGTAGTTTCCATGTTCTTAAAAATAAAAATGTCTTTTTTACTTTGTTTTTGCTTTCAAAATGTAACACAAACACACTAAATCAAAGCTCCTAAAAATTTAAAAAGAGAGATACAGCGGAGGTAGGGGCACAAATAATAGGTTTCGTACCAGAAAATGCCTCGTCTGTACTTTTTTTTTTTTTGGCTGTGTCGGGTCTTCATTGCAACACTCGGGATCTTTCGTTTCAGCCTGTGGGCTCTTAGTTGGGACGCGTAGGCTCCAGGGCGCGTGGGCTCTGTAGTTGGCAGCACGCGGGCTCAGGCGCACGGGCTTAGTTGCCCCGTGGCGTGTGGGATCTTAGTTCCCCAACCAGGGAGCGAACCCGCGTCCCCTGCGTTGGAAGGCGGATTCTTCACCACTGGACCGCCAGGGAAGTCCCTAGTCTGTACTTTTATAACTTGACAATAATTTTTTTTCTTTTCAATTGTTCTCCTTTTCCGTAGGACCTCAGAAACGTGAAGAATTATGATCTCCAGAGGAGGATAGGGAATGACACCATTTGAAGAACACTTTTTATATTAAATGCTAGCTTTTTCCAATCTGTCTATACAACTGCTGATGAACTGGCTGGGCAGGTGTGCTGCACCGTTCATTCTGACTCCTGCACGCTGGCGGCTCTGGATCTCTGGAGTCAAGGCTCCACTGGATTCATACCTCAGAGGAAGACAAGGGGCTGATCTTTGGGGGACTCTATAAAGAGCAGGCTTCTAACCAGAAGGGAAGATGGCAGAGGCAACTGGAAGAAAACGAGCCCTGTGGTGCTCACACCCAGGAGCCCACACGTGCCACAGTGTCTCGGGAAGCCACCAGCCAGAGCCACCGCGTCCTTCCTTACCTCAGCCTATGGGCAGCGGAGCTCAGTCTGCAGCCTGGGCCGCAGGGCAGGTGCCGCCCACATCGGCCGTCAGAAGCTTTGCCCAAGGTCTGCGCACCTCGGGGTTTGCGCCAGCGTTCCCCTGTGCCCTTCCCCAGCATCAGGTTCACTGTCAAATTGAAACCCAGCCAACAATCATGTGTCTTCAGGCTCAGCTCGGGGCAGGTTAATTTGGGGTTAGGATGGGGGTGGGTTGGGCTGAGGGTAGGGAAAATGTCAGGAGTAGGAGGCTCTGGAACGCTGGGGTGAGGGCAAGGAGGGCCGGAGATCGGCCGTTCTCTTTTATAGACCGTCGGTACCGTTGTGACTAATTGGAAATGAAGACGTTATCCTTATTCTCCACCCAGCCCCAGTGAACTTTTTAAGTAATTGTTTTGTAAGCAGTTTTTTAATTTGTGAAAGTCTTTGCTTTTCTCTTCCCACTTTCTTAAAAAAGAAGTCTATTATTTCCTTACTGGATACAGCCATAGTAAGCCCCTCTAGTGATCCATCCTGAAGGGCTCAGGGCTCCCTCAGGAAGGTCACCGCATCATTTACCCTCTTCTTCTCCACAGGATTTTCGTCTCTCAGACCCAGGGGAAGTTGGCTTTGACTTTTCTCTACGGAAGACTCCCAGATCTGAGATCGGGAGAGATTCTGCTTGTATAATTCCCTTTTTTCTATACACTGTTCTATATTCCTTTTAGTTTAGTGTGGTGGGCTGCCTTTGACTTGCAGAAATTGCCAGCGTTCCACCCGTTCTGACTCCACAGAGTTGCATCTTGAAGCAGGTTTGGCCCTTTGGTCATGGCTTTTCGTGTCTTCACTTCAGCAGCCCAGAAGGGCGCTTCCGCAGCAGCCTTTCCTGCTGGGTGGGCAGGGCCGGGAGGCGCCCACGAGGAGTCTTGCAGGTGCTGTCGGCCTGCGTGGCTGAAAGGCTGCAGGTCCTGCCCCCCGGCTGCCCAGGCTGCAGGGCACGGCAGCGGAGCACTGTGTGCCTCCTTCCAAAGTCTTAGGACAAATATCGAGGAATTAATGTTTTCTATATTCACATGCCAGTTAGCTCGGGAGTCTCTTAGTCCAAGGGAGCTTTTGAGCGTGCTTTCGTAGGTCCATTAAAAAACTGGGGAGGAGGGAGCCCGAACGATTTTTAGGTAAATCGATCCAAGACCGTTAAAGGTCCCTCAGAGGTGTCGCTGTTGACAAAGGCTCTAGCGTGAGTTCCCCCCACGCTGTTCCTCCCCGGGTCAGAGCAGCTAAAGGGATAGAATCAATGAGAGTGGAAAACATTCACTCAGGTCCATCTGAGGGTTAATTAAGCCTTCAGAGAGGCTGCCACTGCCGCCGCCACTTATGTCTACAACCACGGGAGCAGTTGTGCGTTTTCCCACTTCATCTTCTGGGAGGTTGAGCGGGAAATAACAAAAGTCACTGGGATATGCTTTCTAAACGCTGGTTCCCTTGGGACGTGGAACAGGCCACCTTTCCACGTCTTTCTGCCTGGGCTCTGACGCGTATCGTACATGAGGAGGTGAAATCCATTTTGTGTAGTGTGTGTGTGTCCTCGTTGCCCCTTCTTTGTCACCACCCTATATTTAAGTCTTATTAACAGTTGAATCTAAACATGCGAGACCCCGCTTGCTTCTGAAATGGCCTAGGGCCCTCCTTCTCGTGCCAGGAATATCTTGGTTCGCGTGGCATGAGCAACTTCCAAAACGAACCTCTATCTCTAGTGCCCTGGGAAATGATACCGCCACTAAAATTCGGTCTTGGTCAGCTTTGTTCTCTCTACCGTATGAAAGCAAATTGTGACGGGAAAAATAGAGATTTTTCACAAGAAACACGAACTGATTTCACCGAGAAGTGCAAGCTTCTGGAAACTCCTCGCAGTACGTTGTTTTCAACCATCTTTTCATACGTAATGGATTTCTTTCCCCTTCATCATGCCATAGTGGAAACTTTTTCTTTCTGAGTCAGTGCCAGAGCGATGTGACATAATGTGACACATCAGAACAACACGCAACAGTGTGGGTCTTTATGTCCTGCGAACAGTGGTATTTGATGGAGGTCAGAACGGGTGCACGCGGCCTGCTCTCAGAGCTGCGGGGACGTGCCTGTGTTTTCGTTTAAAAGCGTCCTGAATACTTGCCACGCTGAGAGCGCTGGTGCAGCAGTTTTCCACACGCCTGAGGGCGTGCTGAACCTGTCAAAATGGCACTTCAAATTGAAACGTAGAGCTGTTTGCCTGCCTACCAAGCGCACGTGCATCTGGTAGGCCCACATACTGTGTGAGCTCAGCTCGGGGGGCGGGGGGGGAGCAAAGATCTCATAAAAACCAGGTAGTAGTTTCCAAGAAAGGAGCTTAATCGACTCTGCTGTCCTCACGCCTTCATATCATGAGCCCTGTGAAAGGTCTGATGGAACGAACAATGTCTGTCTGGTTGCAGGGTTGCTGCGTGAAGGGCTGATGGCCAGGGACAGCAGTGCGGTTTCCAGAAGAGACTGGAAGGGAAATGAAAATCCCAGTTTCCTTTGGCTGGGAATTCCACTTTACTGACCTCGTAACTTGGAACGGGTCAGACCCCGCCCTCACAGCAGCGAGTATAAGGTGGTTCCTCCTCCCTGACACCCCCTTGGGAGTAGATTTGGCTACTTGAAAGCAGTTTTGTTTTTTTCCTGAAATTGCCATGGATGATTAAAAGAAATAATTCAACTCAAGGGTTTCCAGAGGACATCTCGTGCATTTTTCTGAGTAAAATGTTCGTGCTGTCGTATCAAATATCATGGAAGTGGAAATGTTTTGGCAAAGTTTTCTCTCGGTAACAATGGAGGGTGTATTGTGTGCAAAGTTATTTAAATATATTCCATTGCGTAATTTTAATAATTAGTTTTTTAAGCATTTGATTTTATGGGGACACGTGGGATGATAAGGGTTAATCAACCTGAGTGTTGCTGTTTTGTGTCTAGTGTGGTGGGATAACCTTTTTAATTTAAATTCCTATTTTCCCAGTCTTGCTATAGTGAGCAAGGATCTTTATCAGGACTTTGGTAATAACCTGACTGAATTCCACAAATTCGACGTCATTAACTCAGGTCTTTCTTGGTACTTCAGAGTATCTGGAGGATACCAATTTCTCTTTCATTATTTGGTCTTTGATCTCTCAATCTAATACAGAAATGACGCTTCTGGGTGGCGGTGAGTCAGGGCACTGAGTAGAGGATCTCTCCCTCTCAGGGTGTCACTGAGTGCTGACAGCTTATAAAAACAAACCACGAAATCAGCTTCAGGCACCTGCATGCTCCCCAGAAGCAGTCCGAAAGTGAGGCCATCTCCTGAGTCTTATCCAATTACCTAGCAACACAGAGGCCAAATGCGGCAGATTTAAGTAGGACACAAGTTAGGGTTTGAGCCAAGGCCTTCATCCCACCTGTAATTTATGCATTGCCTTACGTGTCACCTTTTAGATTTCCAGAGAAATGGACATAATTCCTCTTCAGAATAAAAATAGCAAAATACATTAACCTAAGGTCAGCAATTTGAGAAAAGATTATCAAGTACGGTGGTTTCCAACCAGTTGTTTTTGCTAATAATAAGGTAAACATGGAAAAACAAAGAAAAATATTAGAATTTTTAAAGAAACAGTGTACTTAAAAAAAAAAAAAACTTTGTAACTCTCCTATTTTACTGTAATCCTGTTCCATTAAATGCAACAAAGGTCCAGGCGCTGCCCCTTGCTTGGGAACAAGCACCGGGGCAGTAAATGTCTGCAGGGCCCTCTGCACCTGAAATGGATTGATAACGAATTTTCTGGTACTATAATGAAAATAAGGTCTGCTCAACACAATAAACTTTTCCTTCTCTTCTTTAAAACCGTCTGGTCCGTCATTCAGCTTTTATGCTTAGGAAAGGTAAGTCCTTAGAGCTCGAAGTTCCATCCCTCCATCTGACGGATGCAGCAGGCCTGGACAGGAGGAAGAGCTTTACCTGAACGCCTTGTCTGGTGAGCAGCTGGTCCAGGTGCAGCCAATTCTCTAGATTCTCAGGGGAGCACCCAGGCCTCTCCTAGGTCCCCAAGTTTGGGGAACTGCCCCAGGCAGGATCTGGCAGGCAAGCTGCCCCAGAAGCACTAACCATAACAGGAAGGATGGCCTGGACTTGGTTCATTTTGCAAATTCTCTGAGCTCCTACACTGGGGCTGGATGTGAGGTTGAAGATACGGTTCCTGCCATTCAGGTGCTCACTGGACACTGCAAGCTGGTGTAATGGGAGCGCTTGCAGAGGTGGAGGTTGGGCAGAGGGACCTTGTGGCTGTGAGAACATGACAGAGGGCACCTACGGTGGAGGAGGGAAGGAGGGATTTGGTGGTCAGGAAACGCTTCTACAAGGAGAGGATGCTTAAACTCAAGTTTGGGGAATCAGTAGGCATTATCTATGTAGAATGAGGGAGGTGGGGATACAGGGAGGATGGAGAGCTGGTGTATCTCATTTAAGGAGCTGCAAATGAACCTCTGGGGCTGGAGTCATGGCCAGGAGTGAGGTGCTGGAGTGGGGATCTGAGTTGATCCAGAGCCACCAGAAAGCCCCTGAGGGGTTTTAAACTGGGTGCCCACATGAAATCACTTTTTTCTTGTAAGAAAATTACTATTGATGTATAGCATTTGAAGGTACAAGTACATAGACATACACCTTGATAGATTTTCAAAGTAAACACACTTGTATAACCATCAACCAGATAAAGAGGTAAAAAGAAGTTGGATTATAGTCTGGCTTCCATCAGTGGCAAGAGCATTGTATCAGACCAACCAGTAACTATATACATTGTTGAAATGCACTGGAAAGTGACCAGAGACAGGCAAAAACTGGAGGGGACTCAACCACTGAAAGAAGAGAAACAAACACACTGGATAAGATCCACATTTAAGCAACTATTCCTCATGTGGCCCACAGGGAATAAAACAAAAAGTGGCTGTTCTACAGGGCTGAGGAACCAAGTCAGAGTTCAGAGGCTGCCCAAGCAGCTGGAAATTGAAGGCGGAGAATCCCAGAAAGGAAGCCACAGAGCTTTGAATTTGACATGCATACTCCCCTCAAATCCTTGGCTGACTCCTAAATTATACTTGAACAAAGCAGGATTCCAAGAGGGCCAAACAAAGCAACAGCTGGAAGGCTGGAAAAGCTCAGCAGATGTCTGGTGCTGGGGAGGAAAAGTTTGGCATTATGTCCCACCAAGTTAGAGAGGCTCAGTAAATATTTGGGACTTTCCGCTGAACTCGGGTCTAGGCCCTAGGACTAAGGGCAAAACTAAAATAGAACCACTCTAATCAAGTGTAAAGTCAAGCCTTCGAAGAATCAAGGTGATCCAATAGGAACTTAACTCCCTACGACAACTCAACAGTTTTCATGGGAAAATTAATGAATCCAGAGTCTCTACAATATATCACTCAGAATATCCAGTATACAATCACAAATCAGACGTAAGAAACAGGAATGAATATAGGACACAAAAACAAGGGGGAAAAAATCAAGAGATCTGCAGGCAACCAAGATGTTGAAATTATTGAATAAGAATTTTAAAATAATTATAGGGACTTCCCTGGTGGTGCAATGGTTAAGAAACCCCCTGCTAATGCAGGGGACACAGGTTCGATGCCAGTCCGGGAAGATCCTACATGCCGTGGAGCAACTAAGCCCGTGTGCCACAGCTACTGAGCCTGCGCTCGATAGCCAGCGAGCCACAACGACTGTGTGCCTAGAGCCTGTGCACCTGGAGCCCGTGCTCCACAACAAGAGAAGCCACCGCAGTGAGAAGCCCACGTGCCGCAATGAAGAGCAGCCCCTGCTCACTGCAACTGGAGAAAGCCTGCACACAGCAACGAAGACCCAACTGCAGCCAAAAATAAATAAAATTTATTAAAAAATGAAATAATTATAAATATGTTAAAGAAACAATAGGAATGGATATATACAAAGGATGAAGATGTGGGGAATTTTAGGAGAGATGAAAGTTTTAAAAACCAATTTCATGGGTAGGCTTAAGATTAAACACTGCAAAAAAAATAAAAAGGATCAGAGAACTTGAAGACAGGTTCATGGAAATTATCCAAATTGAAGAGCAAAGAGGGAAAAACGATTGAGAAAAATAATAAATGAATATATGTAATAACCTGCGAGGTAGTATTGAGCAGTTTAACAAATAGGTTTGGAGAAATACTGGCCAACAATTGTCAAGGTGTGATTAAAAATAAATCGTGGGTCCAAGAGCCTCAGTGACTCCAGAATACAGTTTCTTAAAAATGCTCTCTTGACCCAGTTTTGGCCCTGGCTAAAGGCCAGTCAGTTCTCTTAAACAGCCAATCTAGTCCACACCCTCAACCACTTCACTTATCGGACTCTTCAACTCTGGGCCACTATATACTATATACTATATATACCCACCCTAATCGCCCAAGACCAGACATGCAGGGACAGCTCCTATGCTCCAAAGCTTATTGAAATATTCAAATTAGCCAGTCTTACCTCGCCTCACCCATTCATTCCTGGGGAAACCACAAAGCTCTTGCCCACAGTTCCTGCCTTGCCTTCTTCCTGGTGACCAACTCTAGTGTTTCCCCCGAGTGGTCCTGCATGGTGTGAAGTGTGATAAAACTGTAAAACTCTTCTAGCTTTTCTCTTGATCTTTGTCCGGCCTCACTGTGTGTTACCCCCCACCCCCAAACCAGCGCACGCACATGCACACGCATGCGCGCACACAAACACACACACACACATGCAGGATAAATACAAAGAAGGTCACACCTAGGCACGTCATAGTCAAATGCTGAAAACCAAAGATAATCTTTAAAAAGTAGTCAGGAAAACAAAAAAGACATACCATACACAGAAATAACAATAAGAGTGATAGCTGAGGACTTCCCTGGTGGCGCAGTGGTTAAGAATCCGCCTGCCAATGCAGGGGACATGGGGTCGAGCCCCGGTCCGGGAAGATCCCACATGCCGCAGAGCAACTAAGCCCCTGCACCATAACTACTGAGCCTGCGCTCTAGAGCCCGTGAGCCACAACTACTGAGCCCACGTGCCACAGCTACTGAAGCCTGCGTGCATAGAGCCTGTGCTCCGCAACAAGAGAAGCCACCACAATGAGAAGCCTGTGCACCACGCTGAAGAGTAGCCCCTGTTCGCCACAGCTAGAGAAAGCCTGCATGCAGCAATGAAGACCCAACAAAGCAAAAAATAAATAAATAATTAAATTTATTTTAAAAAAGAAAAGAATAAATGATAGCTGACTTTTTATCAGGAAAAAAGAACATGACAGTGGAATAACATTTTTAAAGTGCTGAAAGAAAGAAAATCTGTCTTAACATTATGTGGGGGAAATATTTTTCAAAAGTGAAAATGAAATAAAATTATTTCAGGATAACTGAATGTCGAGAGAATTCATTACTTGTAGACCTGTACTATAAAAAAAAATGGTAAAAGTTCTTCGGGCTAAAAGGAAAATGATGCCAGTTAGATAAAAATTCATGTCTACAGGAAGGAATGAAGAGCGCTGGAAATAGTAAGTATGTAGGTAAATATACTATTTTTCCTTTAAGAGACCGTTGATTGCTTAAAGCAAAAATGTTACCTATATTTACATGTAGAAGTAAAATACATGACAATTGCACAAAGGATGGGAGTTATAATGTTCTTACATTATTATGAATTGGTATGACAGTAATGCAAGATAAACTGATAAGCTGAGAAAGCATATTGTTTTCCCTAGAGTAACCATTTGAAAAAATATAGTTATACCAAAAATCAAAACAAAACAAACAAAAAACAAGAGGAGACAGGAAAATTTTAATTTTCAATTAAAAAAAAAAAACATGTAAAACTCAATCAACCCAAAAGAGGCAGGAAAGGAGAAGCGAAGGAAAAAGTAGAGGAGATAAACAGTAAAACAAATTAAACAGTAGGCTTTAAACCGAAAAAGTCAATATTTGCATTATATATTAATGGTCTTAAACACTCTAAATAGAAGTCTGAGATTTTCGGATTGTATTTTAAAAAGCAATTTATAGAGATGTATATTAAATAGAAATAGGTTGACATTAAGAACTGCCTCGCACAAACACTAATAATAAGAAAACTGGCGGGGCTATATTCATATTAGACAGAGTGAACTTCAAGACAATAAGAATTACCAGAGGAAAAAGAAGGATATTCTATGATGATACAAGTCAATTAATCAAGGAGACATTAACAATCCTAAATAGGTATGCACCTAATGACATTACTTAAAAATACAGAGTAGGTGTAACAACAAGCAAAATGACAGGCTACAAAGATCTGGGGTCAGTCACTCTGCTGAGTCAACCATTAAGCTGGAAAGATCAATTGCAATAAACTATTTTGGAACTCTGGAACATGTTTGGACACTTATAACAACCAGCACTTCATGTGCTGGTTGGGAGCACTTCATGAAGGGAGAGGCTTCTGATCTTTTGTAAGTTAGGGGCAGGCACAAGCCAACTACCACTCCTGATTCCTCAGCAGCATCTTGGCTGAGTTCTTGGAGCAGCTGGCTGGTGCCAGGATGGGTAGTGGTGACCTTGTCCTCAAAACATTTGGATTTATGCATTTGGGCTTGTCTAGTGATGCCTGAGAAACTGGCATAGAAACTTGCCTTGGTTTTGGCCCTCAGTAGCAGTGGCTTACCTTGGGTTTATCTATCAGAAGATTTAAACAGACTTCCCTGGTGGCGCAGCGGCTGAGAATCCGCCTGCCAATGCAGGGGACAATGGGTTCAAGCCCTGGTCCGGCAAGATCCCACACGCGGGGCTTCCCTGGTGGAGCAGTGATTGAGAATCTGCCTGCTAATGCAGGGGACACGGGTTTGAGCCCTGGTCTGGGAAGATCCCACATGCGGAGCGGCTGGGCCCGTGAGCCACAACTACTGAGCCTGTGTGTCTGGAGCCTGTGCTCCGCAACAAGAGAGGCTGTGATAGTGACAAGCCTGTGCACCGCGATGAAGAGTGGCCCCAACTTGCCACAACTAGAGAAAGCTCTCGCACAGAAACGAAGACCGAACACAGCAAAAATAAATAAATAAATAAATTAATAAACTCCTACCCCCAACATCTAAAAAAAAAAAAAAACAACAAAAAAAGATCCCACACGCTTTGGAGGAACTAAGCCCGTGTTCCTCAGCTACCGAGCCTGCACTCTAGAGCCCGTGAGCCACAACTGCTGAGCCCATGTGCCACAACTACTGAAGGCCGTGCGCCTATAGCCCATGCTCCACAAGAGAAGCCACTGCAATGAGAAGCTCATGTACCGCAACGAAGAGTAGCCCCTGCTCGCTGCAACTAGAGAAAGCCTGCGTGCAGCAATGAAGACCCAACACATCCAAAAATAAACAAATAAATAAATAAATTTAAATTTAAAAAAAATTTAAAGAGACAGGAGCGTTTTTTTTCCTTGTTGGAGACAGACAATTAAATTGTTCTCAAGTCACTGGTTGACTGCAGAGATAATGGAACAGAAACTTCAGGTACCACACACAAGGAATGCATACCTTGCAAAAATTGTTTGGAAAAGTTACAGATGGTGCCACCCTCAACAAGCAAAATTTATGAATCCCAGAGGAGTGGGAGAATCAGATTTCCAAAGCTAACATAATACTCTCTGGGTATTATATGTTCATTTCTCAACAAAAAGTTTAAAAACTTACAAGTGAATAGGAAAGTATGGCCCAGTTTCAGGAAAAAAGGAATTTGATAGAAACTATCCTTGAGAAATCCCAGACATTGTAACTATTAGACAAAGATATTGAGTTGACTGATTTAATATGCTCAATGAGCTAAAGAAAGTCATGGGCCAAGAACTAATAGGAATCAGGAAAATGACATGAACCAAATGAAAATATTTTTTAAAAAAGAGAGAAATTATAAAAAGGAACCAAACAAATTCTGGAGCCGAAAAGTATACTAACTGACCTGAAACATTCACTAGAATGGTTCAACAGCAGATTTGAGAAAGCAGAAAAAAAGGATGAGAGAATTGAAGATTAAAGACAATTGAAATTATCCAGTCTGAGGAGCAGGAAGAAAAACAGGGTCTGAGGGACCTCTGGGACACCATCAAATGTACCAACATATGCATCATTGAAGTTCCGGAAGGAGAAGAAAGAAGTGCAGAAAACGTATTTGAGGAAATAATGGCCAAAATCTTCCCAAATCTGTTGAAGGACATGAATCTACACTTCCAAGAAGCTTAATGAATTAAAAGCAGGATAAATTCAAAGAAATCTACACCAAGATACATAGTCTAATTGTTGAAACCCAAAGACAGAATTTTGAAAGCAGCAAGAGAGAAGCAGTTCATCATGTACAAGGGATACTCATAAGATTAACAGCCAAATTCTCAACAGAAACTATGTAAATCAGAAGGCAGTAAGATGACATATTTATGTCCTTAAAAAAATAAAAATAAGCTTTCAAATAAGAATTCTATATCTGGCAAAACTATCTTTGAAGAATAAAGGAGAAATTAAGATACTTCTAGATAAACAAAAGCCAAGGGAGTTCATTACTGGTAGACCTACCCTACAAGAAATGCTAAAGAGAATAAATATTTCAGGCTGAAATGAAAAGAAACAAGACAGTAACTTAAAGTCGTAAGAAGAAACATTGGTAAAGGTAACTACCTAGGTAAATATAAAAACAAGTATCATTTACTTTTACTTTATAACTCTTCTTTTATTCCTATATGACTTAAAAGGAAAATACAGGGCTTCCCTGGTGGCGCAGTGGTTGAGAGTCCGCCTGCCGATGCAGGGGACACGGGTTTGTGCCCCGGTCCGGGAGGATCCCACATGCCGTGGAGCGGCTGGGCCCATGAGCCATGGCCGCTGAGCCTGCGCGTCCGGAGCCTGTGCTCCGCAAGGGGAGAGGCCACAACAGTGAGAGGCCCGCGTACCGAGAAAAAAAAAAAAAAAAAGGAAAATACATAAAATAAAGTAAAAATTTTGTTAATGATCACAGCATGTATAAAAATATAATTTGCGACAAAACAATGGGGGAGGAACAGAGATATACAGGAGCAGAGTGTACACTACTGAAACTAAGTTGGTATTATTCAAACCAGGTTTTTATATAAGTTTATGATGTTAATTGTAATTCCTAAGGTAACCACTAGGAAATTAATTTTAAAATATATAGAGGGCTTCCCTGGTGGTGCAGTGGTTGGGAGTCCGCCTGCAGATGCAGGGGACGCGGGTTCGTGCCCCGGTCTGGGAGGATCCCACATGCCGCAGAGCGGCTGGGCCTGTGAGCCATGGCTGTTGAGCCTGCGCGTCCAGAGCCTGTGCTCCACAACAGTGAGAGGCCTGCGTACCGCAAAAAAAAAAAAAAAAAAAAAAAAAAAAAAAATATATATATATATATATATATAAAAGGAAAGAAGGGAATCAAACTGGTACACTTCAAAAGTTCAAATAAATACCCCCTGCCAAATCAGTAATTGAGGAATTGAGAAACAAAATGTATGACATACAGAAAACACAAAGCCAAATGGCAGAAGTAAATATTTTTATCAGTATTAAATTCAAATGTAAATGGGTTAAACTCTCCTGTTAAAAGGCAAAGATTGGGAAAAAATTTTTTTCAAAAACATGATCTATATGTTGTCAACAAGTGACTCATTTCAGATACAAAGACAAAGAGCTTGAACGTAAAAAGATAGGAAAAGATAATCCATGCAAATGGCAACCAAAAGAGAGCTGGAGTGACTATATTATTTTCTGATAAAATAGACTTTAATTCAAAAAAAGTTATAAGAGACAAAGAAGGACATTATATATTGATAAAGGGTTCAATCCAGTAAGAAGATATAATAATGACAAACTTGTACACACCTAACAATAGAGCCTTAAAATATATGAAGCAAAAAATGGACAGAATTGAAGGGAGAAATAGTTCTATAATAATAGTTGGACACTTCAGTACCCACGTTCAAAAAGGATAGATCAGTCCGACAGAAGATTAATAACAGTAGAGGACCTGAACAACACTGTAAACCAATTAGATCTAACAGACATAAACAGAACACTCCACGAAACAGCAGAATATGTATTCTTCTCAATTCCACATGAAACACCCTCCAGGACACATGATATGTTAGGCTACAGAACAATTCTTAATGAATTTTGTAAGGCTGAAATCATACAAAGTAACTTCTGATCACAATGGAATGAAACTAGATATCAATAATAGAAGAGAAACTGGAAATTTCACAATAATGAAATTCACAAAAATTAAACAACACACTCTTAAATAAGCAATGGGTCAAAGAAAAAAAATCACAAAGAAAAAATTTAAAACCTTGAGATAGATAAAAATGAAAACACAATATTTCAAAACTGATGGGATGGAGTGCTAAGAGGGAAATTTACAGCAGTAAATGCCTACATTAGAAAGGAAGAAAAATTCAAATTAATAATCTAAATGTAAATCTTAAGGAGCTAAAAAAAAAAGAAGAGCAAACTAAACCCAAACAAGCAGAGAGGGAAGGAAATAACAAAGATTAGAACAGAGATAAATGAATTAGAGAGTAGAAAAACAACAGAGAAAAATCAGTGACATCAAAAGTTGGTTCTTTGAAAATATTAACAAAATTTACAAACCTTTAGGTTGATGAGGGTGGGGAGGAGGGAGAGAGACTCAGTCAAAATTAGAAATGAAAGTGGGGACATTACTACTGATTTTACAGAAATAAAGTGGAGTATGAGAGAATACTATAAACAATTGTTTGCCGACAAGAGGGAAAATTCCTATAAACACACAAATTATCAAAGCTGACTGACTCAAGAAGGAATAGAAAATCAGACTAGACCTATAACAAGGGGATTGAATCTGTAATTTAAAAAGCCTCCCAGCAAAGAAAAGTCCAAGACCAGATGGTTTCACTGGTGAACTCTACCAAATATTTGAGATGGATGAAAATCAATCCTTCTCAAACTCTTCCCAAAAAAATGAAGAGGAGGGAACACTTCCTAACTCATTCCATAGGCTAGCTTCTTGACACGAAAGCCAGACATAGACTACAAAAAAACTAGAGGCCAATACCCCTAGCAAATACAGATGCCAAAACCCTCAACAAAATGCGGCCAAATAGAATTCTATCATATTAAAAGGATTATACACCATGAGCAAGTGGGATTTAGCCCCAGAGCAAGTGTGGTTCAACATATGAAAATTATTCATTGTAATATACCACGAAGAATATAGAACGAAGGAAAAATACCACATGATCATCTCAATCAATGCAAAAAAAAATAATTTGATAAAGTGCAACACCGTTTCATGATTAAAAAAAACATTCAATAAACTAGGTATAGAAGGGAATGTTCTCTACATGATAAAGGCCAGATATGAAAAACCCAACTGAGTTAATAGACTCGGTGGTGGAAGACCGAAAACTTTCCCCCTAAGATCAGGAACAAGATTAGGATGCCTACTTTTGTCAGTATTCCACATAGTACTGCAGTTATAGCCAGAGCAATTAGGCAAGAAAAACAAAACAACAGTTACTCAAATTGGAAAAAAAGAGGTAATTATCTGTTTGCAGAAGGCACGATATGTATTGGGTTGGCCAAAAAGTTCTTTTGGGTTTTCATGAACTTTTCGGCCAGTCCAATATAAAACCCCAGGGAATCTACGAAGAAAGTTGAATTTAGCAATGCTGTAGGATACAAAATCAACACACACAAAATCAACTACATTTCTATACACTAGCATGAACAATCCAAAAAGGAATTAAGAAAACAATTCCATTTGCAGAGCTTCAGGAATAATAATCTTCTTAGGTATAAACTTAACCAAGGAGGAGAAAGACTGTACACTGAAAACTAGAAAACATTGCTGAAAGAAATTAAAGAATACCTAAATAAATGGAAAGACATACTGCATTCATGGATTGGAAGACTTACTATGGTTAAAATGACAGTACTTCTTAAATTTATGTACAAACTCAATGCAATTCTTATCAAAATCCCACTGGCATTTTCTGCAGAAACAGAAAAACTCATCCTGAAGTTCATATGGAATTTCAAGGGACTCCGAATAGCCATAGCAATCCTGATATAGAAGAACAAAGTTGGAGGACCCACACTTCCCAATTTTAAAAACTTACTGCAAAGCTATAGTAATCAAAAGAGTATGGCACTAGCATAAAGATAGAGATATAGACTGATAGAATAGGGAGCCTAGAAATAAACTCTCACATATATGGTTAACTGATTTTCAACAAGAGTCCCAAGACAATTCGTTGGGGTAAAGGCCTTGTTTTGAAAAAATGGTGCTGAGACAACTGTATAGCCACATGCAAAAGAATGAGGTTGAACCCTACCAAGTTAGCAATGGTTTCTTAACTTTGACACGAAAAGCACCCATAGTAAAAGAAAAAGTAAATTGGAATTCATCAAAAAAATTTTAAGTTTGTGTACCAAAGGACACTATCAAGACGGTGAAAAGACAAGCCACAGAACAAGAATAATATTTGTAAATCATATCTGATAAGAAAGTAATATCCAGAATATACAGAGACTCCTATGACTTAACAGCAAAAACAAAACAAAAAACAAGCAAAGAACCCACTCAATTGAAAAAATGGGCAATGACTTGAATAGACATTTTTCCAAAGAAGATATACAAATGACCAATAAGCACATGAAAATATCCTCAAATATCCTAGTTAATCATAAGGAAAATGCAAATCAAAACCTCAATTTACAATGATACAAATGAACTTATATGCAAAACAGAAATACACCCACAGACATAGAAAAAAAACTATGGTTACCAAAGGGGTAAGGGGAGGGGGGGGATAAATTAGGAGTTTGGGATTAAATTATACACACTACTGTATATAAAATAGATAACCAACAAGGACCTACTGTATAGCACAGGGAACTATACTCAGTATTTTGTAATAGTATATACACACACACACACACACACACACACACATATTCTTTTTCAGATTCTTTTCATATATGTATGTATCTGAATATATATATATATAATATATATATTCTTTTTCAGATTCTTTTATATATATATCTGAATCACTTTGCTGTACACCTGAAACTAACACATTGTAAATCAACTATACTTCAATTTAAAAAAAAGAAATGATTGTTGTTATTTTTTAAAAATCGCCAAGTCTAATAATGTAGTAACCTATTCCTTCTTTTAGTCTGTCAAATCCATGTTTTTTTTGCACTTTTTTATTGTGGTAAGATATACATAACATAAAATTTACCACTTTAACCACTGTTGTTTTTTTTTTTTTTTTGCAGTTTGCGGGCCTCTCACTGTTGTGGCCTCTCCCGTTGTGGAGCACAGGCTCCGAACGCGCAGGCTCAGCGGCCCTGGTTCACGGGCCCAGCCGCTCCGTGGCATGTGGGATCCTCCCAGACCAGGGCACGAACCTGCGTCCCCTGAATCGGCAGGCGGACTCCCAACCACTGTACCACCAGGGAAGCCCCTAGAGTTTTTATAATATTCCCTTTTTATCCTTTTAATAGCTACAGGATCTATACTGATATTCCCTCCTTCATTCCTGATATTGGTAAATTGTATTTTTTCTCTTTTTATTTTTATCAATTTAATTCAAGATTTATCAATTTTATTAATCTTTTCAAGACTTGCTTTTTGCTTCATTGATTTTTTCTCATCTTCAATTTCACTGATTTCTGCTCTTATTATTTCCTTCCTTCCTTCTTGCTTTGGGTTTATTTTGCTCTTCTTTTCCTAGTTTCTTGAGGTGGGAACCAAGATTACTGATATGAATTTTTCCTCTTTTCTAATGTAAGCATTTAGTAGTATAAATTTCCCTCTCACCACTGCTTTAGCCATATCTCACCAATTTTTACATGTTGTGTTTTCATTTTCATTCAGTTCTATGTTTTTTAATTTCATTGAGGACTTCTTCTTTTTATTTAATTTTATCTCCTGTTTTAATTTCAGGGGTACTACTGTTTGGGAAAGCTGTTAGGTAACTGTTTTATAAATTACTGTCTCCCATTTTCAGTCATATCCTAATGATCCCAGCAAGCAAATGTCCTGTCTTCTAAGATACACATGGTACATACTAAAAATCCTGTAAGGTCCTGGATAGTTTTCATTTAATTATTCATTAAAGAAGCATTTATTTTCATATTGTAAGTGTGAAGTTTTTTTTGAAAGGAATTAAAGTGTATTTTAACCAAAGCTCCAACAAGCAAATTTGTTTCAACAAAATGTAGAGATTTGTGCTGACTACAGTACAGACACTATTATAGTATATCTAGTCCTTGGCTATTCTGCACCTAGTAGCAGATCACACGCCCCATGGCTTAGCATGTTTACAAAAAACTGTTCCCAGTGGAAGGACTTCACACATTACCTCTAACTGTGTGGCTCAGTCATTCATATCCCCAACACTGCTTACACAGCCCCAGCTGGCATCACTGCCAGCTGGACTCCGCTGCCTAGAAAATGGCTCTATAGTGTCACCGCTTCTGAGGGGCAGCTGGCTCCTCCCTCACAGCCATGCTAGTGATCTCTCCCACCTCCTGGCATTGCAGTGGTGGGGGCTAGCGCTGGTGACCAGAATCTGTTAGCCATCACAAAAGAGTGGATAGTTCAATTCCAAAGTGTTTGGAGATTTTCCTGTTGTCTTTCCGTTATTGATTTCTAGCTTAATTCCATTACTGTAAGGGGGTATATGCTATATAATTTCAGTTCATTTAAGTTTGTTAAGACTTCCTGTATGACCCGGGATATACACTTGAAAAAAATGTGCACTCTGCTGCTCTTGGCTAGAATGTTCTATAAATGTCAGTTACATCCTGCTTGATAGTGTTGCTCAGTTCTTCTCTGTCTTTACTGTCTAGTTGTTTTATCAGTTGCTGAGAGTAGGGTGTAAAAGTCCCCAGCTATGGTTGTGGATCTGTCTACTTCTTCTTTCAGCTTCATGTATTTCAAGATTCTGATGTTTGGTGCATACATACTTAGAATCATTATGTCTTCCTGGTGAATTGATTCCTTTATCATATGTAATATTTCTCTTTGTCCCTAGTAATTTTTTCTCTTTAATCTACTTTATTAATATACATCCACTCATGCTTTTTTTTTAAATTTATGTTTGCCTGATGTATCATTTTCCATCCTTTAACTTTCAACCTACCTATGTTGTCATGTTTGAAATGAGTGTCTGGTAGATAGCATATAGTTGGATTGTGTTTTTTTATAATCCACTTTGTTGACCTCTGTCTTCTAATTGCTAAGACTTAAACCATTTCCATTTAAAGTAATTATTAATATGTTAGGGTTTAAATTTGCCATGTAATTATTTGTTTTGTGTTTGTTTCTGTGTTTCTCATTCCTTTGTTTCTCTTTTCTTGCCTTCTTTGGGCTGCCTGGGCATTTTTTAGGATTCCATCTTGATTTGTTTAAATAAATATGATTTTAGAGCTTACTTTAATAATCAAAAGGCTTGGCTCAAAGGAGGTGATTATTATGTACATATCCAAGTAAGAGATTTAGGGATCATCAATATTTCTATATTTCTAATATTTTTCTGTTTGTTTCTTCTGTTTCTTATTCCTCTGTTCCCTTTTTCATGTATTCCTCTGGGTTATTTGAACATTTGTGGGGGACTAAATTATGATTTTCTCACAGTTTCATTTCTCTACATATACTTTTTTTAGTGGTTACTTTAGGTATGACAGTACGGACACACAACTTATCACAGACCACTGGTACTGACACTTTACTGCTGCAAAAAAAGTGTAGAAACCTTATTTCCATTTGGGTCCTTTTACCTTCTCCACTCTTAAAATATAGTTGCCTTAAGTGTTTCCTTTAAATATATTAAGCATCACATCAGATCATGTTATAATTTGTACTTCAACCATCAAACATAATTTTAAAAACTTATGAGAATGATAACATTATATTTACCCCTATTTTCTTTTTTTACCATTTCACTTTCTCCTTTCTTTTTCTTTTTCTTTTTGATGTTCCAAGATTCCTTCTGTTATCATTTCCTTTCTGTGTAGAGAATGTCTTTAGCCAGTTTTCAGGAGTAGATCTGCTTGTGACAAAGTCTCTTAGTGTTTCTCTGCCTAAGCAAGACTTCATTTCTCATTTCTAAAGGATATTTTCACTGGATATAGTTTGGCATTGACAGCTCTTTTCTTTCAGCACTTGAAAATGTTGTGCCACTTACTCTGGCCTCCTTGGATTCAGATAGGAAATTGCTGTCATTTGAATTGTTTTTCTATAGGCAACACATTATTTCTTTGTAGCTGCTTTCAGAACTTTTTCCTTTGTCTTTAGTTTTCGTAAGTTTGATTATAATATGTCTTGGGGTGGATTTCTTTAGGTTTGCCCTTTTGGGGTTCACTCAACATCTTAAATGTATAGGTTTATGCTTTTCACCAAATTTTGGAAGTACTCAGCCATTATTTCTTCTTTTTTCTGTTCCACACTTTGTCCTCCCCTTCTGGGACTTCAGTGACACAAATGTTAGATCTTTTATTGTTGTCCCACAGGTCTCTGAGGTCGGTTTTTCTCCCCCCCATCTATTTTCTTTTTGTTGGTAAGATTGGATAAGTTTTATTGATCTGTCTTCACTATTCTTTCCTATCTCTTCTCCAATCTGTTATTGAGCCCATCCAGTGAGTTTTAATCTTGATTAGTGAATTTTTTAATTCTTTAATTTTCACTTCTTTTTATATCCTCTATTTCTTTACTCAGATTTTCTATTTTTGTGTTTCAAGAGTATTCATAATTGCTCACTGAAGCATTTTTATGATGCCTGCTTCAAAATCTTTGTCAGATAACTCCAATATCTGAGCCATATCAGTGTTGGCATTTGTTGTCTTTTCCCCTTCCAGTTGTGATTTTCCTGGTTCTTGGTGATTTTTTTTTTTTTTTACCTGTATCCTGGACATTGTGGATATTATAAGACTCTGGATCCTATTTAAATAGTCTATTCTAGCAGTCATCCTGTTTAGGATGCATGCTGGTCCTGGCCTACTTTTGTGGACTGTGGTTCCAATGACAATTTGTTTCTGAGTTCTTGCAATGCTATTCTGGTCTGCTTTGTTTGTGTGCTATTCAAAGGCTGCCATGAAAGCCTGGGTCTCAAACCTTTTGGTGAGTTCATTCTGGCCAGTTTCTCATGTGGGTCAATCAGCTGTCTGCCCAGAATAACCTATACAGGTTAGAAAATCCCTTTTTCCAGTTCTCTTCTCTCCAAATTCCTCCCACCATTCCCTAGTTTGGAGGGCGAGGGGCACTGCCTGCCACTGCTGGGTCAGGAGAAGTCCAAACTTCCCACTCCTTTTCCAGTGATGCTACCCACATGGAAGGAAAGCTCTGCAGTCTCAGAGGCTGCTGGGTGGTGGTGTAAGTCCAGACTCCAGCCTGGCTAAGACAGCAGGCAGCGGGGAAGAAAGTGCCCCAGGTCCTCTGGTCTTGCTGTGCTGCCATAGGCTTTCTGCTACCACTGGGTGGGGGACTAGAGTCAGGAATCACCACTTGGTCTCTGCTGGCACCATGGCTAGAGGGAAAGCAATCCAGTCTGGGCCACCTGCTGCTCCTGGGTGCAGGGGAACTCTCTCTATTCATTCTCCACTGATCACATGTTGGCCAAAGTACCATATCTGGGCTGCCCTGAGTTGTCTGCTACCATCAAATAGCCACTCTGCCTTCCATCTTTAAGTCCTTGTTTTGGACTAAATGTTTGTGTCATCCCAAAATTCATATGTTGAAGTCCTAATCCTCAATATGATGGTATTTGGAGGTGGGGCTTTTGGGAGGTGATTAGGTTTAGATGAGGTCATGAGGGTGGGTCTCCCATAATGGGATTAGTGCCCTTTTAAGACCAGGAGGAGGGACTTCCCTGGCGGTCCAGTGGTTGGGACTTCGTGCTCCCAATGCAGGGGGCCTGGGTTTCATCCCTGGTTGGGGAACTAGATCCCACATGCTGCAACTAAGAGCCCTCATGCCTCAACTAAAAATCCTGCGTGCCACAACGAAGATCCTGCATGCCACAACAAAGATCTGGCACAGCCAAATAAATAAATTAAATAAATAGTTTAAAAAAAAAAAAGACCAGGAGAAGGTAACAGAGCTTGCTCTCACTCTCTCATTCTCATTCTCATTCTCATTCTCTCTCTCTCTCTCTCTCTCTCTCTCTCTCTCTCTCTCTCTCTCTCTCTCTCTCTCTCTCTCTCTCTCCCCCTCCACCAGCTCTCACCAGACACTGAATCTGTCAGTACCTTGATCTTGCACTTCCCAGCCTCCAGAACCGTGACAAATAAATGTCTGTTGTTTAAGCCACCCCGTGTACGGTATTCTGTTATAAGAGCCCAAGCTAAGACAGTCCTCTTATGATTGTCAATTGTATTATGTTCAGGGTTTTAGTTGTACTTAGTGGAAGGAACAGGGGAAAATGGTGTCTACATCATCTTGTTTGGAACCCTGTTGCAGCTTCTTTAAAAGAGCAGAAGTTTTTGCTTTTTATAAAATCTGATTTATGGATTTTTTTCCTGTTAATGTTCTTTGTGTCATTTTAAGGCATTTTTGCCAAACTGAAGATCACTGTATTAGTTATCTATTGCTGCATCATAAATTATCCCCGAATTTAGCAGCTTAAAAAATAAACATTTGTTATTTTCACATGAATCAGGAATTTGGGAGCCGCTTGGCTGGATAGTTCCAGCTCAGTCTTTTATGAGGCTGCAGGCATCTTAAGACTCGAAATGAGTATCCGCTTCAGAGGTCACACATGACTGATGGCAGGCCTTCTGTTCCTCACCATATGGGCCTCTCCTAATAACAGCAGCTGGCAGTCCCCAAAGTGAATAATGAGAGGGAGGGAGGGAGGGAGGGACGGAGGACGGGAGGGAGAGTGAGCAAACCAGCCCAAGGTGGAAGCTGCAGTCTTTTAATAGCCTAATCTTGGAAGTGATAGCCCATGACTTCTGCCAAATTCTATTTGCTAGAGCTGAATCATTAAGTCTGTCCCACATTCAGGGGGAGGGAAATTAAGCTCCACATCTTGAAAGAAGGAATATCAGAGAATTTGTGAACATCTCTTTAAAAACCACCACAGTCACTTAGTTTTCCTCCTATGTTTTCTTCTAGAAGTTTTATACTTTAAGCTCTTACATCTATGATCCATTCCAAGTTAATTTTTTTTATGATGTGAGGTAAAGATCAAGATGTTTTGTTTCGTTTTGCATATTGCTATTTGTTGAAAAGCTTACCTTTTCTCCATTGAATTGCCTTGGCACCTTTATTGATAATTAATTGACCATATATATGTGGGTCTATTTCTGTACTCTATTTTTCTCCATTCATCAATATGTCCACCCATATCACCCTGTGTTGATTTCTGTGGCTTCCTAATGTCTTGAAACCAGGTAACGTATGTCTTTTTTTCAGTTATTTTAGGTTTTTTGCATTTCCAAATATATTTTAGAGTCAACTTGTCAATTTCTACAAAAAAGCTTGCTGGGATTTTGATTAGGACAGCATTCCCCTTTGATCAATTTGGGGAGAACTGACATCTTAACAATACTGTGTCTTCCAACCAATGAACACAGCTTCTCTCCATTTATTTAGGTCTTCTTTAATTTAGCTCAGCAATGTTTTGTACCTTATGGTGTGTGGGTCCTGCACATCTTTTCATATCAGTGGGGACTGGAGGCACAAAGAGGCAGGGCTGGAGAGCCAGGGAAAATTCTTTCCCTCTCTGGTCCAGCCCAATGGCGGGTGTTTAACAATGGATATGAATGGACCAACACATAGAAAATGTGCTGTAGTACATATCTGTATGGTGTTTTACGTTACATTCTTCTTAACTTTTAATTTTGAAATATGTCCTATACAAATAAGAGTGTATAAAAAACACATCTGTTCAGTTTAAAGATTCAAAATAAAATATATCTCACCTAGGTTGAGAAGGAAAACATTACAAGGACTTTAGAAGCAACTCCTCCCCTCCCCCCCATCCCACATGCCTCTCTCTAATCATAGCCCCATCTCTTCCTACTAGAGGTTATTATATTTCTAAAATTTGTATTAATCATTCCCTTACTTTTCTTAATAGTTTTCCATCCTGCATATTTAATTTAAAGCAATGTATTAGGTCCGTCCATATTAAATTGAGTATAGGCTATCCACTCCCTCTCCAGTAAGGCCATTTGGGTTGTTTTCAGGTTTTTTACTATTACAAACATTGCTACCACAAGCATTCTTTTACATGTGTCCTGGTGCACATGTGCTTGCATTCCATTTGGGTACATACATGAGGAGTGGAATCCTGGGCGGTGGGGAGGCACCTTTGTTATATGTCCACCTTTATTAGATGCCAAACTGTATTCCAAAGTGATTGCTCCATTTCACAATTCCACTAGCCGTGCATGAAAGTTCTTTTTTTTTCCTAAGTCTTTCCTAACACTCTATATTGACAGAAATTTTAATTTTTTCTAATCTAATGAGTGTGATATTGAATATCATTGTTTTAATTTATGTTTCTTTGAAAATAAATGAGGCTGGACATTTTCTCACACATTTACTGGCCCTCTCCTGGTTCCTTTCCTAGGAAGTAGGAAATATTAGGATTTAAGCTGTTGAGTTGTGTCTTTTTCTTCTTGGTTCATAGACTTAAATATATATATATACACACACACACTCACACACACACACACACACACACACACACTGGGTTGAAATCATTTTTCAAGTATATGTATTGCAAATATCTTTTTCTTTTCTCCAGTTTGCTGCTTTCTTTTCATTTTCTTTACAGTGTCTTTTAAGGACCAGAACTTCTTAATTTTAATGTAGACAAGCTTTAAATATCAATCTCTTCCTTTCTGTTTACACTCTTTTTTGTCTTGTTTAAGACATCTTTCCCTGCCCCAAGGTCGTAAAGATTCTCCTGTGTACACCCTTTTAAGTTTCATTGGTATGCTTTCCATATTGATACTTGGAGATTTGCACACCCTTCAAGTGTTTCCACTGCCCCCTCACCCCTCTTACAACACCTCTGCGTGGTCGGACAAACGGCTTTGCTGTGCGGGTGAAATGAGGCCAGGGAGCAGCCCCCTGTTCCTCCCCCATGGGCCAGAGATGCTGCAGCAGGCTGGGCCACAGGCATGGCGTGGGAAAGTGCAACCACATGGACCGGCAGGTGGTGCCCGCGCCCCTGCACCGCCCGCCCCCTCCCACGAGCGCCCTGCAGCTGCTTCTTGCTTTGTCATCTTGGGCTCTGCCTCCCCTTTTCCTTATCTTCAAAATGGGCCTGCCCTAGGCTTTTATGAAGATTAAAGATGATCTGGAGCTGGAGGAGCCTTCTTTCTTCAGAGCAGCTGGTTCTCTGCAGTCCCCACCACTCCCTACTGCCTTATGCTCAGCTCTGCCCTCATCTAGCAACTCACCAGGCATCTGGATGCATCTGTGTTTGCGATCCCCTTTTCAGACTTTACTCCTAGATGGAGAGGAATGCACGACTTTGTGAGCAAACCACTGCTTAAAAAATTTATTCTGGTGATACCTATGTAGTTTAGAAAGTCTGAAAGGTGCAGAAAAACAAGAAAAGCAGTCTATATTCTCACTTCAAAAGTAAATACTGGGCTTCCCTGGTGGCGCAGTTGTTGAGAGTCCGCCTGCCGATGCAGGGGACACAGGTTTGTGCCCCGGTCCAGGAAGATCCCACATGCTGCGGACGGCTGGGCCCATGAGCCATGGCCTCTGAGCCTGCGCGTCCGGAGCCTGTGCTCCACAACGGGAGAGGCCACAGCAGTGAGAGACCCGCGTACCAAAAAAAAAAAAAAAAAAAAAAAAAAAAAGTAAATACTGTGAATATTGCTTGTGTATCTTTTGTCTTCATTCTGTGTAGTCCGTTCTTTTAAAAGCCTTTATAGAGCATCTTCTGTGTCCCCAGCTGTGTCCGAGGCCGGGTCTCCGGCCCTGGATGGCTCCCGAGACCGCAGAGGCCGCAGACCCAGGGCCAGTCCTGGCTTGTGGGGACGCCGCAGTGGACCACACCTGGCTCGCTGCCAGAGAGAGTCCGGCCTCGGTTTCTGTATCACGTGGCCCAGGATGGGCTGCCCGCGGTCCCCGCGGTCCGTCAGGGTCCTCCCCCGGCGGTGTCCGAGGACGGTCGTGTTCCCACCACCCGGACCCCTTCTGACCCCAGCGTGCGCGGGGACAAGCTGCGCACAGATGGGGTCCCGGGAGCAGGCGCCACGGCACCTGTGCTCTATGCTCGCGACGTTCCCCGAGCCAGGCTCCTACCTGGTTAGCCGACGTCCCAGCCCAGGACCCGCCTCTGTTTCCTGACCTTACCTGATTCTTGCAGGCACTGGCGGAGGGGGGAGCGGCGGGGGAGTCCGGAGCCGGCGGGGGAGCCCGGAGCCAGCGGGAGGCAGGAGCGGCTGGGCCGCGCATGCTCAGTTCCGGGAGCACGCAGCGCCCTCCGGTGGACATGGGGGGAGCTGCTGGCTCGAGGTCTCCACACCAGGTGATGCTGCGGCGCTTTCCCTGTCTTCGCGAAGATAGGTTTTAGTACCCATGCAAAAGATGGGTTTTAGAAGTCACTGTGGGCCAGGCGGCGTACAATCTGATTGCGAGGATTGGGAAGCTGGGCAGCGCCCAGCAAGCCCACATACCCAGTCAGTAACTAATGGCAGTTATGTAAAAATGAACTAAAAATAGTCTCTTAAAATTCATGTGTACAGCTTTTAGACAGCTACTAAGTTATTAGCATATACATACTTGTTAAGTGTTTGGACCTGACTACTTAATAAATGGACCCCTTAGGGGCTTCCCTGGTGGCGCAGTGGTTGAGAGTCCGCCTGCTGATGCAGGGGACACGGGTTCGTGCCCCGGTCCGGGAAGATCCCACATGCCACGGAGCGGCTGGGACCGTGAGCCATGGCCGCTGAGCCTGCGCGTCCGGAGCCTGTGCTCCGCAACGGGAGAGGCCACAACAGTGAGAGGCCCGCGGACCGCAAAAAAAAAAAAAGGACCCCTTAGGTGTTTCTGAGACGCCAAGGGCTGTCTGATCTGAGAGGGTTTAGGGACACCTGTTTTAGATGGTTCTGCCTCTAACAATTAACACCTGCTCTCAGGCCGGGTGGCTACAGGTGTGTATGGTTTGGCAGCTCCCTCTGGACAAGCAGGACATCAGAGGGGCCGGGATATGGGGAGAGGGGAAGGGCAGGGGTGGAGGTCCAAGCTGCCCTTGTCCCCTGGACCACTGATGGGCAGTGTTTCTTCTCTGAGAGCAAAACTCTCCAGGGGAATTTGGGAGTGATTTTTATCTACATCTAGTGGTGTTGATCAGCTAATGAAGTTTAATTGGGCCTGAGGAAAGTTGGAGAAACAATGGGACGTGGTTTTGCAGAAGGCTTTGCACAAAGCTATGTGGAGCATGTGGGGGGCTGAGGCAGGCTGGTCCCCATGCAGCCATGACAGCCCTGCACACTGCGGGCCTGTGTCCACAGCAAGAAAAAGCACAGGTCTTCCTGGACATCAGACCTCCTGGAAAGCAGCAGAGCAGCATCTGTTAAAATTTAAAAGACATCAGGCCCAGGACTTCCCTGGCAGTCCACCAGTTAAGACCTTCTAATGCAGAGGGTGTGGGTTCAATCCCTGGTTGGGGAGCTAAGATCCCACATACCTCTCAGCCAAAAACCCAAAACATGAAACAAGCAATGTTGTAACAAATTCAATAAAGATTTTACATGGTCCACATCAAAAAAATCTTTAAAAAGAAAAAAAATGCACCAGGCCCAGCAGCCACTCTGGGCCATTGTAATAGAAATAAACACAGTGGGTGAGGCTGTGTGCACAGGGAAGCTATGCTCATCTACCTATGGAACATAAGGCAGCCACAAAGAAGATCCAGCGAATGCTTGAGCAGAAGGTTTCATGGGGATTTCTACGAGATATCATTGAGTGAGAAAATCAAGATGCAGAAAAGTGTGAAACGGGATCCCTCTTTGTAAAGGCAACTAGCCAACACCCTTTATCCATACAGATGCATAGATGTACGTATGTATTAAAGTGCATCTATATGCTTGGTTATTATTACATACGAATATGGAGGGACATATGGAGAATATATGGAACCTAATATATGGAAATTAGGTTATAATATAGGGTATGTGGGAGATGAGATGGGAGAGGAGGGCTGTATGTGGAGCCAAGCAAAGAAGAAAAAAAAAGGATTAAAATAAAGGAAGCCGGGCTTCCCTGGTGGCGCAGTGGTTGAGAGTCCGCCTGCCGATGCAGGGGACACGGGTTCGTGCCCCGGTCCGGGAGGATCCCGCATGCCGCGGAGCGGCTGGGCCCGTGAGCCATGGCCACTGAGCCTGAGCGTCCGGAGCCTGTGCTCCGCCACGGGAGAGGCCACAACAGTGAGAGGCCCACGTGCCGCAAAAAAAATTTAAAAAAGAAAAATAAAATAAAATAAAGGCAACCCATTCTCACGCATTTCTATACAGTGTCACACACACATAAATATATTTACACACATGCACATACATACAGACGTTTTTATGTAATTAAAGTTGTGCTTACCATAGGGACACGGCAGAATGGCAGGACGGGCCTACCAGCAGGCCTGATGCAAGTGGTGTGAAACAACTGCATATTGTGCTCATAGAATCTGTGGGCCAGGAGCTTGGGAAAGGCTCAGCTGGGCGGTTTCCACTTGGTGTCAGAGGTTATAGGTCAGCTGGGGCCACAGTCGTCTAGAGGCTCACTGGGCTGGAGGATCCCCATTCCACGTGGTGCCCTTATATGGCTGGCAGCGCAGGCCTGGATGTTGGCTGGGGTCCTTGGTCTTTCTAAGTGGGCCGCTCCACGGGGCTACTTGAATGTCTTCATGGCAACATCTAGGGTGGTTCCAGATGAACCCTTGCAGCAGGAAAGCAGCCATAGATAATAGTGAATGAATGTGAGTGATCGTGGTCCAATACACTGTATTTAACTAATAGGCTGTGGGCCAGATTTGGCCTGTGGGCTATAGTTTGCTGACCCCTGACATGCGGCCTTGTAGACCGTGCTTAATACTTGGGCTTTTCCCCAGAGGGAGCCACCAGAGGATCTTGAGCAGGGAAGTAAACTGGTATGGCTCAGTTTGCTGCTGTGTGGAGGGTCCAGAGGGAAGCCAGAAGCCCAGGGGGAGGCTCTTGCTGTGATCAATGGGACCAGGGTGGTGGTGACAGGGATGAGAAGGGATTAGATGTGCTTTGAGGGTAGACACAAATCGGTTGATTGATTAATCCACTTAGAAAGAAACACAAATCAAGAGGCCTCATTAGCACTTGGCCCTGTGTGGCCATCCTGAGCTCGGGGCTGCTGGCCAGGAAGCTCATGGGCCAAGGTTGAGTTGACCGCTCTGGGGTGTGACAGGGCAGCTGTGGCTGGAGATGCAGTGCGTCCCTTGTTCAGAAGTGGAGCCATTTCTGCCCAAGAGGGAGGCCGAGTGTGCGTGTGGGGAGGGGCCCCAGGACACTTAAGTGCCGAGCACTGGCCTCCCAGGAAGCTGTCTGGCTGCCAGTTGAATGTATGGAAATACATAGAGCCCAGGAAGCTGGGAGGCCACTCCTGCAGGGACTGGCTGTCTGTGGCCCCCGGAGCACAGTGGCAGGGCTGTTCACAACTGGTTGATCCCTAACCCTCGGGCACTGTGCTGTGAAAAGAAACATGTAAACACATAAATAAAAATGAAGTTGTGGGTTTTTCGATTCAAGCTAGTGATTCATGTTCTACAATTGTCGGTCAGTGTTACGTTTAAACAAAATTGCCGATCCAACATTTTTCCCCAGCTTCTTCTTCTGAAATTTTTCTAACATGTATAAAAGTTGAAAAAATAATTAGATAAACACCCATACACCTACTACCTAGATTCAACACTATCTATGTATCTATCTATCATCTGTCTATCTATCAACTCATCTATCTACCTATCATCTATCATCTGTCTATCTATCTATCTATCTATCATCTATTTATCATCTGTATCTACCTAGGCTCTAGAACGCAAAGAAGAAACACACCAACTAGGGACTTTGAGACCAAAGGAATGACATGGTAGTAAGTTCCTGAGTTTTCTTTTTGCCTCAGGTATCCCAGAGATGGAGGAGAAGCAGCCCTGAACCCAGAGACGCCAGTGGGCATACACAGCAGAGCCCCAGGGAAGCCCGCTGTCTTAGCCAAAAGACTAGGAAAGGGGCGGCCTAGCAGAGTGGAAAACGCTTAGGCAGTAACCAGCCTGCTGCAGCCAGTCAGCACAGAAAACCTTGTGGCCCTGCTCGCACCCCCAGTGGCAAAGGCCCAGTGGGGCTCCTAGACTACCCGTGGTCCCAGCATCCCTGCTGGGGGTGGAGGTGTCAGGGAAGGCCTTTACCCCGTTGGCTGGTAATAAGGCCCCCACGAAGATCGGTACTGAGGAGCCCCACTTTGGATGAGAGGCCGGTGGGGAACCTGATTTCTACCTCCACTTGGGCTCCAGTGAAGGGGACAAACAGCCGTGTGGGAAGGCTGGGTCCACACTGGGGACCGTCACGACTGCTCCATATTCATCCAGCAAAATGACATGAAGCAAAAGCTCCAAGCCCCGCATCCCTCAGTCCCACGTCTCTGCCAGGAATTCTTCTTGGGCCTGGCTGTCTCCCTGGGCCCCTTCCTGCATCAGGAGCCTGAAGCCAGCCCGAGTTCCTGAGCTTCTGTGCCTGCCTTGCATGCAGGCTTTTCACATAGATGAATTTTTTTTTTCTTTTTTTTGTGGTACACGGGTCTCTCACTGCTGTGGCTTCTCCCGTTGAGGAGCACAGGCTCCGGACGCGCAGGCTCAGTGGCCATGGCTCACGGGCCCAGTTGCTCCGTGGCATGTGGAATCCTCCCGGACCGGGGCACGAACCCGTGTCCCCTGCATCGGCAGGCGGACTCTCAACCACTGCGCCACCAGGGAAGCCCGATGATTTTGTTTTGAGAGACAGAAAACCATACAGAAAGTACAGAAAATAACATGACGACCTCCGCCCCCGGACCCACCACCCAGAAGTGACAGTTGTTACTCTTTGGTGTGCCTTGTTTTCTAACTATAACACGTAAAGTGTTACAGATAAAGTTGAAATTCCCTTATTCCTTTAGCCAAAGCCCCACCCGCTCCCTGCTCTGCCAACTCTGAGAAAAATCGCCGTTGTGAATTGAACATTTATCTTCCATTTCACTTTTGTTTTTTTATCTTCAGCCATCTATGTCTCAAAAAGGTAATTCATTCACATGTTGCAAAATTCAAAAGGTACAAAAGGGGGAATTCCCTGGTGGTCTAGTGGTTAAGACTCTGTCAGCCAGAGTTCCGTAGTGTAGCCATGTGTCATTGTGAGGGGCTGGGAAGTGTGGTCTTGACCCTGGCTGGTTGTGCGCCCACTGATCCGTGGAGGCTCTCTTGCTAAGGAAGGAGTGGGGGACAAGTATCAGGGGACAACCAGCAGGCTCTGCTGCAATGCCAGAGGTTTAAGATCCTTTGATGTGGACAAATCACTTCCTGTGTGGATTGCCAGCTGGAAATGGGCAGAGAGTCTGGGCCAGGTCCCGTGCAGGACCTCTCAATGCGCTCTGGAAGCACGAGGGCAGACTGTGCGTTAAACATCTTTCCTAGAGAACAATGTGTGAACTGTACAACACGGCCTCTGCTGCACAGGAAGCCCTCTGGCCAGAGTCCCTTAGAGCACCCTGTGTGAGGCGCCCCCCTCCTCGACGGCACTGCGAAAACACCAGGTTGACCTGTTCAGCACACAATATTGATCGGAGTCCCCCGGGGCCTGAATACCAGCCTTGCGGCTTCTGCAGAAGGGTGATACAGGACAAAACAGCCTGTGGAGCCCCAGCTGCAAGGCTCCAGGCCGGCTCTCTTGTCTTGGAGAGGCTGTGTCTTGAATGCGTGGCTTTTTGTTTGCGAAAGAAGTGTTTTCCACAGTCCCTAGGCTTCCTTTTACAGAGAAATCCCAGGGTTTCGATGAGCCACAGAGTGGGGTGGGAGGATGGGGTCAGCGAGAACAGGCCCTTCAGAGGGAGAAGCTGCTGGGGGCCGGGGTTAGGGGGCCTCGCAGGCAGAGATGAAGGGGAGGTCTCAGTGCTCCATGCCAGTGGCCTTGGCCAGGGTCAGACACTGGAAACAGCGTGGCCCGGCTGAGAGGGAAGAAGGAAAGGGGACTGCGTGTGGCCTGTTTGGGGCCTTGGAGCTATTTGTTTGCAGGACGGGTTAGCTGCAGCGGAGTGGCAGGCTAACCAAGGCAGAGAGCTGGCCTCCTACGGCTGGTGGGCTGGGGACACCTGTCTGGGGGGAGGTTAAGAACCTGCCAGTGTGTGTGGGGCTCTCTGTGGCAGTGAGACAGGCTGGGAGCTGGGATCTGGGACCCTTTGCTGCAGTGCTTGTAGCTAGACAAATGTCTCTGAGCAACAAAATACAAAGAAACTATAAGGGACTAAAAATAACTGCATGCCCGTGCAGTTGGGGCAAATTCTGGACAATAAGATAAAAAAAGACCAAAAATCCCCCAACTGCCACTTCTAAAGAGACAGGAGCAAAAGCAGGGGGTCGGGACCAAAAGCAGGGTACCGCGCATGCCCCCTGCACTCAACACCACCAAAGGGGTGGGCAGACCACCTAAGCCACCCCTCCAGCCTGACCCCTGGACCCACGCCTACCCTCACCCCATATAAGGAACTAGCTTGTCCCTCACTCAGGGAGCAAGTGAGCAAGGGAAACTGGGCCCCAGTAAAGCCTTGCCTGAATTTCTTGTCTGGTCTCTTAACAATTTCTATTGATTGAGGAGGCCAAGAACCCTGGTCAGTAACAGCGGGGCTGGAGGGTCAGCCCCCGGGGGAGACCTCTGTGCCTTATCCAAGCCAAGAGGACGATCCCAAGTGCCGACTGTCCTGGACGCCCTGCAGTGGAGTCGGTGAGGAGAGGCTGGGGGTCCTGGCCGGGGGCCCGATGGCCTTCTTGACGAGGTGGCAGGGGGACGAGGCGGGTGTGTGTGTGTGTGTGAGCGCCCTGCCACCCGTCACTGGGGGATAGGAATGTCCCGTATGCCCAGATGCCACCCAGAGGGGAGGGGACTCAGAGGACGACTCCTAACACACTGGCTCTAACCGGGAGAGACTGTTAACTTGAAGGGATATATTTTAAAAATTCAATCACACTTCAGAGGGAATGGAAATTTAAAGTCAGGACATGAGCAATTTCTCTAAAAAGGGCATGTTTGGGGGCAAGTCTGGGCACTGCTGTGTATTCAGACCCCTCCTCTGGGCCCGCCAGCAACCGGGGTCCCACCTGAAGCCTGGGCCAGGGGAGACACCCCGGGACCAGGTGGGCTGGGCTGGGGGTGCAGGGAAGCGGGAGGCCCAGCAGGCGTGGGGCCAGGAGGGTCTTGTCTTTGCCAGAGAGAGAGAAGGCAGCTGGGTGACCCAGCTGACTCCTAGGGGCGGGAAACCAGATGGCGCTGACTGGGGCCGGGGCAATGGATGGGGCTGGCAGGCGGGGGACCTGGAAATTTGTCACGGTCCTTTGAGGGGAAGAAAGGAAGAGGACAGTCCTTAGCTGTTTCCGCAGGGGACCTGAGGCCCATGTGGCTTGGCTCGTCGTGGGGGCAGTGCAGTGGGTGAGGCTGAGAGGGTCGTGGGCAGCGTCAGGCCTCCCCAGCTGCGGCTCGGTGGTCATCGGGGCTGGAGGAGAGATGAAGGCGTGGCTCGCTGTGGCCCCGCCCGCGGCCGGCGCCTCGTCCTCCGGAAGCAAGTGACCCCTTACAGCAGCCTTCCCGTTTCACAGAGAAGGGCCGACCCGGGACCGTGGTCCAGCTGGATTCCGAACCTGGCCTGACAACAGGCTGTACTCCCGGAGGCTCCGCCCGCTGCTGCAGCGTGGAGGGGAGCCCAGACCAGCCCCCCACGCCAAGGGCGAAGCCCTCCGCCCATCCCCGCCCACCAGGGCAGGGGGCCTGGTCAGCCGGGGGTGCTGGGCCAAGGCTCCCAGGACCTGCACCCCGAGTCCTCCCCAAGGCCTCCGGGGAGGAGGTCCCTGGGACCAGGTGCATGTTCTGGAAAGAGATTCTTGGGTTGGTGATGGCCCCCAGGGATCTCCCGTGCTCTGGGCTGGGAGCATGCTCCTGTGTCCCTGCCAAGGGCACCTGCCTGGGTGGGTGGGCAAGTCGGGACAGCCTTCCCTAGGAGGGACCTGATGTGGAGCACTGAGCGGTCCCGAGCTCGCCTGAAGGTTGGGGCTGAGGATCCAGGGAAAGCACGCAGGTGGCAGGCCCGCCACTTGGGGCACGGCTGGCGTGAAGAGGAAACAGCAAGGGATGCAGGGGTGGGAGGCTGGGCTGCGGGGCAGCTGGTGGGCGGAGAGGAGGTGGGGTGGCCGGGAGAGGCCAAGGAGGAGCAAGGTCAGGCGGGAGGGGCAGGGGATCAGAAGGGGTGGACGGGCTGACAGGCTGGGCCGGCGCAGGGGAGGCCGCAGACAGAGCAGAAGACTCAGAAGTGACCTTCAACTTTAAACAGGAGAAGGCAGGCGGAAACCCCCATTGTGCGGGGGAGGTGTTTTCAGGGATCATTTGGCCTTTGTCTTTTTTTTTTTTTTTTTTTTTTTTTTTTTGCGGTATACGGGCCTCCCACTGTCGTGGCCTCTCCCGCTGCGGAGCACAGGCTCTGGACGTGCAGGCCCAGTGGCCATGGCTCACGGGTCTAGCCGCTGCGCGGCATGTGGGATCCTCCCGGACCGGGGCACGAACCCACGTCCCCTGCATCGGCAGGCAGACTCTCAACCACTGCGCCACCAGGGAAGCCCCCTTTGTCTTTTCACACACTGGCTCTGCGGGGCTGAATGGAGCCACTGCAGCGGGAGGACACGTTCCCCCTGGGTTTGCTGAGCGGGTAGCAGGCTGAGGCCCCACGTGTGATGTCCAGGAGGGGGCTGAGGCTGGGTCTGCACGGGGCGTCCGCTCCCTGGTCCTGCAAGGCTCCGCTCCGAGAAGAGAGAGGACGTCTCTTCACAGACCCGGAGGGTCAAGAGCACGCTGGGCGGGGAAGTTCTGGTGACTAGGAAGCGGCCACCTCCGCCCCCTGGCACGGCTGTGACTGCCCTCCCTCCTCTCTGCAGGCAGGGGATGGGGACGGATGGGGAGTTGGGCTGGATGCAGGAGCCTCCAGATCGAGACCGTGGGAAGAGGAGGAAGAGACCCTCAGACCTTAGGGTCTGAACACAGCCTTTCCAGAGTCTTGTGTGCGACAGTGCCCACTGGAGGAAGTGCAGGGGCCGGTTCCTGAGGCCCCCGGCCCTCCATCGTCCAGCAACGGCCAGCCCTACCCTCAAGCACAACGGATCGGTTTCCATGAAGAAAAAGCAGTGAGACCCGTGATCACATCAGGACCCAGACATCAAGTAAGGGCCTCCCTCCCGGTCCCGTGGGACAGAAAACTACAATTCATCGGCGCTGGCGGGCAGAGAAACACTTCATCTGCGCATTTATGCCCCAAACCTTTAACTGAATCTGACCATGAGAAAACAGACATACGTGGACCTTAAGAGAGACAACTGGCCTATACTAAAATGCCAACGCTAAGACAGACGAAGGAAAGCGGCGGGTGGGGCTCTGTCTAGCTAAAGGACACAGTAGAGGCGTGACAGCTGAGCACTGCAAAGGTCACAGAAACATTCTGAGGACACTGTACGGACCACTGGAAAATCTGGATGCGGACTGTACATCAGCTAATATTATGTTAAATTTTAGGAATATGATAATGGTTTTGTGTGTGTGTGTGTGTGTGTGTGTGTGTGTGTGTGTATGTGGCAGAATGTCATTCCTAGGAGGTACATGCTGAAGTATTTTGAAGTATTCTGGGGACTGCAACTGATTTCCAATGTTTCAGAAAAATGTGCGTGTGTCCATGTGCATGCGTGTGATGCGTGTGCACAGAGACAGAAAACGAGTGGGAGTGCAGGATAACAAAATGTGACACGTTAAACCAGGGGAATCTCAGCTAAGGGTTTATGGTGTCCACGACCTACCCTTTCAACCTGTCATTTGCAATGTTTCAAAATTAAAGTTGAGGGGAAGGAGGCTCAGAAAGTAAGCACACGATGTCTGCATTGCTCTGTCTTCCCTTAAGCGGGCCTCATCTTTTCAAGTCCTATAATTAATGACTGATAAGTTATTCTTTTTTTGGTCACGCCGCGTGGCTTGTGGGACCTTAAGTTCCCTGACCAGGGATGGATTCTGGGCCCTCGGCAGTGAAAGTGCCGAGTCCTAACCACTGGACCGCCAGGGAAGTCCCTAAGTTATTCTCTGCGGTGGTGAAAGTCACATTTCTTACTTTCACAAAGCAAGGCTTAGTGACACAGTGTGTTAACTCCTCTCTTACTGGGCCGCCGCCTGCTCCTGAGGGAAGCCCGTCTGCTCCTGTGTGATTCCTGTGAGCTCACAGATGCTCATTTCGAAAATCAAACCGGGACGGCGCCACGCCAGGCGCGTTGCTATGTGACCACAGACCACACACACCAGCGCTCCTTTTCAGGGTTTATTTCATCTGCTAACATTCATCTTGACCTAGACAAAAACAATTAGATGATTATGACTTGCATTTCCATCATCAACTCATTTTTTGTATGAGTCACCAAAAGGTTTCTTCTCAACACTTTTTTTTTTTTTTAATAAGAAGCTATAAATAAATAAAGCTTTAAACGCTCCTGGGTTCAAGTTAAACGCTTCCAGTTCCCAAAACGTTCACAGACTCATTGCTTGGACAGTTCTCTCGTCCCTCACGCCTCCTCCGAGAGAGGACACCGAAGGCCTGGGGTGGTGGGAGCGGGGAGCCGTTCGCTCACTGCATGTTCGCTACTGTCCCTCAGCCCTGGGAAGAGCCCTGGGGAGGCCATCCCTTCCCTGGAGCCCCAGCCCGTGGTGTTGGAGGAGATGCTGCAGGCACAAGAAGCCTTTACCTCAAAGCAGGCGTCCTGAGCCGGCAGTGCTGGACGGGAGACCCAAGTGGCCGAGGGGCACTGCCAGCTGGTGCTGTCACTGGCACCCCTGCCTGGATGCTGCCCGGGGCCAGGACCTCCTTCCAGATGCAGTGAAGAAACCGAGGAGACCGTGTGACTTGGGACAACGGGCCATGAGTTAAAACACTCCATTATGTACAAAACACATCCTGCACTCCGGCCACACCCTCAGGAGCGCACCTTGGGGAGGGCTGCTTGAGCCAGGCCACTGGCCAGGTGCCCGGGGGCTCACGCACAACAGCTCTCCTCCCGGTGGGAGGCCACAGCAAACCCCTAGCGTCGCAGGCGCTTGTGCAAGACCCCAGAGCTCTCATGAACGTGTCCCGCCCTCCTCCCTGGAGCACGGCCGCCCCAAATGAGTATTGGAGCAGACCCCCCTGCTGACCTTCACAAAGAGCCACCTGAGCACTCACCTCCTCAGCATGATGTGTCCGCTCTCGGGGGCCTGCTGACTGCGCTGTCCTTGGACTGCAAGATGAAGTGGTCAGCGCAGGAAGCTGGCGGGCGGGGAGGGGGGTCGCTCAGGCCAGACAAGCAAAGACTAAAGCTGCTGGCTCCTGGGTGGCCACCTAACCCTGCCGGTGCTTACGGAAGGGTCTTGGCTCCCACCCCCTCATTCCACAGGAGGGCAGCTAGGGTGGCTAAGGGGAACCTGGGGCAGGGAACCCTGGCAGGATCTGCCCATGAGGCTGCCGGGGGCCTGGGGCCCTCACCACCCTCGAATCTGGCCTGTAGCTGCCAGGCATGTGTGCTTCCTCTCCTGGGGAGACGGGATGCCCATCCACCTCGGGCGTGGGGCTCACACTCAGCTCCCCAGAACCAGGTCTCAGGCCTCATGTGTGGGGGCGTGTACGTCCAGAGGCGATGCTGGCCTGGCCTCCTCGAGCACAGGAGGGACGGGCGTGGGGCAAGTGTCTACAATGGACTGAACATGGCTTCTCCAATCTGCAGGGCTGCAGGGAACCTGGTAGGTAGGGGCAGCTACCTGACCAGCTGGTAGGGGCAAGGGTGCAGGAAAACGCGGGGAGAGCCCAGGGTCGGGGGGCTGTGTATCTGGGTACTAGGGGAGCCACCCAGAGCTGTTTCTTCCAATCCTGGAGGAGAATCTGAAAGCCCGAGTACCCTTTCCTGGCTGTCCTGAACCACCATGGCCCCAAAGTATGGCTCGTGGGCAGTGGCTGTGGTCTGCAGTGTTCCAGCCAACGGAGGCTTGACTGAACTTTATTATACACGGGGCTGTGGGAGGAATGGGTCTAAGTCCCACATAAACGTCCAAGTCACGGGCCTGGGGCTGGGGGCAGCCCACTAACAAAGCCCAGAGGATTCAGAAGGGACAATGCGGGCAGGGAGAGCTCTTGATTTCTGTCCGCCTTCCTGTCTGAGCCGGTCTGGCTGGGAGGTCTGCCTGGACACAGGTGGACGCATCCTCACCCACGGCCTTCCTACTCCTGGGATGCCCTCCACCCATGCAAGGGGGCAGTGCAGCATGGGGACCATCTCCCCACAGCGCCCCTCAGTCTGGGGACTGAGGAAAACGGGGTGGGGGACCCCAGGTGATGTGCTTTGATCTCTTGACCCGAAGCATGAAGCCACACTGTGGGTTTTGACCTTGGGCTAGAGAGGGGAGTGGGCTTCCCAGGGGCTGGACTAGAGTCTTCTTGGCTTTAGATGGGGTGGGCCCTGACCCTGAAGATGGGTGAGCTGGGAGCTCCATTCCTGAGGCTACCTCGGAGGGCTGCCGTGTCCCCACGCAGGCCTTGGGGCCCGGGGGTTCCCTGGAGGCTGAGCTACCTGCGGGGGTCGGGGGGGGAGCGGGCGTGTGCCTGGTGGGCGTGACCACACACCTGGCCTGGCAGGTCCGCCTTCCACTGCACTGGATTTTTCTAGTCTTCAAACTTGTGGCCGTCGTGACCAGGAGGACGGGAGAGCGGGGACGTACCTGCTCCCAGCCCTGCAGGCCTGGTCGGGGGGTCCTCCGAGCACCCTTCCCTCTGACCCAGTGGGTTCCCACGTTGATTGCTCAGAGCCCCGGCCTGGGAGGGTGGGAAGAACCGAGCCGCCAGGCGCACCCCTTCCCCTCCCTCAACCGTTCGTCCGTCTTCTGGCGAGCGGACGGGGGTCCTCTTCCCACGGAGCTCTGGGGGCCGAGTGCGTCGGTCAGTCTGCCTGGTCCCACCTGCGCCCGCCGGCCGCCACTACCACTTCTCGATGATGTGGCTCATGTAGTCCTCGGTGGGCACGCGGCCGGGCTCCTCGGCGTCCCCCCGCGGCGGCGCCTCCTTGGCCCGGTGCAGCAGGCGCTCCTCGCGGCTCCGGAGCCGCTGCTGCCGGCGCTCCAGCTGCCGCCGGTACTGGTAGCGCTGCTGGAAGAGGTCCCGGGCGTAGTCGTAGAGCTGCATGTCCAGGTCGTTGAGCTCCTCGATTCGCCGGATGGTGGCCTCGCCCACCTCCACGCCGCCCGCCCGCGTGCTGTTGTACTGCATGAAGGGACGGATGAACTTGAGGTTGAACGTCCGCTCGAACAGGTACTGCGTCTTGCGCTGGAACTCGGTCAGGCCGAAGAAGGCCATGCCCCGCAGGTTCTTCTTGGCGCTGTCCAGCAGCAGCTGGGCCCGCTTGCCCTCGGGGATGAAGGACAGGTTGTAGCAGCCCACCAGGCTCAGGTCGGCCAGCATGCGCACCTGGCGGTTGCTGGCCAGGTTGTAGGGGCAGTCCATGAACTCCTGCAGCGTGCAGCCCGACCAGTCCGTGCCCTCGTAGCAGGGCGGCAGCTCCTCGGGCGTGGGCGTGCGCCCGTCGCACATGTGCAGCGACGTCTTCCACGTGGCCCCTCGCTGCACGTGTCGCCACTCGCTCAGGTAGCGGGACACGGGGTCTCGCAGCAGGGTGATGTAGTAGAACTTCCTGCAACGAGACGGGGAGCGGGGGGAGGGGAGGTGAGGCCGGGGCGCCAGGCGGCGGTGGGGCACGCAGGGACCACTGTGGGGTGAAGGAGCGGGGAAGGCTGCAGCCCTGAGTCTGGTGGCTCTGCTCAGCGTCTACGCTGTGGGACCCCCGGGGGGTGGCTTCACCTCTGAGATCAGCCATCACATCTCAGGTCTCCAAAGGGCCACTGCTGAATGAGAAACCCCGGTGTGAGATGTGATGTAACCTGCAAAGGTCTCAGGCCACCACCACAATGCCGAGTGTGACCGCTGCAGTGTCCTGCAGGGCCCAGCCCTGGTGCCCTCCTGAAGCCTGGCCCGGGGTCTCCTCTGGGGCCTTCCCCCGAGCCCCAGGCGTGCCCTCCTGCCTGCTCGCACCTTGGGAGGGACAACCTGACTTTGCCCTGCAGGGGGTGGAGGAGAGTGGCCCCGGAGTCCACACAGACGTTTAAAGAGCTGTCACAGTGGCAGGCTTGGTGCAGCCCAAGGGGCCACTGAAAAGTCACTCACAGTCCCAGGCTGCACGGGCAGGTCTGGGTCAGGGCCTCCCACTGGGCCCACTCCACCCCAGGCTCCTGTGGAGGTCCAGTGGGGGAGGGGCACCAGGAGACCACCCAGCCCCCGGGGTGAGCCGTAACTCATCATTTTTATCGTCTCCCAGGAACTGTTCTAGCCCCCAAGGAGTTGGGCACCGATGCCACCTCCCCACGCTGTGGGTAAGGGGCATCCATCCGTACCATGGGAGACCTGACTCAAGGAGGGCTGTGACCCCTTCTCCCCGCTCCCTCGGGGTGAGAGGCAGCCGGGAGGATTCAGGTCCCTGCAGGGTGTGCTGTGATGATCGGCCCCAGTGCCAGCAACTGTGACGGGCCTGGTGGGCGTGGGTCGCCCCAGGGGGGGTTTGCGGCTCTTCTCGGAGCCCCACCTCCAGGGCTGGCAGAGCAGCTGCCTGTGCAGGTGGGGCAGGTCCCAGGCCAAGGGGAACCAGGGCCTGGGGCGGGCAGCCTAGAGTGTCCTCGGAAGTGGGCAGCAGGGGCCCACTGGGTCCCACACGCCACTCCTGGGGGGGTCCATCCCCCCTTCCCCGGCCCCTGCCTGACGGCAACATGGAAGCTGCACCCACACTGCCCCCTCATCACTGAGGCCCAACAAGAGCAGCCCTCACACCGCCCTCTGCGACGCCACGGGGGCACAAGACACGTCGCAGGGTCTGGCAGTGCCCTGATCTGACCGCATCTCCCAGGGGGCAAGGGGGCCCTGCGGTGCGGGCATGATAACTAGCAAGGGCGAAGGTGACGGGGTACCACTGGGGGTCACCCCAGCCTTAGGGGGGCACATTCAGAAAACCGCAGGAATGGCAGACAGCGGGAGGCGGCCTGGGCAGAGGGCACCCAGGGGGCTGGGGGAGGGAGTCCGCAGGGAGGAGAGAGCAGGATGGGCGAAGCCTGGCTTCTCCTGTTTGTGCCTCGGGCCCCCGTCAGCTCTCACACGCCCTGCCCCAGCCCAGGTGCTGACAGCGCGCTCCTGGCCTCTGCAGGCGGTCATGTCCCAGCCCCTGGGGTGGGGTGGGGATGACTGGCAGCCCCAATGTGACCCCCTCCCCCAGCTCCTGTGGAACGTGCCCTGGTGGCTCTGGCTGCCCCTGGGAGAAGAACAAAGGCCCACCTGTGCCCTCCCAGCTCCTCTCTGACCACTGGGACCGCCCCCCGCTTGCTGGCTCCCAAGAAGACACCCCAGGACCTTTGCACGAACAGTGTCCTCCCTCTATTTCATCAGCTGACTCTGACTCACACCCTAGACCTCAGCCAGAGCCACTTCCCAGGGAAGCCTCGTCCTGCAGACACGGCTCCCTCTTGGGCTTTTGTCGCAGTGGTAACTTTCCACTGACCTCTCAGCTCACCCTGCGGTAGGGAGGGGGCGGCGGGGAGCTGGTTCCTGTGTGTGCGCTAAGCATGGCCGTGGTGCCTCCCCGGGGACAAGACTGGGAGGGGCCAGATGGTCCAAGACAGAAGGTGCCTCGGGGCAAGCCTCTCACACAGCACCTTCAGCACCCTGCGGCGGAGGAAATCAAGCCTTGAGACGTTAGGCAGCTACCTGGAGACCCCCAGTGGCTTCAGCACTGGGTAGGGCGGGCGGCCAGGCCCCTCTCTGCAGACCCTGGTTAGGTGGACTGGGACCGGTGACAAAGACCTTCAGTGTAGCCAGGACGAGAAGGTCAGTTCATCCCAGGGCCAGCCTTCTAGAGACCTAGTATATGACATTTATAAATCCTGACCACGACAACTGCTTCTAAAGAGGCCACGACAGACAGGCAGACACAGAGATACACCTAGAAACACACGTGGACAAACACAGTGCTGCGTGCAGGCTGCTGGCACACACCGTGTCCACTGCTGAGCCCGGCTGGTCCCTTGTCCTGTCCTCGGCCCTCCCAACCCCGTGTGCACACACACGGGCAGGCCAGCGGGGTGGATTCTCCTGGACACAGAAAACCAGAGTACAACGTGTCAGCGGACAAAGATTTGTCTACGTGGCCCCACCGAAGCCACTCAGGGTTCAACCTGGTTGCAAGGTGACCTCTGAGGGCAAGAGCTCACTGTGCCCAGCGGGGCACCAGCGCCTGCCCCAGCGTCTGTGTCCCCGCAGGCCTCTGCAGTCACGTAGGCCTGGAGCCCTGCGTCAGCACTTGTCACCGCCCGCCACGAGGGCAGGCTTGGAGTACAGCTGCCCCCCAGACCCTCAGAGATCTCAACGCGCCCTTGAGAGGGGACGGGGCCGCTAGCCCCCCTGCGGCGTGCTGGAGCCAGAGCCGACTGAGCCCCCCGGAGCCCCTGGGATCACGCTGACCCCCGCGGCTCCCCTGTGCACCACATGGGCGCTGAGTGGGGCGGCCTTGCTCATCGCTGCGTCCCTGGATGCTGGCCTGGCTGGACAGGAGCAGGGGCTCGCCCATGGTGACCGATTCTGTGCTCCCAACACGGCCTGCGGTGGAGACTAAGGGTCCAGGCAGACCCTAGACCCTGTGTGCGGGGCCAGCAGCCCCCGGTCACTGCCCAGCGCCCGCCCCGCTCCTGCCTGGACGGCATGGGAGCCCCTGTGGGTGAGCACCCCTGAACTTGGCTGGCCTCCTCAGGAGCGCATGCGCCTGACCCCCAGCTCCGCCTCCCGGTCCACCCCGGCCCTTGCTTGCTCCGCTGTCATGACACAGCAGGCACCCGTGGCCACAGGCCTGTGCCCCGGCCACCCTCTGTTCAGCACTCCTGCTCCCGTCTCACTCGCTCTGCACCCCCTTGCCCATTAGGCACGTCAGCAGACAGGGCAGCTTTACCGGCCACTGAAGGGGGAGCCAGGGCACTGGTCGAAAGTGAGTAGAGGGTAGGTGTGGCGGGGGCAGAAGACCCCCCAGACGACCGACCGTCCACGTCCAGGCAGCTCCCTGCCCAGGACGAAACCAGGTGTGTGTTCTCTGGAGGCGCTCATGGCTCAGAGACACGAGGGACTGGGCAAGGGGCCAAACAACGGCCTGCGTGCTCATGGGGGACCCAGCCTCTGCCCCAGCTGCCCCCCAGAGGAAACTTCAGGGTTTCTGCCCCAGAGCTAAGTTCCCCCTGCACTCACATCTGGGGTCGCCCACAAACAGGGGGCCTCTTGCCTCTCACCCTCCAGCAGGATCTGCCCATCCAGGCCGTCCAATTGCTCACCAACAAGGGTTCCATTAGGAGGACAGGGAGGACATGGCGGAGGAGATGATGAAAGAAACAATGAGAAGTCAAGCACTTAATTCATTTAGAGCGAAGTGGCTCGCCCACTGCCCAGCAAGTGAACGTGGAGACCAGACCCAGGATTACAGAGATGACCCATGAAGCACGTGAACAGAAAACCAGAATACGAAAAGAGTGGGACTCAACTTCTCTATGGAACACCATATGCTAAGAATCAATGAAGTGATGGCTTCAAAATGCTGACGGGAAACAGACCAACTGTATCTCATACCCAGCCAAGCTTCACACCCGTGAAGGCTTGGGAAATTTATTTTCTGTGAATCCTGTTCTAGGAAGATACTGGAGTATGTATCTCATATAGTAGATGAGAAAGAAAAAAAAGTGTGGGACACAGGAGCTTGAACCCAGGAGAGATCCCAGATGTCCACTGGGCATCCCACTGGGTCTGTCAGGAGAAGAGGCACAGGGCTTCCAGAAAAAGGGGCCCAGACAGATGACCTGACAAAACAGCATTGGTGGAAAAAAAAAAAAAACCGAATGGTAGGTACATGGCAGATCTTTGGAATCACCTGGAAAAAACGGAGTCTATGAAGATGGAAGACAAAGCAAGTAAAAATAGGGCTGGGCTTCCCTGGTGGCTCAGTGGTTGAGAGTCCGCCTGCTGATGCAGGGGACACAGATTCGTGCCCTGGTCTGGGAGGATCCCACATGCCGCGGAGCGGCTGGGCCCGTGAGCCATGGCCGCTGAGCCTGCGCGTCCGGAGCCTGTGCTCCGCAATGGGAGAGGCCACAACAGTGAGAGGCCCGCGTACTGCAAAAAAAAAAAAAAAAAGTAGGGCAATCGTTAACTCTAGGAAAAATGAAAAGTCACATAAAACAAAAAATGAAATATGCCACTAGGCTCAGAAGAAAACAATGGTTTTAGAGACATCATGATATAAACAGTGGTAAGTGATTGAATAAAAACTTGAACTTTAACTCTCCTTGGAGAATGGGTGGGGTGTGGAGAAGGATAAGGGCATAAGAACACTTCATCTATCAAAACAGAAAGTACACAGATAACATTTAAATCAATGGAACAAGAAATAGCACCATACACGACTCAGAAACATGGAAGTCAATACATGAAGACTACCAAAAAGAGCTGCAAGAGGTCCTTTGGGGACGCTGGAAAGGAAAAGTCGATCTGTTGGTTTTTATCATCAACCGCTTGGAGCTATTTGTCTTGAAGTATGTGTGAATTCTTGTAACTAAAAACACGAAAACAATGTGGAAACTGGAGACACGCTCCTCTTCATTAGTCATCAAGGGAACAGCACGCTCAGCCACGTGATACCCACTGGAGCAGCAAAACAAGGTGGGGCAAGGCCAACTTTTGACAAATGCTTACTGGGACAGCTGTCGTGGAGTGACTTCACGGGAAGGCGGAAGGCGCACACACACTCACCCCGTGACCCTCACACTCCAACCCCCGCCCCAGTCCTCTCCTAGGCACACATCATGGGGAAGCCTTGTCCATGCGCCCTGGGAGATGTGGACAAGACAGTCCACCGCACTCTGCTGGTGACAGCCCCAAACATCCGCCGCAGAGGCATGCGTACACGAACGGGGTATATTCTTCCAACAGAACACTGCTCAGCAACAAACAGGAACAAACTACAGCTACTCACGGCAACTCGGGTAAATATGATGAATAAGATGTTGCAGAAAGAATGCAAATTAAGAAAATGTAACAGAGTGCAACGATATGGTTTATCAAGTTGCTAAAACCAAAGAAAATGCTATTTAGTGGTACGTACATACGTACTGAAAACAGTGAAAAGAAAAAGGTGATGAGGTGATACACAGAAGCCTTCCAGTCAGAGCTCAGCCTCGGTGTCTTGGGGGGTGGCGGCGGGGGAGGCAGGGACCGCGCTAGTCCGTGGTGGCGTCCATGGCACTGATCACGCCCTTGTGCTTAAGGCAGAAGCGAGGGTGCGTCCTTGTGCTTTATTCCCTATGTACGTTCACGCAACTTCTTTTGTATTTCCCAAACACTGTGTGATGAGGAAAGCAGTTTTAAAACCAAGGTTCTCCAGGGCAGCCTGCGAGGCCCCTGCTGGCCTTGCAGGTGGATCAGCATTCTCGCCAAACCTGGAGCCTCAGCTCCTCAAAGCGTCTGGTTTCCCCTCCCACCTCTGTGCCAGCCAATTCCAGGTGTCTGCAGCCCTTTCCTTACCCGACCCCTTCCTACATGCTAATGTGAGGAGGGAGAAGCTCCACGGGGGAGGGGAGGACCCCTTGGGGGCATCACCTCTGGGAACTGTGAGGGTGGCCAGGCTTCTGGGTCAGTCGGGGCCGCCCTGTGGCTTGTGAACTAACCACATGATAGTGAGCCAGCCGCTCCTGCCTCCGGGAAGGAACCACAGCTCCTCCGGAGCTGGGGCTCCCAGCTGATGGCCGGCTTCCCGTCCAGGAGGGCCTTGGGGTGCAAACAGTGCGCCCCACCCCCTGGGGCTCCCCTTTCCTGCTGCCAAGCCCAACGCGGGAGACCAGGGACCCTGTTTAGTGACTTGTCAGGCAAATTATGCTCTGTCAGGGTGGGAGGCTTCTGGCACCTTCTGCAAGCACAGCCCTAACCCACATCCTGGCCTAAGCGGGAGCCCACTGCACCCCAACTTCCAGGGCCGGTCTCCTTGGAGCAGGGCTGCCTGCTACGTCCCAGGACAGACCCAGGGAGCGGCACAGAGCACGCCCCAGCCCAGACCGTCCTGTCTGTGAGTCGGGGGCAGGCTTCACAGCGCTGTCACCCTGGCGGGGCACACACTGGGGCCGGAGGGATGACAAGGAGGCCCTGCTCACACCTCTTCCTCTGAAGCTTCCACCACTGGCTGCTCGCCACCATCTAGCCAGCCAGCTGGCACCCCACACGGTCCACTGCTGGCGGCAGGACGTGGCATGAGGTCGTCCCTCTGCAGCTGTGTGCAAGGTCATTCGGGCCGCCACCATGCGCCATCCCTCTCCCCAGGGTCTTCACCCCACCCTCTCACCACAGTGGGGGCAAGCTCTTGGAAGGCAGGCCTGTGTACTGGGGACACCGCAGTGCCCTGCTCAGCGCGGAGACAGCCCACGGCATCCAGGGCCCGCTGCCCCGCCGTGGGCTGGGTGGTGGCCACGGGAGTGTGTTCAGTGCTCAGGCTCGGCTGAGGGTGCACGTGCGGCCTGTGCACAGGGAGGGGGCCTCATACTCAATACCTCTGCCTTCAGCACCCAAGCTGCCCACGGAACTCCTTGGGCTGGGGGCTGTCCCCTGGGAAGTGGGCGGAGCCACAGTGGGAACGGCTGCAGCTGGGTGGGCGGAAATGGGGTGAGGAAGGAGGTGGAAGCCTGTGGCCCTGCCCTGGCACTCCATGGACGCACAGCAAAGGACATAAACCAGCAATGCCCCCAGGGCCCTGACAGTGGCACCAGTGGCCACAGCCAAGAGGCTTGCGACGTGCCAGGCAGAGCCCGGGACCCAGGCACTTCTCCCCTTTCACAGAGGATAAGCCCAGGCTCAGAGGCGGGCAGGGCTCTTAGAGCGCTCTGGGCTGCGTGGGGCGGAACCAACAAGGGCAGCGGGAGGTGGTGAATGGCACCGCTCACCCACGGGGCAGGTCAGGAAGGCTTCTCAGAGACGGTGGGGACACAGCCCTTCGTGACCTGAGAAGGGGGCAGTGCAGGCTTGAGGTGCAGGCGGGGCCGGACAGAGAAGGGTCTTGTTCATTTACAGGAAAACAAGCTCGGACAGGAAGTGGCACAGAGTGCAAAATTCACATGGATTCAAAGACAGAACATAGGACTTCAAAGAAACTTCATGCCGTGAAACAATTCTAGCCTGCCCGGGCTACAACCGCTCCCAAGAGCCCACGTGTGAACCGACCGCGTCATGCTTCCTTGCATTTAATTATGCTCTGTTTAATGCTTTCTGCGACCTTGGCTGTTCTGACATTTTTGTGTGCCCTGGTTCGGTGCATCCCACAATCATGTACATCCTAGTGAACAAGGCATGTGTTTTGTCCTTGGGTGCAAACGCTGCTGTCAGGGAGAGGCCAGCTCTAAAGTTTTAAGAGTCTGAGTTCTCACAGGACCAGCAGCCAGGAAGCCCTGCTTTATTGATGACAAACACTCAGACGGCCTCTGGGAAAATTCTGCAAGGTGCAGCTTTGCACTCCTTCCTTGGAAGGTGACAGCTGCGAGGTGGCTAAGTGGCAGGGGCTGGGGGGCCTGTCCTGCTGCAGGGCTGGCATCAGGGAGAGGGCCCTTCTCACTGTCCTCAGAAGCCCCTCCTCCTCCTGCCTGCTGCTGTGGGCATCGGGCAAGTCTGAGCCCACAGTCCCAACTGGGAGGTCCGCTCTGTATCCTGCATACTTTATCAATGATGAGGAAACTGGGCTCCCAGAGGTGGGTGGCTGATGCAAGGCTTGGAAGCAGAAACGGCCCCTCCCCTCCCTCGGGTCACACCCATGGCTGGAGGAGCTTCCCTCTTTTGCCCCAAACCCCACTCCTGGCCCTCCTCCTGGGAGCCGGGAGAGCCGGGGTGGGTGCACAATTCTGTGGCTGGGTGAGGGGCTGGATCAGCAATGACGCTTCCAGAAGGAGTCTGCTCTAAAGAGAAGGGCTGAGATGTGGCAAGTCTGCTGCAGGATGCTGGTGGCACGCCGGCCATTACAGGAGGCACGGACGCAGAAGTCAATGGCAGACACACACGGCAGATGGTCCTGCAGCCAAGGGCACAGATGCTCACAAGGCTGCTGGTGCACAGAAGGGCCTGTGCCTACCTGTGCGGAGACAGAAGGCATTATTAAGTGGCTCTCAGAAGAGCGAAACTATGGATTTTCCCCAACATTTTATTATGAAAAACTCAAACTTAAAGAAAAGTTGAAAGTTCAGTGAACACTCATATGCCCAAATGGGTGACTTGAACATTTTTTGGGATTTCCCGGGTGGTCCAGTGGTTAAGAATCTGCCTTCTAATGCAGGGCACGTGGGTTTGATCCCTGGTCAGGGAACTAAGATCCCACATGCCACGGGGCAACTAAGCCCACGCACCACAACCACTGAGCCCACACGCCACAACTAGGGAGCCTGTGCGCCACAACTAGAGAGCCCACACGCCGCAACTACTGAGCCCGCGTGCCACAACTAGAAAGCCCACACACAACTTCTGAGGCCACACGCCGCAACTACTGAGGCTGCGTGCCACAACTAGGGAAGCCTGTGTGCTGCAACGAAGACCCAGTGCGGCCCCCCCCAAAAAACAAGAGAAAAACAAAAAACCCCATTTTCTTCTTTATATAGTCTGTATTGCCTGCAGTGAGCACACGTCATTTACGTAACTGAAATCAAGTAATAAAGGTTATAAAACATCCCTGTTGCTTGGTGTGCAAAGAGGCCATCGGAAACGGCCAGCTTTGCAAGCTCTGTGCTCACGTGTCCTCTGTGATAGGATGCCAGCTGCCCCCTCCGCTCCGGGCTGGGGGCTCCAAGGGCAGGGCTTTTGTGAACAAGGTTCTAACTCAAGGGACAAACTCAGACCCTGAAACGAAGGTGGATTTTTCTACCAGTTCTAGCAGAGCCGCAGCTCCCTAGTTGCGGGTGAGGACACTGTTATTTAGCATTAGAATTACAACCTTTTCTTTTTTTTTTAAAGAAATACTGTTGTATTACTTCCAGATATACAGTCACTGAAAAAAAATTAATGCCATAGGGGGATTGGCTTCACTGCCACTTTCTCCCCCAGGACGAGCTTTGGGGTCCCAGAGCAGCAAGGGAAACTCTGTGAGGGGTACCTGAGGCCCCCTCTACCCCAACTCTGTACTGTGGTCTCCCAGGGACCAGGAGTCCCTTCATGAGAAGAGGCCACACCGTGAAGCCAGTATCCAGACGGTTAATTTTCAAAAAAACCATACTCTGCGAGGTCTCTAGAACTTCAGAGGGAGGACCCGGGGGAGAACTTGCCATGGGGCCTGCTCAGGTGTGCAGGAGCCTCCCAAAGCCTTGCTCTGATGACCGTCCCAGCCCAGGGCCTGGGGAGCATCCCGGGGTGGGGGTGCCAGCTTGCTCACCAAGGTCTGGGTCCCCCTCCCAGCAAGAAGATGACACCCTTCGGGAGGTCATGGCGTGAACCACCTTGGTCATCAGGCCACTGAGCTGGGCCCTTGTCAGCACTGCGCGCTGCTCACCTAGGCCAGGTGCCCCGCAGAGCCCATGGCCTGGAAGCGCCTGCTGCCCGCGATGGTCCCCTGGCCTTAGACAATGATGCATGTGGGTCAGGCCGGCTCCGAGAGCGCAGTTCACGCCATAGAACAACGCAGCACAGAATCCAGATGAGGGATCTGAGGCCTTAGAAAAAACCCAAGTCTGATCTAGCTCTGATTCCCACGGTGAGATGGAAGCAGCTGAGTGCCCATGTGGGCTGGCTGGCTGCGTCCTTCCCTTCCTGTCACAGGAAGGGGCTGCAGGCACAGCTCCCCAGGGCAGGGCCCAGCAGCTGTCAGCTGTGTCACCTCCCTCTCCTCGCCACGGCTAAGTGAGCAGTGCGGGCCCATGCGAGAGGGGCCCGGTGGGAGGAGAGGGGGGCCCTGCTCTGAGCGGCATGGCTGGGGAGCTGGACCATCCCGGGCAGCACGAGAGTGGACCAGCTGATGGAACGGACCGTCTCTACTGGCTCTGGCCAGCACTCACCTCCCTGCACCAAAGCACGGCGCCCCTCCCGGGTACCTGCAGGAAAAACCCAGATCAGCAAGCGCTGAGCTGGCAGTGGAGGCTGGGGAGCCCCTCTCCAGAGGCAGGTAGGAGTCGCCTCAAGGCTTTCTTCCTGGGCAACGTGTCCGCAGAGCAGCTGTGAACTCACAGCTGTTATTTTTGTCCATTAACTGACTCTGTTTCCCAAAATACCCGGGTCGGTAGAGCAGCCCCGCGGCATCAGTGGTCAGGTGCAGTGTGCACACAGGCGGGCCAGTCCTCCCAGAGCCCCTGCGCTGTGGACAGGCAGAGCCTAAAGCGGACACAATCCTTGGCAGGACCAGAATGGAAGCTCTGGGGCGGGCGCAGACCCCTCGCTGTTGTCCCAGCGGGATGGGTGGCGAGGAGAATGCCAGCCCAAGGCCACCTGGGCACGGGAGCCCTGCCGTCCTTCCCCAGCAGGGGGCACGCCCGGAGGCACGTGCCCTCCTCAGGCTGGGGCCCAGCTGGCCTCACAACTCTGCTCCCTGCCCTGCCCACCTCCAACAAGGTGGCAAGGCCCTCCTTGGCTCACCCAGGGAGCTGAATTCTTACAGACAGCGGGGAGAGAGTCCAGCTACTGGGAGTGGCACTCACGTGGGCCCCCAGGTGGCTCCACAGGTTTAGGAAACAGCATGGAAATCCCCGAGGAGGAAGCAGCCCAGGAAGTGTCTTGTAGCCAGGTGCGGCTGTGTGACTAAGCTTGGCCATCAGGATGTCCTTAGAGACACCTCCTCCCCGCCACCGTTCTCCTCCTGTTGGCTGCAGCATGCATGTGACTGCAGAGGGCCAGCAGTCGTCTTGGACCATGAAGCAGAAGCCTTGCTTTCTGGGGATGGTAGGGCCAGAGAAGAGCCTGGGTTCCTGGTGCTTCTTGCGGCTGCACCACCTGCCTGCCCTGCCTACGGTGGGCTCCTTTTCAAAGAGAGAGGAATCAATTGCCACCCTATCTTGGTCTCTGAACCTAACCATATACTCCAGGGCCAATGCACGAGGACCCAGGCACGATCAGCGGTGAGGCCAGCCAGGTCTGGGGCGAGGCCTGGGGTAGCAGAGGTTCAGTAATAACTGCATTAATTTAGTGAACCCTCAAGGCTTTACCCTGGTCATCCTGGACACTGCCAGACACCCTATAGGAAGAAAATATTCCCATTTTGCAGATAAGGAAACTGAGGTCCAGAAAGGTTAAACAGCAAACTTGGCCACAGAGCTGGCTGGTGGCAGTGCTGGGATTGGAGCTCAGGCCCCCGGAGCCTGTAACCGCCTGGGGAGAACTGGTCACCTGCTGAGCCACAGGCCCCAGAAGGCACATGAACACGCCACCTGGCAAGGTTGGCCCTGGCCACTTGCTGACCACTTGCCAAACAACAGTCAGGAGCGCTGGTATTTTTAACTAAACTATGGACACAATTTACGATCCGTTTCCTTTAAAGTACAGTGAGTTAATTAAGAGTCAGAGTGGTCTGCATAAAGAAAAAACACATCCAGACCTGCAGAGAGGAAGAACCAGCCCTGAGGCGAACCACTTTACCCAGCAGCTGTGACCGTCTTCCTGATGGCCGTCCTGGGAGGGGAAGAGCCAAAGTCCTGGACTTTGCCCGGCCCTGGACTTGGGCACCTTGGCTGTGGGATGCGGGGCGGGCCTCCCGGACAGGTTCTCCTCTGGTTCCAGCCCCGCTCCAGCCGGCTGATGACACTAATGCAGACGCAGAGCTTGGGGGAGGGCTTGACTCTCATGGGGCCCCGTGTCCCTGCCAAGGCAGGAGCAGCAGGGCTGAGAGCCGGGCTGCTGTGAGTCCACACTGAGCCCAATGCCTCCGTGGCCCTGCCCCTATGCCCTTGCCCCCCACCCCAGGGGGAAGCCCGTGCCCCCAGGAGCTCCCACCTGAAGGAGGAGGGCCTGGCTGGAGGCCTAAGCCTGCTGGGGGCGTACGGGCCACATGGGCCCCCAGCTCCAGATGCAGGCCTTTCTGACCACCTGCTTCCAGGGCCTCTGGGATTCTGCGCCTGGAGGGATGGACACGGCTCGCAGGGCAGTGCTGGCCTGGCCCCCGCAGGCAGTGCGCCCACTGCCCCCAGGGCCGGTCTGTACAAGTCGCCGGGAGGGGGCCATCAGAGTTGTGTGGAGGTGCCAGCAGGACCCAAAAAGGGAGTGGGTGAGGGTGAGGGGGGGCTGTCTGACCCCGGGCTGCGGGACCTGGGGATGGGACCTTCCGGCAAGGCCTCCACAGCAGAAGGCCCCTCCCCAGGCATCCTCCACCTGCAGATCTCCTGCCAGGCTAAATCCTGCCTGGAGGCTCACACGCTGTCTCCCTACCCACGTGGGTGCCCTGGCTGCCAATTACTGCCTAGTGCTGGCTCAGCGGGGCGCTGCTGGGGTGTTGAGAGCCTGCATCCCTTCCCTGGGCCAGCAGGGACACAGGGGCGCTGTCTGTCCCAAAAACAGCTGTCCCAGTAAGGAGGCTGAGCATGTAGGGCGAGGGAGCTTTGCATCCTGTCCCTGTGACGTGAGGCATCCTCGCAGAGGGGGCGGGTCAAGCGTCAGACTCTGCCGCACACCCCCCCCCGCCCCGCCCCCTGTCCCCGCCTCCATGCCTGCCCCTCGGAGCCCGTTACTGTCTCCTGTGCCTCCCAGGCTCCTGCAAGGATCAGGTGAAAGGGAATGTGTCAAGTAGCCTCGCAGCCTAGGCGATCCACAAAGGGGAGGAACTCGCAGCCCGGGCAGGTGCAGAGGCAGGGAGCTGGGGGACCACATCCCTCCGTGTCCGGGATCGACACCCTGCCTCGAACCCCATGGCCCCCTCCCGTTGGACTTATCCTTTCCTCCGTCACAGGAGTGCGTGCTGTGTGTCGGATCGGTGCAGCCCTGCCCTCCTGCAGCATCTGAAGGGCTGGACCTGTGACCGTGAGACCCCCAGATGAACAAGTGCCAAGAGATCGGGTGCCTGATGCCGGGTCAGGGTCAGGCAGGGCCTCTAAGGTGTGACATCTGAGCTCAGCTCTGAAGGAGGAGGCCTGGCAGAGGGCAGGGGTGGGGGCGGGGCAGCATTCCCGCAGAGGAGACGCCCAGGCCAGGCTGGGGGCGGGCACACCACGGCACAGACCAGCTCATCTAAGTGCACAGGTCGGTGAGAAGCAGAAAGGAGGTCTTGGTTTCAACGATGAAAGGACGTTGTTATCAAACCGTGGGAAAAAAGGAAATTTCCGTCCTTGTTCCAAAATTCCAGGTGGCTGAAAAAATCCATATGAAGGAAAACGAGTGTTCCTAGTTCAGGCTTCGGAAGCACCTCTGCAGCCGGCTTCCCCGTCCCCTGACAGCACCTAGAGTTCCGTGGGCGGATGAAAAGCTTCCCTTGATTTCTACACGTTAGCAAAATTTCAGGGAAGCGGAGCAGGCTACCTCAGCCCCTGGCTCCGCGACCCAGAGAATCCGAGGCACTGCCGATTGGGCGGGGGACGGCAAGGGGGTCCCCAAGGCAGGAGGGCCCCCCGGGTGCATTCCAGGCGCCTGCAGCCCCTGCCTCCCCCTCAAGGCAAGGACCCCAGGTCTGCAGGAAGCTTGAGCTTCCCCCCCCAGCCCCCTGACCTTTGTGATCCCACTGGACCCTCACAAGGCTCCCCAGGACAGCCATGAGGTGCTGGGGGAGGGGCGTGTGACTTAACCACCAGGCCAACACACACTGTGGGGAGCTGTACGCACCGAAGGGAGGAAAGGCCCAAAGCCAGAGCCGGGTACTACGATGGGCAGAGCTGGTGGCTGCAGGTGTGGCCACAGACTGGTCCCGCCTGGGCCTCCAGCCAGGCCCCCAGCACGTCTGCCCCCCTGGTTCCAGCCTGTGTGCCGGTCACTCTCCATTCCTGACCAGGGGTGATTGCCCTGCAAGAACCTCTCAGTGGGCACGTCCAGCACTGGGGGCTCGGGTGCCCCGCCCACGAAGATGCAGGTGAGGTCTCCTTCCCAGATGCACGCAGGGACAGACCACACTGTGCCTGGCAATGGCGCACAGACCCACAACAGACCTCCCACAGCACTGATGCCGAGGGACCCAGGATGGATGCCAGGCCCCTGACCACCCCTCCTGGCAGGTGACCAGAAAGGCTGCGGCTGCGGGGGGTTCTGGGAGCCCTGCCAGGGGTCGGAGCCACAGGAGGATATACTGGCAATGTCCTCCCAGTTGAGGCCAGGCTTACACTCCACCTACCCAAGCACGGACCTTTCCACAGACGTCCCCTCCAATGAGCAAAGGATGGCTTTCTGGGAGCTTGTCTGCTGTTCCCAAACTCTGAGGGCTGGCCTCAGCCTCGGACTCTCGACCGAGTGTCACAAACGGTGCTCCTCTGGGCTGTCCGAAGGCCGTAGGGAGTCTCCCTCCGCCCCCCAACTCCACCAGGCTCCCGCCTCGGCTCCCGGGCTGTGCTCCAGCTAAGGGGGCGCTGCTCCGGAGGTGACCCAGCCCGGCACCTGCGGGACCCCGCGGGGCTGCCATTCACATTTCGTGCCTGCCCGCCTGGCGCTTTCTGGCTTTCGATACCAGCGGGGAGGCTTCCCTTCCACCTGAACACACAGGCCCCTGCCCCGGGGTAGAGGGAAGGTGGCCGAGCCCTGCTCCGTCCCCACGTGCGCTCGCCAACCGGGCCTGAGACCTGCCTCCAGAGCCTTCATCTCACTCGTTCTGCCCGCAGGCCTCTGCTGGCGTTGGTCCCCCTTGTCCTCCCAGCCTGTAACTGCAGACCCGCCGGGGCCCGAGGAGGGTGACGCCGAGGACCGCGAGTGTGGCCCCGGGCACACAGCACGCACGCCCGGCTCCCCCTGCCTCCGCCGTAGCCTCTGGGTCTCTGTGCCAGGGACACATCCTACGGCAGTCAAGACCCAGCACAGAAGGCCCACGCAGCCGGGCACAGCCCGCTGGACACTGCCCCCTCCAGGTCACAAACAGTTCAGGGCCTAAAACGAGCTCAGGGAACTCGAAACCTACGACAGGGACAGCCCTTCTGGGGACTCTGCAATGACACTGGAACACACTTACGTACGCGTGATGAGCAAATGCACGGCGTCAAAGCTCACGTTACAACTTGACGCCAGCTCTGGAAAACACAGAAACTGGTACCAGGGGAAAGACGGGGCAGAAACACAACACACGCCAAACGTGGCGGGGGCTCGTCCCCGGGCCTGCGGCTCCGGGCAACTTTTTCTTCTGCTTTCAGTTTTTTGTATTTTTCCAATTTCATGCAACCAAGCCTGCATTACAAAACAAACAGATTAAAGGCCTTCTGTGTACCTGATCTAACCTGATTTTCTCACTAGAGGTTCGGAGTCAGAGGCCTGGGAGGCCCTGGGCCTCCCCCGTGGCTGTGCAGACGTCTCCAAAGCCACGAGACCACCAGTTATCCGCCTGTTTGGGGGTCAGGAGGGCCTGGGCTGGTCTGGGGACCACTGGGGGCATCCGTGGCACCCCCTCCAGGCTCAGCCTGCTGACCCCACGGTGGGGGGCTGGCTTCACACCCCACAACATGCCTGCTCCCACGAGCGAAGCCCTGTGAATCCTCCTGGTTCACTCTCGCAGCCACACTGAACCTGTGAAAGGGGAGGAGGGGGCTGGCATGTGCCCCCCGCTCCGTGCACACACATCCTCCCACATAAGCAGAGTCAGCCAGGGGATGATGGCCTCACAAGCTCTTTGAACAGAAACTATTTTTCCCCAGACACAGAAATCCAGAGCCGAAACGGCACACCCCAGACAGAAGCCACGTGATGCCCAGGTTGACTGCAGTGCCCTGCTTTCTCCTGGCCTGTGGGCCCTGCGCTCCCGGAGGGGCAACCACCGCGTGAGCTGGGAGGGCAGTCACCTCAGCAGTGACCCTTGGTCCTGGGGGCCAGAGAAATGGACCTTTCCAGAACCAGGAACCGCCAGGCCACCCCAGGGGCCCCTCCACCAGGTGCTTCTGGGGTTGGCGGTGGGGCGTAGCTGGCACACACTCGCTTTACTCCTGCGACCTCTGGGGCGGGCACCGCTGTCAGATGCCCTCTGCAGACGGGCCAACGTCCGCCGCTGAAGTTCCCCAGTTATCAGGGGCGTCCACCCCCGGTGCGTGTGTCTGCCGCTGACTGACCTCAGACACAGGGTCCCCAGGAGGAGCTGGGGCAGGACGCACCGGGAAGGGGGCTCCCTACCTGCCACGAGCTCGGCCACTTAGCTGCTGTGTGGCCCTGACGGGTAACCCAAGGAATGTCTCTGCATCTGTCTCCTTACCACATGATACAGACACCATGCCCCCCACATGAGGGAGGCCATCCGGGGACCTCCAGCCCAGCCAGAGGGAAGGAGGAGGGTCACGAGGGAAGGAAACAGCCAGAACGAACTCATCTGCTCTTGCCAAGCGTGGGTAGGGGCACCGGGAGAACGTGCGAGAGAGGTGGGGAGAGAGAGAGAGAGAGAGAGAGGGAGGGAGAGAGAGAGAGGGAGGGAGAGGGAGAGAGACGGAAGCCGTCAGTCAAATATAAAAACCACAAGTAGCCCCATAAGCTTAAAAACAAAACAAAAAAACAAAGCAGTCGTTAAAAATCTTCCTACGTGTTAGAACAAGAGACAGCACATACCTACCAGCACGTATGCCAAGATGACAGATGTTAACAAGCAGTGTGTCTAAGTCAAAGCGCTAAAGTTTTACTACTATTTCAACTGCTTCGTAGGTTTGACATTTTTTCAAAATAAAAAGTTGGGGGGGACAATTCCTACAAAAAAAATTTCTACCCAATTTTAAAAGAACAGATTACCAAACTCTCCTAGATAACAGCAAAGAAATGCACATGCTCACCCCCCAGCTCGTTCTATTAGGCCAACAAAATCACACACATGAGAAGAAAGGAAAATTACAGCTCTTTTCATTCTCAGTATAGACGTAAAAAACTGCAAACAGAAATCTTATCAAATCAAATCCAGTAGAGCATATAAAAGATAAGACACTATGACCAAGTCAGGTAATCCCAGGTATGCAAGGATGGTTTAATACGAGAAAATCCATGTATCTGATTCATCACATCCACGGATTACAGACGTCAACAGATGTATAAGAAGTGCTTGCTAAAATTAAATAATTATTCATGACTGCAAGGGGATTCCCTTAACCTGATAAAGTATCCAGAAGAACCCAGAACCAACATGGTCCTCGTGGGGAAGATTCAGATGCATTTCCTCTAAGACAAGGAACGGGGCAAAGACGCCCACTCCCCGGGCCGCGACTCTCCACTCCTGCGATAAAACGACAAGGACCCTGTCTGTCCACCTCGTCTCTGCTGAGCACCTGTGTGCAGGCACCAGGCTGGGGCTTCACCCTCAGAACCTGGACGCGGGAGGGGGCTGCTTCGCATGCCCTGTGCTCTCTGCTGGGTCCCGGAGTGCCTGGTGTTAAGGGTCTGGGTGGCTCTTGGAGGGCTGAGGGTTCTGGGGGTTCGGGGCAGCCATGCCACTGGAGCAGCGGTGGCCTTACTGGCCTGCATCCTCCCTGTGCTGAGCTTACCTGGGGCCTGGGCCTTGGGCAGGGAGGGCCCCAGGCCCCAGGTGAGCTCAGCAGGTACGTCAGCCAGAGTGCCCGCTTCTGAGTGAGCTCAGTGGGCTAGCTTCTGGTCCCCCGAGGGGGAGGCCCTTGGCTGCATGAGCTGGGGTCTCCAGAGGCCGGTGCCCCGTCTGGCGCAAGTGGACGGGCAGCGCTCACGTGGTGGCAGGATGGGGGCCACGCCTCTCCAAGCCTGCTTCCTGCTTCCTGGCACCGGCCTTCACTGCCTTAATCAGCTGGCCCCTTCTCTGTCTGTGGGAGATGCGGGTGTGCTCAGGGAACAGAGACAGACCCGGAGGGGCACAGCCCCCGCAAGGATGCGTTCTAACAGCTCTGCCCCGAGCGCAAAAGGCCCTGGGCCCAGAGCCTGCTCACGCTTCATCTGATTTGGCCGAGCGGCCCATGGGTGCGTTTCTGCCCAAGCAGAACTGTGCCTCCCAGTAAGCGGTTCTCAGCCCTCCCTGGCTCAGGATCATCCGAATGTACGCTCCTCCCTTGGCCTTCCCCGGGCGAACCATCCCCCTGCCGACCTCCTTGACCCCAGGGTGGCCGCGGGCAGAGGGTCTGACCCAGGAGAAGGCCTCTGTGTGCCCGGCAGAGGAGCCCGGGCCTATCTGAGGGTGGAGGGAGCCAGCTGGGGGAGGCTGAGCTGGGCAGCGGGGAGCAGGAAGGCCTGGACAGAAAGAGCTGGGGCAGGAGGCCAGTGCGCCAGGGCTGAGGAAGCACCAGGCCCTCCCACTGTCACGGGGACCAAGTTGGGTGAGAGGGGTGTGACCTGAGAGGGGCCACCCCCAGCTACCCGTGCCCGTCCTTTTCCGGAGCCCAAGTCTGGCAGGACAGTGGCTTGGACGGGATCCCGGCCCATCTAGCACTACACTCTCAGGCCTGGCATTCGAGGTAGGGACACCCACACCACATGCAGACGAGGAAGCAGCGGGCCCAGGCCTGTACCAGCCCGGACACAGAAACACTCAGGGCTTGAGCCTTGTACTACAGGGGAAAGTGTGTTCGGTGCCCAGGAGCTCAGGAGGACCTGCTTGCCAGGAGAAGCTGGCTGAAGTGTTCCCTGTCAGCAGGGGTCTCCAGGCCTGGGTGATGGGAGATGACCGGGCTAGCACCCTATCCCTGGGGGAACACTGACAGTGTAACTGGGAAGCCCGGGCATGATGCCAACGTGAACGGGCAGCGCCAGCACGCGAGGCCAGAGTTCTCCTGGCTGTGGGCGCCGAGCAGAAGCCCGGGCTGGCCTGCAAGGGATGTCCCAGCGCTCAGGTGGGGACAGCGGTGCTCTGAAGCAGGGGAGCGGCGATGAGGAAGTGGGTAGGGCCCTATGCTTGGGGCACTCCGAGGGCTGCAGGCCAGGGCACGAGATGTGACTCACTGGGAGCATGGGGGCGGAGTGGGGGGCGGGCAGTCAGCTGGCAGGCTCCATCCTGAAAAGACGGCCTGATTCACGTGGGAGGATGCCCGAGACGCAGGAGATACCGAAAAAGGCCATGCAAGGGGCTGCGGCCGGGCCTCTGCCTGGTCACACCTACGCCTCTGGTCACTAGCACACCTCTCCCGGGGCAGGAGACAGGCCCCAGCACCGACAGGCTGCTCAGCCGCCCACTGCAGCAGCAGGGAGGACCCGGGGCCCCCTCCCGGCTCGGAGGCAGGGCGTGGCCAGTGTGCAGGAACCTGGGGGAGGGCGGGGCAGTGGCCCACCTCAGGACCCTGACTGTGGGGCGTCGACCCCCTCAGGGCATCTCTAGGCAAGTCCAAGGGGCTGCAGCACAGGCTCATCCCCCCGCTGGAGGGCAGGCCCCCCTGTATCTCTTTCCCCCAGACACACAGGGTCATGCCAACGTTCCCACCTGGACATATCTGTCTCCCCAAGGCTCAGGGAGGGCAAAACCCATGGCCAAGGCCTGTCTGTGGGGTCCCTGCTGGGCCTGGCCCGCTGGGAGCTCAGGGCGGGCCTATGGAGAGCCACCCCACTGCTGCGGACCCCTGCCCCTGGCACAGCTGGACCTGGGCCCGCCCCAGCCCGGGTCCTCCCAGCATGTCCGAGGGACTCTGGAGGCCCTTCGAGTTATCTGGAGACACAGGCCCTTTTCAGGACCGAGGTCCCCGTGCCATAGGAGCCCACTTAGCCCCTCACCACCACCTTGGGAGCAAGGGCTGACAGCTCAAGGGAGGACCGCATGCCTGCCACGACCAGCTGTGGCCCATGGCTGCCCGCTGCGTTCCAGGTCCCCGGGGGAGGGGGCTCCCTTAGGGGTCTGAGTCCAGGCTGGCCTCCCTCCTGTCTGGCCCCGCGTGCTTCACCCACTGTGACAGCGCCTGCCCCCCCTTCCCATTCCTGCTCTGACCCTGCTCCTGCTGCAAAGGGGTCCTGGGGGCCACCCTGGGTGTACCCAGGCCCACGTCTGGGGTCCTGTGTGTGGCTACAGGCCCCTCAGCTGGGCAGGACCTGAAAGCTTCTGTCTCAGGGGCGCCGGTGGAGCTGCTCCCCTGCTCAGCAACCCTCCCTGCTGTGCTCTCCTGCCCCAACAGCCAAGCCCTCGGCGTGGGCAGGGGCCCCCAGGCGGACCAGGCACCCCGGTGCCCAACTGCGCGGCTGCCTCCTTGCCGAGCAGCGCTGCTCCCCAGTCCTGTTGCGGGGAACCCCTTGGACCCCCTCCACCCTGGCCCACCTCTCAACCATGGCGTGGCACACAACATGGGGATCTTCTCCCCTCCTGGCCTGTCTCCCACTAGCCTGGCCCGTCTGCCCAGGTCCCCAGGGCCGGCACGGGGCCTGAGTGAGGACTCAGAGAACAACTCGGGCTCTGAGGCTGGGAACGAAACTGACCAGGGAGCATGACGCTCACTCCCTGAGACGTCGAGCAAAAGCAGTCCGTGGTGGTAACCTCGGCCACCGTCGCCCACCCACCGGGCAACTTCCTGGCACAGAGTGGGGAGGTCAGGAGAGCAGCTTCACGACTTCCCAGAAACCGTGGCTCTGCGACCCCTAGAGAGGAAGGAGCCCTCCAGGTTGCAGGAGCAGCTGCAGTAGTGAACCATGGGCCCCAAGAGACCTGGGGATGGACTCCCTGCTGGCTGAGGCTACACCTCAGGGTGTGTGCAGCCCACATGGGGAAGCAGGGTGGGCCTGGGCGTGGATGGCACCCCCAGGACCCAGAAGAGGAAGGCGCCGCAAGATGGGGTTTGAGTGCGTCCTGGAGGGCGGGACAAAGACCCACACCTTCTGTACCCCAGAGTCGATCCTGCTTGGGGCTCTGGGGTGAGGCGTGAGGATACACAAGGAGGGGTCCTCACTGCCAGGCCCCAGGAGGACTCAGGAGTCGGGACACACGCATCTAAAACTTCTCACAAGGAAGAAGAAAAACATGGCCCAAACTGTGTCTGGAGAGTGAGCCGAAGGGCCGTGGCCTCCAGCCCTCCAGGGCGCTGCCGCGGGTTCGCCGGATGAGAAGGCTTCCCACTGTGAGTCGGGGGCCGTGGCTGCTGAGTGATGGCCTCAGAGGCAAAGGCCCCTGCACTGTCCCTGACGTGACACCAATCTTGGTGGGAATCAGGAAACAGGAAAGTGAAGGCGACAAGCCTGCAAGTGGCGCCAGCTGGGCCGTAAATATCCTGCCTGTCGTCCAGAGCCCTGCGCCCAGGAGAGGAGCGGTAAGTCCACTACGGCCTGAGACCCAGGAGCCTCCAGAGCCACAGACGACCCTGTGCAGGGATCCTTCATAAACCCCGGGTGCCCGAGGCCACGAGAGCTCGGCCCATGCTCCCAGCAGCCCCCAGCCCGGCCAGCATGGGGCCCCGGGGACGGACAGGCAGAGGGGACACGGGAATGGCCTGGCACATACAGCCCACGTGTGTGCGGCGGCCTCAGGCAGCACAGACGTGGCTGCCTCCCAGCTGCCCACGGGGGGCCGAGGAATTAAAAACCAACCTGGGAAGTGCCAAGGGATTTGCGTGCCCATAGGGCAGGGGTCTGTGGCCACGACGAGACCCCGTCAGTCTCCCAGCTGGCCTCGGATCATGGAAGGGCCACACTGAACGAGGCAGAAGCTGAACTGACCATGCTGGGATTCCCAGGCTGTGGGCCTGGCCGTGGTCGTGGGTCCACGCTGAGACCACCGCAGGGCCAAGCACACCATGCAGCTGCCCTCTCCTCTCTGCACCTATCCAGACCCTCTGCTGGACCCCTGCCCCAAACTCCACATAGCGCTGTCCCACACCCCAGCCTTCCCCAACTTCTGGGCCCACGGAGTCTGAACTTGGCCTTGCCAGACTCCTCCCGAGACCCCAAGCAACTCCCACCCCAGCGCTTCTGCACCACATTCTGGACCGTCCTGCCCTAGGCCGTGACAAGTCACCAACCAGAAAAGACGACGTGTTGGTACGGAGGCGGAGAAACTGGAACCCTTATGTGCATTCTTGATGGGAAAGTGAAGTAGGATGGCGGTTTCCTGAAGAAGTTAGACCGTATAATTACCACGTGATTCAGCAATTCCACTTCTGGATAGATACCAAAAGAATGGAAAGCAGGGATGGGAACAGCTATTTGCCCATTCACAGCAATGGTATTCAAAGGAACAAGAGGGGTAAGTAACCCGAGTGTCCATTGAAGGACAAATGGAATAGCAAAATGAGGAATATGCGGACAATGGCATGTTGTTCAGCCTTAAACAGGAAAGGAATTCCGTCACAGGCTACAGCATGGATGAGCCTTGAGGACATTATGCTAAGTGACATAAGCCCGTCACAAAAAGGCAAATTCTGCATGAGTCCACTTACAGGAGGTCCCTAGAGGAATCAAATGCATAGAAGCCGAGAGTAAAAGGGTGGTTGTAATGCGCTGGGTGGGAGGGTGTTTAATGGGTAGCGTTTCAGCTATGGGAAACGGAGAAGTTCTGTGGACGGATGGTGGTGACGACTGCACGACAATGGGAACGCACCTGATGCTACTGAGCTGTGCGCTTAAAAAGGGTTAAAACGGTAAATTGTATGTTATGTACACGTTAGCACAATCAAAAAAAAGAAAAAAAAAAGTTTCTCCTACAATGGAGCGTCTGCAGCCAGCCCTGGGCTGAGCAAGTCTTGGGCAAAACCACAGCAGGTTTCTCAGGAAAGGAGGAGGCCCTCCTCAGGGTACAGCCGCTCCAGGGGACCCGCAGTGATGGGGTAACAAATGGAGCCTGCCTGGTTTAAACCGGTCCCCACCACGGTGGGTGGGGAACTCCCTCAGCTCTCTCGGGGTGGGGATGGGGGGGCGGTGACAGGACCGAAGACGAGACCAGGGCACCAGCCGCAGGCATGACCTGGCCGAGAGCCCTGCTTCTGTTCTTTGGCCAGACACAGCAGGGGCGCAGCAAGCACCTGCCTCGCCTGGTGGGGACAGGGGCACGCAGCCACCCCCTACACTCCACGCCGATGCCAGGGACCCTAGCCCCACCCGCCCGTGAGGTGGGGCTCACTGGCAGCAGCCCCCAGGCCTCTGCCCCGCCGGCCCCCCCAGAGCTCTCGACAAACACACGGAGTCAACGCGACAAAGACCGTGAGCCCAGGGCGACGGGGAAACCACGGATGGTCCTTTTAGGATTCCCTGATCTCAGACCTGGGACACGAGGGTGGACAGGAGGGACAGCGGGCAGTGCCCTCTCCTCTGGGGCCCTCTTTGGGCGCCAGGCACCCCAGCAGGGCGCACTTCCCACCCCCAGGGGCATCGGAGAGAGCAGCACGGGCCCCATTTTACAGATGGGGAAACCGAGGCATAGACTGGTCACACTTGCCCGGCCACAACACAGGGGGCCTGAGCTAGGCTGTCTCTGAAGGTCACGACCTACTCTGTGCCAGGTCCTCTCAGCAAAGAGTCATGGTGGCCCAAGCCTGTCTTGAGGGAGCCCGGTTGTCGGGACAGAGTCCAACAAGGGGCGGGGTGGGGGCGGCTATGGTGGACAGAAACTCATGGCCTCTCACCCGCCCCCGGCCCTGCAAACACTGCCCATCTGCCAGGCAGAGGCTGGGGCGGGGGGTGGGGGCTCGGCCAGGGGTCCTGCTGGCCTCTTCCTATCCACACCCAACAGGACATCAGACCCCAGCCAGGTGAGCTCTGCCCGGCTCTGCCTGGCAAACGGACTCCAGGACCCCCTCCTTTTTCACACCTTCCCCAAAATGGGGGGGACTTCTCCAGGGACCCCCTCAAGGAAGATTTTGACCCAGAGTTTCCGCCGCTAATTCCAAGGCCTGCCCCTACCTCGTGTCCCGTGCCGTCACGCGTGCCCGAGAAACCAGGACTTCTGTCATTGTCATCAGCCAGGCTCCCTCCTCCTGGGAGGCCAGGAGGAAGAAGGCAGGAAGCCAAGGTCCAGACCAGGAGTCTGGTCTTCCACCCCACGACAGCCTCCTGCAAAGCCCAGGGCCCGGCCCTCCCGGCTCTCTGCGGGCAGGGGGCTGAGCGCTCAGCTCCAGGCTGCCCCCTGCCCGCACTTCTGCAACAACAGCGAATTTCCCATGAACACACGTCTCCTTGATGTCCTGGCCTGTTCGCAGGTGGCAGGGATGAAGGCGTGGCCCAGCCACAGGGTGGAAAAATCACTCGGCTCTTAAAGGGGGCTAGCGGGAAGGAATTTCACAGGGGAGGAAATGTCTCAAAGTGCCAACCGCTTGTAAGGAAGAAAGGATTCTTGTTCCAGGACGTTTCTGGGTCACCGCTGCCCCACACAGTGCAAGCTGCTGCCGGGAGTGTGCGCGGGCGTGTGCCTGGGAACAGGTGGGGTGGCTGCGTGGCAGTGTGGGTGCCTCATGCAGCCTGGGGTCAGCCCCGGGAGAGGCCCCCCGGGCCCCTCACCCGGCCCTCTCCCTGGGGAGGGGACCCCATGTCCCTGAGGAAGTCCAGCCCCAGCCCAAGGCCGCTGCTCTGGGCGGTGGAGGATGGGCTGTGGCTGGCCTGACGTGGAGCAGACATCTCAAAAAAGGCCTCCAAACTAGAGCTGGGGCCAAGGCACGCTCCCCATGGCGGCGGCCTGTCAGCTTTACCCTGGTGGTACACACAGCAGGCGTCGGGGCAGGAGGGGCTGGGAGCCGGGTGGAGACTCAGCGGGCGTCGGACCAGCAGCTGCCAGTCGTGTGCACCGTCTGTGCACAGGACCGAGGTGGAGGCGCTCGTTCCCACCTCGGGGACACGTGTGCAGGTTCAAGGCCGTGGCCCTGCCCGCCAGAGCCTGGCCCCCATGGCATCCTCCAACACCAGTGGAAACCATGGCTGAGTGTGTCCTCGGGACTCAGCTGGCCCCGGCCTCCCCAGCCAGAACCACTCAGAGGTCCCAGCTGGGCCTGAGGGTGGGGCAGGGCAGGGGGCAGGGTGCCAGCCCTCCACGTGCCCACCATCCTCTCCCTGGATAACGTCGAGCCCCAGTTGATCGGAAAACACTCCCGCCTGACCCACGAAGGCAATCCTATCTCTCAGGAACGCTCACCCGGCACCCGGGAACCCGGAGGGCTGCCAGACTGCATGGCCCCTCACCGCGCACAGTGGGGCCGCAGCACGGAGGCTTCTAGCCAGGCCCACACTCTAAGCTGGCGCTGCTGCTTCCGAGCGAGGCCTCCCCAGAGAGGCGCAAGAGGAGGACGCCCCATCTGGGCCCCATGACTCCTGGGCCAGCTCCCGAGCTACGGTATGTGCTTCTGTTGTAGGAAGAAAGAACGGAAGGCAAATATTTAAATAGTTTTCAGCTCTAGCACTAAATTTTCCACAACCCTGAGCTTCCTTTTTGCTGCACGTGGGGCCGACCGGGCTGCCTCTGGGCGCCCTCTGACTCTGTCAGGATGCTGGCTGCATTCCTGTGATGGCCCTCCTTCCCTCGGTAAGTCGGTAAGCCGCTGCTCCCTGGGGCAGGACTGGCGGCCCACCAGAGCACCGCCCCCTCTCTGAGGACTGGCTCCAGAAAGACAACTGCCAAGCAGCTGCAGCCAGAGGTGTGGGTGGTACAGACGGGGCTCCAGGACACTCGGATCTGCTGCCTGAGCCACGGGACCTCTGGCAAGTCACCTGACCTCTCCGTACCTCTGCTTCCCCACCGGTAACAGGAGAAGAGTGGGGCTACCTCTCAGCGCACCTGGGACAGTACCTGTGCCCACTGGTCCCCGCAAGCCAGGGCCAAGTACCCAGAGGCCGGCAGAGTGACTGGGGGTCCAGGATGCACCGAGACCGGGGCAGAGCAGGGTGTGTGTGAGGGGACCCCGACCTGATGTCACCTGGAGAAAACCAGAGCAAGGCCTGGCCGACAGACGGCAGAGTCACCACCCGAGGGGCCAAGGCCCTTATACTGCCCCGGGAACTCAAGGGGGGCTGCAAGTACAACCCAAGGGAGATGCCAGATGCCGCGACCCCCAGGCCCTCCCACACCTGGCTGCCTGTCAGATACAGCTGGGCACCCATTGCAGACACAGCTGGGTGGCCCTGGAAGGGAGGGCTGGGGGCCAGGATCCCACACCAGTGTCCTTCTGGAGACTGCACAGAGTGAGGGCTCCATCAAAACCCACTAAAGAAATGTAAAAAGACTCAGAGGGGTCCATGCACAGAGCCCCGGGCGGTCAAGGCTGGGGTTTTCTGTGCTAGCTCATCAGGCAACAGCTGCCGGCCCCCAAGGCTCAGGCTCGTGTGCCAGCTCTGTGGCCAGGGCCAGCTGGGACCTCTGAGTGGTTCTGGCTGGGGAGGCCAGGGCCAGCTGAGTCCCAGGGACACACTCAGCCATGGCCTTGAACCTGGGGGAGGCCAGCGACCAAGCGCCACACACGGCGCAGGCCACCGCCCCCAGGCTCTGCGCTAACACACCGACCCTCCGAAGGGCATTTCCTCTGGCAGAGACGCGGAATAGCACGGCTCTGCAGGAGGCCGCCACCCCTGCCCGCCAGCCCGTCTCCGGCCCTCCTTGGGGCCAGTCAGCGCCCCCAGCAGCTCCGGGACGGCCCCTCCACGGCCGGCACCACCTCAGGCCTCCGCTGGCCTGACCAGCAGAGGGACAGGTGACCAAAGGCAGCAGGGCTCAGGCTGCGGGAGGGCGAGAGGGACTGCTGGGGCTCCCTCAGCCTTGCCGGGTGAGCATGGCCCCCGCCCCGCTGCCTGGGGGGTCTCTCGGCCCATGGGGAGCTGTGTCAACTCCTCTCAACTGATCTGCGCCCAGAGAGGGTCTCATGGGAAGCGCTGGCCCTGAGGACGGCTACTGTGGGGTGCTCGAGTGTCCTGTGGCTTGGGCGGGTCAAGGGAGCGAGGAGCCTCCTTAGCACGCATGTCCTGGGCCTCTGTGGGCCTGGCGTGCATTCCGTGCCCCGTGGCGAGTCCCACCTGACGCCTGCCGGGCCTCCTTTCGACCCGATGCTTGAGGACAGGGGTCTGCTCCTGCCCGGGGGAGGCCGCCACCAGCCCCACTGCCTGCCTTTGACCCACTTGGCTAAAACGTGACTGCCTCCGATTTGATAAAAACGATGTTTCCCGCTGGGCGCTCTGCGAGCCAAGCTTCCAGGAAAGCAAAGGAACAGGGCTCTCCCCCCAGGCCTGGGCTCTCTGACTGTGGGATGCTGGTCTGAAAGCAGGGCTCGGTCGGCCCTCAACTTCTGCAGGGTCCATGCTGTGGGCCACCAAGCAGCCTCCCGTCTGGACCTGTCTGAGCAAAACACGGTGCCCGGACCTGCTCGCCTGCCGACCCGCTCGCTGAGGGAATGGAGGGTGCTGGCACGTGCCCGAGCTGCGGCCTCTCCTGCGGGACAGAGGTGCAGAGGCTAGGGACGAGCACGGTGGCAAGGCCGTGAGGCTGGGCAGGCGAGGCCGTGGTGCCCCGGGCAGGTGGGAAGTGCGCTCTCACTCCACGGCCCACCTGCTTCCCAGCTCCACGCCTGCCCAGCAGGGCCCCTCCTCACAGGCGACATCAGAAACCTGCAAACCCCTGGGAGACCAACTGCTCTGCCTGCCCTGGTTCCACCGGCCTCGATCCCCTCCCCCCTGGGGAGTGACACGTCAGACCTAATGGCTCGGCTGTTTCCGGCGGGCGGCCACTCATGCAGCGGGGCCCCAAGGAGGAGGGGGTCAGTGGTCACTCGGGCCCCACCCCGGGACCCTGTACCATCTTGGGCTGCTGAGAAAGCCCACCCTCCAAGCAGCCACGACACCCTCCTGCGCAGGCAGGCAGCGTGGCGAGCTTGAACCCTACGCCTGGGTGACGACACCTGGCTCTCCCCTCCTGGGGGACCCTGCCCGCTCCCTGTCATGGGGAGGGCTTAACAGGAAACCCTGGGACCACAGGCCAGGTATGAATCCCAGCTCTGCCACGTGTGACCGTGGTGACAAGTTACTTAGGCTCTCGGAGCCTCGGTTTCCTCATCTGCAGAGCGGGGCCCTGCCAGTGAGGTGGGAGTGAGGAAGGCCTGGCACCCAGTGTGGCTGTTGGTCACGGCCACTTATTGTTCCCAGACTGTGTCCTCCGGGCGAGGACACCTGCTCACCCCGCCCCCAGCACGGTGCACAGCACCCTGTAAGTGGGGCGCACAGAGACCGGAGCCTTCCCCAGCCCCTCCCTCCCCGGCCAGGGTCAGGTTCCCTAACAGGGAACGTGACCCAGGACTCACAGAAAACCCTCACTGCTCTGGGACGACACCCGACCCCACTTCCTGTCGCACTGATGCAAACACAGAACCTCTGTGTTTGCAGGTCCTCGTTTTCCAAGGACACCAGCACTCCAGGGAAGTAAATATTTACAAGTGAGCCTTTAAAGCTCGCAAGGCAGAGGGGAGATGCTCACCCACTGCTCAAGGGCCACAAATGCGTGCTGTTTCTTCCTGGGGCCCTGGGAACCCTGGCAGGAGCTAACTCTCAGACGGACGGTGATTTACGGGCCACCCCTCCCAGGCCGGGTCGGGGAGGGGGTCTAGGGGCAAATGCTGCAAATGTGGGGCCAAGTGGGGCCTGGCGGGGGGAGGGGTTGCTGCGGTCCAAGGCTGCCCTGCCCCCATGTGCCTTTCCAGGAGGATGCAGGAAGCTCTGTTCCAGAGGAGGGCCATGCAGGGCTAAGCCCTGGGGGACTGCTGCAGGTGGGGGACCAGGCACCCGGCTGGGGCGTGACACAGGCAGGCCTCACTCTGCGAAAGCCCTGCCCAGATTTCCATCAGGAGGGGAAGGGAGGGCCCATGACTTTACAGCAGTGGGCTGCAGGCTCTGGTTTTGGCTGCAGGATCCTTTCTTCCAACTCAACAAACCAGGGCTGATGGGAGTGAGATGCAGCAGGGGGCCTGCCTACTTGTCTGGCTTTCTGGGCTTGTGCAGTTGGTGCCCTGGGCACTCCTCAGGGCTTCTGAGGAAGGCCCTGGGGGCGCTCCTGCCGCAGGGAGGCTGGCCGGTCAGCCGGCCACCTGTCCACTCATTCAACCTTCCGGGCCTCTGGCTGATCCCCCAGCACAAGGGCGTCCCAGAGGGGTTCAGAGGTCAGCAGGCACGCTCCCTTTCCCCCGCTGCACGTGCACTTGGCTGAAGGGCAAGGGCATGCCTGGCCCACCCAGCCCGTCCCAGTACAGGCGCCGGTAAACCAAATGCCCAGACCCACAGGCAGGGGAAGGACAGTCAAGAGGAGATGCCTGCCGAGCACACCACGCACAGAACTTCATACCAGGATACAGACAAGCCACCTCTCGGAGAGAAACAGCCCAAAGATGTGAGCAGCTAAGCAGCTGGAGGAAACTTCAGCAGCCAGTAACCACACAACAGGATGCCCGTCTCACCCAGTTAGGGGAAAAGAAACATGTGCTCAGACCATAGCGGACCAGCTCCTGGCTGCTGGCTCTGCCGAAATGGCGGCACCTGACAGGCCAAATGGTGGGGACCTCAGGCATGGCTGGGGCGGGTGTGTGTGTGTGTGCCAGTGCAGCCTGTCTGGAGAGCACTGGCAGAGCTGAGGAGGGACAGCCCTCCCTCGCTCCACTCCGAGGGGCACGGGGGGAGGATGGGCAAGCCCGGTCGCCATCACCTGGTCTGTGAAACGTGCCTCCCGTCTGCTCTCAGAACAAAGCCCAGGAAAAAAGATGTGTCTAGACCAACCCAGCAGTCAATGAATTAAATATGCGTGTCATGGACCAACACAGATAAATCTCAACAACAAGGCCCAGTGAAGGAAGCAAGGAGTAGAAGGTCAAGTACAGTGTGTAACACCCAACGGTGCTGTGTGCTGTTCAAGGGATACATGTGTTTGCCGTGAGTGAAAGCATAAAAGAGGAGGCAGGGGACACGGTGGTGGGGAGGGGCGGAGGTGCTGGCGGCCCAGCTCATGGCAGACAGCACGTGAGCACACGAGCTGCCTGCCGCTCCCCTCCCGTCGACGCCCGTGGGTGGGTGACCACAGCCCAGGGCCGGGGCACACGGGGGCCCGGGGAGGGGAGAGGAGTAATGCTGTGGGACCCACCTGGCTTTGCTGCCCCTCCCCCCCTCACCACTGACTTCTTCTTGGTTGGGTCTCCAGGTCCTCAGAGGGGGAGGCGGGCAAGCTGCCCACACAGCAGGACCAACCTGCACTGTCCCCACAGGCCATGATTACAGGAAGGCAGGGGCCTTCTGGAGATCTGGGGAGCGAACGAGCCCTTTTGTCAAGTGGGCACAGGCGGGAAGGAACAGGGGGTCCTCAATGCCACAGCCTGGGGTGAGCAGGAGACCCCCGGGGCCGAAACACAGCACACCCCAGGCCATCATGTTGGAAGGCCAGTGACGCTTGTGGACGTCACTGGCCTCCCAGCCAAGTGCCAAGACTTCAGCTGCTGCCAGGGAAGTGCCCTGCTGACCCCTGAGCGGACCAACTCAGAGTGGGGACAGGAGCCGAGCTCCCAGCTGGCTCTGAAGGGCTCTGCCCTGTCCCCGGAGAGAGGGGAGGCACTGTAGCCTCTTGTAAAAAAAAAAAAAAGGAGTCCCCAGCAACAAGGCATAATTGCAAGCTCCTACCTATGAGACAGGCACTGTCACTACGCCCATTTCACAAATGGGAAAACCGAGGCACAGAAGTCACAGAGCTCGCAGGTGGCAGAACCGGGATTCAACCCGGCTGGTGCGGCTCCAAGTCTGGGCCCCCTCCACCACTCCTGGTACACAGACAGGGTTCCCGGGCTAAGGCTGGGCCTGGCCGCCTGCTGCTTGTGCTCCCTCACTGCTGGGTGGCCCAGAGGTGACCTCTGTCCTTCCTTATCACGGAGGGTGGAGAGAACCTTACCGAGCTGACCACCTGCCGGCGTCCGGCATGTCCCGCGAGTCCTCCCACGGCTCTACAAGGCAGGTCGAGAAAACGTGGCTCCGAGTATCACGCGTGTACAGGAGGGGAGCAGGGAACCCAGACGGGTCTGACTCAGGAGCTCAGGTGTCCACCCTGGTGCGTCAGGCGAGCACAACTTCTGTGAAGGTACCTGGCCTGCAGAGAGGCTGGGGTCCCAGCTGCTGCCTGTGACCAAGGGGGTGGGTCCCCCGCACCACTGACTTCCTTCAACTCTACAGCTTTGTAAACAATTAATTCCAGAGTTTTAATTTCTCTAGTTACTACCCTTCCAGACAATTACTGATGTGCTCTGATGCCCCACCCCCTACCCCGACCCCGGGGCCTTTTACCCATGTGACAGAGGCTCATGGGCGGCCGGGAGGCCAGACTCTCTCACAGTGCCCCAGGCCCACCCCCTCCCTCCCTCTGCGCTGAGGGAAGCTGCTGACAGCCGCCCCCATACAGGTGAGGACCTGGGCCCCACCCCTGGGCAGTGAGGCCTGCGCTCACCCCTGGATTGCAGAATTCTACGGGGTTACGAGTGGCTACAGCTCCAACAGGACACGGACACAAACTGGGGCCGGAGGGCCCAGGAAGTCACAGGAGGTCATGGGTAACAGGACACTGGGTTTCTCCACAGAACCAAATGACAAGCTCCACATCCCCATTTTAGAGATGGGGAAACTGAGGCTCAGAGGGCTGTTCCTCTGTGCCCATGAGACCCACTGGCTCCAGACACAAGGTGAGAGAGGCTGCCGGGGCTCCTCTCTCCTCCTCTGCTTCCCAGTCGGGCCTGCTGGGGCCCAGAGCTGCTGCCTGGGCTTCTCGGAAGGAACCCAAGAGCCAAGTCCCCACGCGCCTCCGCCCTGCCCCAGAGCCTGAGCCCCGGGCACCCAGAGAGGGCCCAGGAGCTCCTGTGGAGGTCCTGCAGAACTCAGGGTGTGTCAGTCCCTGCAGGCAGCCCCTGGTAAGCCGAGGCCCCAGACCCTGGGTGCCTGGCTGAGCGAGTGAACAGACCGACAGCTAGGGTGGGGCGGGGCCTCCAAACAGTCCAGCTGTCCTGGAGGAGCCTCCAGAGACACGGACGCAGGCAGCGCTGCAGGGAAAGGCCGCCGGCCAGCCGTGGGGCTGCGTGTCCTCAGCAAAGCTGCCAGCACCCACAGAGCCGGCTAGGAGCCTGGCCGGGGGCCTCGCTGGCAGTGGGATAGCAGGGCTGCTCTGGCTGGTTTCTGCTCCCACATCTAGGAAGAGAGACCCCAGGTCTAAACCAAGGCTGGGGTAGGATGTGTGCGGTCTCCAGCGGCTGGACACCTCCTCCCTGGGCCCAGCCCCCCACTGACCCTGATGCCCTCCAACAGTGCCCACCCGGGTCAGGCAGCCTCAGAGCAGCTTGTTAGCTCTCTGGTGTGTGGATGTGGCCATGCAATGCTTTTCCAAAATAACAGGGCCTAGAAGCTGGGGACTTGGGACAACACCACACCAGGAAGGGGACATTTTACCCCGGGAGGAACAGAGAGATGAGGCCACAAGTCCCACAGCCAGAAAGTGACAGGCCTGCCTTCGGGGACAGACTGGACACCCTGGCCTCTGGGAGGGCCCTTGTCCACGCACACCGCCTCCCTGTCCCCACTGCCCTCTTGTTACCATCTGTCCCTGTGACTGGCTGCGGGTCTCAGACGACGCGAGTCACCGTGGTTCCAGAGCGCTGCTTCCCGTCTCTACTCCTACGGATCCTGCAAAACCCCACGCGGAGGTGCCTCCTCCAAATCCCTCCGACGCCACAGGTCACACCTCCTGCTGTCACCACTCGCGTGCCTGCCTGTTTTTGTGCTTAGGACCTTTTTTCTGCATAACATCCTCCCCTCCCCCCCAAAACCCCCAAACCAAACTGACAGCAAAAATGTAACAGGAAGAGAAAGAGCCCGCTGAGTTCTGGAAAAAGCAGGAGTAAGAGGGTTGAGAGATGGAGACCCTGCAAACGCGCCTGCCCACCTGCGAGTGCCGGCCAGCGAGGCCAAAGGACGGGCCTGGGAAGACGAGAGAGCGGGTCGGCCACGAGACGCATCCACACGGCTCTAAGTGCCCACCAGGGAGACCCCCTGTCAGACGTGCCCCCTCCCCTTCCCGTCCTCCCCGCAGATCAGCTAAATCATGTCCTGGCCTGAATTCCACAGCCCTTCCGGCAGGGCTGGGGGTGGGGCTGGCAGCTGCAGGACCAGGACCACCTGAGAAGGACCCGGTCACCCAGGAGGGGCGGCAGGAGGCGCGGGCCCCGCTCTGCCTGCAGCCCCTGAGCCTCACCTGCTCTCCGCTGTCAGCAGCGCCGACGCCTCCCGCAGCCCCTCCTGCGCTGCTCTGCCAGAGCCAGAAGGATGTGGCCTGAGTCCCGTCTTGCTACCGCAGGGGCGAAGACTGCCAGGTGTTCTCCAATCCACCGACTACCCAGATCTGCACGTGAAACCGCCCGTGTCCGCCCAGGGTCTCGGGAGCCCTTCTGCCCCGGGCGGGACAGACGCGACAGCTGGTGGCTGGTGGCGGTTCTCACCGAGGTTGGTCTTCCCAGCTGGGGGCACCAAGGGGGAGGGCACACGGGCCATAGGACGGACAGACGTCGGGATGTCAGCTTCCTAACTTTTCTGGGCCTTGACTTCCTTGCGGGGAAAATGGGCACAACTGTCACACGTGCTTTGTGGAAGTGGGGAGGGGGAAATGAGATAGCCCATTCCAAGTACCCGCAGAGCACTCAGGGGACAAGAGCCAACCTCCTGTCTGCGCCCTTCCGTTTGTGACCCTGGCTCCCCCAACTCAGGCCCCCGTGGCCGCTCACCCCTCCCCTCTGGCCCCAGATGGCAGAGAACTGCACCTCCGCTCTGGGCAGGGGTGAAATGCACACATCTGTGACCAGACGGGCTGGCATTCAGGGTGGCTGGGTACAGCCCTGTCCACCCCCCGCCAAAGTGATGGGCCACCCTCAAGGGTGCACTTGTCAGGCGGGACTTTTCAATAAAAACCAGATACAGACAGTTTGCTCACTGAAGAAAGTAAACTCTTTAAACCCAGAACAGTATCGAATACCAACGAAGTGAGTACTCAAATACCATACTTGGCTACAAAATAAGGTGTAAAGTAATTTAATATTTACATTGAGAGCATTTAAACATTCAGACCATTCCACTCAGAAATTCCACACCTAGGAATTTCCAAAGGAAGTCAGGGGTATGCAAAAACACTTTATGTACAAGGATGTCCACCGCGCCGCTACTTACAGGAACCAGAAACGGGAAATCTGCATATTCAACACCAGAGGAGAACCAACTATGGTGCACCCAGAGGTGAGTCACCTGTAGCCGCTAAATTATTGTTTTTAATGACACAGAATAACATCTGTAGACAATTTACGTTATAGTTCCAATTATAATAAAAAGAAAAGGGATGCATAGAGAATACAGTAACTTTCCTTTTTTATACTTCACTGCCCATTATCTACTACAGTCATTACTTCATAACAAAAATGAAAAGAATATGAAACGAAAAGACGCAGGGTCCCTTAAGGATGACAAAGCCAGGCCCCCGCTGATGGCCTGCCACTCTCCCAGGGCAGCAGCCAAACCTCTCAGTCCTGCCACTGAGAAAGAGACCCTGACTGATTCCACAAAGACCAGGGGCTTTAGCAGCCCCGGGCCCCAGGGCTGGGAGCTGCACCCACCGGGAAGGCTCTCTGACCCGGGGGGCACACAAGCCCCTGCACCGTGTCCAGCCCACTCTGCACTGCCCTGGGTTTTATAAGGGAAGCGCCTAGGAGGACAGGAAGCCCTGGTCTTGCAAGTTCTGTGGTGCTTTGAGGAGAACATGAGTTGTAGAGCCTGATGATTTCACAAGCCAGGGCATCATTTAAAACGATCGCCGGTAAGTCATTTGAAAGTTTGTCTTCTCACGTAATTGCTTAAAAAGAAGAGGTTTTTTGGTTGTCTGTTCGTGTTTAAAGAAAATCTAACTCTGAATTTCTTGACCTTAGATTCCTTCCGTCTCAACCCAAGACCTCTCCGGGCGATCCCTTCAGGTGGCCGGGCCCTGTTCACTGGTCCCTGTCATGTGCTCTGGGTAACATGTGCCCCACTGCAGGCAAATGCAGGTTTTGTCCCTTAGTTGCACACAAGGATGTGATTGTGAAGCCAAGCTGTCCGGTGCTATAGGAATGCTCCAAGCTAACCTGTCTGGGCCCACTGAGAAGCCCCTGAGGTTCTCTGGGACCAGCACTGCACTCAAGACTGTCTTCCTGAACCTGACTCACCACAGAACACATGTGGGAAGGGCGCGCTGACTGCAGCTCCCGGAGAAGCTGCAGGACCAAGAGGTGAACGTTCTTGTTGGTGCCCCATGTAGGCAGCACCCGTTCGGGCTCCGGCCTGCGCCAACATGCCGTGGACATGCCAGGATGGCAGATGGAGAGTGGCCAAGGGCACCTAAGGCAACAGGGCGCTATCTGGGAAGGCTTCCTGAAGGAAGGGGCAGCAAAGCTGAGGCTGAAGTGACAGGAGCAGCTGGCTGCGCAGTGGGAGGGAGGAGGGCGTGCTGCGCTGAGGGCGGCACAGGCTCAGCTGGCAGCACCGGCAGATTTCTGAAACCAGACGGGACTCGGGATGGTGGAGAGAGGGTGTGCGACCAGAGTGCGGCCGCAGGACGGACACTAAGACTCCTTCCTCCCACGAGGAAGCACAGCCTCTGCCGGCTGAGATCAAGGATGCTGGGGGCCCACCTGCAGAGAGGACCCCACGAAGGTGGCCCGGAAGCCGTACTCGGGTCCCAAATGCCCTCTGCAGCTTCAGATGAAGCCTACACGATTTTAGGGACATTTCCAGGGCAACCGAGGCAAGACCCTAACTGTGTCTCCTCTTCCGTCTCTTTCAGGCCGACGGGAACAGGAAGGAGGAACGTTTTGGACCTTAGGAGCACCATCCCGACCCTACGAGGTGAATGGCAGCGTGGGGCACTGGCACACTCTAACCAAAGTGGCCCTTGGCAACGGTCGGCCGCCTGCCTGAGGCCAGGCCTCCCCGGGGGCCTTACAAGCATTCCTGGCAGATGCCAGCAGGTGTGGCAGCTCCCTTGCTGGATACAGGACGAAACAGGGACCTGCCAGTGCTTTGCTCACACACCTGCTCCTCTCTTCCATGCCAAGAAGCACTCACAGATGCTGCAGGTTCCAAACCATATTCCAGCAAAACGCTGGAAACCTGTCCATCTCCATTTGTCACCTCGATGCATGCCCATCTCAGAACTACCCCGGCTGACGTCGTTGGGTGGGGGGGGTGGGGGTGGGGTGGGCACAGGAGCCGTTAAAAGCCTCACTTCCCCGCACCGCAGGCCCCAAAGCCCTGCGGACGCCAGCACCACGAGCTGGGAGAAGCTTGGTGGAGAGATTCTAGAAGCATACCTCACAGCGGGAAGACATTCGCCCCCCACCCCGAGCCCCCAAAGTGGCTGGCCCTGGGGACCGGAGAGGAGGAAGAAAGGGCTCTCGCCCAGGCCCAGACTCCAAAGTGCCATGTCACTCCTCAGTTCACCAGCCAGGTGGCCGCTCCACCACCACAGGGCCCTGGGGAGGGCGGGAAGAGGGCAAGGGTGACACCCGAGTCTCCTGAAACCAGGCACCACCCGACAGCAGGCATCCCATGGGGGCTGGGCACTGCCACCGTCCCTCTGGGTGCTGGGTCCCTGGGCAGATGGGGGAGCTGCCTCCTGAACCCCCAGCGCTCTGGCCCAGCCCGACTAGGGGAGCACACAGGCTTGTAAACACACAAAGCCAAGACTACCCTGGCCCCTCCAGGAAGCTCCTTAAAAATGCCATCAACCTAGCGCCTGGACCAGAACTGAAAGGAGAGGCGGCGAGAGCGCCATGCAAGGCCGGCAAGGCTCTGTCACCTGCCTGGTGGCACAGCCCACTCCTCCAGCGGACGGCAGAGGGCGGGCCTCCCGAGAACCCTGGAAACCCCTCCTCCACGGCCGGCAGCTGCTGAGCTCAGCAACTTCCCCACTGCAGAGGGAGGGAGCCACGGCTGACCATGCACGCGGACCACGCACGGAGTCTTCCACCCCTGCCACATGCACCCACCCTCGTGCAGCACCCGGCGGCCCTGGCTGCTTCCCCATTTCCTCCGTGCCTGTCTGTAGGGGCAGCGGGGCCTCCTGCTCTGGTGGACAGACTCTGGAGAAGGGACGCCAGGGGCCCTTTACCCTGGTGACCCGAAGAGAAAATCAGTCTCAGGAGGTGGGGCTGTAGGACGAGTGTCCTGGTGGCAAACGAGGGTCGAGGCCACGTCTGCTGGCAAGCCTGACTCAGGCCCCTCGGCAGCGCCTAGAGCGAGGTCTGCACCCTCTCCCCTCCCAGCTCTCTTAATTGCCTTTGGCAGACAGGACCGTTCCGCCCTCCACACCCCGACTCCTGCAGGCAGAGAGGTGCCCACCTGGGCTTCTGTGGGTTGCTTAGTGCCCAGTTCCGGGGGCTTGCAGCCCTGGTGGGCAGAAGGATAGATGGGCAAGTGGCTGCAAGCCCCCAGGCCCAGCTCAGTCTAGCACAGAGTGACAGGACACCGAGGAGCGAGGGGGTGAGGGGATGGTACGAGGCCAGGAAAGTGCATCTATGCAGATCAGACCAAGTGCTGGGCAGGAAGCAATGCTTCAAGGGCCCCTGGACAGGCCGATTGGTGGCCATGTAGCCTTAAGGCACCCAGCACATCACCTCTCAGGCTGGGAGCTACTGTTGGTGGGGGGACAGCCAAGGGAAAGTGGGAAGACACTCCCCCCACGACCCCGCAGCTCTATGGCCCCAATTTCCTAACCATCTGGGAAAGACAACAGGAGAACGACTGAAAGGCTGAGCAGGGAGAGCTCTGAGCTGGCCAGATACCAAAGCTTCATCACCCAGACACACCGAGACCTTGCACCTTCGACCCTGGAGTGAGGAACTCAGCTACACGGGTCACACAGCGCCCCGACGCCCATCCTGCCCGTGACCGCACTCTTAAGGCAAACGATGAAGATAAACAAAAGGCCGACAAGAAGACCTCCTTTCAGGACCTTCCCAGCCCAGGCATCTCGGGGAGAAGGCCCCGCAGGGCACCCACGTGAACAGGAGAAAAAGATTCCCAAGTTTAACCCTTGGAAACCCAGCACCGTGGGGAGAGAGAGAGTGTTTCTGGCTACAATGCGCTTCCCTGGAGAGCTGTCCCCCAACACAGGTCAGCCCTGTGCTCCCAACCTCCACAGTAATGGGGGCCCCCAGGGAAGGCACCTGGCTGCATAGGTGCCCCCACCCAGCTCAGCTCCCCCCAACCTGCCCTAGGCCTCCGTCTGCTCTTCTTTCAGAGCGAGCTTGAGCCTGGTTCTGGCCCAACTCGCAGGGGCAGGCAGCACTGCCTTCTCCCTGGCCCCAGCCCCAGGGGACACTCGGGCCTTTGTTCTACCTGCACACTCGGGCACGTCAGAGCCAGCCCCCTTCCCTGGCAGCTCCTCCCCAGCCCTCTCGAGGCAGGCTGGTGGGCCGGGGGCCCCGCAGGTGCAGGGGGAGAGGCACCTCACTTCTCTCACTTCCGATTTGGGCGTGAGAGCGGCGCAGGAAAGCGAGCACTCCAGGTGGGTTACACTCGCACAGGAACCCGTCTTCCCGCCCGACGACACAGGCCAGCCTGGACCCAGAGCTGGGTCACGACAGGTGACGGGCCGCGGGCAGGGGGCGGTGACCCCGGGAAGCCCAGGCTCCGCGCAGCCCGCCGGGTGATGCGGAAAAGTAAAGAGGCACAGAGAAGGAGGTGAGAGCGGGATTCGAGCGGCGGACCGCGGCGGACCCACTGGGGGCTCGGACGCCCTGAGATCAGGAGGGGATCCAGAAGGGCCGCGGCGAGTGGGGTCCCCAAGAGGGCAGAAGAAGAGGGCAGGGAGCGAGGGTGGGCGCAGGTCCGCCCGGCGAGGGCCGGGCCCGGGGGAGCGGCCGCGAGCAGGCACCCCGCCGTCCCGGGCCGACGGCGCGGCCGGCTGCGGGCGCTCACCTGGGCGTGCGCAGCGCGGCGGGGTCGCGGCGGTCCAGCACGCCAGGCACGCAGTTGGTGAGCTCGGTCCAGTCGGCGTGCAGCCCGCAGCTCCAGCCCGTGGAGAAGCGGGAGAAGAGCCAGGTCTCGCGGCGGTTGGGCCGGTAGCAGGTGCACTTTTTCTGGCCGGGCCGGCAGTCGCAGGGCACCTCGAGGCGCACGTTCTGCACGAGGTGGCGGCCGAAGGTGGTGCCGCCCGTTTTCTGGATGTGCAGGAAGACGATCACGTCGTCGCCCTTCATGTCGAAGTGCAGCTCGCGCTCCAGCTCGCGCACCGGGAAGTAGTACTTCTTCTCGTAGTGCGGGTCGGGCGTGGGGAAGAGATCCAGGTCGTCGGGCGGCGCGCGGCCGCCGGGCGCGCCCAGGCTCAGTCCCGGGCCCGCGTACTGGTAGAGGATGAGCATAAAGCACGCCGAGCCCGCCACCACCAGCACGAACTTGCTGGCGCGCTCAACCATGGTCCTGCCGCCGGCGCGCCGCCGCCGCATGTGTCACCATCGCCAGAGGCCCGGGCGCGGGGCGCGGGGCCTGGAGAGCGGGGGGCACGGGCGCAGCTGCCTCCGCCGCCGCCGCCGCCGCCGCCGCCCGCGCTCCGGCCCGGCTACTCGGCACCCAGGCCGCCCGCAGCGGCGCGGGCCCCGGCCTTGCGCGGCGCCATGGCTGCTCCCCGCCCGGGCCCCGTTTCGCGGCCCGACCCCGGCTCAGCTCCGGCTCGGCTCCGGCCCGGTCCGCTCCCCCTGCGGCCCCTCGCCCGCCGGTCAGCTCTGCTCCGCGCCGCGCCGAGAACGCTCTGCGCCGCCCCGCGCGCCGCCGCGTCTCCGCAGTCTGCCGCCGCCCCGCCCCGGCCCGCTCCCGGCCCGCCCCCGCCGCGCCTCTTGCCGTCGCCGCCCGCGTCGATCCGCGGCTCCGCCCCCAGAGCCCCGGGGCTGCAGGCCGGTACCTGGCCCCCGGACGCAGGTCTCTGGCCTTGGGGAGGCCGCTCCGAGGCGGGCAGCGAGGACTAGGAACTGATCTCTGTCTTCAGAGGCGTGGGGAGAGACTGGAGAAACGTGTAGTGGGGCGCGGACGGCCCTTCTGTGCTGGAGGGGCTCGCGGCGGTGGGTGCCTTGGGGCTTGGGTTCCCCTCACCGCTTCACGGGAGGGAAAGCCTTGGCTTTGCATGCTGGGCACTCTCAAGATCCGAACGCGAGGGGGCTCGGGCTGGATGGACTTGGTGGGATCTGGGGGCGTGGGGCGGGGCGCGGGTCGGGAAGGAACGAGGGAGGGTTGGGGGTGGGGAGCCTGGGACCCACGGCAGTGGTGGGACCTTCCTCCCCCTCCCCCTCGTTCCCCTCCTCTCCCCCCTCCCCTCCCCTCCCCTCTTCCCCCTCCTCTCCCCCCTCCCCTCCCCTCCCCTCTTCCCCCTCCTCTCCCCCTCCCCTCTTCCCTTCCCCCCTCCTCCCCCCTCCCCCCTCGTGGAGAGATGCAGAAGTGTCCGCAAAGGCCAGCTTTATGCAGTCCTTCGTTATTTAAAAGGAATTTCAGTCAATGGGCGCTTTTCCCTGCAAGTTTATTATGATCCCAATGAAAAAGTTATAAAAAGTTGAACCAATATTTAAAATTTTGATGGTCCACAAAAACATTAACTTTTGGCTTTGGTAGATGGGTCAGAGGGTCTAGCGGCCCTGGGCCTCTCCTATCCTCGGTGGTGCCCCTGAGCCCTGCGGGCCTCCCTCCCCGTTAGCCCAGCCTGCCCCCCGCCAGCCCAGCCTGCCCCCCGCCTGCCAGCTTGGGCCCTGAGCCACACTCCCCGCATTAGCCCCGAAACCCACGCCGCCTGGCCCTGACTGGGCTCAGAAGCTGTGGCACCGCCGTGGAATGGGGTGGGCCAGGGTGAGAAATGACCTGCTGAGAATCTCAGTGTCCCGCACTGCTGGGTTGGGTCCTAGTTTTTGGACTCAGGCGGCTGCCAGGCCTGGGTTCAAATGCCCACGTCACCCCATGTCAGGAGCTCCCCTGGTTTCTGTTCTGTCGTGGGTCCTGAAAGCATGGGGGCGGGGGGAGGGTTTGTGAGCATTTATATTGTCAATTCTACTTCAACTAAACTGTTGAAAATATATAAAATCATGCCAGAAATCCCTTCTGGTAGCAAATCCGGAGAACTGGAAAACCAACGACTGACACCCCAAAAATCCAACTAAGAGGGAAGCATGCAATTTTCAGAAAGGGCTGAAGGCATTTCCACTCTGATGCAGCACGCTGAACACTATACAGGGTGACCTAAGGCCCACCGGGGGTGGGGTAGGGTGGCCAGTCCCCAGTGTGACCCAGGGCCCCAAAGCCCCCGCCCATCCTCTAGCTGCCTGAAAACTGGACCTGGCCCAGCAGACCTGCGGGTAGCTTGCTCAGACTTCTCCAGCAATGACCCATTCTTGCCAGGAGTGGAGGCTGGCACACAGTGGGGAGCCTGGAGCCACCTGCCTGTCTGCAGTCACTTGACCCCATTTTTGGCTGAGGCTTGGGGAGGCTTCCTTTATGGCCCTGGAGGCAGGAGCACAGACATGTCTCATATCTGAGCCCATCAGCAAATCTGCAGAGGAGACTATAATACCCATCTTACAGAAGAGAAAACTGAGAGCAGGGTGAACAAAGCCTCCCCTGCGGGCACCCCATCCCCTCAGCTCTGGGTGTCTGGGCCCAGCGTGGAGACCCCAGGTGGCCCCCAGGCCTGGCAGAGCTCCTCTTACTCTTGTGAAGTCAGCAGAGCTGGGATTCTGATCCTGGCCCATCTGGCCCTTACTCACCCCTGCACTCCACTCGGTTCCCCCAGGCCAGGGGCCACGGCCTGAGCAGGGCACAGCGAGAGGGTCCAGAGGGACCATTCCTCAGCTCCTGGCGATGGTCTCTGCTGCTGGATGGGAATGTGGTCCAGAATGTCCAGGAGAAACCTGGAGTGTTACCGAAAGGCCACCAAAACCATCTGTGCTTGGCCTGCGGCCCCATCTTGTGACAATCTGACTGTCCCAATGGGGAAACTAAGGCCCAGAGAGGGTAGAGGGTCTAGTACAGGGTCTGCAGTGGGTGGCTGCCCCTCCCAGGAGCCGTAATGGGAGCCAGAGCTTCCTGACCCTCGGATTAGCAGCTCTGCCAGGGAAGCTGTTTAATCCAGCTTTGTACCTGCCAGAATGGCTCATAGGGAACCTCCTATTCAGCTCAGAAGTCCTTTCTTCCTAGAATTCCTTTAGGGGGAAGAAAATCTTTCTAGATGGCTATAGGATTTTACTCAGTTATCTCCTTTGATTTAAGTGCTGCACACACACTGTGAGCCCCCAAGGCCATAGGTGAGTTTATCTCCAAGTCAAGTCAGAGGAGCCACGGATGGACTGAAGTTGCTTCAGTGAATCAGTGGACCTTTGGGAGCCGGATGGAGTACAGACTCTCCCCTTCCCCGACTGGCAGCCTCATCAACCTACTCCCTGTTGAGCCTCCACCATCCTCCTGACAACCTGGAGAAACACATACATCAAAGGGCGGTGTGGATCTCAAGTGAGGTCACAGCATCGCCAAGCGCCTGGCACTCAGTGGGTCCTCCTCACACGCTGTTTCCTTCCTCTCCCTACCTGATCTGCCTGGTAGCCAAGGTTCCCCACGGTCCTAAGATCGTGTATGAATGAATAGAAGGAGGGCTAATAGTTTGCTGGATGCAGCGCCCAGCTTTGAGTGTTTTCAAAGTTCAGGAAAAAGCAATCGCCGCTCTTCTGATCCATGACTATCTTTGTCCTCTGACTATTCACTTCATAAAATCTTTAATGTATGATCTCTGGCTTAAATATCGAAGAAAGAGAAAAAAACACGGCTAGTTGTAGGATGTGATCATCAAATAAAAACAAGTCGTTGCACTTCTGCTTCGGGAAAGTGCAAGCAGTGAGAAGATTTCGGCTTTAGGAATGAAATGCAATTTCCTTTGAGCCTAAAATAGCCAGAAGAACCCAAACGCAAGCTTTCCCTCCCTACCTGCCCTGCGTCCTCAGAGTCCGAGAACCAGGAGATCAACCCGTGGCACCCCCCCCTCCCGGGCTGCAGTCCCGCGGAAGGGCGCGTGGAGGCAGCACCGCGGCCGCCCGCCCGCCGCGCGCCCAGCATTGACATTGCAGGATTGGGGGATTTTCCACGCTTGATTCCCTCGTTCTCTTTCGGTCGGTCGCCCATTGTTGTTTCCGAGGAGGTGGAGGAGGGCAGCCCCTTCTGTCCTCAGAGCCTCCTCCGGGGATGGTCCCGCTTCCCACGGCGGGGCAGAGAGAGAGAGAGGGGTTTCTTTGGGGACAAACTTTTAAGGGGGACTCTGGATCGCGGCGGAATCGGCGTCGCTGCGATTAGACCGGCCTGGGGGGCCGCGAGCGGCCTGCCGTGACCCCAGGGGCTGGCCCAGTGGGACCTGGGAGTGTGGGGTCGCCAGGGGCCCAAGCCGGGAGACTCAGGGCCACTCTGGTTTAACCAGCGCGTCCTCCCCTCTATGGAGGCCTCTCTCGAGGGGTCCCCACGCTTCCCCCTTGTGCTTCCTGCCTTTGCCCCGGTCTCCTGGGGAGTCCTACCCGCCTATTTAAGGCCTCCTCCTCCAGGGAGCCTTGTCACCCGCCCCTCCCGCCGCAGAGCTGTCCCGGTGTCCAGGGCTGGCTTGCACCGCAGGCTATGCTTGGTACCCAGTTCCTTCCACCTCGGCCCAGCTCAGAGGCCTGCGCAGTGTCTTCCCAGGGCGCGGTCTTGTGGGTCGAAGGGCTGTCCCCACCTCCACCTGAACTTTGAAAGGGCCCGGCCCGGCCTGGGGGAGGGGCGCCCCAGAGCAGCGGTCTCTAACTCTCTCTGCCTGCCCTGACCGCCGAGTGGCCAGTGGCTGGTTTCTGTGTTCTCTCCTGCTGGATTTTAAGGCATCCTTAAATCCTTTCGGGGCGGGGGGGCGGGGGGTGGTGGTGGAGGTGGGAGTATAAATAGATTAATGAGAGTCTGAGCAATACAGATGGAAATAACATAGTCCACATCTGATACGCGCCCCCAAAAGCTGAGGTTTGTGACCCAGTTGTGGCCCAGAGGGGAAACTCGTGTGAGTGGCTCTTCGGCAGCCCTTGCCCGGCTAGACCCGGGTGACTGCCCACCCTGGCCAACCGATCACACCTGGGAGCTTGGCCCTGCTCCCCTCTACCGGGTGCCCACTGTGTAGAGGGCACTGGGAGGTGGGCGAGGCAGGGGCCCACCTGGCCTGCTGCGCGGTGGGGATTCCCCGCCCAGCACTGGAGACCCTGTTCTGGGTCTCCCTCCCCTCCTGGACCACAGAGAGGGCAGTGAGGCCCACCTTCCTCCCAGGTGCTTCCCTGCTGACCGGGTTGTTGACAGGGCAGGGCCTGAACTAGGCAGGGCCAGATTCTGCCAGCTCGGTGGGGCCTGGTCGGGCATAATGTTATCCCGAGAGCATTGTCCTCATTCTTATACGTGGAAACTTCTCGTAAAGGGACACGCCTTTGGAAATTCCAGGGCTAACGATGGGTGAGGTGAGAGGCGAGAGGTGTCTCGTTGGTGTGTCCAGCTCCCAGCAGGACGTCATCCCACATTTATATCATTGTTTTTTCTACCAAGAAGGGGTCCCAACCTACCTGGGGTTGGGGGAGCCATCTGGGAGGCCAGTGGGGGCACAGTGGGAAGATGCAGTGGTAGGACTATTCCCTGGGGGGTTGGCACCCTTTAGAGGGCTGAATGGAAGAGATGGAGATGAGCCACCAGGACAGGGGTGCCTGCTGCCACTGCCCCCACCAGGGCCAGGGCACGGGGTGGCGGGGGAGGGTCTTCCGGGGACCCGACGCCCTGCAGAGCTGGCGAGGGGAGAGGGTGTGTGAGGTCAGCACCCTCCACTCCATGTGAGGCTTGTGACCAGCTCGTGTCTCTCTATCTCTGGGCTTAGCTGGTCACCTCTCACTGTCTGGCCCCTCCACCAACTTCTCTGTGGATCTCACTAGGGTGCATTTCCCCCTTTTGCGACAGCTGCCCATCCTGCAAGATAACGGCCTGCCCCTCCCTTCTCTTCCTGGCTCTTCTTAACAGATTCCTCTGTCATTTTAGGCTGTTATTTAAGATTCACCCTCCTGATAGATTCGAGTTGGTGTGACACCTGGTTGATTTTTCTGATGGAAGCTTCTCTCCCGGGTGGGGTTAGAGGGCCTTTAGTGGGCTCCAGTTGGGGGCACAAAGGTGGGGATACGGGCGGCTTATGGAGAGGGCTGGGTGTCAAAGAGGGTCCCCGGGCTGCTGCCTGTGTGGCCTGCCTGCCCCAACAGCCCTGTGGGGAGGGGGCTGATCTGTCCTGGAGACCAGGCCCCAGGAGGCACTGCCCCCTGTGTCCCCCAGCTGTGACCTGACTGGCCATGTCCACTTTCTCCCAGCTCTGCAGTGACTACCTGTCTCTCTAAATGGGAATGTTCTTGCCGTTCATTTTTCTCCCTTCCCCTTTTTAACCCCCCTCCTTCACAGAGGAGGCTTTTGTGACACAGTCCCAGCTGGGCCCTGGCCCCGGGGTTCTAAGCAGCTAATGGGAGGAGGGCGGCACCCCCCTCTGGGTACCACAAGAGGGATGGGGAGGGCTAGCCCCCAGCTATAGCATCTACTTCAGTTCTGCAGCTGCAGGGGGCAGGGGTCACACCGTGGGCAGGGTGAACCAGGACACCTGCCTGGCTGAGGTCTGGGCTGGGCCCAATTCCCTGCGGTGGCTGCACGTGGCTGGTGGTCAGGAAGGGGTCTGCTTCTGGCTCAGGTGGGCAGCAGGGCCGGTGAGCACAGCTCAGACCCACTTGCCCGGGGCAGTCAGGCCGCCTCTGTGCCGGTAACCAGTCTTACCAGCCTCTCAGGCATCATCTCAGTTAATCTGCACACACAGCAACTTCTCAGGCAAGTCCGGTTGTCACCCCTTTACAGATGAGGAAGCTGAGGCTCAGGGAGGCCAGGCCAAGGCCACAGGGCCAGCAGAGGAGGAAGCAGGCAGGGAATGGAGGCCTCTGCTTCATGGCTGAGGCCTGCAAGGCAGGGAGAGGCTGCACCTCAGATGAGGAGGCCCAGGGATGGGGGCCTGCATTGCAATGCCTGCCTGCACATCCTGGCCACCCTGGGGCTGGACGAGAGCCTCCTTGTGGGACTTTGGCTTTTGGGTGACTGAGGCTTGGGACACTCCTTCCCTCCTCAGGCTGGTCCCTTGAGGCCATGTGGGGCAGGGGCCCAAGGAGGAGGGTCTCGGCCTCAGCCATATAAGAACAAAGTCAAGTGGAGCTGTTAGGAATCAGGGTGCTGTGTTCACTTCCCAGCTCTGTCTAACCAGCTGTGTAACCCAGAGCAGGTTACTTGAGCTCCCTGGGCCTCCATTTTCTCATCTGTAAAATGAGGATAGACTACTTCATAGGGTCATTGTAAGGAATAAGTGAACCAACGTACATCACATACTAAAGATCCGTAGTAAGCACTCTACTGAATACAGACGACCAGCTCCTCCCATGTGCCAGCCCTTGGACTGGCCTCCTCTGGGCATTATTTTATTCAGTTCTCTCAGCTGCCCTATGGGCATCATTCCCCTGTTTCACAGATGGGGACGTTAAGGCTGAACAAGTGGAAGTATCTTGGCCAAGGTGACACTATCCCACGCCTGGTGAGAGCTGGGGCCGAGGGTCCTCTCACCTTCACACTTCTGGGCAGCTGAGCCCTGGGGGAATCCAAGAACCAGGTTCTGGGTGGGGTCCAGCCTTCACCTCCCCCTGCACTGGCCCAACTCTTCTTGGCTTGGCATTTCCCACCCTGGGACCCTACTGAGTGTGCCTCTGGGCCCTTGTTTCCCCTCACAGAGCCTTCATCACTTTTTCATTGGAATAATATGTTTTGAATATGTTAATACACCCATCTCATTTGCATCCCCTGGTCCTGAAGTCTCCCTCTTTCGCTGGAGGCATCCTCTTGCCTCGGACAGTTTGGGCATGCAGGAGCAATCTTCAGCTTTAGAATTCCAAAATGAGACTCTCTGAGTTTGCACCTGGACAGTAGGCTTGAAAGGCAGACTTCGTTGTGAGATAAACATTTTCGAAAACTTTCGTCTCTTAACCGTTCAAGATGAAAGTAGGTGTCCATGAATACAGAGGTGTCTGTGGGGGGCCCAGTCCCTTCAGAGCTGCTAGGTGGTGTTGTCCGCTCTGCGGGGCAGCCCATGCCAACAGGGGAAACCCCGACGGGCTATGCATGGCGGGCAGGCTGGATTTGTTTTCCCAAGCAGCCTTCGGTTTCTTTGTGGCTGAGGTGGGGCCTGGAGGCTTCTGATGCCCCAACTAGGGATTCAGAACTTGACTGCGTCCCAGGGCAGGGTGGCTTCCCGTGGGCCATGGGGCCAGGTCTGGGGATGCAGTAAAGCCCATGCCCATGCATGTGGGCGGCTCCACCAGCCTCCCCTCATGCGACAGTGGCCACATCAATCCCAGCAGCGAGCCCGCTTCCCATGAATCTCACCTGCCCTCTTGCTCTGGGCCCTCTTGGGCTCCTAAGAATTCAGAGTTCTGAAAGAATTTCCTTGAGCTGTGCAAGTAGAGACCAGGCTGTCCAAAGGGGGGATTTGAGGATCACAATCTGATGAGAGACACAATCTGAAGCACTTACGGAATTTGCTTTAAAATGCTCCCGTAGGGAGGGGTGCCTATGAAATGTGATGGGCGTCAGTGGGTTCATTATGCTGTTCTCTCTACTTCTGCGTGGATTCCAACTTTTCATAAACAAAAGCTAAGAAAGAAAATAAAAAAAGAAAGAAGATAAAACCTTAACAATGATTGGATCTGTCTAGAATGACTGGGTGGGGCTAAATCAGGTGTTCTCTGTTGTAACCCTGGGACGGGGCTGTCAAGCAGATCGAGCAGATGGAGAAATAAAAAGCAATGCTTTGGAAATTCCCTGGTGGTCCAGTGGTTAAGAATCTGCCTTCCAATGCAAGGGACGCGGGTTCCAACCCTGGTCTGGGAAATGAGATCCCACATGCCGTGGAGCAGCTAAGACCACACACCGCAACTACTGAGCCTGTGCGCTCTGGAGCCCATGCGCCACAACGAAGAGCCTGTGCGCCGCAACTAAGACCCGATGCAGCCAAATAAATAAATAAATATTAAATAAAAAATAAAACAGGGCTTCCCTGGTGGCGCAGTGGTTGAGAGTCCGCCTGCCGATGCGGGCGACATGGGTTCGTGCCCCGGTCCGGGAAGATTCCACATGCCGCGGAGCGGCTGGGCCCGTGAGCCATGGCCGCTGAGCCTGCGCGTCCGGAGCCTGTGCTCCGCAACGGGAGAGGCCACAACAGTGAGAGGCCCGCATACCACAAAAAAAAAAAAAAAAAAAAAAAAAAGAAAGAAAGAGAAAGCAATGTTTCAACTTCTGGTCTGGACAAGGTGGAGTAGACCTGTTTCTCCCTATTCCTCCTTGCTAAGTATAGCTACAAACTCTGGAAATGGCACAGGAGACAACCCGTGGAGGATTCTGGAAGGTAGAAAAGGAGGGTGAGCTAGTTTGAGACCCTAGGACTGGAGGAACAGCACAGGGGTAGAGCTACATACAGACCCCAAGTGACAGAAGAAGGACCTGGGCCTGGCATTTTCCGCCCCCTAGTCTGGCAACATAAGGACCCTGGATGGGCTCGTTCCTCCCCCAGTGGACTGGCAGTGCTGCTGAAATCACAGGTGAGCCAGGCAGCACCAACAGGAGGGTCACTGGGGAGGTCCCTGACAGTGAGTGGCCAGGTGAGATGCTCTCCTTCCCTGCTGGGCCTCAACCCCACAGCAAGGGGGAGTTCCACCTCCACCATTAAGAGGCCCTACCCAGGAAGCCCCTTCATCCCTGTCGGCTGGAGAATCCCTTCACCCACCTAGAGGCCCCAAATGACTGGGCCTGGGGAAACCCCATCTACCTCTCTGGCACCAGCAGGGACCAGTGGGAGACACAGCATGCACAGGATCAAGCAACAGACCAAAATAGTGCTGTAAGGCTCTGGAAATTAGATTCTCATTGGAAACTCAGTCCATAAAGTTAGGCCAGAACATCCAGACTAAACCTAAACTGGCAACTGACTGCTAAAATGAAACGTAGGATCGTACAGTCACCAAATGTAGTAAGGAAAATGTCAAGAATACCATAAAAAGTCAGCCATCATTCAATGAATCAGGAAAATCACAACTTGAATATGAAAAAAAATCAATTAATGCCACCCTGGATGAATCAGATATTGGAATTATCTGGCAAGGATTTTAAAGTTGCCACCATAAAAATGCTTCAACAAGCAATTACAAATTCTCTTGAAACAAATGAAAAAAATAGAAAATCTCAGCAAAGAAATTGGTTATAAAAACTATACCTGAAAAGTACAATTACAGAAATTTTTAAAAAGCCCACTGCATGGGCTCAGTACTAGAGTGTTGATGCGGATAGAAAATCAGTGAACTTGAGGACAGAACAATAGAATTCATCCAATCTGAGCAAAAGAGGGAAAATAGACTAAAAACAAACACCCCCCGACCCCCTGAATAAAAATCTCCAGGGATCCATGGGACAATAACAAGAGATCCCACCTTTGTAGCATGTGCTGTTGGAGTCCAGCTGGAGAAGGAGAGTGGCCTGAAAGAGTACCTGGAGAAATAATGACTGAAAACATCTCATATGTGGCAAAATACATAAACCCACAGACTCATGAAGCTGAGTGAGCCCCAAATAGGATAAGTCCAAAGACATTCAGGTCGACACATCATAATTAAACTTGTGAAAATGAAAGACAATAAAATCTTTATAGTGGTCAAAGAGAACCTTGCTTTCTTTTTCCTTGCAGTTCCCCGAGACTCACCTTTTAAAAACACTTTTCCTTATCATTTTGGTGTGTCATTTGATTTTGAGACATTCCTTCTAGCTTACATAAGTAATACATGGTGATTGCAAGAAAATTAAGCATGTTATTTATTTATTTATTTTTTAATTAATTAATTAATTAATTTTTGGCTGCGTTGGGTCTTCGTTGCTGCGTGCAGGCTTTTTCTAGTTGCTCTGAGTGGGGGCTACTCTTTGTTTGCGGGCTTCTCATTGCGGTGGCTTCTCTTGTTGTGGAACACGAGCTGTAGGCACATGGGCTTCAGTAGTTGTGGCTTGCGGGCTCTAGAGCGCAGGCTCTGTAGTTGTGGCACACAGGCTTAGTTGCTCTGTGGCATGTGGAATCTTCTAGGACTAGGGCTCGAATCCATGTCCCCTGCATTGGCAGGTGGATTCTTAACCACTGTGATACCAGGGAAGTCCCATAAGCATGTTATTTATTAAAGATATAAAAATTACTGCAATTCCACCACTCAGCAGACAGCAACATTCATGTTTTGATATTTGTATTTCCAGACTTTTTTCTATGTATGCAAATGCATATGAAAAAAACATTTTGGCTAAAATGGAATCATAAAATACATGTCATTCTGTAATCTGCTTTTTCATTTTAAAAACGTATTGTGAACATCTTCCCTTGTCAAGAAATGTGCAAGTATATTATTGTGCTTAATAACAATGTAGAATTCCATTGTACAAATATACACAATTTCAATAACCACAAATGTTGAAAATTTAGGTTACCCTGTTTTCAATAGTAATTAATACTGTGATGAACTTTTTTCTATGTATACCTTGGTGCATTCATCTGATTATTGCTTCAGGATAAATTCAGAAGTTTTGAATTTTGGAGTCAAAGGATATGTGTGGTTTAAGGTTTTTGATAACTCTTTTCAAGTTGTCCTTCAGAAATGTTTGCCAATGAATATTTCTGCCAACAGTGTATGAGAAAACTAGTTTCCAGGAATTCAAGGTCTCTGACTCCATCCTTCATGCTCCCCTTCATTTCCAGACAGGATGGCTTTCCTACTGTTATCCTGAGTGTTCCTAGCATGTCCTGCCCTCAGGGGCTGGTCCCTGGCTTGACCTGCTGATCCCTCTGCCTGAAATACTTTTTCTCAGACATCCAAACGGCCCTCACTTTCTTCAGGTCTCTGCTCAGATACTATTTGATTAGAATTGCCTTCCCCATTCATCTTATGTAAAAGAGCCACCCCCTATCCCCATTATTTCCTAGCCCCCTTTCTTTCCCTTATCTTTCTCCCTTACATTTATCACCTTGTCTTGCCCATACTAGGCCCTAAGTGCAGAGACTGTCAATTCACTTCTGGATTCCAGCTCCCAGGGATACATACAGATGGTGCATGTAGAAGATGCTGAACTGATATTTACTGAATGAAGGACTCTTACTATTTTCAAACTGTTGTAGGTTGACAGGTGAAAGATGGTATCTCACTGTTTGAATTTGCATTTATTCAATTACTGATAACAATGAACTGTTTTCATTCTTTTCGACCATTTATTTTCTTCTTTTGCAAGTTACTCACTCATTTTCTTTGTTTTTCTATTGGGGTGTTTATTTTTTATTTTTATTAGTTTCTAAAATATTAATAGTGTTAATCCCATATCTATTACAGATTTTAGAAATAATTTCTCAAAGACTTTCATTTATCTTTTAATTCATATATTTTGTCATATAGAAGTTCTAATTTTCTGTTTAGTTAAATACACCAGGGCTTCCCTGGTAGTGCAGTGGTTAAGAATCCATCTGCCAATGCAGGGGACATGGATTCGAGCCCTGGTCCAGGAAGATCCCACATGCTGTGGAGCAACTAAGCCCATGTGCCACAACTACTGAGCCTGCACTCTAGAGCCCGTGAGCCACAACTACTGAAGACTGCGTGCCAGAGCCTGTGCTCCGCAACAAGAGAAGCCACCGCAATGAGAAACGAAGAATAGCCCCTGCTTACTGCAACTAGAGAAAGCCCGTGCGCAGCAATGAAGACCCAATGCAGCCAAAAATAAGTAAATAAAATAAATAAAATTTAAAAAGTCTTTAAAAGAAAAAAAAAGAACAAAATGGAAATTCTGTAAATGAAAAATACTTTATCGAAAACACAAAATTTATTTGCTAATGAACACCAGAAGAAAACATCAGTGAACTGGAAGATAGGTCAAGAGAAAATCTCCAAACTGAAATACAAAAGAAAAGAATATTAAAAAAAGAAGGGATTATCCGAGATCTGTGGGACAATACCACATGGTCCAATAAATGTGTAAGTGGAGCATCAGAAGGGGAGGCTAGAAAGATTGGGGCAGAAGAAATATTTAACAGAGATGATACAGAATTTAACAAGATTGATGAAAGACAATAACCCCACTGATGCACGAATCTCAGTGACCCTCAAGCAGAGTAAAAGCAAATAAAACCACACCTTGGCATGTCATAGTCAAATTACTGAAGCCCAAAGATAAAGATAAAATCTTAAAAGCAGCCAGAGAAAAAAAGGCATTATATACAGAGGAACAGTAGAAAGAATTACGCTGACTTTTCATCAGAGTAAATGGAGGGCAGGGGACTTCCCTCATAGTCCAGTGGTTGGGAATCCGCCTTCCAATGCAGGAGATGTGGGTTCAATCCCTGGTCAGGGAACTAAGATCCCACATGTCACAGGGCAACTAAGCCCACGTACTCTAGAGCCCACGCAGCACAGCTAGAGAGAAGCCCACATGCTGCAATGAAGAAGCCATGTGCCACAACAAAATATCCCACGTGCTGCAAGGAAGATCTTAGTTGCTGCAACTAAGACCCAATGCAGCCAAAATAAATAAATTAATTAATTAATATTTTAAAAAAGAGAATAAATGGTAGGCAGATGAGAGTGGAACAACATTAAATGCTGGGGGGAAAAAAAAGAAAAACAACCAAAAACAAAAATAAAAAACCTTTCCACCCCAGATCAGACAGATGTTAAAGTGGTAATGAGAGACTATTGTGAACAATGCTATGCCAGGAAATTCAACAACTTAGATGAAGCTGAAAATTCCTTGAAAATTACAAATTACTAAAAGTCACACAAGAATAGAAAGTCTCAATAGCCTTATGTCTATCAAAGATGTTAAACTTATCATTAAAAACTTTCCTACTATGAAAACTCCAGGCCCAAAGGACATAATCCTTTGGAGAAAATAAAGGAGGGAATACTTCTCAACTCATTTTATGAGGCCAGCATAGCACTGATACCAAAACTTGACAAGAATATTATAATTAGATTAATATCCCTCATAAACATATATGAAAAAATTCTTAACAAAATGTTAACAAGTCAAATTCAGCAAACATAGAAAGAAAGAAAAATATGTAATGATCAAGTGGGATTTAAGCCAAGGATAAAAAAGTTTATCTAATATTCAAAAATAAATCAGTGTAATTAACAACCATAAAGTGGTGACTAAAGGAAACTAAATGACTAAAGGAGAAAAAAATGTATCATTATTTTTAAAAATGCAGGAAAAGAATTCGATAAAATTCAACACATATTCATTATTAAAAATCTCAGCTAACTAAAATTAGAAGAGAATATCTTCAATCTTATGAAGGAGGCATACAAAAATCTACAAAAGTGAGATTAAAAATACTTAAAAATAACGTTGAAATACCTATGAATAAATCTGATGAAAGATGAGCAAGACTTTCATACTGAAAATTGCACAAACATTTTTGAGAGAAATTAAAGGCCAACTTAATGGAGAGATATACCATGTTTATGGATTGGAGTTCACAATATCAAGAAGATGTCCATTTTCTCCAAATTGGCTTATGGACTCAACACAGTGCCAAACAAACTTCCACACAGCCTTTTTGAAGAAAGCTGATTCTAAAATTTATATGAAAAAGTAAAGGATGTAAAAGAGCCAAAATACTTTGTAAAAGAATAAAATGAATGAGGTGCATTACCTGATGTTAAGACTTCCAACCAAGCTACATTAATCAAGGTGGTAAAGGATACCATAAGGATAGGCATTGGATATGTGGAACAGAAATACACCTACATAATATGGTCAACTGATTTTTTTTTTTTTAAACATCTACTCCTTTCCCCCATGCCCCAGACCTTGGTAATCACTATTCCATTCTCTGTTACTATGAGTTTGGCTTTTTAAAAGAATATGGCACATATAAGTGAGATCACACAGTATTTGTATTTATGTGTCTGGTTTATGTCACTTAGCATAATGTCCTCCAGTTTCATACATGTTGTCACAAATGAAAGGAGTTCCTTCTTTTTTAAGGTTGAATAATATTCCATTTTAAATGTGTACCACATTTTCCTTATCCTTTCATCTGTGAACAGATATTTAGGTTGTTTCCATATCTCGGTTGTTTGATTGATACTGCAGTGATCTTAGGAGGGCAGATGCCTCTTCCTTTCAATTGATTTTTGATCAAGGAATCAAGTTAATTCAAAGGGGAAAGGAAAACTTGTTAAACAAATCATGCTGAAACAAACTGGATATCTGCGTAAAAAATAAACAATACCACACAGAAAATAATTCAAAAATTCATCTAAATGTGGACCTAGAACCATCAATCTTTTTGAAGAAAACATAGGAGAATATTTACAATTTTGAGGAAGACAAAGACACTGACCAAATTTGCACCAAAACTATGAATCATAAATCAAAAAATAATAACTGGACATCATCAAGAGCATCAAATGATGCTATTAAGAGAAAACATGCAGGCAAGCCACAGATGAGGAAAACATATTCATAATATGGATAAAGGATTCATATTTATAATACGTACTGAAGAATTCCTAAAAATCATTAATATTCAGACAACCCAATTTGAAACGGGCAAAGACTTGTCAATTCACAAAAGAAGATGTATACATGGCTAATAAGTGCATGAAAAGATGCTCAACATTAATAGTCATCAAGTAAAAGCAAATTAAAACTGCAAGGAGTTACCACTATATACCTACTAGATTAGCAAAAATTAAGACAACTGACAATATCAAACATGGAGCAAATGAAACTCTCATACATTGTTGGTGGGCATGTAAAATAGGATGGCAGTTCCTTATGAAGCTAAACTTACACATATCTTATGGCCCAGCAATTCCACTCCTAGGAACCTACACAAGAGTCCAAAAAAAATGCTTGCACACGAATGTGCATTAAAGCTCTATTCAAATAACAAACGCTGGAAACATCCCAAATCCATCCATAGGGGAATGAATTAAACAATTTTGATATACAATTTTGGAATACTGCTTACCAATAAAATGAACTATCGATGCACACAGCTATGGGGTTGAATCTCAAAAATATTATGCTGTGTGAAAGAAACCAGACACAAAAATGTTCTTATGGTATGTTTCATTTACGTGAATTTCTAGAACAAGCAAAACTAGCCTCTGGTGTTAGAAATCATAATGGTGATTGATTCTGAAAGTGTGTTTCGGGTATTGGCAGAAAAAGAGCATGACGAAGTTTCTGGGGTGATGGAAATATTCTGGATCTTTTTAAAAAAAATAATTTATTTATTTCATTAAAAAATTTTTTGGCTGTGTTGGTTCTTCATTGTTGTTCACAGGCTTTCTCTAGTTGCAGTGAGCGGGGGCTACTCTTTGTTGCGGTGCGTGGGCTTCTCATTGTGGTGGCTTCTCTTGTTGCAGAGCACAGGCTCTAGGCGTGTGGGCTTCAGCAGTTGTGGCACGTGGGCTCAGTAGTCGTGGCGCACGGGCTTTGTTGCTCTGCGGCACTTGGGATCTTCCCGGACCAGAGCTCGAATCTGTGTCCCCTGCATTGGCAGGCAGATTCTTAACCGCTGCACCATCAGGGAAGCCCCAATATTCTGGATCTTGATTTGGTTGTTTGCAACTGTCAAAATTCTTGAACTGAAAGGTGAAGATCTTTGCATTTTGTTGTATGTAAAAGATACATCAATTAAAAAGAACAGTACGGTGGAGAGAAATTTATATCCAGATACTTATCTTGTATTGCTGTTATAAATATAATACTTTTTTCTATTGTAATTTCTCATTGGTGCAAGCAATTTTATAGTCAAAGTCTACCAAACTTTAGGTAAGTAATTCCCATAGGATTTCCTTGGTGTCAAAACTTGATAAAGTAAGCACCCACATGTGCACACGCACACACACACACACACACACACGGAAGCATGCGAGCTCACAACTCTAGACCAAGTTCACTTTCGTATATAAGTGTAAAAACACTAAATAGGGGAAAATTAAAATCAGTAACACTACACCATGACAAAATAGTATTTATTCTAGGAATACAGTGAGAAAAAGCACGTGATTCTCTTAAAACACACACAAAAACCTTGTGCAGAAGACATGACATTGGATGGTTAGGAGCTCTGCTTAATATTTTTAATTTTTTTTAAAGAATTTTTTTGGTATTTAAAAATTTTTTATTTATTTATTTATTTTTATTTTTGGCTGTGTTGGGTCTTTGTTGCTGCACACAGGCTTTCTCTAGTTGTGGCAAGTGGGGGCTACTCTTCGTTGCAGTGTGCAGGCTTCTCATTTTGGTGGTTTCCCTTGTTGGGGAGCACGGGCTCTAGGCACGCAGGCTTCAGTAGTTGTGGCTCGAGGGCTTAGTTGCTCCATGGTATGTGGGATCTTCCCGGACCAGGGCTCAAACCCGTGTCCCCTGCATTGGCAGGTGGATTCTTAACCACTGCGCCACCAGAGAAGTCCCTGTGCTTAACATTTTGAGGTGGGTGAGTCATACTGCCCTGGGACATCGGCCCTGAGGGCATGGCCTTTCTGCTCGCAGGGCAGGCTCTGCAGGGCAGGACCTGGCGTGTAGTAGCCACTCCATCAGCACTGATTGGACAAAGAGATGAAGCCAGCAATCATCTCACTGTGACCACCAGTCACGCTGGACCTCCGCAGCCTTTGTCCTCCCACTGGGTCATCTCTGTAGCCACATCCTCCCTCTCCTCATTCCTTTCTTTTTAAGAAAACCCTCAATCTTAGCCAACATCGTCTGAGGTATGTAAAGCAAGGGTTTTCCATGGTTCAGCTCACTAAATCCAGGTATGTGCCGTCCCGTTTCCCCTCTTCTGGCTGCTGGAGGTTGGGGCCAGTGCCTAGATGGTCAGGGATGTTGTGGTCATTCACCCTGGCCACGTCTTCTTCACCGGTTGGAGGCATTTGGTGGAAACCCCGCCTGCCGAATGGTGGGGTAACCTGGCCAGAGGAGAACCGGGGAAATGCAGCTAATATTTTAGGTGATGAGCCAGGCCATGGAGCCCTCGCCCGGGTGGGCTCTGCGCTCGGCAGCTCGAGGAGCACCAGCTTCCACCATCCTCACAATGGTGGCGCTTCTGTTGTCCAGTTTAGAGAGGAGAACACTGAGGCCCTGGACGACTGGTCCACCCACGCATCTGTGACCACAGTGCGGTCACAAGGTGTTGGTTGTGTGTGAGGACGTGGGCTTGGGTGGATGAGGACATTGGGGTGAGGGAAGCGAGGGGTCTGGAGGAGTGGCACCTCCTGGGCCAGTGCCTGGGGTCAGGATGTCAGGACGTGTGGCGCCACAGCCACAGAGCCTGCCTGCTCACCCCGCCCGTGCGCCCTCCGTGCACCCTGCCATGGATGAGCCTCGGGCGGCAGGGAAGCGGGGCTCCCCGGGCCCATGAGGGAGCCCTGCCTGTGCTTCTGCCACAGGGCAAGCGGCACACGGGCAGGGTGAACCACTGGTCCACCCCTCGCCAGCTGAGTGGCCTTGGAGACATCACTTCACCTCCTCTGTAAATGGGGAAAAAAGTAACAATCTAGCTAACACATTTGGTGCTCACATGTGCCAGGTGATGTTCTAAGTCTGCGAAGTGGTCAGGAATGCTTCTGGCCTACTTTACGGATAAGGAAACTGAGGCTCAAGAAGTCATGGTCCCTGGCCCAGGTCACCCAGCTAAGCCGTGCCGGGACTCTCTGGGTCCCTGTCTCTGTCTCCATGCCTGTCCCTCAGCCCCTCCTGCAGATTGGGAGGGGGTAGGTGGGGGGATAGGACAGGCTGCCTGGGGAAAGGGGGGCTGGGACACAGAGGAGGGCATTCTCCATCCTGCCCACCACGCTTAACCACCTGAGCATGCTGTCCATCCCTCCAGGCCCCTGATGACTACCTGGGTACCTGGGGTCACACCTAAGACCAGTTCTAACCCCAGGGAGGCAAGTGTCTGCATTTCTGCCCACACCTGGTCCTCCTCTCCTTGCTGCCTCTGCTTTCCTCTACCAGCCCCTCTCTGGAGGCATGACCGCTCTCTCACCATCAGCGCAGAGCTGCCTCTGCATCTCTTGCTCCTCCCCCAGTGGGTGGGGCCCTTCCATGCCCACCAGCCGTGGCACTACCTGCTCTGGAAGAAAAGCCTCCAGCCCTTGCAGTTCCCAAGGCATCCAGACTTGTAGCCACAGCCCCGAATAACTGTGGTAGTTGCTCTCAGTTCTGGAATAGCATGAAATTTGTGTTAAAAAATGGAAATAGTAAGGAATTGGAATGTTAGGGGATATAAGCATGCGAATATATTTAAGTTCTAACATCTCTTTTAACCCAGACTTTTAGCATTTTCAGCAAGTGAATTTTTCTCCTTGAATTTCTTTTGCTCTGTCCTGCCTTTGATAGAGTTTGTTCCGTCCCTTGTAAAAAAAAAAAAATCAAATTGCTCTTTAACCACCCAATGGCTTCATCGCTTAATTCTGTGCAAATTCCTTGCTCTCACACGTCTCAAAATAGCCTTGGGCTTTATAGTCAAATTTTACCAGGGGCTGTGGCCTGGACACAAGGGCAGTGTGTGGACAACTGCTCCTACCACCAGTGATGCTTATGGATCAGCTTCTGGAACTTTCTCATGGTGGTTTTTAATATCAAACCCAGAATCAGCAAAACCTTGTGACTTTGAGCCAATTCTGGCAGAATTTTTGACAAGCCTGAAGTATTAACTTTCTATCAAATTTTATTACTTTCAAATAAGGACAACTTCCTTATGTAAGTTAATGGCCAACAGTAGACTTCTTCCCAGAAATTTTATATTAAGTTCACCTTTCTATTAATTGTATAAGTATTACATACGGTTCATGGTTTCATGGTGATTGTGAACATGATTGAAGAGTGTTCTGTCTTGAGCTGGTTAAAACCTCTTGCAGATAACACTTTTTATTTCTTTAGCAGGTCCCTAAGTTCACCCTTAGTCAAGAAACTTCCTGGCCCAACCTCTGTTGCCACACAAGAGTCTTCTGGAAGGAAGTGTCCCTGAGAGGAGAAGGGTACCTGTAAGAGTCAGAGGGAGTGAACCGTGTGAGGATTGCAGGGGACCTGTGGACAGCCAGGAAAACTGGACCTTAATTAGCATCTGGGACTGGTCATCACAGGGTATGGCTTTATTTTTTATTTTTATTAAACTTTTTATTTTATATTGGAGTACAGTTGATTAACAATGTTGTGTTAGTTTCAGGTGTACAGCAAAGTGATTCAGTTACACACATGCATGTATCCATTCTTTTTCAAATTCTTTTCCTGTTTAGGTTATTACATAACACTGAGCAGAGTTCTCTGTGCTATATAGCAAGTCCTTGCTGGTTATCCGTTTTAAATATAGTGGTACATACATGTCAATCCCAAACTCTCTAACTATCCCTTCCCCCCGACCCTTCCCCTTTAAACTTTAAACTTCATGCCAGCCCTGGCACAACTGAGGGGCCCCTCACGTTCAGTATATCAGTGATTCAATGTACAGGCCATAGGGCTTGGAGACCACACCTCAGGGGACATTGTGGAAGCTTGGGTGTTAAAGGGGTGAGGACACTAGTTTGAAAAATTCCCCCTATATGTTTGATATAGTCCCCATGCCTCTTCCCTCCACCTAGATCACTGGAAGAAGCAATGGTGTGTGTGGTTGGGGGTCAGAACTGAGGGCTGTGGGAGCACGTCAGTTGCCGACTCAACAGCATTCCTCCCTTTCATCTTTCCCTGCTAAGAGAATCTCAGTGTTGTTGGGGTCCATGATATACCAGCCTCAGGTGACATACTCTCTTTCCCAGCATCCCTGGAGGCTAGTGGTGAACATAAGTCATGGTTCCTGCCAGTGAGACACAAACTATGACTTTTGTAGGGGTGGAGGTGGTCGTGGTGGAGATGGTGATGGTAGTGGTGGTGGAGGTGATGGTAGTGGTGGTGGTGATGGTGGTGGAGGTGATGGTAGTGGTGGTGGAGGTGGTGATGGTGGTGGTGGAGGTGGTGATGGTGATGGTGGTGGTGGTGGAGGTGGTGATGGTGGTGGTGGTGGAGGTGATGGTGGTGGTGGTGGTGATGGTGATGGTGGTGGTGGTGGAGGTGATGGTGGTGGTGGTGGAGGTGATGGTGGTGGTGGTGGTGATGGTGATGGTGGTGGTGGTGGAGGTGGTGATGGTGGTGGTGGTGGAGGTGATGGTGGTGGTGGAGGTGATGGTGATGGTGGTGGTGGTGGAGGTGATGGTGGTGGTGGTGGAGGTGATGGTGGTGGTGGTGGTGGTGGAGGTGATGGTGGTGGTGGTGGAGGTGATGGTGGTGGTGGTGGTGATGGTGATGGTGGTGGTGGTGGAGGTGGTGATGGTGATGGTGGTGGTGGTGGAGGTGATGGTGGTGGTGGTGGAGGTGATGGTGGTGGTGGTGGTGGAGGTGGTGGTGGTGGTGGAGTTGGTGGTGGAGGTGATGGTGGTGGTGGAGGTGATGGTAGTGGTGGTGGTGATGGTAGTGGTGGTGGAGGTGATGATAGTGATTGTGGTGGTGGAGGTGGTGATGGTGATGGTGGTGGTGGTGAAGGTGGTGATGGTGGTGGTGGAGGAGGTGGTGATGGTGGTGGTGGAGGTGGTGATGATGGTGGTGGTGGAAGTTATGGTGGTGGTGGTGGTGATGGTGGTTGTGGTGGAGGTGATGGTAGTGGTGGTGGAGGTGATGATAGTGATTGTGGTGGTGGAGGTGGTGATGGTGATGGTGGTGGAGGTGATGGTGGTGGTGGTGGAGGTGGTGATGGTGGTGGTGGTGGAGGTGGTGATGGTGGTGGTGGAGGTGGTGATGGTGATGGTGGTGGTGGTGGAGGTGGTGATGGTGGTGGTGGTGGAGGTGGTGATGGTGGTGGTGGAGGTGGTGATGGTGATGGTGGTGGTGGTGGAGGTGGTGATGGTGGTGGTGGAGGTGATGGTAGTGGTGGTGGTGATGGTAGTGGTGGTGGAGGTGATGATAGTGATTGTGGTGGTGGAGGTGGTGATGGTGATGGTGGTGGAGGTGATGGTGGAGGTGATGGTGGTGGTGGTGGAGGTGGTGATGGTGGTGGTGGTGGAGGTGGAGGTGATGGTGGTGGTGGTGGTGGAGATGGTGATGGTAGTGGTGGTGGTAATGGTGGTGGTCACGTTTCTGAGGAAGCAGGGACAGATGTAGCTGGATTTTCACCCTTACTCATCACCCCCTTTCAGTGACATATTTGGAGTGGCAGCTCCATCTTATAACCATGAGGCAGCAAGGATGAGGAAAACATTGGTTTACTAAGGGAGGCAAGTGGAGAGATGGGAGCCTGGGCCCAAGATGCCACAGGTGAGCAGTTGAGGCAGCGCCAACAGAAGCCTTCCTCTGAGGTTAATGCTTCAGGCTTGTCAAATTTCCACCAGACCTGGCTCAAAGTCACAAACTTTTGCTGATTATGTGAGAAATATCCTCGTTTGACCAACCACTGTTGGTCATTTGGGTTTTCTATTCCTTGCAGTCAAAGACAATACTGACAGAAGAATCCTCCTGGGAAATGAGGAATGCCTGATATCAACCCATGTAGCAGCCAACAGTTTATCTGAGCACCCGCCCTCTCTAATTATGTAATATTCTGCTCTTATAATTCTCACCTCCTCCTTCATATGCTTAATAATTTTACACATTTTATAGTACTTATCAGTGTACCCCATTATATGAAGTATTTGGAGGCTGATTCTCTGTGGTCCCTTTTGACGCTTGTTCCTGATGGCTCACTTCCTGTTTTGCCGTTTTGGTGAGTGAGCTAGGGCTTTTTCTGTGGTACTTATTTGTGACCCGGATAGCCAGGATAGCAATTAAAATTATTTAATTTTGCCAGGTATCCATGGGTTGTTACCAGCCCAAGAACACTTTTCATGTGATTTCTGGGATGTGTGGTACTTAGGTTATGAGGTGCAATAAATCTGAACCCTAAACCTATGTGAGGTGAGCCTTGAGTTTACAAATTCTGAGGAATCATTTTCTCTACCTTTGAGCTAAAATAGGTAAGTGTCTTTCTTATCCCTTCTTGCAAAGTGCGATCTTCCCTATCACCAGGTATGGTTAATCAGCTGCCCTGGGAGGCAGGGGATCCTTCCTGAAAAGCCAGCCTCCTGAGAGTGTCAGGCAAACCAGGGCGCTGCCCCATTGGCCCCCGTCCACTCGTTCTTCAAGTGAGAAAGATAATTAATAATGCTGACTATACAACTACCCTCCCCTTGCTCTGGCTGCCGTGCTGGGTGGTGTCCGTATGCACAGAGCCTGGCGGAGGGTCTGGTCTAGGTAAAGCCCACAGTGCCTTCTGGCTGGGGGTGGCCTTACAGGCCAGCAGCTGTGCCCATGCGACAGCCTCAGCACTGGACCCTGTCTGCCGTGGTCCAGCAGGGAGGGGGCTGCTGGACTCAATGCCAGGCCTCTCTTTGCCTGCTCTGCTGGTGCCTCTTACTGGCTGGTTGTGACATAGGGCCAGAGGGCAAGGGAGCCTTCAAAGACCATCCAGTGGGTGGCGGAGGGTGCCCAGGTGGGCGGACAGAAGAGGCTGGCACATGGCTAATATGTCTGGGGTCGGGGCTCTGTACTCAACCCCTGTTTGGTCCTTTTCTCCTGCAGACCTGCTTTTTCTCAGTGTAGGGCCCGTGGGTTGGACTCTTGGCTTCTGTCTTTACACATTCGAGGCCAGAAGGACAGAGGGTTGGAAGCAGTGGTTCTGGCCAGGTGTCTGGCCTGCCCCATCTTGCGGGGGGGCAGGACCCCATGCTTGCTGTGTTTGGGTGGAGCCCCTCTCAGAGATTGGGCCTTCTGTGGGCTTAGGACAAATACCAGTCATCCTTGGCAGGTCTGGACAAATCCAGGGGACATCACCTTGGCTGTTGACCCCTCACCTTGGTGTCTCTCCACCTGCCCCATGCCAGGCCCTGCCCTGGTCCCTGGGCCACAAGCCCTGGCCTTGACTGGCCTGTGGGGAAAGCCATGTACTTTTAGGACTAGAAATGTCCACCAGTGGGATCCAGAGTCAAAGCCGGAAAAAAAAGGCCCGAACCCTCAGTACCAGGCTGTGGCTGCCAATTTGCTGTCTCTTTCTTGACATCTTGTTTTGTTTCTCCTCAGGAATATCTTGACATGAACCTGCCGTGTATCTGGATCACCTCTGGCCTCCGTGTCAAGGCCTACTTCCTCTGTCAGGCTGGGCCTCCCAGGAGCTCACGTCTCTGGCGTGGGGTGTGAGGTGGGGTCTGGTGGGTGTGAAGCAGAGGCCGGGGCCGGAGGCTGCATTTGCTCAGTGTCTGTGTCCCTAAAGTGTGTGGGGCCCTTCACACAAACTATTTCTTGAGTCCTCACCATTACCTCTTGTTATAGATAAAGCAACTAAAGTTAAGCACTAACAGAATTTTCTAGAGATCCGGCAAGCAAGTGGTGAAGCAGGTGCTGAACTCCGCAGGTGGATCATTTCACACCTGCCTCAAGCCCACAGGGAGGGCCCCCAGACGTGTGCCCCACTGCAGGGCAAGGCTTCTTTGATATGCTCTGGGCCTGGTCTGCACGCACGCGTGTACCCAGATGTGCACACACGTGTACGTGCACTCACCCAGACCTCTAGCAAGCGCCCGTACAGGTACGTCCACGACTCCCATCCTGGCCCGCTTCCCCTGGGTCTCTGAACGTCTGTGCCCACTCCCAGCCACCACCCCCGCCTCAGGTGCTGGCCCAGCAGCCCTGGTGCCCTTCCCCAGAGCCCAATCCTCGCCCTGCCCCTTGGTGCCCGGCTTGGCTGCGGCAGGGAGTGGGGATTTGGAGCACAGAGGTAAAGAGAGATTTTTCCCAATTCGAACCACGTCCAAGCCATTGTCTGCAGATGCAGCCCTGTGGCCACCACATTTTTCACAAAGAGTGCCTTGCCAAGAAAAAGAGGTGCCTTGCCAGCAGCCGTGAGGGAGGAGGAATACCAGGGAGGTTGGGCAGCCTGGCAGGCCTGGCTTCTGCAGCCTCCGATGAGGGCTCCTGCTAGAGCAGTGTCTGCAAGGGCGGAGCTGGCGGATGTGGCAGCCTGGGCTGGTGGGGCTGGGGGGTGACGCTCCCCTCCCAGAGCAGCCAAGCCTACTCCTCAGGCCCCCTAGTCCTGGCCTGGCTCGGGGAGCTGCACCCCTTCAGGACTTCAACGCCTCACTCCTTCTTTTCTTTGTTTCTTTCTTACAACAACTGTTTTGATTTTGTGAACAGGCAGAGTACTCACCGGCTCAAATGCCAAGAGCTGTGAAAGGCTCCTGGTGAAGGGTCACCTTCCTCCCTATAGCAGCTGATATCACACATTTCTGCGTGTCCTTCGAGAGATATCCTCTGCCTAGTCAAGCAAATATTGCATAAATTCCCCCTTTTCCCAATTTCTGCAGAAAAGGCAGCACGCTCCACACACTGCTTTCCGCATTGCTCTTGTCCTTCAGCCACGCTATAGGGGAGCCTGCTCTGTGTCAGGGCACAATGTGGAGATTCCTTATTAGTTTTGCACTTCCATCCTTGTTCACAGTGTGGAGGAATCGTGACGAACTTAACCAGGGTTGCACCTGGTTTTCAAAACTCCTGTGTGCAGCTCCCACCAGCCCTGAGGAGTGTGGCTTTAATGCAGGTGCAGATAGTGGCCAGCGCTGCAGCCGGTCCAGAAGGGAGGAGGGAACCCACAGGCCATGGGTGAAAATGCTCGGTGAAGAAGCACAGGGCTCGCTGCCGTGTGTCGGCCCAAAGGACGCTGTGTGGGAAAGACCCCACATTCACGTGGACACAGGAAAGATGAGAAGCAATCCTGGGTTAGATTGTGGGGGTGGTTTTTACCCACTTTCTTAAGAGCAATGTCGTCATGATGGCAAAGGAATGTTTCCAAAGGATGTTTATAATTTAAACAAATTACATTTACAAATATAAGACCTATGTGTAATGTCCACCCTCTTGACCCCTCTGTCCCTGTGGGATGGGGACTGTCCCTGCCCAGCCCCACATGCCCAGATCTGTGTGCTGTGCTTCTCTGCTAGGTCTCTCCTTGCTCAGACTTTCACTCCATTACCTGGCCTTCTCCCATCAGCATCATCGGGGCTTTCAGGACCATTTCAGCACGCTTGTGCCCCTCAGGAAAACCAGCCATCGTGTAGGTCAGTTCTAGGGCTCTGTTTTCCAAAGCAGGGGAAAGGGAGGAAAACAAGATTTAATGAGCATCTAACTGTGCACCAGCATGAAGGGAAAATAAGGACTGAATTATAGGGTGAAGTCAGTGGTAAATTGGTATCAGAAATCATGTCATAAAGTCTGACACATTATTGAAAGTGGGCAGCAAATTTGAAACTGAATTTCTTTCTGGCCAAAACAGATTAGCTTAGAAAACACAGACCTGCGAATATATGCATTCTTGATTTGTAAAAGAGCTGTCAAAGCAGTAGTAAAGGAAGGTTTTTTTTTTTTTTTTTTTTAAAAACAGTGTGGTTATTGAGTATCTAATTGGGAAACAAACAAACAAATAAAACCTTGACCCCCATCTTGCACCAGACACACAAAAATCAACTCTATGTGGATTTAGATTTAAATGGGAAAGGCAAAGTAATCTAGGTGTTTCAGTCAGGGTTCAACCAGAGAAGCAGATCCAGCAAGGGATCATATATGTGTGTGTGTATAGATTTATTACACAGCTTACACAATCATGGGGACATATAGCTGACAGTGTCTCATATCCAGCATATATAAAGAGCTCTTACAAGTCAGCAAGAAAACACAAATACCACAATAGGAAATTGGGAAAGAGACTTGAATAGGTACTTTGAAAAAAAGTAAATCCAAATGGCCAGTAAGAACATGAAAATGTATTCAACCTCATTAGTCAGATAAATGCAGATTAAAACCACAATGAAATACCTCTAGGAGCTTTAAAATCTGCCCACAAATTCTTGAATAGTCAGCTTTTCAATAGGTAGAACTTAATCCCCCTGCCCTTGAGTGTGGGCTGGACTTAAGTGACTCACTTTTTTAAAAAAATTATTTTTAAAATTTACTTATTTATTTTAATTTTATTGAAGTTTAGTTGATTTACGATGTGTTAATTTCTGCTGTAGAGCAAAGTGATTCAGTTATACATATATACATTCTTTTTCATATTCATTTCCATTATGGTGACTCACTTTAAGTGAAAGGATATGGCAAAGGTAATGGTGTGTCACCTCCAACACCAGGTTGTAAAAGACACTATGGCCTCTCCCCGCCCGCCCCGCCTCGGTTCACTTGCTGGGGAAACCTGATGTCTTGTTGTGAGGACAGTCAGGCAGCACTATGGAGAGGCACAGGTGGTGAGTAACTGAGGCCTCCTGCCCTGACGTGAGTGGGCATCTTAGAAGCAGTTCCTCCAGCCCCAGTCAGGCCTTTGATGACCACAGCCCTGGATGACGTCTTGACTGCAATCTCCTGAGACACTCTGAGCCAGAGCTACACAGATAAGGAACACCTGACATCCTGACCCACAGAAATCTTGAAGTCATAAATGCTCGCTGTTTTCGGGTACTTTGTTATGTGGCAGTAGCTAACTAATACAGCACCTTCACTCACCAGAACAGTTAACATTACAAAGACTGACAATACCAAGTGTTGTTGAGGATGTGGAGCAACAGGAGCTCACAGACTGCTGGTGGGAGTGCAAATGGGTACAATCATTTTGGAAAACACTTTGGCATTATTTCTATTTCTATTATTTTCACATAATTGAAGGCCTCCATTTTCAATAACCCAGCAATTCCACTTATAGGAATATACCCAACAGAAAAGTATATATATGTGGACTTCAGGATGTAGGTCCAGAACATTATTGAGAGCATTATTTGTAATAGCCCCAAATGGGAAATGGACCCAAAAGTCAATTCACACTTCATTCTTACAGTGGAATACTTAAGCAATGAAAATTCATGAATTATGGTTACATGCAGTAACATGAATAGGTCTCACAAGCATAACTTTGGGTGAAAGTAGCCTGACACAAAAGTACAAATTGTAGGTTCCACTTAAATGAAGTTATCTTTGGTGAGGTGGGGGCCCCAGGGGCTTCCAGGGAGTTGGCAATGTTTTCTTTCTCTGGATGCTGGTTACATGGGTGTTTACTTCACTGTCTGCATGTTTTTTGTTCTGTGCCTTTTTCTGTGTGAATGCATACTTTAAAAAAGATTCTAAAAAACCCCAACAAATCAACAGCATAATAACAACAGAACCCTGGTTTCCTGGGCCTGTCTTAACAGCCCTCAGCAGACAATCCTGATGGACCAAACCACACAGCCGGGCCTGCGGCTCTCGGGTGGGTGTGATCTCCAAGAGTCCAAGGAATGTGTGTTCTCTGAGCATTCCTCCACGAATAACGCTCTTTTGACTGAAGCTGGAGAACAGAGAGTTTGAGGTCTGTCCTGACGTGCTGCCCCTCAGTGTGGCTGGCCAGTGGTATGGCGATGGAATGGACATCACCTCAAGGAGGCAGGGAGCCTCACCTGCTTCTCGTCTGAATCCACATGACTTCCCGCCCATGATGGGAGCTGCCCAGTGTGTCCCTGGTGATGGGCTATGTTCCCAGGTTGTGCACTCCCACACTGTGGGCAGGGGACCTGAAAGCTGGCCACCATGAGGCATGGCTGTGGGAGAGTTAGGCTGGGCATTTCCAAAGCTGAAGTTACACACACACACACACACACACACACACCCCTCGTATTACGTGCTTAACAGAGTAACTGGCCTTCTTCAGGACAAGATTGAAGAATGGGCTGAGGTGACTTATGGTGTGTATTAGTCATTGCTCCTGTCACCTCCCCTGCCCCTCTGCTCAAGGAAGCAGTGAAGGCTGCTCTGGCCCAGGGGAGGCCATTGTGGTATGGCAAGAAAACACAAATACCACAATAGGAAATTGGGAAAGAGTACCATGGAACAATGCGGGCGTCTGACCACGTGGGCTGGCCAGCGACCTGCAGAAGGGGGGTTGGTGGTTCTTGAGACAATCTGATGGGGTCGCTCTTTGGTCCCTGCTCCTCCAGAGCCCTGAGGCAGCAACACCCATGAAATGTGCACCAGAGGGTCAGACTTTGTTCCTTCTCAAAAGTTGGGGGACACCTCCAGTCCTACACCCAGCTCTTCCAGGCCAGCCCTGGTCCCAGTGGCCCAGGCAATCACAGCCAGGCCTCATCGCCATCCCCATTCAAGAGAAAGCAGACTGCCTTCCTGGCAGAGGAATAAGGCAGAAAGCAGAGTAGGGCAGCCCCACTGAGTATCAGAGAAGAGTCTTTTGTGTTTGTTTGCAAGAAACAGAAAATCTACCTCAAATTGGCTTATACAGTAAGGATCACTTAAAAAAAATAAAGATATAATTCACATACCATTAAGTTTGCCATCTTAAAGTGTACATTTTGGTGGTTTTTAGTTTATTCACAGAACTGTGCATCCTTAACACTAAGTGCAAAAATTTTCATCACCCCTCCCCACCAAAAGAAACGCTGTACCCATTAGCAGTCACTCTCTCCCACCCCACCAATTCATGTCTTCCTCCAGACCATGGCAAGTATGAACCTACTTTCTGTTTCTTTGGAATTCAAAAGAAATCCAAAGTAAAATGGAAGTCTTCTGTATCTGGCTTCATTCACTTAGTATTAGATGTTCAAGGTTCATACATGTCATAGAGCGTATCAGTACTTTGTTCATTTTTATTGCTGAATAATATTCCATTGCATGGATATGCCACATTTTGTTCATTCATTCATCAGTTGATGGACATTTGGGTTGTTTCCACTTTTCAGCTATTATGAATAATGCTGCCATGAATATTTTTGTACAAATGTTTGTGTAGACAAATTTTCATTTTTCCATTCATATGTACAAACTATGAGTGGAATTTCTGGATCAAATGGTGACCCTGTAACTTTTTGGTAACTTTTGGGTAACTTTTTGAGGAACTGTCAGACTGTTTTCCAAAGTGGCTGCACCATTTTGCACTTCCATCAGCAGTTCATGAAGGTTACAATTTCTTCACATCCTCACCAACACTTGTTATTGTCTGTCTGATTCGAGTCATCCTCGTGGGTGTGAAGTGATATTTCATTGTGATTTTGGTTTGCATTTCCCTATGACTAGTGATGTTGAGCATCTTTGTGTGTGCTTATTGGCCATTTGTATGTCTTCTTTGGAGGAATGTCTATTTAAATCTTTTGCCCATTTTAAAATTAGTATTTTCTTTTATATTCTGTATATAAACTTTTATCTGTTATATGAGTTATAAATATTTTCCCCATTCTATGGTTTGTCTTTTCACTCTCTTGACAGTGCCCTTTGATGCACAAAAGCTTTCATTTTGAGGAAGTCCAATTTACCTATTTTTAACTTTGGTCACTTGTGCTTTAGGTGTCATATCTAAGAAACTGGTGCCTAAGGTCATGAAGATGTACACCTGTTTACTTCTAAGACTTTTATAATTTTAGCTCTACCATTTAGGACTTTGATCCACTTTGAGTTAATTTTTGTATATGGTGTGAGGTAGGGTACCAAATTAATTCTTTTTCCATGTGGATATTCAGTTGTTCAAGTACCTTTTGTTGATTTGACTTGGCACCCTTATTGAAACTCCATTAATCATATCTGTTTGAGTTTATTTCTGAAATCTCAATTCTGTTATATCTATCTATCTATCTATCAAACCTTATGCCATACCATACAGTCTTGATTACTGTAATGTTGTAGTTTGAGATTGGGAATTGTGAGTCATCCAGATTTGTCCTTTTCTTCATGATTGTTTTGGCTATTCTAAATCTCTTGCATTTCCATGTGAATTTTAAGATCAAATTGTCCATTTCTGTGAAAAAGGTAGTTGGAATTTTGATAGGGGTTGCATTGAATTTGTGGAGCAATTTAGGGAGTATTCACATTTTAATGATATTAAGTCTTCCAATCCATGAATGCCAGGTGTCTCTACATTTACTTAGGTCTCCTTTAATTTCTTTCAACAATGTTTTATAGTTTTCAATGCACAAGTCTTACACTTTTGTTAAATTTATTCCTAAGTATTTTATTTTGTTTTTGCTGCTGTTGTCAATAGAATTGTTTTCTTTCATTTTTGGATTGTTCATCACTAGTATATAGAAATAAACTGACTTTTGTATGTTGATCTTGTATCCTGTAACTTTGCTGAATTAGCTTGAATAGGGTTTTTTTTTGGTGTATATTTCTCAGGGTGTGTACAAGATCATGTCATTTGCAAGTAGATAGTTTTACTTCTTCCTTTCCAATCTGGAAATCTAGAACCTTTGGTAAACTGTTGACTGGAAGGGCTTCCTTTTGAAAGAATCCTTTCTGGAAGCCCTGCCTGAGAACTTCTACCTGTGTACCATTGCCTAGAATTAGTTACATGTCTCCTCTGTTGCAAGGGAGGCTGGGAAATGTAATTTTTCTCTTGGGCACATTGCTGTGCAAAATCAAATTTCTGTTTCTAAGAATAATAGAGGAAAGAATGGATATTTTTGCAGGCACCCAGTGGTCCCTGCCCCATAGTCTCCTATAAGTAAAATTCAAAAACTCTGCCTTCATTTCTCTGTGATTCTCCTCTGTACTCAATTATATGGCCAGTCTCCTCTCAGGCTGATTTCTGTCATGGTAGGAAATGCCTGTTGCAATTCCAGGCCTCACTCCTGCACAGTTACATGATCTAGAACTAGAGAAAGCCCCGTGTCTTAGAATTCCTGCCAAAGTGGGATTCCCTCTTATCAGATGAGCTTGGGTCACATGCTCACACCTGAAGTGATCACTGGGGCCCAGTGGGTGGGATGTGCTGTTTGGATCAGCCTAGGTCACAGGCTTCACCTCCTGGAGCTGGGGGAAAGCAGAGATGTAGGTCCCCCTATGTTCACTCCACTCCTGCGGGTCTGGCATTGGGATTGAGAACCTGGGAGCTGACCGTGCGTAAGAGCATAGCTGCATTCTCTTTCCTGGCTGTTAAACCTGGTGGGCTTAGACCCATTGCCCAGTGGACCCTCACCTCCACCTCCACCAGACAGGGGTCTGGCAGTTCCTCTGACTGCCCCAGCCATCCTGCAGCTCTGGGACGATTGTGAAGGTTTCCAAAGTTCGGTGTGAGTGAGACAAGCTTCGATGGCAATGCCTTATTTTACTCAAGGAGTAAAATATGCATGTAAATCGAGTATTTGAAACCCACACTCTATTTTTCCCTCTTTCAGCTTTTTCAGAGTTGCATTAGTGTTGTTTCTGACTGTGTATCTGAGGCTTGCAGGTTCTCACACTTGAACTTCAGGTCTTGGTGGCTGAGAGCTGTGGGGTCAGGCAGGCCTGGGGCAAATCCTGGCCCCGCTGTACCAGCTGGCAACGCTGGGCATGTTACTTGGCATTTCTAAGCCTTTGTTTTCTCACTTCTTTTATATATATATATATATATATATATATATATATATATATATAGGGGTGGGTTCTGCTTATCTTGCAGGGGTTTGGAAGAGCAAATGGGATGGTTTGTGTAAAAGGCATCTGACACGTTTTAAAGTCAGTACAGGGGGGAGTGATGACAAAGACGAGGTGATGCTACAGCAGACATGTACTGGTTGCTCATGCATGCTCAGCCCTGAGAGCTGCTAATTCCTCCTGTTCAATGGTCCGATTCTTCATTTCCCCATTGCTGACTATGTTCCTGCAAATGAAAATCTGACTTTTAATTACTGATCACTAAAACCAAACCACCTTCACACTGCTTGGGCCAAAAGGGCATTTACTGGCATTCGCCTGGGACACCCGGTGAAGGGGAGGGGAGGATGGCAGGGGAGAGGGATCTGGAGCAGCGGGTGGGGTACGCCCATCCCAGTGGTACTAGACATGGGGGATGGGGGAACTTTCTGGGCAGAGCATGTGGAAAAAACAGGGACCAGGTCATCTGGCCTGTCTGGGGCACAGGAAACCTCGCAGCTTGGAGGTTTTACCTGGACGATCAAAAGGAACTTACCCTCTATAACCATTGTTTCCTGCACAGGGTGCCCCTCAGGGCAAGCCTGGGACCGTGGTTTCACCCTCAGTGTCTTCTGTGCTCTGGGGGCCCCCAAGGCTCCTCTCCCAGTCCCAGGGCTGGTTCACACCTTTGCACTGACTTTCCAACCCCAGGACACTTGTCCATCCTCACAGGCACCAGGCATTCCTGCTGCTCTTTCACAGCCTGGCATGTGGTCCTTCCTGGAGGCCCCTCCTCCCCCCACCGACCAGTGCACTGGATGATGCCTCCCCTGGGCCAGGCTGCTGTCTGTACCCTGAGGTCCCTCCGACCTCAGGGTTTCCCTGCCCATCCCCCAATAGGGAAGGCAGAGCAGCCTTAATCTTCTTGGGGCTGCCAACTCCGAGACCAGAGCTGGGCTGTGGAGGCACTGGGTAAAAGCATGGTGAGCTCGCTGGGTCAGGGTGGTCACGAACCAACTGGGCTTTGGCCTGGCAGCTCCTCTCCTGCTACAGGTTGGTCTCAGGGTCAGTGCATAACCTCACGTCTAGCCTATCTGGCTTAGTTGGTGGCCTTCCAGAGAGATCTTCCCCTGTAAATCATTCTTCAAACTGCCAGCCTTCCTCTGCTCCACTGTGGGGCTCTGGAGTCCTCTGGGAGGAGTGTGGCTCATAGCAGACAAGGGTGGCCGGGTCAACGGGCTGATCACAGCCGCTTCCATCAGACACCAGGTCTCCTGACAGCAGAGCCCAAGCTCTCCGGCTTCCAGCCCCTTGCAGAGGGCCTGCTCCTTCTGTCTCTCCAGACGTGTGGTCACTGCCCCTTCAGCCCTCCTGCTGCACATTCTGACTGTCCAGTGGACTCTCCCCTTGCTTGAGTCTCCACCAGGGACTCCCCTGTCTGGCTGGCACTCTGGAAACCAGGTCCTCGGCTTCCTGTGTTCTGACTGTACCCAGGGCTGTCCTCTGCACATTTTTTGGTCAGGGGTGATGTAGAGCAGTGGTTCTCAAACTTTCTGATCTCAGGACCCCTTTACATTCTTAAAAATTATTGAGGATCCCAAAGAGCTCCTGTTAATGTGTGCTCTATCCAGGGCTGCGCTGTACTGGAGCTGTCTCTCACCAGTTGTCTGGAGGTGTTTGTGAGCTCTTTTTAAGACTCTGTTCAGGGACATTACCTTGGTAGCTTAAAATCTGCCATGGTAAGAATATTTACAATATGGAAACTGGCAAATGCTACATATCAGGACTTTACTGTTTGGATACCTGGTTGTTTAACACTTACCAGCAACATGGTTACATCTATCTGTGTTCACTATCTCACAATTTAAAATTGGGAAATTTGTAAAACATAGGAATACACAGTATACATTTCACTAGCTATCAGAGTGAGGATGCGTTACATGTCATCAGCCTCTGAAAAATGCCTGGGCTTATTCGTGAGAGATTGACAGTGAAAAAGGCAAATAATGTCTCAGTATTATTATGAAAATAATTTTGATATTTCAACCGCCCTGGAAAGGTCAGCCCAGGCCTCCCCAGTCAGCATCGTAAATTTTACAGTATCATGGATATCTATCTCTTTTATGAATTGAATGTTTGTGTTCCCCCAAATTCATATGTTGAAATACTAACCTTCAATGTGATGGTATTAGGAGGTGGAGCCTTTGGGAGATGATTAGGGCATAAGGGTGGAGCCCTCATGAACACAATTAGTGCCCTTATAAGAGGATGCAGGAGAGAGAGAGATGATACCTCCCCCACCACTTCCCGCCCTGCCTGCTCCCACCCAGCCATATGAGGATACAGTGAGGAGATAGTCATCAATAAACAGGAACAGGAGCTGCCCATGAGGAGTGTCCTGGGAGGGGAAGAGGGTCCTTCCTGGAACTTAGGGGGCCCTTTAGGTGGGACATGGTCCTTCCAGGGCTTGGCCAAGCAGGCCAAGCTTAGTGCTCTGGCGCAAGCTTCGCTAAGCAGGGAGAGGACTAAAGAGGGGCTGGCCCCTGGATGCTGCCCAACCTGTGAGTCACTGGGCCCCACATGTGTGGTGGTTTTGAGCCCTGTTGTGGACTTCCATCAGGAGGGCTGGACTCCGGGTAGGAGACTGCAAGAGCAGATGGGGCACACACAGGCAGGAACCCCTAGGACCACTTCCCTGACGAGCGCCCACATACACCAGCAAGGGGCCTTGCCTGGGTACCTCCTTAGAAGCGGAGGACACACCTTGCCAGGGAGGCCCTTTCCCTCAGCCCTAATCCTCCAGCCAGCCCAGGTGAGGAGAGCATGGATAGTAGAATGAGTTTTAATGAGACTGGATACATGGACACTTTTCTTTTGGGCTGGATTTTCTTGGTACTTGAATGTGTGCCCAAAGGGAGATTTGACACACATGCCTGAAAGTAGTGACTGGAGGAGAAATAAACGCAATTTGTACTCAAACCACTGACACCAGACTCATCGGTCAGCTCAATGCAAGAACTTCCCTTCCTACCTCACCAGGCACTGAAGAAGAATGCAAGGAGGGTCTCTAGTATAGGCAGATGTGCCAGAGAGAAAGCAGTTGTCCAGTCGGCTGTCACCTATCTGCCACCCCGTCTGCCGTGTCCTGTCTGCTTTTCCCCGTCTGCTGTGTCCTGGCTGCTGTGTGCTCCCTGCTGTACCTGCCTTCCCTCCCTCGTCTACTGTGGAGAGCACACACCTACTTGCGGGAGGTAGTCCAGCCCAGTCTCAGGGACATAATCTATGCTTAATGCCAGATCAGTTTCTGGGGGTTCATCAGAGACATGGATCTTTTGGTGGGTGTGCCCTCTCTTTCCACCAGCCCCTGACTTCTCAGGGCCAATGACAGGGCCTTCTGGATGAGCTGAATTCAGAAGGGCTCTTAAGGAAAAACAGGAGTTTGTCAGGTGTCAGGAGGAGGGTGTCTGACTAGGGTTTCTGCCATGGCCCCTTGTTTCCACTTTTTGGATCAGGAGGCTGGCCTGGGTGGGGGTCCCTCCTGGAGATCATGCCCTGGGGTGGGGTGGTGGTGGACCTTTGGGAATTGTACTGTTTATCTACCGCCAATCTTGGGGTAACAAGCCACTCCAAGATTGAGTGGTTTAAAAATAACAAAAGCCGAAAACTGCATTATTGGGGTGACAGGGCCAGCGTTCACCCTTGGAGCTGGCCCACTGGGCACACAGGCAGCTTTGGGGTGTGCACAGGAAATCCCAAGGCTGGAGTCCGTGGGGATGGGGTGGGGTGGTGGTGGGGTGAGCACGAGTTCCACCCTGTCTCTGGGAGGGGAGAGGGTTGGGTTTGCTTTCCATGCCCCGCTCCCCACTCTCTCACAGTCCCAGGAGGCTGGGGAAGGCAGGCAGAGGCCTGAGAAGGGTGCATTTTTGGAATTCCAAGCATGTCTGTTTCTTATCCAGGCCCCACTCTGCCTGGAAGTCAAGAGCTGTGCAAGCCTTGGCTCCAGTCTCCTGGTTAGTCCCACCCCAAGGGTCGGGGCAGGGGGCGGTTGTGGGGAGATTATTCCAAAATTGCCGGATGGAACCTGCCCAGCCAGGCCTTCCCAGACCACCCACCAGCCTCTGCTCGGGTGCAGGGCTGTGCTCCTCCCTGGCCTCTCCAGCGCTGGGGATGGTGGCAGGGGACTCTGCCCCAGGGCACGCTGTCCGAGAAAAAGGCCACAGAAAATGATATCACATAATTTAGGCACCCAAATATCATTGTTTTTAAAAGAGGTTTACATGGGACATTACATTGAGATGTTTAATGTAAACATATTTGAAAAAGCTCAATTTTATCTTATTCTTAAATTTTGGTTACGATGATTCTTAGGCAAAGATGATGAAGTTGATGATGATGATGATGATGATGATGATGATGATGATGATGTGTGTGTGTGTGATGACACTGACAAAGCTGGATAACTGGCTCTGTGATACGATCCCAGAAAGGGTCACTTTTTTTTTTTTTTTTTTGCAGTACGCGGGCCTCTCACTGTTGTGGCCTCTCCCGTTGCGGAACACAGGCTCCGGACACGCAGGCTCAGCGGCCATGGCTCACGGGCCCAGCCACTCCGCGGCATGTGGGATCCTCCCTGACTAGGGCACGAACCCACGTCCCCTGCATCGGCAGGCGGACTCTCAACCACTGCGCCACCAGGGAAGCCCCAGAAAGGGTCACTTTTGAAAGAAAAGTCTTCCCGCTCATCAATTTCCCTGGGCACCCTGTGAGGCTGGGTGCTGGGTGTTGGCCTGGGGCCCCTCCTTCTTGCTGTGGAAGAGGGGGTTCTTCTTCCTCAGCTGATCACCTGCCCAACCTGCTGATCCCTCTTTACGAGGGACTGGGGTGTGAGAACAGCAGCTCTTTCCTTGACTTTACCACATCCTGCCTTTTTCTTGCCAGATTCGCCACTACCATCTGCAAAGTCTCTGTAGGATGTGCACATGGTTGAGACGGGCAGAGAGAAGCTGGGGTTTAGACGCCTTGGGCACCTGCACGTGATCAGAAGGGGTCCTCTTGTGTGAAGGTTCTCCTGAAATGTGACCTTGGCTTTCCCACCCACCTGTGGGGAAGCGGGGGCCAGAGACTTGGATGAAGAGGGCCTGGGACCTGCAGTTCCCCTAAGACTCTATGATCTCTGCCCTCTGTTACTGGCGAGGCTGGCGTCCGGCTGGAATTCAGCTCCAAGGCCCTCCTCTTCCTCCCTCCAGGTCAGCCAGGGAGTGGAGTCTTGCTGGCCCAGTCCCAGCTTAATGGGGCTGCACTCCAGGTCAGCTGTCCCTGACAGTATCCTCGTGTGGGAACTCTGATGGCCCCCTCCCTGCCGGCAGATCTGGGAATGGCTGTCTGCAGCTGAAATTGACCTTGCATTCCTGGCCAGGTGCACGTCCTCTTGGAAGCCATTCCGAGTTCCCTGCAGAGGGGCAGGCCTGCCATCTAGCCTGCCACCGGGCTTCAGACTCGGCCGGTGTGAGCTTGCCTTGCTACAGCCCCACCTGTCCCGGGTTCCCAGACTCTGGGTGATGGCTCACCCCTACGCTTTTGTGGGAGCTCAGCCTGGTACCTGTGGGACACCGCATGGCCACTCCTTCCTGGCTGGGTCCATGAGTTCTTCCTATTAGCCTCAGCCTGGGGGTGGTGGACAGGGGCCCCTCAGGTTCATCCCTTCACTGGGAAGGGACCTTTGGGAATTGTATTGTTTATCTACCACCAATCTTGGGGTAACAAGCTACCCCAAGATTGAGTAGTTTAAAAATAACAATAACCTGTCTTCCTCATAAATATTCAAATTGGGCTGCTCACGGCACCAGCTGAGGGGGCCCGTCCAAGATGGTGCATGTGCATGGCACGTTGGTGCTGGTCATCAGCTGGGAGCTCGACTTGGGCTGTGGGCCTGGGGTCTTGATGCCTCTCCACAGGCTGCTTGGGCGAGCAGGACAGCTGGGTTCCACGAGTGAGTGTCTCTAGAAAACAAGGTAGAAGCCTTAAAAGTCACCTCCTATCACTTCTGCCACTTGCTATGGATTGAAAGTCTCAAAGCTTGACTCAGGTGCACAGAGTGAGGACTTTGGCTCCGCCTCTTGGTGGTGAATGGCAAGGTTCTAGAAGAGCATGTGGGATGGGAGATACTGTGGCAGGAAACTAAGATCTGCCACAGGGATGAAAATGCGTAGGCAGCCTCTGAGATGGTCCCAAGAATCCCCTCCTCCTGGGACCTGTACCCTTGTGTGATGTCCTCCTCTTGAATGTGGGTGGGATTTCATGGCTCACTTCTAATGAGCAGGACATGGCCAAAGGGATGGGATGTCACTTCTGAGATTCAATTGCAAAAGGCAGTAGCTTGTGTCTTATATGCCTTCTCTTGCTCTCTGTTCTCTTGCTCTTGCACTCATCCTGGGGATATGGGCTTTCATGTCAAGGAGGAGCCCCATGGAGAAGCCCACGTTGCAAGGGACCACGTGTGTCAAAAACCACATGAGAGAGCTTGAGAGCAGAGCCCCCAGTCAAACCCCTGGATGAGACTGCAGCCCCAGCTGAGAGCTTGACTGTGTCCTCATGAAAGACCCTTCACCAGAGGCTAGGCTGAGTCCAGATTCTGACCCATGGAAACTGTGGTGTAATAAATGTAAAATATATTTTAAGCTCTTAATTTTCATGTAATTTGTTACATAGCAGTAGATAACAAAAATTTTGCCTGTCCTGTGGCTCCAAATAAACCATGGGTCATAGTGACAACTATGTTGTCATAAAAAAAAATTGTTTGAATGAAGAGTGAGGGAAGGAAAGAAGAACACAGTATTTTGGGGATAAGGTTTCTGCACCTGGAAGGAGGTGTTTTTGCCAAGCTCCCGGCTCTCCACCAATTCCCTAGTTCATTCATACGATCCGCCCAGCATCTGCTGGGCGCCATCCCTCAGCCGTGCAGTGCTGGGGACGGATCCACGTTTCTCCAGTGCTGGTGGTGAGACAGGTGGATGAGCATCCTCTGTGGGGCAGGCAAGGTTGTGGGAGAGAGGGCGTTGTAAGTCCTGCCTGGGGAATGTCCCTGGAAGGGGGACGTTTCGGGGGGCCTGCAAGGAGGCACAGCTGTGTGCAGAGTTTGGGGGAGGAGGGTCAGGCTTCTGGGTAGGGGTTGGGAGAAAGACTCGCCACTCGCTGCTTGGCTGGGACAGGTGGCTGAGACTTTCCCCTGGAGCTACTTTCCCTTTGCAGAGGAGAAGCTGGTGGGAGCTGGAAGCACACCTTCTGGTCTGCAGTAGAGGTGATGATTTTGGAGAGTTTTGGCAGCTGGACCTGGGCACTGTGTCCGAGGCTGTCGTGGATGAGGGAGGGTGCAGCAGATGCCAGGGCTGCAGCTCCTCTTCATGGGCCGGAGGATGCTTCCATGTTTTGGGGTGAGGCGACGGTGAGGGGAGGGCCAGTCCTGGAATCTCTCCCTGTAAGGGGAAGCCCTGACTCCCCACTGCGTGCTGGCCCCTCCCCAGCCTCCAACACTGGTTTACCCACCAGTCACCCTGAAATGCCTGCAGTTCTTGGAGTGGCCAGGTTGTTCCAGGTGCTCTTTGCAGATGCTTCCCCGTTCCCTGGGATGCTCCTTCCCCAGTTGTCATTGTGATCTGTTCAGGTGTCTCCTCCCTTCTGAGGTAGAGGGAATCCCACCCCATTCCTCCCTGCTTGGCAGCGTCTCTACTTCCCCCACATTGCTAGGTCCTCCTTCCAGACCCAGGGCTGCTCAGCTGGTGCCTAGTGGGTCTGGGCCTCCTTAGCCAACTTCCCTGTATCCGGATGTCCTACCTCTGTTGTGCAGACACCCCAACCTGAGAGCCTACCACTGACTCATTTTGAGGCCCTTCTTTGCATGAACACAGAGTGTTCTGGAAATGGAAGCTGGCCAGAACCGAGACAGGTCTCTGGTCTCCTGACCCCCACCCCACTCTCCCTGGAAGGCATGCTCCCCTCTACCTTTGACACGTTTTCTTCGATCCTCCCCTTTCGTGGTTTGGACCTTGAATCAATGTCCTCACACTTCTGTACCCGAGTCACACCTATTCTGCTGATGGAGACTCCAAATTTTGTCAGTCACTGAAGTTCACAGGCCTGGGACCTCCCGAAGGGAAGTTAATTCACATTTGGAAAGATTCCAGGGGCCCCTTGTGGAAGGTGCTATGTGTAGGAGATACTCTTTGAAAAACTGATTATAGACCTCCCCTCCTGAGACCTTATAATTAGGCAACTGTTGCTGAACTTGAGTAGCTGCAACTTTAATATCCAACTAGACTGTAATTAAGTCGGGCCTCCTGGAACTGGAGGCCCACTGCTTTTGCAGTTGAGGAGAGGAGAATTCTACTCATTACAGGAACGTACTTGGATTCCAGGAACTTTGCCAATTATTTTTTTCTGTAATTTAAATGTGGTTTTAATCTCCCTCCTTGCAATTTCTTCTTAGGTGAATTGAAATGTCTTCCTGTCTCTTTACACTTCTCTGGTTTTTAATTGATCACACATCCTGTAGCTAAATCCACATGTAGATGTTCAGTTTGAACGGTCTTGGTTCAGCCCCTATTCCAGAAGCAGACCCTGAGAAGACGTGTGTGGGGAGCCCCACTGGGAGGATGGGTGGTAGCATGAGCGGAGCCAGGCCTGGGCATCTAACCTGGGGCTGCCAGGAGCTGGCCTGATGCCCCAGCCCCAGTTCCTATTCCTGGGCACACCTGGACAACGTTTCCCAGCCTCACTGGCTGTAAAGCTGGGGTGATGTGACTGTGCTTTGGTCAATGGGATGTGGGCTGAGGCCAGGGGCATGCCTACCTTCAGGCCTGGCTGAACCACATCCTGTGTGGTTCTCCACACTTTCAGGGATTGACCAGCAGAATGCAGGGGGTCCAAGCGAGGACCCTAAAGACCCCCAATGACAGTGCCCTCCCAGAATGGCAGTAGCTGGCCAGGAGAGTCACAGACTAGAGCATCTGCACTGGGTTTGAATAAATAAGGAATGAGCAATTTTTTTGTATTAAGCAAGACTTTTCAGTTGTTACAGCATCCAGCAGTAATAACCCTGACTCATACATGGAGACTCCATTTTCTCACCTGCAAAATGGATAGAATGGCACTTTCTCCAAACCACCTACAGGGCTGTTGAAAAGGCAGACAGTGGATGAGAAAACCCGCAAAGAAGGAACTGCGTTGAACTCTTAAAGTTCGTATTTACATGCTATGCTTTATGTTCAAAATGGTGCTTCACGTGTGCTTCACAACTGGCCAGACAGATATCTGGGGCCTGAGGTAGTGGGTGGGTGTGAGCAGCTGAAGCCCTAGGATGTGTGGAGATGGAAGTGATGGTCACATGTCCCTTGGGGGCGGGAGGCCTGGGCCCTTCCTCTCCCCCACTGTCTTCCCTCTCTCAGTCCTGGCCATCCTGAGGCAGGAGGTAGATGGGCCCCAGGCTGAGCAGCTGGACTCTGTCCCCTGTGGACCAGATGCTCCAAGATAAAGATAATGGCGGAGGCAGAGAGGAGCTGAGTCCTGCCCAGATAAGAGATAAATAGACCACATATTTCTCATTCTCGAGGTCAAGGAGACCTTCCCAGCTACACATGTGCAGAAAGGCTCCTTGAGGGTCAAAAAGGGAGGGGGCGCCACGCCATAGTAGGTGATGTCAACCTTCCCACAGGCCTCTGCACTGGAATCCATCTTGGCTTAGAGATGTGCGCACTCACAGGGGAGGACCCTGAGATAAACCAAATATGGACTCAGAGCCAGGCAAAGCAAGATGATTGGCTAGAGGAAACCCGGAAGAAATGCCCCATAAAAGTGATTCAAACTACGAGGGTGTGACTCTCTCTGAGCTCCCCCTTGTGAGTCCATTCACACGTACTCTTTTTCCTACTAATAGACACTTTGTTTCACTACTTTCTGTCTCTTTGTGGAAATTCATTTCTTCAAAGCCAGCAGGCCAGGGGCCTTTTCACTGGCCACTGGCCCTCGTGGTCTAGAGGCTAGGATTCAGTGCTCTCACTGCTGTGGCCTGACTTCAGTCTCTGGCCAGGAAACTGAAATCCTGCTTCAAGCCACTGCAGGCTGAGGCCACCTTCCGCTGCTTGGGGAGGTCTGGCTCCCTCATCTCCGGAAGGGCCTGGAAGACTGGTGGTCAGCACTCCTGGCAGTGGGCGGCACCTCTGAGCCCCTGAGTCAGGGGAGAGCTCAGCCCTGCTGCCGACAGTTGTGGTCCTGATTGGCAGGCTGTGTGGTATCTTTGTCGAGGAGAATGTGAGAAGAGTCTGGTACCTGAGAGCCAGGGAAACGCACACTCACCTCTCTCCCCTCTCTGTGCTCCTGCCCAGGAGATCCAAGTGAGTGATGAGGGCTGGTTCTTGGCCCAGCACCCTCCTCAGCCAGGCGCCCAGATTCTCTGTAAGAGACGCTTCCCTGGCTCCTAATCCTCACTGTGTCCCTCCTTTGCTCCTGTTTGGCCCTGGCCACATTCCCTCCCGTGGGGCCCTGGGTAGCACACACTGACTGTCAGGGTGCAGTGAGGCTGGATCCCACAGCTGCTGCCCCATTCCTGCCCCCAACACCGTCTGGCAGCGCTGCCCACTGGGCTCTGGAAATGGGGGTTCATTCCTGGTTCTCAGACTGCCCGCATGGCCTCAGCTTCCTAGAGTCCCAGTTACCTCACTTCCTGGGCTAATAATACCACCGTGCAGAGTTTGAAACCGAGCAGGACCCTGTGGGGTCCTCCTGTGTACAAATCCTTTCTGTGTCCTCTGTTTTTTGTCTGTAGGAAAAAGGCTTCAGCCTCCTAGACCTTCCCTGAGTACCAAAGGGTAGGTTCAAACAGTTGCTAATTAGGGAAGTAAGGGAATGCAGAAACAGGGGAGGAGCAGTTAAGAAACCATAGAGCAGAGTTAAAGCAGGATCCTGGTTCTTCCTCAAGGGAGACACATAACAATATCTTTGAGTTCCTCTGCAGGCAGAAGGTGGCCTTAGCCCCCACCCAGGTGGAGGATGGTAACTACATGCTGAGACCACAGACTGGTTGAAATCATAAGGCTGATGATTGAGATTCCTGGAAACACCACCGTCACCTCACTACCAACCAATCAGAAGAAAGTTACACGCCCTGCAGCCCTCACCCCAAATGTTGCCTATGAAAACTTCTCCCTGAAAACCACTGGGGATTTTTGGTTTTTTGAGCACAAGCTACCCATTCTCCTTGCTTGGCCCTGCAATAAATTTTTCTTTGCTCCAAACTCCGACATTTCAGTTTGTTTGGCCTCACTGTGCATCGGGCACATGAATTTGCATTTGGTGACAGGATAGGAGCATTCAGTGAGGCCATATGTGAAAAGTGCCTGGTACAAGAGCAACATGACAAGCACAGTAACAGCTAACACCACAGAGTGCCCACCTGCACTGGCACTGTCCTGTGTGTGTGCTTTATATCCTCTGTGACCTTTGAATAGGACCTACCATCTCTGGCCCCATTCCAGACAGGGAATGAGCCCTGGGAGATGAAGCAGGCAGGGACCCGCAGGCACAGAGTGGCAGTCACCAAGCTGGCATGAGTCATCCTGACTCAGTGATTGCTGCTGGATGAAGGGGTGAGGGTTGGTCATAGTCAGAACTTTATACACTATGGCTGACCCACCAGGGAGACACACAGGACTGGGGCCTTCACTGGTGCCATTGATCTTCTCAATCTTCTTACCCACCGAGGAGGCTGAGATCTCTGTCTCTCTGTGGTGGGAAAGAGATGGGTGCTTTCAGGATTGATGGTTCTTCTGAGAACCGGACATGGGCAGTGAGAGATGGGCCTGGGTTTGGAGCCCAAGGGGCTGCTCTGAGGATGCAGAGGTGAACTCAGGGCTATTCTGAAGCCTCTGAGCATCTCTTACTTCTTTGTAGATTCTTGAGACTGAAGGCGATGATCGTGCTGAAGAAGGTCATGGGACAGGAGGAGGAGGCATGGGGCAGGGCTGGGACTTCCCTTGGTTTCCCAGAAAGGAAGTGACTGCTCATGCTTGTGGGGAAGTTAGAATCAGCAGTAGGAACAGAGCTGCAGACGTGGGGAATACATTCCATGGTTCTGATTGCTCAGCAATAGTGTAGAAATGGTGTGTTCTTCTACCCTACTCAGGCTGCCATAACCAAACACCATAGACTGGGTGTCTTAAACAATAGTCATTTACTTTCTCACAGTTCTGGAGTAGCAAAGTCTAAGATCAGGGTGCCAGCATGGTAGGGTTCTGTGAGGTGTGTCTTCCCTGCTTGCAGATGGCTGCTTTCTTACTGTGTCCTCAGGTAGCAGGAGAGAATGGAAGAGAGGGAGAGAGGGAGAATTCCCTGGTGGTCCAGTGGTTAGGACCCAGCATGTTCCTTGCCGGGGCCTGGGTTTGATCCCTGGTCAGGGAACTAAGATCCCACAAGCCCCGTGGTGTGGCAAAAAAAAAAAAAAAAAGAAAAGAAAAGGAAAAAAAAGAGAGAGGGAGAGGGAGAGACAGAGAGAGACAGAGAGGGACAGAGAGCCCTTTGGTGTCTCTTCTTATAAGGGCACTAATCCTGTCAGACTAGGGCCTCACCCTAATAACCTCATTTAACCCTAATTACCTTCTTATAGGCTCTATGCACAAATATAGTCACATTGGGGGTTAGGGCTTCAACATACAAATTTTAGGAGGACACAATTTAGTCCATAGTAAAAGGTGACATTCTCATTAAAATGGGAAATGAAAACTTTACACATAATTTCTAGGCACTTTGGTGGTGCCATGCCTGTAATCACTACATTGAGATCAAGACATCTGGGTTCTAATTCTGACCCCATCATAAATCACTGCCTGTGTCTGACTCACTACTCCAGGCCCCTCCTGTGCCCATGGCAGGCATCACTAATCCACTACAGAGCACTTTTAGTCTGAACTGACAGGTAACATCCAAGTGCTGTTCCAGGGAGCTCTGACTAACCAGCTGCAGGTGGCCAGTGACTTAAAAACAACTGATTTTTCTTGTGTTAAAGTATGAGGTTGCTCAGCACAGGGCAGGGTCTAGCACTCTTCCTGACGTGGTGCAGGCCCTGCAGAGGCTCTGGTGAATGACAGGCTGGGGCAGAGTGGATGGGTACAGTCAGATTTCTTACCTTTCACGTGGTGAGGGTCATTCCTGTCTTGCCGCACCAAATTGTGGGTAGAATCTAAGGTGGCAGTGAAGGAGCAAGTGTTTCATTGTGGTAGCTGCTTCGAGCAAAGACTCAGATGGGACTCAATACCTGTTTGCTGCAGGGTAAAATGTGAATATTGAGAGCAGTGACAGTGAACGCGTGGGCGCTTACCACGAGACAGATGCTGACTAAGCACTTTCCTCCTTCACTCCTTTCTACGAGAGGGGTGTTCTCGGTACCCTATTTAGAGATTGGGATACCGAGGCATGGCAAGGCCGGGTACTTGCCAAGGTCATGCAGGCGGGTAAGAGGGCCGGCATATAGGTGGGGTTGTGTGGGGAGGGCCATCCTCCCAGGCCATCAAGTCCTCTCCCAAGTACCCAGACTTTTCTGACCAAAATGGTGCAGACGTTGGCCCGTCCACCTAGGCCAGAGCCCAGGGGCCAGGCCCAGATTGTCTGGAGCTTCGCGGGGCAGGGAAATCAGGAAAGGTTGCAGCCCTGGGGATTGAGGGACTGGCAGCGGGAAGCCGGGTGAATGGGGGCAGCCAGCCAGGCAGCATTCAGGGCTGTGATTGGAATACCGCTTGGGTTTCCCTAGGGGAGGTTTGTGCCTGTTCTCAGCACAGCATTTGTTCCTGGAATGAGAAGGGCTTTTGATGTGGGTTCCCTGGGAAATCAGACACATTTAGGCTCCCTGCCGCGGGTCCATGTTCCCTGCAGGCTGGCGGGAGATGCCTGTCGGGTCTTAGCACTTGAGAACAGCTCTCTTACAAACAAACAAAACAAAACAACCTATTGTTTTCTTTCCTCCCTTGATATAAACAGTAATGTGCACTTTTTGCAGAGAATTTGGACACATACAGAAGAGAATAAAAAGCAAGTGAAGCCACCAGTAAGCCCACGAGACTGAGGTGCCTGTGCTGGCCTTTCTGACCCTTCCATCAGGACAGCAGCGCCGACCGTGGGAAAAGGCTGCCGGCTGGGGGCCTGGACGGGATAGCATTGTCCTGTGTCCTTCCCACCCCATAAATCCTCCTCTGCTGGAGCCTGAACCATCTTGTGGGAAGATTGATGGGGACTCCATGACTGTCAGCCATCCCTGCCCTGGGACTCTTGTGATTTAAGCCCGGCAGAGCCTCTGAAACTGTCCCTTGCAAAACCGATGACATTCCTGACCTGGAGAGGGAGGAATGTGGAGGATTTGGGGTCACCACCAAGGCGACCTGTGAGGTCAGGGGTGGTCAGAACCCAGAGCCAGTCCTGGGTCTGCCTTGGCAGGAGGCATCTCTGAATAATGAAACATTTATCTTCTCGCAGCTGTGAGAAGGTCAAGGGGCACAGAGGGACACCCCCCCCGAAATGTCCAAGGGGGATGAATTCCTCTTTCTCAGCCTGGCCGCATCGCATCCTGGCCTCCTGGCCTCCTGTATGTGCTGCTGCAGTTTTGGAAAAATTTCCCAGAATTTCAAGGAATGAAAATTTGGAGATTAACGACCCCACTTCTTATCTCTGCAGGGGGAGATTTGAGGAATAGACTTATGCTGAAGAAGTGACTGCTGTAAGAGAAAGAGCAGTGTCTTTGGAGCCTGGAGACCTGCTTTGTGGGCCTGTCACTTTCTAGCTCTGTGGGTTTGTCTGGTGCCTTCTCTCTCTGAGCCTCAGTGTCTCACCTGTAAAATGGGAATAACTGTCATGCCGCATGCACGCAGGAGGCCATCAGAGAAGGCCTTTAGTAACCAGGAGTTGCAGTATTATCTGTGTCTCATGTGCGAACACAGGATCTGACTTCCTCCCAGCAGTGTTTCTGCTAGACAGGAATTCTCAGTCGTACCAGACGGATGGGGAAAACCAGTCTTGGGGAGATTGAGCAGCTTGCCTGAGGTCCCGTGGTCAGGCTTGAACAGGGCTCTGGTCATTCAAGGCTCCTCTGGCCTCCTCACAATGTAATCTTACTTCTCTGACTTCAGGTCTAGAACACAGCCTGCCTGTGCTTGGAGCAGCAGCTGCCTCTGGCCAGGCTGGCCTCCAAGACCTCCAGGGATGCCCCCTCCAGTCTGACCCGGAAGAACTTTCCCTGCTTAACTACTCCCAGCTGCCTGGACTCCCATGACAGCCCAGCGGCCACGCCACTGGGTGGACGCTCTAGATCAAGCCTACTGGTCCTGACCTCTTCTGCCTCCTCCCGCCCCTTTGGCTCCTAAACTGTGTTCTCGACTGTCCTCAGAGCAGCTCCCATGACGGGCGGGCTGCCTGCTTCCTCAACATCGGTAACTCTGGTGACCTCCACTGGATGCTCTTTTCTTCCCTCTCTGAGATGGCTTCTCATGCTAACAGTGAGAAGCCTGCAGGAGCTGTGTTGTCTGGAAATAATAGAGTCTTAGCAGATCACAGCTCCTCGGGGCAGGGGACCCTATTGGAGGTGGTGCCCCAGTGGGAGAGGCCCAGGCACTGCTGTACCTGCTTCCCTGGCCCCATGGTGTCTTTGCTGGCAATGGTTGGGGCCACTCCTCACCGGCTCCATGCCTATCTGAGTGCTGGCGCTGGAAAGCATCCCCGGAGCCTGGTGGCCAGGGGCCGTGGACACGCTCACAGCCTGCCCTGGTGAGAGTCCTCCTCAGGCCTTTGGCTGAGTGTGGCTGCCTGTCCGTGTGAAGAGTGCACAGAGAGGAACCCTCTGCTTTTTACTGGCTCTGAGACCTTTTCTTTATTATCTTTTAAAGTAAAATATTTGGCGTGTGTGATGGAATATACAAGGCGTGACCATGACGCGAACACTTTGCCAAGAGCCGTTGCCTGATTGGCGCCCAGTGTAGGGACGAGCATCTGGTGGAGAATGTGGGTGTTAGACCATCAAGTATGGATCTGAAACTCATCTTGACCATTTACCACCCGTGTGACCTTGGAAAGGTCACGGCCGCCGAGACCTCAGGGTGTTCAGCTGAAAATGGGGAGGCAAACGGCCAGGGTCCTGGAGGACGGTGTTCTGAGATGCTTGCAGACCTTTGCTTTTATGTTTCCCCCAACTTCCTGCACCAAGGCTGACTGCGGATTCCCTTTTGGGGCCGTCTCGCACAAAGTCCAGCTCTTGACCTGCATACTCTTGTGAGTGAGCCCCGCGGTGCAGCGGGCGGGGGAGCTGGGTCACCCAGGTATCCACAGCTGCCCTGGGCCATTGGCCCAGCTTTGGTGACATCCCTGCCTCGGGGCCCCTTAGGTTTCTGCTGCAGCAAGAAGGGCCATGCTGAATCCCAAGGGCTCCTGCGGGCGGGGCGCTGTCACTCACTCCGTGGCCCCTGGGGCTGCACGGCGTCCCGAGGCCGTGCAGGTGCGCGCGCGCGCGCGCGCGTGTGTGTGTGTGTGATGCTCACAGACATCCTGGCACAAGAACTGAACGAAGGGCCGCCTCTGCGCGTCTTTCCCACCTCTGGCCCTGGGCCCACGTCCCTGTGGCCTGTCCCTCCCCACCATCCTTCAGAGCCCGTGGCTGCACGGCCGCCTTCTCACCAGGTGACACCTCCCCGCAGCAGCCTCTCAGCTCCTCGCGGGTCTGACGCATCTCGCCTTGGCCATAAGTTACAGACATCTGGTAAACTGGGGAACGTTTATGAACTCTTTTGGCTGTGAACACGCAACTTCTCTTTTTCTCCTTTGGAGCTGCCGGTCTGACGGGTTGCGCGGGGCTGCGTGAATTCCCGGGATGACGTCAGCAGAACCTGTCGAGATCATCGAAGACCCAAACAGGCAGATGAAAGCTGGGGGAGGTGTTGCCAAGGTGTGTCTGGGGGCACTTCTCTGGGAGGCGGCGTGTGGGGTGGTGGAGGTGAAGCGGGCCTGGGAAGACGCCTGCTGCACACGCCGCGGGGGAAGCCGTGGGCGGAGCGGGCGGGCAGGGGGAGGGGCGAGTGGGCGGAGCGGGGTGCGGGCGGGTGGAGCTGGCTGGACACCGCAGTCCCCAGCTGTGTGGCCCCCCACAGGCGCCTCGCCCCTGTGGGTGTCTTCCCTCACACGCAAGGCTGTCATGAGAATGATGTGGGGTGACGATGACCCTGGCGGGTTGCTGTGTCCTCTGGTGGCAGGGTTGGGCGAGCCGCTTGGCAATGACGCCAGGACCAGGGCCCCCAGGACTCCGCCCTCCCTGCCCACCTGAATCTCTCACAGCCGCCGTGGCCTCCGGGCACCACGGTCCTCTTTGGCTGCATCCCTGGAGTTGTCACCTGCATCATGTAATTCTCCCATTCCTGTGCGAGGGGAGCTCTGCCCAGACCGGCAGGACGGCAGTTCTCTCCCCACGTGCCTGCACGGGGCAGCTGCCCAATGAACAGTTATGGTAAGGGATGGGGTGTCAGACCTTACTTGAACCTAGGTCCTCACCGACAGCTCCGGCCAAGGGCTCCCTGACTCTGCTGGGGCCCCTCCTGGGTCAGAGAGCTCCCTCCCTCCTGCCAGTCTGCGGGGTGCTGGCTGGCTAACTCTGCCTGCTTGAGGCCCTGCTCGTGGAGCCACAGACTAAAGGCGCATGACAGGCCTTTGTTTGGAGAGCGCCTTTGAGGCCCTTCCTGAGTCTGCTATCTCCCGCTCGTTTTAGCCTCTCCTCCTAGGCGGGGTGCCTCCGGCTCTCCAAGGCTGCCCCAGGGATGTTTCTCAGTTTCAAGTGGGAGCATGTCCCTCCCCCAGGCTAAAACCAGCCTTGGCTCGCCATTGCCCACAGGCTAACGTCTGGGCTTTCTTCCCAGTCGTAGGTCTTGGCCTTCCACGTTGACCCCTTCTCCCACCTTCTGTCCAGTCGAGAGAGCTGTGTGAGGCTCCCTGGCCCCTCCCCGGACCCTTCCCTCTCCTCCTGGATCCCACTAACCTACAGGCTCCTCTCCTCTTGGGAGCATCTCCTGTCCTCTGAGGAGGCTGGCCAGAGCACAGACTCCGCTGCAGCACCCGGCAAACAGAGGCTTCTTTCCTCCCTTGCTGGCCTGTCTCCCCGTGGGGCTCCGGGCACCCTGAAGCGTCTGGTATCCCTGGAGCAAGTCGTGGCGTTGACACGCCTGCTGGCTGGACAAACGAGTGGCCTGGGCTTCCGTCCCCTCCAGACTCTTCTCAGGGCTGAGCTCCTGGATGGCGCCCCCTCCCCTTTCCAGTTGGGTCTTCAGTGGAGGATGCTAACGGGTAGCCACGCTGCTGGAGCCTGGTGGGGCGCCAAGGGGAGCAGTAGGGAGAAGACTGAGTGGGCTGGAGCTGCACGGCCGGACACGTGCGTGGGGAGCTTTGCGGCTGCCTTGGTTGGGCGTGGTGGCACAGGAAGTATTATAAGTATGTGTGCCTTGTAAACACCAGGTACATTCAAGCACGCTGGCAGGTGTGCGAGTGCCCGGTGGGGCTACCTGGCCTCCCTCTCTGGTCCCCCCGCCTGGGGGACATCCAACCTGTACCCCGGGCTCAGAGAGCAGTGGCTCAGGCGACAGCCTTCCTTCTGGGATGCTGGGCATCTGGGGCAATGTTGCCACGGCCTCCCGGGACCCGGTTATGGGCTGGATGGACATATCTCGAACCCGACAGGGAACCCCATCTCTCACTCTAGTGAAAGGGGAGGTGCCACGCTCCACAGCTCTCAAATCGAGGGCCCAAGATTGAAGCCGGCTCCGTCCTTTGTCCTGCCTGAGGACTTGCCTTCAGGCCATGCTGCGCCCGCCTCATGGGGAGATGCCCTCAGAGCTGGGGTTCCAGCCTCACCCCCAATGCTAAAGCAGACCCTTGGGAGGAAGGTGCAGTCAGGGCTCTGAGCTGTTGGCCCGGTCAGACTCTGCCTCTGTGAGGACCCCAGGGCCAGCTGTGCACGGCGCTTCCCTCCCCTCCAAGCCTAGCTGGGCAGGAGGAGGGGTCTCCAGGCCAGGGGCAGGGCTGGGAGGCCTGGGCCGGGGATGGGGAGCAGCGGTCAGTACTCCGAGGACATCAGAAGGCTGCTGGCTTGGGGCCGGGGGCAGGGAACAGCGAGCTTTGAGATTTCAGCCAGGCTCACCCCATTTCTCTCCGCTGTGCAGATTTTCTTATTTTCACTCCAGACCATTTCCTCCTTTCCCTCTCACCCTGTGACCAGCTCCAGAGCGTCCTATCCAGCAGCCCTGGCTCAGGGACTGGGAGAGGGCTGAGAGCAGACGCCAGGGGCCCAGGCAGGCTCATAAATAAATGATGGCAGCACACCCTCCATCTTGAGGAATTCGGAGGAAAAACAGATGGTTGTAGCTGGGCGACATTTACTTTACTGTCTGTCAATATTTGAGGGGTTTTATTACTTTGCAGTGCCAGGTTTGAGAATAAATTAAATGGCTAATGGAAATATTAAAATAGAATTAATTTAACTAAACAAATAAGACTGGGTGGGTTGGTGTGCTTTGTTTAGAAGTTACTAAAGATATTTTCAAAATAAAGCCTCAGGGAAGGGAGTAATTCCTTACGTATCTGGTAGGAGCCCAGCCACTAGACTCCACCAGCACTTTCTGGGTACCAGGACCTGGGGCTGGTGTTGCCACAGAATCCAGGCTGGCCTGGGCACGCCGGCCCCCGAGAGCTCCCAGCCTGCAGACCCCGGTGCAGGACACAGACATGGGCCGTGGCAACCGCACGCCGTGATTCCGTTGTGTCCTTGGGGCTGGGAGGGAGGCCCGGAGGCGCTGGACCCCACCTACTATTGCTGTCCCTTCCTCCAGTCCCGGGGCACCTGTTCAGTGCTTGGTTGGAGGTTAAAGTCCAGAGAGTAATCGGTCATACAGCTGCTCTGAGCAAGCTCCCAATTAGGCAGGGGTGCAGGAAAGGTAACAGGAAACACCAGTCTCTCCACTGCTCCCAGGGAGCCTGGTTCTATAGCAACATCTCCTGCTGTCAGGCCTGTGTAGACAGCCAGCACTGAGCTCCTCAGGGCTGCTGGGGCTGTTCACCATCCTAGTAAGATACTTTTAAATAACATGGTGCTAGAGAAATGCACAGGGTGTCAGGAGAGTGTAAGGCAAAGGTTTTTTCCCCCCAGATGTTGATTTAGTGCTCATTGAAAGAAATATGGAAGCAATTTTTTGCCCAACAGCACCTGACTGCCTCACGGCTCTGCCTTTTTGCCTGAAATTCACCATTAGAAAGTCTTTTCTTGGACTACGACGTTGCCTTCCCTGTATGTTTTTACAGTGCGGAGGTGACTATCGATGTCCACACCCCAACAGCTTTCCTCAGAAACAGAGAAGTGGTCCTTGGAGGCTTTGGTTCTTGATAAGGAGAAGGAAGCAGAGAGGAAAGGGGCAGTCCAGGAAGTGGAAGAGAATTGGCCTTTATCAAGGACAGTTCTTGGCAGCAGGGAGGGCTTGCAGAGAAAAGACAGGGGTGTGGAGAACACCCTGGGGCCCCCAGCACTTGGAGGTGGAGACGAATAGACCAGTGCAGGGATGCCGTGGACCCAGTGTGAGCCGAGCTGGGCTGGGACTCTGCTGATGGCTGGTCCGTACACACCCCGCTCTGACAGTGGGACACATTCCTCGAATCAACGTCTAACGATCCCAGTGGGCCTGGCATTCCCATCTCCCTAGCACATGGTTACCCAAGTGAATGGCTGTAGGCCCCCTGGGGAAAGACAGAGGAAGACAGCTGACCATCCCTGCCGTGGGCTTGGGGACCTTCCTTCTGGAGGTGCAATCTCTCCTCCAGTCAGTGGTTCTGGCTTAGGACCTGACACTGGGCATGGGATTGGAGCTTTCTAGTGGAGCCTTTGTCCTCAGTCTTTGATCTTCCAACCATGATTTATTCTGGTTGTATAAACTGAGCAGTCCCCATCTGGGCCCGTCTCTCTGGGCCCTGGGAACTCCGTGTCCTTTAACTGTCTCCATAGCTCTCTGCCGTTCCGGTGCTGCGGGCCACCACTTGGATCTCGTGGCGCCAGCATGCACACCTGGCTTCTGAAGCTGGGTGCTGTCAAGTGGACTCCTGTCTCTCCACGGCTCCCAGGGAGCCTGGTGCTGCAGCAACACCTCCTGCTGTCAGGCCGTGTGGACAGCCAGCCCTGAGCTCGCATCCTGGTCCTCCTCCGTCACGGGCGGGGTGCCCACACCCTCCCGGTGACATGGGCACCTGGCAGATTCCTTCTGGTAGGGGAGCACAGGGAGAGCTGGTTGGAGGGAGGCGCTGGCTGGAACGTGGCTGCAGCGGAGGCCTCGGCCCACCCTGTGGGTGCTCCAGGGCGGGTGGCCCTCGTTCCCACATGGAGGCTAGGGGCTGAGCCTCTGTGCCTCCCCACCAGGCAGTCCCTGGCCCGCATGCAGCCCTGGCGGGAGTGCAGCCTGGGTGAGGTCAGTCTCTGGGGCCGGGGGCAGTGGCTGGTGGGGATGCAGCTCCGAGCCCATCTTCCCAGCAGCTGGCTGGGCCCGCTGGCTCTGAGGAGAAGATCTGCTTTCCAGGCACTGGGAGAGCTGTGTGCTTCTAGAAGGAGGAAAGGGTCTGTTTTGTTTAATGCTGCTGAGGGTCAAGTAGGATGCGGTCAGGGAACTGTCCTTGTTGCAGAGGAGGGTGGGACAAGGCTACTGAGTGAGAGGAGGGAAGACTTGCCTTTTGAGTAGAAACCCCACCGGAGTTTGGGGGTAACCATCCCAGGCCCTGGGAAGAGCGGCCTGGACCAGAGGGCGGAGGGAAGGCTGGCTGTGGGGTGTGTCCACTGTGCCTTTTGAGGGGCCTTTCCTGGAGCTTGGGTTCCAGGGGACAGGACTGCTGCTCCCTTTCGTCTCTGTGTTCCTCTGTCTCTACCCCATCGTGCTCCAAGAAGGTGGGGGAGGAGAAAAGGAAGAGCAAAACCACAGTGCCGAGGGACAGCTTGGTGTAAGCTTCCTCACAGCCCGCCGGGAGGTGCCATCTGGGGACGGGAGACTGAGGGTCCGTGGCCTGGTCTGTGGGTGCAGGCAGCTTGCTCTCCCTTCGTGGAGCTGGGTCCCAGCCTGTCTGTCAAGGATGGCACTGCTCCAGCTTTTATTAAATCAAGAGAGGAAAACATTTTTGCAAGAGGCTATGTAGAACTTAATGGGCCATGTGGTTGAAATGAAGAGAGGACACTTCCCACCAGCCTTTGAAGGCTTTGGTGGTGGACGAGGCCTGGCTCTCTCCACCGTGGGCCTCAGCTTGGTTCAAAGCCTCGACACTGAGGTCTGTGGACGGTCCCTGACTGAACTGGAGCCCACAAGCCCATCCTGGGTAAACGCACGACTTCAGTGGCTGCACTGAGGTCTCTGTGGAACCCTGGAGAGACTTGTCCTCAATCCCTCCTGGAGCCCAGTGGAGGGCTTTCCTGAGGTTCACGTTCCAGGGGTCCAGGGCAAGGCGGGGGCTGGCTGGAGGGACTTGCCGGGGGCTCAGCCAGCTTCTCTCGTTCTCAGGTCTTGTCTCCAGATACCCAGTAGCCATGTGCCATAGAGTTTATGGCGTGGAGAAGGTGCACACTTAGTGGAGAATATTGGGCTGGCATGAAAATTCATTAAGTAATATTTTAAAGCTGCATGGTACTTCCCCTAGGGATGTACTATAACACACTGATCAACCTCTATTGTTGGGCATTCTTGTTGTTTCAGTACCTGAGCATCTTGTCAACTCTCAGGCGAAGTCCCTGCTAGGGGTGGGCGTGAGGGTCGTCCCCTGTGCGGCCTCACGCCCTGCGCTTTGCTCTCTCCACCGTGGCTGCGGGGACCCGCCCCCAGCCTTCCCTTCTGCAGCACCCCCCACCCCCCAACCTACAGGAGCTCCCTGGGACCACTTTTGCATGTGTGCAGGTCCCATTCCTCTCCCTCCCACACAAGAGCTGCTGGCACAGGCTGTTGCGGTGAACTGCGGACCCCGTAGCATAGGTGCCACCAGCCAATTCCCCCAGCCGACTCTGTCACAGAGCAGAGCCACACCGTGCCTCTGGGGTGCAGCTGTCCTGGGGAGGGAGCTCTGTGAGCCCCAGAGTCGTGATAGCTGGCGTCTTCATGGTGAAGAGGCCAAGCCAGCACAACCAGACATGGGAGCCCCTGCCAGGACAGAGCTTCTCACTCTGACTTTAAGAGCTACGCAGTTTCGTTCCTCATCTGTAAAATGGGACTGAGACTGACAGGGGAATTAAACGACAGGGGATGGTGTGCCTTTCCCTCACGCCTCCCTGTGGGGACTGCTCTCAGCCCTTGGAAGGCCTCGCATTCCCTTCGCCCCTGCCTGTTACCCGGGGCTCTCATGCAGCTGCTGCCCTGTCCTGCTGAGCCTGTGCTTCCTGATGGCTGTGCCCAAGGGTCCCTGATGGCTCTGAGCACGTGGGCCTCTCTGGGTGGGGGGCTGAAAGCCTCTTAGACACAGATGACAACTCCTGTTTGAAAACGGTAAGGACCACTCTAGATAACCCTGCATTCATTAAACACCTGCTGTGTGCAGCACACCAGCTGACTAATTTAATGCATGGCCTTGTCTGACTCAGTTCCCACAGTGATTTGACCAGGTACCTTTTTTTTTTTTTTTTTTTTTTGCGGTACGCAGGCCTCTCACGGTTGTGGCCTCTCCGGCTGCGGAGCACAGGCTCTGGATGCTCAGGCTCAGCGGCCATGGCTCACGAGCCCAGCCGCTCCGTGGCACGTGGGATCTTCCCGGACCGGGGCACGAACCCGTGTCCCCTGCATCGGCAGGCGGACTCTCAACCACTGCGCCACCAGGGAAGTGCGACCAGGTACCTATTATTCTCCCCATTTTGTGGATGAGGAAACCAAAGTCCAGAGAGGTTGAGGGACTTGTCCAAGGCTGCACAGCTACTCACAGGTGGAGATGAGGTTTAAACGGAGCTCATTGTTGTTGACCAGGATGCTCCATGGTGAGGTTCTGGAGCTCCTGGGAGCACGTCTCCCTCATATTTCACTTACTAACGCAACTTTGAACTTCATTTGTCATCACGATGCTGACCAGTGACTGGCTACCTTCAGAATGTGGGCCTTGGGCTGGGCCAGGGTTTGGAGCTGGGTTGGCCTTGCACTAGCTATGTGCTCTTGGGCACATTACTTAGCCTTTCTGTGCCTCAACTTCCTCCATCAAGGATTATGTGAATTAATACATGCGAAGTGTTTATAAGAGGACCTGGTACCTGGAAAGCCACTGTTAATATTAGTCCTTCTAATGTTTATCCTTTAGCCCAACAATCTCGTGATGTTTTTGCTATAAACAAAAGGGCTCCTGGCTATACTAACGGAGCCCCCATTTGTGTTGAGCAAACAGGTGGGCAAAGCTGGGTAACAGGTGTGCTCGGTGTGTGGCTGGCCACGCGTGGGGCAGTTTAGGTGCAGGGTCCCCGTGGGCTGCTTGGAGGCACTTCCAGATGTGGGCCAGGATGGCCAGATGTGGGGAAGCCTTCTCTTCAGTTGTGCCCTTTATTTTATTTTTTAAATGTTTGACTTGCTTTACTAAACAATGTGTCATGCAGTTTCCTCACAGGGTAAATTTTTTTTACTGTTGAAAAAATTCTGTTGTTAAAAAATATTTTTATACATTCTATATGTTCATATTAAAAGCTCTTTTTGCTTAAAAATATTGTTTTAAAAATTTACTTGTTTTCACTAAATTCAATATCCTGTGATAAACCATAATGGAAAAGAATATGAAAACGAATGTACATATATGCATAACCAACTGAGTTTGCTGTACAGTAGAAAGTAACACAACATTGTAAATCAACTCTACTTCAAAAAAAATAAATTAAAAAACATTTACTTGTTTTATTTTGAACAGCGAATACTTAGACATGGTGAAAACAATTGCATGGCAGTCAGAACATGGATGAGAAGTCTCCCTCTCACCCCGACCCGCAATTCACTCCCATCTGAGGTATCACTGTTGCCGACTTCTGCGTTCTTCCAGAAGTGTTCTATTCCTGTACAAGCTAATGTGTTCTTTTTGCCCATTTTCCATACACAAGGGGCTGCACCTTGCTTTTTTCACTCCTCAGTACATCATGGGGACAGACACAGATCAGCATCCACGAAGTGACTCCTACTGTAGAGGCTGCCAGCATCCCTGTGTCGAGATGACCATATAATTCAACTCACCTGCCCCTTATGATGGTGTTTGGATTGATGACTAGTTAAGGAAATGCTCGCGATGATAGAGGTGTTAATACATCCCGAATCGCAGTGGCCTAATCCAGGGACAATCATTTCTCAGTCACAGAGGGTCCCAGATGGCATTTTGATAGGCTGTCGGTTCCTCTCCAAGGGAGGGGCTTGGGGCCTTCCGCCAGTGTCGTGTCCACGCGGCAGCTTCCATGACAGCCACGGGTGGATGGAGCGTGCAGGGGTGTTTCAGGGCTGCCCACGCGGCCCCCTCAGGGTTTGCTACCTACTTGGATCTGGCCGCGTGCCCAGAGCAAAGGGAGAGGTGCTTGGCAATCCAAGCACTGTCTCTCCCACCGGTGGTCCTTATTCTTTGCTCGAAAACCGAGGCCACAGAGTAAGATGGGAGCGCCCCAACTTCACAAAAATATGTTGCCATCATGTTCCTTACACTGAGGCCACGGCGTGGGCCTGAGCTGGAGAACGCCTGCACCCCTCTGCTGGGGTCCTGGGAGGAAAGCACTGCAGAGCCCTGTGTGAACATCCTTTGCTGCCAGGGCTCGCTGGCCGCATCGAGGAAGGGCGCCACGCTCAGGGCCATTCGCACTGGGGTCCGAGGGTAGGTGCACAGACTTCCGAGGGCCTGGGAAGCCCAGTGTTAAGCAGTGCCTGACCCACAAGAAATCAAGGTGTGCCCCCAGCATAAGGGAGTTGGGAAGGTCTCTTTCTGCTATGCTCTGACCTGACCTCATCTCAACTACTATTTTTATACGCAGTGCAAAAGCTTTTGCCTAGGCGTGGAGGCCCTGAGGGTGAATAAAATATGTAACTGCGCTCCACAGGTGCATACTTTAGGGCCATTTTGGGGGCACATTAAAATCACTTGGATGTTTATTTATTTATTTATTTTTAAAATCTCACCTAAAGACCTGATATGTTTTTATTTTACCAGATAATGGTAATTATATGACCATTTCACTTTTTCTTTTTACATTTATTTATTTATTTTTTCTGTGTTGGGTCTTCGTTTCTGTGCGAGGGCTTTCTCTAGCTGTGGCGAGCGGGGGCCACTCTTCATCGCGGTGCATAGGCCTCTCACTGTCGTGGCCTCTCTTGTTGCGGAGCACAGGCTCCAGACGGGCAGGCTCAGCAGTTGTGGCTCACGGGCCCAGTTGCTCTGCGGCATGTGGGATCTTCCCAGACCAGGGCTCGAACCCGTGTCCCCTGCATTAGCAGGCAGATTCTCAACCGCTGCACCACCAGGGAAGCCCCTCACTTGGGTGTTTTTTAAACACCCCTTTGGACAGGCTGACTCCCTTGATCTGGGTGGGCCTGGGTCCTGGCATTTTTTAAAATCCCCCAGTGATTCTAACATGGTCCCAGGCTGAGAGCCACTCTAGGGAGAGAGGCGGACACCAGCAGCTCCACGTCAAAGCAGGTGACAGAGATTGTCATAATGGCAAGTCCTCTGAAAAGCCCACAGGGACCTGCAAGATGGGGAGGGGACCCTGATACCTGCCAGATGTCCTCTCCGTGCCAGGAGGTTTATACATCATCTCATTTGATGGGCATCCCAAGAGGCTCATCCCAGTGTACAGACAAGCAGAGTGAGGTCCCAAGAAGCCTAAGGACACACAGATCATGTGGCGAAGTCGGTTCTGAGCTTAAACTGGCCTGACTTCAGGCTTGGGCTGTCACAACACCTTCCTGTCCCAGGTGAACTCCTTGGTCTGGCTGTGTGGCCCATTGCAGGTGGCCCTAGTGCAGTGGGATTTTGACACAGCTGAGCCCACCTGGCTTTGGGTGGAGGGTAGACTGCAGATTGCAGAAGAGTGTGTGTGCGCATGCTGGAATCCTGTGGAAACTACAGACTCCCGGGCCCTCCTGTGGTTCTGATTCTGAGGTCTGGGCAGGAAAATCTGTATTCGGAAGCAGATGGTCTGCTGACCTGCGTGGAGATCCCTGAGATCTTTCTGTCTCTGAAAGACAAGGGTTTATTATTCACCAGACCAGCGCAGAACAGCCTGCAACTTGTCCTAGGACAAAATCTGTCTTCAGGCAAGCCTGATGGAACACAGGGGCGGCAGGGCATGGGAGTCCTGGGGTGCAGGGGTGCAGATGGGGACACATGTTTGCTGAGCACTTGCCAGGAGCCAGGTGCTAGGCTCGGCCCTTACCACACCTTACCTCACGGACCCTCATAGCAACCCTATGCGGAGGGTATTATTATTTCTTCCTAATTTCCTGATGAGGACTATTATCCTAGTTATAGCTTGCTACTTAACAAACCATTTCAAACCTTAGTGGCCGAAACAGAACAGTTGTGTATGTTACTCAGGAATCTGCCGCTTGGGCAGGGCTTAGCTGGGGCCGCTCATCTCTGCTCCATGTGGCTCCAGCTGGAGGGGTTCGGCTTGGGGCTACTTGCAGGTGGCTCAGTTGTATGACGGGTGAGGTCGGTGCTGGCGCTTGATTGGGGTGAGGGTCAGTGACCCTGCTTCTTCTCCATGTGGGCCTCTCCCTACAGCACGGTGGCTGGGTTCCCAGAGGGAAGAGGACCTGAGAGAACAGGCACTTCTAGTACCTGGCATTTTCATGACACAGCCTTGGAAATTACACAGTGTCAGGTCCACAGTCCAGCATTGCTTGAGGTGGTCCCATAGATCCACCTGGAGTCTATTGGAGGGAGGCGGAGACCCACCATGATCTGATGGGAAGAGTGTCAGGCTCATAAGCCAAGACGAGCATGTGCGACCAGAGACAGTGCTGCAGCATCTTGGAAAATACAACCTGCCACAGGTGAGAAAATCTGGAGGAGTTCCTGATCGTCTAAAGCCACTGGCTTAGAGAAGGAAGGTCCAACAAGATGGGAAGATTTCCCTGCTGGGCTCCTGGGTAGAGGAGGCCCCAGATGCGTCAGAATTCATGTTTTATAATCCATTTCTATCCCACAACATGCCTGAACTTCTCAAGTTAATATTCTCATTGGAAAATGGGTTGATAATGCCTGTTCTTCTCAAATGTTTAACTTTCCTAGAAAAGCAAAGGCATGGGGGAAGGTGCAGCATGATGGGGGGCTATCTGTTTTATAATTTGCAGCGTTTGGCAGTTTCTGAATTCAACCATGACTGATTTCAAGGCTTGCAAAATTCCTGAATGTTTAACACCACCAATAAACCGCTGGCTTTTATCACTGTAAAATGAGGATAAGACAGCAACCGGATACGGGTGGGAGCTGCCCCTGAGCAGGCTGTGTCCTCCGGGCTTTGCCCTTCCTGTTCTCTCTGCCTGGAAGGCCTCCCCCGCTTGTCCCAGCTCCTGGGCCACGCTCCCCACAGCCACATGCCCTTCCCTTGGAGAACCGAGGGTGCCTGCAGCACTCTGGGTGGAGCGTGTTCTTGTGTGTCCTGCTGCACTTGTTGAGTGTTTACTGTATGCAGGGCTGTGCTGGGTTCTGGGAAACAGTGTACTCCTTGGGTGAGTATTTATCGAGCACATGTTGGATGCCAGGTGTCATCTATTGCCGGGGGGGCCGTGGCAGCGTTACCTGTAAGAGACAGGTCCTCACTGGTACTGCGGGGGCCTCTCCAAGTCCTGAGGGTCAGTCAGCAGAACAGGGAAGCTCCTTGTGGGGGCTGAAACTGGGAAGCCGGAGGAGCTGGAGCCCCAAGGGCACAAGGAGGGCGTGGCTGAGGGCCAGGAGAGGACACAGGGCACTTGGACCAGCTTGGGCTGCAGTGGGAGGTCTCTGCATCTCTGAGCAGGGCAGTCTTGGCTCCGATGCTTGTGGTGAGAGATCCCCTGGCTTGGGCTCAGGATGCGGATGGATGGGGTAGGGGAGCAGGCGTGGGCATCCACTGTGGAGGCAGATGCAGCTGTTAGGGGAGGGGCAGGCCTGGGGGAGGGGACTGTAGGCAGGTGTCCTGACATGTGTCCCCACACTGGGGCTCCCCAGGGTCATCAGGCCCTGGCGTCTCCCTGGGATTATCACTCATACTTTTCCTGACCTATTTAAAAATAAGAATAACAAACATTTGTTCGGAGGTCGTGTCCCCACCGAGCAGTGCTGCCGACCCGTCTCCTTTTTCCCCTGGTGGAGGCCGCCCATCAGGAAGGTCTGGATCTCCAGGGCCTCCTGGCGGGGCTGCCTCATTCTTGGCTCCAGCTAGTGTCCCCCACTTTTGATCAATTCCCACTTTGTCTCTATCTGACCCCATATTATTTTGTCTTTTTGTGAACTGACTTAAACCCTTTAGGGTATAAGATGATGAAATAAAGTCAGTTAAATGTCAGCTGCTTGTTTGTACTGACTTGTACTGGGAAGTACTAATGTGTGTGTGTGCACGTGTCCACTCACACACGTACATGTGCTGGGGTCTCCCTCCTGGCTCCAGGGTGTCAAAAGGCAGAGGAAACAAGGCTCTGTCCTCAGCTGCCCCTGGATTGGGCGGTAGTAAGAATCTAGGTCACAGAAGGTCCGGGCGCAGGGCAGTGGCTATCTTTTTGGGACCAGGCTATCAGACATGACGCCACTCCCCCCGGCATGCGGAAAGCAGGGGTAGGGATGGCCCAGGGCAGTCCTCCACCCCCTGCCTGAGAACAAGCCACAAACATAGAGCCTTACGTTCCACATCACTTCCTCCATCCCACATGCTGCAATGGATAAGAGAAATACTTTGCATTTAATATGATAAGACGCATATGACAGTACTTGGGATCAACTAGGGATAACACCTTTGCATTTTACAAAGTGCTTGCATATGTCTTATCTCTAAATTTAGTCTGCTTTGGGCTAAGTCTCCCTGGGGAAAGAATTTCCAACTTGTGTTTCAAAATGGTGGACTGAGAATAAACATCACCCTCAAGAAATTATAAAAAAAGATATTTTAAAAGGAGGTTAACTAAATATGCAGTTATGTTCAAAAGAAAGTAAGAAAGAAAGAAAGGAAAGAATGAGAACTCTCAGGGGACCAGAAATTGTGAGGAATCCCTGCAAAGAGGAACCAGACAGGACTGGATTGAGTAGGAGCCATCAGCCTGTGGGCTGTTGATTCCAGTGTGCAGTCAGGGCTGAGGGAAAGTGCTGGTCATGGGTAAACGTGATGGGGGACAGGGATCAGTGCAACCTCTAAGGAATCATGGGGCCCTTTACTGGGAACAGCCAGGAGGGTCCAGGTAGCAATGATGGTTGTGGGGGGGGGGTCTGTCTCCAACTGGGAACAGGGAATGTGGGGTCTTGGTTTAGAGACAAGTTGTGTCCCAGGTGCATGAAGGGGCCTGGGTAGGACAGTATATTAGTCTGCTCGGGCTGCCCTAACAAAGGGCCAAAGATTGGGTGGCTCAGACAACAGAAATGTCCTGGCTCACAGTTCTGGAGACTGGAAGCCTTAGGTCAAGTTGTCAGCAGGGTTGGTGAGAGAGATTATGTTCCATGCCTCTTTCCTGGCTTCTGATGGTTTGCTGGCAATCTTTGGCATTCTTTGGCCTGTAGAAACATCATCTGATTTCTACTTTCATCTTCACTTGGCTCTCTCCTTGTGTGTGTGTCTGTGTTTCAATTTCCCCTTTTCAAAAGGACACCAGTCATATTGAACTAGGGGCCTACCCAACTCTAGTATGACCTCATCTTAACTAATTACATGTGTAAAAATTCTATTTCCAAATAAGGTCACATTCTCAGGTACTGGGGGTTAGGACTTCAACATACAAATTTTGGCAGGGGGACAAAACTTAACCCATAACAAACAGGGTTACCCAAATTTAGAGAATGAGCTGTAGAGATATCTCCACCTGATACTACTTCTTGCCCCTCCCCCCTCACTGCAAAACCTATATATCTGTCCCCAGGCAGGTTCATAAACTATGAAGCAGACAGTGTAATTGTGTATCAACTACAAGCTAAATACACCATTAAGAATCATTAAATACCAGAGATACTTTAGCATCAGAAATGAGCACATGAATGGAAAAACTTACACCCAGGAAAATGAAGTAGTAAAGAAATTAGAACATTAAAAGACCTAGTAGAAAAAAGAGACTATCACATCCATAAAACAAGAACAGGTGGTTATAAAAAAGAATGAATTAAGAGATTTTGGCAATGATAAATTCAGTACATGGTTGGATGATAGAATAGGCAGAGCTGAAGCGTGTCTGGTGATTAGAAGACTAAGTGGAGAAAATGTGCTAGAACCTTGCTGCTCAAAGTGTGGTCCACAGGCGGGCAGCATCAGCATCACCAGGAGATGATGCTGTTACAGATGCAGTCAGTCTCAGAATCAGAATCTGCAATGAACAAGATTCTCAGGCAGTGTGTATGGATATTACATTTTAAGAAGCACTGGACTAGAACACAAAGGGATAATGAGATGGAAAATGAAAGAAAAGTTGACATATGGAGATAGGTTCTGAAATTCAAGTATTCCTCTATACGGATGTCCCAGAGGGAAAAAATAGAGAGAAATGAGGGGAGGCAATATCGGACAGCTAAGAAAGTCCCATAGTTGGTCACCAATATCGAAATTTCAGAAATGAGTCCTAAAAGCTCCTGGAAAAAGCAAAACCAAAACAAAGAAAACAATAAACTTTTTGTCTACAAAGGAATGAGAATCAGATGACATCAGTCTTCTCATTAACACAACTGGTATAAGAAATAGAGCAAAGCCTTCAAAAATAAAAACAAGAAAATAATAACTCCAAGTCTAGGAGTTTATACCCAGCTAATATATCAATTTTGTGTGATAGAAGAATAAGAACATTTTTGGACATAGAAGGACCCAGGAAATCTATTGTGCACGGTGCACCTCTGGAAGAATTAGTAAAGGGTCACTTCCAGCAAGAAGAAGAATGTATCCAGGATTCCCTTTTTCTTAATGTAACGTAGGTGTGAAGAAAACGAGGTTCGGCAAATTTGTGTAAACTGCCCAAGGTCCCAGAGCTCAGTCTGGGACGCAAAGTCAGGTCTGTGTGGTTTTAAAGGCTTCTACCTCATCAGCAGTTCCTCACCAGAATCCTCTGCGGCCCTTGCTCCAAATGCAGATTCCCATAGCTACAGAATCAGCCTTCAGGGGGTAGGCCCAGCCCTCGTGCTGTTAGAGTTCCAGAGGACGTTCTAAAGGAACCTTCAGGTACAGTCTGGGGAGGCCCTCTGTTATGCTGAAAAGAGACCAGGTGGCTTGGGTTCCTGGGAGATGCTGTGTGAAGGTGCAGGGGCCTTGTGTCCTGGGTAGGCTGAGCCGGGGAAGGGGGAGACATGCTCGCTGAAACAGCAACACAGGCAGGATGACGAGCAGATTGCAAACCTGCTGTGGACAGGGATAGACTCACCGGTCCACTCTGCAGCCTTATGCTCAGTGTGGTTGGTGGTTTTCATTCTTGGGTCCTGGCAGCTTGCTTGCAAACTCTAGGACTTGCAGGGAGTAAAACTTTCTGACTAAGTGTCTGGTCTGCTTGGGCTGCCATACCAAGCTACCACAGACTGGGAGGCTTAAGGAACAGAAATGTATTTTCTCACAGTCTAGAGGCTGGAAGTCTGAGATCAGGGTGCCAGTGTAGTGGGGTTGTGGTGATGGCCCTCCTCCTGGCCTGCAGACAGCTGCTTTCTCGCTGTGTGCTCACATGGCCTTTCCTCAGGGTGTGCTTGGAGAGAGATTGAGCGAGCTCTGTGGGGTCTCTTCTCATGAGGGCACTGATCCCACTATGGGGGCCCCACCCTCATGACCTCATCTAACCCCAATTACCTCACCAAGGCCCCATCTCCAAATACCATCACATTGGGGGTTAGAGCTTCACCACGTGAATTTTTGGGGGGACACTAACATTCAGTTCACAACACTGAGTGTGCACAAATCAGGGACAATTTCAGTTCAGTAATCACTACAGGGTCATGACACCCAGCTGCACCAGCAAAATTGCCCGCCTTTCTTCCACCCACCCTTTGGTTGTCCTTTGGTGCTGGCTTTCTGGGTGCGGTCTACTGCATGGCCAAGCTCTCTTGTCTGTGCACAAAGCAGAGTTCTCCTTGTTCCACACATGCGTAGTCTTCCTTTGTTGCCAGCTTGGCACCATGCTGCCCGCCACCTCCTATAGCACTAGGAGAGCCCAGGTTCCATTGACCAGCACTGCCTGGCTGTGCATGCTCCTTGGCACAGGGTATTGCTCCATCTCCCACGGAGAGGCTTGCAGCTGTCCAGGGTGTGAGGTGCCTCAGCTGAAAATCTCCATCTAGGTTCCCGAGGATAGCTCTATTGGTGGGAGGGGGCCAAGCTTGTAGAAGCCTATCCAGTCTTTATTCCTCAGTTTTGTTTGGCTCTGTTTGTTTGTGTGTGTCCATGTGTGAAAATCCTGCTGGTTACAATCTTGGGCTATTATTTGGAGCCTTGGGGCTGGGGGAGAATTTCCTTTCTCAGCCTGTCCAAGACCTGTTGGGAGTTTATGAGCCTGAGACTAAATGCTGAACCAAAATTAAATCGAGGACTTTATTCTTGGCAAAAATACATTTGCCTCTTCCTTGAGAAAGGAGTACTAAATGACTCATAAGGGGTTAAAAAGAGAGCTTTGTGGATGCTAAAAATTCTTGTAAAACCTGTTTTTAATGATTTGAGTGTAAATTAATAAGAAACAAATGCATAATAGTTTCTTTCCTAGACTATGAAAATAAAAAACTGTAAGAAGGGTCTATGGGGAAATCACGTGTTGGGGGGCTGGCCCTTATCTGTATGGATGGGGACCCCTGAGGGTGTCCCACCCACGCTGAATCCAAGTCAGTCGGGATCTGGCAAGGCTCTGGGGCCCTGCCCCAGGCTGCTCTTGGCTGGATCGCTGGGCAGAGGCTTGTAGAAGGGCTGCTAAGGCTCCCCTCCCAGGGTAGCAGGGCTTTCTGGTTCTCACTCCCTCCTGCGTTCAGTAGCCTTTGTTGCTTGTCTGTGCCAGAGATGACCCTGGACACGTGGCGACGGGGCAGCATGTTGGTGTCCTCCACGGACTTACAGGAAGTCATTTTTCCAAGGAGATGTGCTATCTTCGTGTGCCCCAAACTTGAAACCTGGACTCAGACAACTGGTGAAGGCCCTACCAAGAGACTTTCCCTCCCTGTGAATCGGGAGTCAGAGACATTCCTGATGTTTTCCCTCTGGGCCTGGCAGTGTGTGCTGTTCACCCCATCTTCCTGCGGGGTGATTGCTCCTTTTCTCTGAGACACCCCCAGACTTCCCCCAGGGTCTGAAGCCTTCTGAGTCGGCCTCTCTCTGTTTTTCTGACCTGGTCTTCCCCGTGCCTGCCTGCATTGAGTTCCCAGATATCTGTTGAGTGCAGCTTACCTGACAAGGAGACCTGCAGGGGATCCCCACGCTGACCTTGGGCCAGATCAGCAATTAGCAAAAGAGATTCACCTGAGGGTCCCTTTTCACAAGCTGTCAGCATGCTCATGAGACTAATCAGAAGTGAGGATTGGACCTTGTAAATGAGGCTCTCCTTTGCCCTTTGCAATCTAGAATCTGGGAGCCTGAAACCCAACGTTTAGTTTAGTTTAGCTTTTTAAAACTTTATACTTTTTATTGAAGTACAGTTGATTTACAATGTGATGTTAATTTCTTCTGTACAGCAAAGTGATTCAGTTATACACATATATACATTCTTCTTCAAAAATATTCTTTTCTATTATAGTTTAGTTTAATTTTGATTTTTGTTCTCTCTGTGGCAGTCAGGGCTCCCTTACCTGTTATAACTGAACTGAAATCTTGGCCTGCCAGCTGCCCACTCAGAAAGAAAGCAGCTGGTGCTGAGGACAGGATGTTAAGGCCCTGGGTAGGGGCAGGCCTTGTGGCAGTGGGACCAGCACCGCGTGGAGGCAGATGTGGGTCCAAAGGCTGCTACTTTGCTGTGTGATCTTGGACATTTCCCTTAACCTCTCTGAGCCTTGGTATCCTCTTGTCAGGGAGGCTTCCTAATACCTGCCTCACAAGGTTAAGAGTCAAATAAGGTAACACACAAGAGAGAGGTTTTTTGGGGGGACCAGTTTTTATACTGCAAAATGTAAAAGACTATAAGGGAACCTGACTCAATTTGAGGTTTTGGAATGACAACGGTCTCAGCAAAGGAGAGAGATGACAAATGATCTGTGTCAGGCTTTTCTCCGGAGCCTGGTGCTCCTTGTCTGAATTTCTGTTTCTGTCTGAATTTCAGCTGTAGATGTTCCCAAGGTGCGCTGGATATGTTTCAACTGAGATGAGAGGGTAAACAATCATCCCCTCCCTTTGCTGGGAATTGAGCGTGGCTGACACTGTCCCCCTGCAGGCAACAGGCTCAAGGAAGCCAGGCTGGGTTTGACTGCCCAGGAAGTTAGGGTTTCTCTAGGGGTAACAAGCACCAGAGCGGGCTCTTGATCTGATCCTGGCTGGGAGTCCTCCACGCTGGGGCCTCAGGAGAGGGGCAGCTGGACAGAACTCCTCGCAGGGCCTACAGCCTTGGATCCCACAAGCTTTTGGAGAGCTTGGCACAAAATATAAGAATTTAGGACCTTGGCTCAAAGTTTAAGTGCATTAGAGGAGGACCTTTGTTACGAAAACAATTTTGAAAGCAAAGAATCCTTTTATGCTGCCAGTGATTATTTCATTAAAGGTTTTGGTTGGAGAGTGCGTATTTTCCTCTTTTAAATATTCTTAAATGGGTCCGCACAAAGGTTGGAGCCGACAAGAGTTCCTGTAGAGCAGAAAGTGCTGGGGCATTTTGCAGGGACCTGGGAGTGGGTAGGTCCTGACTCCGTGCATCCTTCCTTGCTTTTTTCTCCAAGGCCAAGGCCACTGGATAGGCCGTGGGAGGCTGAGGATCTGGTTTCCAGTCCTGCCTTTCTCTAGCCCCGGGATAAGCTGGCAGTTTATGCTCTCTGACCCCAGTATTCTCAGCTTCAAAACCACGGGATTAAAATACCAGACAGAGGGGGTGCCTCAGTGCCTGAAAAACGCTGTTGAATGAAAAGAATGCAGAAGTACATTCCAGGAAGTTTTTACTGCCTGTCCTCGACCACCTCCAGCTTGTGTCTTGTGTCGGTGCGGCTAAGTGCAAAGGTCTTTCGTCATGGCTGCTTCCCAGGAAGGAAGGAAGGAAGCGAAGCCGCTCTGCCAGGACCTGGGCTCAGACGTCCCCTGCTACTCCCACCAGGCTCCCCGGGGGTGGCTCTGGGCCTCTGTGTCTGTCCGAGCACCAACTCCCCCCATTCTTTCCCCTTCCTGTGGGGCCGGCTGCACATCTGGCCCAGTTCTGGCCCATTTCCCTCTGGGTAGGAAGCACAGCATCTCCTGCCAAGCATCCTTATGACAGCGCATTCAGCCCTTGAAACTTGCGTTTTGGACTTCCCTGGTGGTCCGGTGGTTAGGACTCTCTGCTTCCACTGCAGGGGGCCTGGGTTCCATCCCCGGTCGGGGAACTAAGATTCCACATGCCAGAGCCATGTGGCCAAAAAAAAAAAAAAAAAAAAAAAGGAACTTGTGTTTTTGTTTTTGTTTTTTTTCTGGGGCCAGGTTATTAATTTGCTTAATAAACAGTCATGGAAACAGATGAGGCCTGCTGGGAGGCTGCCAGCCAGGACGGGAGAGCCGCTAGCGCCCAGCCCTGCCCGCGTGGCAAAAAAGTAAACGGGTGGAAGGGCATTGCCGGTCCTGAGGCAGGGCTTGGACTGGCTTCCTTGGTCCCTCGCTTTTTCTCCCGCGCAACGTGATGAGGGTCACAGAGGGCCTCTTCATTCCCTTCATTTCTACTTTCCAGTGGGCGGGCAACTGCGATCCAGAACCTTGTGGTTGGGGGGGAGACCATGCGGGGGTGACTGGGTGGTGACCATGCAGCTGTCCTGGTCTTGACTAAGTCTCCCCAGGGGTTAGTGTCCTGAACATTTTTTTTTTTTTTTTTGCCGTACGCGGGCCTCTCACTGCTGTGGCCTCTCCCGTTGCGGAGCACAGGCTCCGGACACGCAGGCTCAGCGGCCATGGCTCATGGGCCCAGCCGCTCCGCGGCACGTGGGATCCTCCCGGACCGGGGCACGAACCCGCGTCCCCTGCATCGGCAGGCAGACTCTCAACCGCTGCGCCACCAGGGAAGCCCCCGAACATCTTTTCTATGCTTATTTGCTGTCTGTATAGCCTGTTCTGTGAAATGTATCTTCATGTTTTTTGCCCATTTTCAAATTGGATTGTTATTTTTACTACTGAAATTATATACATAATTTCTATATATTTATACGTATATAATTTATATACATAAAAATTTTTTAAACAACGTTTTATAAATTATATATAAATAGCATTCTTTAGCCTTGCTTTATTCTTTCATATCACTTTTTAAATTTTTTCTTTATTTATTTACTTGATTTTGTTGACATCCTTCCCAACCCCCATGTCGACTCTATTGAAAAAAAGTGTTCATTATATAGTCTAGAAGCAAGATATTTGTCAGATAGGGGTTTGCAAATATTTTCTCTCAGTCTAGCTCGTTTTTGTCATTCACAGAGCAAAAGTTTTAAAATCTGATGAAGTATGGTTTATCATGTTTTCTCTGTTATGAATGGTGCTTTTGGGAGACAAGTCTAACTGTTACCCAAGTCCTAGGTCCTGAAGATTTTCTCCTATGGTTTCTTCTAAAACTTTTATAGTTTTATGTTTACATTTAAATCTGTTTCGAGTTAAGGAGGTATAGGTCAAGGTGTTTTTCTTTTTTCTTTCTGTGGCTATGGATATGTAATTTCTCCAGCACCGTTTGTTGAAAGATGCTTTCATCCATTACTTTTGTACTTTGGTCAAAAATCATTTATCTGTATTTGTGTGGGTGTATTTTGGAGTTCTCTACTCTGTTCACCTGTTTTGTGTCTGTCCCTGTGCCCATAGTACACGGTCTTGATGCCTGTAGAGTGTTTCCTTCCACAGTATTCTTTTCAAAACTGTTTTAGCTATTATGATTCCTTTGTCTTTCCAAATAAAATTTAGAATAATCTTGTCTATGTCTTCAAAAATTCTTGCTGGGATTTTGATAGGAGTTGCATTAAACGTATAGATCAATTTGGGAAGAATTGACATCTTTACTAAATTAACTCAATCTATGAACACCGTAGGTCTCTTCATTTCAGATTTTGATTTCTCTCATCAGCATTTTGTAGTTTTCAGTTACAAATCAAGTACCTGTTTTATAGGTTTACACATATTTCATTTTTTTGCACAGTTGTAAATGGTATTGTATTTTTAGTTTTGATTTCCATGTGTTCATTACTAGTACCTAGAAATACAGTTGGTTTTTGTAGGTTGAGCTTATATCCTGCAACTTTGCTGAAATCACTTATGAGCTCTAGCAGTGGTCCCGTACACTCCTTGGGCTTTTCTGCCTAGACCATTATGGTACTTGCAAATAACTTACTTCTTCTTTTCTGATCTACATCCCTTCCCCTTCCCTTCCCTTCCCTTCCCTTCCCTTGTCGCACTGGCTAGAACTTCCAGTATGATGTTGAATAGCAGTGGTGAGTGACCATCCTTGCTTTGTTCCAATTTTAGGGGGAAAGCATTTAGTCTTTCACCATTAAGTTTAATGTTAGCTATAGGGTTTTTATAGACAATTTTTTTCAAGTTGAGGAAATTTCCCTCTGGTCCTGGTTCTTTGAGAGTTTTTATCATTAGTGGGTATTGGACTTTGACAAGGTCTTTTTCTGTATCAATTGATACATGATCTTGTGATTTTTCTTCTTTAGTCTGTTAATATGGTAAATTAATATTGATTGGTTTTCAAATATTGACCAGCCTTGATCATGGTGTAGAATTCTTTTTATTGGGTTTATTTATGAATTCTGTTAGTTAATATTGTGGTAAGGGTTTTTGTGTCTATGTTCATGAGGGATATAGGACTGTAATTATTTTTGTGTACTCTTTTTGTCTTACTTTGTTAATACTGGCCTCAAAATTAGGTGGGAAGTATTCCTTCCTCTTCTATTTTCTGGAAAAGATTGTGCGGAATTGGTGTTAATTCTTTAAGTATTTGGTAGAATTTTCCAGTGAAACCATATAGGACAGGAGATTTCTTTTTTGGGAGTTTTAACTTAAAAATTCAGTTTCTTTAAGGGTTACACAGCTATTCAAATGATCTACTTCATATTAAGTGAGTTGGGGCACTTTGTGCTTTTTGAGGAAGTGGTCTCTGCCACCTACATTGTATAACTATGTGTGGAGAGTTGTCCACTGTATTCCTTTATTATACTTTTGATGGCTACAGTTTCTAGTCCTGGTGGTGATAGCTCCTGTAATATTCCTGATAGTGGTAATTTTTCTCTTTTCTCTCTTTGTTTTTGGTCAGTCTTGGTAAAGTTTTGTCAATTTTATTGATCTTTTCAAAGAACTGGCTTTTTGTTTCATTGATTTTCTCTACTGTTTTGTTTTCAATTTCACTGACTTCTGCTCTTACCTTTGGTATTTCCTTCCTTCTGCTTGCTTGGGTTTATTTTGCTCTTTTAAAAATTTTTCTAGCTTCTAGGGGTGGGAGATTAGTTTATTGAGTTGAGTCTTTTTCTCTTTTCTAATGTAAGCATTTAGTGCTACAAATTTCAGTCTACTGCATCAACACTTTACTAGTTTAAATGAAATGTATCAAACTTTCTTCCTTTCAAGCCCCTTTATCCTCCCCCATTTATAACATAATTTTAAAATATTTCCTCTGCATACATTGATAACCATATCAGACCATGATGGAGGTCTTGTTTTAACCATCAAACATTGATGAAACTCAAGAGAAGAAGGGAAGTTATTGTATTTACACATATTTTTATTTTGTCTGTTGTTCTTTCTTCTTTCCTGATTTTCCAAGATTCTTTCTTTTATCATGTTGTTGTCTTTTTCAAGAACTTTATGCAGTCTTTTCTTTAGGGTGAGTCTGCTGGCACAAATTCTCTTGATTTTCCTTCATTTGAGAATATCTTGCTTTCCCCTAAAGCTTTTTTTTTTTTTTTCCTGAATCTAGGATTTTTTTTTTTTTTTTTTGCTATACACGGGCCTCTCACTGTTGTGGCCTCTCCCGTTGCGGAGCACAGGCTCCGGACGCGCAGGCTCAGCGGCCATGGCTCACGGGCCCAGCCACTCCACGGCATGTGGGATCTTCCCGGACCGGGGCACGAACCCGTGTCCCCTGCATCGGCAGGCGGACTCTCAACCACTGCGCCACCAGGAAAGCCCTTTAGTCAATTTTGAGTTAATTTTTGTGTTCTTGTATTTTTTCTAGTTTCATTCTCTAGCATGTGGCTGTCCAGTTTTCCCAAAACCAGTATTGAAGAGACTGTCCTTTCTCCATTGTATGTTCTTGGCTAGTAAATTAATTGTCTATATATGTCTGGGTTAACTTCTGGGCACTCAATTCTGTTCCTTTGATGAATTGTACACTTAAAATTGTTTGTATCATGACTTTTATATTATGTGAATTTTATTGCAGTAAAAAAAGTTCTGATTTCTGGTCCCCACCTGAAACCACTGAAATCCAAGAAGTCTCTGGCGGTGGGGTTCAGGTATCAGTATTCAAAACTCCCCAGGGGATTCCAATGTGCAACCAGAGTTGAGATTGTTGGGAGTCTAGAGTCCAGTAAACGCATGTAGATTAACAGGGCCAATAATAATTTGAACAGTTCTGGGGCCAGATAACATGTACAACAATTAAAAGAATAATATTTATAACAAATAAAGAGCTCCTACAAATAAAACACAGAAGTCCAAATATGTCCAAATGTGCAAATAATATTTGAATTTGGCAATCACAGGAGAGGAAATCTTTCTTTTTTTTTTATAATTGCTTTTAAAAAAAACTTTATTTATTTTTGGCTAGGTTGGGTCTTCATTGCTGTGCACGGACTTTCTCTAGTTGCAGTGAGTGGGGTCTTCTCTTCGTTGCAGTGCGTGGGCTTCTCGTTGTGGTGGCTTCTCTTGTTGCAGAGCATGGGCTCTAGGTTAGTGGGCTTCAGTAGTTCTGGCACGCAGGCTCGGTAGTTGTGGCTCGCGGGCTCTAGAGTGCAGGCTCAGTAGTTGGGTGCATAGGTTTAGTTGTTCCGCAGCATGTGGGATCTTCCTGGACCAAGGCTCGAACCCGTGTCCCCTGAACTGGCAGGTGGATTCTCAACCACAAAGCCACCAGGGAAGTCCCAGGAGAGGAAATCTTTAAAAAATAAAATAAACAAATGAAAGGAGTTTCAGCTTTACTAGTAATCAGGAAATAAAAATGAAAGTAACAATGACTTGCTACTTTTCATTTGTCAGATTGGCAATAATTAAACAAAACAGAACACTCAGTACTTGTAAAGATGTGTTGAAAAGGACACTCCTGTATATTGTTAGTTATTATTGCATTTTTGGGAAGTTAATATGACAATGTCTATTTGAAATTCCATGCCTGGGGCTCCACCCTACAGAAATAGGTTTACCAAAGAATTGTTCATAGTGGCACCAAAAGATAAATCGTAAATAACCTGCCTGCTCTCAGAGGTGGAAGGGCTGAAAAATCAGAATACACTCCCAAAATGGGATATTACGCAGCTATTAAAAATAATTAGTTAGACATCCATCTATTCACCTGGGGCAGTTCTGTGTCGTATGAACTGCCAAGTTAAAAAAAAAAAATCAAATTTCAGAGGAAAAAAAAAAGGTCTCGTGTGTGGTCTATCTATCTCTCTGGATTTTCTCCCTTCCTCTCCCCTATTCTGTGGTGTTCTTCAGTCACATTTGTGATTCTTGGAGTGGGTCAGGCTCTACCTGGGCCTTGCCCATGCTGTTCCAGCTTGCCACCTTGCTAATTCCTACTTATGGCTCATGGTAAAAGGTGTCTCGTAAAGCAATTATACTCCAATAAAGATGTTTAAAAAAAAGAAGGATGTCTCCTTCTCCAGGAAGCCCTCCCTGATCTCCCCTCCCTCTGATGTGTCCCCCAGTCCCCCAGGCTTCCCTCTGCTTTCACTTGACTATGTTGTTGCTACTCATCCTTTGACCTCTGGCCTGGGGGCCCCTGAGGGGAGAGGGACTGGGTTTTGGTCACCCTTGAACACTCCAAGCCTAGCACCAGGCCTGAGGAGGGAGTGCAGGCAGCAGTGTTGGGCTGTCCACTGGGAAATGGACTGAAGCAAGGGGGCGGGCAGAAACTTTCTTGTTTGCTTCCCCAGACTTAGTCTTAGGAAATGTCAATCTATTTAAAAGAAATGCACCCGATGTTCTGCCATCTGTCACCAAAATATTTTGAATGACTTGTGCATTTTCCAGCTCTTTAAAGGTGGTCAGAACCTGGGTGATCGGCTTTCTGGCTTTGGCACTGAAAGCCTGTATCCCAGACAAACACGCTCAGTTGGTCATCTACAGTCTTGAGTTACATTCAGAGGCCTCTTTCCTTCCTCCCTTAGAGTCCAGCTTGCTGTGTGAAGAGTGCGGTCGCTGGAAGGAGGTCTCTAGGGGAGAACGGTCCTGGACACAGGCACGTCCAGCTCCGGCCAGATTCCTGCCATTCTGAGTCATCTCAAACAACTTAACTCCATGAGCCTCAGTTTCATAATACACAAAATGGGCATTAAAATTCTAAATCAGGTTGGTGGGCGTTTTCAGTGTGATGTAAATGAAGGCCCTGGGGTGAGGTGGTCATAGGGAGAGTTTCTACCTCTAGCGGACACACAATGGGGGCCATGCACTGTGGTTTTAACCCTTAACGATCTTAGAGCTTGGCGCTAATAAGACTTCCATTTCACAGATGAGGAGACTGAGGCTCAGCGGGGCCAACTGATCTCCCCAGGGTTACAGCCTCATAAGCCGTTGCTCAGATGCCTGGGCCGTGTCTGTTTCTACCCCTGCAGGCTGCAGGTGCTTGCTGAGTAAGTTCCATATGTGGTTGCTTTCTATGGGGCCAAGTCTCCCCACAATTGTTGGGCCATCCTACTGGGGAGCCCCTGGCTAGATCCTCTGGCCCAGGGCGGTGGGAACAGCTAGCAAAACCAGCAGCCCTGCTGGGAGTCTCTGCTACACAGCCCAGTGCTTTGCCAGAGTTGGGAGAAATCCAGGGACCTGGCAAGGTGATCTGGGCAGTGATTCACTCACTCATGCAATCATTCTTGCGTGCATTACTTCACGCAGGCATGCACTGTCTGTTTTTGCCACCCCTCAGGGAGGGAGACCCGCACCAGTGAACACGCTAGTGCTCAGAGGGAGGAAGGAGCATCCAGGACTGTCTGCCTGGGGCAGTCAGTGAAGGCTTCCTGGAGGAGGATGCATTTGAACTGAGGAGCAGGTGGTAGCCAGCTTTGTGGGCTAGGAAGGTGCAGTTGTGCGTATTGGGGGACTGAAAGGGTCCAGGTGAAGAAAGCATCAGGGAAGGGGCCCAATCTCTACACTTCCCCTGTCCCTGCACACTGCACCTGTGCTCCTGTGGCTTCCTAGGTGGCCTCTGTGCTCCTGAGGGTCAGCCTGGGCCAGCCTGGGCCAGCCTGGTCCTTGGCACGCCTTGGACGTCACAGATTGTTGATGGAATGATGTTGGTTAGATAAATGACTCATTTACGATGGACCAAACCCAGTGGGGCGGGAGGGGAAGGGAGGGGTCTAGGCGGAGGCCCAGGGCCCAAAGTGAGGGGGTGGGGGGAGGGGCGAGGGATAAGAGGAGTGAAGGGACTTGATTTGAATTTGAAAAGAAAGACTTTACCCCCTACCTTCCCTAGAAGGAGCAAATGCCTCTCAGTGGCCCTAACAGCCCCTCATCCCGCTGTTCTGCACGGTATACAATTTCTTTGCATTACAGACAGTGTAATCTCATTTTCTCACTGGCTAGAGCTTAGCTTTTAACCAATTATTCCCAAATACATAAAAAATATCCCGTCTCCATGTCACATCTCTGCCTGCTCAGTGCTTCGTTTTCCCTGTCAAGGAATTTGCAAATCCATTGCTTTAACAATACTTCCCACAAATTACCTTCAAATGCCTGTGATGTCACCCACGGTTAATGCGCTCCTGATAAATAATGCATCAGGAAGTGGTGAGGCATTTTTTTTTCCCTTCCCTGAGATGCAGTGAAGGAAAGAGCCTGCTCCAGTGCAAAGCTGTCTGATTTCAGCCTTGGGGCTGGGGCCTGCGTCTGGGTGCTGGGAGGCAGAGGTGGGTGGAGAGGGGCAGCTGGAAGGTGAGGGGCAGCTGGAAGGTGAGGGGGCAGCTGGAAGGTGAGGGACAGCTGGAAGTTGAGGGGCAGCTGGAAGGTGAGGGGCAGCTGGAAGGGGAGGGGGAAGCTGGAAGGGGAGGGGCAGCTGGAAGGGGAGGGGCAGCTGGAAGTTGAGGCGCAGCTGGAAGGGGAGGGGCAGTTGGAAGGTGAGGGGGCAGCTGGAAGGGGAGGGGCAGCTGGAAGGTGAGGGACAGCTGGAAGGTGAGGCACAGCTGGAAGGTGAGGTACAGCTGGAAGGGGAGGGGCAGCTGGAAGGTGAGGGGCAGCTGGAAGGTGAGGGACAGCTGGAAGGTGAGGGACAGCTAGAAGGTGAGGGGCAGCTGGAAGGTGAGGCGCAGCTGGAAGGTGAGGGGCAGCTGGAAGGTGAGGCGCAGCTGGAAGGGGAGGGGCAGCTGGAAGGGGAGGGGCAGCTGGAAGGTGAGCCGCCTGGCTGTGTACCCACCGTCTGGGTAGGTCCATGCCAGACCCTGCACCTCCCTGCCTGTCAGCTTCTGCTCTGGGACCCAGGATGGTTAGTCACAGTCCTTACAGGTTTAACAAGGGTTCAAATAACCCCACCCCGGAGCTTGTCCGGGAGGAGCTGCAGTCCAATGGCTCCCAGTCCTTAAGAGCCATGGAGAGGGGCTGGGAAGCTTTCCTAGTGGCTTTCCCAGCACTGGCCAAGCTCAGTCTAAGGAAACCTGTGGGTCTGCATCCTTACACTCACCATCCCACGTGCAGGGCAACTCTGGAGAGGCCTCTGTGCTCTCAATGAGACTGGGGACCCTGAATGCAGGGCCCCCGGGGCGCCCAGAGGAGTTGTGGCCTTGGTGGAGAGCTGTGCTCCCTGGGGGCTCAGGCAGCACCCGAGCTTGTCTTGGCTGGGGGCGGGATGGCTAGAAGGTCTGGGCCTCTGGCTGGGTTTTATGTACTTCCTTTATCAAATGCTGTGTGCAGTACATGTGCGCACGCATGTGAATGTGTATGTGTGTATATGTGTGTGTGTGCGCTGTGTGCGTGTGTGTGTGTATGGGCGTGCAGTCACTCCATGGGCAGGGCAGTGGACCGAGGCCTCCACAGCAGGGGCCCCAGAACTCTGGAAAGGCCATCCTTTGGGGCTGGAGAATTTGCTTGCGGGAATAAAGCTAATTTTTTCCTGTACGACTTTTTCTAGTACCACTGCCTTCATAGCTATAAATGCATTTTGATATTGCAAGCTAAGATTGTAGACTTTCTAGAGAATCAACATAAACTGTAGTACAGTTTGTAACAGCGCCCACAAACTAAAGGTGTGCCAGCAGCCTGAGCTCCCAGGCACTTCGAGGAAGGTCCTGGTCCCAGCACCGCTCCTGTCACCCCCATGTGTGCGACTTGGGCTCTGTCGCTGCTGCATTTAACCAGGGCCTGGGAGGAATGCACACCGAGTCTCTTAATGCGTCTAAATTACGGCACGGGAGCAAACGCCGCAGGAGAAAACCCTGCATGTTAGCAGGGCTGCCGAGGTACGGGGTAGGAGGGCCTGGCTGCTCAGGGAAGTTGGAGGAGATTCTGGAAGGAGAGGACTTTGGGTTGAGTGTGAAGGGTGAGGAGGGTGCGTGGAAGCTCCTGAGGCCAGGAGAGGGGGCTGAGAGAGCGCTGGCATTTGGGGATGTGTCCCCTGGAGCAGGCAGGTGAGCGGTGGGGGGTGGACAGGTTCTCTGTGAGTGCCTGGGAGTCCGTCTCTCCTGGAGAGAGGCTTTCCCTGGGAGTCTGGAATCTCTAACTCCAAGCAGTGTCCTTGGATGGGCAGCGAGCTTGGGCTGTGTCGGTGGGGAGGCCTTGGGAGGTGCTGTTTACTGCTGCAAACCCAGGAGGCACATGTGGACAGTCAGAGCCTGGCCTGTCGCTCTTCATCCCTAATGAAAAATGTCTCGCAGATCCAGGGCCGCCAAGCTGCTTTGACTTTGTAACTTGCATTAACATAACACACAGGTGGGTTTTGTGAAACGAACTCTGGGTAACACTTTTGGGGGTGGAGAGAAGCCTTTGAAAGAACTGGTCCTTCTTTCTTGGGAAATCCTCCGGCTGGATTCTGGCCTGTGAAGGTTGGGACGCCCGACTCCAGGGCACCGGCTGACTCCCGGTGACCCAGCCTTCTGGGCTCCCGCACCGAGATCCTCTGAGGATCATCGGTGTGTGAGGCCCGGTGCACACGGAGTCATTGGTGGCCACAGTGTCCTGATCTTCAGGCCTTTACCCAGAGGCACCTGAGCTGAGTTTTCTGAACCAGAGGATAAAGTGGAGACTGGAGAAGAAACAGAAATGTATGGAGTCAGAGAGAGTCAGAATTCCGCTTCTGAATTTTAAGCTCCACAAAACCGGAACCCATCCTGGAGGATTTGGGGTCACCTGGGGGCACACATGGGGGAATTCAGTCCAGTGGGACCTGCCCTGACCTGTGCCCTCCTCCTCCTTCCTAAACTTGTTTGGCTTGTCCTCCAAAGAGCAAGTGGCCCCTCCTGCCCAGGACATAAGGGTGGGCTTGGTGGAGCACCAAGGGAGAGGGCGTGAGCCAGCCTACGTGGGGGCAGAGACTGAGCATCTAGTGCAGCTCCTCCTGAGTAAATGAGTAAGGCTGGTGCTGGGACAGGTCATGGACCACCTAGAGTAGGGGCTGAGGTCAGCACAGGTGCGCCCCGTCTCCCTGGACAGCATTGCAAGACTTCCCTAGTGTGCGTTTTCTAATCTAGAAAGAAGGTTGCGTGCAGGTAGCCCACACTCTTCTGTAGATCTTCTGTTTACCCTTCATGGCTGCCACCGTTAATGTAGGTCAACTGTTCATAGATCAGCTGGTAGTGTGTCTCCAACCAATACCAACTAACCCCGGGGTTAATCTAGACTTGAGTTTAAAAGCCCTCTAGACAGATACCTGGTTACCCAGAGTCAAGTTCATGGAGCCCAGAGTGGGCAGAGTTGGCTCAGGAGCTGAGGGCCCTCAGACAGGCCACTGCCCCTCTCTGGGTGGCTGTTTGCTTACCCGTAAAACAGGGGGCTTGTGTGGACTCAATGAGCCCTATGGGTCACGAAGTTTTGAAACAATTCACTTCTGGAAGCACCTCTTGGGCAGTGGGTATCAAGTCTCTCCTTGGGCCTAGCTGGCTGCTTAGGAGACTCTTAGCAGACCCAGGACACCTGCTGGTTCTCTGGTGGGGCCCTGGGTGGAGAACACCCAAGCCTACTTTCTAGGTGGCGCTCTGGTCTTTGGCAGACAACAGATGATGTGGGTGGTTCAATGTGCTCCGTAGGGTGTGTGTCTTGTGGACACGCAGAGTGACTGGCTTGGCCCAGGTGTTCAGACTCCTAACCCAGTGTTCTTCTCGTGGCATCTCAGGGCCTACCCCAGGGAGAAGTGAAACTGAGAAGGACCCTGAGGGGCTCCTGGGCACAAAAGCCTTTCCGTGTCCCCCATTTCTTGTGTGTAGGAAATAGGCTTCATTCAGTCTCCATGACCTTCCCTGAGTTCCAGTGGGCAGGTCCAAACAGTTGCTAATCAGGGAAGGGAGGGGATGCAAAGACAAGGGAGGAGCAGCCAGGAAACAATAGTGCAGCCTTGGGGCAGGGTCCTGGTTCCCCCTTAAGGGATACACATAATAATATCTTTGAGCTGTTTTGCAGATACTAAAACCCCTACTGGGTGAAAGAAGTCAACTGTGTGCTACTCACAAGCACGTAGACCCCGGACCAGTTGGAACCAGAAGGCTGATGACTCCTGGTTACCTCATCACCAATGAATCAGAAGAATGTCCACATGCTGATCACGCCCTCTTGGAACCATTACTGTAAAACTCCTCACTATCCCCTCCAGGTTGGGACACACAGTTTTGAGGGCATTAGCCCGCTGTGGCCACCTTTGCCTGGCAAAGCAATAAAGCTATTGTTTTCTATTTCACCCAAAACTCTGTCTCTGAGATTCAATTCGGTGTCAGTGTTCAGACGCCGAGTTTCCGCGTCAGAAGTGAGGTCCCTGTGTAAGTCAGCATTAAGAAGACAAACACTGATGGATAAGTGAGTGGATAAACCTCACAGGGTCAGTGCAGAGAGGTCTTGGGTTTCTTTCTTCACTTAATTCACCACTGACATCTGGGGAATGGCAGTGGGCTTGCCCCAGGCTGTGCTAGCTACGATTCCAGTAGGATTAGGGACAGTCATTTTTTGTGCCTCCTGGCTTGGGGTCTGGCCCACAGGTGGTGGAGACAGAACTCCCCTGGAAGTGTTCTGTAATGGCCAGTGTAGACGGTGGCAGATTATGTGTCTTAAAATGTGATTGCAAAATCAATAAGCCAATTACAGTGGTTAAATCTTTGCCTTTTCAGAGCTGCTTGCAAAGCTGAGTTGCTTGTTGCTGCATTAGGTATCCGTGTGGCTTGACAACAGGGCTGGAGGGGTGGATGAAGCCTGCACTAGAGGTTTCCTCTCTCTCCTTTGGGAGCCCTGTCCTCACTCTCTGGCCTCCTCAGTAGAAAAAGCAGTTGGCAAAAGCTCTTTTGCATTTAGGTGTTGGAGATGGGGTAGAAAGTAAGCGAGGCTTTTTGAGCACCTGTGGTGACTTCATATATTACCATTACTGTTGCTGGAAGGGGGGGACCCCTTCCAGGGCCTGAGGGTGGGTTCTTGCCTAACACTCGGAAATGAATTGTCCGAGGAGACACACGTGCTGACAAAGCAAGAGACTTTATCGGGGAGGGGCGCCCAGGCAGAGAGCAGGAGGGTAAGGGAAACCAGAACTGCTCCGCCACGTGGCTCGCAGTCTCGGGTTTTACGGTAAGGGGGTTAGTTTCCGGGTTGTCTCTGGATAATCACTCTGACTCAGGGTCCTTCCTGGTCGTGTGTGCATCACTCAGCCAAGATGGATTCCAGTAAGCATTCTGGGATGTTGGTAGGACATATGGACTGGCATCTCCTCTCTCCTTCTGACCTTTGCCGAATTCTTCTGGTTGGTGGTAGCTTGTTAGTTCCGTGTTCCTTACCAGGACCTCCTGTTGTAAGAGAACTCATGCAAGTAGTCACTATCATGCCTGGCCAGGGCAGGTGGTTTTGGTCAGTGGTTCCCCTAACATTGCATCTTAACCCTGTGAACTAAGCCTTGGTATCATGATTTCACATAGAAAGTGCACCAGCTGGCCTTGCTACAGAGCAAACCTGCTCAAAACTCAGTGGCTTAAAAAAAGCATCAACCATCTGTTTAGCCCACAGTTCTGCTAGGTGGTTCTTGCGGTCTGGGCTGGGCTGGACTAATCTTTGTGGGGCTTGCATGCGACTGTGTTCAGTTGGTGGGTGGAGTGGGGCTTGCTGGTCCTGAGTAACCTTATTCCCAAGTCTGGAAGTCTGTTGGCTGTTGGCTGGGGTGATGGGGGTGACTGTATCTCTCACTCTCCAGCAGGCTAGCCCGGGCGTGTTCCCATGTCAGTGGAGGGTTCTGAGAGCAGCAAGGATGGAAGCTGAAAGGCTTCTTTTAGCTTTAGACTCAGTATGGGCACAATGTCAGTTCTGCCACCTCCTGTTGGTCAAAGCAAACCACAAGGCCAGCCCAGGACGATGGGAGGAGCTGTGAAGGACTGCAACCATTTTTGGAATCCGCCCCACCAAGAAGCTGGGATTCTGGGGCTTTAAGCAGCTTGCCAAGGGCTTGCAGCTTGAATTGGGGCCCAGCCTGTGCCTTTCACATGCTCTATGTGGTGTGCAGCCCCAGCAGGGTACCTCTACCCTTAAAGAGAGAACAGCGCTCAACTCAGATAAAGGAACCTGCACTGCGGATTTTGGCAGTAATGACTGATGGTGGCTGGGAGTTTGGGGCTGGATGGCGAGTTTTTAAACTGCTGAGTATGGAGCGCATCCATAGTTGTATGGCTGCTGAGTCCTCCTTGGCTGTGACACTGTGACCCTGGTGGCCCCCTAGGAAAGAGCTTCTGCATGTGCTTCTGTCCCCAGTGACCACGCCCCCCCCACCCCGCTTTCTCCATGGCTCTGATCTTATTCCTCCATCCTCATTTTGTTGTGTAGGGTGTGTATGTGTGTTTGTGCGTCTTCCATCAGAAGTTATGCCTCATCTTTTTGGAAGTGATGGGGTTTAGAAAGACAAATTCATGTCAGATAGGTTTCTGTTGCAATGCTCACATCTGGTATTTACTTCCACATTTCTAAATAATATGCAGATCCTGCTATTTCTCGATTAATCAATTTTTTAAAAATTTTATTTATTTAATTTATTTTTGGCTGCGTTGGGTCTTCGTTGCTGCACGCGGGCTTTCTTTAGTTGCAGCGAGCAGGGGCTACTCTTTGTTGAGGTGCGTAGGTAGTGGCTTCTCTTATTGCAGAGCACGGACTCTAGGCGCACGGGCTTCAGTAGTTGTGGCACACGGGTTCAGTAGTTATGGCTCATGGGCTCTAGAGCGTAGACTCTATACTTGTGGCACCCGGGCTTAGTTGCTCCGTGGCATGTGGGATCTTCCCGGACCAGGGCTCGAACCCGTGTCCCCTGCATTGGCAGGTGGATTCCTAACCACTGCGCCACCAAGGAAGCCCAATTAATCAATTTAAACATTGTCTACTGACTGCAGTAGAAGATGGTGAGTGACCCCCATGGACCTCCTGGCACTGGCCCTCCCCCCATCCTTCACTATACTTTTATCACAACTTTTGGTTAAATCGATGGTCAGTGTTTATGTTACTATGACAGTAAATTTTGCTTACTGCTAAGTGAAGTAGAGTATGGTGATGTTTCCTGGACTTAACTGCATATTCTCCCTTTATTTGGTTTTCTATGTACCTATATTTACTTTTTCTAAATGGTTTACCAGGTCAGTTATATGTGAATCAATATTTTCCAAATAGTCAAATTGACATTGTATCACTTTCCCTCCTTTGGGGCCCTCCCACGTGGACTTCCTGGCTCTCGGCTGCTGTCCAGACACCATGCTCTGGATGGATGCCTGGGTCTCACGGCTTTCTTTCCAGCTTTACACCATTGTTTTGCTGAAGCATGTCCTCTCATAGCTTCCTAAGCCATTAGAAGTAAATTTTTAGGGTCCCTTCACATCTGAAAATATTTCCCCCAAACAGACTCTGAGACATGGGTTTGTGTAAAAATGATTCATTAGGACAATACTGCCAGGAGAAACTGGGAAAGGAGTGGGGAAAGCAGGAGAGGGAAGAAGAAGGCAGGTCAGGGAGATTTCAGGTGGAGTGCCAGTGTCAGCCTGAGCAGCAGCTCTGGAGTGGAAATTACCCCGTAGAGTTTGTCCTGAAAGAGGCAGTCATTGGCTGTAGGTCACCTGTAGGCAGGGGTGGGATTTAGGGGAAACTTAGCTCTAGGGATTCAGTCTGGTTCGAGGGTAGTTGCCTGGAGACCATTGTGGTGTGAGCCCCTGGGAGTCAAGTGCACAGCAGCTGGTGGCGTAGGACCGGAAGGGGCCATCTGGGGACCTGGACCAAGTATCACTGGGTCTGCCCCAGTTTTCACCAGGGTCTCACGCTTGCTGGCAGTTTGGCAGCTGTACTGCAGGAAATATAAATCATTGTAGGTGTTCGCACCAATGTTGGAAGGGCTAAAGAAGCAATTTCTAAGTGGGTCTGCTTGGAATGATTTTCAGAATAATACAGAACTGCCCACGAGGGAGCTGTTCTCCCTGAGGCAGTCTCTGAAACAGGCAGCCTGAGTCTGGAAACACTCCTACCATGGCAGCAGCCTCTGGACCCCTGAGAGCCAGAGGATAGACAGACCCTTAGCTCTTCCATCCAGACTCGGAGTCATATAGAAAAAGCCACCTCTACCATTGCCACTGCTTGGTGTCACACCAATGAAGCAGCAGGAAGGAATCTGGGAACCTGTTAAAGGAAAATGACCCTTTAACCAGGACTGACTGCCAGAAGCTGGTGAGAACGAGCTCCTCCACGATGCAGAACCTGATTTATATCTAGGACCCTGGCTGTGAGCAAGTCTGGGAAATTGAGTTTTACCAGTTCAACATTTCCAAATAGCAGGAGGGCAAATTGGAGGTTGGGCGAGCAATACAAATATTGTACAGCTGGAAATACAATCCTAGATTAAGCAGTTTTTTATTTATTTTTTTCCTGAGGATTTTGAAGGCATTGCTCCATTATCTTCTAGTTTCTGGTTTCATTGTTGCAAAGTCGAATGCCATTCGAAATTCCTTTATGAGCAAATTTCTATTTTTCTCCCTCTCAGAAGCTTTGAGGATCTACTTTCTGCCTGGCATTCTAAGAGGTTATGATGATGTGCGTTGGTGCAGGTGGTTTTTCTTCCCCTGTGCTGGGCACTCAGTGAGCCCTTTCAACCTGAACCTTACAACCTGTGCTACGGACTGAAATTTGTCTCCCTAAAATTCATGTATTGAAACCGACCCGAAATGTGATGGTATTAGGAGGTGGAAACTTTGGGAGGTGCTAGATCATGAGGGTGGAGCCCTCATGAATGGGATTAAGTGTCATTGAAAGGGACCCCAGAGAGCTCCTGCACCTCCTCCACCCTCTGAGGACACAGCGAGAAGACAGATACCAGTGAACCAGGAAGAGGGCTCTCCCAGACACCGAACCTGCCAGCACCATGACCTTGGACTTCCCAGCCTCCAGACTGTGAGAAAGAAATGTTTGTTGTTTACCAGCCACTCAGTTTATGGCATTTTTGTTACAGTAGACTGAGTGGACTAAGGAAACCTGGGAAATTTTTACTATCACTTCACTGATAATTTCCCTCTCCTGTCTTTTTTACTCTCTATTTCTGGATCATGTATAGTCAGATTGCAGATTTTCTGAATTGACCCTTTAAGTTCCTTACCTTTTCTCTTCTATTTTCCATCTCTTTTTGCTCTACTTTTTGTCTTTTTGTTCCATTTATTTCAGCCATCATAATTGTAATTTCCAAGAGTTCTTCATGCATCTGTTACTTTTCTCACAGAACTCTATTCTTGTTCTGTGTCTGCAATATCTTTCTGACTTAAATTTTTTCCTCCTTTTTTTTTTCCTGTTTTGGTTTCATTTTTTTTTTTTTTTCTTTCTTTTGGGCTGTGCTGTGTGGCGTAGGATCTTAGTTCTCTGACCAGGGATCGAACCAGCGACCCCTGCAGTGGAAGCATGGAGTCTTAACCACTAGACCACTAGGGAAGTCCCCTGGTTTTGAGTGCACACGTCCCCTCATCCTGTTTCTCTTCGCACCTCACATCCACCCTCCACTGTGCTTGGGTCCCCCAGTCTGGAGCCCTCTGGCTCTCCTGGGTCAGTTACACTCCTCCATCCATTTTCTAGATCCCAAAATGTACTGCAATTTTGCATCCGCTGCTGTTGCCTCTCTCATTTTCTCAGTACTCTTGGATTTATATGTTAAAAAAAAAATCCACTGACGATATTTTAGTGGATCATTGTGAGGCAGAGCCAATAACGAGTGTGGCCCAATCTTCTACATTCCCCTACAAGTCTGGAGGGAAATGCGCTCCATTAGGAAGAACCATGGCTGCCACCACACTTCCTAAGCTCTTCCTCCGCCAGGCTGTGGCAGCTCAGAGGTTTACTGTTTAATTATTGTACAAGTGGAGTTTGCTGGCTTTCTAGGTATTTACAGTGTACAGGTCGTTTCCTGGTGCCTCACAGCGCCTGGCATTGGGCTGGTGATGTGAGCTCCTGCCCACATGGGCTTGCGTTCTGTTGGAGAGGACAGGTCTTGGGTCGGCTTATGCACATGCTGGAGAGGAGGGCTCTTTAACAGCCTGCAGGGCATCCGTGGCCACAGGGGCCAGAAATAGAGGCGTGAGGCGTAATGGACACCTTCAACGGCAGGGCATTTGAAGCTTTGTAAAGGAGAAAGTGTAAGAACGTCCAAGAAGCTTTGTAAAGAAGGCAAACCCTCCCCTCCTCCCTCTCCCCCCCACCCCCACCCCGTCCCCTGTGGGCAGAGACACCATGGGGGCTGCCTGTTGCCCCTTCCAGAAAATCTACAGCAGCATTGGGTTAACTCGTCGGGGCCAATTCTAGTTCACATTAGAGCGTAACAAGAATTTTATTATTTGCGTAAGTGGTGACAAGAGCAGGCTGGTGGGTCCTGTGTCTCTCCCCAGCGTCTAATAAAGCAGAATTCAATTCAAGGCAGATCCCTCTCTGCCCCATCAGACCAAATGTGATTCAATTTCTTTCACCACCGATTAATTCCTTGAGCATTTGCTGCATGGGTTCCCTGTAGTTGTTTTCTGTGCTGAGTAACAAATTACCACAAACGTTGCGGCATTACTAACTCACAGTTCTGCAAGTCAGAAGTCCAGTGTGCACGGTGTGGCTGAGTTCCTCCCTCAGGGTGAAATAAAAGTTTTGGCCAGGCTGAGTTTTCTTCTGGAGGCTCTGGGGAAAAATCTGCTTTCTCACTCATTTTTTTTGACATATAAAATTGTATATATTTAATCACGTGATGTATATATATATTTAATCACGTGATGATTTTATACATATATATTTAATAAATAGCTATATACATAGTTAAATGATATATATGATATATAGTTAATATAGAATAACTATATATAGTTAAATAATAACTATATAGTTATTATTTTAATTATATTATTATATTAATATATTATTATATTTTATATTTAAATATATACATATATAGTAAATGATCACCACAATCAAGTTAACACATCTATCACCTCATATAGTGATCATCTGTGTGTGTGTGTGTGTGTGTGTGTGTGTGTGTGTGGTTAGATTTAATTTAAGATCTATCCTCTTAGCAAATTTCAAGTATGCAATACGGTATTGATAACTAGAGTCACCAGTCTGTATATTAGATGTCCAGAACTTATTCATCTTGAAAGACTTTGTATCCTTTGACCAACATTCTCCCCATTTCCCTGACCCCCCAAACCCTGGCAACCACCATTCTACTCTCTGCTTCTATGAGTTTGACTGTTTTTGATTCCACATTTAAGTGAGATCATGCAGTATTTGTCTTTCTGTGTCTGGCTTATTTCACTAAGCATAATGTCTTCCAGATCCATCCATGTTGTAACAAAGGGCAGGATTTCCTTCTTTTCAAAGGCTGAATAATATTCCATTGTGTTTAAATACCATGTCTTCTTTGCCTGTTGAAGGACACTAGGTTGTTTCCATGTCTTGTCTATTGTGAATAATGCTGCAGTGAGTGTGGGAGTGCAAAAATCTCTTCAAAATCCTGATTTCAATATCTTTGGATGTATTCACAGAAGTGGGGTTCCTGGGTCATATGGTAGTTCTATGATAGTTCCATACTGTAGTGGCTGTACTAATTTCCCTCCCATCAGCAGTGCACAAGGGTTCCCTTTACCCCACATGCTCGCTAACACTTACCTTTTGTCTTTTTGATAATAGCCATTCTAACAGGTGTGAGGTGATAGCTCATTGTGATTTTGATTTGCATTTCCCTGAAGATTAGTGATGTTGAACACCTTTTCACATACCTGTTGGCCATTTGAATTTCTTCTTTGGAGAAGTGTCTATTTAGGGCCTTTGCTTGCTCATTTGCTTTGTTGGTGGAACTCAGTTACTTGTGGTCATAGGACTGAGGTTCCCTCCTCCTTGCTGGTGTCAGCTGTCCCAGCTGCTCCTGGCTCCTGAAGGCCACCTGCACTCTTCACCACGTGGTCTCGTCCACCCTCAAGCCAGCAAAGGTGCATTAAATCCTCTCATGCTTAGAATCTCTGACTTCTTATTCTGCCACCAGCTTTTAAAGGGCTTGTGTGATTAGGCTAGGCCAACCTGGATAACCTCCCAGTCTTGAAGTCAGCTGTGCCAAGTAACATAACCTAATCATGGAAGTAACACCCATTATATTCACAGGGCATGTACACCTGGGGAGTGGAAATATTGGGGACCATGTGAGAATTTTGCCTACCACATGCTCTCCATATGGGGAAGGGGCTTATCTCTGCTCTTCACAGTTACACTCTGTAGGGGACATGAAACTGACATAGATGAACTCAGTCTGGCACGTGGACAGTGTCAGGGGTCCATGTTCCATCTACTCTCATTGCTGTCACTACCTAGCTGCCTCTCCCTGAAGTTGCATTTATAAATGGCTAAATTGAGATTGACTGATGGCTTTATCTCAGAGGCCAACTCTGACTGGTTGGCAGTGGTGCATGGCTGGTGAGGTGATTGGTGTCTGTCAAGGACATTCAGTGGGCCTTTATGACATCTACTGTCTGATCTCTAAGCCCCTTTAGCTCATTAAAAATTTTTTTTTTCATCTTCACAGAGGTATAATTGACAAAAATTGTATATATTTAAGGTATACGACATGATGGTTTCATATAAAGATACATTGTGAACCGATTGCTGCAATCAAGCTAATTAGCATTCATTGCCTCACTGTAGTTACATTTTTTCCTTTTCATTGTCCACCCACCCCACCCCTCATCCCCCTCGGCAATCACCTCTTTGTTCTCTGTATCTAGGAGTCTGTTTCTGTTTTGTTATGTTTATTCATTTGTTTTGTTTTTTAGATTCCACATATAAGCGAAATCATGCAGTACTTATCTTTCTCTTTAGGGTAATACCTTCTAAGACCATCTATGTAGTTGCAAATGGCAAGATTTCATTCTTTTTTATGGCTGAGTAGTATTCCATTGTGTATGTGTGCGTGTGTGTGTCTGTGGTGTGTGCATATCACAACTTCTTTATCCATTCATCTATCGATGGACACTTAGATTGCTTCTTTATCTTGGCTATTGTAAATAATGCTGTAATGAACTTTGGGGTGCATATATCTTTTTGAATTAGTGTTTTTGTTTTCTTTGGAAAAATACCCAGCAGTGGAATTGCTAGGTTGTATGGTAGTTGTATCTAAAAATTTTTGAGGAACCTCCATACTGTTTTCCATAGTAGCTGTACCAATTCTATTCCACCAACAGTGCACAAAGTTTCCCTTTTCTCCACATCTTTGCCAACACTTATTTGTTGTCTTTTTGATGATTACCATTCTGATAGGTGTGAGGTGATATCTCATTGTGGTTTTGATTTGCATTTTCCTGATTATTAGTTGAACATCTTTTCATGTGCCTTTTGGCCATCTGTATGTCTTCTTTAGAAAAACGTCTATTCAGGTCCTCTGCCCATGTTTTGATCAGACTGTTTATTTTTTGATGGTGAGTTGTACGAGTTCCTTGTATATTTTGTATTTTAACCCCTTATCAGATATATCATTTGAAAATATCTTCTCCCATTCAGTAGGCTGCCTTTTTATTTTGTTGATAGTTTCCTTCACTGTGCAAAAGTTTTTAGTTTGATGTAGTCCATTTGTTTATTTTTGCTTTTGTTTCTTTTATCTGCAGAGATAGCCAAAAAAATATTGCTAAGACCAGTGTCAAAGAGTGTATTGCCTATGTTTTCTTCTAGAAGTTTTGTGGTTTCAGGTCTTACATTTAAGTTTTTAATCCATTTTGAGTTTGTTTCTGTATATGGTATGAGAAAATAGTCCTGTGTGATTCTTTTACCTGTAGCTGTCCAGTTTTCCCAGCACCACTTACTGAAGAGACTGTGTTTTCTCCATTGTATATTCTTGCCTCCTTTGTCATAGATTAAATGACCACATAAGCATGCGTTTATTTCTGTGCTGTCTATTCTGTTCCATTGATCTATTTGTCTGTTTTTGTGCCAGTACCATACTGTTTTGATTACTGTAGCTTTGTAGTCTGAAGTCTGGGAGTGTGATACCTCTAGCTCTGTTCTTCTTAATCAAGATTGTTATGGCTATTTGGGATGTTTTGTGTTTCCATAAAAACTTTAGAATTATTTATTCTAGTTCTGTGAAAAATGCCATTGGTATTTTTATAGAGATTGCACTGAATCTGCAGATTGCTTGGGTAGTATGGTCATTTTAACAATATTAATTCTTCCAATCCACATCATGGTATATCTTTTTATTTGTTTGCATTGTCTTCACTTTCTTTCATCAATGTCTTGCAGTTTTCCAAGTACAGGTCTTTTATGTCTTTGGTTGGATTTATTCTTAGGGGGTCTCCAGGCTGGTGCTAGCCCTCTGATAGGTGGGCCCAGGTCCCAGAGTGGCTGGCTGTATGGCCCTGAGTCGGGGAGGGCTGGGGCCTGGTGCTGGCCTATTGGTGGAGAGGGCTGGGTCCCCGAACAGCTGGCTGTTTGGCCTGGGGTGTCTGGTAACTGCTGCCAACCAGCTGGTGGCCAGGTAATCCCCTGGAGCTAATAGACTAGAGGAAGACCTCCACAATGGCACTTGTCAGCCCCAGTGTCCTGGTGGTAGAACAAGCACCCAAAATGGCTGCCACCAGTGTCCGTGTCCCCAGGGGGAGCTGCAGTTGCCTCCTGCCTTCAGGAGACTCTCCAAGATCAGCAAGTGCATCTGACCCAGGCTCCTTTCACATTACCACTTCTTCCCTGGGTCCTGGAGTGTGTGAGATTTTGTGTGCACCCTTTAAGAGTGGAGTCTCTGTTTCCTATGGCCCTCTGGGTCTACTGTATGCAAGCCCTACTGACCTTCAAAGCCAAATGCTCTGGGGGCTCCTCTTCCCAGTGCAGGACCCCTGGGCTGGGGAGCCTGATATGGTGCTTGGGCTCCTTGTTCCTTGGGGAGAACTGCTGCAATTGTAACTGTCTTCCTATTTGTGGGTCACTGACCTGGGGATATGGGTCTTGACTATACCGTGTCTCCACCCTTCTTACCCATCTCATCGTGGTTCCTTTATAGTTTTAGTTGTAGGAGATCTTTTCTGCTAGTCTTCAGGTTGTTCTCATCTATAGTTGCTCTGTAGATAGTTGTGATTTTTCTGTGCCCGTGGGAGGAGGTGAGCTCAGGGTCTTCCTATTCTGCCATCTTGGTCACGCCTCCTCTTCCAGCTTCTTTTTTCAACACATATTTACTGATGCATGCTCTCCACAATGTTTCAGGCTGCTGCTGAGTTACACGGAACTATCAGGGAGGTGTTTGGCTGGGGGAGCTTTGAGCTGGACTTTGATGGGTGGAGTGACAGGTACTCCAGACTAGGGTGCAAGGGGAGAAATGAAAGCAAAGGAGTAAAGTTGACATAATGCCAATTATGCCCTGATGCCTACTACAAAGGCCATCTGTGCTGCCCATGGTATGTCTCTGTCTTACTCTGCTAGGTGGATGCTATATTCTCCTTCGATAAATAAGAAACCCGAGGGTCAGAGAATTAAAATCACTTACCTGGGGCCAAACAGTGGGGCAGAAACATAAAAGAAACCATAGCCCCTCTGACAGTAGTAGACATTGGGTGCTGGATCTAGGGCCCAGGAGAATAAGAGGAAGCTCCCTGCTCCACCTGCCTCGTGAGTCTCCACCAGCCTGCTGCCTTGATGTCATTTCTCCACTAACTGGTCACCCCACTCAGGCAAGAAGCATGTGTCCCAGATGCAGCAATAAAACACTCTTTTTGCATCAAGGAAGTTGAGAGCACAAGGTTCAGGGGCTGGTTGCTCCTGAGTTTGATTCCTAATCACTTTTAAAAGCCCTGATGCCTTGTGAAATAAACATAATTGACTCTGGGAGCTGGTTTCTCCACCTCGTGGAGAGGAGAGGCCCGGAGCAGCCAGTGGACAGCTAATTTGATCAGAGGTTGTGATTGTCTTCTCTCCCCCTGGTGTCTGGGTAGATAAAATGGAGGGAGGGCGGAGATACTTAATTAACCCTGTAATTCTTGCATGGGTCAATTAGCATATAGATGAAGGCGCTCTCTAAGCCTGTCTCTGGAGCTGTCTCCCGTCTGTGTGTGCAGCCCTGGGCGCCCCTGGGCTGTGGTGCAGCCTGGCCAGCTCCACAATCCAGTATCAATCCTCCTAAGTTCTCTCTAAAGGAGGCCAGAGGATGGTGGGGTGGGGAGAGGGGCATGGGGGCATCTTGCTGGCCTAGTAATTTTTAACACAATCCTTCAATCAGTGCTTGAGGACAATGTTACCAGGGCTGCTTGGGTTTCTGATGATTTTCTCCTGGTTCTGGCATTCAGAACCCCCTGGGGTCAGCTCCGGCCCCACTCTGGGATCTCTGCCCTCCTGTCTTCCTGCGCTGAGCACAGTTGCCTAGGAGGAGGGATTGGACTCAATTCTAGAAAGAGGACTAGCTCTGCCAAGGCTTTTCAGGCCGCGCCTCGGTTACTTGCCACCTCCTTTGTCGTGCTTGCTGTGTTCAAGTCTTGGGGATTCTCGGGAGCCTCCCTCTGGGGGTTTCCTCCTGGGGCCTCCTGTGCCCCCCAACCCCCACCAACTAGCCCTGGGCACACAGAGCACAGCTGTCCCTTTGGTGGTGGCTTGGAGGTCTCCAAAATGGTCCTGTGCCCCAGTGTGGCACATTGTGCCAGGGATGGGGGTGACTGGTGAGCCCCCCTAGCCTCATTGTCCCCCCCACCTCTGTCCCAGCTTTGCTGGTCCACCCCAGACCATCTCCAGCTCTCAGCTTCCCTGACAGCTCTGGGAATTCTGCCCAATGTAGCATGTGGGACTGGGGTGTTGAAAAATGAAAACATTTGTTTAACGAAGACCAGGTTTGAACTCAGTCTGGGCTGAGCTTGTGTACACGCATGTAAGTGTGTGCTGACGCACACGGGTTCCCCCAAGAAGTTACTGATGACCCAGACACATGGAGGGGAAAAACACATAGGGCAAAACTGCCAGGGCAGGGATGCAGACCCCGCCCCATTTCCCCATCCCCTGTCCTTCCCCTTTTGACCCTACTTCTTGCATGAGTGTGGTGTGGTATTTTGATAATTATAATATTTATTGACCCCAAGGTGCTCATCTGTGACATGGTGATGCTGTTACCTGCTTCACAGATGTTGTCTCTGGTCTCCCAGGAAGAACCCCGTAGGGTGGAACCATAGCCCCGTTTTGTAGATGAGACTGTTGGGGCTCAGAGTGGCCATGGCTTGCCAGAGCCTGGGGTCAAACACAGAGCTCTGGGACTCTGAGCTCCTGGTTGCCTACCAGGTGAGGGTAAAGGGCCCCGGTGCAGGGCCAGTCAAGGTGTGCATGTGTGTGAGTGTGTGCCTGTGTGTGGTCCACCGTCCAGGTGTGCTATTGAGGGTGTGTGTCAGTCTCACCAGCTGAGGAAAGGCCTGTTCATCCTGTCATTTATCTCCGTGGGAGTGTAGTACACAGAGCTTGCAGGTAGACAGACATTTCTTTAAGTGAATTTTTTTATTGAGATTATTGTACATTTACATGAATTTATAAGAAATAACCATCCTTTGTACTCTCTACCCAGTTTCCCTCAAGGGTAACATTTTCCAAAACAATAGTATAATATCACAAAGTACAAGTTGACATTGATGCGACCCACTGACTCAGATTTCCCCAGTTACTTGCATTCCTTTGTGGTGTGAGTGTATATGTGGACATGTGTGTGTATATGGGGGGTGCTGAGGGGTTTGGGCTGATCAAGGGGAAAGATATGACCCTGGGAGGCAGTAATACACAAGCGTTATTGGGTGGTGCTTGGAAGGAGTTGCATGTGGGGGAAGCCCCTCCCAGCAGAGGTCTGTGTCAAGGCTATGATGGGGGGTCTATACTCAGAAGGAGGGGAGGACCATGGACCTTCCTGGAGGGAACGGGGCTGGAGAGGGGCTTGTGTGTCTGGGTGATGTCACAGCACACCAGGTGTCCCTGGGTCAGAGACTCGGAAGGACAACAGTGACTTTGGGCCTTATCCTACAAGTAGGTAACAGTTACTGGGAGCAGGCAAGGCAGGCAGTTTCTAAATGGCTAACACTGCTGCTTTGAGCTATTTTAAGAGTAATTGAATGTGTGAAAATTAGAATTTGTTGTCTGTGGGCTTTTGACCTAATGGGTCTCAGTCTTTGGTGAAGAAATAAACAAGCTAGAGGCCAATACACACAGGCCATCTTTGGCTGATTTATATAATCATGCGTGTGCATGTGCGTGTGTGCCTGTGTGTTTATACAATTTTATCACCTGTGTAGGTTCATGTATCCACCGCCACAGTCAAGACACTGAACAGCGCTGACACCCCAAAGTTCCCTCCTACCTACCAGTAGCTATCACCTCCTCCACCTCCAATCCCTAACCCCTAGTAACCCCTAGTTTTTCTCCAATTTCTAAAGAATTGTCCTTTCAAAAATGTTATATGAATGGAATCGTATAACCCTTTGGGACTGGCTTTTTTTTTTTTTGCCCAGCATAATTCCCTGGAGATTCATGCAGATTCTGTGTATTGAATTGTAGTGTCCCATGGTATGAAGTGTCACCCTTTGCTTAACCGTTCATCTGTTGAAGGACCTCTGGGCCGATTCCAGTTTGGGCTATTACAAATAAACCTGTATACATGTTTTTGTGTTTTCATTTCTCTAGGATAGAGTCCAAGTCATATGGTAATTTCATGTTTAGTTTTTTAAAGAAGCTGCCACACTGCTTTCCTGAGAGGCTATACCATTTGACATACCCAAGAGCATGAGTGATCTGGCTTTTCTGCATGCTCCCCCAGTATTTGGTATGTCACTAGTTTTTATTTTAACCAATTTCATAGATATATAGTGATCTCTCATTGTGATTTTAATTTGTATTTTTCTAGCGGCTTATGATGTTGACTGTTTTTTAATATGCTTACTTCCCATCTGTATATCTTGTTCAGTGAAATGTCTTCTCATGTCTTTTGCTGATTTTCAGATTGGATTTATTTTATTTATTTTTATTTTTATTTTTTTTGCGGTATGCGGGCCTCTCACTGTTGTGACCTCTCCTGTTGCGGAGCACAGGCTCCGGACACGCAGGCTCAGCGGCCGTGGCTCACGGGCCCAGCCGCTCCGCGGCATATGGGATCCTCCCGGACCGGGGCACGAACCCATGTCCCCTGCATCGGCAGGTGGACTCTCAACCACTGCGCCACCAGGGAGGCTCAGGATTTATTATTTTTTTAATGTTGAGCTTTGATAGTTCTTTATATATTCTAGATACTAGTCCCTTTTCAGATATGTGGTTTGCAAATATATTCTCCCAGTCTGTAGCTTGTCTTTTTCACAGAACGAAAATTTAAAATTTTAACAAGGTCCAATTTATCAAATTTTCTTTTTATGGATTATGCTGTTGTTGTCAAGTTGAAGAAATCCTTAACCCTAGATCCTGAAGATTTTCTCTAATTTCTTTTTTATCTGAAAGTTTCATAGTGTTATGTTTTATATTAAAATCTACAATCCATTTTGAATTAATTTTTGTATAACATGTGAGATTTAGGTTCAAGATTCATTTTTTGTTTTTTGAAAAAGCTATTCTTCCACTGAATGGGTTTTGCACTTTTGTCTAATATCACTTGGGCATATTTGTGTGGTTCTATTTCTGTGCCCTCTATTATTTTCCATTCATCTATGTATTATATAGACCCTCTATCAATGCTATGCTGATTAATGTAGGCTTAATATCAGGTAGAGAGATTCCTCCCACTTAATTTTTCTTATTTCAAGATTGTTTATATTCTACTTCCTGTGCCTTTCTATATACATTTTAGAATATGTTTGTCTATATCTACTAAAAACAGTGCTAGGATTTTGATAGGAATTGCATTGAATCTATCAATCAATTTGAGGGAGAATTGACATCTTTACTACTTTGAGTCTTCTTTTTTTATTTTTTAAATTAATTTAATTTAATTTATTTTTTTATACAGCAGGTTCTCATTAGTCATCAATTTTATACACATCAGTGTATACATGTCAATCCCAATCTCTCAATTCATCACACCACACCCCCCCACCACCACCGCGGCTTTCCCCGCTTGGTGTCCATATGTTTGTTCTCTACATCTGTGTCTCAATTTCTGCCCTGCAAACCAGTTCATCTGTATCATTTTTCTAGGTTCCACATATATGCGTTAATATACGATATTTGTTTTTCTCTTTCTGACTTACTTCACTCTGTATGACAGTCTCTAGATCCATCCACATCTCAACAAATGACCCAATTTCGTTCCTTTTTATGGCTGAGTAATATTCCATTGTATCTATGTACCACATCTTCTTCATCCATTCGTCTGTCGATGGGCATTTAGTTTGCTTCCATGACCTGGCTATTGTAAATAGTGCTGCAATGAACATTGGGGTGCATGTGTCTTTTTGAATTATGGCTTTCTCTGGGTATATGCCCAGTAGTGGGGTTGCTGGATCATATGGTAATTCTATTTTTAGTTTTTTGAGGAAACTCTATACTGTTCTCCATAGTGGCTGTATCAATTTACATTCCCACCAATAGTGGAAGAGGGTTCCCTTTTCTCCACACCCTCTCCAGCATTTGTTGTTTGTAGATTTTCTGATGATGCCCATTCTAACTGGTGTGAGGTGATACCTCATTGTAGTTTTGATTTACATTTCTCTAATAATTAGTGATGTTCAGCAGCTTTTCATGTGCTTCTTGGCCATCTGTATGTCTTCTTTGGAGAAATGTCTATTTAGGTCTTCTGCCCATTTTTGGATTGGGTTTTTTGTTTTTTTACTATTGAGGTGCATGAGCTGTTTATATATTTTGGAGATTAATCCTTTGTCTGTTGATTTGTTTGCAAACATTTTCTCCTATTCTGAGGGTTGTCTTTTGTCTTGTTTATGGTTTCCTTTACTGTGCAAAAGCTTTTAAGTTTCACTAGGCCCCATTGGTTTATTTTTATTTCCATTACTCTAGGAGGTGGATCAAAAAAGATCTTGCTGTGATTTATGTCAAAGAGTGTTCTTCCTATGTTTTCCTCTAAGAGTTTTATAGTGTCCGGTCTTACATTTAGGTCTCTGATCCATTTTGAGTTTATTTTTGTGTATGGTGTTAGGGAGGGTTCTAATTTCATTCTTTTACATGTAGCTGTCCAGTTTTCCCAGCACCACTTATTGAAGAGACTGTCTTTTTGCCATTGTACATCCTTGCCTCCTTTGCATAGATTAGTTGACCATAGGTGTGTGGGTTTATCTCTGGGATTTCTATCTTGTTCCATTGATCTATGTTTCTGGTTTTGTGCCAGTACCATATTGTCTTGATTACTGTAGCTTTATAGTATAGTCTGAAGTCAGGGAGTCTGATTCCTCCAGCTCTGTTTTTTCCCTCAAGGCTGCTTTGGCTATTCAGGATCTTTTGTGTCTCCATACAAATTTTAAGATTTTTTGTTCTAGTTCTGTAAAAAATGCCACTGGTAATTTCATAGGGATTGCATTGAATCTGTAGATTGCTTTGGGTAGTATAGTCATTTTCACAATATTGATTCTTCCAATCCAAGAACATGGTATATCTCTCCATCTGTTGGTAGCATCTTTAATTTCTTTCATCAGTGTCTTATAGTTTTCTGCATACAGGTCTTTTGTCTCCCTAGGTAGGTTTATTCCTAGGTTTTTTATTCTTTTTGTTGCAATGGTAAATGGGAGTGTTTCCTTAATTTCTCTTTCAGAATTCATCATTAGTGTATAGGAATGCAAGAGATTTCTGTGCATTAATTTTGTATCCTGCAACTTTACCAAATTCTTTGATTAGCTCTAGTAGTTTTCTGGTGGCATCTTTAGGATTCTCTATGTATAGTATCATGTCATCTGCAAACAGTGACAGTTTTACTTCTTCTTTTCCCATTTGTATTCCTTTTATTTCTTTTTCTTCTCTGATTGCCATGGCTAGGACTTCCAAAACTATGTTGAATAATAGAGGAGAGAGTGGACATCCTTGTCTTGTTCCTGATCTTAGAGGAAATGCTTTCAGTTTTTCACCATTGAGAATGATGTTTGTTGTGGGTTTGTCGTATATGACCTTTATTATGTTGAGGTAGGTTCCCTTTTTGCCCATTTTCTGGAGAGTTTTTTATCATAAATAGGTGTTGAATTTTGTCGATAGCTTATTCTGCATCTATTGAGATGATCATATGGTTTTTATTCTTCAATTTGTTAATATGGTGTATCACATTGATTGATTTGCATATATTGAAGAATCCTTGCATCCCTGGGATAAATCCCACTTGGTCATGGTGTATGATTCTTTTAATGTGTTGCTGGATTCTGTTTGCTAGTATTTTGTTGAGGATTTTTTCATCTATATTCATCAGTGATATTGGTCTGTAATTTTCTTTTTTTGTAGTATCTTTGTCTGGTTTTGGTATCAGGGTGATGGTGGCCCCATAGATTGAGTTTGGGAGTGTTCCTTCCTCTGCAAATTTTTGGAAGAGTTTGAGAAGGATGGATGTTAGCTCTTCTCTAAATGTTTGATAGAATTCATCTGTGAAGCCATCTGGTCCTAGACTTTTGTTTGTTGGAAGATTTTTAATCACAGTTTCAATTTCATTGCTTGTGATTGGTCTGTTCATAGTTTCTATTTCTTCCTGGTTCAGTCTTGGAAGGTTATACCTTTTTAAGAATTTGTCCATTTCTTCCAGGTTGTCCATTTTATTGGCATAGAGTTGCTTGTAGTAGTCTCTTAGGATGCTTTGTATTTCTGTGGTGTCTGTTGTAACTTCTCCTTTTTCATTTCTAATTTTATTGACTTGAGTCTTCTCCCTCTTTTTCCTGATTAGTCTGGCTAATGGTTTATCAATTTTGTTTATTTTCTCAAAGAACCAGCTTTTAGTTTTATTGATCTTTGCTATTGTTTTCTTTGTTTTTATTTCATTTATTTCTGCTCTGATCTTGATGATTTCTTTCCTTCTGCTAACTTTGGGTTTTGTTTGTTCTTCTTTTTCTAGTTCCTTTAGGTGTTAGGTTAGATTGTTTATTTGAGATTTTTCTTGTTTCTTAAGGTAGGCTTGTATAGCTATAAACTTCCCTCTTAGACCTGCTTTTGCTGCATCTAATAGGTTTTGGATCATCATGTTTTCATTGTCATTTGTCTCTAGGTATTTTTTGATTTCCTCTTTTATTTCTTCAGCGATCTCTTGGTTATTTAGTAATGTATTGTTTAGCCTCCATGTGTTTGTGTTTTTTATGTTTTATTCCCTGTAATTGATTTCTAATCTCATAGCGTTGTGGCTAGAAAAGATGCTTGATATGATTTTAATTTTCTTAAATATACTGAGGCTTGATTTGTGACCCAAGATGTGATCTATCCTGGAGAATGTTCTGTGCACACTTGAGAAGAAAGTGTAATCTGCTGTTTTTGGATGGAATGTCCTATAAATATCAATTAAAGCTATCTGGTGTATTGTGTCATTTAAAGCTTCTGTTTCTCTATTTACTTGCATTTTGGATCATCTGTCCATTGGTGTAAGTGAGGTGTTAAAGTTCCCCACTATTATTGTATTACTGTCGATTTCCTCTTTTATAGCTGTTAGCAGTTGCCTTATGTATTGAGGTGCTCCTGTGTTGGGTGCATATATATTTATAGTTGTTATATCTTCTTCTTGGATTGATCCCCTGATCATTATGTAGTGTCCTTCCTTGTCTCTTGTAACATTCTTTATTTTTTATTTTTTTATTAGTTTCTGCTTTATAACAAAGTGAATCAGTCATACATATACATCTGTTCCCACATTACCCTAAATGTGAATGGATTAATTGCACCAACCAAAAGACACAGGCTTGCTGAATGGATACAAAAACAAGACCCATCTATATGCTGTCTACAAGAGACCCACTTCAGACCTAGGGACACATTCAGACTGAAAGTGAGGGGATGGAAAAAGATATTCCATGCAAATGGAAATCAAAAGAAAGCTGGAGTAGCAATACTCATATCAGATAAAATAGACTTTAAAATAAAGAATGTGAGGGAAGGGATGTGGGAACATTCTTTATTTTAAAGTCTATTTTATCTGATATGAGTATTGCTACTCCAGCTTTCTTTTGATTTCCATTTGCATGGAATATCTTTTTCCATCCCCTCACTTTCAGTCTGAATGTGTCCCTAGGTCTGAAGTGGGTCTCTTGTAGACAGCATATAGATGGGTCGTGTTTTTGTATCCATTCAGCAAGCCTGCGTCTTTTGGTTGGTGCAATTAATCCATTCATGTTTAGGGTAATTATCGACATGTATGGTCCTATAACCATTTTCTTAATTGTTTTGGGTTTGTTTTTGTAGGTCCTTTTCTTCTCTTGTGTTTCCCACTTAGAGAAGTTCCTTTAGCATTGTTGTAGAGCTGGTTTGGTGGTGCTGAATTCTCTTAGATTTTGCTTGTCTGTAAAGCTTTTGATTTCTCCATTGAATCTGAATGAGATCCTTGCTGGGTATAGTAATCTTGGTGGTAGGTTCTTCCCATTCATCACTTCAAGTATATCAGGCCACTCCCTTCTGGCTTGTAGAGTTTCTGCTGAGAAATCAGCTGTTAACCTTATGGGATTTCCCTTGTATGTTATTTGTCATTTTTCCCTTGCTGCTTTTAAATTTTTTCTTTGTCTTTATTTTTTGCCAATTTGATTACTATGTGTCTCGGCGTGTTTCTCCTTGGGTTTATCCTGTATGGGACTCTCTGCACTTCCTGGACTTGGATGCCTATTTCCTTTCCCATGTTAAGGAAGTTTTCAACTATAATCCCTTCAAATATTTTCTCTGGTCCTTTCTCTCTCTCTTCTCCTTCTGGGACCCCTATAATGTGAATGTTGTTGCGTTTAATGTTGTCCCAGAGGTCTTTTAGGCTGTCTTTATTTCTTTTCATTCTTTTTTCTTTATTTTGTTCTGCAGTAGTGAATTCCACCATTCTGTCTTCCAGGTCACTTATCTGTTCTTCTGCCTCAGTTATTCTGCTATTGATTCCTTCTAGTGTAGTTTTCATTTCAGTTATTGTATTATTCATCTCTGTTTGTTTGTTCTTTAATTCTTCTATGTCTTTGTTAAACATTTCCTGCATCTATTCGATCTTTGCCCCCATTCTTTTTCCGAGGTCCTGGATCATCTTCACTATCATTATTCTGAATTCTTTTTCTGGAAGATTGCCTATCTCCACCTCATTTAGTTGTTTTTCTGGGGTTTTATCTTGTTCCTTCATCTGGTACATAACCGGCTGCCTTTTCATCTTGTCTATCTTTCTGTGAATGTGGTTTTTGTTCTACAGGCTGCAGGATTGTAGTTCTTCTTGCTTCTGCTGTCTGCCGCCTGGTGGATAAGTCTATCTAAGAGGCTTATGCAAGTTTTCTGATGGGAGGGACTGGTGGTGGATAGAGCTCTATTTTGAGTCTTCTAATCCATAGAATATCCAATAAATAGAATATCTCTCCATTTATTTAAGTCTTTGATTGCTTTCATCAGCATTTTGTAATTTTCAGCATAGAGATCCAATACATGTTTTGTTAAGTATATAGCAAACAATTTCATTTTCTTTGGAGCAATTGTAAATGGTACGGTGTTTTAAATTTTGCTTTCTTCATTTCATTGTTAGTGTACAGAAATGTGATTGATTTTTGGATGTTAACCTTGTATTCTGTGACTTTGCTAAACTCAGTCATTAGTTCTAGGAGTTTTTAATTTATTTTTTAAACATTTATTTTTGGCTGCATTTGATCTTTGTTGCTGTGTGCAGGCTTTCTCTAGTTGTGGTGAGCAGGGGCTACTCTTCATTGTAGTACACAAGCTTCTCATTGCGGTGACTTCTGTTGTTGCAGAACATGGGCTCTAGGCACGCAGGCTTTGGTAATTGTGGCTCGCGGGCTCTAGAGTGCTGGAGTCCCTGCATTAGGAGGCAGATTCTTAGCCACTGAACCACCAGGAAAGTCCCCCCAAAACGTTTTAAAACACTTGGTCAAATAAGCTCATAGGTTACTGTTAAAAAAAATATTTGTTCACTTAACTAAGTGACAATAAAAGAGTTCAGAAGCAAATCCAGGTAGTTATATCAGATTACTTCAAAGGTAAAGAAACTTTAAATCTATTATCAAAAGCAGATCAGTATTCTAAGAAAACATTGTCCTCTTAACAGAGAAAGAAATCAAATTCAGGTTTTGCACCATCTTACCTTTAATATTAAAATTAATTCACTCAATTAAATTTGTTTTAATCTTGGTCAGTCCTGACCACACATAGAATTCCTTTCTAAAGATCCTCCCCTCATTTTTTAAAACAAACCTTCTACAACTTTCTATATCTATATTAATTTTTTCCTTATTTTCTTTCCCATTTAGAAATAATCAGCTTTAGGAGAAAATTACTTTCTTTTCCCTTAACAAAATACATTTCCATTCCTCATACCGTCGTTTACTGAAAATGCATATCCTACTTTCCTTCTTAATGACATATATTACTATTTTTTACCCCTTAAAAACCTTAATCTCTAGTGAAGACCAAGGAGCAAGTAATTATGTACTGTTTGTCATACCAACATTTCCTGATTGGCAAACTTATGAACTTATTGTATAACCCAATTTCTCTCCTCAATGGGGAAAAAGACGTGTCCAATGAACCCAAATATCTTTAGTTTTTCTCTAATAAAAAGTCAAAAGTAGGTAAACTGGACTTCCCTGGTGGCACAGTGGTTAAGAATCCGCCTGCCAATGCAGGGGACGTGGTTTCTAGCCCTGGTCTGGGAAGATCCACATGCTGTGGAGCAGCTAAACCCATGGGCCACAACTACTGAAGCCTGTGCACCTAGAGCCCATGCTCCACAACAAGAGAAGCCACCACAGTGAGAAGCCCGTGCACCACAATGAAGAGTAGCCCCTGCTCACAGCAACTAGAGAAAGCCCATGCATAGTAACAAAGACCCAACACAGCCAAAAATAAATAAATAAATGAATAAATAAATAAGTAAACAAATAAATTTATATTAAGAAACATATGTAAACTTAGACTTGTTTAGCAATTAATTTCCATTATTTTATTTGGAAATGATCTGGATATTCAGTGAATTCCCATCATGTAATTTAATTTAGCAGTTTCAAATTACCAAAAATCTGGAGAAACTACTTTTAAGTAGATAGTCCTAAGACATACTTATTTCTAAAGAGTTTGCCTAAAAGCTCTTATCTCATTTACATTTCATTTACTTAAAATTTTCAAGTTATTCTTCTTACTGACAAATTTTGTAACAGGAATAAGATCTTGTTTGATTTCTAGTATATCTAGGCATAATCAAAATATTATACTTAATATTGTTGAATCTAAAGACATGTCTGTATTAATTAAACCAACAAACTTAAACTTTTGTTTTTTTTTTTTTTTTGGCCATGCCACGTAGCATGTGCCATCTTAGTTCCCTGACCAGGGATCAAAGCCATGCCCCCTGCAGTGGAAGCACAGAGTCTTAAACACTGGACCACCAGGGAAGTCCCATTAAACTTGTTTTTATTCATTAAAAATTACTCCTATATAACATCATCCTGAAATTCATTTGGGTTAGCTTCTTTTACATTTCTGAGTATTTTTATAAGTGCTCAATTTCCTTTAAGTCAATTAAATAGAGTTCTTTTACAAATTAATTTTGACAATACTACACATCTGCAACATACACATATACAGATACATACAAACACACCAATAGACGCAAACAGAGACCCCATAGTTCCCATTCCAAAATTTTAGTCATGAAGCAGGTACAATAATACAAAACCCATCAGTTACAAAAGAAGTTGGATTCAAATTTGGTTTCTGGCAGATGGAACAAATCAAGGTCACCTGTTTAGATGGCTAAATCCTTTTTACTAATATTTACGGAGGAGACACTTAAGATTTGTATTTGTCTTTGACAAGTCAAGTTCCAGATTACTTATTCCCCTTTTGTTCTTTCTTCCCATGAGAGTTACCTTCCTGAAATTTGCATTTTAAAAAGATGGCTTAGATAAGATTTCCTGGAGAAGGCCAGGTAGAATATTTATATCTCTAAGGCACAGGTGGAGAAATGATAGTTTCTCCTATGAGGACTTTGTTCCCTTACTACCAGAATTTTTTTTTTCAATATATGGCCTTGACCTGAAGAGGATCACCTATAGACACAGGTGGTCCCATTTCTAAAGGTAACCTTTTGATAACCTCTTCAGGGTGGAAAGGCAATTCAGACAGAGGATTACTAGAATGAGTACTCAATTAAAGGAAAACAGAGGGGAACATTAGTTACATCATTCTTATAGTTTTTTTGTCTTGGGTATCTTTTATATCATGAATCTTTCATAACGTATCCTTCAATGAGGCTATTTGGGCATTTTGAAGTCTTTGGGGGCTTATGCATGACAATTAAAATAGGTACAATAGTTTAAGCTGAGAGTTCTCTAAAATTTTAACAACGTACAAGTCTTTCCAATGCAAAGGAACAAAGAAACTAGCCCTACAAATATTTTCTCCTGTGAATCTAATTTTAGAAAAGAAAAAAACTCTTACACTCTTGTTTCCAGTAGACCCTACAGGCAGGGGTCCAGGAGACTGAGAGTAAGACCTTACTTTCTGCCAGCTTTCTCTAACTGTCCACTCAAACATCAGTTTTGGAATGCCAAAAGAGCCTCATCTTGGCCATTTCAGGATGGGATTCCCTTCAATTCCTAATGAAGTAAGCTTGCAAATATCACTGCTTTAAGTGTTATATGTAAAGTCAGCTGGCATTCCCATAGGTGGCTGTCTGTCCAGGAGCTGTTTGGCCTTTGAGGCACAATTTCCCATGATTAATTTGGTAGTCTAATTCAGATATGAGGTATGATCTGAACAAATTTCTGAGGACAGATATGTGCCGCTAAGTCTCCCTCCCCAAGGGGTTACCGTTGGGTCAGTTTGGCTCTTTTACTTGTTTCGGTCTCTCCCTCCAATAGTCTAGAACCACTGTGGCTGCTTGGCGTGCTAGGTTATCAGCCTCTGTTGCACACCTCCATCCGCATTCCGGGAAGAGCAGTATTTACTTAATAGTTGTAGTGGTGTTAGGGAAACCACTGACCGAAACGGCCCGCCCTGGCCAGGCCTGATAGTAAACCACCTGCGTGAGTTCTCTTACAACAGGAGGTCCTGGTAAGGAATGTGGAACTAACAAGCTACCACCAACCACAAGAATTCAGGAAAGGTCAAAAGGAGAGAGGAGGTGCCACTCCATATGTCCTACCAACCTCCCAGAATCCTCGCTGGAATCCACTGTGGCTGAGCGATGTGCATGCCACCAGGAAGGACCCTGAGTCAGACCAAATATGGGCCAAGCAAGATGATTGGCCAGAGACAACCTGGAAACTAACCCTATTACCATAAAACCCGAGACTGTGAGCCACTTGGCAGAGCAGTCCTCCTGGGTTTCCCTTACCCTGCTGCTCTCTGCCTAGGCACCCCTTCCCAGTAAAGTCTTTTGCTTTGTCAGCACATGTGTCTCCACGGAGAGTTCATTTCCGAGTATTAGACAAGACCCCACTCTTGGGCCCTGGAAGGGGTCCCCCTTCCTGCAACAGTGGGGTTCCCTGTAGGACTACTGCATGTCACAGGATTAATCCTCAGACAGTTCTGCTAAGTCCTCGGTTGTCTGAGAACACCATATGGTCAGAAGGGGCAGATGTCCCTTTTTCTTTGGAGCTGAATAAGTCAATCTCTCATTTCACTAGCAAACAGTTTGTTCAGACCATATATCAACTTAAAAAAAAATTTAAGCCAAGTTTAACAAAACTCCAGCCACCCATGTTTCCCTGGGCCTCCTGCCCAGATCCCCCTAGGTCTCTGCCTAGGAAATGCACTGGTGCCCCTTAAGACTCCAAGTATTAAGTAAAAACAGTTTGAATAAAAACTTTTAGGATCATCACTTAAAAACAATGCGGTCCAGGTATCAGGTGAACTCATCAGAATACCTGGGGAGTACTGAGAAGCTGGTGGGGCTTAAAGGGCACACGCTGGTACCAAGCGCTGGCTCAGGGTAGTTTCCAGGTGTCCTTTGGTGGGTATCTCTGATGTCTTGCTGACTACACCATGTGAATGTTGATGAAAAATTAATTAATAGTCAATCTAAGAAAGAAGTAGAAAATTATATTCTAACCAATCTGAGGATTATAACCTGGGAGACAGTCTTTCAGAAAGCTCTAAGGACTGTTCTGCCCATTAGAGGTCGAAATGAAGCCATGCACTTCAGATTGGGACTCGAACCCACGTGCCGGGACTTGAACCCAGCCAAAAACTCAGACTGGGAGTCGAACCCATGCAGCTAGGACACGAACCCGGCCAAAACCCTGACTGGGACTTGAATCCATGCAGCCGGGACTTGAACCCAGCCAAAACCCATGGTCTTCCAACTGAGATCACACACCTGGTTTCAGGACTTGATGAAGCTCAGGTTCTTGATGTCTCATAGCAGAAAGAATTCAGTGAGAGACAAAGTGATAGGTAAGAAGTGGATTTATTTAGAGAGAAACACACTCCGCAGACAGAGTGTGGGCCATTTCAGAAGGTGAGAAAGGCAGCAGGGTATGGAGTTGTCAGTTTTTATAGGGCTGGCTAATTTCATAGGCTGAGTGGGAGGAGGATTCCAGCTATTTTGGGAAGCGGCAGGGATTTCCAGGAACTGGGCCACCTTTTTTTTTTTTTGTTTGTTTGTTTGTTTGTTTTTTTGCGGTACGCGGGCCTCTCACTGTTGTGGCCTCTCCCGTTGCGGAGCACAGGCTCTGGACGCGCAGGCTCAGCAGCGGCTCACGGGCCCAGCCGCTCCGCGGCATGTGGGATCTTCCCGGACTGGGGCACGAACCTGTGTCCCCTGCATCGACAGGCGGACTCTCAACCACTGCACCACCAGGGAAGCCCTGGGCCACCTTTTGATCCTTCTGGTCGGCCTTGGAACTGTCATGGGGTCTGTGGGTGTGTCCTTTAGCTTGCTGATGTGTTACAGTGAGCGTGTACTGAGGCTCAAGGCCTAGTGGAAGTTGACTTGGACCCACTTGGTTCTAATCAGTTTATGTCATGTCTTCGGGCTATGTCATTCCTTTAAAGTTTGTGCCCTGCTCCCTTCCCTCCTGTTTCAGAAGCACAGTTATAAACATTTCTGAAGCAAAGGGTTATATATCAGATGACGTATTGACAGTTTATACAATCCAGATCTGCATGTACAAATCGAGTACTGGGTCATCATGACCCTTTGCAGGATTAAGAAGGAATGGTATCTCCTAAGGAGGTCTGGTTAATGCAGATGAACCATATATACTAAAGGGGAGGGAGGAGGTCCAAACAGGCAGAGAAAAATTCTATGTTTAAATTTTTTTCTCTTGCCATAATATATGAATTTTATTTCATCAGTGTTTGATTGTCTTTTCTCATTCAAGTTGTGATTTTCTCAGTTCTTGGCATGATGGATACTTTTTCTACTGTTTCCTGATATTTTGTCTATTATGTTAGGAGACTCTGGGTTCTATATAGTCTTTTATTTTAGCAGGCAGTCACCCTGTTTGGGTTCAGTTTGCTGTCTACTATTGTCAGCTGTGGTTCTGATGAAACTTCAGAGCCTTTTTTTTTTTTTTTTTGCGGTATGCGGGCCTCTCACTGTTGTGGCCTCTCCCGTTGCGGAGCACAGGCTCCGGACGTGCAGGTTCAGCGGCCATGGCTCACGGGCCCAGCCGCTCCGCGGCATGTGGGATCTTCCTGGACCGGGGCACGAACCCGTGTCCCCTGCATCGGCAGGCGGACTCTCAACCACTGCGCCACCAGGGAAGCCCCATCAGAGCCCTTGTACTGCTACTTTGGTCTGCTCGGCTTATCTTGTGCTGCGGACTCTCCCTCTGGTTCCTGCTGGCGCTGCCTGGGGTGTGGGAGGAGTTTTCCCAGGCCAGGCTACCCAGGGTTTCTAGGTGGGGAGGGGAGTGATGCCACCAGTCTACTGCTGCCCCCTGGATGTCCAGGTGTCCCCGGGGGAGCAGAGTCTTGGGCCCAGGGGGACAAAAGGGCTTCCCAGACCAGACCACTTGCTGTAGCGGGGCCCTTACTTACCCGCCCAGGTGTTTCTGGTCAGGGAAGGACAAAGAGCTTTCTGGACTAAGCTGCCTGCGGTGACCTCTCTTGCTGGCCCTGCCTACCACCCACCCTAGTGTCTCTCAGTGGAGAAGGGAGTCTCAGGCTCAGATGGGAAAGGAACGCTGCCACTGCCACTTATTTCTGATGGTCTCCCAACTGATCAATCTTGCTGGTGGTGTTGGGCTTATCTAATGGTGTGTGTGTGTGTGTGTGTGTGTGTGTGTGTGTGTGTGTGTGTGTGGAGGGGGGGGAAGGGGACCTCTGATGGATCCAGTGGAGGAGTAAGCCCACCTGGGCTGCCTTCCTTTGCTAGGTTGGAGGTTGGGAAATACTGGGCTTGGACCTCCTTCTTCTGTTGGGTGAGGGGATGCAAGACTTCCTGCCACTGTGCTGTTCCTTGATCCTGGAGTCCCAGACCAACTCACCTTCTTCTTACCTTTCTTTTTTTTAAAGAGATCTCCTTTGGTATTTCGTCTACTACACCATTTCCAGCGTCCACGATGAACTTAGAGGGAACAGAGGAAATGGGTTCACACCAGAAGTCAGGAGCCAGGATCTTCATCGAGAAGTTTCAGGAAGGTCGATTCTTCACCCCAGGATACAGCCTCACCTCTTGGAGCTCCAGGTGCCTGAGATATCTCCATGAAATGCCATTACCGTTGTTCCAGTAGTGTCTTGCTGGGGCCCTGTCGTAAATACACATACCAGGGGCCATGTCAAGAGACAGCAGGGTGGACGGCTGAGTTGGCTGAGGACACAAATGACGTGACTTCAGTTCTAGCTGTGCTTCCAACTGTGTGGCCTTGGACGACAAATTCCATTCTCACCTCTGCATCTCAGTTCCTTTCTCTACAAAATGGAAGAAGGGGTTTGGGGTTGAACAAGGGAGGCCTGAAGACCCTTATAGCGGTGACGTCCTAGGCCTCACGCTTCCCATGTGTCTCCTGTGTGAGTGATGCTATGTGGTGCCTCTGTGCAAAGAATGCTTTTCTTAGGGAGTGCAAGGCCGGGGGTGCCAGGACCGGGCCAGTGGGCAAGGCAGGAGGGGGGGCATGCAGGAGCTGTCCACTGTGCTGGACTTGATTGAGTCCAGGGCCCCTGAGAAGCTGTACCCAGGGCTATCCCTTGGGATTCGGGGGGAGGGTGGGGGAGGGGAAGGAACTTGCCCACTGGTTCCTGTGTGCTGCTGGGCAAAATTTTGTGCAGGATATTAACCCCTGGTTGCTCCCCGTGTGTGTGGATGCCATGGCCTCCCTGGGGATGCCAGCAATGGGCAAGGGCGGGAGCGTGCACTTGAAGTTCATCTCTGTGGTGTACGTCAGAGAGCACACGGATGCGGAACAGAGACAGGTGAGGCCTGGAGGATGTGGAGTGGCCCGTGGGCCATCTCTTCTCTCAGTGTCAGTGGTACCTGTTCCTTCCTTTCCTCACCGACTCAGCTGAACACATGCAAAGCATTGTGCCTTGTACAGATGACTTGATTATTATTGGTCTGTTTCTACAACATCCGGGCACCTATGAACCTTTTTCTAATGGACGGGAAGGCTCGGAGCAACTGGCTCCCAGGTCGCTCCGCGGGGTTGGAGTTGGGGCTTCCTGCCCCTGTAACACAGGTGGAGGCTCCCCTGCACATCGCAGCGTCCTCTGCACGTGGCTGGTCCGGGAGCCACATGTCTAGACAAGCCCTGGCAGCTCACAGCTGCAGGGGTCCTAGCATTTCTGATGGAGCATCCTGCCAGGGGTCCCCTAAGAGGGCTGCATAGGCAGAGGTGGCATCTGTCACCCCCTCTCTTCTGCCCTGAGCTGCCTGGGGCAGGGACCATGGTGGGCTCAGCTCTGATGTGCCCGTCACCACCCGTAGGCAGTTACTTTGTGAGGATTTGCTCAGTGAACTGCCTTCTGTACTATGGTGCCTGAAAGATCACTGTTAGCACATAGTTCTTCCTGGAATTCAGAGATGTTCCCCTGAGTCGTGGGCTGGGGAATGACTGCTGACACAAAAACCAGTGCAGGCGGATGACGAGGACGGGGCTGTCGAGAAAATCCCAGAATCAGAATCAGGGGATAGACGTTTACCTGATAACTGCTCCAACCGTAGGAAGTCAAGAAAAAACTTTTTTTTTTTTTTTTTTTTTTTGGCTTGTCTTTTTCTCCTTTTTCTTCTGGCAAGTGGTAGTGATTCAGGCTATGGTTCCAGTTAGGACATATGGTGAAATTAACGAATCTCTTCCACTGTTCGATGTTGGCCAAATTTAGTAAAGAGAGGATGTGAACTTTTCCTTGAAGATAATCATGCCAGCAGCTGTCATCTCCCCAGACACCTACTAGGTGTCAGGTCGTGGCCTGTGTTGTCATCCTCACAACCATGCTGACTGAGGGCAGGTGTTACTACCTAATGTCACCTGTTCTGTGTGGGGTTTGGAAATTCTTTTGTTCACCTATGAGGTGGAGCCTGGGTCATCTCAGTTGCTCTGAACCCCGGCCATGGATGAGCCTTGTGTGAGCAGGTAGGTGCTCTCAGGGAGGGTGTGGAGAGGTGAGGCTGGAGGCTGGTGCCCCTGCGAGTGGAAACCTGGCTGGTGAGGTGAGACAGGGTCCTGGGATGCAGAGGACGTGGGGAGACTGGCATCAGCTTGGTCCCCAGGCAGACCTTCATCCTTGGGCCATTTTGGGCCCGGGGGACTGTCGCCCTTCTGGGGGCAGAACCTCTATCCCAGGCTGTGCAGTGCTTGGAGTTATGGGCTCCACCTCGGAAGTGGAATTTGGAGAACCTGGGCTGTGTTTTATCCCGGGTCAAGTCCCGGGATGGCATGGGGCAGGCACCAGGGGCCGGAAGCTGTGCGGGACCCTGGGAGAGGGAAGCGGGGAATGGGGAGACGTGAGGTGTGTACCCCCTGGCCTCACCAGAGGACGCCAGGCCTAGTGGCCCTGCCCTGCTCCACTGTGGCCGCAGACAGGGCTGCCTCCTCTCCAGCCTGACTCTTTAGCAGGAAATGACATCTCTATGGGCTGCCCTTTTATGACATGGAGGTCACCAATTCCAAGCACGAGTCAGGGGGGGCGGAGCTGGAAAGGCCCCCTTAGGGCTGAGGCCAGCTGGTGGGGCCAGCACTCAGGCTGGCATCACAGAAGTTCTAAGATCTTCCAGTTTTTCAAGGGAAGCCAGAAATCTAGATTTTATGTGTTATCTCCTGAGTTGTAAAAATTGATAACTAATTTAAGAGACACAAAAAAGCCACAGTAGGGCTGAACGATTTGCCAGCTGGATGCCCTGTGGGTGCACCTCGGGTGGAGTCTGCAAATTATGAAGCCAAATCTCTAGAGGAGGAAAGGGGGTGTCGGCGTCGGGTCAGCGCTGTGCCCTCGCGCCCACGTCCCCCCTCTCCTTCCTTCTCTGCTGCCCCCCCACCTGGGACAAGCCTGGCGCACGGCGAGGTCCAGCTAACCGTTCCCGAGGAGGTGATTCCTCTTCATGTGTCTCCATGGCTGTCCCCCAGGGGTCCACAGCTTTGTGCTGTGGTGACATTGTGTGTGTAACTAAGTGTGAGAGTCTGTGAGTGTGATTGTATGTGAGTGTGTGATGTGTGCGATGTGTGTGGGTGTGATCGGTATGTGTATGGATGTGTGAGGGCGATTATGCATCTGTGAGTGTGCAGATGTGCATGAGTACGTGTGATTAAGAGTGTGCAAATGAGGGAGAGCGTGTGTGTGGGCAGGTGTGAGTGTGGGTGAGAGTCTGGCATTGCTCTGCCTGCTGGGCACCGTTGCTCCGACATCCCCCTGCTGCTGAGCAGAACCTATCATTCCAGGCTTCTGGTTCCCCGGGCTCCTCTCCAGGCTGCTTTCCCCACCTCTGCTGTGGGACTTGGGCCTGGCTCCCAGCATCTCTGCCCAGATTACCAGCTACTGGAGCACTGGGCCACCACACAGAGGCCTGGCGGCCCTGCAGGGGAGGCCCTGAGACCAGGATGGGAGTGGCAGCGCCTGGGCATGGACATCCTGGACCAGCTGCGCTGCAAGCTGGGCACTGCAGAGCAAGCCCGGTCAGGGTCATGCAGAGCAGAAGGGTCACCCAGCCGAGTTCAGTCCCGACACGGAGAGAGGGCGGGCCTCTATAAGCCAAGGAGGGAGGCCCGGGATGGAGCCTTCCCTCACAGCCTCAGACGGAACCAGCCCTGCCGACACCTTGAGTTTGGACTTCTGGCCTCCAGAACGGTAAGGTAATAATGTCTGTTGTTGAAGCCTCCCGGCCGGTGGCACTCTTGTTATGGCAGTCCTAGCAGACGAATACACTGGTGTGTGTGTGCTGGTTACAGTCACACCCGCGGGGGTGGCCACAGCTTGTGCTGGCCTGCACTCTGCTGGGCCTCCTGTTTGGATACCCATCCACTCACCACCACGTAGTGAGAGATAATAAAATGTGTTGCCCTAAGCCACTAAATCTTGGGATGGTTTGTAAAACAGCAACGAATAAGCAGAATAATCAATGCCTTGATATTTCCCAAATGGTAACGTGTCAAGTTTGGTAAAAGGTTTCTTTCATGCTGCTTCAGTTTAGGACAAATTATGTCAGCAAACTATGACAATTAAAGAAAAAAAAAAAAGAAAGAAAGAAAAAGCAGCCTTCCAAATCCCAGAGAGACCCACGCTAGCTCATTCATTTGGATTCAGTTCTAATGATGATGACTTATTTTCCCTTGTTAGCAGCATCACTGGTAACTAAGCCTTGGCTCAAAAATCGATGTGTTACTTTAGAGGCCAGAGCAGGCAGTGAGCTGCCTCGTGATTGATGACAGGGTTGCTGGGGTTCTGGCTGGTTCTGGGCTAGCCCCCAGCACTCCGCTTTCGCCTCCGGGGAGGGGGGCCGTGGGGAGCAGCGGCCAACGACCCCCTTGGCCCGCAGCCTGTGCAGAGGCTCACAGAGCCCCCAGCGGGTTCCCTGCTGTCCTCAGGCCAGGCCTTCCTTGATGCAGCAAGACAGCACAAGTCAACGAGGACTTGGTGCTGTGAGCTGGACTGCATCTCTCCACTCATATGCTGGGGTCCTAACCCCCAGCACCTCAGTGTGTGACCTTATTCGGATAGAGGGTCCTTATGGAGGCAATCGACTTAGAATGAGTTCTTGGGGTGGGCCCTGATCCAATGGGACTGCACTCCTTGTAAGAAGAGGGGATGGGACACAGACATGCACAGAGGGAGGGCCCCGTGGAGACATGGGGAGAGGACGGGCCTCTATCAGCCAAGGAGGGAGGCCCGGGATGGAGCCTTCCCTCATAGCCTCAGACGGAACCAGCCCTGCCGACACCTTGAGTTTGGACTTCTGGCCTCCAGAACGGTGAGGTAATAATGTCTGTTGTTGAAGCCTCCCGGCCGGTGGCACTCTGTTATGGCAGCCCTAGCAGACGAATACACTGGTGTGTGTGTGCGTGCTGGTCACAGTCACACCCGCGGGGGTGGCCACGGCTTGTGCTGGCCTGCACTCCTGGGCCTCCTGTTTGGATACCCATCCGCTTACCAGCACGGCCTCCCTGTGGCCTCACTGAGGTGGGATCCTCAAGCCCTTCCCAAGCTTGACCGTATTCCTTCCCAAGCTGACGCCCACAGCCCCACACTGCACTCATCCCAGTGACCCTTTACGACACTGGTGGGGTTTCTGCTCTTTGTGGCATCATTAGTGTGAGGTGAGGTTGTCCCACAATTGGGACAACCAGGAGTGACCCTCCAGCTGGGTCCTTGGTCCCTCTCCACTTCTGTGCCTCACGGATGAGAGATCCCCAAGGTGGGACAACCCGGTACCTTCTAAGTCAAAGCGCCACTAGCAGCTCTCGGTGGCCTGTCCCCAAGCTGTCTCTGACCTTTTGCACATTTGGGCCCAGGGGACCTATTCTTCGTTTGCTCTGGCCAGGCTCCCCCGGGCACAGTTGTCCTGCCTGCGAAGGCTGAAGCCAAGGCTGAGGCAGGATCAGGGCGCCTGGGGGGGCAATCTCAGAGGGGTCACAGCACGAAGCCTTGTAGGGCTCTGAGCAGGCCTTGAGGACTGCAGTGGTGGCGAGCAGCTGGCAGAGGGCCAAGGCTGCAGGAGGGAGCATGTGGGGAAAGGAAGGCATGGCGAGGGTTAGGATCCAGCGTTGGCAGTGCTGGGACGGACACTGGCTCACAGGGGCGCAGGCAGTGAGCCCCAGGGGAAGAGGAGGGCAGGTCAGGGACACAGACTGGAGAGGCCTGCTGCCTGCTGCCTGGAAGCACCTTGGCAGCATCCCTGGGATTCATGAGGGTTGTACCCTGGCATCCTGGAACCAGGCTTGGAGAGAGTCTACTGGGGTGGATGATTTCTAGAGAATGACCCAGCCCGCTGGGGTCTGCCTGCCCCGGGGCTACTCTGCACTTGGTCACCTGTGGCCGGTGGCCACGTCTTCCACCCAGCCCTTGGTGCTGGCCCCGAGGCCCTGGTCCTCCGCCTGTCACACCTGTGGTGATGGTGCTGTCCCCTGGCCCCTTCCTGAGGGCATCCGTTGCCCCAGGTCCCTGTGGTCAGGGCTGCTCCTCTCCCCCGGCCTGAGCCAGGAGCCCAGAGGAGGGTGCTTGGACCAGGAAACCTATTTGGGGCTGACTAGTCACCTAGGTCCCAAGGGAAGCCACAATGGCCTGAGCTGGGCCAGTCAGGTTCCCCAAATAGGGACAGTGTGAAGTGGAGAAGTCAGCAGAAGCTGTGGCCAGGGAGGGGCCAGCAGGGAGCTTCATGCTGCTGGCAGGGAGCTGGTCAGGAGAAGAGAAGGGGGCGGTGAGCGGAGGTGCAGAGAGGCGGAGACCCCGTGGGAGGGAGCGCTGGCTCAGGGAGCCCCACCTCCCGGGGCCTGAGGCCCTAGTGACGTGACACGAGGCAGCCTGGTTCCTGCCTCAGCTGTTCTGGCTGGATGTGCTTTCAGGAGGGGCATCCCAGATCTCTCCCCAGGGGCAGGCACGGCACCCCAGGCCTGCAGGGGCAGCGAGGGCTCCATCCCGGGCAGGCGCCACTTTCCCCGCTGTATGTTCGTTTCCAGACTGGTAACCAAGTCATCATCAGGTATGTTTCACAGACAAGCAGTGCGAGGCTGGCCTGGGCCAGCCCTGCCTGGTGGGTGTGGGGGGCAGAGAGAGCGAGGGGTCCAGAGGAGGAGCCCGGGCTGGGAAGAAGTCCTCCTCCTTCAGGCTGGAGGTGAGAGCAGGGCCTGGGGCTGCAGGGGGAGGGTCCCGAGGGGGCAATTCCCAGACCTGCTCTTGGGACGGTGCCCGCCATAGTTGCTGGAAAGCCGTTGGCATCTGGGTCAAAGCCTTACTAAAGCCAGTGCTCCGAGCAGGGAGGCCAGGTGAGAATCTGCCCTGGGCACGCTGGACATGATGACCTTGACTCACACCAGAGAGAGGACCTGGGGCCCTATTTATGTGGCCTGAAATCGGCGGCTATTTAATGTCCCCGTTAGAGGAACGACTATCTAAATCATGGAGTGATTAATATGAATGCGGGGCGGTGATTACTAAACGTATGAGTTAACACCAAAAAAATCCTTGCCATGTGACCTTGAGCACGAAAAACAGGCAACAAAATCATCCCCAATCCTAAACAGCGAAAAGGCTGGAAGGAAATATATGACTATGTGAACAGTGAGTTTATGAGTTTTTTTCCTTTTTGTCTTAAATTTTTTTTTTGGTAGTTTACATATTTTTGATTAGGACAAAAGTTATTACAAAATAAAGAGAAGGTGAAATGCTATTATCACGTTGGTATGAGGTGGGTATCAGTGAATTCCTCCATCCCGTCCCACTAACACCCTGATCTTGCTGAGGCTGGACCTGTGCTGGGCTAAGTAAGGTCCAAGGGGGTGACACTGGGTCCTGGCCCTTGGGGACCCATGTGTATTGGGGGCAGCTGAGCAAGGACCAGGCCTTCGGCTATGGTGAAGGAGAGCGGGTGGGGCACCCGGGGTGTAGAGAAAGCTTCTCAGAAGAAGAGGTTCCAGAAGGACCTCCCCTGGGGGCAGACCCAAGGGGTGCCAGTTGGGAGGAGGGTTTAGTTAGCTTCCTGCAATGGAGGCCCTGGCTGGGGGTTCCGTGCATGCTCTTCTTCTGGTTCCCTGAAGGATGCTGGTGAGCTGCTGCCCGCTGTGACCTCAATTTTCTCCTGAGGCTGGCCAGCGGGGTCGAGTCCCCAGTGGGCAATTTGCCAGCAAGGTCAAGACAGAGCTTTTATGAGCCTTATTGCCTCACATGTGTAGTCAGAGTAGGCTCAGTGAGCTGCCCTCCTGCAGATACTCCCGGGAGGTACGTGTCCTGCCAGGCTGGCGGGCAGCAGGTCAGAGTGGTCCTGTGGGTGCTGGCCATCCAGCCTGGTGCCGGCAGAGTCCTTGGAAACGTGGGATGAGGGGGGAGGAAGGGACTGCGGCATCAGAGCTCGGCAGTGACCCTGTGTCCGGTGTCTGAGGACAGGGCTGCTGCCGTTCTCACCCGGCCCCGGGCTCCTCAGACGAATTCAAGGTCAACGAACAAACAGCGTCAGAGTCTTGGGCAGACATTTGTTTCTGCCTAAGGCTGGCGTTGCTGGAAGGTGCAGCAAACACCTGTCACTGCGCAGGGCTGTCTCTCCCCGACCTGTGCACCTCCCCAAGGTGGCTCCGGGTCCTGGCAGGTCCTGCATAGGAGGATGAAGCTACACGTAACTTCCAAGGTTTAATTCCCCCTCCTCCACAACCCCCTCCCTCGGACCTTCCCACCCCCCAACCACTGCATTTCTGGGATCCCAGGTGCCTGCCCACGTGGTCTTCCCTCTCCTGGTCTGTCCCCATGAAGCTGCTCCACGCACAGCACCCTTGGGAGAATGCTCAGGGGCAGGGCAAGAGGAGGGTCCCCAGTTGTCTGGTCCTGGAGTCTCCCCACACCCCCCAGCCCTTGGTGCTGGCCCCGAGGCCCTGGTCCTCCGCCTGTCACACCTGTGGGGATGGCGCTGTCCCCCGGCCCTTTCCTGAGGGCATCCGTTGCCCCAGGTCCCTGTGGTCAGGGCTGCTCCTCTCCCCCGGCCTGAGCCAGGAGCCCAGAGCAGGGTGCTTGGACCAGGAAACCTATTTGGGGCTGACTAGTCACCTAGGTCCCAGGGGAAGCCATAAGGGCCTGAGCTGGGCCAGATCCCCGGAGTGGGGACAGTGTGCAGTGGGGAAGCCAGCAGAGGCTGTGGCCAGGGAGGGGCCAGGAGGGAGCTGCACGAGAGCTCCCACGGAGAGCCTGTCTGGCTGGGGCTCGCCTTCCTCTCTGCACAGGGCTCAGAGCTGGTCCGAGGGCCAGGCGGCCCCTGCCCGTTCCCTCTCATCACCAGGCAGCTCCACCTGAGCCCCTGGTTGGGAGATGCGGGTGTGGGTGGCAGTCAGTGGGCTGCTCCCTGATGTGTGCTCAGCTGGCCACCTTCCAGGCACACAGAAGGGGGAACCTCCTGGTTTCCTCATGGTTGGGTGGGGCCCAGTGACTGGCTTGGGCTTAATTGTGAGCAGAAGGGCTGAGTGTAACCTCCAGGCTGGGTGTTCAGTCCCTGATGTCAGACCCTTCCGAGATCCTGCTTCCTCTTCCAGTGACCAGCCAAACCCCTTGCAGCAGCTTGACTTGCCCAGAAATGAGGCGGCGCCCCCAGCTGGAGGGGCCCTGGTGATGCACCTAGCTCAACCCTCCCATTTTACAGAGGGAGAAACTGAGGCTGGAGAGGGAAGGGTGGCGTCTCAGGCCACACAGCCACTTGGTGGCACAGCTGGAGCCCGATCTCTGCGTGTTGCGCTAGCCTCTTTTTTGCTGCATCATGTTGCCTCCAGAAAGTGGATTTCTGGAAGTGCTTCCAAAGCAGAACAGAAAAATGAATGGCCTGACTTTGGGGTGAGGGAGAGTTCAGAAAGTAAAGAGAATGCTCACTGGACACTCATGAGTAAAGTTAGCCTGAGGCCAGAAGGCTGTGTACAGCTGCTGAGGCTTCCTGGCAGGGCGGTGGCCAGGAGAGGCCCAGGACATCTCTGGGCAAAGGTTTGTGCTTTCTGAAGCACAGAGCCAGGCCGGAGGTCTGCTGGGAAGGGAGAAGGCAGAGATCAGATGCAGGATGGGATGAGGGCCAGCGATGAGCTGCCCCATTCGCAGCGTGGCTGGCTGGGTCCTTTCTGGATAGACGCGTGGTGCTGCCCTAAGCAGTTGTACCAGCCTGTTTTGGAGGGTGCTTGCACACGTTATGTGACTTGTCCAGGCTCACACAGCTTGTGGTGACAGAGCTGGGGTTTGGCCCTGAGTCCCTGGAGCCGGCTCGTGGAGCTGCGGAAGAAAACCAGGCTTTGCACCTAGAAATGCCACATTTGAGCTGTGTGTCCTTGGGAGAACTGCTTTGCCTCTCTGAGCCTCAGTTTCCTTGCCTGCCCACCAGGTAGAGGTCCTAGGGAAGATCTTGGGACAGATGTCCTGGCGTTCCCACGAGTTTTGTAAACAATGTGTGTGAATGCCAAGCAGTGCCCAGCAAATGGCAGGCCTGCCCTTGACTGTGATTTTGGAGGCCCCAGGCTGGGTCTCTGGAGGTTTCTCAAGCACAGATCAAGTTTCTCTCCCCTGGTGACCCGTGGGGGTGAGTGCACTTTCCCTGGAAGAGAAGCCTGGTTTCCTGAGGTCTGTGGGTGGTTCTGAGAAAAGACCAGCCCCTTCTGGGAAGGAAGGAGGAGAAAGGGTGGTGGCAGAGAGCAGCTGGGGCCTGAGCAGAGAGGTCAGGTGAGGGGAGCAGACTGTGCCAGGAAAAGCGTATTGATTTCCTCCTTTTAGAAATGGACTCAAGTGGAATCATTCATAATGTGCTCTCCCCACCACAGACAATACCCATTCCCATCACTGTCAGGGAAATGGATTTGCAGCACTCTGGGAAGGAGAAAACAGATTGCCTGAGATGCGCAAAGACAGCTTGGTTCTATCCCCACATGCTTTCTGCAGAGCCTGGTGGTGGCTCTCTGGGGACGGAGGGCAGAGGGAGGCACTGTCAGGGCTGCTCTAGGGACAAGGTCTGCATTGAACATTGCAGCCATAGCAAGCGGTCAACCCTTGGTGGGCAGCGTCTCCAAGGGGGTATTGATGGAGCCGGGGGTCGGGAGGCCACCTGGGTGATGCAGGACTTGAGCTGAGCCTCAGAAGCAGGAGTGGCCACGAAGAGCAGTCTGGGCAGAGGGACACCATACCCAAGGGCTGGCCGAGGGGCTTCTTGCTGGGAACCAGCAGAAGCTACGTGTGGCTGGGACCCATGGGGTAAAGGTGGGAGGTGGTGGCTGGAGTGGAGGGCAGGGGTGGTGCTGGGCCTCTTGACACCTTTCCTTGCTGCCACCCATGAGGGACTGCAGTCCAGGTGTGCATCAGAACACCTCTGGAGACAAGAGTAGGTGTGAGTGCAGCCTCTGTCAGTCAACCCAAGATGCCTGCCCTGGTCCTGGAGGAGGCTGACTGGGGGTCACGGTTCTGCTTCCCTTAGGCTTGGCCTGAGGCTGCCTGGCAGCAGGGTGGCTTCAGGGGACACTGGGCTCAGCCAGCCGTGACCTACTCTGGACAGGGCCCCAGGGCCAGCCCCCTGCCCAGCCAGACTGCAAGGCGCGTCTTGTTGTTGGTCCGTTCATTCATTCATCTGTTCATCCTTTCCCCAAGAGGAATATCAACACCAATGCCAGGTAAGCTGGACCCATGGCATTAAGTGGGGCAGGGGGTGGGGGGCACATGGACAGACACAGGCCTTGGAGCCAAGGATACCTGTGATCAAGTCGCACACAGGAGTGTGTGACCTCTAGAAAGCCATCTAAGATCTCTGAGTCTCGGTTTCCTCAACGGCAAAATGGGGCTAACCCTCGTCAGGTGGTCGTGGGGCCCCAGGGATACAGTAACTGTAAAGGAAGTGGCAGGTGCCAGGCCCCCACCTGGTCACTGGGAGCTCAACAAGGTGCCTTCATGTACCAAGACACAGTGGGAAGTCGGTGCCCCAGGGCCTTAGCATGTGCCGTGTCCGTGCCTGGGGCACTCTTCTTCCTGATACCCTGTGGTCAGCTCCTGAACTTCCTTCAGGGGTTTACTTGGCTGTCACCTTTCAGCGAGGCTCCCTGGTCACCCCCTCAACCCTGGGCACATGCCATCTGACGTGGATTTGTGAGGTTCACGAAGGCGGGGCTTTGAGCTTTGTTCCCTGAGTCTCTTCTGTGCCTAGAACAGTGCCTGGCACATGGCACTGGGTGAAGGGATGTTGCTAAGATACTGTGCAGTGCAAGGTCACCAGCACATGGCTCATTGACTCCACGACCATGGAAACGGGGCCCAGGGTCACGGTGGAAGGGACTCTGCTGGTCCTCCTGAGCCTCGGTGAGGTGGTGGGGAGGGCACGCTGGGCTTTGAATCAGAAAGAGCTGGTTTGAAAGAGCTTGTTTGACTGTGTGTGTGTGTGTGTGTGTGTGTGTGTGTGTGTGTGTGTGTGTGTGTGTGTGTGGTGGGAGGCTCTGTCCCAGCTGGCAAGGAGCTCCTGGTCTGAGGGGGACACAAGGCCTAAACTGAGATCCATCCAGGATGACATCAGAACCAGGCCCAGGCAGTGACCTCCCAGGGAAGGGATGCCCCATGGGGACCTCAGAGGGGTGCTTGGTGGCTCCTGGGCAGGGCGCCTCCCTGAGCCTCCTCTCTTTGTGTCAGGGAGACCTGGGCTCCTTAATAATGCTGCCCTTGGGCACCCCAGCTGTCCTCCCCTGGACCTCACGGGGCACACACAGGTGGAGGAGGGCTCTGTAAAACTTCTGAGGGAGATGGGGTGCAGCAAGGGACAAAGTCAGGACCCCTGCGCACACTCCACCCCTGACACAGAGCCCTTCCCTCCAAGATGGGCAACATGGCTAGGAAGACAAGCTTTTCTGGGAGAGCTGGGTCTGAATCGTTCCCCTGCTGACATGCCTGGTGACCATGGGCTAATGGCTGAGCTCACTGAGCCTCAGTTTCTTTATCTGTGAAATGGGCAGAGTGACAGTGCCTGCTGCAAGGGGCTCTGGTGTGGTGCATTCATCCCAAGGGACAGGGACTGTAGAGGGTGAGAGGCCTTTTTTTTTTTTTTTTTTGCGGTACGCGGGCCTTTCACTGTTGTGGCCTCTCCCGTTGCGGAGCACAGGTTCCGGATGCGCAGGCTCAGCGGCCATGGCTCATGGGCCCAGCCGCTCCGCGGCATGTGGGATCTTCCCGGACCGGGGCACGAACCCGTGTCCCCTGCATCGGCAGGCGGACTCTCAACCACTGCGCCACCAGGGAAGCCCTGTGAGAGGCCTTGAGAAGAGACCACAGCCAAGACAGGAGGGCTGTGGCCCGGGACACATCCAGCCACCTTCCCAGGTGAGCTAGTGAAGGAGCGGCCAGTGCCACGTGTGTCTGGCTCCAAGCTGGACTCCAGTTCCTCCCTTCAGGGGCCCGGGCCTCTGGCAGCAGACTTCCCTCAGGTTCCTGGTCCAGGCAGGGCAGGGACGAGTTGCTGGGGTCCCATCTGAGGTTTACTCCCATACTGGGCAGGAGGGGTACATGAAGGAGTAAAGGCAGCTGGTCCCTGTCCACAGGATGGAGGTGTCCCTGGGCCTGTGCTGAGCAAGGCCACTCAGGGTGGACAGGGTGGCTGCCTGGAAGGAGCATCCTGGGCTGGGCTGGCTGGGAGGGTGAGGGCAGTGGGACATATAGGGGAGAGTTGGGAGATGCAGCTAGTTTTGATGCTTCTGCGTCGGGGACCCAGTTCACGTGGCTGCGGCTCGCTCCCGCTAGACAGGAAGTTAAATAGCCAACCACATGTAGAGAATTTTCCCGACCCAGTTCTGAAGCCTAGAGTTCGCTTGGTGCAAAGGGGTGGGTGATTCCCCTTTTCTCAGGGGTCACCGTTGAGGGCAGTTTGTGCCTCGTTCCTGTCTCTTTGAATCATTACAACAAAACCTGGGTCACCCCAGTGCCGCCCCATCTTACAGAAGAGGCAGGTGGGGGGAAAGTCAGGGGAGTCGCTGGTGAGAGGTAGATGAGGGTCTTGCCCAGGACCGCTGTGCCCTAGGGCCACCCGCCTCAGTTCTGGGCCCCAGCAGCACTGTTGCTTTCAGGAAGCTTGTACCTGGGTCTCTGCCCCACCCCTGCTTCCAACTTAGGTCCCTACCTAGGTTCCCAATCCCTCTGCCTTGTCGAAAGAGATGAGTGCTGCAGGGAAGCAGCCCCAGGCTTGGGGGAGCCATTTCTAATGGGAAAACATGCACATTTGCCTAAATGAATCAAATCCATTTCTTTCCCATACATATTTCATGGGCTTCCTCTCTGTGTAATTTAATTATCACAGTTGTTGGTGTTAATGTCCTGGTTGGTACAGCTCGGCTCCCCAGACCCTCGGAGCCTAATTTGGCACAGGGCTCTGAGGAGGAAGCGGGAGGGTGGACCCTTCTTTATGGCAACAGGATGTGATAATATTTCCGGGTGATCTATTGCTTTAATCTTGAGGGCTCTGAGTATGTTGCCAGCATTAATAAATAAATCTAAATAACACCCTGGCGAGATTGATATTATTCTATCCATTTTACTGATGGATGAACAGCAGCTCTGGGGGGTTAAATGCCTGGCCTGGGGGAGAGGTGAGAAAGATAGGGATTGTGGAAATGCCTGCTGAGTGCTGACCTGGCTCCTGGGAAGCCGAGGCCCTGACATCCCCCCTGGAGGGGCTGGGTCAGGGGCCACAGAAGCCTCTGAGAGCCAGTGGGATGGTGACGGCCAAGTGCGTCCTGGATGTACAATCCATTCCTCTTTGCAACCGGCTGGGAGCAGGGTAGCAGGAAGGACCCTCGGGCCCTCAACGTTGCTCCTTTGTTTTCTAAGTCCAGACAGTCCACCCAGAGAGCATCCATCCTTTGGCCTTCGTACGTTCAACAGTACATTTCTTGGAAGAAATAACCTTTAATCCAATACCAGTCTAGGTACCCCGTAGTGAGAGCTGCCAGGATGATTTCTCCAATTCAGGGCTGAACGCACACACCTTGTTCAGAGGAGACCTCCCCTCCCCTTGGCTGTCCTGGGGCTTCCTTCAACTCGAGGAGTTGGTCCTTTTTCTAAGTGCACCACGTGCTTCCTGGCCTGGCCACAGATTGTCACAGCTGCACTCTGGCCCCTGCAGCCCGGTGACGGCTTGCCTGGCCTGTCTGTTCAGGTGAGAACGCACAGGCCGGGCAAGCTGCCACCGGGCTGCAGGGGCCAGAATGACCGTTCGCTCACACTCGCGCCTGCCCTGGGGGGCTGGGTCCCGGCACTGCCCGGCTGTGAGTCCTCTCCTGCGGTGAGGTCCTCACTTCTGTCTGCACGTGGCCCAGAGTAGCTGCCCCGCTCCCAGCCTCACCCCGCTTGCCAGCACAGCCCCCTCCCAGGTCCTGGGTCGAGTCTGTTAAGCAGCTTCCTTCCTCCTTCTAGGTGAGGCCCCTTTTGAGGGTCCTTCTGTGAACCTTAGTCAGGCCCACCCTGTCCACCAGAGGGGGCCTAATAACGTGGGGCCAAAAGACAAGGGGTCTGCAGGCCTGTCCCTTTCATTAAGGTGCCTCCTTTGTTCCTGGTCAGATTGACTGGTCCCCTGTCTCTGGGACCAGCTATTTCCACGCAGGAGACTTAAGTGCAGCATTAGGTCCAAGTGTGCTTTATTTGGCCACGAGGTCAGATCATCTCAGACTGAGGTCATTTTAGACTGTTTCAGGTCTTTCTGCGAAAGAAGGTTAGTTCCAGGATGCTGTGCCGATGGCTTCTCTGGCTAAAATGGGGAGTGTGGCCTCCTTGGGCTCCTGGTCCGGTGTGCATTTTCTCCCTCCGACACTGTCTGTGAGCCCCTGGTCTCACCTGTCAGTGTGGGTGCTAAGCGCCATGCCTGTGGAGCGGATGCGTTTTGGGGGAGTCTCTCCAGCCCACACTGCCTTTCTCTGCACCTGCCTTCCTGGCCACGGCTGATGGGAGCAGGTGTGAGCACCTGACTCAAGCCGATCCAATCACATTCGCCCTCCCAGTCACTGGGGGTTGGGCCTCAGACAGCTGAGATTGTACCTGACCCACGAATGAAGGAGGCAGCTGGCCTGTGGTGGCTGCCTTTGGCCCACGTGCCTATGGAAGGGGAGGATGCTGGCAGGGAGGGGGAGGGGGAGGGGGAGAGAGCGGACAGGGGAGGAGAGAGGAAGAGAAGAGAAGGGCAGGAACAGCAAGAAGCAGAGACAAGGCAGCCCCTGCGGACGGAGGAGGGAACCCTGAAGACTTCCCTGCTTGCTCTGTTTCCCTGGAGGCTCAGCTGTCAGCCCCGCCCCGAGCTCTGGGAAGTGCTTTTTCCTCAGTCTGCTTAGTGGCAGGCCCTGCCCATTCCAGATAAAGGTCTGTCTTCAGAGATCTTAGAATATATTGCCTGGCAAGAGTATTTCTGCATGCCTGAGGCCTCGGGCCACCCACGATGGACCAGTTTGACCAGATACGTTTATCCCGACAATGTGATTTCTGACAAATGCCTGTGTTTTCTCTGGGGCTGGGTGGGTGCTGCAGGCTTTCGTGACCGAGCTCCAGTAAAAACTCTGGCCACCGTGGCTCAGGGGACAGTCCCTGGTTGGGAATGCTTTGCACCTGTTTCCACATTGTTGGGGGAATTAAGTGTGTCCCCATGTGACTCTGTCAGGAGGGACACCCAGAAGCTTGTGCCTGGTGTCTCCTGAGCTTCTCCCAGGAGCCTTTCTCCTCTGCTGACTTTCATCTCCATCCTTTCCCCATCACAAACCATACCTGTGAGTATAACAGCTTTTTCTGAGTGGTGTGCATGCATCTAGTGAGCTTTCTGGCCTGAGGATGGTCTTGGGGACGCCTGACACAGGGGCTTAATGTGGCTTATGCATATTTCTCTCCCTTGGAAACAAAAGAGCCTTGTCTGAGGCAACTTGGAATGACAAAGATGTGGCAGAAGGGGACCCAGCAGAAAATAGCACACTTGGGCTTCCCTGGTGGCGCAGTGGTTGAGAGTCCGCCTGCCGATGCAGGGGACACGGGTTCGTGCCCCGGTCTGGGAAGATCCCACATGCTGTGGAGCGGCTGGGCCCGTGAGCCATGGCCGCTGAGCCTGCGCGTCCGGAGCCTGTGCTCCGCAACAGGAGAGGCCACAACAGTGAGAGGCCCGCGTACCACAAAAAAAAAAAAAAAAAAAAAAGAAAAAGAAAATAGCGCACTTGACTTCAGTGCCTGTAGAGGGAACCAGTGAGCATAAAGAGAGAGCAACCACACGGGCTGCAACCACCGAGGCCTGCGGGGTGGTGGGCGCTCAGGCACGACCTGGAGCGGAAGAAAGCCCTGGCTGGAGGAAGCAGCCGCTCATGGGGGCAGTGGCTCTAGGCAGAGGACACGACCCTGCTCGCTGTGGCCTGCCGGGGGGACAGCCAGGTTCTGAGCTGCCTGCTTCTGCCTCTGGGTTCCCGCAGGGGCCTCGTGTTGGCTAGACCCAGCAGGAAGCTCCAGGGCAGGGGACGCTGGGGAGGAGGGAGGCCCCGCGGCCGGGCCCGATGCAGGGGTGTCCCCTGGGGTCCCTTGTGGAGGCTGAGGCTCAGAGTGCCGAGGGCTCTGCCCTGTGCCTGCAGCTTGGCGCAGCTGCAGGGCCGCCATGGGCCCAGGAGAGGCGACGAGCTCCGGGTGGAGCTCGAGCAGCGTGGAGGTCCCAGTTCCTCGGAGGGGCTCAGGGAGAAGGAGGAGGGAAGCAGGGCGGACCTGCCGGTAGGGGGCGGGGTGGGAGGGGAGGCTCAGGTGGCCAGGCTGCTCCTGAGGGTGGCATCCAGCTACGGAGCTCCAGGCCTCTGTGTGCTGCCCACAGGCGCGGGGAGAGGAAGGGTGGGCTGCCAGCATCTCCCAGCGGGGCCACCCTGCCTGCCAGCACGCAGACTCCCCCCAGCTGCAGGATGCTCAGGGCTGGTGCTGTGCTGGGAATGGGCAGGCCCAGGTGTAAAGCACCGCTGGCAACGGACTTGCTAATTAATTTGTTAATTAACGAAAGCCCTTCTTCTTCCCACAGAGGGTTCAACGCGATTCACAAGAACTCATACAATACAGTAATTACAAAATAGAGACAGAATCGTTGCCTGGGGAAAAGGTAAATACGGGTGCCTAGTGGGCACCGGCAGGCTGGCCCAAGGCCCTGGGATCAAGTCCACACGCCCTGCCCCCAGCCTGGCCTCATCTCCTGCCTTAGGTCTGGGCTCCAGGGTGTGTGCCGCCTCCGTGGGGTCCTCCTCATTTGGGAGCACGTCACAGGGGGCTGATTCCACCCCAGGAACTCTCTCTGTCTTCCCTGAGCTGGCCGACTAGCGCTGTCACTCCTCGGGTCTCTGTGTCCCAGGCTGGGCTGGGCTCACTGCCTTTCCCTCCCAGGTCTGTGAAGGGAAGAGTCTGGGTCGCCCACCCGCCCTCCCCCCAGGCTGCCCCAAGCCCAGACAGGTGCCCGAGATGGGGAAGGACTGAGTGAACAAATGTCTGCACAGAAGTGATGCACTGACCCCCCGGGAGTGGGTCACCGGCTTCCACGCTGGCCCACTCCCTCTTAGCTTTGCCCTGGGTCTCTTTTTATTCTGCTTAACATTCGTTTGCTCTCTATATGTAACTTTGTAGCAACTTCTGTTTCTTTTTCGGAACAAGGCTGAATGTACTTAAAACGAAATAAAAGGAGAAAGGAAGACGGAACAGTAAATCCAAGAAAAGTGAGCAGGCAAATTAGCAGATGATTTAGGACCTGTGTCATTTCTGCAAGTCGAGAGCTGAGTTCGAACGTGGCTCTGAGCTCCCTGGCAGGTGGAGCCTGGGGAGACCCAAAGTGCTTATTTTCAGCAGGGTGTGCACCCAGGATTCCCACCAGCCTCACATTTCCCAGCATGGAATCCAGGGAAAAAATATGCCCTCGCCTTTGTACGTATCTGGGACAGCGCAGCGGACCCTGGCTTGCTAGGTGGGTGGCCGGGAAGGGAGTGAGAAAGGAGGGGCTTCTTCCCTGGAGCAGCGGGGCTTCTGCGCTGCAGGCTTAGGTGAGACCTCAGGCCGCAGCAGACTTCAGGGCAGCGGATCAGACCAAGCCCGGCTGGTCAGATGGCCAGAGGCCAGGGTGGGGCTTTGGCAGACACCTGTGTCCAGCACACACGGTCACTGGCCCGGTTTGGTCAGCTCCGGCCAGCATCCTCCTCTGAGCGCTCCATCCTTCTAACCATGGTGCATGTGTAACTTGGATAAAAATAAAAACTAATCACTCACCCAATACTTGCGTCCTGTGTCCTCTGTCTCTTGATCCTTCCCTTCTCTCCGTCCAGCCTCAGTTTATATTCCCCGACTGGAAACCCGATTTCTGGTTTCAAAAGCTCTGGTCTGCTGGAGCGTCAGGAAGCTTTGGAGTGGGCACCCAGGGCCGGATCCCCTCTCCCTGTCTCAGCACCTCCGTGTCTTCCCTCAGACACTCCCGACACCTGCTGGCCCCCATGTCTGTGCTCTGCCGGCAGCCGTGCTCGGGTCAGGCCCCCTCATCCCCAACCCCACATGTCGGGGGCTCTGACCCCGCTGCCCACTCTCTCCTCGCAGCCCATGTTCCTAGCTCCTCCGTGAGCCCCCTGGGCAGGGCCTCTGCCTGGGACCCTTGTCTCCCTGCCGGCTCCCTACATCCTTCAGGGCTTTGCTCAAACGTCCCCTTCTCAGGAGGCCCCGGCCAAAATGACAGTGACCCTGTCCCTCCTGCATGGCCCACGCAGTGCTGCAGCCGCCTGCCCAGGGCCCGTGTGGTGCTCCCACCTGCCCCCTGCTTCCCGGGAGTGCCAGCCCTGCCAGGGCTCACTTAGTCACTAAGTGCAAGCTCGTTGATTTAACCATTTAATTAGTGACTGTAAATCCGGACATTACCTTGCGGGACGGTTGAGTGTAGCCCAGCGCCCAGCAGACAGCTGACGCTGAGTCAAAGGCCGTTCCTTTGCCTGCACGTTCAATACCTTCCAGGCCTGTGGCCAGCCTGGTCCTGGCCCGACCTCAGGCCTCCTGTCCGGCTCTCCCCATAGTCCAGCCCAGCCCAGTCTTTCTTTGCTTGCAGACTTCCACCCTCCAGGTTGAAGATAAAGCTCGGGTGGTTTACCCCTCTGGAATGATTTTATTTTAGAAAAGCCCCAAGTTGCCCGCTTTTCTCCATCACAAGAGCTCCCTGCTTCACTGGTACACAGGTTGTGTTTCTGAAGGACTTCACGGGCCAAGGGAGCAGGCTCACAGACCCAGAGCAGATAACAAACTTCCGAGAGGGTGACAAGCAGGTTGTTAATCACAACTATTATCAACGACTGAACTGTATAACCCTACAATTAAATGAGTTGTGTTGTAAACGAAGGCATCACGTCTCTAGTTTTTTCACTGCCTTTTACCGTGCTGGACGCTCTTGGCATTATTTAGGCTGGCTGTGATGGTGAGTGTCTAAATGTGACTTTGTGTGCGCCTACACACCCGGGGCACATGCAGGGAGCCCTGGGGCGGGCGTGGAGGCCTCCTGGCCTGAACCACACGGCTGGGAACGTCCCGCCCAGACTTCCTGGCTGCTGGGAAAGATGAAGTCCACCCTCCAGGACTTCCTGTAGCCTGGCTCTGCTGCCTTCTCTAGGTGTCGGGGGCCACTGAGATCTGACAGAAAGGCTGTTAAGACATCCACGTGGAGAGTGAGGGGGTCCAAGGAGAACCACTCACTTGGTTTGGGCCCAGTATCAGAATCCCTGCCGTTCAAGGAGGAACAGACAAACGATGTGGGGATGTCCCGGGACGGAGGTGCTAGCAGGAAGCAACCAGGTCTGACTTTGTCAAACCGTGAAGCCGTAAGTAAATAGCGGAAAGCAGGATAAAGTGTTTCCTAAAATAATGGAAGATAAAGTAAATAATGTAAAATAATGATTTAAGATGAGTAACTCCAACAGTTTATTCTATGCTAAAGTGACATTTTATATTAGCTGGGGAGAGTGGATTCATCTACCAGCAAATATATGGAGCCGTCCATCAGGCCCAGGTTTTTTGTCCCCCAGCGTCCACTTGGGCCTGGATCTGCCTGGCCTTGGCCACTTGACTCACTTCCTGGCTTAGTGGTCGGTCCTCGTGATGGCTCTTGGGCTCTCTGTGGCCACAGTGTGTGGGCCTCCCTGGGGCCAAGAGTGAGCGTCAGCCTCCGAATCCCATCTCTGCAGCTCCCTGCCCAGATCTGACCCTGTGGACCTACAGGGGCTGCTCTGAGAGACCGGGGATGCAGGCAAGTTAGTGCCCTGGGGAGTGGACTTTGGCCAGTGAGAGGAGCCAGGACGTAACCTCAGGGTCTGCCCCCTCCTGCAGCCGCTCTGCCCTCAGGCTGTGTCCCACTTGGCTGAGCGCCGTCAGGGTTTGTTTTCCCTTCTTCCTGCTTCACTCCTCTTTCCCTCACTCTTGCTCTCCGGAAGTGTTGCTACACACGTTTGACCTCAGGCTCTGATTTCTAAGGAGGCTATGCTAAAGTAAGCACATACTATGTCCCAGGCAGTATTTTGGACATTGGGAAACAGTAATGCACAAAACAGAAAAAACATCTCTGTCTTCGTGGAGCTGATGTTCTAGAAGTGGTGGTGGGCTGGGGAAGACAGTAAAGAGATAAGGAAGTTGCAGACAGCGTCAGAATATGGTGGGCAGTATGAACAAGCTAGACTGGGGCCCAGGCATGGGAATGCCAAGGGAGGAGGAGGGGGGCAGTTTTATACAGGGCATTCCAAAGAGGCCTCAACACCAAGGCTGACATCTGAACACAGGCTTGAAGAAAGCGATGGAGAGGGCCACGTGGGTACAAGGGGAAGAGGGCTCCAGATGGAGGGAACCGAGGTGCAAAGGCCCTGAGGCAGGACGATGCTTGGCATGTCCAAGGCTTAGGAAGGAAGCCAAAGTGGCTGGAGCAGAGGGTGAGTGAGGAGCACAATAGAGGTCCAAGTAGGCCAGACCATGTTGGGTCATGATCTTGTCGGTGTTGGGAGAAGCAGGGAGAGGTGTAGTTGCTATTGACTGGTGCAGTGAGAGAGGATGGAGGCTTGGACCGGGGTCCAGCAGAGGAGTTGGAGGGCAGACTCTGGATAGACTTTGGAGCCAGTAGGCGTTAGATTTAGACAAGAAGGAGGAGAGAAGGCAAGGATGACCACAGGGTGTTTGGCCTGAGAACTGGAAGGTGGAATTGCCATTAACCAAGCTGATGGTGGGAGCGGACTCTGAGGGGAAAGATGAGGAATTCAGATGTTATGCGCTGAGTTTGAGGTGCATGCGGAAAGGTAGGTGGGTAGTTGGTATAATAGAAGATGGGAGTTTGGGGTGGGGATTTGCATTGGAGATTGTGCACAGTTCTACCTGTATTCTTTTGCATCTTTCTGCTTCACTTGACATAATGTTTGAGAAAGTCGTATGTATTGTAGTTTGTTTATTTTGCCATATGGCATTCCATGGTATGAACACACCCCAAGTTATTTATCCATTTCACTTTCGATGGTTATATGGATTGTGCCCGATATTTGACTAATATGGATATTTCCACTGTGATCATCCTTTATATGTGTACATGTGCTCACATTTCTTTGGGCTATAGACACAGAATTGGGATTTCTAGGTCATAAGCAAGCATATTTTCAATTTTACTAGATAAGGGCAAACTGTTTGTCTTTTTCTTTTCTTTTTTTTTTTTTTTTTTTTTGGCTGCACCACTCAGGATGCGGGATCTTAGTTCCCTGACCAGGGATGGAACCCTTGCCCCCTGCGTGGGAAGCGTGGAGTCTTAACCACTAGACCATCAGGGAGGTCCAGGCCAAACTGTTTTTCAAAGTGTTTGTACCACTTTGCACTTTTCCTAGCAGTGTCTGGTGTCTGAGAGTTCCTGTGGGTCCATGGGGCTTGCTGATACTTGATACTGTCAGGCCTTTAGTGTTTGCCAATATGGTGGGTGTATAGGATTATTCCATTATGCCCTTAATTTATGTTTTCCTGTTTTATTTGTGAAGCTTATATTACTTCTTCAGTACAAGTCATTAAAAGATATTAGTGAAAATAAAAACAAAGAGAAACTGACTCTAAAATTCCAAAGGTCAATAAAAACTTGAAGAAAGGGGTGAGAGGGAGTAAAAACATACTTCTTTTCCATCTAACACTGGATTAGTCAGTGGAGCCTGGGTAACTTACTGGGCTTTGTATAACGTGAGTATAAGAAGACCCAGAAGGCCCTTGAAAGTCATACTGAACACTTCCTCTTTGAGCATCTTAGTTCTCTTTCTAAGGGGACACAGAGGCTAAAGCTATTGATGGGGCAGAATTGGGGGGAGGATGGGTATGGTTTTAAGCAGGGGCTGGTAGTACAATTCCCTTAACTTGCTGCCATATTGCTACATAACCCCCCAAGCCCCTTCTGTAGACAGGTTGCCCAAAACAATGGAATCTGGAAAATTTCCTAACACGCTGGGCATGCCCCAGAATTGGAACATGGAGCAGCCTAAGGATGTCCTACGAGCAGCAGGTCCCAGGCTAGGGTGTCGCCTTCCCTTGAGTGGGCAGGCTGGGCTCTGTGGAGCGCACAGGGGCTCCGGCTACTGACCGTGGATGTGCTGCCTCTCTGTTCAGTGACCTTTTCCAGTTGTATTTCTTTGTAAACAACAGCATGCCAGAATAACATCAGGCCTCTTTGCTGACATTAGCTCCCTTCAGCTGCACCCATGAACACAAGGAAAATGTGAAAGAAACACAATAATAGTGAAAAACTGTAGCATAGCTCTGAGGGCTGGATGCATCAATAGGACATGGAGACGCTTAGTGGTGTAATCAGGGCGATGACCCAAAACTTATATACCAGACTCTGTATGTGTGAGAAGCCATGCTCTTCCCCAGTGCTCATGGGACATTTACAAAAATATTTCATTCATTATGCAACAGGCAAGAAAAAAATTTTCAGTAAATTCCTCCTAATAGAAATTGCATAGGTCAGTGCTTTGACCCGGTGCAGTGAAAATGGAGACTAATAACAAGAGTACAAGCAAAAACCTCCATCTATGTGAAATTTAAACAAACATAAAAACACTGCAATCATTTCCTAAATAATTTCTGAATCAAAGACAAATTTGAAACTACAATTGCTGAATACTAAGAAAACGGTAATGTGAAAACTTTATATATCAAGACCTAGGAGATCTGTCAAAGTTATGATGAAGCAAATTCATGACCCTAAATGCTTTCAATGTTAGGCAGAAAGGAGAAATAAATAAAGTAAGCTTTCAATTCAAGTTAAAAAGACAAGAATAGAGTAAACTTAAGGAAATCGGACAAAGGAATTAGTAGTTAAGAACAAAAATTAATGAATTAGAAACCCCAAGCCATAAATAAATAGTAGAACTGGTTCTTTGGAAAACCCCCAACAAAAGAGATAAATCACTAGCTGGTCCTGCTGGCCCTGGTGTGTTTTGCCAGGATACACATGGTGGATGGCATTGCAGGCAGGACGGCTTCCTGAAGGCAGACCCAGGGTTAATGTGCAAGTCCACACCCTTCCCAGAAACTCCATTCCTCAAACACTCAGGAAACTCTCTTGGAATGCAAGTGAGTGGAGTGTGATCGATTCAAGGATAAACTTGAATTTGGTCTAATTAATTTAAAAAAGTCTGCAAAACTTTAGAAATTGAACTATAATTAGAGAAAAAAACCTTTTATTGTACATTTAACCTCATGCCCGCAAAGAGAGCGTTGCCTCTTCGTGGTGGGGAGGAAGCAGGAACCTAAAGCACAGGGGCTGGAAAGGAGGGTCAGCACCTCAGATGTGGAGGAGATTGAAATGGGGTCAGGAAATTGCTAAATATAACTCAATAGATAGATGATTTCCCAAAGAAATATAAATGACCAAAACTTACTCCAAAAGAGAGGGAAAGCCTGAATATAGCAATAACCATGGAAAAAGTAGAAAAATGATTCATGAAATGGTAGATAAACAAGTAGTTACATGTTGTAGAAGACGGCAGAGCGGAAAATTCCAGGAACTCGTCCCTCCACCAAAACAGTTACTGAACTGGCATAAACTGTCAGAATCAACTATTTTGGAACTCTGGAATTTAGTCAAATCCTTGCAGCATCCAGGGCAGTGCTGGATGAAGAGAGGGTTTGGTAAATTTTGGTGTTTCTGTAGCAGGCTACCATCCTCCATTCTTCAGGCTTGTGCCGAGCAGTTATGGGACAGATGGCCTGTCTTCCTGGTGGGTTTGCTGGTGCCAGGGTGGGCAATAAAGCTTCCCCTCCAAATATAAGATTGTGTGCTTTTTTCTGCCTTGATGGGTAAATGAAGGGCCAGCATAGGTGCTGGTCATTATTTCAACACCTCTGGCTGAAACACCTTCCCGAACAGCGTCTGTTGAAAGAATTTAAAGAGACAGAGTGTCATTTATTTCCTTGTCTTTTTTTTTTTAGTTGGATCCAGGCATTCAAAGAAATCACTGTCAGGTCACTCTCTGACCACAGAGACAACAGAACAGAGACTTCAGTGACTACATAAAACAAGGATTTTGCATAAAATAGTTTAGAAAAGTCACCAAACAAATAGATGATTGCAGCCCTCAACAACAAAAACAGCAATCCATGGGGAGGGGGGAGAATCTGATCTCCAGAGTTACTATGTTACAGTATTCAAAGTGTCCAGTTCTCAACAGGAGAACAAGAAATTGATAGAAACCATCCCCATGAAAGCCCAGGCATTGAACTTACTAGGCAAAGACTTTAACTGTCTTATATATGTTAAAAGAACTGAAGAAAACCATGGACAAGGAACTAAAGGAATCAGAATGGTGTATGAACAAGTAGGGAGTATCAATAAAAAGATAGAAATTATAGAAAGTAACCAAATAGAAATTCTGAAGCTGAAAAGTACACTAGACAAAATAAAAAGTTCACTTGAGAGGTTCCAAAGAAGATTTGAGCAGGTGGAAGAAAGTATCAGCGAACTTGAAGGTAGGGCAACTGAAATTAGGACAGAAAGAAAAAGGAATGAAGAAAAATGAACAGAGCCTAAGGAACCAATGAGATATCATAAAATAGACCAATATACATATTATGGGAGTCCCAGAAGGAGGATAGGGGAGAGGGAAGGGAAGGGATGGGAAAGGAAGGGAAGAGGAGAGGAGAGAAGAGAGGAGAGGAGAGGAGAGGAGAGGCAGAAAAAAATATTTGAAGAAATAATGGCTAGAATCTCCTAAAGTATGAGGAAAAACATGAATGTACACATTCATGAATGTACAATAACAAGAAATTTAAGGAAATCCAAGCAGGAGAAACTCAAAAAGAACCACACTGAGACACATAATCAAACCATCAAAAGTTAAAGACAAAGAAAAGCAGCAAGAGAGACGCAACTTGTCAGGTATAAAAAGTAGTCCATAAGATTAATAGCCAGCTTCTTATCAGGAGCCATGGTGACCAGAAGGCAGTGGAATGATATATTTAAAATGCTGAGAGAGAGACTCCCCTGGTGGTGCAGTGGATAAGTCTCTGTGCTTTCAGTGCAGGGGGCACAGGTTTGATCCCTGGTCAGTCAGGGAACTAGATCCCACATGCATGCCACAACTAAGAGTTTTCATGTCACAACTAAGGAGCCTGCCTGCCGCAACTAAGACCTGGCACAACTAACTAACTAACTAACTAAATATTAAAAAAAAAATGCTGAGAGAGAAAAAAACCTGCTATCCAAGAATTCTGTATCTAGTAAAATATTCTTCAAAAATGAAGGAGAAGTTAAGACATTCTTTGTTTTCAGTTGAGGTATAGTTGATTTACAATGTTATATTAGTTTCAGGTGTACAACACAGTGATTTGACATTTTTATAGATGATTCTTCATTTAAAGTTACTATAAAATATTGGCTATGTTCCCTGTGCTGTACATTATGTCCTTGTATCTTGCTTATTTTATACACTGTAGTTTGTACCTCTTAATCCCCTTCCCATATGTTTCCCTGGCACCACCCCCTCCCTACTAGTAACAACCAGTTTGTTCTCTATATCTGTGAATCTCTTTCTATTTTGTCATATTAATTCGTTTTATTTTTCAAATTCCACACATAAGTGAAAACATACAGTATTTGTCTTTCTCTGTCTGATTTACCTCACTAAACATAATACACTTTAAGCCCACCAATGTTCGTGAAAATGGCAAATTTTCATTCTTTTATAGGGCTGAGTAATATTCCATTGTGTGTGTGTGTATATACACACCACATCTTCTTTATCCATTTATCTGTTGATGGACACTTAGGTTGTTTCCATATCTTGGCTACTGTAAATAATGCTGTTTTGAACATTGGAGTGCATGTAGTTTTTGAATTAGTGTTTTCATTTTCTTCATATATATACCAAGGAGTGGAATTGCTGGATGATAAAGTAGTTCTATTTTTAGTTTTAAAAAGAACCTCCATACAGTTTTCCATAGTGGCTGCACTAATTTACATTCCCACCAACAGTGTACAAGGGTCCCTTTTTCTCCACATCCAATATTTATTATTTTTTGTCTTTTTTGTGAGAGCCTTTCTGACAGATGTGAGGTGATACCCCATTGTGGTTTTGATTTGATTTGAATTTCCCTGCTGATTCATGTGCCTGCTAGCCACCTGCATGTCTTCTTTGGAAAAATATCTATTCAGGTCTTCTTCCCACTTTTTAACTGGATTATTATTATTATTATTTTTTTTTTTGGTATGCAGGCCTCTCACCGTTGTGGCCTCTCCTATTGCAGAGCACAGGCTCCGTATGCACAGGCTCAGTGGCCATAGCTCACGGGCCCAGCCGCTCCGTAGCATGTGGGATCCTCCCGGACCGGGGCACGAACCTGTGTCCCCTGCATTGGCAGACTCTCAACCACTGTGCCACCATGGAAGCCCTTGATTATTTTTTTGATACAGAGTTATTTGAGCTGTTTATATATATATATATATATATATATATATATATATATACACATATATATGTATATATATGTATTTTAAAATATTTATTTATTTATTTATTTTGATTGCATCAGGTCTTAGTTGCAGCACGTGGGATTTTTCATTGCCGTGCACAGGCTCTTCATTACGATGTGTGGACTTCTCTCTAGTTGTGGTGCATGGGTTCAGTAGTTGTAGCACGTGGGCTTAGTTGCCCTGTAGCATGTGGGATCTTAGTTCCCCCAGCAGGGATTGAACCTGAGTCTCCTGCATTGGAAGGCAGATTCTTAACCACTGGACCACCAGGGAAGTCCTTGTTTATATATTTTGCATATTAGCACCTTATCAGATATATCATTTGCAAATATCTTCTCCCATTCTGTAGCTTGTCTTTTTATTTTGTTGATGGTTTCCTTTGCTGTGCAAAATTTTTAAGTTTAATTAGTTCCACATTTGTTTCTTTTTGATGTTTTCCCTTGCCTGAGGAGACAGGTCCAAAAAATCATTGCTAGGACTGACGTCAAAGAGTGTACTGCCTATGTTTTCTTCTAGGAGTTTTATGATGTCCGGTCTTACATTTAGGTCTTTAATCCATTTTGAGTTTATTTTTGTATATGGTGTGAGAAAATATTCTAATTTCATTCTTTTCCATGTAGCTGTCCATTTGTTTCCAGCACCACTTACTGAAAGACTATCTTTTCCCACTGCATACTTTCGCCTCCTTTATTGTAGATTAATTGACCTTATATGCTTGGGTTTATTTCTGGGCTCTTTATTCCGTTCCATTGATCTATGTGCTTGTTTTTGTGCCAATACCACATTGTTTTGATTACTGTAGCCTTGGACATTTGATTTTTTTTTTTTTTTTTTTTTTTGGCCACACCATGTGGCTTGTGGGATCTTAGTTCCCTGACCGGGGATTGAACCCTGGTCCTTGGCAGTGAAAGTGTAGAGTCTTAACCAATGGATCACCAGGGAATTCTTGTGACATTCTTAGATAAACAAAATGTAAGAGAGTTTGTTGCTAGTAGACCTGTCCTACAAGAAATGCTAAGAGAGCACTTCAGGTTGAAATGAAAGGACACTAAATGGTAACTCAAAGTTGTATGAACAAATAAAGATCTCCAGGAAAGTTAGCTATATAGGTAAATGTAAAATTACCATTATTGCATTTCTGATTTGTAACTCCTCTTTTTGTTTCCTATATGCTTTAAAAGACAACTCCTTAAGACAATAATTACAAATCTATGTTAATGAGCATACAATGTATAAAGATGTAATTTATGACAATAATAACACAAAAGGAAGATGAAGTAGGATTGGATCAGAATTAATGTATGTTATTGAAACTAAGCTGGTATGAACTGAAATTAGATTGTTATAAATTTAGGATATCAATTGTAATCTCCATGCTAAGCGCTAAGAAAATAAATTTAAAAATATGCAGAGGACTTCCGGGTAAGATGGCGGAAGAGTAAGACGCGGAGATTACCTTCCTCCCCACGGATACACCAGAAATACAGCTACACGTGGAACAACTCCTACAGAACACCTACTGAACGCTGGCAGAAGACCCCAGACCTCCCAAAAGGCAAGAAACTCCCCACATACCTGGGTAGGGCAAAGCGGAGAGATCCCCACACAGAGGATCAGTGCCGAGCGGCACCCAGCAGCCCGAGAGGCTTGTCTGCTCGCTCGCCGGGGCGCGCAGCGCTGGAAGCTGAGGCTCGGGCTTCGGTCAGAGCGCAGGGAGAGGACTGGGGCTGGTGGCGAGAACTCAGCCTGAAGGGGGCTAATGTGCCACAGCTAGCCGGGAGGGAGTCCGGGAAAACTCTGGAGCTGCCGAAGAGGCAAGAGACTTTTTCTTCCCTCTTGGTTTCCTGGTGCGCGAGGAGAGGGGATTAAGAGCGCTGCTTAAAAGGGCTCCACAGACGGGCGCGAGTCGCGACTGAAAGCGCGGAGCCCAGAGACGGGCGTGGGACGCTGGGGCTGCTGCTGCCGCCGCCAAGAAGCCTGTGTGCGACCGCAGGTCACTGCCCACACCGCCCTTCCGGGAGCCTGTGCAGCCCGTCACTGCCGGGGTCCCGGGATCCAGGGGCGGCTTCCCTGGGAGAACGCACGGCGCGCCTCGGGCTGGTGCAACGTCACGCCGACCTTTGCCGCTGCAGGCTCGCCCCGCACTCCGTGCCCCTCCCTCCCGCCCGGCCTGAGTGAGCCAGAGTCCCCGAAGAGGTTGCTCCTTTAACCCTGTCCTGCCTGAGCGAAGAACAGACGCCCTCCGGCGACCTACACGCAGAGGCGGGGCCAAATCCAAAGCTGAGACCCAGGAGCTGTGAGAACAAAGAAGAGAAAGGGAAACCTCTCCCAGCAGCCTCAGAAGCAGCGGATTAAAGCTCCACAATCAACTTGATGTACCCTGCATCTGTGGAATACATGAATAGACAACACATCATCCCAAATTGAGGAGCCCGGAGTCAGTGCTGTGCCTCTGAGGTGGGAGAGCCAACTTCAGGACACTGGTCCACAAGAGACCTCCCAGCTCCACATAATATCAAACGGCAAAAATCTTCCAGAGATCTCCATCTCAACACCAGCACCCAGCTTCACTCAACGACCAGCAGGCTACAGTGCTGGACACCCTAAGCCAAACAACTAGCAAGACAGGAACACAACGCCACCCATTAGCAGAGAGGTGGCCTAAACTCATAAAAAGTCTGCAGACACCCCAAAACACACCACCAGACGTGGACCTGCCCACCAGAAAGACAAGATCCAGCCTCATCCACCAGAACACAGGCACTAGTCCCCTCCACCAGGAAGCCTACACAACCCACTAAACCAACCTTAGCCACTGGGGTCAGACACCAAAAACAACGGGAACTTTGAACCTGCAGCCTGCAAAAAGGAGACCCCAAACACAGTAACATAAGCAAAATGAGAAGACAGAAAAACACACAGCAGGAGAAGGAGCAAGATAAAAACCCACCAGATCTAACAAATGAAGAGGTAATAGGCAGTCTACCTGAAAAAGAATTCAGAATAATGATGGTAAAGATGATCCAAGATTCTATTTCCCAGATCCAAAATCTTGGAAATAGAATAGACAAAATGCAAGAAACAGTTAACAAGGACCTAGAAGAACTAAAGATGAATCAAGCATCGATTAAAAACACAATACATGAAATAAAAAATACTCTAGATGGGATCAATAGCAGAATAACTGAGGCAGAAGAACGGATAAGTGAGGTGGAAGATAAAATAGTGGAAATAACTGCTGCAGAGCAAAATAAAGAAAAAAGAATGAAACGAACAGAGGACAGTCTCAGAGACCTCTGGGACAACATTAAACGCACCAACATTCGAATTATAGGGGTTCCAGAAGAAGAAGAGAAAAAGAAAGGGACTGAGAAAATATTTGAAGAGATTATAGTTGAAAACTTCCCTAATATGGGAAAGGAAATAGTTAATCAAGTCCAGGAGGCACAGAGAGTCCCATACAGAATAAATCCAAGGAGAAATACGCCAAGACACATATTAATCAAACTGTCAAAAATTAAACACAAAGAAATCATATTAAAAGCAGCAAGGCAAAAACAACAAATAACACACAAGGGAATCCCCATCAGGATAACAGCTGATCTCTCAGCAGAAACTCTACAAGCCAGAAGGGAGTGGCAGGACATACTTAAAGTGATGAAGGAGAAAAACCTGCAACCAAGATTACTCTACCCAGCAAGGATCTCATTCAGATTTGATGGAGAAGTTAAAACGTTTACAGACAAGCAAAAGCTGAGAGAATTCAGCACCACCAAACCAGCTTTACAACAAATGCTAAAGGAACTTCTCTAGGCAAGAAACACAACAGAAGTAGAAGACCTACAATAATGAACCCAAAACAATTAAGAAAATGGGAACAGGAACATACATATCAATAATTACCTTAAATGTAAATGGACTAAATGCTCCCACCAAAAGACACAGATTGGCTGAATGGATACAAAAACAAGACCCATATATATGCTGTCTACAAGAGACCCACTTCAGAGCTAGAGACACATACAGACTGAAAGTAAGGGGATGGAAAAAGATATTCCATGCAAATGGAAACCAAAAGAAAGCTGGAGTAGCAATTCTCATATCAGACAAAATAGACTTTAAAATAAAGACTACTAGAAGAGACAAAGAAGGACACTACCTAATGATCAAGGGATCGATCCAAGAAGAAGATATAACAATTGTAAATATTTATGCACCCAACATAGGAGCACCTCAATACATAAGGCAAATACTAACAGCCATAAAAGGAGAAATTGACAGTAACACACTCATAGTAGGGGACTTTAACACCCCACTTTCACCAATGGACAGATCATCCAAAATGAAAATAAATAAGGAAACACAAGCTTTAAATGATACATTAAACAAGATGGACTTAATTGATATTTATAGGACATTCCATCCAAAAACAACAGAATACACATTTTTCTCAAGTGCTCATGGAACATTCTCCAGGATAGATCATATCTTGGGTCACAAATCAAGCCTTGGTAAATTTAAGAAAATTGAAATTGTATCAAGTATCTTTTCCGACCACAATGCTATGAGACTAGATATCAATTACAGGAAAAGATCTGTAAAAAATACAAACACATGGAGGCTAAACAATACACTACTTAATAACGAAGTGATCACTGAAGAAATCAAAGAGGAAATTAAAAAATACCTAGAAACAAATGACAATGGAGACACGACGACCCAAAACCTATGGGATGCAGCAAAAGCAGTTCTAAGAGGGAAGTTTATAGCAATACAATCCCACCTTAAGAAACAGGAAACATCTCTAGTAAACAACCTAACCTTGCACCTAAAGCAATTAGAGAAAGAAGAACAAAAACATCCCAAAGTTAGCAGAAGGAAAGAAATCATAAAAATCAGATCAGAAATAAATGAAAAAGAAATGAAGGAAACGATAGCAAAGATCAATAAAACTAAAAGCTGGTTCTTTGAGAAGATAAACAAAATTGATAAACCATTAGCCAGACTCATCAAGAAAAAAAGGGAGAAGACTCAAATCAATAGAATTAGAAATGAAAAAGGAGAAGTAACAACTGACACTGCAGAAATACAAAAGATCATGAGAGATTACTATAAGCAACTCTATGCCAATAAAATGGACAACCTGGAAGAAATGGACAAATTCTTAGAAATGCACAACCTGCCAAGACTGAATCAGGAAGAAATAGAAAATATGAACAGACCAATCACAAGCACTGAAATTGAAACTGTGATAAAAAATCTTCCAACAAACAAAAGCCCAGGACCAGATGGCTTCACAGGCGAATTCTATCAAGCATTTAGAGAAGAGCTAACACCTATCCTTCTGAAACTCTTCCAAAATATAGCAGAGGGAGGAACACTCCCAAACTCATTCTACGAGGCCACCATCACCTTGATACCAAAACCAGACAAGGATGTCACAAAGAAAGAAAACTACAGGCCAATATCACTGATGAACATAGATGCAAAAATCCTCAACAAAATACTAGCAAACAGAATCCAACAGCACATTAAAAGGATCATACACCATGATCAAGTGGGGTTTATTCCAGGAATGCAAGGATTCTTCAATATACGCAAATCAATCAACGTGATACACCATATTAACAAATTGAAGGAGAAAAACCATATGATCATCTCAATAGATGCAGAGAAAGCTTTCGACAAAATTCAACACCCATTTATGATAAAAACCCTGCAGAAAGTAGGCATAGAGGGAACTTTCCTCAACATAATAAAGGCCATATATGACAAACCCACGGCCAGCATCGTCCTCAATGGTGAAAAACTGAAACCATTTCCACTAAGATCAGGAACAAGACAAGGTTGCCCACTCTCACCACTCTTATTCAACCTAGTTTTGGAAGTTTTAGCCACAGCAATCAGAGAAGAAAAGGAAATAAAAGGAATCCAAATCGGAAAAGAAGAAGTAAAGCTGTCACTGTTTGCAGATGACATGATACTATACATAGAGAATCCTAAAGATGCTACCAGAAAACTACTAGAGCTAATCAATGAATTTGGTAAAGTTGCAGGATACAAAATTAATGCACAGAAATCTCTGGCATTCCTATATACTAATGATGAAAAATCTGAAAGTGAAATCAAGGAAACACTCCCATTTACCATTGCAACAAAAAGAATAAAATATCTAGGAATAAACCTACCTAAGGAGACAAAAGACCTGTATGCAGAAAATTATAAGACACTGATGAAAGAAATTAAAGATGATACAAATAGATGGAGAGATGTACCATGTTCTTGGATTGGAAGAATCAACATTGTGAAAATGACTCTACTACCCAAAGCCATCTACAGATTCAATGCAATCCCTATCAAACTACCACTGGCATTTTTCACAGAACTAGAACAAAAAATTTCACAATTTGTATGGAAACACAAAAGACCCCGAATAGCCAAAGCAATCTTGAGAACGAAAAATGGAGCTGGAGGAATCAGGCTCCCTGACTTCAGACTATACTACAAAGCTACAGTAATCAAGACAGTATGGTACTGGCACAAAAACAGAAAGATAGATCAATGGAACAGGATAGAAAGCCCAGAGATAAACCCACGGACATATGGTCACCTTATCTTTGATAAAGGAGGCAGGAATGTACAGTGGAGAAAGGACAGTCTCTTCAATAAGTGGTGTTGGGAAAACTGGACAGGTACATGTAAAAGTATGAGATTAGATCACTCCCTAACACCATACACAAAAATAAGCTCAAAATGGATTAAAGACCTAAATGTAAGGCCAGACACTATCAAACTCTTAGAGGAAAACATAGGCAGAACACTCTATGACATAAATCACAGCAAGATCCTTTTTGACCCACCTCGTAGAGAAATGGAAATAAAGACAAAAATAAACACATGGGACCTAATGAAACTTCAAAGCTTTTGCACAGCAAAGGAAACCATAAACAAGACCAAAAGACAACCCTCAGAATGGGAGAAAATATTTGCAAATGAAGCAACTGACAAAGGATTAATCTCCAAAATTTATAAGCAGCTCAATAACAAAAAAACAAACAACCCAATCCAAAAATGGGCAGAAGACCTAAATAGACATTTCTCCACAGAAGATATACAGACTGCCAACAAACACATGAAAGGATGCTCAACATCTTTACTCATTAGAGAAATGCAAATCAAAACTACAATGAGATATCATCTCACACCAGTCAGAATGGCCATCATCAAAAAATCTAGAAACAATAAATGCTGGAGAGGGTGTGGAAAAAAGGGAACACTCTTGCACTGCTGGTGGGAATGTGAATTGGTACAGCCGCTATGGAGAACGGTATGGAGGTTCCTTAAAAAACTACAAATAGAACTACCATATGACCCAGCAATCCCACTATTGGGCATATACCCTGAGAAAACCATAATTCAAAAAGAGACATGTACCAAAATGTTCATAGCAGCCCTATTTACAATAGCCCGGAGATGGAAACAACCTAAGTGTCCATCATCGGATGAATGGATAAAGAAGATGTGGCACATATATACAATGGAATATTACTCAGCCATAAAAAGAAATGAAATTGAGCTATTTGTAATGAGGTGGATAGACCTAGAGTCTGTCATACAGAGTGAAGTAAGTCAGAAAGAGAAAGGCAAATACTGTATGCTAACACATATATATGGAATTTAAGAAAAAAAAATGTCATGAAGAACCTAGGGGTAAAACAGGAATAAAGACACAGACCTACTAGAGAATGGACTTGAGGATATGGGGAGGGGGAAGGGTAAGCTGTGACAAAGTGAAAGAGCGGCATGGACATATATACACTACCAAACGTAAGATAGATAGCTAGTGGGAAGCAGCCGCATAGCACAGGGAGATCAGCTCGGTGCTTTGTGACCGCCTGGAGGGGTGGGATAGGGAGGGTGGGAGGGAGACGCAAAAGGGAGGGGATATGGAAACATATGTATATGTATAACTGATTAAATTTGTTATAAGGCAAAAAAAAAAAAAAAAAAAAAACAAAGCAGACAGACAAACATAACAAAACAGAAACAGATTCATAGATACAGAGAACAAACTGGTAGATGCCAAAGGGGAAGGGGTGGGGGAAAAAAAAAAAAAAGAAAAAAAAATATGCAGAAAAGTAAATGAAGAGAGAATCACAAAGGTACACTAGAAAAAAATCAGTCAAACACAAAAGAAGGTATTATTGGAGAAACTAAGAAAAATATAACATACGACATAGAAAAAAATAACGAAATAGCAGAAGTAAGTTGTTAACTCTTGGTAGTCACTTTAAATGTAAATGGATTAAACCAATCAATTAAAAGATAGAGATTGGCTGGGCAGATTAAAAAAATGATCCAACTTTATGCTGCTTACAATAAACTTACTTTAGACCCAAAGACACAAATAGGATGAAAGTGAAAGGAAGGAAAGAGAGAGCTGGAGTGGCTATACTAATATCAGAAAAAAATAGATTTTAAGTAAAAAATTACTACAGTGAGACAAAGAAGAACATGTTTATAAAACTTTCTACTCATCAAGAAGATAGAAAAATTATAAATGTATACACATTAAACAACAGAACTTCAAAATATATAAAGCAAATATTGACAAAATAGAAGAAAGAAATAGATAGTTCTCCAATAATAATAATATGAAACTTCAATACCCTGCTTTCAATGACAGATAAAACATCTAGGACAAAAGAGCAATATAGAAATAGAGGACCTGAACAGTATTATAAACCAACCAGGAGTGGCTGGGGCCTCTCCTCCTTCCAGCCTTCCCCCACCAGCCACCATCCCTCTGAAATGGCCTTGGGGTGTGAGGGCTGGGCTGGAAGGAGGAAGGGCCCTGGCTCTGCAGGGGGCAGCCTGTGAGAGGCTGGTGGGGTCATATGGTCCTCAGGGCCCGAGCTGCAGCCAGTGGGCCAGAGTGGGCCCTTCCCCATTGCCTCTCCTCTCCTACCAGTCTCCCTCTCACCTGCCCGGGCCTCAGGGTGCTCTCTTCCTGAGCACACTTGACCTTTGCCTTTGCCAGTTCCTCTGCCTGGAGCCCCCGTCCCCACGAAGCTGTGGGTCAGGCTTCGCCCGGCCTCAGGCTCTGCCCACTCCAGTCTTCTCTGAGAAACTGCTCAAGGCAGCTCCATCTGAAGGAACACCCTCCCCAGGGAAGGCATCACGTTAGTCTGCTGACCTTGCTCCCCGTCTGTGGGTCTCAGGGGAACAAAGACCTTACCTGCTCTGTCGCCTGCTGAATCCTCCTGGGGGCTCAGCAGTGCTGCCTGGGGAGAGGCCTGAGGCTGGGCCCCCGGCCCCGCCTCATCTGTCCCATCTTTGATGTGGCTTTAAGAATACCCTTCTCACCCCTACTTCCAGGACCCAGTGTGCACCCCCATCAGGGCCTCCCAGGCCTCCTGTGGACTGGCCTCTGTGCCCTCGACTCCAAGGCTGATGCTCTGGCCACACCCAGAATCCCTAGGACCTCAGCCCCTCTGGCCTGGAGAGTCCACCTTCCCCTGCTCCCTCGACATCAAGGCCAGGCCTAAATGTCTCCTGCGCTGGGCGGCCGTTCCACCTGCTCAGCCAGCTTGCCCGTCTCTGGATGCTCATCCACACAGAGGCTTCCAGACGCTGGACTGCTGGTCTCTCTGATTGTCCAGAGGGATCCCTGAGCACACAGGTACCTACCACAGGGCAGCCAGGCTCAGAGAAGCTGCTGAGTGAGGGCCTTCTCTCAGTGAAGTCGCTCCTGGGGCCTAACAGCTCCTCCCTTTTCCCTTCCCCTCCTCCTTCTCTGGTTTGTCTGTTTGCCTCTCCCGTTTGCACAGAGCCAATCTAGCTTATGAAAAACAAGCTGTCATCTTAGTGTTTTTTATACCTCGTTCCCCGAACAGCTGCTGCGTTTCCAGATGTTCATTATTGCTGTATTAACGGAGGTTGTTAATGATACTCGGGCTGACAGAATACAAATTGATTTTCAAAAGTTATGCTGATTGCTTAGACACGTTTCTTGTGCCAGCTAAGCAAAATGGACACACACACACACACACACACACACACACAAAACCCATGCCATGTGGCACACATGGTCTATGATCTAAGGGGCTGGGGCCACATGTGAACCAAATGTCAAAGACATCACACTGACTGGAGAAGGTGTGGGTAGGGACAGGATTCCAGGGAAGCTTTAACCGGGCTAAACCAAAGGGACACAATACCCAGAAGCAATGCGGCCCTGAGATGCTTTGTTGTTCCTGGCTTCTGCTGGGGGCAGAGAGAGCCTTGTGGGGTGCAGAAGGAGTGTGGATCCCAGAGTAGGACAAGCCTGGTTTGAATCCCAGCATTGCCATTTATTTGGGGTGTGTGACTTTGGGAAAGTCGTTAACCACTGAACATTCTTACCTGCAGAATTCAGACAACAGTATGGGTGCACACCTCCCAGGTGGTTATGGGCATCAAACAAGACAGAGTATGCCAAACTGGGATGGCCCCTTACCAGCCTGGGAGAGATAGGGAGATATGGGTACATGGCAGGAACTTCTGGAGTCTTCATCAGCCTTCATTAGTAGGAAAGGCAGAAACTCCTTGATCTGGCCCAGATCTCTGGAGCTGGTCCTGCTTCCAGACACCCAGGGAGAGAGAGCTGGGGAACCAATCAAGTCAGAGGTACTGTGGCTTCTGCTGCCACCACGTGGTGTCACTGTTGTGCACAAGCCTCGCATAGCTTGGTGGATGCTGGTCCACTGCTACAGTGCGGGCCTTGCTCTGGGACCCACTCAGGCTGCACTGCATACACGCCTGGGCTGCAGGGTTGTGATGCTCTTCTTTTCTCTTCAAGAGGGCCCCAGGGTTCTACACTGGAGATTGCACAACAGAGAAAACTAAAGGTCCTCTTCTAGATTTTTCTGGAGCAAGCGTTCTTCACTGATGTCATAATTGGAGAGGGATCACTCCTGTGGTTTCCAAGAAAACAAGAATGAACTGCAAGGTGACTTGTCTCTACTCTTAGATGCAGAAGAAGCTGTTTTGGCTTTAAAATTCCATCTCACCAGCACCTCCTCCCACGTGTAGATCACAAAGCTCAAGTGACTGGTTTGTGCTGATCTATCAGCTGATAGATCACCCTTTCCTCTCCACCCACGTGGGTGGGCAGGTCACAGGCTGCATCAGAGGTCCTGGCAATGTGTCTTGTCATCCAGGATATTTGTCTACTGACTTCCCTGCAGCCCTTACTCCTGGAAGTCTGTGGGGACAGCGGATGGGGGAGACCATATCTGGACGAGATGGCTGTTTCCCGTTTGCCTGGCACCTGCCCTATCAGGCCGAGACGTAAGGGCGTTTCCGTAAGGCTGTGCTTTGGACCACTAAGCAGAGAAGCACCTTGAGGGAACAGGCTTTAAAAGGGCTCTGTTGTGGAGAGGAGACTGGGCTCTTGTTCAGGCCTCACAAGCATACCTGCTGCTCTGGGCCACTTGCTGGGCAAGAACAGACATCCCAGAGTTTTCTTTGCTCTGTATCCTGCCACGTTTATGGGCCCACTACTCAATTCATTCATTCGTTGCTGGAAGTCCATCGGATGTCCACCCGTGTGATTGGTGCTGTTGGAGATGGACCCCACAGCACACTGACGGCGACAGGTTTGGAGGAGGTTGGGATCCTAGCGGGAGCGCAGGACCTGAAGCGTTGGATGGGAGGAAGGCGAGAGATGTGACTGCAGGAGGCCTGGGAGTGGGACAGGGATCCCTGTATTGGGCATGAAGCCCAGCAGTGTGGCCAGCTGGTTTGGAGCAACAGCTTTCTTGGAGGAGGAGGGAGAGGGGGTGGGGGGAGGGAGACACCCTCTTCCCGGGTCTCTGCCCACCTTTTGTCTGGCTAACCTTCCAGTCTCAGGTTCAATGACACCTCCTTAGGCAAGTCCCCGCTGCCTGCCAGACCCAGACTAGGTTAGACCCCCTGGTTATAAGGTCTTTTAGCCCCATGAGCTTTCAACCACAATTCGTATTAAATAATGGTTTGTGTGATTCTCTGTTTCTCATCTGCTATCTGGCAGAGGGGCACCTCCACAGGGTCTTGCCCACCTATCCCGCTTACTGAGTATTTGCTCCTGCCTCTGGGTGGAGAACTGGATTTCTGCCTCTGTCCATCCGAGGACGTGCTGGCAAGGGATCTGAATTCCCCTCCCAGCGTTGTCACCTGGTGAACCAGTAGGGTGGTTCCCCTTCTGGTCTCAGTTTTCTCTGGGAAAATTATACAAACTATTGAAGCAAACTATCTCTTCCAGCTCCAAGCATCATCTGTGCATCACAGCAGAGCGACGTCTGGGAGAGATTGCAGAGCCCCCTCAGTCTTGGCTTGACTGCCTCTTGCTCTGTTCTCTCCCTTCTGTCTGTTTCCCACCTTCAGTCCCACCAGGACCTGGGGCTGTACTGGCAGCGCCACGGCTGGAAAGCACCTGTGGCATCATGGGAAGATCGGTCACCTCGAGATACTCATGTTGATTTTTCCATTGAGCTGACCTCGAGATGTCAGATTGTTCCTGATTTGTGCAGCTCGCTCTGGGCAGCTGAGTTCCTCATTCTGGGGGCAGCGTCTATCTGTGGAGGGCTGTGGCTGAGAGGACCAGTGAAAGGGCAGTCACACTGCCCACAGACATGCTCCCCTGCCTCCAGGCTGTTAAAGGAGATTAATGATGTACTGCAAGAAGGCTGAAAGAGATGTCTTTCTTGATCATGCTCAATACACCTGACAGGTTATTGGGTTTCCTGAAAACAGAGTTGGCGATTTCCATTGACATATACGTTAGAGGGAACCCAAACCAGATTTTGCAAATTGTTTTATGTGTCTATGTGGAACGCTCAGCCTCATTGCTGATGACAGGGCTATTCTTTTCCTGTAGCTGTTGTCTTGACAAAGGGCTGCACTGCGGAGATGCCCAAAGGGGAGAAGGGGTGTATCCTCACCATCATCCCGGCCCCACCCAGTCAGGAGACATCAACTCCCTTGAGCGTTTGCCCCCAGGTAGAAGAGCCTTGGGGAGTCCAGCCTGGGGTCTTAACTCTGCGTCTGTAGGATCCTAGACTAGCCTGAGGAGAAGCCGGTCTGGCCCTGGGCAGAGGCTGGCTGAGCATTTAGAAGTGTCTGGTGCCATCTTGGGTGCAGAGTAGACCTTTGTATGAGTTAATTCCACGTTGTCTGGATGCCGGTTGGGGAGGGACCATCACACCCCATCTCACGAAGCTCCCAGACCTCACCAGGTGGAGAGGACACCGTGAAGGGGCAAGGGGCCCAGCGGAAAGGGTGATGTACGTGGAGCAAGTCTTGTTCGCTCCCTGGCCCAGCCCCCCCTTTCCTTCCTGTTCCTCAAGGGGCTGAGCCCAAGCTGAGCTCTGAATGAGCTCTCACGGCACACTCCTGTCCCCAAGACGTCCCCTCTGCCGGGGAAGGAAGGGTACCAGTTGCATGGGGGAAGCGCAAGCACATTTCCAGGCCTGGTTTGGGTGGGCAGCATCCTCACATTACCAGAGTGTGCTGGGCCTCTCAATCCAAAAAAGGCAAGGGTGGGGTCATGAGGGTACTGGCAGCCTTTCACGTGGTGCAGGCTTCATTCTGAGCTCAGGAGGTATCTCTGAAGCATGAGGACTGACTCCTTTGGGAGGTCTGGACAAGGGGCCAGTACACTGCCCCAGGCTAGGGAAAGCTCCAAATGCCCTTGCTCCAGGGCCCCCCACCAGGGCCCTGCCTGGACTTGTCGATCCTCTCTGACCCTGTCTCCTTGGGGCTGGACCCACTCGACCCCACCCCAGATGACCTGGGACGCTAAGGGACCCCACCCAACCCTTCTCCTGGACTCACCCCAGGGGGTCCTCAGCTCATCCCTGGAGTCTGCTGGCCCCTTGGCACACAGAGGGCCCGGTGGCTTCCCAGCTGGCAGAGTCGAGGGCAGGGGCTGCAGAGACCTCTGGGGTCTGTCTGTGTGTGTCTCATTTTCCCGGCCTGCACTGAGCTTCCCCACAGCACCCAGAGCCCTGGTCAGCTCCGGGCCCTGTCCCTACCTATGCCGCTTCTGTTCTTTGTCTGTCTCTCCACTCGGGTGTCTGATGGCAACCCAGCCCCTAGCAGGGTGCCAGGCACTTAGTAGGCACCATTTAAAAAACACATCAGGAAGTGCATCAAAAGAGCAAGGATTCCACCCAGCCACTTGGGAGGGGGATGGGAGGAGGGCAGTGGGGTGTGCCTGGCAAAGCCAGGCAGCCCTAGGACGTCCATGGAAATGGCTGTCATCCTGCAGTGCGGACTTGGCTGATTCTCTAGACAGGACCCCCGCCCCCAGCCCCCAACCCTGCTGGGTTGATTCTCTGCTCTCAGGGATGTGGTGGAGGCCCTGCTCTTGGGGCCGAGGTTCCCAGCCCAGCCCCCTCACTGGGGTCCTCCATGTGCTCTGGGCTGGTGATCGGGCCTGGGCCACATATGGGGACATCAGGGTTCCCCCACTTCTCTGCATTACAGCCCAGACAACTCCATCCTCCACATTGTGCTACCTGGGTTACCACCCCCGGCTTCCCATCCAGGGAGAAGGGAGGAGTTTTGGTATCCATCCACCAAAGGCCTTGTCAAAGGCGGGGGGTGGGAGCATGGGGGGGTTGGCACTGGGCACCCCAGCCTTAGCATGCTTGCCCCTTCCTCCCGTCTAGGTGTTTCTGCTGTGCCTCTTTCTGAATGCCCCCAGTGTGTTCCAGTACGAGTGACCACAAGCATGGACTTTGGTTTGGGTGCAATTCTGAATCCTTCACTCACTAGTTATTGATCTGAGGCAAGTTAGTTAACCTCCCTAAGCATCCATTCTTTTTTAATCTGCAAAATGGGTGTACAAATGGTATTGGACTTTTAGGGTGCCTTGAGGGTTAGGTGAGGTTAGGGCCTCAGCTCAGGCTGGTGAATGCCAGCTGCTGTCCCCACAATACTGCCTGCTGTGGCCCCTTTTTTCTTGGGGAAGCTGGAATGAGGGAAAGGACTGAGTGGCCATTGAATGGGGCTCTGGGAGAGGCTGAAACCTCCTTTACTTTGCTGTGTCCCAGAGCCCCATTTCTGCCATCAAATAATTAAAAGAGTGGTTTGCAAACTGTTGCTGAAACTATTTTTCAAATCGTGCCCTAAGCTTCCATGAAGACCCTGTGGGGGATACCTTGGGGACAAGAGGGTGTAGGGTGGGCTCTTATACCCTTCCCCTTAACAGGGGCTACATTGCTTCTGTAAATGCTACCAGATATTGGGCTCCACATCAGATTTCTTTGAAATACATGACACACTGTTAAAAAAGTGTGAACATGAACATTTGTATAATAAAATGTGGTAAAATGTTTGGACGCCAGTGTATTCAAAAGACTTCATCACGATCACCGTTTTAAACTGATAGGAACAGATACTACACTTGATCTTAGCCAAAAAGCAGAGAAGTGATCATCATCATTTAAAAAATAAAATTATGTAGAAGGCTTCCACAGGCCAGGCGGTCTTCTAAATTCTGGGCACATAAAAGGGCATGAAAACAGGGTCCCTGCCATCAAGGAGAGTAACTAGCAAACTTTCATAAAAATAGCTTTCACTCACACCTGTGTGTTTATCAAAGCCCATGGGGGTTGCAGATGAGGAAACGGGAGCTGAGCTTCCAGAAAGTGTCAAACCATTAGCCAGCAGTGCTCAGCTCTGCCCTACCCACCCCCCCTTCTTCCCACCTGAAGTCTTACAACCACTCCTACAGGTTATAATGTCCGTGGACTTGAGAAAAGCAAGCAAATGCACCAAAATTGTAATACTGGTTGTTTTTTTAATAGAGGAATTTTGTGTGATTTATATTTTCTTCTTTATACTTTTCTGCGTTTTCAAATTTCCTCTAACGTATTATACATTACTTCCATTTTGATGCTCGTATTATTTTTATAATGAGGAAAAGGTCTTTAAAAATTATTGAAAAGTAACAGAACCGTTTGTAGTCTGAGGTGATGCTGCCTGTCTTGACAGAACATAGATGTGATTTAATGTTTTCTCCTTTAGAAAAGAGTTTCATTATTTCATGGGAAGGTAAAGGGAGTTATAATTTAAAAACAGCAATACACACTTCCCCTCCCGATCATTTTATTCTATCAGAGAAACAGACTAAAACCAGCTGGATTTATCAGGGTACCTCCTGGAGACACCCATTGAATGAAGATTCAAGAAATGCACCTGAATGTGGATCAAATATGCACTCCCTCCGATGTCTTGGGAAGGTTATCTGACTCTAGCACTGCAACCCGACAAAAGTGTTAAAATCTTTTTTTTTTTTTTTTTGCGTTACGTGGGCCTCTCACTGTTGTGGCCTCTCCCGTTGTGGAGCACAGGCTCCGGACGCACAGGCTCAGCGGCCATGGCTCACGGGCCCAGCCGTTCCGCGGCATGTGGGATCTTCCCGGACCGGGGCACGAACCCGTGTCCCCTGCATCGGCAGGCAGACTCTCAACCACTGCGCCACCAGGGAAGCCCCAAAAGTGTTAAAATCTTATCTCAGCTGTTGACTTTAAGCAAGTCATTTAACCTTTCTCATCTGCAAAATGGGAATGATGACACTTTCCTGGCCAGGCTGTTGTGAGGCTAATGATCTTGTATGTAGCTTGCTTCGTCTGGTCCTGACATAGAGTCAACCATGCTCAACCATGATGATGATTTTTCTGTGATTCCCTGGAGGCAGTCCCCAAAGGCAGAGAGCTCACCATGGCCTCCCTTGTTTCTCCTGCTCTGGTGTGGCTCACCCTCCAGGGTAGCTGCCACAGCTGCTGGGGGAGGCACCTGGATACTCCTCATCCTGAATGTCACAAGGGGGTCTGAAGATGCCTGATAAGGGGCCAAGGGAGCGGAGTCAGAGTGAGGGAAAAGGAAGGGTATACAATTGCAATTGTCTAACTATACAAGACCGTATAAATACGTATTTTTCTCTTTTCCTTCTCCTCTCCTCTCTCTTCTTCATACATGTCTCACTCCTCAGTACTCCGTGGAGAAGATGGCTTGAGGCAGCCGGCCTCAGCACTTCTCCGGGAAGTCCAGCTAAAAGGCAGCGTTCTTCTGGGTCTCAGGTTAAATCCTGGGCTCAGCTCTGCTCATGTCCTCCCATGGGCACATGGGTCCTTGGCCCTGCCTGCCAGGGATTGGGGCATCTGGACCGCCCACCCTGTTCTGGCCAAAGGCACGAGGGAGTGGGTGCTAGTCATTGGGGTGAATGTCTAGCACCCACTCAACAGAGCCGTGAGAGCGCCATGAGGTGAGCGAGCCCGGGAGGCAGGCGCGATGGGTGTGGGCAGGAGTTTGCATGGGGGTGGAGGGGGCAGTGGCCCCCTGTGATCATCTGCTCTGCAATCACGACTCGAATACACGCATCTCATCTAACCTTCCTAACCACCCGGGAGAGAGGCCCTCGTACCATCTTACAGAGGAAGGAATGCTCCGACACTCCCCCTGACGCTGGGCAGTTGGGGGCGGGGCTAGGAGGTGGTTCTGCGGGGGCTCCACCCCAGGGCGTGGCTTGTATGCTCAGACCCCTCCCACGTCCTCGCCCTCGATTAGGAACCAAGGGGCTGGTGTGGGGCTTGGGTGTACTTGGACTTGCTCCCAAGCCCAGCGCACTGTTGGGGTGAGTGTCCAGGAGAGTGAGCTAAAGCCTTCTTCTTCCCAGCCCCGCCCACCTCGCCCCACTGACCCCCCCTCCCCCGCCCCCTTGAGGAGGGTGCTGGGCCGCTGACCCTCTGTCTGCCTTCTATTTGTCTTGTCTGGTCCCTCCAGGCTTTGATTTGGATGCAGACACCCCTGCTGGTTACAGACGCATTATCAGCAGCAACACCTTGGTGTGACTTTTTATCAGATCTTTTTTTTCTGCAGACTGAGGACTGTATTACGGAATAGAATAAACCTTTGGGAGGATTTGAAGGGAGGCGAAGATACTCTTGCAAGGCACCGTCACCCTTAACAGTCTTCAGCATAGGAAAATACATCTGTGGTAACCATCGCCAGGTTTAGGCTTCACTGCCCACTCTGGAGCCAGCTGCCTCTGTTCCAGTGATGGCTTTGCCTCTTCCTAGCTGTGGGCAAGGCCTTAGCCTTCCTGCATCTCAATCAGTCAGCTGCAAAGTGGGGATATTAATAATACCTGCCTCCTAGGGACCTGGTGAGCAGTGCCTTGTGTACATTAAGTGCTCAATTATAAGAATTACAATAGGGCTTCCCTGGTGGCGCAGTGGTTGAGAGTCCACCTGCCGATGCAGGGGACATGGGTTCGTGCACCGGTCTGGGAGGATCCCACATGCCGTGGAGCGGCTGGGCCCGTGAGCCATGGCCGCTGAGCCTGTGTGTCTGCAGCCTGTGCTCTGCAACGGGAGAGGCCACAACAGTGAGAGGCCCATGTAGCGCAAAAAAAAAAAAAAAAAAAAAAAAAAAGAATTACAATAACTAGTATCTACATGTCAATTTGCAGAATACAAAACTCCGTTACACGATCTCCTTTGAGTTACAAACAGCTCTGGAAGTAGTTTTGAGTCCCATTTTACAGATGAAGAACCTGAGGCTCAGAGAGATTAAGAGCCTGGATCTCTGTGGCCCAGCTTTTTTTTTTTTTGCGGTATGCGGGCCTCTCACTGTTGTGGCCTCTCCCGTTGTGGAGCACAGGCTCTGGACACGCAGGCTCAGCGGCCGTGGCTCACGGGCCCAGCCGCTCTGCAGCATGTGGGATCTTCCCAGACCGGGGCACGAACCCGTGTCCCCTGCATCGGCAGGCGGACTCTCAACCACTGCGCCACCAGGGAAGCTCAGTTCCAGCTTTTAAGTCGAGGCAGGAGGCAAAGCCAAGATAGTGATTCCACATCTGCAGAGTCTTAAAAGGCCTCAGGCTTTGAGGGTAGCTGGACTTAGCACTGATGCTTGAAAAATAATGTGGCCTCTCTGAGCCTCGGTTTTCCCACCTGTAAAATGGGGCTGCTGCTATGGGTCTGCAGAGTTGCAGGCGGAAGATGTCTGCAGTGGAGGGAGATGGTCATCATTACACAGCCTCATCGGTCCAGTGGGCCTGGTGGACTTCTCTGCTATTGCTGTTATGTCTGGCTTATCCTGTGTGTCTACAGAAGGAGAGCAGAGACCTTGAAGGCTAGGAGTGGGTCAAGAAAAGATAAAACACTGCTCCAGCCTATTATCTCAGCTTCAGATATCGACATTGGCAGACTTTTCTGTGCTTGTGGAGGAAAAGCACTGAAACTCCTGCCAAGAGCAAAAACTGATTTGCCCACATGCCGTCCAGCCCTCTGATCTGTGTCCTTGGAGACAAAATAAGGAAACTACCTCTTTGATTCAAAGCTATTTTTATCTGCCTCTGAGCAGTGCTTATGGTGCATTATGCATTTCACAGGGAAGGGGTCTACTGGCAGTGGAGATAACCATAACCCTTGGCCCAGCCCTATAGATGAGTCCCTTTTGTCTCCTTCAATAGAGCAGGAGGGGCCAGGTTTGGGTCTCAAGCTGATGGCAGCGGAGAAATGGTGTCTGCACTCCTGCCTGGTTAGTGAAGGAGGCAAAGTTGTCTTGGGTGCATCCTGTCCCCATGATCTTGGGTGGCCTCAGCCTGAAGCAGCTTGAAGCAGGATTTTGGTTCCCTGGCCACAGACTGAAGTCAGGCTGTGATAGCGCTGAATCCTAGCCACAAGACCAGTGGCCAGTGACAAGGCCCTAGCCTGTCAGCTTTGTAGAAATGAATTTCCATGAAGAGACAGAAAGTAATGGAACAAGTAAAGTGTTTATTAGGAGGAAAAAATGTATGTGTGAATAGACTCACACGGGCGGGCTCAGAGAGAGAGTCGCACCCTCGTGGTAGTTTGAATCACTTTTATGGGGCATTTCTTCTGAGTTTCCTCTGGTCAATCATCTTGCTTTGCCTGGTTCTGAGTCCATATTTGGTACATCTCAGGGTCCTCCCCTGTGCGCATGTGCATCTCTTAGCCATGACGGATTCCAGCGAAGAGGGCTACGGGGAGGTTGACATCACCTACTATGGGATGGCGCCCCTTTTTGATCCCTGAGTAGCCTTTCTGTGCATGTGTGGACAGGAAGGTCTCTTTGGCCTCAAGAATGAGGTATATGTGGTCTCTTTATCTCTTATCTGGGCAGGACTCAGCTTACCGCCTGAACCATCCTCACCCCCGCAGCATCCGTGGAAAAACTGTCTTCCATGAAACTGGTCCCTGGTGCCAAAAAGGTTGGGGACCGCTGCTGTGGAGCAGGGAAGTCCTGAGTGGGTGCCCATGTCTGCTCTGTGGGCTCTCCTCTCCTGCCTTCCCATCCCTGGCCCCAGCACCCAGCTATTGGTCTATGTCAGCTCGCCCTGTCTGCCATCAGGATCCAGCTGGACGCTGACTAGTGGTCTTCAGTTCACCCCCAGCTTTGGTCAGAGATTATCCCCTATCAGCCCTGCCTGTAACTTTTCTGGGAAGGGGGGATTCAGACTGTAGGGGTGCACATTTTGCTGGGACTTGAGTGGTCAGTAAGACTAGGGTAACAACAAAGCAGAAGGAGGGAATTTATGGCTGGGGGAATACTGCTCGTAAAAACCCGGAGTTGGACTTCAGTGTAGCAGGATAACCTTAGAGATATTACACAAGCTCTTTGTACCAGCTTCCCCCAGAAATGACTGCTCCCTGTGTGTCTTGGCTCCAGTGCATAGAGACAGGTACAGCCTGGAACTTAGTGTGATGGTTAATTTTATACGTCTACTTGATTGGGCCACACAGTGCCCAGACATTTGGTCAACCATTATTTTGGGTGTGTCTGTGAGGGAGTTGAAATTAACATTTGAATTGGTAGACTGAGGAAAGCAGCTTGCTCTCCCGCATGGGGCTCGGCCTCACCAATCAGCTGAGGACCTGAATGGCACAAACATGTAAATGCCTTCTGCTGGACTGCCTTGAGCTGCGACATCAGTTCATCCAGGCTTTGGACTCAGACGGAAACATTAGCTCTTTCTAGGTCTCAAGCCTATTGGCACTTGGACTGGAACTTCACCATCAGCACTCCTGGGTCTGCAGCTTGCTAACTTCAGATCTTGGGACTTGTTGGCTTCCATAATCACATGGACTGATTCGTTATAAATTTCTTTACACACAGACAGACAGACAGACACACACACACACCCTATTGGTTTGTTTTCTGGAGAACACCGACTCATATACCAAAAGTCACAGTTTGATTTCAAAATCTTCCCCTAAAACACATAGCAGAGACACAGTCTTGCAAGCCTAGGTTTTTAATAGTTAAGAGCCTGGCTTTTTGAAAGAGAAGGACTCAGCACATGAAGTTTAGAGCATAAAGATAGGGCTGGGAAGCTTGTACAAGCAGATTTCCCATCCTGAGGGGGTCACGTTTGGTAGAAGGAAGGCGACCAGAGGGGTATGGATGAAGCCCAGAGGGTGGGATTCCCTGAGAAGGGCAAGCACCCTGCCCCCTCCATGTCTGAGCTGGGAGTGAGTGTTGACAGAATGCACTGGGTTATTGAATGTGGGGATCAAGGGCTGGGTGAATGTGTGCCTGACCCTTCCTGAGGAGAAGGGGTACAGAATCCTGAGCTGAATGAACATTTACCCAATTGTCTGCCCAATTTTTTTTCGGGACCCTGAGAGTTGCCCTTACAAATGTTGACTTTTTTTTTTTTTTTTTTTTTTTTGCCGTACGCGGGCCTCTCACTGCTGTGGCCTCTCCCGTTGCGGAGCACAGGCTCCGGACGCGCAGGCTCAGCGGCCATGGCTCACGGGCCCAGCCGCTCCGCGGCACGTGGGATCTTCCCGGACCGGGGCACGAACCCGTGTCCCCTGCATCGGCAGGCGGACTCTCAACAACTGCGCCACCAGGGAAGCCCTTAAAATTCACTTTTGCTACCAACCTTCCACAGTTTTCTGCTAATTGGTAAGGAATCTGTCATCTGAGCAGAAATAGCTAAATCCTTACCTGCCAAGCGGGAGTTAGTAAAGTTCTCTCTTTACCTGTGGTTGAGGGAGGGCAGGCTACAGAATCCCGTGTCCTGGCTGCACCCACACTGGCCTTGTTCTGCTCACTTGTGAAGTGAGTCAGGGTTCCCTGCTGTGTGAGGTCCTTGTGAGGATGAGCGGTGCGTCTCTCAGCATGCATCCTGCCCCATGCTGAGGCAGGGGTGAGGGAAGCTCTCTTGGGATACGCTATCAGTTCATATAGATGCCCATGAGGCTGCTCCCTGCGAAGTGCTATTTGGGTCTTGGTGACAGACGGATGGCAGATGCAAAGGGTAGAAGAGAGGAGGGGGCACAGGTGGCAGAGACTGTTGGCCAGGACGCTGTGAGCACCAGGGGGAGGGCAGGGGCCCCGTGAGGGCCCCAGCGTCATCCACTAACCGCCCACCCCTCTATTTTTTTTTTTTTTTCTTTTTGCGGTATGCGGGCCTCTCACTGCCGTGGCCTCTCCCGTTGCGGAGTACAGGCTCCGGACGCGCAGGCCCAGCGGCCATGGCTCACAGGCCCAGCCGCTCCGCGGCATATGGGATCCTCCCAGACCGGGGCACGAACCCGTATCCCCTGCATCGGCAGGCGGACTCTCAACCACTGCGCCACCAGGGAGGCCCCGCCCACCCCTCTTGATGAGAACTTGATGACCCCGTCTTCAGCTCACCGTCTGATCGAACAGGAGGTATTGAAGGCAGACATGCCTCTACGTGGTCACTCCTGGCGTAGTGTGGCCATGGGTCCTGACACTGAAGGCGCCCTGCTTGCTGCAGGAGGGGTGGTCTGTGGTGCCCAGTCCAGGGCTGGCACCCCAGACTGCCTGCGACCCTTTTACAATGGACGACGTGAGACGCCTCTCCTCTGCTCAGAGACTCGCCCCCCACTCCTCTCTCCGAGGCCTGTGTCATCTGGCCACGCAGGAGCTGGTTAACCCCAACACCTACCTCTCTCCCCTGTCTCACTTCATTCTGTCGACATTGGCCTCCTTGTTTGCTTGGTGTGTGCTGGGCCTGATGTGCCCCAGGACCTTTGCACTGCCCCAGAATGCTTTCCTCCATGGTCCACTGTCTCACCTTCCCCAAGCCCTTGCTCCAGCATCACCTTCCCCCTGAGGCCCACCCTGAGGCTCATGTTTAAAGTGGCAGTTCCCTCTCCACTGCAGTCTCACTCCGCACCCTCTCTCTGGTGTTTCCTCCACAGGACAGTGGCATTCTAATGCTGTGCCATCTGCTGCACTATTGTGTGTCTTATTATTATTATTTTTAGGTTTGGAGATCTTTATTATGCAAAGAGGTAGTTCGGGGATTGTAACTGACTGTTTTATTTATTTATTTAGTTAGCTAGTTATTGGAGTAGATTTGATTTACAATGTTGTGTTCATTTTAGGTGTGCAGCCAGGTGAATCAGATATACACACGTCTCTTCTTTTTCAGGTTCTTTTCCTGTTCAGGTTATTACAGAGTACTGAGTACAGTTCCCTATGCTATATGGTAGGTTCTTGTTGGTTATCTATTTTATGTATAGTAGTCTATTGTGTGTCTTTTTATCTCCTCCAGCAGAAGGGCTGCCCCATGAAGGTAGGGATTCTTGCCTGTTTCATTCACTGAGGTATCCCTGGTCCCCACAGTGGTGACTGGCACATGGTAAATGCTCAATAAGCACCTGGTGGAAGAATGGGCACCCTCTTGACTTTAAAGGGTTGAGTGTGAAGGTACGAGAGCAAGTTTTCTTTGGGGAAAGTGGTTGGCTTGCTGTAGGGGAGGGGTCGCTCCACATCTTCTCGAACAGGCCAGAGGGGTTTCAGGAAGACCCTTAGCCTTTGATAGGTGCCCCCAGGAGCGGGCCACATTGGACACTTGGCTAAGTCTGGCCTAAACTGACACCAAGTGGGAGGCTGCCTGGGGAAGGTGGCGGGCAAGGACACACTGCAGGCCATGTCTCCATGCACTGATGTGCCCGAGCCTGGGACATTCGTTCAGAGGGGCCAGCGAAGGGAGAGCTGGGCTCTCAGGTGAGGTCAGCTATGCCTGGAGAGGTTCTTCAGGGATCTCCGAGGCTCCAGGGACACCCCTTCAGTGAGGTGGGGCCTGACATTTCCCGTGCAGAGAGGGCCCTGCAGGGGGTCCTGTCTCTGAGCCCCCCGGGGGAGAAGAGGCAACTCTCACCAAGCAAGGGTCGCTGACTTTGACTTAATGGGACACATCAGTCGTGGAAGGAATGCTGTTTTGGACTAAAAGTGACAGGAGAACGTCTTATTATACCAGCAAGATCCGGAGACTTACAAGACCCACTTGAACTTTCATCTAAGGGAGCAGGGCTTGGGGCGGGAGACGCAGGTCTGAGGGGCAGTGAGAGAAGGGTGAAGATGCTGCTCGCTGGCTCCTGTTACAACCAGGCCAGAGCCCTGCATCTCCCTGAAGCAAGATGCCAGGCCGCATTCCAGGGGCACCCTGCAAGACGGTGAGGCTAGTTGTGCCCGCCTTGGTCCACACCCTGCCTCTGGCTGTGTGGGAATTTGAAGACCCCACGGTAGGAGGGTTGCTGTGTGCTGTGCCTACCGCCCCCAAAGGGGAGCAGTGGGGGAAGGGTACCCCCCTCCCCCAAGCAAGAGGGAGATGGCTTCGGGGGAGGCACTGGATTGTAGGGAATGCGAGGTCTGGTCTGACTTTGGTTGGTGTATGAGGACCAACTAGGTGATGCTGGGGGTAAGGAATACCCCCAAAGCTCAGAGCTTCACACCATGATGCTTCTTTCCATTCATACTCCTTGCCCAGCATGGGCTGGTGGAGGTTTCTGGTCACATAGTCACTCAGGGACCCTCCATCAGCTTTTATGTATTCTCCTACTATCGCCCTGGCTGAAGGAAAAGGATGTGGCGAGTTGCGCATTGGACCTTAACGCTTTCTCCTGGGAGTGACACAGCTGGCTCACAGCCGTCCCCATGTCATCGTCCAAAGTGAATCGTGTGACCATGACGGTGGGCCTGGAGATGGAAGATTACCGTGTGCCTATTTGGGGACCAGCACCAGTGACCCTCACTGCTGGGAAAGCCCAAAGGCCGGAGACTATTAGGGATTTGCCAGGCGGAGGACATGGAGCCTGATGGAAATGCAGTCCCCTTCCACCAACGGTGGGGTGAAGGGTGGGTGCCCAACACCAGTGAGGTTTGCCTTGAAGGAGACCAAGGGGCCCAGCAGAGGGGTTGAGAGCAGCCAGCCCAGGAGGACATTGCCTGTGCCAGGATTCCAGCCAGTGGCCACTGAGGAATCTGCAAACTATCCAAGGGAGTAAGTCAGCTTCCCCAGCTGGGCCCATCAAGTCGACTTTCCCTATCACTGTGTCCCCAGTCCCACTCCCCGAGACCACCCTCCATAGCTCTGGAGCTGCCCTAAACAACAGCCACCAGTGGGGGCGGGTGCAGTGAAAAGGACAGGAAAGAGAAGGCCAGGCATCCACTTCCACGGCAGGTCCAGGCCAAGGCAGGCCCGAGCTGGTGGAAGGAAGAAGCTTTACCTGGGCGAGAGCTCAGGGTTCCAATATTAAAATGGATTCAATGGTATTCTGGGACTACTGGCCCGGCCTGGTCTTCTGTTATCCTGGAGAGGCTGAGAGGCTAGGGGACCCAGCCCGGAGTCCCTCCCGAGGGCAGAGAGGACAAACTCGTGCTGTGATTGGGAGGCACGGCTGCTGAAGGAGCAGGCTGCCCACCCTCTGAGACAAATGGTTGCATCCAAACCAGGGGAAACACCATCTACGCGTGGCCCGGCTCTCAGAGCGCCCTGGTTCGGGGGCAACACAAGTGAGGGAGAAAGGGCTCCCTTCCCCTGTGCTGTGTCGGCGGTCAGGGCTGCAGCTCCCCACGGCCAGGCGGCTCTTGTGAGGGCCTCTCCAGGTACCGTGGAACAACCCCGTCCCAGGACAGCTTGCCCCCAGCCCCCCACGACCCCCAGCTCCTGAGACCCTCAGGCTTCCCCGCCCTCCCCGCCTCCCTTTCTCTCCCTCTGTGCCCAGGCCCTGGCCTGGGGCCTCGGGTCCTGCTGAGAGGACAGACGTTCTCACGCTGTGGGCCCAGGGCTGTGCAGGGGAATGGCTGGAGTTTGGGGAGTAGGGGTGGGGAGTGACCCACAAAGGAGCGAGCTGGGGAAGGGGCCTGGGCAGGAGAAGGGCTGAAGCCTTCAGGGCTGTGGGAGTGGGTGTGAGCATCAGGCCTGGGGGTGTTGCTGGCTGTGGGCAGGAGGGGCTGAGGACGGCTGGGGCCTGGGCTGAGATTTCCTCCTGCAGCTTCTCTCCATGGACAGAGGGTGCTGTGCGTCCCAACCCCTGTCCCCGCGGAGCTTCCAGGGAGGGGAGGCGGACTGGGAACAGATGCTAGCAGGTGACACCCGCTCTGGAGATCAGGGGAGCAGGGAAAGAGTTGGGGGGACCAAGGAGGCCAGAGGAGGCCTCACTGACAAGTGGAGGTTTGAGCCAAGGTTCCAGGGCATGAAGCGGGCGCGGCAGGGCCTCGCCTGGGAGGCAGAAGGCAAGGCTGCAGCCGGTGTGTTCTGGGCCCGCGGGAGCCGTGGCTGCTGTGGTCTGAGGGGCGTGGGGGCCGGGTCCTGTGGTCCTGATGTTGGCTGCTGCCCTGTGTGAAGAGGGGGCCCTTGTAGGTTTTGAGCAGAGGGTGGTGGGACCTGATGTAGATTTTAACAGGCTCATTCCACCTCTGGGTCAAGCAGACCTCCGAGGTGGGCTGGGGTGAGTGAGGGGAACCAGCAGAGGCTCCTGCAATCCTGCAGTGAGGTCACAGCTGCCCCAGGCCAGGTGGGGTGGCAGGGACAGTGAAAGATAGCGACTCTGGATGCGTTTTGAAGGATAAGCCAGGAGGGATGAGCCAAAGGAAATGGATGAGCGCGTTCCCAAGGTGCTGGTCTCAGCAAGTGCAAGGATAATCGTGCCAGTCATTGAGTGGGGGCTCGCATGGAGTAGGTTTTGGGGACAGTCTAGTTTTGGATGTGACCGTCAGGGCTCCTGGTCTGCATCAGGAGGAGGGGGTTGGATGGCTGAGGCCTTGTGTTTAGGGGCGAGGTCTGCAGTCCAGTGCTAACCTGGTAGCCCTTGCTGTGGCGCTGGTGTTTCAAGCCCTGGTGAGGGAGGCATTCCTACGGAAGTGGGATGAGTTGTGCTCCAAAACCGAGGCTCTGGGCATCTGCCCACAGGCTGGAGAAGAGCTGAGAACAGCAAAGGAGGCTAAGAAGCAGCAGCCTGGAGCTGGTGTCGGGCAGGTGGCTCAGGAGCGGCTGGAGGGGTGAACACTGGGGGAGGTGAAGGTCAGAGCCCGGCCCAGGCCCAGGAGACCGGCAGCTTCTCTCTGGGAAGGGTGGTTGAGTCCCCTGCAGCCCCAAAGGGCTGGAAAAAACCCCTGTCAGCCAAAGACAGAGACCTCAAGTAGAGCAGGGTCCCCCGGGGGAGCCACTGAAGCAGTGATGTGGGACAAATGGAGAAGACCCTGTAGACTCCGCTGTCTGCCGGGTGGGCCAGGCGGCAGAGTTCAGGCAGTTCTTCCGAGACGGCTCTGGGCTAGGAAACAGGTGCCAGGGGCTGGGGGTTGCCGTCAGCGCTGGGAGCAGAAGAAGGACCGTGTCTGGGTCGGGCATAGCCCGCTGCCTCCCCATCTGTTTTACAGATGAAGAAACTGAGGCTGGGAGGCTGTGTGATTTGATGTAGTCACACTGCTAAGTGCAGGCTTGGGCTCCAAGACCGGGAATCTTCCCACTGCTGGCCACCTGTCTCCTTAGAAAAGAAACAAACTGCAAAGCAACTTGCAGAAGATTGCAGAACGTCTGAGGCCATTTAGACAAGGTTTAAAATATGCCAAACAGTGCTCGGTATTGCTTAGGGTTGTAACATCCCCTCAGTGGGATGATAAACCCCAACGCAGGAGAGCGGATGGGCAGGGGTCCACTCCAGCAGACCGGAGGCCTTTGTATTCTAAGCTGGGTGGTGCTGCCAAAGTTTGGCCTCGGTACACCGGTGCCAGATTAAATCTCCGAGACACAGTTTAGGGTGAAGTAGACAGGAAGAGCTTTACTGCTTTACCAGGCAAAGGGAGCCACAGCCTCAAGACTGTGTCTCACCCTGAGGGGTTAGAGAGGAGTCTTAGAGTGTTCAAAGGGCAGGGCATGCTCATTTCATGGACATTCTTCTGATTGGTTGGTGGTGAGGTCATCGGGAGTGAGCATCATCAACCTTCTGGTTCCAACCGGTCTGGGGTCTACGTGCTTGGGGGCAGCATGCAGTTAACTTCTTCCACCTGATGGGGGTTTCAGTATCTGTAAAACAGCTCAAAGGACATGACTCAGAATATTATCTCTAGTCCTTGAGGAAGAACTAAAGATACTTGACTTTGTTTAATGGCTAAAGTATTATTTGGTCTTGCTTTACTGTTTACCTTTCTGCATTTTCTCACTTCTCTGATTAAATTTATTCTTTTTTAAAAAAATAGATCTTTATTGGAGTATACTTGCTTCACAATACTGTGTTAGTTTCTGCTGTACAACAAAGTGAATCAGCTATATGTATACATATATCCCCATATCTCCTCCCTCTTGTGTCTCCCTCCCAACCTCCTTATCCCACCCCTCTAGGTGGTCACAAAGCACTGAGCTGATCTCCCTGTGCTATGCGGCTGCTTCCCACTAGCTATCTATTTTACGTTTGGTAGTGTATATATGTTCATACCACTCTCTTACTTCACTCTAGCCTCCCCCTCCCCTCACTGTGTCCTCAAGTCCATTCTCTACGTCTACGTCTGTATTTCTGCCCTGCAACTAGGTTCACCAGTACTATTATTTTTTTTTAAGATTCCATTCTGACTTACTTCACTCTGTATGACAGACTCTAGGTCCATCCACCTCACTACAAAAAACTCAATTCCATTTCTTATTATGGCTGAGTAATATTCCACTGTATATATGTGCCACATCTTCTTTATCCATTCATCTGTTGATGGACACTTAGGTTGCTTCCATGTCCTGGATATTGTAAATGGTGCTGCAATGAACATTGTGATGCATGTCTCTTTTTGAATTATGGTTTGCTCAGGGTGTATGCCCAGTAGTGGGATGGCTGGGTCACATGGTAGTTCTATTTTTAGTTTCTTAAGGAACCTCCATACTGTTCTCCATAGTGGTTGTATCAATTTACATTCCCACCAACAGTGCGGGAGGGTTCCTTTTTCACCACACCTTTTCCAGCATTTATTGTTTCTGGATATTCTGATAATGGCCATTCTGACTGGTGTGAGATGATGTCTCATTGTAGTTTTGATTTTCATTTCTCTAATAATTAGTGATGTTGAGCATCTTTTCATGTGCCTCTTGGCCGTCTGTAGGTCTCCTTTGGTGAAATGTCCATTTAGGTCTTCTGCCCAGTTTTTAATTGAATTGTTTGTTTTTTTGATATTGAGCTGCATGAGATGGTTGTAAATTTTGGAGATTAATCCTTTGTCAGCTGCTTCATTTGCAAATATTTCCTCCCATTCTGAGGGTTGTCTTTTCATCTTGTTTATGGTTTCCTTTGCTGTGCAAAAGCTTTGAAGTTTCATTAGGTCCCATTTGTTTATTTTTGTCTTTATTTCCATTACTCTAGGAAAGATCAAAAGAGATCTTGCTGTGGTTTATGTCAAAGAGTGTTTTTCCTATATTTTCCTCTAAGAGTTTTATAGTGTCTGGTCTTACATTTAGGTCTTTAATCCACTTGGAGTTTATTTTTATGTAGGGTGTTAAGTAGTGTTCTAATTTCATTCTTTTACATGTAGTTGTCCAGTTTTCCCAGCACCACTTAGTGAAGAGGCTGTTTTTTCTCTGTTGTATGTTCTTGCCTCCTTTGTCATAAATTAGGTGTGTGGGTTTATCTCTGGGCTTTCTATCCTGTATATTGATCTATATTTCTGTTTTTGTGCCAGTACCATACTATCTTGATTACTGTAGCTTTGTAGTATTGTTTGAAGTTGGGGAGCCTGATTCCTCCAGCTCCACTTTTCTTTCTCAAGATTGCTTTGGCTGTTTGGGGTCTTTTGTGTTTCCATACAAATTGTAAATTTTTTTGTTCTAATTCTGTGAAAAATGCTATTGATAGTTTGATAGGGATTGTGTTGAATCTGTAGACTGCTTTGGGTAGTATAGTCTTTTTCACAATGTTGATTCTTCCAATCCAAGAACACGGTATATTTCTCCAACTGTTTGATTTCTTTCATTAGTGTTTTATAGTTTTCTGAGTACAAGTCTTTCTCCTCCTTAGGTAGGTTTATTCCTAGGTATTTTATTCTTCATGTTGCAGTGCTAAATGGGATTGTTTCCTTAATTTTTCCTTCTGATTTTTTGTTGCTAGTGTATAGGAATGCCAGATATTTCTGTGCATTAATTTTGTATCCTGCAACCTTACCAAATTCATTGATCAGTTCTAGTAGTTTTCTGGTGGCATCTTTAGGATTCTGTATGTACAGTATCATGTCGTCTGCAAACACTGACAATTTTACTTCTTCTTTTCCAATTTGTATTCCTTTTATTTCTTTTTTTTTTTCTGATTGCTGTGTCTTGGACTCCCAAAACTATGTTGAATAAAAGTGAAAGTGGATATCCTTGTCTTGTTCCTGATCTTGCAGGAAATGCTTTCAGTTTTTCACCATTGAGTATGATGTTTGCTGTGGGTTTGTCATATATGGCCTTTATTATGTTGTGGTAGGTTTCCTCTATGCCCATTTTCTGGTGAGTTTTTATCATAACTCGGTGTTGAATTTTGTCAAAAGCTTTTTCTGCATCTATTGAGATGATCATATGGTTTTTATTCCTTAATGTATAAATATGGTTTATCACATTGATTGATTTGCGTATATTGAAGAATCCTTGCATCACGGATAAATCCCACTTGATTATGGTGTATGATCCTTTTAATATGTTGTTGGATTCTGTTAGAATTTTTGCATCTATGTTAATCAGTGATACTGGTCTATAATTTTCTCTTTTTGTGATATCTTTTTCTGGTTTTGGTATCAGGGTGATGATGGCTTCGTAGAGTGAATTTTGGAGTGTTCCTCCCTCTGCAATTTTTTGGAAGCGTTTGAGAGTGATAGGTGTTAGCTCTTCTCTAAATGTTTGATAGAGTTCGCCTGTGAAGCCATCTGGTCCTGGACTTCTGTTTGTTGGAAGATTTTTAATTACGGTTTCAATTTCATTACTTGTGATAGGTCTGTTTATATTTTCTAATTCTTCCTGTTTCAGTCTTGGAAAACTGTACCTTTCCAAGAATTTGTCCATTTCTTCATGGTTGTCCATTTTATTGGCATATAGTTGTTTATAGTAGTCTCTTATAATCCTTTGTATTTCTGCGGTGTCAGTTGTGATTTCTCCTATTTTGTTTCTAATTTTATTGATTTGGGTCCTCTCCCTTTTTTTCTTGATGAGTCTGGCTAAGGGTTTATCAATTTTGTTTATCTTCTCAAAGAAACAGATTTTAGTTTTATTGATCTTTGCTATTGTTTTCTTTGTTTCTTTTTCATTTATTTCTGCTCTGATCTTTATGATTTCTTTCCTTCTACTGACTTTGGGTTTCCTTTGTTCTTCTTTCTCTAGTTGCTTTGGGTATAGGGTTAGATTGTTTATTTGAGATTTTTTCTTGTTTCTTGAGGTGAGATTGAATTGCTATAAACTTCCCTCTTAGAACTGCTGTTGCTGCATCCCATAGGTTTTGGGTTCTTGTGTTTTCATTGTCACTTGTTTCTATGTATTTTTAAATTTCTTCTTTGATTTCTTCAGTGATCTCTTGGTTATTTAGTAGTGCACTATTTAGCCTCCATATATTTGTGGTTTTTACAGTTTTTTTTTTCCTGTAATTGATTTCCAATCTCATAGCATTGTGGTCAGAAAAGATGCTTGATTTGATTTAAATTTTCTTAAATTTTCTGAGGCTCGATTTGTGACCCAAGATGTGACCTATCCTGGAGAATGTTCTGTGTGCACTTGAGAAGAAAGTGTATTCTGCCACTTTTGGGTGGAACGTTCTGTAAATATCAATTAAATCTATATGGCCTATTGTGTCATTTAAAGCTTGTGTTTCCTTATTTATTTTCATTTTGGATGATCTGTCCATTGGTGTAAGTGGGGTGTTAAAGTCCCTTACTATCATTGTGTAACTGTCAATTTCCCCTTTCATGGTTGTTTACGTTTGCTTTATGTATTGAGGTGTGCCTATGTTGGGCACATAACATTTATAATTGTTATATCTTCTTCTTGGATTGATCCCTTGATCATTATGTTGTGTCCTACCTTATCTCTTGTAACAGTCTTTATTTTAAAGTCTATTTTATCTGAAACAAATATTGCTACTCCAGCTTTCTTTTGATTTCCGTTTGCATGGAATATCTTTTCCATCCTTTCACTTTCAGTCTGTGTGTCCCTAGTTCTGAAGTGGGCCTCTTGTAGGCAACATACATATGGGTCTTGTTTTTGTATCCATTTAGCCAGTCTGTGTCTTTTGGTTGGGGCATTTAATCCATTTACTTTTAAGGTTATTATTGATGTATATATTCCTATTACCATTTTCTTAATTGTTTTGGGTTTGTTTTTGTGTGTCTTTTTCTTCTCTTGTGTTTCCCACTTAGAGAACTTTCTTTAGCATTTGTTGTAAAGCTTGTTTGGTGGTGCTGAATTCTCTTAGCTTTTGCTTGCCTGAAAAGCTTTTGATTTCTCTGTCAAATCTGAATGAGATCCTTGCCAGGTAGAGTAATCTTGCTTGTAGGTTTTTCTCTTTCATCACTTTAAGTATATCTTGCCACTCCCTTCTGGTCTGAAGAGTTTCTGCTGAAAAATCAGCTGATAATCTTATGGGGATTCCTTTGTATGTTATTTTTTGTTTTTCCCTTGCTGCTTTTAATATTTTTTCTTTGAATTTAGTTTTTGTTAGTTTGATTAATATATGTGTTGGTGTGTTTCTCCAGGGTTTATCCTGTATGGGACTCTCTGCACTTCCTAGACTTGGGTGACTATTTCCTTTCCCATGTTAGGGAAGTTTTCCGCTATAATCCTTCAAATATTTTCTCAGACCCTTTCTTTTTCTCTTCTTCTTCTGGGCCCCCTATAATTTGAATCTTGGTGCATTTAGTGTTGTCTCAGAGGTCTCTGAGATTGTCTTCAATTCTTTTCATTCTTTTTTCTTTATTCTGCTCCTTGGCAGTTATTTCCACCATTTTGTCTTCCAGCTCACTTATTCATTCTTCTGCCTCGGTTATTCAATTATTGATTCCTTCTAGTGTATTTTTCATTTCGGTTATTTTGTTGTGCATATCTGTTTGTTTGTTCTTTAGTTCTTCTAGATTTTTGTTAAACCTTTCTTGTATTTTCTCAGTCCGTGCCTCCATTCTATTTCTGAGATTCTGGATCATCTTTACTATAATTACTCTGAATTCTTTTTCAGGTAGATTGCCTCTTTCCTCTTCATTTACTTGGTCTTCTAGTTTTTTACCTTGTTCCTTCATCTGTGACATATTTTTTGCTGTCTTATTTTCTTTTCCCTTTTTTTAATGAGTGGGATCGTGTTGCTGTCTTACTGGTTGTTTGGCCTGAGGCTTCCAACACTGCAGTTTGTATGCTGTTGGGTAGAGCTGGGCTGAGGTGAGGACCTCCAGGAGACCTCACTCCATTGTTAGTCCACTGGTTCTCTGTTAATCCACTGGTTCGGACTAAGAGCTCCCACCACAGGATCTTTGGCTTGATGCATGTGGGGTGGAAAAAAAAAAAAAAGGAGAACAATAACAAAGTAAAAAATAAAATTAGACTAGGAAACTAACAGCTATGTTAGAAAAATATATATATAGAGATGAAAGAACACAACAATCGGAATTTTAAATTTATACTTTGACTAAAGTTTTTCTACAGACAATAGGCAGGTGGAGGACATGGGTGGGGATCTATTTTGGGAAGGCCTCATAGGTTACAGTGGTGCAGACACAGGCGCTGTCATACTGTTCTTTTCCCTTTCTTAGGTCCGAGTTGTGTCTGAGTAAGTGAAGGGAGGCTGACTCAGGTCCTCCTTGTGACCTGCCTCCTCAGCAGCCCAACCAGGGACCAGGCACCAAGGAGGGGAAGGAACTGTGAGCCCTTCCTGGCTGCTTGCTGGGGGTGGGTGGGAGGGCTGGGCCTCTTCAGAACTACCTTCCGTGGTCAGGGGTGGGCCTTCCACCAGGGCACAGACAGGCTCATGTTACCTGACTCATGCCCTCTCTGGTCATAGGCAGCTGTCCCTTCCCCACGGTGGCCTCTCCTTCCCTTCTCAGCACCAGGGAAAGGACCCCTTTGCCCTTTGTGATCCAGGTGCTTCAAGTGGCCTGCGTGTTCCACTGTATGACTGCTGCACCTTTTTGGGGGGACCTGCTATGTGTCTTGTCTGCTTGTGGCACAGAGTCCAGGGCTGCACTGGAGCTGCCTCAGAATGACACCCAGGAGCTAGTGGTCACATTTTTAGAAATTTTGAGAGCTGGTCATCAGACTGTGGGTAGCTTGCAATTGACCATGGGGAATATTTACACCATGAGAATTGGTTCATGTCTCACCACAGGGATTTTCTCCATTTACTTTAGAGAGCTGGCTGTTAAACATTCACCAGCACAGCCCCATGGAGCACCCACTGTGAGCCTTCCAGAACTTGGTCCCAGGTTTCAGAGCCCACCTGTCCACTTATACTCCCTCAGGTGTCCAGAGGTCCCTGAGGCCTACCTGGCTGCAGGGTAGGGTCCCTCTTATGCTCTGCCCAGCAGTCACATTCCAAACATGTAGAATAAGTGTGGGCTCCTGAATTTCACAGGCTGGAGGTCCCTTCTGTCTGGGCCTGGCCAACATGGAGAAGTGACTTAGCCTCTGGACCTGCAGTTTCTCCCTGGTTACACGATGTTAATGCCACTTACACATAACCCCTACTTGGGAGGCATGTGCAGCTCCAGGAACCGGGTGTGTCTCCAGCAGTGACAGCTTCCAGTGGTGGGGCCGGTGGGGCTGGTGGGGCTTGTCTGGGAACTTCCAGAAGAGTTGCTTTGAGATGTCTCTCCCCCTCTCTTCTCTATTCAGTGCCTCTGGTGTACCAACGGATACATGAAGTACAAGAACTCAACCTGCTAGACTCCTTGCTGATGGAAAGAACCAGCTCTCATGTCATCCTGGCATGGGGGGTGTGCAGTGAGGGAGCAGGTGTGTTCTTAGGGGTTCTAGGAGTGTTGGCCTGAAGAGCAAGAGCACGGGCTGGGGATCGTAGGTACTGCATGGATGTTGCGCATGTGTGTGTCTGCACATGGGAGGCTCCAGATTTCCATGCAACAAATCTGTTGAATTCAGGCCCCACTGGCAAATGGAGAACATGGTTGGTTCAATAGGTCATAAACCCAAAGCTGCCACTCTCTCCTGTCCAGTCCTCACAGTGTCTCAGTGCTGGACATCCACTGGGGACCCCACACTGGCCAAATGGCTGAATGACTGTCTTCAGGACTCCAGTTCTTATGAACTGAATTGTGTGTCCCCTCCCTCCCTCCCACTCATATGTTGAAGCCCTAGACCTCAATGTGACTGTATTTGCAGATAGGGCATAAGGATGGGGCCCTGATCCCATAGGACTGGTTACCTTACAAGAAGAGGAATAGACACCAGCCCCCCCGCCCCGCCTCTACGCACACAAAAAGGGCATGTGAGGACACAGCAAGAAGGCAGCCACCTGCAAGCCAGGAAGAGGGTCTCACCAGGCACCAACCCTGATGGTACCTTGATGTTGGACTTCCAGCCTCCAGGCTGTGAGATAGGGCTTTTGTTTAAACCACCCAGCCTGTGGTGTTTGCTATGGTAGTTGAGTGGACTAAGACAGGGGATATTATTCCCTTTTATTGAGGACCATGTGCTTTTCAGACATAATTCACACACATTATTTATTTATCTTTGCATGATTTACATGCATTATTTCATTTAGATGATCCCCATTTTACAAATGAGGTGAGGTGAAGTGACTTGCCCAAGGTCACAGATAGTAGGGTCAGAATTTGAGCAAAGGAGGCTGTCACCTGGCAACCCACGGTCCCAACACCACACCATACTTGGGGTCCCCACATGAAGCCCCTTGAGTCTGGGCACCTGACCCCTGCAGCCTGCAGTGCTGTGACCTGAGGTGACCCAGCCCATGAATGGGGCCAGGGCTACTCATTCTTTTGTGCACTGGAAATTAGGCTCAAGACTAAACCTCTGGAAAGTGGGGCTCCCTGTGTAGCACCCTGGCAGTTTGATGGATGAAAAACATTTCAACTTTTCCTGTAAAAATGTCTGTTGTGCAAAGATAAGGTAATTCTAGCATCTGCAGTGGCGACTTCTTAACTAGTTCATGCAAGAATGATGCGCTCATTTATAGCCTTGGAGCTGGGTGCAGCATGGCTCCGATCAACAACTGGGGTGATGCCAGCCCAGCCAGCACCAGTCCGGACCCAAAGGCAGTACAGGAGGGGCAGGGCCATTGTCTGTCCAGGGCTGCCCTCTGGTGCCACATGCTCTGGCTGTCTGCGGAGAATCCAGACTTCAGAACTGGAGGGCTTAAAAGGGGACATGTGCTCACCTCGGAGGTCAGGGGTTTGAGTGTGACACTGGGGCCTGGGGCCTGGGGCTGGTGGGGCCTTCCCAGCCCTGTGACCTCAGGCAGCTCCTTTCATCCATGCGATGGGAGGAAGGGTGAAATGAGCTCAACATTCTGGGGGCCATGGAGCCCCATCCAGCTGCCAGCTGGGGAGGGGCTGTCCCCTGAGTGAGCACAGCCAGCATGGGTGCACAGGGCAGTCTTCACCTGTCGACCTTCATGCCCTCCTCAGAGGTCGCCCCCTGCACCCTGACAAAGCTGGGGTGGTGGGCAAGTCATCCCCTTATTTGGCCAGGGGAGGACCCCAATTTCCAGTAGAAGGTGCCTCAGGGACCACCAGTTGCAAGGGGAAGGTGTGATGGGGAGCTTGTTCTCAGCCTCTGGTCTGACCCCCTTTGCAATTCCTATCTGGTGTGGCCCCTCCCTCTGCCCTGGACAGGCCACACTCTCTTCATCCCCTTGGCTAATGCCTTGCTCCCCCTTCCCCCTCCCTACCTGGACCGGGAGCCCCGAGACCTGAGGAGGAGGGGTCACCTCGGGGTGCCCAAGGCATCATGGGGCTGGACCTGGGAGAGACTGCAGCCCCACTCCACCCTCCCTCTTCTCTCCCCAACATTCTGGGATCTCGAGCTCCAAAGGGCTGCGAGGGGCTGGCCCCAGCTCTGGGCTTAGCTTTCTCTAGCAACTGGCTTTCCTTGGGGACCCTCATCCTCTCCTCCCACCTCTGGACCTGCCCTATCGCAGGACCTCATGCTCTTACCCCAGTCCACCTCCAGGGTCAGGAAGCCCAGCGTCTCCTCTGCTCCTGTGTCAGCCACACCTGTTGGCTTTCTGGCCGGGCCTGGCCCTGCACACTGTCCAGAAGGCTGCTTGCCTGTGTGCACCCTTCCTGAGACCTTCCTCCCCTGTCACTCCCCCAGGACCAGAGTGCTCAGGAGGGAGGAATGTTAGCAATTTGGGGTTCCCCACTCTCTGACAGTGGGCTGTGCTGGGGTTTCATCTCAGTTCCGACACTGACAGCTGGGTGACCCAGCCTTTCCCCTTGCTTCTCTGGGGATCTGTGTCCTGTGTAACCCATGGGGGACAGGGTTATTGTGAGACCCAGGGGGATACCTCACGGTGCCCTCTGACACAGGGCTTGTTCACAGCAGGGCCTACCTCTGTTCAGCCTAACCGCAAAGCCACCGTCAGGTTCAGAGGTGCTGGGGAGACAGGCCATGTTTTGCTCTAGGTAGCAGTTTCCTCCTGTGTCTGGGGTTGCCTCCATGGTCTCTGGATGACCCAGCTCAGTCTGGAATGGTGGTGAAAACATCAGGCCCCAGCCCAGGCCTCGACCCCGCCCCTAGGGCTGGCGCACTCCCACTTTATGATTCTTGGAATTCACTCTTGGAGAAAATGCAAAATTCACTTACCCTTGGGAATCCCTTGGCAGCGCTGGGCTACATTTCAGCCCAGCCATCCAAGGGCCAAATATTCCAGCTGGAAACCACACCCATCCAGAATGTGATCATGACAAGTAAGACAGGGAAGTGGATCAGAGATATGATTTCTGATTAGCACAGTTACAGCGAGCCATGGCTCTGTCTTGTGGAGAAGACAATAAATTAACTGCACCGCCGTGTGGGAGGGATGGCACCCTGAATCCACACAGCGCCCGGCCTTACTGCACCCTGTGTGTGTAACATGTAATTGCATCATATTGCCAGGAGAGTTGGGGCAGGGATTTAATTACTCTGCAGAGTGACTGGAAGCTGTCCCTACCCCTCTCTCATCTCCTGATCACACTGGGGGAGATGTTGCATCATTAGGCCCTCAGCTCAGCAGAGGAAGTGCCAACAGCCAAATCACAGCTCTGTGGGCCTTGTTCCACCTCTGTGCAGAAACCCACTGAGCGAGTGTTATGGACTGATGTGTGTGTCCCCCTACAATTCATGGGTTGAGACCCTGACCCCCATTGTGATGGTCTTTGGAGGTGGGGCCTTTGGGAGGTGATAACACTTAGATGGGGTTTCATGATGGATTAACCCCCATATGAGAGGAGAAAGGGAGACCAGAGCCCAACCTCTCAGCCACGTGAGGACACAGCAAGAAGGTAGCCATGGACAAGCCAGGAAGAGGCTGAACTGGCAGGGACCCTGATCTTGGACTTCCCAGCCTCCAGAACTGTGAGAAATCAGTGTCTGTCGTTTAAGCCACACATTCTGTGGTACTTTGTTGAACAGCCTGAGCTAAGACAGCAAGTAAGAGTCCAACAAAATGCAGCCAATGCCTGTAGGTAAAGCGGGCACTGTGGTCCTACAGCTGCCCGAGGACCCCCGCACACTTGACCGGTGCTTTTCACCTTTTATTAAAGAGCTGCTTGGAGTGAGGGACTGGGGTTCTCCCTACCTGTTCCATGCACAGTGTTAGCTGTTTTAGAAGTGTTTTCCTTTGATGCTTGCAGCAATAAGCATTTTTGAGGCAGGTTTCAGGTTTCAGAATTTAAAGGATGGGGAAGCTGACTGTTCGCTGGGTGCCTCCTATGGGCCAGCTACTGTCCTCAACACTGGACAAAGTAAACAAAGCTACGCACCTTGGCACAGCTGCCTTCCAGCAGGGAGGAGACACGTAATCAATCATGGACATTACACAGCATGTTCGAAGGAGATAGTGCTTGAATAATTTAGAACAGATTCAGTGGGATCGAGAGGGCTGGGGTGGGTGAAGGCAGGAAGTGGGGTGCAATTTTGTATAAAGTGGTCAGGGCAAGCCTCAATGACAAGGTGGCGTTGAGTCGCAGGAGGTGAGGGAGTGGGTATCTGGGTGAAGTATGTTCTAGGCAAAGAGAACAGCCACAGCAGAAGCCCTAAATGGGGACCGCTGCAGTGATCCTGGAACAGCCAGGAGGCTGGTGTGACTATAGCAGAGTGAGTTGGGGAAGCAGTAGCTAGGGTAAGAGAGCCCGCAGCAGGTGGGGGCTTGTAGATCATGGTGACGACTTGGGCTTTTACTCTGAGATGGGAACAAAGGGAGGGTTGAAGCAGAGGAATAACATGATCGGAACTTTATTTTATGAAGGTCACCGTGTCTCTGTGTATGGAGGCCAGAGAGGAGCAGGTGGTGTCCTAAGGATGCTACTGCAATAATCCCGGTGAGAGGTGAGGGTGGCTCCCCCCAGGGTGAAAGCATAGAGGGATGTGGTCAGATTCTGGATATATTTTGACTATCAAGCCATCAAGACTTCCTCATCAATTGGGAGTGGGGTGCAATGAAGCAGGTGAGGCAACCATGACCCCAAAGTTTTTCACCTGAGCGATCGGAAGGCTAGAGCAGCGTTGGGAAGGTCAAGCAAGTTAAGGGAAGAATCATGAGTTCTGAGCTTGAGATGCCCATCAGATACTCAAGTGAGACTGTCAGGTAGGCGGTAGCCCAAGATCCTAGAGTGTATTAGGGGTGGGTCTGGTAGAGGAATTTAGATTTCCCAGGTCTCTCTGTCCATCTTATTCCATCATGATTTTCTCTCTTCCAGTAGTTTTGGGAACTGGACAGTAGAAGGGGACTTGTGCAGCAAAAGGCCATATTTACTTTGGGATATGAAAGCCAGAATTTCCCCAATCCCAGAGGCCCTTTCTGCGAATGCTACACAGCCCTCTGTGCAAACATCCATTTGGCAGGCTCTGTGCACTGCTGTAATTGTGCATGCCACCTTGTCTCCATTTAGACTGTGAGATTCTAGAAGATAGGACAGGACTTTTTATCCCTGGCTTATCTGTGCCTGGCTCTTGAGATGACCTGTGGCAGATACTCAGTGAATGACTGTTTGATGTTACTCAGAGAAGCACAACAATTGAACCCCAGTACAGGAAGCAAGGATTTGACGTGCCCCAATTTAAAAATATTTATTTATTTATATTTATTTGGCTGCGTCGGGTTTTAGTTGCAGCACGCAGGATCTTCGTTGCAGAGCGTGGGCTTCTCTAGTTGCGGTGTGCGGGCTTCTCTCTAGCTGTGGCACGGGGGCTCCAGAGGGTGCGGACTCAGTAGTTGAAGTGTGTGGGCTTAGTTGTGGGGTCTTAGTTCCCCGACCAGGGATGAAACCCACATCCCCTGCATTGGAAAGCAGATTCTTAACCACTGGACCACCGGGGAAGTCCCCCTGTTTCTTTTCATTGAAAACTTTGGTGATATTTTGGGCTCAAATACTTTGGCCAGATATATTTTAGAATCAACACTTTGTCAAGTGCCATGAAATACCCTGTTGGATTTTAATTGGAATTACACTAAACCTACAGCATAATTTGGGGAAAATTGATATGTTTATGATATTGAATCTTCTCATCCATGAACATGGCAAAAATCTCCATTTGTTTACATTTCCTTTAATTTTTTTCCATACCGCCTTAGAACTTTCTCTGTAATGCTGAGCTCCTGTTGAGCAGGCCGTGTAACTCAGTCTATGTAATGATGCCCTGGAGTTGTGCAATGTACACACTTCGTGGCTGCCCAGAACAACTGGGTGTGCAAGTCTTGCACAACTGTTCTTAGAATTAGTCCTAAGTATCTTATGGTTTTTGTTGCTGCTAGAAGTAACTGTACCTTTCAAAAATTTACAGTTTTTAATTTAATATTGCTAGTGTGTGTGTGTGTGGCCACATACAAGTATCATCTTGTATCCAGAGAACTTGCTGAACTCTTTTACTAGTGCTAAGTTTGTAGATTCTTTTAGATTTTTCTATGTAGACAACCATAATATCTGCAAATAATAAAATATATGTTTCTTCTTTTCTAAACCTTATGTAAATTTTAAAAAGTTTTATTGTACTGGTACAATGAGGAGTGAAACAAGGATAGTAGATCTTATGCCTGACTTTAAATAAATTATGCTAATCAGTATAATGTTTGCAATAGATTGATACAGATAGCCTTCATCCAGTTAAGAAAATTCCCTCCTATTTCCAGTATGTAAAGAGGTGCTTTTTCATTGATTTTAAAAAATCCATCTGTAGTGAAGTTATCATTTCCCTCCTTTTCAACTTTTTTTTTTTTAATTTTTTAAAATTAAAAAAAATTTTTTTTGCAGTACGTGGGCCTCTCACTGTCGTGGCCTCTCCCATTGCGGAGCACAGGCTCCGGACACGCAGGCTCAGCGGCCATGGCTCACGGGCCCAGCCGCTCCACGGCATGTGGGATCCTCCCGGACCGGGGCACGAACCCGTGTCCCCTGCATCGGCAGGCAGACTCTCAACCACTGCGCCACCAGGGAAGCCCCCTTTTCAACTTTTTAATGTGGTGAATTTTTACACTGACATATTTTCTAATATTAAATCCATCTTGCTTTCCTGGTGGCAAATTGGTCATGATGTGTTGCTGTTTTTATTCATGACTGGATTTGGTTTCCTAATATCTTATTTATGATATGGATATCTATGCTCACGAGTGTAACCAACTTATAATTTTTCCTATTTGTATTATCCTTGTCTGGTTTTGATATCAAGGTTACACTAGCCTTATAAAATGGGCTGAGGAACATTCCCTCTATCTATTTGAATATTTTGTAAAATATTGGGGTTGTCTATTTCTCGACTTACTTTTGGAACTCACCCTAAGATCACCTGGCATCTGTGCTTGATTTCTTTCACTCTTTGTCTCTAGTCCCCCCTCACATCCCTGCCCACCCTCCACCCCCATAGATTTTAAAACGCTGATAACGTTGATGGCTATGAGTCTACTCAGCTTTTCGATTTCTTCCTGAGTCAGTTTTGGTGAGCAGAATTTGTTAGGAAATTGCCTAAGTTTGCAAGAAGTTTTAAATAATTCTCTGATTTTTCAAACTGAGATCTTGTTTTTCATCAGTTTCTGGTCTTTGTCAGTATCTACCTTCTTCTTTCCTTTGGTTACACAGTAGTTTTTCTCACTGAGTTGATGTCCTGCTCATTAGTCTTCAGGCCTTTTTCCTAATGTAATATAAGCATCCATGGCTCTTACGTTCCTGTTTAAGTACCATCACAAGTTTTGATATGTAGTACTTCTGTTATTGTTCATTTTTAAGGATCTTCTAATTAACAGGTTGATTTCTTTTTTAGCCCAGGAGTTATTCATTGATATGTTTCTACATACTCAAATATATGTTTTTGTTTGTTTCTAGTTACTTTTTTGATACTGATTTGTAACTTAATTGCATCATGCATCATCTTTAAAATTTGTTGAGGCTGGCATTAGGCCTAGTATATGATCAACTTCTTGTTAATATTCCAAGTGTTATTGAGAATTTTTTACCTTTGATTGTTGTGCCTTATGATTGTCCAATGGATCAAGGTTAATTGTGTTGCTCAAATTTTCTATATTCTTACAATTTTTTGGTATGTTTAAATGGCTAATTACTGAGAAGTGAATTAAAATGTCTCAGTATGGTTGTGGATTTTTTCCCCTCATAACTGGGTCAATTTTTGCTTTATAAATATGAAGCCATGTTTTTAGTTGTCTATAGTTTAGAATGTTTACATCATTTTGATGAATTCTTTCTTTTTTCCATTACAGTAGTCTCTACTTTTCTTAATAACGCTTTTCTTTTGATTAGTATTTCACTGGTATTTTTTTTTTTTACATTCTTTACTTCTAATTTTCCTGTATCCTTATGTGTGATTCCTGTAAACAACCTATTTCTGGATTACTCTTTTAATTTAACCCAAATCTCTGTTTTTTATTTTTAAACAGGAAAGTTTAGTCAATGTGCATTTACTGTGATTACTGATCTATTTAAGTTTCCCTCTAGCACATTTTGCACCTCATTTTGTGCCTTCTGTTTGTCTTGCTTTTACTTTGACTTTCTCCTTTCTTTCTTGCCTTTTACTGGCACAAGTGAGTTTTCTTATGCCTCTTTTTCTTCTGCTTGTTTGAAAGTTATGCATTCTCTTTCTATCATCTCATGATCACACGGAAACTTTTTCAACTTTTTTACAGAAACTTTTTTCCCAGTTTTACTGAGATGTAATCGACACACAGCACTGTGTAAGTTTAAGGTATACAGCATGTTTGACTTACATATATTGTGAAATGATTACCGCAATAATCACTCATTTAGTTAGCATGCATCACCTTATATAGATACAAAAAAAAAAGAAAAAAGTGATTTTTTCCCCTTGTGATGAGAACTCTTAGGATCTACTCTTTTTACAACTTCTCTATATATCATCGGCAGTGTTAACTGTAATCATCATGTTGTACATTATATCCCCAGGACTTATTTATCTTATGACTGGAACTTTATACCTTTTGACCACCTTCATCAAATTCTCCTACCCCGCACCCCAGACTCACTGCCTCTAGTGACTACAAGTATAATCTCTTTCGATGAGTTTTTTTTTTTTTCGAGATTCCACGTAAAAGTGAGACCATACAGTATTTGTCTTTCACTGTCTGACTTAGCATAATGCCCTCAAGGTCCATCTATGCTCTCTGTCTGACTTATTTCACTTAGCATAATGTCCTCAAGGTTCATCTATGTTGTCACAAATGACGGAATTTTCTTCTTCTTCTTTTATTTTCTTGGCCATGCCTTGTGGCATGTGGGATCTCAGTACCCCGAGCAGGGATCAAACCTGCGTCCCCTGCATTGGAAACGTGGAGTCTTAACTACTGGACTGCCAGGGAAGTCCCAGAATTTTCTTCTTTTTAATGCTGAATAATATTCTATTATATATATATGTGTGTATATATATATATATATATATCATATATTCTTTATCCATTCATCTGTTGCTGGACACTTAGGTTGTTTCCGTGCACTGACTATTGTAATAATGCTGCTATGAACATGAGTGTGCAGATATATTTTTGACATAGTGTCTTCATTTCCTTCCTTCTCAGAAGTGGAACTGCGGGATCATATGGTAATTCTATTTTTAATATTTTGAGGAACCTGCATATTGTTTTCCATAGTAGCTGTACTAATTTACAATCCCACCAACAGCGCACAAAGGTTCCTTTTTCTCTACATTCTGACCAATATTTACCTCTCGTCTTTTTGATTATCACCATTCTCACAGTTGTGAGGTGATATCTCATTGTGGTTTTGATTTGCATTTCCCTGAACAACTTTTCATGGACCTGTTGTCCTTCATTATATCTTCTTTAGAAAAATATCTATGTAGGTCTTTGCCCATTTTTAAATTGGATTATTTGGTGGATTTTTTTTTCTGCTATTGAATTGTATGAGTTCTTTATATAATTTGGATATTAACCCCATATCTGATATATAATTTGCAAATACTTTTTTTTCCGTTCTGTGGGTTTTTTCATTTTGTTAATTGTTTCTTTGGCTGCACACAAGCTTTTTAGTTTGATATGGTCTCACTTGTTTATTGTTAATTTTGCTTTAGGTATCATATCCAAAAAATCATTACCAAGATCCCTGTCAAGGAACTTTTTTCCTATGTTTTTTTCTAGGATATTACATTTGGGAATGCTCAATGGAGAAGACAGTCTCTTGAATAAATGGTGCTGGAAAAATTGAATTTACACATGTAAAAGAATGAAACTAAACCCCTACCTTACCCACTTACAAAAATTGACTTGAAATAGATTAAGCACATATACTTTTAACATGTCAACAAGTCTAAAAGTAATCAGCCCTGCACCCTGTCCCAGGATACTACGAGGACCTTAAGAGTGCTTTAGCTCCGCCTTCTGCTTAACTTATTTACTTATTGCCTGTTAGCTCTTTCATCCCTCTAGCTTTCCTGGTTCCTGCTGTACTCACAATGCCTAGAACATGTTCTGGCACATAGTAGGAGCTCAGTAGAATGCTGAATGGACATGTTATTATTCATCCTTTTAGTCCATTTATTTTATGTTTCCCATGTTAGTCATCAGTGTTATTATTGTTTTATATCCTTATTGAGTGACTGTTGCTTGTTCTCTTCATTAAAGACACAGCAAGAAATTTGTCAATGAGAAGAAATGCATACTCTTCCAAACTAGGGTAAGACTTATGCTTTGATGAGTCCTTCACTGGGTCTCAAGGTTACTGTGTCTTCCAGTGGTGATTTTTTCATTTCAAAAAACACCTGCTGTTCAGGGCCCTTCAAGGATTCTAGGCTGGGAAGAGAGTCCGCTGTAGTGTGCCAGTTTTCCTGTCTGCTACGGGAGGATGAACCTTCAGCGTAGGTGCCAGGGACTCTGGGACAGGGCTTCCTGTTCTCCCTCTCTTTCTCCCATCATTCCCCTTGCTATTGGATGGTTCCCGGGAGCATGCAAATGTGCTGTATTCTCCCATCTGGGAAGCAGCCCTCCCTGATGCTGTGTCTGCCTCTAGATCGTGCCAGAGTTGGGGCATGCTTCCAGCTGGAGCTGGCAGGGCTGTGGGTGGATTGGCTGTCTCACAGGGTGTTTGGTTTTCTCTCTTTGCTCTGCAGGGATCTGAGGCTGCTCTGTGTGAAGCTTGTGTTCCTGAGTAGGAAGGATCATGGCTGGGGAAAGGCCCAGGCTCCTTGGACCACTTGTCATCCTTGAACGAATTAGGGGAGCTTGGGACATACCTTCACCTGGATCAAGATCTACTTTCCCCTGCTGCATCCAGACCTCTGGGGTCTGCAGGGAGGTGGGCTCACCTCCCAGGCACAGAACCTTTGTGGGAGAAGCCCAAGGATGCATTGAGGGACATTGAGACCTAGGTGGCCTAAGGCCGGCAGAGCAGTAAGAGGAGGGGGCCTGGCTCAGAGGGACATCAAACCCCAGGGCACGGATAGAAGGGTCCTGAAACAGGCTGTGGACAGCTCTTGTCCCTTTGACCAGTCACTGCTTCAGGTGAAGCCTTATCTTGCTGGCACCAAGTCTCCAGGGTCTGCAGCGTGCCAGGGCTTCACTGTGGTTCCCCTCAACTTAGCAGGCTCAAAAAGCCAGGGGCTTCCCTTCTAAGCAGTGGGTGCCTATAGTAGGGACAGCTCGCCAGGGGGCCGCCTGACCCCCACAAGGGGCCAACTGGATAACTCTCGCCCTTGGCAGGTGTGCCTGTGAGCTGCATTCAGCCTCCCTGAGTCTCACCTCCTCCCCCATCCCATGGGGATGCCTCCTCCATGAAGCCAGGACAGTGAAGAGAGCATGTGTGCCAAGTGTCAGGGGAGAGCCTGGTGCACCCTGAACACTGTCTAAGGTCTGTTCTCTCCCTGTCACCACTTTTGCTTGTGATCTTAGCTGAGTCAGGGCCTTTGTCTGATCATTTGCTGAGCAGAGTTAATCACATTCTCCTAACCTCCCAGAACTACTGAGAGAAACAAGTAGAAGGGTGGACTTGTTTTCCAACAAGGCCCAGCATCTCCAGTTTAGCTCCAAACCTGCCAGGCTGAGTGGGATTTCTCCTCTTCTACATTCGGAGCCCTTGGAATCCACTGTGCTCTTTACCAGATGACAGTTTTTGGCTACTAAGGGTCAGCCCATGTGTCACCTCCCCTTAAGAGTTCCCCACCTCTCCCCCCAACAGGATTAGGTGAGGCCCTCCCCGTGACCCCCCTCCTCAGTCTCCATGCCACCTTCCACACCAGAGCTCATCGCCCTCTGCTTTGCCTTCGTGTCTGCCCTCCTGAGCAAGATCAGGGTCCAATTCTGACCCAAGTCTTTGGATACAGTACAGGTCTGACCAGAGCCCATAATGGCTTCTTAAACAAATAGATGCATGAATGGATACATGAGGTAGAAGACGAACTGTGAATGGCAGCCAGCTCAGGGAGTGGGCTTATAGCTGGTGGGTCCTCTCTGGGTGTGAAGAGGCCCCGGGGATTTCAACTTTTCAGCTACCCTCGTGCTTAGCCCGGGGAAACCCTGAAAGATGCCCAGGCCCTGAGTGGAAGGCGGGCTCCTGGGCTTCACACTCAAACTCCTGTCCTGCTTTGGTCTCACTGCTCTCACCGGTCTTGGGTCTCCTCTCTGTAAGTAGTGACATTTTGCACAGACTGGAAGTTCAATGTTGAAAATAACATGGGCTCCATGTTGGGTTCATTATTATTCCTTATCATCATCAGGGCTGTTTCTGATACTGACTCTAATTCCTCACCACCCATGTATCCCACACCCTGCTCATTGGCCTTGCTACCCAACCGCCTTCACTGAACCTGGCCTTGAGCCCCCGTGTCGTCAAACCCAGGCTGCCCATCCTCTTAGGAGCGTCACACCAAAAGACTGGCTTCCTGGGAGCCGTCCCCCCTCTTGGTTCCTGGGGTCCCACTCTGCCTGCGTCTCCCCTCTCCCTTCTCAGACTCTCTTTGCAACTGTGCCCATGTTCCCCTGGAGCTCACCCATTACCTTGGTCCCAGCACCACGGCAGGCGTGTACTTGTGGGCTGGCCCTTCTCTGGGTCACAACTCAGAGGCTACTCCTAACTTCTCATGACATGCCCTAAACTCAACTGCTAATTTTTCCCTTGAAATCTGTCCTCTCCTGGTTTTATTCAATTCTGTAGACGGCACCCAGTTCCTCAATGCCGACTCTTAGAAGTGGTCTTGATTCCTCTCACCCTCTCACACTCTACATTTGGCCCACCAGCAAGTCCCAATGGTTCTGCTTTCACCTGGGCCTCAGATCTGTCCACATCTCCCCATTATTGTCTGGGTGCCCCCATGAGGTGTAAGCTCCATTTGTTAAACAAATGCCTGAATCTCATTTCATCTACCAAGGAACTCTGTGAAATAGGAAGAGTAGAGGTTAGAAACGAGGGCCCAGAGAGACCTGGGACAGGGATACGGCCTCAGGCCAGAGCCTCTCTTCCTTCTGCGGGTTGCACCACCTTCCTGGTAATGGGTTCAACACAGGCACTCAGGCTTAATCTCACCCCAGGGTTCAAATTCAGACACAACCCTCCCTACGTTCTTAAAGGCTATGAGGCTTTAACTGTTGTTTGTGCCGCAGTCTCCTTGACTGTGGTTGAGGAATGTCTGTCACACTGTTTTTTTGTTTTTAACATCTTTATTGGAGTATAATTGCTTTACAATGGTGTGTTAGTTTCTGCTTCATAACAAAGTGAATCAGTTATACATATACATATGTTCCCATATCTCTTCCCTCTTGCGTCTCCCTCCCTCCCACCTTCCCTATCCCACCCCTCTAGGTGGTCACAAAGCACCGAGCTGATCTCCCTGTGCTATGCGGCTGCTTCCCACTAGCTATCTACCTTACGTTTGGTAGTGTATATATGTCCATGCCTCTCTCTCACTTTGTCACAACTTACCCTTCCCCCTCGCCATATCCTCAAGTCCATTCTCTAGTAGGTCTGTGTCTTTATTCCTGTCCTGTCCCTAGGTTCTTCATGACCTTTTTTTTTTCTTTCTTAGATTCCATATATATACGTTAGCATATGGTATTTGTTTTTCTCTTTCTGACTTACTTCACTCTGTATGACAGACTCTAGGTCCATCCACCACACTACAAATAACTCAATTTCGTTTCTTTTATGGCTGAGTAATATTCCATTGTATATATGTGCCACATCTTCTTTATCTATTCATCTGATGATGGACACTTAGGTTGCTTCCATGTCCTGGCTATTGTAAATACAGCTGCAACGAACATTTTGGTACATGACTCTTTTTGAATTATGGTTTTCTCAGGGTATATGCCCAGTAGTGGGATTGTTGGGTTGTATGGTAGTTCTATTTTTAGTTTCTTAAGGAACCTCCATACTGTTCTCCATAGAGGCTGTATCAATTTACATTCCCACCAACAGTGCAAGAGGGTTCCCTTTTCTCCACACCCTCTCCAGCATTTGTTTGTAGATTTTTTGATGATGGCCATTCTGACTGGTGTGAGATGATATCTCATTGTAGTTTTGATTTGCATTTCTCTAATGATTAATGATATTGAGCATTCTCTTTGTTGGCAGTCTGTATATCTTCTTTCGAGAAATGTCTATTTAGGTCTTCTGCCCATTTTTGGATTGGGTTGTTTTTTTTTTTTTTTTTTTTTTTTTGCTTTACACGGGCCTCTCACTATTGTGGCCTCTCCCGTTGCAGAGCACAGGCTCCGGACGCGCAGGCTCAGCGGCCATGGCTCACGGGACCAGCCGCTCCGTGGCATGTGGGATCTTCCCAGACCGGGGCACGAACCCGTATCCCCTGCATCGGCAGGCGGACTCTCAACCACTGCGCCACCAGGGAAGCCCCCGGGTTGTTTGTTTTATAGGCTGTTACAGGGATTACAGGAGCGAATATGCAGAATGCCCTCAGTTCTGTCAGCTCACTGACCGCCCCGGGGTCGGGTGTTTATCACCACAGTTGCTGTCCACTGCAGAGTCCGGCACTAGACTTCTCTGTAGAGATGTCTACCCTTGCTGGCTTGCTTCACTTCCCTTTCACTCCTCAGCCCACTCACGTATGGTTCTCCCAGCTCTCTGCTAGGAGTTGCTCCTGGGGTCATCAGGAATGGCAGTGGCCATTAGTCCTGTACACTGGTCCTTGCATCTTACCCTGTCTCACAGAGCACGCAGCTCCATCCCTCCTGAGGCAGCCTCTCCCCTCTGTGGCCGCGATACGCCCAGCTTTTCTCCACCTCTCCCTCTCCCTCCCTCCCTCGTTCCCTCCCTCCTGCTCTCTCTCTCTCTCTCTCCTTTGCTGGCTACCCCACCTCCACTGGACCCTAAGGACTGGCCTCTGTCCCCATTCCTGGCTCAGGGTCTGTTCTTCTGGGAGACCTCATCCACCCACATAGCATCACCCGCCAGCCATTCACCACCCTGTCTGCAGCCAGCTCTCCTCCCTCCTGCCCAGCCTGCTCCTCTAAGTTCCAATCCAGACCTCCTTGTGGGGTCAGCAGTGCCAGCACTGAATATGTTTCAACTGAGCTGGACTTTCCCCTGAATCTGACACCTTTATCTTTCCCCAGGGACAGGGCACTGTCCTCCCCCCCAAACCCAGGAATCCTTCTTAACCCATTCCCTCTCCTTCTATACTCCATCACCTCCTGTGCCATTTTGCCTGCTTCATGGTTCCCAGACTATCCATTTTCCCCATCTCTCCAGACCTCCCTCTAGTCCAAACATGTAATTTCTCACCTGGATGGATTACTTTGCCATTCTAATCCATTCTCCACAAAGCAGCTTATTCAAGCCTTTAAAAACTCTCCTCAGATCGTGTCACTTTGCGACTTAGAACTCCTCAATCCTTGCTGGTAGCTCTGCTGATAAATTCCCAGGTCCGTGATGTGTTTTCTCACGACGGTGCCCTGGCTTCCTGAGTCCACTCACCACCAGCCTTTTCCTGCTTCTTGAAAGTCCCGTGCTGCTCCCTTCTCCAGGCCTTTGTCTGGCTGGCTAGCCCAGCCTCACCTTGCTGTGCTTCCCAAGGTCACGTGCTGTGCCCTCAGACTAGGTCAGGGATTCTGTTCTCTGAAGCATGTCCATGATGCCTTAAAGAGCTGTATCTGTGATTTTGTTATTTGCCTGAGGCCACACCCTCCAGTCTCTTGGTTTTAAATCCCAAGGAAATACTGGTGTTTCCCACATCACCCTCTCTTCTGGGCTCTCAGCCTGGGTATCTGTCCACCCACCTGAGACATCCACTAGGATGTCCAGCAGGTACCTCAACAGGGAGCATGTCTGAAAAGCAAATTCCTGATTCCACCTGGGCCAGACCTGCCCCTCCTGCAGTGTCCCAGTGCAGCCCTCCATGCTCAGGCCACCCCTGATGGCTACCCTCCTGCTTTCACACTTGAATTCAGTTCTCACCTGCTGGCTCTACATCCAAATTCCAGGACATTTGACACTGACAGATACTCCGTTTTTTAGTATTGCCCTTGAGTGAGCTAAATGTTTGTGTCTTCTCCAAAGTCACATGTTGAAGCCCTTATCCCCAGTGATGATGTTTGCGGCGGGGGGGGGGATCTTTTTGAGGTAATTAGGTCACAAGGGTGGAGCCCCCAGGATAGGATTTGTGCCATTTTAAAAGAGGAAGACACATGAAAAGTCTCTCTCTGCATGCATTCACCAAAATGACCAGGAAGAGAGCCCTGATAGAGATCCAGACCATGCTGGCAGCCTGATCTTGGACTCCCAGTCTCCAGAACCGTGAGGAATAAACGTCTGTTTTTTAAATCATCCAGGTCTATGGTATTCTGTTGTCGACTGAAAAAAATGCACAACCTAAAAGTTGAGAATTATGCTTTATTTGGCGGACAAAACTGAGGACTTAAGCACAGGATGCAGACTCTCAGATGCTCTGGGAGTCTGAGCAGTCGCTGCCAAAAGGAAAGCAGGGAGCCAGGATATATAGGAGTTTTTGCAACAAACACCAGGTAGTCGGAACATCAAATGACTACTGTTAGATAAAGAAAACCAGACATCTCAAGTTAATGAATTTAGCACTTTTTTATGAATGGAAAGATGCAAGAGTCTGGGCTTATTGAAATAATTCCTTTGATACGCACTTCAGCTCTCTGGGGCCAGTATCCTGTGCTTTCTCATCCTGAGTCTCCTCAAGGTGCACCGTTGTGAAGGGATGGCTTCAGCGGCTGACTGCTAAATGACGGACATCCTGTTCCCTGCTAAGTTCCCTTAGGGCTCACCTTGGGGGAGCCTGTAATGTGATGGCTTGATGGCTGCAACATCCTTTGTTTACCGATACGGCAGGCAACATGTTTTCATTGACACTGTTATGGCAGCCTGAACTAACAGACATCTCTCTTCTATGTGACAAAATTATTTTCAGTAATAATCATGAAATAAAGCAAATAATAAGGTCCAAGAAATGAAGTGCAGAGTGCAAATTTTCTTAAACTGAACTTTGTGTATATAATCATGCTGATAAAAAATTAGTGAATTTCAATAAAGCAGAATCAGCCAAAAGAGGTACAGTTCAGACAACTGCCACAAGATATCAATGATGTAATGTTTTATTTCCTTTATTAATTCTTTAGTTTTAAAACAATCTCTTAACAATTATAAAAGGCTAAATTTCAATTTAAAATATATTATTTACAATTGGTAATAGTTCATGTATAAATTAAAATATGTTCTTGTAAAACAAAAATGTCACACCTCACAGTTGGCACTGTTTTAAATACATTTTAAACACAAAAATCATATTTTAAACGCAAAAAACTATCCCAAGTGGTCACAGGGAATGACAGAGTTGAAGTAACTCACATTCTGTGGCCTTGTCTTCATAATTGCTGTGCTGTCAATATTTGTTTCAACTCTGCAGTTTAAACACAGGGTCTGGAGCCCTCATCTGGGCCCTAAGTGAGCTTGTGTGGTTGGGAACCATGGAAACTTATGCGTGACCTTGTCCCAGAAGTTGGGGGCGGTCAACCTTGCAACTGACAGTTCTCTGAACTAACCTCCATGTGGAACACATTGCTGATTAAAGAATACATCATAAAATGTGCACATTTGACGTTTACGGCTGTAGTAATAAAACTCAATAGTAAATGCAGCATTCTTTAAAAATTAGACAAATACAATATTATTGAAGGAGAACTATTTTCTCAGTAATCATATTTAGAATTGCCCATTCTTGGATCTTGAGTTCTCTCAGGGCGATGCACCCCTTTTGCCTTCACTGGGGGCAGACTGCTCCCACACCATACCTTGGCACCTGCCTGCAGGGTCAGACTCCCTCTCACCAACCTCCCTGCCACTGTGGTGGTCCAAGCCGTGATCTTTCACCTGATTCCTGTCATTGTACTGTGTGGGCTGAATCGTGTCACCCTCCCACTTCCCTCCTACAAAATTCACACGTGGCAGTCCCCACCCCAGCACCTCAGAATGTGACCATATTTGGAGATGGAGACTTCAAAGAGGTAATTAAGGTAAAATGAGGTCATTGGGGGTGGGCCCTAACCCGATATCACTGGAGTCCTTATAAGAAGAGATTAGAACACAGACACATGCAGAGGGACGACCACGTGGACACACAGAAGACGGCCGTCTGTGGGGTTTGCTATGGCAGCCGAGTTGACCACTGTGGTCACCTAAGAGGGTCGCATGTTTCTGTCCTCACCCCTCTGCGGCCCTGCCCGATCACAGCAGCACAGTGATCCTCCAGGTCGGACCATGTCCTACCTCTGCTCCGCCCCTGCAGGTCCACCTTGCCCCAGGCTCTCTAGCAGGCTTCTGACTTCCTTCCCAACCCTGGCTTCCCCTCCCCCGGCTCCCTGCAGGCCCCAGGGACCTCTGCCCTTTGCTGGTTACTCTGCAGGATACCTCCCACGCAGGTGTCCACACTGCAGCTCCACCACGGCCTTCCCTCTTAAAAAGCCACCTCTCATGGGGCATTGCAAAATTCATGCTCCCCATCCCACACTTCCTCTCTCTCCTGCCTGCTTTGCCCCTCCTATTAGCACACAATCTCACATTCCTGCCTGCTGTATCTCACCTGGCTGCGGAATGAGGTCACCTGTCCTGAATTCCAGAGTCTAGGGCAGGGCTTGGCACAGAGCAGGTGACCGGTAACCATTCATTAATGGAAAAGATGAACACATGAATGAACGTCCAGCCCCTTGCAAGCCCCTCTGCCAGAGGAGGGAACAGCCCTGACTTCTTATTAAATAGCTCCATCCCTGGGGCCTGGGCTAACAGCTGGCACATCTAAATTTTGAATTCAAATGTGCTGATTCCCTTGGATTTCACCACACTCTCTGAGCAGACTTACAAATACAGCTAAGACTGCAGAATTAGCCCCCCAGGACCTGGCTCTTTCAACTGGGAAGTGAAATGGGATTTCAGAGCAGCGGTGGAAGTAAGAGGCTTGAGGGGCTTTGGCAGGGATACGGGGTTTGAGGAAGTTTCTGGAAGTTAATTCACCCATAAAGCTATCTATTATACCTAAAATCCAGACACGAGGGTTTTGGGGGTGGGGCTGTCTAAGCCACTGTGCGCTTCCTTTGGGACATGCAGCCTGGGGAGAAGCCCACACAGCTCATTGATTCACCAGCCACATTTGGACACCCCTCCCCAGCCTGGGGCCTGGATGGGAGACAGGATTGTATCAAGAGCCAGTTGTCTCCCCCAAGTCCAGGGCCTTTATCGGTGAGTAACCCTGAAATTCGCCCCCTCCATGGGGACCCTCACCCCTCCCTGGACCTTCAAGGTTTGGCCAGGCTAAGCTGCCAGTGGCCTGGAAAGGCTCGTTGGAGAAGGTACAGCTTTCAAAGCTGTCAGTTCAGGCTTCCCGGAAAGGGCTTTAAAGTCTGACGCGCCGGCTCCTCCCTTGGCTAAGGACTGGCACATTCTTTCCTCCCGTGCCTCAGTTTGCTCACCTATAAGTTGAGGAGGGCCACACCCACCTGGCAGGTGCATGTGAAGGTCCAGAGCGGTGTAGAGAAGCAGCTGTCCTGGAGTCAGTTAACGTGGGGAAGCAGCGCGACCTAGGACAGCACCGAGGGGACACAACCCCAGAGGCTCCAGTCCTGGAGTCCCAGCAGGACACTGAACAGAGAGGCAGAGGCACTGGCCACCGGCCTTGCTGCCTCTGCCGTCCTGCCCAGCAGCTGTGCCTGAGGCCCACAAGGCAAGCCCACGGGCCATTAGACCCAAGGGCTTGAGAGCAGCCATCCTGAGGCAGCTGACGGCAGGGATGGGGGGGACCTTTGTGTCTGCCAGTCCCCTCCTGAGGCTGGGGTCACTCTCCTCACCAGGGGCCTCTGTTTCACCAGGCAGTTCATCTATTCCAGTCCAAGGGCCCATCCTCAAAGCGCATTTCATGCAAACTGCTGAGTGTGTGGGATTTATCCAGGATCTGCTTTCTTTAAAATAGTATCAGGGTCTCCTTTTGTTAATTGCAGAGCCATTACTAAGGGAAGGGAAAAGGGCAACCTTCCTTTTCTGGGGGCAAAATCTACTAGAAATGAAGAGATTCTCTCTTGTTGGTGATGGGACGCTCACAGGGATGGGGAATCTCAAAGGGGACCCCAAAGGGTTCTCCATCACTTTGGGCTGCACTTGACCATCAGAATGGCCTGTCCGAGCCTGGGGAACCCTGATGATGTCCAATCAAGGCCACAGTGATATGGTGGAGGCCTCTGGGGCCAGGACCTCAGAGAGCCACTAGGGTGAGAAGTGTCTCAGTTTGCCTGCTCAAGGTTTAGCTAGAAGTTCTGCTCACTCTAGAACAGTGCGGCCTCTGCACCTCTGCACGGTGACCCGTCCTCCTCTCTGCTGCCACCTACATGCCCTCTGACCTTGTCACACCTTTGCCCTTCCTGACCAGGTGGGAGGTCAGGGGCCAGGTTTTTAGGGGACAGTGTCAAGTAGGCCACTGGTGAACCCATTTGTGTCCCTGGCCCTGGAATGCTGCCTGGGGTTGGGGAGCTGGCAGCCAGGGGTTAAATGGTGTCTGCATTGACCAGAAGGCAGGGCGTGCAGCTTCTAGGGAGCGAAGCCACTCCTTCTGGGGCGTGGGGCACAGGAAGCTCTTCCAAAGTCTTGGGAGAAAAGTTGTGTAATTACCCTCTAGGTTAAGGAATTATTTAGTCTACTTCTTCCTTTACTGGCCAGGCCCTGTGCTGGGGGCCTGGAAACGCTGACGCATAGAATGCTGTTCTCATCCTGGGGTCTGGGGTTCAGGCGTGTGGGACGGACAGGCACTTAGCAGAAAGGACACTGTGAGGGCTAAAGCCCCTGAGGGAGAAAGGAGGTGCCGTGTGTGCGTGCGTGTGTGTGCACACATGCATGTGTGTGAGTGCACACTCTTATGAGACACCCAGCCCAGTGTAGGGGGTGGGGAGGGAGACAGAAGAGGGCTCCAGGGAGAGGGCAAACTCAGAGGCAGGGAGACACAGGGATGGCCTTGACCAAGCTCAGCCATTCTGGGAGGGTCCTGAGTGACATCAAGGAGCCACATAAAACCCAAGAAACTTATAGTCCATTGTAGACTAAGACTTGGGGCTGATTCTCACTCACTCTTATACCTTCATTCTCTCTTTCTTTCTCTCATTTTCTCTCTCACTCGCACCCACACACACACACTCTCTCTCTCTCACTGTGAGGCAGGCACCCAAAGGTTTTCCACATCCTCAGATGTCACAGTGAGGCGAGACATGTCAAGAAAGGGGAAGTTTTGTGCCTGGAAAGCGATGGTGCATCCTTCATTTATTAATAGTGAAGAAACTGGGTACCAAAATCTTGCTAACTGCATTGATGTACTAGAAACAGAACTCTCTTTTTGTTCGAAAACATTTCAGTGTATATTTTGAAAACTTCTGAGTGAAAAATTTAAAAAATCTTATTCAAAAACCCACACATCTTTTAACAAAGTTATGAATACATGGGTTTAAAGAGTCTCACAGCCCAACAAGTTTTGTTATGCAAAACAGCAGTCTCCTTGCCCCACCCCATTCTTTCCTGCTCCCCAGAGAAAACCAATTTTCAACAGTTCTTTTGATGTTATGTTCACAATTCTAAATAAAATGCTTACATTGCTAACTTTTAATCTTCCAGTTCTGGGCATTATTCTTTTACTTCTTACCATGGAAAGTGGGGAATTATTTTTCATTCACACTCATTCTAGGCAGCACTACACACATATTCTAACACTTTCCATCCCCTCTTATCAACAACATAGTTACATACTAATTCTGCATGGATTCTGCATGGATTGAGAGCACAGAAGTTCCCACACTCCTAGGAAAAGACCCATTGTTCTGTAGCCATGGTAACAAATAACAGCAGAGCGGTTTTAAACTTTTTCAGTGGAGAGACAACAGCTGACTTCAAGGAACATGCTTTGCAGCCAACCAATCAGTGTCAGCTCCTAGCTGAAACTCAGCCAATCAGAGATGGACACAGTCAGTTAAGTAGCCTCTGTGTGCCAGCCAATCAACCATATTGTGTCTCATCCAGTCACCTTCAAGTGATGACGAATGACATCATCTACAGTCTGGATGGATGGCCAGTCCCTGCACTCCTGGCTCCATGCTCTGGGAGACTGCCTGGACAGCAAAGCCCTCCTTTTCTCAAGTGAGCAGTAAGTTCAGCTTTGCATTTTATTTTAGAGTTGAAGGATAGCCTCATCATCCTTGACAAGATGAACATTCATTATTTACAGTGTGACTATGTTAAGGCTTTTCACAGGCAAACCCTTTCTTGCATAACATTTTGTTTTACCTGGAGTTAATGATTGCTCTATGTTTTTCATTTGCTTAGTTTTCTTTTCCTTTCTTGCATAACTTTTTTGCTATACCTGGAGTTAATAATTGTTCTATATTTTACATTTGTTTGATTTTTTTCTGTACTTGTCTCTAATTTATCCCCAAACCCTTCTCTGTTGTCCATGCTTCTTCCCTGTTGGCGTAAATGTCCTCTCACTGTGTTCCACTACATTAGCTGTTCTATCAGTTTTGTTTTCCTGCAAAGTGTCCCTTAGAGCTCCTGACCTCCCCAGCTGCTCTGGCTATCCTGGCCCTGCTGCTCGATCATCTTAGGGTCTACTTCATGGCCCACCTGGGAACCCCTTTCCGTTGTCTGTCCCATTGGATCCCTTTTTCCTGCAGCCCTGGAAGGGTGATACCTCACTTTGGAGAAGCCCATCCCCTGAGGGCTTGCTGAGGAAGGGTGCAGGGGAGGACAACCTGAGTGCTTGCATGTCTGAAAAAGTCTTATACTCTAACTCCTGATAAAACCAAACTACTGGTATAGAATTCTCTGATCAAGATTATTTTCCTTTAAAATTTTGAAGGTATTGCTCTATTTTTTTCTGGTTTTCAGAATTACTAATAAGACACTTGTTGCATTCTGACCCTCGAACCACTGTATCTAACTCATGTTCGCTTATTTTTATATCCTCTCTGAGAGCTTGTAGGATCTCAGTGAGTCCTCAGTATTTAAAACATAATGATGACAAGCTCATTTATCCCACATGTTCCCATCCCTTCAGGTTGTCCTGTTGCAAGTTCAAGCTCATTCACCAACTTCTCTTTTTCCTCCCTCCCCCAACCCCCTGCCCCAGACTTTGAGGTGCTGGGCTGAAGCTTTAGAGCCGGTGGGGAGGGAGCATTGCAGTAGGGCCCTCTGCTGAGTGTGTCTGGCCCAGGCTTGGTCCTGGTGATTGGCATCTGTCCCTGCCGGCATCTGATGGTACTTCCATGTCCTCTTTGGTCTGTGGTCACTGACACCCAACACTTAACTCTGAGTCTCCTTCTGTGAACTCTGAGGCCACCGGGCTGTTGATCCTGTAACAGACACAGGACACTGGGTGAGGGGGGTGCTTTAGGCCTCTCTGCCACCTCCTGGGGTTCCCACAGGAAATGGGACACACATTCCCACAGCTTTGGGGGTAGCCTCCATTTTCTGGGGGTTCTATCATCCCTGCTTTGGGAAGTGACCTGGGGTGGGTGGGCTGCCGGGCAGGAGGTCTTTAGCAGCACCCAGCCTTGTTGCCTTCTTCCCTGCCCTCTCCTCCCCCAGCCCAGGAGCCCCCATGGCTCTGTATGTGTGTGTGTGTGGGGGGGGGTACCTGGTGAGGTGGTACCGGCCCATCCTATCACTCATGCAGGGACTCCATCTCTTTTTTAAAAAAAAGTAATTAATTAATTAATTAATTAATTTTTGGCTGCATTGGGTCTTCGTTGCTGCATGCGGGCTTTCTCTAGTTGTGGTGAGCAGGGTTACTCTTCATTGCAGTGTGCGGGCTTCTCATTGTGGTGGCTTCTCTTGTTGCAGAGCTTGGGCTCCAGACGTGCGGGCTTCAGTAGTTGTGCCTCGTGAGCTCTAGAGTGCAGGCTCAGTAGTTGTGGCGTACGGGTGCAATTGCTCCACGGCATGTGGGATCTTCCCAGACCAGGGCTCGAACCCGTGTCCCCTGCATTGGCAGGCGGATTCTCAACCACTGCGCCACCAGGGAAGCCCCAGGGACTCCATCTCTCATTGGTCAGACCCCGTTGCTCCTGGAGTGCTGTCTCTGTCCTGGGCTAGGGCATCCCTTTGCGACACTGCAGGAGGCTGCCACGTGGTCTCTCTGCTCCTACCCCTGCTTGGAGCAGCCCCAAGGGGCTTTGTTTGTTTGTTTGTTTAACTTGTAGCCCAGGTTGGTCCCTTCCTCTCTCCCTGTCTTCCGAAGACCTCCCTCCAATGCTCGTGTTCAATGTCTACTCGGCTTCTGTAACCTCCCCTGCCCATCTCCTTGTGTCCTTCCTCCAGTGTACTGGCTCCTTGGCTGCTCGTTAAAGCTGCCGGTCTGGCCTCAGGACCTTGGTGTTGCTTTCCTCGCGGGGAGGTTCTCCCAGCTCTTCCTCCCCACTCATTCATGTCCCTGTGAGTTGTCACCAGAGTTCTCCCTTCTCGACCCTCCCAGAGTTTCTCTTCCCCTTCCAGAGGACAGTGGAAGGGAGCCCATGATACGGGGAGCATGGGATCATGTGTTATTTCACAAGGGTTTCGCCCTGGCTGCACGTGGGCTCCAAGGCAGAGACTCCCCTGACTGGTCTTGTCATCTCCGGTCCTGACTGAGCTGATGTGGGGCAGGCACTTGGTAACTTGTTTGCATGAATGTGAACCCAGAGCTGAGCAATGACTCACGCTGCCGTCTTCTCCATTCTGCCATGGAAACCCTTTGCTGTGAGTGGGGCCCACCCCGAGCCCTCCAGGCTGTGGCTGAGCCGGGGAAACACACTCCGGCCAGAGAAGCAACATTCCTTTACCAGAGCAGCCTAAATTCAGTGTGTGCTAATTAGACCTCTCAGTGTCACCGTGTTTCCTCTAAACCTCTGAACCAAGAGGGGTCCCTGGTTCCATCCCCTCCCATCCCCAGCCAGGCTCTGCCTGTCTGCTAACCTGTTCCCCTGGAGTTCTGCCGTGGAGAGCGGGGAATTAGCAAAGTGCCAGGCACCCTCTATCCCATGCCCGTGCCCAGCCCCCTGAGTCCCCTTCTCCTGGCCCCGCCCAGCCTGGCGTTACCTGTGCCTTCAGTCTCTTCTAGTTTTATTTGAGGGCTTTATCTGCAGTCACACAGGCTGCCCTGTCCCATGTGTGGGAGCCAATGGGAATACAGGGAATTAAACTCCCCTAAGTGGTCCTCAACAAGTGAGTCTCAGGACTTTTGTATAACTTCTCCAGCTCCCTCACCCTGAGGTGGGATGAATCTGAGGCCTATGTTTTACACTGTTTCCCGACATGATGAAGCTGGTGGTGTGCTGTTACGTGTTTATTAAGCAGTTCTCAGGGGTGGGGGGGGTGGGGGGGACGAACTGGATTTGTAGTGTTTGCAGATTTCCATGGTGTGAAAACTCCTACCATGACTAATATCAGCCAGCACGTGACATCACTGAAGGTGAAGCTGGGAGGAGATGCACCCCATGAACTGTTGTGAACAAAAGAGCAGCTGTGAACCCAGGGAAGATGTGAGCAGAGGGCAGGTGTGAGCCTGAGGGCAGGTGTGAGCCCGCTCCAGCTAGCCTGGGACCGAGGTCTCATCAGCACACCTTCCTGCCTTCCCTTTCCTGTCTCCCTTCCCTCCTGCTGGGATCCCTGCTCCTCCCAAATAAATGATTTCCACTTGAATCCTGTCTCAGGGCCTGCTTCTGGGAACTCAGTTTAAACAGCCAGAGTTAGCTCCAGAAAGGACCGTGGATGTTGTCCATTTTTAAGATGAGGAAACGGAGGCCCAGAGAGGGGAGATGACTCCCCAGGTCCCCAAGCTGGGTAGCAGCAGATCCAGCTTCAGAAGTCCCAGGGTCAGGGGTCATCTTCAATTACCATCTCAGCAATGTGGAATTGGGGGTCACACCCAAGAATGCATGGCTGTCACGTGTCTGTGCCTGGAGACAGCCCCTTTGCAGGGAGGTACTGGGCAGTCCTGCAGCCCAGGGTCACGGCAGGACAGAAGGGGAAGAGTAGGGGCTCAGGGGGTGAGGCAGGCAGGGTTCAGAATTCTCGCTGTGCCTTTCTGGGGTGAGCCAGGATGTCACTTTTCCATCAGCAGCCTTTCCATCTCTGTAAGGTAGTGATGGTGATTCTGACCTACAGAACTTCCTGCAGACATTCCCTTAGTGCCCAGCACACAGTTGGTCCTCAGTGAGTGTTGATGTGGAGAACGGTGATGAGTATGCAGGTAGAGGCAGTCACAGTGTCCCGCCATAAACTGGGCTCCTCATCTGCACAGAGGGAGCAAGAAACAAGCCAGCAGCTGCCTGGGGGCGTGTGTGAGGTGACCTGAGGGATGCAGGTGGGTCTTCCACTGGCAGGCAGCCTGAGGAGCACCATGAGGCTGCCACGTCCAGCGTGCTCCAGGGGCCAGGGCTGTCCCGGACCCTGAAGGTCATGACTGTCTCTCCACATTCATTATTCACCCAGCTCCTCCCAGGAGAAATGGGCTGAAGCACGACGTCACCTCAGTCATGGAACTGTCGCAGCTACAGATGGATGGTGGTGCTGTGGGCTGATTACTGCTGCAGGTAAATGCTGGGAAGGGGTGTGGACGACGGGGGTTGGGCTGGGCTTCTGTACTGCACATTTGCAGAAAATAATATTATATTTTTAGAAAGCATTTTCATCCAATTCCCCATGGCTGGTTCCCCTTTGTTCTTCTATTTCCTGGTGAGATGTTATGCAATGATGGGTTAATTTGAACTTTTGAACTTTTATCGAGGATAATTATCAAAAGTTAGCCATTGGAATTATTAGGACTTTTTTTTTTTTAATCAGATGGAGTGACAGCATTTTGAGATGAGGCCTTTCTGGACAGAGAGGCAAACTCTCCTGGGAGCCCTGCACTGAGGTGAGAAGGACTTGGGTTCCCCTTGTAGCCAAGGGCCCTCCCATCACAGGGACTGTCCCCACGTTCTGAGGACTCCATGTGCCCCAGCCTGCTCTGCAGGTCAGTGCATGGCAGAAGATCAGCCCAAGGTGGGAGGTAGGTGGATTTGGGCTCGCACCCTGCCTGCTCTCACTGCAGGGTGACTCGACGCCTTTTGGTTTCTCTGGGCCAGTCCCCTTTTCTGTGGGGTGGGCTGTGTGTCCACCTTGGGTTGTTATACGGACTCGGGAAATCACAAGCTACATCTCCAAGCTCCATGCTGACACAGGGTGGGCACAGGGTGTCATAGTTCCCTCTGCCTCTTGTCAAACTGCCTGATCGCAGTTTTTATTGAGCACCTATTGTGTGCATATCCCTCTGCAAGCCTGGCCCCTGTCCTCTGGGGACTTGGATTCCTTCCCTGGCCCCTTCCTGAATGAGGAAAAGTGCAGGGTGATGCTGACAATAACCCACCTGTAGGAGGGACTCCTACCTGCCAGGCACTGTTCTCAGTATCTATGTGAATTACTTCATTTAACCGTCCCAGTACTCTTTCCCCCATTTTACAGGCATGGAAGTTGAGCATAGGGAGAGTAAGTAACTCATGTGAGGCCCCAAGACCAGACTGATTGATAATGGGGGGGGAGGGGTTGTTGATAATGGGGGGGGAGGGGTTGTTGATAATGGAACAGGCTGTACATGTGGAGGAGCAGGTGGTTTATGGGAAATCTCTGTACTCTGTGCACAAAATTGCTATGGACCAAAGACTGCTCTAAAAAATAAAGGCTATTTTTTTTTTTAATGGCTGGCATCTTGCAGTGCCTGGTCATGGTAGAAGTTAGGCATAAAGCAGAGGACCTGGGGATTTAACTCAAGGGCTCTAAGAATCCATGGAAGAGTCCACAGCAGAGAGGGCATGATGGGATTTGTTCTTTAAGCAGATGCCTCTCATCATCAGGCAGGGAACACTGTGGGGTCCTGTTTGGCTGGGGTGGAGATTCCTGTGTTCCTGTGTGGGGAAGTTTTTGCAGAAAGCGTCTGCCCTCCCATTCCTACCCAGCCCTGCTAAGCCATCTGGACCCTCTGAGGTATCCCAGAAGACTTCATCTCATACCCACTCCATTCTCTAAATGAATTTTTCTCCAACCACACAACTTAGTTTGGAAAGTCTTGTAGGAAAATATTTTCATCTATTAATTATGTTCTCATGGGTTCCTTGGAATGCAACAAGAGATGAGAATCCTTTGAGCTCAGCATCTTGCCTTTTTCCTAAAATTTCCCCTAGATTTAGGAGCCCACTTAACAGAAAGAGTAGTCTAAATATTCCTATTACCCATCACTTTCCCATCTGAAGAAAACTAAAAACCAGACAAAATATATAAAACAATGGTTTTCCAGCACTGGACTGTGATCCATGGGGAAGAGTAAAGAAATGAAGTGAACCCTAAGACTCATCACTTACTGCCTGTAGGGAGTTTCAGCCACTGTGCAGGGAAGTTGAATCCAAGCAGAGCCTTGTGGTCTTCTTGAATTGAAGAGACAGCTGGACCTGTGAGAGGCTAAGGCAACTGGAGTTCTGGAGTTTTCAGGGTAGGTTTTGGAGAAGAGATCTATGGAGGGTCCTCTTAGGTCTTGAGCTGATTACTGGTCAGCATATTGTATGTCAGGAAACAACCTAAGTCCAGGGAAAGAGTCACTTGAAAGCAACAGAAGGAACAACTCTCAGAGCTCACAAAGGGGGCTGGGAAGAGTTTGTGTTCCCACCAGCTGGTGGAAAACCTTGTAATTCATGGGGAACTGGATAGAGTACCTAGGAGGGTATATCCTCTGAAGTTAAACAGAATTAGCCCCAGAATAATGGCTGCTCTAGTTCTGCCTAACAAATCTTAAAGGTAAGCCTTGACAAGGTCAAACTGCTTCCAGGTAACTAAACTGTATCTTAGACAAAAGTTCAAGAATATTTAAAAATAAAAATATTCAATAAACAACAAAGTAAAATTCACAATGTCTATCTAGTCAACAATTACTAATTATTCATCAAAGCATGAAAATATGATGCATGACAAGAGAAAAACTAATAAAAACAGAACTGCAAATGACACAGATAATAGACATATTAGACAAGAGCATCAAAAGAGTTATAACTTTGTTCCATATGCTTTGGTAGATGGAAGAAAGATTGAGCATGTTAAGTAGAGGTAGAGAATATATAAAAAACACAGGTCAAGATTCTAGAGGCAAAAATGAATATATCTGAGATGAAAAATACACTGGATGGGATGAATGACAGATTGGTGCTGAAAAGACTGATGAATTTGAAGAAATAGCAGTAGAAACTATCCAAAATGAAACAGAAGGAAAATATCAGACTGAAAAAAATATGAACAATGAACTGTGGGAAAACTTCAAGAGACCTAAACATGTATAATTGGAATCCCCAAAAGAGAGGAGAGGGGGAAGGACAGAAAAAATATTTGAAGGAATAATGGCTGAAAAATTTCCAAGTTGGATGAAAGCTATAAACCCACAAGAAGCTCAATGAACCCCAAACAAAATAAATAAGAAAATTGCTTAAAACCAGTGATAAAAAGAAAATCATAAAGCAGTTGGAGCAAAAGACCTGTTATGTACAGAAGAACAAATATGAGAATGAAAGTAGACTTATCACTGGAAACAATGCAATGGAGAAGACAGTGGAGTGACATCTTTAGAGTGCTGGAAAAAACACCCTTGTCAACCTAGAATTCTATGCTTCATGAAAATATCTTCCACAGTTAAGGTGAAATAAACTTTCTTGGAATGTCAAAAGATGGAAGAATTTATCACTAGAAGACCTGCACTACAGGGTATATTAAAGAAGTCCACCAGGAAAAAGGAAAATGATTCCAGATGAAAATGTGGATCCACAAGAAGAAATGAAGACTATCAGAAATTGTAAAGATGTAGGTAAATATAGAATATTTTTTAAAAAGCTTTTAAAAGGAAAATTGACTGTTCAATGTAAAAAAATGATACCACTGTATTGTGGGTTTTATAACACATGCAGAAGTGAAATATATGACAAAAGGAGCAAAAAGATGGGAGGGGGAGAAATAGAAAAATGCTGTTCTAAGGACCTTATACTATATGTGGAGTACAGTAATATTACTTAAGAGTAGATAGTATACCATAAACTCTAAAGCAACCACATACAAACACAAAGAGTTATGGCCAATAAATTGACAAAGGAGGTTAAATAGAATCATTAAAAATATTCCATCCAAACACTCCCAAACTCATTCTACAAGGCCACCATCACCCTGATACCAAAACCAGACAAAGATGTCACAAAGAAAGAAAACTACAGACCAATATCACTGATGAACAAAGATGCAAAGATCCTCAACACAATACTAGCAAACAGAATCCAACAGCACATTAAAAGGATCATAGACCATGATCAAGTGAGGTTTATCCCAGGAATGCAAGGATTCTTCAATATACGCAAATCAATCAATGTGATAAACCATATTAACAAATATGAAGGAGAAAAACCATTTGATCATCTCAATAGATGCAGAAACAGCTTTCGACAAAATTCAACACCGATTTATGATAAAAACCTTCCCGAAAGTAGGCATAGTGGGAACTTACCTCAACATAATAAAAACCATATATGACAAACCCAAAGCCAACATCGTTCTCAGTGGTGAAAAACTGAAACCATTTCCACTAAGGTCAGAAACAAGACAAGGCTTTCAACTCTCACCACTATTATTCAACACAGTTTTGGAAGTTTTAGTCACAGCAATCAGAGAAGAAAAAGAAATAAAAGGAATCCAAATAGGAAAAGAAGAAGAAAAACTGTCACTGTTTGCAGAAGACATGATACTATACATAGAGAATCCTAAAGATGCTACCAGAAAACTACTAGAGCTAATCAATTAATTTTGTAAAGTAGCAGGATACAAAAGTAATGCACAGAAATCTCTTGCATTACTATACACTAATGATGAAAAATCTGAAAGAGAAATTAAGGAAACACTCCCATTTATCATTACAACAAAAAGAATAAAATACCTAGGAATAAACCTACCTAAGGACGTGTATGAAGACCTGTATGAAAAACTGTATAAGACACTGATGAAAGAAATTTAAGATGATACAAACAGATGGAGAGATATACCACGTTCTTGGTTTGGAAGAATCAACATTGTGAAAATGACTATACTACCCAAAGCAATGTACAGATCCAATGCATTCCCTATCAAACTACCAATGGCATTTTTCACAGAAGTAGAACAAAAAATTTCACAATTTGTATGGAAACACAAAAGACCCAGAATAGCCAAAGCAGTCTTGAGAAAGAAAAATGGAGTTGGAGGAATCAGGCTCCCTGACTTCAGACTATACTACTACAAAGGTACAATAATCCAGATAGTATGGTACTGGCACAAAAACAGAAATATAGATCAATGGAACAGGATAGAAAGCCCAGAGATAAACCCATGCACATATGGTCACCTTATTTTTGATAAAGGAGGCAAGCATATACAATGGAGAAAAGACAGCCTCTTCAATAAGTGGTGCTGGGAAAACTGGACAGCTAACATGTAAAAGAATGAAATTAGAACACTCCCTAGCACCATACACAAAAATAAACTGCAAATGGATTAAAGACCTAAATGTAAGGCCAGACACTATAAAACTCTTAGAAGAAAACATAGGCAGAACACTCTATGACATAAATCACAACAAGATCCTTTTTGACCCACCTCCTAGAGAAATGGAAATAAAAACAAAAATAAGCAAATGGGACTTAATGAAACTTAAAAGCTTTTGCACAACAAAGGAAACCTTAAACACGATGAAAAGACAGCCCTCAGAATGGGAGAAAATATTTGCAGATGAAGCAACCGACAAAGGATTAATCTCCAAAATATAGAAGCAGCTCAATATCAAAAAAACAAACAACCCAATACAAAAATGGGCAGCTTCCCTGGTGGCGCAGTGGTTGAGAGTCCGCCTGCCGATGCAGGGGACACGGGTTCGTGCCCCGATCCCGGAAGATCCCACATGCCGCGGAGCGGCTGGGCCCGCGAGCCATGGCCGCGGAGCCTGTGTGTCCGGAGCCTGTGCTCCGCGACGGGAGAGGCCACAGCAGTGAGAGGCCCGCGTACAGCAAAAAAAAACAAAACAAAACAAAAAAAAAAAAAAAAAAAGGGCAGAAGACCTAAGTAGACATTTCTTCAAAGAAGATATACAAATTGCCAACATACACATGAAAGGATGCTCAACATCACTAATCATTAGAGACATGCAAATCAAAATTACAACGAGGTATCACCTCACACCAGTCAGAATGACTGTCATCAAAAAGTCTACAAACAATAAATGCTGGAGAGGGTGTGGAGAAAAGAGAACCTTCTTGCATTTTTGGTGGGAATGTAAATTGATACAGCCACTATGGAAAACAGTATGGTGGTTCCTTAAAAAAAACTAAAAATAGAGCTACCATATGACCCAACAATCCCACTACTGGGCATATACCCTGAGAAAACCATAATTCAAAAAGAGTCATGTACCACAATGTTCATTGCAGCTCTATTTACAATAGCTAGAACATGGAAGCAACCTAAGTGTCCATCAACAGATGAATGGATAAAGAAGATGTGGCACATATATACAATGGAATATTAGTCAGCCATAAAAAGAAGCGAAACTGAGTTATTTGTAGAGAGGTGGATGGACCTAGAGTCTGTCATATAGAGTAAAGTAAGTCAGAGAGAGAAAAACAATACTGTATGCTAACACATACATATAGAATTTTAAAAAAATATGGTTTTGAAAAACCTAGGGGCAGCAAAGAAATAAAGATGCAGACATAGAGAATGGAGTTGAGGACACAGGGAGGGGGAAGGGTAAGCTGAGACGAAGTGAGAGAGTGACATGGACATATATACACTACCAGATGTAAAGTCAATAGCTAGTGGGAAGCAGCTGCATCGCACAGGGAGATCAGCTCGGTGCTTTGTGACCACCTAGAGGGGTGGGAGGGAGATGCAAGAGGGAGGAGATATGGGGATATATGTATATATTTAGCTGATTCAGTTTGTTTTAAAGCAGAAACTAACACACCATTGTAAAGCCATTATACTCCAATAAAGATGTTAAAGAAAAAAAGAGACTCCTGGAGAGGGCACTGTAGAAGGTCAAACAGTGATCCAGTGCCCTGCAGACCACAAGCCCACATACAGTAGATGGTGCTTCTTGGTCAACGCTGACTTGTCCTCATTATTTCTCCCTTATTTCTTACAATAACCTCATGAGGTTGTTACAGTTACTCCCCTTTACAATGAGGAAGCTCAGGCCCAGGCAGGTGGGCCAATGTGTCTCTAACGGTACAGAGCTATGAAGTGAGGGTGTTGTCATCCTAACTCCACAACCAGAGTCTTTGAAGCATCCTGGAAACAACTTGCAGGCAGAGGCTACACAAAAGCAGAGGGGATGGGTGTTCATGGTTGGAACTGTAATAGATGGTTGAGGTATACATATGATTTTAAACACTTTACCGGACTCGCCTTTGTTCATCCTTGTGGTCAGCATTTATTATCTGACTGAAGAAACATTCAGAGTGGGTAGTATTTTTGAAAAGAAACAGTGAGTGCTGGCAGCCTTCATGGGTTCATTAAAAACAAGTCATGGCTTGATGACATTCAGTTTCATTGGGCAGATACACTAAGCCATAAGACCCAGTGCTCTTAAATAAAGGGCATTGTGAATTCTATAAGACATTTGGCAACGTTTTTAAATCTGTTACTGTGGGCAAAATGGGAACAGGGGTCTGAAGGAGGGTGACTGCAATTAGATGAGCAGAAAGTGGGCTGAGCTCCGTGCCCTCAGCCTGAATGATGAGCCTCATTTGGTTCAGATGCATTTTCTATACCGTGGCTGCAGGCTCTGTGGCTGTAACAATTCATTTCAATCAATGACCTAAATCATGGCAGGCTCATTTATGCTGTGCAGATGGAAAAGAACCTGGGGGAGAGAGCTCTTGTGTTGAATGAGAGGTTCCAAGGAGTACTGGGATGGTGACTGCACCGGGAAGGTGGGTCTCAAAGGCACAGTTGTAGGCCTGCTGTGCCCACAGGGAAGCCAAGCCGTGGTTTGTCATGGGGCTTGGACGCAAGGATTATGATGTGAAGTTTAAGCTTTCACAGAAGGTTCATGCTATTTTATAATCAGTCCTGCTACTTAGACTACAGGCACCCTCCTCAGGGTCTCAGAGGACTTAATCCAGAGAGCTTCTGGTGGGTCTTTCTTCTTTCACACTCACCACCAACCCACTTTCCCACTAGCCCACTCAAGTGGGCCCCATCTACCCATCATCTACTGTCATTCACCAATCTGCCCACCCATCACCCATCATCCAACTACCTATTCATCTATCTACCCCATCTTCATTCACCCATCCATCCATCTTCCCACCCACCAACCCACCCACCAGTCCATCTACCCATCCTCCTAGATACAGTATCCAGCATGTGTCTGCTCTATCTCAGGCAGTGTACCGGGTGCTGGAGAGCTAACAGATGAATTAATGCACTTCCTACTATTAAAGAGCTCATGGCCTGTTTATGGGTGGGCACGTGTGTGAGTGGGAAAACACAGGACAGAGAGTCAGTGAGGGCATTGTAAAGTGTGGAAGCAAGATCAGGCTGAGGCTCTGGGCAGTTTAGGGGCTCTAGAGGCCCCAGACATGACTATTGCCTGATAAATGTAATTCTCTTATCCCCAAGGCCTGGTGTTCTTCAATTCTTCCTCTTTCTACCATGCTTGCTTCCCCTTGACCCACCCTTCCCTTTTCTAGAATTATGAGAGCCGACAACAGCCAAGGGTTGGGAGAGAATAAATGAATTTCTGGCTTGTATATCATTGCAGAAGCACAGACTACTCTTTGCAGGTTTCACCCTGACCAGTAGCCATTTATCTGGATAATACATTTATTTATTGCTGCTTGACCATTTTGCATTGAGATATATGTGCAAACTTAAAGTGCCAATGATTTGCTTGCAAACATCAAAGGTAGAAAAAGAAAATGAAATTGGGCGTATTAGATTATTCGGTATTGAATTCAGCGTCGGCAGCTTCTCATTTTTCTCCATCTCCTGCTTTTTGTACAAATCAATTTACATGACTTTTGCTGGAAATATTATTTAGTATCAAAATGCACGGGTAAAACCCAGCCGTGGTAATCATTCTCGTACCAGCAGGCAGTGAAATGTGGAGCAGCGTTGCTGCTGGGCTGGTGCCGGGGTGGCTGTGCTGCACAGACCTTCCTCCCATCCCTCATGCCCACAGACACATGCACACAGGCAAATGCGTGCACACATACGCACACACGTGCATACATGCACACACATACACGATGAACCAAAGTCACTGTACTGTGATTGGGGAGATTAAAAGAATGAGTCATTGTCGACTAGAGAAGGTCAGGCTTGTCTGTAAAAGCTGCCTGGGCTTGGGGAAATCACAGGGCGGGGGGCTCTGGGTTCTTTCCTAGGAGGCTGCAGGGGTGATGACGCCCCGTCTTGGGTGCATGAGGATTCGAGCTCAAGCGTGGAGATGTACGTGTTCAGCAGTGAAGCTCTCCTAAACCCACCCCCCCTACCCGGCCCCCAGGCATGCGCAGGCCACGCATCCGGTGATGTGTGTGGGAGGGTGGCCACCGTCCAGGCAGCTGTGCCGACAGAGCCCCTGCCCCTACTACCTGCAGCACGTGCAGCCAGGGCTCCTTGCTCCTCTCCGTGGGGCCTCTGTACCCACTCCTGGCAGCCCTCCTGCCTTCCTCCAAGTTCAGCCCCTCAGTTTCCTTACCCCTCCCTGAGTGCCCTTCTGTTACCAAAAGCTCAGCGTCTCTGTGCACCGGGGCCAAATCAAATCTCAGAGACAGAGTTTTGGGTGAAGTGGGAAAGAATAGCTTTATTGCTGTGCCAGGCAAAGTGGGCCACAGAGGGCTGCTGCTCTCGAACACTATGTGCCCCAGCCCGGAGGATTTGATGAGGGGTTTACAACAATGGTTCAAAGGTGGGGTCTCTGACAAGATTGGGGGTGAGCAGGGCTTCCACTCCCTTAATCTCATCTCAGGTGGCTGGTCTCCTAATCTTGAGGAGTTTCTCTGGTCCCTTTAACCTTGCCTCAGGTGGTTTCTTGGCTGCTACTCCCTTGATCAGCAACTGTTCGAATCTGCCCTTCGGAACTCGGGGAAGGTCGCGGAGGCTGGAATCTTGCCTACGGGAAGCGGGGGACAAAAGGGCCTCCGTGTCCGGGAGCCCCTCAGGGCCCCGCTCAGTTTCACTCCTTCTACCCAAAGTGATATCTCTTCTAACCCAGCCTCCATCCAGTCACAGTATCACATGACCTCTATTCATTTTTTATCTTTCTTTAAAACTCGCTTTCATAGGTAAGTTTACCTGGCAGGGTAGAATGACATATAGGCCAAGACATGGAATATTTAGGCTCTCAAGATTCTAGTTGGCTTTATCTCTACCTGGCTTGTAGCTCCGTGCAAGGTCCTATGTGAGTCTCAGTTTCCACATCTGGTAAGTGGGGTAATTCTGGCCTTGCTTACGTCATCAGGTTTTTTGGTTTTTTTTTTTTTTTAATTAAAAAATTTTTTTGGCTGCATTAAGTCTTTGTTGCTGAGCGTGGGCTTTCTCTAGTTGTGGCGAGCGGGGGCTACTCTTTGTTGCTGTGTGTGGGCTTCTCATTGTGGTGGCTTCTCTTGTTGTGGAGCATGGGCTCTAGGCGCATGGGCTTCAGTAGTTGTGGCACGCGGGCTCAGTAGTTGTGGCTTGCAGGCTCAGTCATTGTGGCCCACGGGCTTAGTTGCTCCGCAGCATGTGGGATTTTCCCAGACCAGGGCTCGAATCCATGTCCCCTGCATTGGCAGGCGGCTTAACCACTGCGCCATCAGGGAAGTCCCACGTCATCATCATCAAGTTTTATAAGAATCACACGAAGGAATGAATGTGAAAACAGTCTGCTAAGTTAATCCACATTCTAGAGCAGTGATTAAACATGGACCTGGCAGGGGCCCCTGTCTTCCACCCCATTTACTGGCTGTGTAACTCTGGCAAGTTGCTCAGTGTCTCTGATCCTGGAATTCCTTCTGGATAACACTTACTTCAGAGGGTTGTTCTGATGAGGGGCGGAGGGCAGTAACCGTTAACTGTGACCTGGTAGCCTCACGCTTCGCTCAGGGCCTGCTGCATTCTGAGCCTTCAGTGGTTGGTAGGGATCACTCTGCAGTTTTAAAAGGTTACTAAAGCACGTGGAAGTTGGGTGATTGAGAAAATGGAATTTTACTTTATGAATCAGGAAAAGTTCTGAAAAGCTGGGATCTTTCCTAAGGATCCCAGAAAAGGGGAAAAGGGTCTGTTTTCTACGTGGCATCTCCTGTCCTCATCTGGGGCAAAAGGAACACGAGGGAGGTAGGGGAGATTCTCAGAACCAGCCACCCAGAACCTGGGGCCCCGCGGGCCTGCACCTCCTCCCAGGGCTCCCCTGCCTATCCTCTGGCTCCTGTTCCCCGGGTGCGCCCTGAGCAGGCAGGTAGCGGTGCAGGGCCCAACAGTCCCTCCCACTTGTCCTGTAAGCACCCCCCCCACCCCAACTGGGTCTGCGACCATGCCTCCGCCTCTCCCCCCTCCCTCTTCAGCCCTCCCGCCCCTCCTCCCCCATGGCCTGCAGGAAGCCGGTCTAATGAGGGGCATTGGCTGCCTGCTGGGGTGGGCAAAACTGCTCTGTCAGCATTTCTTCAGCTTCTAATAAACCATAGAAAAATTCCCTGCAGACAAAAGCTCGGCACTGAGGCCCTCTGCTTCGAAAGTGGTTTCCTCTAGAAGTTAGAGTGAAGTCAGTTTCCCGGGCTGTCCCCCGCCCCACGGTTTCCTTTTGGGAAAGGATGTGGAGGGCTGAGGAAGGAAGAGGGCAGGAAACAGCCTCTTGGAAGTTTCAGGCTTGCCCTCCCTTCCCTCCCCTCCCTGTCCCCTCCTCCCTCCCCTTTCTCCCTCCCTCCCACTTACAGGGTCTGTGGCTGCAGTGGTGTTATGGTTTAAAACCCTGCAAACTCCACCATCACACCTTCTGCCAGAGTGGAGCGTGGTATTTTGTTGGTGCAAAGTGTTTCAGTCCCTGAGACGGCACACCTGACATCTGTGGCTCCTTTACATGTTGCCCCTTGGTTCTGGCTCGAAACCATGGAGTTTTTGGAGTCAGGTGGACCTGGATTATGTTTCCAGATCTTCCTTTGAGTAGACCGGGGGCATGGAGATTTTCACATCCCTGTACACAAACGTGCACGCAGTTGGTGCCCAATAAAGGTGCAGTATTGCCCCGACTGGCATGTGTCTCTGAAGCTTCTCTAGAGTGTACAGGGAGCTCTCACACACATCCTTTCTTTTGGGCACTGCACAGCCATTAGGAAACGACCTATCAAGTCTGAGGTAGCGTCCGAGATAAACACGGCGGGACATTGGTTAAAGCGGTGAGAAGGTGAGAACGTTTTCTTGTGTAAGTGCTGCTGGGGGGCTGGTGGGGGGAACGGGGGGCAGCTGAGCTTCATTGTGACTTAGCAGAGGTTCCCAGTGTTCTAATACGGGAGTAGGGGGGGCAGGTGAGTGGGGGTCTGAACAGAGTCAAGCGAAACACCGCGAGAAGCAGGTGAGAGGTTGGGCGGTGTTGGTGCCGTGTCTGCTGACTGGCACTCATCACACTGGGACAAGGGCCCCAGCCTGCTGGACGATTGCATTTCAAAGGCTTGGCTGCAGGTCCTTGAGAAAGACACTCCATGGTGGTAGGAGATATCAATACATATACATCTCAACAGAAGGATGGATGGAGGAAGGATTTACAATATTAAGCTTTCTAAAGAAACTAGGGGTTCAGGAGTCCACAATCAGGTGTTGGCTGAAACGAATGGCAGATCCCTTGGTGTCCTCGAGCCGTGTTCAGTGGCATTTTTTAGGGGACGTGGCCTTAGGCTTCTAGAAGCTGTGTTAGAGTTTCTTCAGGTTTCCTAGTGTGGGTGTGGGCAGGTGGAGGAAGTTGTTTATGTTTAAAGTTGCAGTTCTTCTCGGCCCAGGTGGAAGCCTGGTCTCAGACGGCTCAGAGGACCCTGGCTGGAGTCAGTCAAGGAGAGAGCAACAGTGTCAGCAGGAGGCCAGGAGTTGCTATTCCTCCCATTTTACTGAGGAGCAGATGGAGGCTGGGGGAGACCCATCCCGGTCACACACAAGGGATCAGTGTACCACCAGGGCCTGTGCCGGGTTTGCACCTCTGGATGGAAGCAGATGTGACAATTCCATTTGATACTCCAAGAAAGGGCAATGAGCGTTTGTCCACCAGGCCCAGAGCTGCTCAGAGCCAGGCCCTGAGCCTCCTGTGCCCCGTTCTCCAAGTCCCGAGGAAGGGCTCTTTGCTCCCTTGTTTATTCCCTGGGTGGGCTTGTTTTCCTCGTAGTGGGGAGAGGGCAGTGAGGTGGCCCCTCTAAGTCACAGGAAGGTGGCTCTGTGCTCACAGTGGCCTCTTCCTTCGGAGCCCTGGTGTGGCCTCCAAATTTTCAGGCTAGGACAGGCGGGACAGGGCGTGGGGCATCCTGAATCCTGCCCTGGGTGGTCCCATCACAGACCAGATTGGGGTGCGTGCTAGAGCTCTCTCGTCCCTCTCAGACTCCAGGGCACTGGGCTATAGTGCTCTCTGTCTGGTCTGGGCTGCCCCACCTCACTGGTGAGCAGATGGCCATGGAGCGGACCTCGAGGCCGGCTGGGCCCTGTTTCAGAAGAAGAACGCAGGGTGCAACTGGCTCCAGCACGCCGGGGTCTCCTGGACCTCTTTGGCGACAGCTCTGTGTGGTGGGTGCCACTGTGGCTGGGTCCAGGCACCCACTTTCTGGAAGCTCTGGGGTGGTGAGGGGTGCAGTTTCCTCCTCTGTGTCTTCCAGCATTGCCCTAGAGCTCCCCTGTGTCCTGTTCTCCATCTGAGAAGCTTTCTCCTTGGCGCTGCTCACGTTACACCAGCACCCACACAGCTGGGGTGTCCAGTGTAGGACCAGACGTGTCTGCTGGAGGGAAGTGGCCCCCGATGGGGGCACTGGGATGGCCAGCTGAAGTGGGTGTCAAATGGGAGTGTTGGCTGAAAGCAAACAGGGAGGCTGTGCCTGAAAGGGGCTGGTCCAGTGGGGAAGAGTGGGGTCCCAGCCACAGGAGGGTGGGACAGGCAGAGCAGAGGGGGCTGGGAGCCAGGGCAGAGAGTGAGTGCTTGGGGAAGGCAGCTCAGAAGTTGTACCCCAGGGCTGGGCCAACAGGGTGTCAGGCTGTCACCAGGCCATGGTCCAGGGTCAGGTTCTCAAAAGATGACCGGCTGGAGGGAAATGAAGGACGTCATGCCTCAGTCAACAGAAGAGCTGGACTGGCTGTGGGAGCAGGTGGTTTCAGATGCTGGAGGTCCTGGTTGGCAGGAGCTCCCCTTTGTTAGAGGTCTTGTCTGGTGCTGAGCCCTTTTCTGCTCTGGGTCCACTGATGGGTTGTTCTCTGGACTCCAGGGACCTTTTGAATGAAACTCCAGGGCCCACTGTCTGGACTGGTGGGCACAGGGGAAGAAAGTGGCATCAAACTCATGCTGGGATGTATCATTTGTTATTCCTTCTGCATCATTAGTCCCTGGGGAGCTGGCTTCCCCAGGGCTGGAGGGCAGTGGGGGTGGGGAGAACCCCATTTGTTATTCCCTTTCTTCCCAGTGTAGGGGGGCCCTCCTCCTTGAGCCCTCACTCAGGGGGGCAGTCACCAGCTCTGGGCCTTGCAGGACATACTTCACTGTGACCAGGTTCTCATGGGTAAGAAAGCAGGGGTGTCAAGCTGTGCTGTTTACAAGCAGGAGATGCTCACATCGGGGTGGGACTCTCCCTGTGCTGGGGTTTATACCAGCTTGAAGATGCCTGCTGGTAGTAGGCGTCAGATGCCTGCATCAGAACTCCTCCCTATGGCATTGTTTAAAATACAGACCTAGGGACCCACCCCAGGCCCAAGAACCTGCATGGAATCAAGTAGCCTTCAGGCTTGGGGGGCGGGAGTAGAGAGTGGCAGGCTCCCTCCCAGCCTGAGTGTGATGCTGGCCTGGGCATGGGTGGCGTGGGTGCTGGACCGCAGAATGTTCACACTTGAACCTAGCCCAGCACTCAGAGGGACCCTTCCCGGTACAGGGGGCATGTACTCAAGTCAGGGATGGGGCGTCTTTCCTGGTGTGTTTCTCCAGCAGGGTTCTGGCTGCTCCCAGGTCTGCCTGTCTGTCGGTTTCATTCTATGTGTCTTAAAAGCACCCTTCCTTTTCAGAGGAAGCTATTTGGACTTCAACATCTGGGCCATTATTCTTTTTTTCTTCTCCTTCTCCTTCTTTTCTTCTTCTTCTGGGATTGAGGAAGGAAACGCCTCCCTCTTTTCCTAAACTGCAGCGGCCTGAGGACCATTAGTCCATGACCGGAATGGGCAGGGGCCCAGCGTCTGCACATGGCTGGCTGGGGAGACAGTTTCCCAGGACCCACCCAAGACGATCATTCTGTTTCCTATCCACATCTTGATTTCCCTCTTCTTGTTCCAAGGCCAAGGGCACAGGTTTTAGGCCCAGCTCAAAGCTGGCTGGCTTTGGACCTTCCTGTCTCAGATGGGGAACACCCTGAGCACCCCCCCCCCCCCGACGCCTCCTTTGAGAGCTCGGCTTGTCCTTTGACCTCCAAGGCTCGCAGTCCCGGGATCCAGACTTCCTTCCGGGAGGGGCTTTGGGTGTGTGGCTCTGAGATGAAGGGTGGACCCATCAGCAGGCTGGGCCTCCTTTTCCCTGGGTACTAGTAAGAGGTGGGTCTGGGCTTGGCAGGACCAAATCCTCTGGGAGGGACACTAGCAGCCAGCCCCCCGACCCCCGTTGTTCCATACATGTCTTCCCCAGGCCTCTGTGGGGAACCTGCAACCCCCTGGAGCAGGGCAGGACCATCCTCACTGTCCAGGAGACACGCCTCTTCCCTTGGCTCAGGAAGACAGACCACCGGGGTGGGGGCCACACCTTGTCTGCCTGAGCCTTTGAAGATCCCTCAGCTTTCCCAGCCCAGACCTGGGATAATCAGAACAGTGCCCTCAGGGGCGGTGGGAGGGCTCCTGTGCCCCGGCTGGATGTCAGATCCAGGTCAGCACCCTTCCCACCTTTTCCTGCTAGGAGGCATTTTGATTTGGGCTGCAATCTTCCTACAAAATCTCCCTTTTTTTGTTCTCCGCTGGCCTCTGGCTCAGCCTGGAGGGAAGCAGTACAGTGAGGTGGAAACAGCCCAACCCTTGGGAGGAAGCTGACCTGGGTTTGAACCCAACCCCGGTGGTCACTCTCCAGAGCAGGGAGTTTGCATGTTTTGCTCATTTGAGAGCCCCCAGCTCCTAGACCACGTGGTGGGTGCACAGTGCATATCCTCTAAATTCACAAACACACGCTTACATGGTATTGTTACCAAAGAACAAAGATTGGTAAGAAACAAACACCAAGATCACCTCAAACCTCCGGCTTCTGCCCAGCCAGCTCTCCCTCACTCTGTATCTGTGTATTGAAGTTTAAATCTGGGGGACTTAAATATGATCTCGGGTGGCCTCAGCCTGCAGCGGCTTGAAGCAAGATTTCGGTTCCTGGTCAGAGATGGAAGTCAGGCTGCGGCAGTGAAAGCACTGAATCCTAGCCACAAGCCCAGTGGCCAGTGACAAGGCCCTGGCCCGTACGGCTTTGCAGAAATGAATTCCCACAAAGATGGGAAGCAGTGAAACAAGTAAAGTGCTTATTAGGAGGAAAAGGAGTACATGTGGGTAGACACACAGGTGGGCTCACCTTGAGAGTCGCGCCCTTGTGGTAGCTTGAATCACTTTTATGGGGCATTTCTTCTGGGTTTCCTTTGGCCAATCACCTTGCTTTGGCTGGTTCTGAGTCTGTATTTGGTTTATCTCAGGGTTCTCCCATGTGTGCACACGCATCTCTTAGCCAAGATGGATTCCAGCAAAGAGGCCAATGGGTAGGTTGACGTCACCTACTATGGGGTGGAGACCCCTCCCTTTTTGACCTTCAAGGAGACTTTCTGTGCCTGTGTAGTCCGGGAGGTCTCCTTGACTTCGAGAATGAGGAATATGTGGCCTTTTATCTCTTATCTGGGCGGGGCTCAGATTCTCCTCCCTCCTGCTCTTTTGGAGCATCTGGTCCACAGGGGACGAACTCCAGCTGCTCAGCCTGGGGCCCATCTATCTCCTGCCTCAAATCCAGGCAGACAGACGCCTGCTGGGCAGCCTCTCAGGAAGTCGCAGCAGGGCGGGGGCTCCCCTCCTCCTCACTGATCATAAGTCCCTCCTGCCTGCTCTGCAGTCAGCCTGCCTGGATTCCTTCTCCTGCTGGGTCTGGCACAGCATGCTCCCTGTTCTCAGGAGCCCCCTTGGGGGGCGCCCGGCCTGGGTGCCCTCACAGCGCACAGCAGCTGGGCCTGTCCCCTGTGCACAAGGAAAGCCCAGCTAATCGCACGCATGGGCCCCTCTGCTCGCAGGCCGATTTGCATTGTGGGTGTATCCCTGGTCTCACAGGGGTCTGGTTCTGGCGCTCTGCCCTCTATGTTCCTCCTAAGCCATGTCTGCTTCCCACTCTGGCTCCTTGTCTTCTGGAAACTATGAGTTTGGGGCCTTCGGGAGGTGCTTAGGTCACAAGGGTGGAGTCTTCATGAATGGGATTAGTGCTCTTATGAAAGAGACCCCACAAAGTTCCTTAGCTCCCTTCTGCCAAGTGAGAGTCCTAGGAATCTGTGACCCAGAAGAAAGTCTTCACCTGACTATACTGGCACCCTGATCTTGGACTTCTAGCCTCCAGAACTGTGAGTGACACATTTCTGTTCTTTATAAGCTACCCAACCTGTGGTATTTTGTTGTAGCAGCCCAAACAGACTAAGATGGTTTATCTCCCTACCTGCCAGACCCCTGAAGGCAGCTGCTGTGTCCTGTACTTCTTTGAATCGGCCCTTATATGAGTGTGTCCTGCATTTATGTTGAATGATCTGAGTACAGAGGGTTTCAATGACTTGAAATCGAGGGCAAATGACTTTTCAAGCCTCCAGATAGGAACACTAATCTTTTAATCTTAGTGTGGCAGTATGCAGGGTTTAATTGAGTTGTGTTGGGAAGTGACAATCCAGGCAGCTTAATAAATGCCACGTGGAGTGGAATCTCAGGCAGAACTTGTTCTGTGAGCAATTTTGAACTATCACGAGGAGGGAGGTAATACAGAATGAGCGTGGGGCATGGTGTCTGGGGCTGGAACGCTCAAGACCCAGCCTGGAGATCCCTTTTATGGGTCTAACCGTGCTGGTTTGGATGGACACACTCAAACAGCATGCACACAGAAAAGCTTGAGTCCTTGACAAAGTGAAGGCTCATGGGTGTTTTTAACTTGTGTCTGATGATGAAACACAATGAATCCTAGAACCCACTGATGACGGATGCTTAATTTCTCTGCACATGGAAGTAAAGGATGGACTCTTTTGACCCAGGACCTCAGACAATGCCCAGGGTGTAGGAGAGGAACTCCTCCAACAGAAACAGCAGCTTTTCATCCGAACGTGCTTCTTAATGCTCATCCCAAGGTGGCCTTCCGTGGGCACCCTGGCAGCGAGGGGCCCCTAGGGCAGGATGCCAGTCAGAACCTGCTGGAAGTGTTGTTACCATGCAGATTCCCAGGCCCTGCCCAGGCCTACTGAACCGGAGACTTTGGGGGAGGAGGTGGGGCATTCATAGCTTTTGGAAGGTTCCCAGGTGTCTCTGAGGTCACCGGCTCAGCCGGCCTGCAGAGTGACATTTACGATCTACCGCCAGGGCAGGAGAACGCCCAGCAGATTGACCTTGGAGGCAGTGTGACTTTCATCAGTGATGTTTGACAGTGTCACCTCCCTCCCTCAGCTAGTGACCTTTCTGCCTAAAGGTAGAACTTATATTGACTGAATGCCTACTATGCTCAAGGCCTCTGCAACTCTGTGAATTAGGAACTGTCATCATCCCCATGACACAGCTGAGGCACAGAGGGGCTTGAGTAACTCGCTCGAGATGGAACCAGGGCTGGAGGGCGGCAGAGCCCGGCATTCCAACCTGGCCTGCTGACTGCACGCCAGCTGCTACCTGCACCCTGGACTGCCTTCTAGACGCGGTGTCATGCAGTCCCCAGAGGGGTGTTAGCAAGGGCTGGAGTAGCATTCCAGGCGCTGCTGCTCCTGGCTGAGTGTCCTTGGAAGGCCACTCCCCCCTCAGGCCCTGGCCCCGTTATTCCATGGCTGACTCTCAGAGCTGCCCCTCAGGCTTGAGGCCCCCCACTTCCTTTGCACTTAGTTTCTTGGTTCCACAGGGGACTGAGCTGTCATCCAGGTAAAGAGATGGGGCCGCCTTGCTTTCCCTTTCTAATTTGGGCTCCCACCTCTGAAGAGAAACACCTTTCCTGCTTCCTCATCTTGTAAAATAAGTTTTAAATTAAACTGTATCTGATATTGTGCTCATTGTAGTAAGTTTGGAAAATCAAAAGTGTAATGATACAGAAAACTCACCCACAGTTTTCCCATTCGCTGTTAGCATTAGCACATTTTTCTATCCTGTTTTTTTTTTAACTTGTTTTCTCTTTCTTTTTTTTTCTTCCAGTTTTATTGAGATATAATTGACATACAGCACCATATAAGTTTAAGGTGTACAGCATAATGATTTCTTCTTTCTCTAAACTGAGCTCATACTGTAAATAAAGTTTTGCTTTCTGGTTTTGGTTCAATATTAAATCAAAAACATTTCCCCGCATCATTAGAACAGCTTTTTTGTTAACATATTTTTCATAGTTGCTTTATGTCCCATTGATGTGATAATTTATTGCTTAACCACTTTCTACGTTTGGGCTGCTTTCCCATTTCTTGCTTGGATGTGAATGCTTGTCAGACATCTTTATGTGTCAGTTTTTATCCACATCTTTGAGAGATTATGTAGAAGCATTATCTGTGGGTTATTACAAAGGCTCTTAATACAAATTTGCAAATTGCTTTCCTGAAGACTTGTGCTAACTCATCTTCCTGCCCTTGTGAGTTAATATTTGACCTCAAAGAGATGCTATGGGTCCTCGATTCTGAAGTGACCCTTCAAATTAAATTGGGGCAGAAAGGACATGCGAGCAGCCCATTTCTCCATGATGGGGAGCCCCCCAGGATGTTCAGCCTCTATTAAGGGAGCGCGTGCTCTGTTGGACTAAGAGGAAAAAGCTCATCTTTAGGCAGATTGGGCAGGTCGTGTTTGCCTGTTAAGCCTGCTCTTTGTAATAGATTTCACTTTAGAAGGTCCATTGCCCACTTAATGTCAGAGTGTTTCACATAGGAATGGCTTTTAGATTTTGATAATGTTTCTGCTCAATCACTTAGAGGAGTCATTATTTTAATTTTTCTTTTTAAGTGTTCCAACTTTCCATGTCGCTTCCCTGCTCAAGATCCAGCCCCAGAGTGCTTGAAGGAGGAGCGGAGGGCTGAGCACCACTGCCGGTGTCATCTCAGCGCCACGCGGGCCCCAGGATGTCTTGGCGTGTGCGTGCACACACACGGACACACGCACGCATGCGCGCGCACCACCTGGAGAGTGTAGGAGAAAGTGAGCTGGAGTCTGGGCACTGCCACGCCCCCTCCCTTCTGTGCTCGGGATGGACTTATCCGTTAACCCAGCACTGGTTTTCTGTTGGACCTGGGTACCTCTTCAGAAACCTACTCAACGCTTTACCCCAGGAAGTCGTTGCCATTCAAAATAAATTAAAATGACTGATACTTTGCACAGAAAACTGAAGCGCATCTCCATCCCCATCTAGCATACCTCCTTGGCTGTTGTGCTGTGAGCCCGTTGTCCCACCTTCCCCGCCCCCGTCCCCTCCCTGTCCCTTCCCGAGGTTCATGCAGGAAGGAAATGGAAATGCGAGACTGGGTGACCGCTGGTGGGCTTTACGTGGCCCTCGGTGATATTCTGAGGTGTAGTGGTCCATGCAGGACCTTTCAGCTCCCACTTCACCAATGGCTGCATTACCTGCGTGTGCTTCAGGCTGCTGTGCCCCTCTCCATCCTGAACTCAGCTGGAGCTGCTGGTAAAGTGTCAGCTTTCATGTCTCGGATTGTCCATGTCTCTTCTTGCCTGCCTGTAGTGGGCTTTTTTTTTTTGCTATAGGCTCTTCTAAGGAGTCATTTTTCCAAGGGTAAACTTAGGAAGCTGATGGGAGCCTAGGGAGCTTTTGAGGATGGGGAGGCAGGTGGCAGGTGGCCCCCTGGGGGTGAAATGCCCACATCTTCTCCCTGCTCCTCCATGCCCTTCACCAGCTCTGTTCCACGGGGGACCCAAGCCATTAGCAGCCACAAGTTGGGCCCTGGCTGATGGGGCTTCTTGAGACCCAGTGGACTCTCTCGGGAAAGTACGCGGAGTCCTCGTGTCCAAGGCCTTCTCCCCATGGGGACTGTGAGGTCCCCACAGTGGGGACCACCCCTGACAATGCTGCTTCTTCCCTCCGTGTTGACGTTTGGAAATGCATCACTGACCGTGCTGCCGATCCTCATTCACCAATAGTTACGGAACTCCTCTGAGAAGGCACTGTTCTAGTGCTTGGCATCCCTTGTTTTCATAAGCCTACATTCTTGGGGGAGGCAGAGGGATTAACAATAAACACAGTGTGTTTCATAATTCATACAGTGTGGTGGAAGTGATTAAGTGTTTGTAACAGAGATGATGTAGGACAGTGTCAATGGCCTGGGGGTGCCAATTGTAATTTTACCTAGGTGCCATGGCGAACTTCTGGCATTTCGGCAGAGTCTTGAAGGAGTTGAGGGTGTTGACCATGCAGATGTCTGTGGAAAGGATGTTCCAGGCAAGGGAGCAGTAAGTGCAAAGGCCCTGGGGCAAGCGTGAGCCACAGTGAGGCCATGTGGCTGGAAAGCTCAAGGGCACCTGAAGGGAAGGCATCGGAGAGAGCCGGGGCCAGGCCCACGGGGCCTGCGATCCTTTGCACAGACTCGGGCTTTCACTCTGAGTGAGGCAGGAGCCTGGCTGGGGCTGTGGGGATGGACTGTGGACGCCCCGTTGGGAGGAGTGGACAGTGATCCAGATGGATGCTGACAGCAGATGGGACAAGGGGGTTAGCTGTGAAGGTGGTGAGAAGTGGCCAGATGCTGAATGCATTTTGAAGGTAGGGTTTTTGACCCAAGCAGTCAGAAGCATGGTGTTGCCATCAACAGAGGTGGCAAAGGCTGTGGGTGGCACAGGTTTTGGGGCAAGAGGTGGGCATGCAGAGCTGGAGGAGGTGCCCACCAGCACCCAGGAAGCTGGGTTGATGGATAGGTGGCAGGTTGCGGGTTGAGGCTGGTGTCAGCCTGTGGAGGCTCTCTGCCGAGGCTTCTGTTTCCTCTGTGCAGCGGGACAGTTGTCAGGCGGGGGTGAGGTTGGTGAAGGTGTTGGAGCATTTGGGGAGAGACAAGCAGGAGATAGCACCACATTGCTGTGTAGAAGAGGGCAGCCCTGGGGCACGGTGGGGACACACGTGAGCTTCGTGCCGTGGTGCGTGAATGGAAGAAGGCAGCAAAGCAGGGTGATGGAGGGATGGAGGGATCACCCGGCAGGCAAAGGGCATGGTCAGCAGGTGCTGGCTGAGGCCAAGGAGGCGTGCGTGGAAGGTATGAACAGAAATCTGTAAAGACAAGGGGGGCTGGAATGGCCAGGTATGAGTTCTTCTTTGCTTCGTTACATAGTTGTATGTGTTTCCCCATTTCTTTCTTATCTCTCATCCACTCCTCGCTAATAGAAAACACAAATGATAGCATCTCAGATGGGCACGCTGACTGCGCTGGAAATGGGATGCATGTTCTCCAGAGGCAGAACCATGGCCTTTGCCCCTTCCCTTCTGAGTGGGTTTGCATGAGGGGTGTGGGGAGGTGAAGCCGCATTGCCCCTGTGGTTTGGATGAGGCTTAGTAGGCAAAGGTGGAGACTGTCCTGTCCATTGCAGGCTCTGTATCTCTCCTGCATTCTCTTCTGCATCGCTGCAGGTCAGGCGCCCAGAACTACACTTCATAGGGTCCCCCTTTCTCAAGGTCTGGCAGAGGCAGCTGAAGGGAGGCCCTGGTGTGAGGCCCGGGAGGTGGAAGAGAAAGGGACCCTGTGTCTGCAGGGTGGCAGTGGGTGACAAATTCTGAGAGCCAGCTTCTCAGTGAAGGGGGCACCAGGACAGTTTCTGTGGCCTCCTTGACCCTCGCTCCCAGCCTTCCAGCAGTCGTGAAAGCCTTCAGTTCTCTGCTAATAAGTGGGATACCTCGAGAGGCTCCTGGGCTGTTCACCAAACCACGCCTGATGCACCCTGGAAGGCTGCTGTTGCGGGATGCTGGGCCACGTGCCTCGACTGTGCCAGGGAGGGGAACACGGTTACTGATAATCCCTGGACAAGTGGACACAGGCGCTCCACCTGCCCTCTCTGTAGGGAGGGGTGGAAAGGCCGTGCGGGGCTCCGGGGTCGGTTAGGGAATGGTACAGCGCCTACGTGCTGAGTTAGATGGATTTACAGATGGTTTTCTCTATGTCTAAGATTTCCTCATAAAACCGATGAGTAGTCTTAAAATATTTCTACTAATAAACTGTGGATTGATGCTAATAGTAATAACAAAAGCAGAAGCTGTAAGAAATGGCAGAACAGGCACTTGTACTCCCAGCAGGGACTTTTAAAAAAAATTTTAACATCTTTATTGGAGTATAATTGCTTTACAATGGTGTGTTAGTTTCTGCTGTATAACAAAGTGAGTCAGCTGTACATATACATCGCACCCTCCCTATCCCACCCCTCTAGGTGGTCACAAAGCACAAGCTGATCTCCCTGTGCTATGCGGCTGCTTCCCACTAGCTACCTATTTTACGTTTGGTAGTGTATATATGTATGTCCATGCCACTCTCTCACTTCGTCCCTGCTTACCCTTCCCCCTCCCCGTGTCAAGTCCATTCTCTTTGTCTCCAGCAGGGACTTGTTGCTTCCGCATTATGGAGTGAAAACATTGCTGAGCTGGTTAGATATTATATAGTTGTATCATTAATAAAATTGTAAGAAATTATGTAATTTTAAAATAATTGTCTAGGGCTTCCCTGGTGGCGCAGTGGTTGAGAGTCCGCCTGCCGATGCAGGGGACACGGGTTCGCGCCCCGGTCCGGGAAGATCCCACATGCCGCAGAGCGGCTGGGTGTGTGAGCCATGGCCGCTGAGCCTGCGCGTCCGGAGCCTGTGCTCTGCAGCGGCAGAGGCCACAACAGTGAGAGGCCCGTGTATCACAAAAAAAAAAAAAAAAAAAAAAAAATTGTCTATGTAATGTTTATCTCACCAATCAAGATGATATTCTCAGTGTGTGTAATTGTCCAGCAGGTTAGGCGAGAAACACATGGTTATCCGCCTTGGATGGAGAGGCCCATCCGCGTCCTCCACCGGTGGGGGTGTGGTGGGGGCAGCTCTGAGGAGTGGGTTGTGTGGACATAGGGGGAAGTTAGATGCAGAAAGGCTACCTTTATCTTTCCATTGTATTCTCTAACTGGTAGTTTTCTACTGAAAGCTAATTAGCTTTGGATATAATTCTATGTTTAGACACTTAACTAAATTCTCTTATTGTTCAAATAGCTTTTCAGGGCTTCCCTGGTGGCGCAGTGGTTGAGAGTCCGCCTGCCGATGCAGGGGACACGGGTTCGTGCCCCGGTCTGGGAATATCCCACATGCCGCGGAGCGGCTGGGCCCGTGAGCCATGGCCGCTGAGCCTGAGCGTCTGGAGCCTGTGCTCCGCAACGGGAGAGGCCACAACAGTGAGAGGCCCACATACCGCAAAAAAACAAAACAAAAACAACAAAACCAAATAGCTTTTCAACGCATTCTCCTGGTCCTTCCACGTATACAAATAATAATAATTTGCTTCTTTCTTCCCAATTTTTATATTGGACCACTAGCATCAGATTGAACTCTGTATCAAAGAATAGAATTTGAATGCACGTGTAAGCTATTCTAGAACTTAAAAGAAGACAACACGAAAAGTACTTCATGGAGCTAGCATAAAATTCAGCCCAAAACCTGATACAAAGAACACAGAAGTAAAAATGCATGTTGACTGATGTAAACACTTGAAATTAAGTTTTAGCAAATGAAATCTCTAAAAATATTTTTAAAATAATGCAGTACAGCGCATTCCAAGGATGCAAGCATATTTTACTGCCAGGAACTAATTAATATTAGAAGAAAGAATTGGGAAGTAATTTCCTGTATTAAAGAGTCTCAAGGAAAATAAAACACCATCTATGATTATCTCCATTAAAGCCAAAATGGCATTTGATAAAAATGTACAGTCACATCTAAAATAGGAATAGGTAAACACTCCCTCCATGTAGTAAGAGAAAGAAACTCAAACAAGAAACCACCTTCCATGGAACAGGGACACACTGAGAGCCTGTCATTAATGGCAGAAACAAGGTAAAGAGGATCATTTTCATCATGATTCTTTGACACTGTCCTGAAAGGACTAGTTAATAGAGCTAGAAAATAGAAAGGAATAAGATATAAAAATTGGGAAGAAGGGAGCAAAATTGTCATTATTGCCAGGTGACTTAGCTGTGTACCTGAAACAAGCAGGAGAACCTAGTGAGAACTTTTTGAAAAATAAGGGAATTCCATAAAGTGTGTGATTATGGAATTGATATACAAAATATTTCCCTAAAATAATTCATTGGCCAATTTCTTCTATATTCTACATATTTTTCCTGTATTCAAATTAGGTAATTCATGTTTTCCTGGAAAGTCATCCATTTCTTCCAGGTTTCATATGTATTGGCATGGGTTTGAGCAAAATTTGCTTTTATTATGATTTATACATTTTTTCCTGTGGTTATTTCCCATTCTCACTTCTCATTTGGGGCGGCTTGCTTTTGCTTCTTTCTTGACTGGATCAGTGTGCTGCCAATTCTCTCTTTGCTCCTCCCCCCATCTGCTTTCCCGCCCAGCTCTGTCCTATCCGGTTCCAGGAGGCCAAGCTGTGTGGCTGAGTCACCTGAGCAGCCTGGCCGGCGGGCTGGCGCCCAGGTAAGTGGGGCAGCAGGAGGAAAGCAGTGTCATGGTCTTTCTAGACCCGGCTCACTGCAGCCCCTGCCCTCACCTGGTTCACATCTACATGTCACTTCCTCATTTCTTCAGTCCCGGGGCGGGGGGTGGGTGTGTGGGACGTGACTTCACCTGGAGCTTGTCCCAGGTACCCTGCTTCCCCTCACCCTGCCCACACCTCTGGGAGTAGGTGGGCCCTTGAGGTCTGTAGGTGCCACTGTTTGTAAATGTCCCATGGGTGTTGAAAAGGCGGGAACGTTCAGTTTGCTGGGCAGCGTTCGAAACTTGTTGATTCATTTTGTGACCTAGACCCCTACCCTTAATCTTCTGTCACTGCATTTCTGTGATTGATTAGATATAGGCAGAGAGAGGTGAGTTCAATCTTTTTGCTACTGTTGTGTTTCTATTTCTCTGCGTATTTACTTAGTTTTTCCTTTATAATTTGGTACCCCATTTGTTGGCACATACGTTTTCCTGACAGTTAGGGCTTTATTGCATATTATCCTCTTGACCATTATAAAGTGTCTTCCTCTCCACAATGTGTCCCCTGAACTGTCTTGACTGATTGTGCTTTCACAGCCCCAGCCTTGCTCACCACGGCTTTGCCCATCCATTTACTCTCAGGCTTCTCAGTGGCTTTGCTTAGGTGCAGCTCTTTTTTTTTTTTTTCCAGCAAGTAGATTTTTCAAATATAATCTTAAAGGTATGAATTTATCCAGTTATTGAATATCTGTCAAGTTTGATCTTAGTTCTATTGTCTTTTTTATGTTACTTTACTGAGTGTTAATGTTTTGTGTGTGTGTGTGTGTAGTTTGAATGTTTTCTGCCAGTAATATGGAGATTGATTGTCTTATATTTTAGTTTTATATTTGTACAAATATTAAGAACTCCATTTCTTGATTTATCAACCTTCAGCCAGTTTTAGACAACCCAGAATGAAACATGAGAAAAAGAAAAGATTTAGACTTTCTTCCAAATCCCTTTCCTGCCTATAGCTCCAAGTTTGGTTAGTTTATATCATTCTCATGTGGCTAATGTCAGAATACTGACCTGCTGGAATCATATTTTGACTCTCTTTAGCCCTGATTCTGTAAGTAACCCACTGCCAGGCTATCTCTAGTTCTTGTACCAGGCATCTCCAAGTATGTCTTGGCTGGCTGGCTGGTTGTTTTTAGGACTTTCTAGAGACCTTCATGGGTGCAATATTTTGGGCACTTGCATATTTGAGGTTGTCTATTGCTCAACTTAGTATAAATGTTTTAGGTCACATTTTATTTCCCACAAATGTTGAATACATTCCTTTGTGGTCTTCTGGAATTTAGTGGTGCTGGGAAAAATCTGAAGGCAGCCAAATTTCCTTCTGTGTAAGGAGTTACATGTTTTATTTTTATTTTTTGCCTGGATGCCTAAAGACTTTCTTTTCTATCCTTGATAAAGCTTACTAGGATATGCTTTAGTGTTGCTTTCCTGTATCATTTTCTTCTGGAATATGGAGTGCCCTTTCAATCTGTAGCTACAATTCTTCCTTTTTTCCCCCAGAAATATTTCCTTCTCATTTACCTTTGAATATTTTTATTTCCATTTGGTAGGTTCTCTATTTTAGGGGTACCAATTATCCATGAGTTGGCTACTTGTTGTTTGCTCTTCATGTCCACTGATTTTTTTTAAAAAAGTACTTTAGTCAATTTGTCTCTTTATTCTGCATTCATTTTGATTATATTCAGTATTTCCTCTTTGCTGGAAATGTGATAATCTACCTGTCTTTCCTGTGCTATTTTTTTTAAAAATAAATTTATTTTTGGCTGTGTTGGGTCTTCGTTGCTGCATGCAGGCTTTCTATAGTTGTGGCGAGTGGGGGCTACTCTTCATGGCAGTGTGCAGGCTTCTCATTGCGGTGGCTTCTCTTGTTGCGGAGCACGGCTTCTAGGCATGTGGGCTTCAGTAGTTGTGGTTTGCGGGCTCTAGAGCCCAGGCTCAATAGTTGTGGCACACGGGCTTAGTTGCTCCGTGGCGTGTGGGATCTTCCCAGACCAAGGCTTGATCCCATGTCCCCTGCTTTGGCAGGTGGATTCTTAACCACTGTGCCACCAGGGCAGTGTCCTCCTTTGCTATTTTTAATTTATTTATTGGTTCAGAAAGTCACTCCATTTGTTTCCTTATCTCTTTAATCTCCCCTTGTTATGCCGTTATACCATTTTAATCATTTAAACAATCTGTAAATCCTCTATAGTGTACAGAGCCCTTCCATATTCATTATCTCGTGTAATCCTTATGATAATTTTGAAGAGCAGGTATTACCTGTTCCCCCCAACATTTTATTCTAAAAAATTTCACGTATGGAAATGATGACAGAATTTCACAGTGAATCTCCATCTATCCACCCCTAAATTCCATCTACATTGTCCCATATTGCTTTATCGCTGTTTCTCTATCCCTCTTTCTTTCCACCCATCAATCTTTCTTATTTTTGATGCCTTTCAAAGTTGCAGACACCAGTACACATCCCCCCAAATACCTCAGCAGAGTCATCTATTTTGTTTCATTGCCTTTCATTGGAAAGCAGTCTTTGCTGTTCCCTCCAGACTGCTGGGCAGAGCTGCACCCAGAGTGCCTCCTCCTGGCTCTGAAGAGGGATGCCACCAGAGCACTCAGGACTCCTGCATCTCCTCTCCTTCCCCGCTGTCCTCATCCTCCCTGCCCCCCATACTTTCTCTGATTATTCAGTTGGTTCCTTAGCCACTAGGAGCTGTGCCACCGTACCAATTCCAGCTCATGTCACTTCTCCCTTTTTTCTCCTTTGCTTTCTGAAATTTATGTTACAGACCTCAAATTCATAATCAGTTAAACTAAGTTTTATTCACTTAGTAGTTATTAAATGTGACACAGGCCCCTCCTGGTTGCTGCAGCGAGCGGGGCTGGGATAGCCAGGAAGGTCACTGTGCATCCACATTTCCAGCACCGCAAGACCTCTCAGAGCAGGCGATGGTTCTCTTTTCCACTGCCTCTGAAGAGCCAGGAGCTGGGGAACCAATGCTGAGCACCAAGGTGCAAATGCCGATGGAGCTGTTCTCCACCCCTGCTCTGAGGGAATGTCTTTCTCGGCCCACTCAGGATGCCACTTCAGTTCAGGAAGGGACCTACCAGAGAAAGGAAAGGAGAAGAGGAAGAGCATTGTTTTTCCTCAGCTCATCCAAGTAAGTGAGCCCATCATCCAAGGAGAGAACCACGTGATACAAAAGATAAGCAACGTTAGAGAGAATTGGTCACAGGACAGGACCCTGAATTTCTTAGAGGACAACATCCCCGGTGGTCAAACAGGTACAGAACAGGGTGCTCAGTGGCCATGTCTGGAGAGTTGCCACTTAACTCAACCAAGGAGCACAGCTAGAAAGGGCATGACAAGAACCAGAGTGACCAGGGCAGGTGACACAGAGTCTCGCTCCCTGCTGGGAGGACTGCACGTCAGCTCTACCTTTGGAGGCCAGTTGGGCCTTAATAAAACTGAATAAACATCAAACCTATAACCCAGAAGTTCTCCTGTGAGGAGCCCTTCCCAGGGGAACTCCTCCGTGGGAAGATGTGAACATGGCCATGAGCTGAGCATTGTTTACAGTACTGAAAATTCATAATGTCCACCAGGAAGGAACTGGCTGAAGAAATTGTGCTATATTCACATGCACACATTCTAACAACAATTAAAATAAAGGAGCTAGATTTATAGGAATCAACTGCATGAGAGCTTAAAGCTGCAGTATGAATACAGTGAGTGAAGAAAGCATGTTTCAGAATTATAAATTCAGTCCGACTTTATGGAAATAGTAAAAACAATAAAGCTTTGCTATCTTGTCTTTTTGGATGCATATCCATAGAGCAAAATAAGACTGTTAGGATGGGAAGAACACATACCAACTTCAGATGGGGTTTGCCTGTCAGGCCAAGGAGAGGGAATGGGGCGGGGGGAGGGGTACCCAGCAGATGCAATCGTAGCTGCATGATTTTATTGCTTTAGAAACCTCCCAGGGACTTTTAGAGATGTTAACATCTGTTAATTGCGGGTGGTGGGTACACAGGCAGTAGTAGTTCTCTTTGTAATTTTTCATAGTCTGGAAGTATCATGCGTTCTCTTCCCTCATTTCAGTAAAAAAGTCCTGGAGCCCTTTGTGGTGGAGGGGAATGTGGCTGAGCACAGAGGCTGAGGCAGAAGAGCCGGCTGCTGAGTTCCTGGAGGGCTGCGTGGCCCCTGCTGGGCTGTGAGCCCGTGAACCCAGGACCAGGGTAATTCATTTCTGATTCCCTGACCTGGCCCGGGGTAGTATGGCAGCTGTTCAGGTCATCTTGTCTGGAATGAAGAGAGTGGTGACAGGGGTGGTGTCCCCCCTTGCTCCTGTCTTCAGGGCCCACCTGGGGATCTGGCTCGAGGGGCCATCCACGTGCCTGTTGAATGTATAGGCCATGGGCATGGGGTGGGGGCAGGGTCCTGCAGAGGGTCGGTCCCCTCCTGGGCCCTAGCCAGGGAGGGCTTGACAGGGGAAGGAGTGAGCCCAGAGAGGGGGCTCGGGGAGGGCTGCCTGCTTCTGCTCCCCGTCCAGGCCTCTGTGACAGACATCGGAAGGGAGTGGTCCCAGGACCACAAGTCCTCGTGTCTCTCTCTACTTCAGGGATGCAGGAGCAGAGTTCCAAAATGCTTCCAGTGCCTTCCCTGGGCTTAGATGTGGGAAGGAGAGCTGGCAGTAGGAACCACCGCCACCGTAACAACAGTACAATGCTGGAATTTTGGATGCAAAGTGTCACAGCTGTAATGTACCTGGCATCTCCTCATTCAGGAAGCTGAATTCATCAACTACTGGACGGGGGTCAGAAGGGGTGCCTTTGCGTGAAGTTTGAAAATAGATATTGGTGCCTTCAACCTACAGCCCTGGGGAGGGCGTTGGCAGGTATTTGGATGGGCCAGCTCTGGGAAGCTGGTGAGGCCAGGAGGAGAGCCCAAGTGGGCTCTGTTTGTTTTTATGGGATCTGATCTTTAAAATAAATCATCATGAGTCTTATTGACGCATAAATTCATGAAGTAGGACTCCATTTCCAGTTGATTCTGTGCCAGGCCCTGTGTTGGGAGGCTGGAAGGAACCACAGGGGTCCTCACTTTTGTGAATCTCCCTCTGGGAGCTGGAAGACACTTCAGGTTAGAAAGAGCTGGATGGAGCCTGCAGGGAGGGGACCGCGGGCAGGCCCAGGAGCAGCCCATGTGGGAGGAAGGCCAGGGGGCTTGAGGGAGTGCAGGCTCCAGGAGTGCGTGTGTGTGCGCGCCTGCGAACGCACTGGCGGGCCTTGTTTGCCGTGTGAGTGTGCGTGTGTCTCCAGAAGGACCTTGGTGACCCGCAAGATGGCCAGGCTGGTCTCCTGTGGGTGAGCTGGTCACTGAGGTAGTGACAGGGTCAGACTGGCTGGGCCGGAGGGCAGAGCAATGACAGAGGGCGTGAACTTGAGTCAAGGCTACATGTGGGTCTGGGCTGTGCCGGTTGAGACCCACCGCTGGGCCACCCTGGACCTGGGCAGCATGGGCCGTCCAGTTTCTGATGAGTGTGGAATCGGTTCCTCCCTGACTCTGGAAGCAGGACCGAGCCAAGGTCTGGAGGGCAGGGGACAGAACAGGCTGACGCAGAGTGATGGAAGGGACCGGCCCAGGACTGTTCTTTGCAAACAGGCTCATTCCTCATAGGGCACCGCAGGGCCCCAGGGGTAGCCCAGCAGGGAAAAGCAATCACCAAGTCAATGAACCCAGGTCTCTGGTTCAATACCTGCTGTGAGGGATTCACATTATTTTTAGCTTTAAGGAGGCCCTTTGCTTTGAAAAGGGCCAGCTTTTGAAAGGACCGCATGGAAAGAGTCAGAGGCAATGGAAAAGGCAAGCTGAGAAATGCACACTTGCACTCCGAGGTCCAAACACACTTCTCCAGGATGGAGTGAATTCAATATAGGAAGAGACTCTCACTCAAAGAAGTAATTAGATTTGGAGGATAGAGATATAAATCTGGGCCCAAGTGAAGATAATTATGTTAGCTTTTATATAACACAATTTATGTTTACTTAAAAAAATAAATGTCAATTCGTTTCTTTGTGGATATTTGTATCTTCTCATATTTTGGGCTCTGCCATTGTCTCCACAGCCACCGAGGCGTTGTGGTGGAGCAGTAAAAAACATCAGGGAGGGTTCAGACTCATTTCTAGTCCTGCTGTCTGACCCCGGGCAAGCCTCTTCACCTTTCTCAGCCTCGGTTTCCCTGCTGCTGAAATGCGGGGTTGCACTAGATAATCCCTAAATATGTGGCCTGCTTCAAAGATGAAATAGGCCACGTGCAGGAAGCACCAGATGTGTGTAGAATGGTACCTGGTTGTGTTTTGCCGTAGAATTGACATAAAGGCCAAACATAAACATCAAATAAAATAGAAATAGAAAAGTGATACTAAAATCTTTTTTTTTTGCGGTACACGGGCCTCTCACTGTTGCGGCCTCTCCCGTTGCGGAGCACAGGCTCCGGACGCGCAGGCTCAGCGACCATGGCTCACGGGCCCAGCCGCTCCACGGCATGTGGGATCTTCCCAGACAGGGGCACGAACCCGTGTCCCCTGCATTGGCAGGGTACTTCAACCACTGCGCCACCAGGGAAGCCCCCAAAATCTTTTAATCTCAAAAGTTTGCATCTTCTGAATTTCTAGTTCTTTTTTTTTTTTTTTTAAGAAAATTTGCTGTCAAATCCCAGCATGATTCACTTCTTGATTTTCCCCTATGCCTGACTTCAATACCAAGCTCTGCTTTCTACAAAAGCCCGGAGGCATGAAATGGATTAGCTCTTGGAAAACTGGGAGGTGAGACTGAATATAAAAGTCGTATATTTTAATAGGGAAATTTTTTAAAGGACAGAAAAACCTGAAGAAGAAAACAAGAATTGTCTATAACATTACAATCCAGAAGAAAGTGTTAATATTTTATGTGCTTCTTTTTAAACTTTTCTGTGGCATATAAGTTCAAATACAGAAATCTTAAAATAGCAGAAAACTACAAATACAACGAGCACTATATATCCACCATATTGAATTAACAACTGTCAATATAGATCAAATTTATCATGTCTATTTTACTTACCAAAGAATTAAAAAGCAGCGTATAGTTGACATCGCCTTGACCCCTACCTCGGGCTCATTGCAGCAAATACTGTAATTCTATGAGTATCTTTTCAATCTATTTTGGGGGGGCTTGTATATTATGTACTGGTATCTGTGAATAATTTAGAATATTGTTTCCTATGCTTCAAAAAATGCATATAAATAATATACTAAAAGTTTTGTTTTGTAACTCTTCGTGATTAAACACTATGTTTTTGAGAAATGCCAATGGTGACATAGAGATCTAGTTATATTTAAGTGCTGACTAGCATTTTATTGAATAAATATTCCGTGTTTTATTCATCCATTCTGTGAGTGGTTTGAGTGTTTACATATGTACGTATGTTATTTTTTACTGTTATGCTTTTTTCAAGAAACATTTCATGATGAAAATTGCCTTGTATCATTGACAATTCTTAAAGACATTGGTTTTGAATGTTGGATATTATTCCATTTAATGGATGCAGTAAAATTTATTTAACCATTAAAGGTGTGGTCTAGCATCGTTCAGGAGAATCATTGAGCTATCTAATACCGTGGACCCACATGAATAAATTTGAATTTGAAGGAATCCATGACATCTATGGGATTTGGGCTGACTTAAATACACTTCCAGCTTTGCCTTTTACAAGCCGGGTGAACTTAGCGAGTTCCTTAACTTCTGGGAGCCTCCAAGTTCCCACCTGGACCGCGGGCGGGGGATAATAATATAATCCGTTCCCAGGGCTCTGGGGAATATTGCAGGCATGGTGCCAGGCATATCACCCACCAGTACTGATCATCACAAATAGGGTTGTTATTGAGAGCTGTTGAGAATTAGGTTTCCTCTCTGGAACTAGTTTTCTCTTGGGAACCTTGCAGTTACAGGTGCTTTGGTCTGGGGATATACACATAGCCTAGTCCAAAGCTTTCAAACTGCAAGGTGCACAAGCATCTCCTGAAGGGCTCATTGAAATGCAGATTCTGATCGATAGGTCTGGGGCTCCGGAGAGCCTGCATTTCTAAGCAGCCCTGTGGGTGGGTGATGCTTGCTGAAGCTGCTGGACTGGGCAGCAGAGAGGGTTTGACCACGTGGTCCTCTTCCACTGGCTCACTCTCCCCTGGGCTTGGTCTTCTTCCACATCTGTGGGCGGCTGCACGTGGGTGGGGGCTGTGGTTGGCTGAAGCCACAAGAAGACCCTCCCTCCCTTCTCTCCTCCCTTCAGGGGGGCGGTCTTGGGGCCTTCCTGTGCCTTAGAGTTGCTGAGGAGTGCACGTTCTTCCATTTCGTGGTGATAATAAAGTGCTAAAGAAAAGCTCCTTTTCCTTTTCTCTGTAATACCCTTAAATCAATTCGTTTTAGCAATCAGGGATACAAGGTGGAAAAAAAATTGCCTCGATTAGGTGGTGTGTCATCCTGTTGTCAGTTATGAATAGTTAATTTTACTTAAACTGAATGGACTCAGTAAACATTTTGATATTCTTTAATAACCTGAAGGTTTTTTGACCACTAATTAAACATAAAAGAACAAATCTAACCTACAGATCAAGGATGACGACTGTGCTAGCAAGATGTTACAACATCCATATAAAAATAAGAGATCCAGTCAGCCAGAGAACAAAATCCTTGCTGTCTGCATCTGCTGGAGGGCGTGGGGAAGGGAGTTTGCTTCCTCACTTTCTCCCCCTCGCCTTCCATCCACAGACACCCTCTCCCCAGTCGTTACATGGTTGCCAGCTGGCCAGAGGCAGAGAAATGAGAAGTGATTACTGCTGCTTGTACTCCATCCCCTCCTGTCCCTGCTCCTCTGGAGATCCAGGTGGCCGAGACCCTAGGCAGAACCATGGCCCTCGTCTATGACCACCCCCACTCCCATCACCATCTGTCCCCATCCCTCCCGGACCCTGTTCCTGAGCTGTTTCTTTCTTTTTTTTTTTTTTTTTTTTTTTGCGGTACGCGGGCCTCTCACTGTTGTGGCCTCTCCTGTTGCGGAGCACAGGCTCCGGATGCGCAGGCTCAGCGGCCATGGCTCACGGGCCCAGCCACTCTGCAGCATGTGGGATCTTCCCGGTCCGGGGCACGAACCCGTGTCCCCTGCATCGGCAGGCGGACTCTCAACCACTGCGCCACCAGGGAAGCCCTGAGCTGTTTCTTGTTGTAACCCTGCAGGGCTTCCATCCCCTTTGCTTTCCTGCTTTACTGTGTTAATTGAGAATACCAAGACTCTCCTTCATCTTCGGGTCCCTTCCCCCTGACCACGCTCAGCCTCATCCCTTCATCCTCCCAAGAGGATGAGAGCTCCCATCTCCACTCAAGGCCACATGTCTTGGCCCCTCTCCTGATGCTCGTGAGTATGTACTTAACGTCTATTCTCTCCACTCCACCACACACTATGAGCTCCGGAAGGTCAGGGACTGATTTCTTATTCAAGGCTTATTCTTAGTCAAGAATTTCTTATTCTGATCCTCATGCCCAAGTGGGCTTCAATAAATATTTGTTTGGTGAATGAGTACTATCAACCCTCAAATCCATATTGTTAAATCTGGCCTCTTCTCGACGGCTCATATACCAGTTGGCATCCATGAGATGTGCCACGAGCAGCCCAGACCCAAGGTGTACAAAATTGAAGCCATTGTCTTCTTTCTTCAATTGGCATGAGTCCACTGTCCTCACTGCTTGGTGTTCATTATAGAAATCTGGACTTATGATTGGCTTTCTCTTAACTGAATGAGTGTCCTGAGACTCGGTCTCACTCCATGTCCCACCAATTTATTTCTGGTCTGTTCCCTCCCCTAGGACTCAGTGATGGGTCCCAGACTAGCCTTGAACCCAGAACCTGGTTCACAGAGCCAAGGTATGGTCATTAGCAGCTATGCTTCAGCCATAAGACCTCAGGGAAAGCCAGGGTCAGGTGCCCACCCAAACTCCACGTCTCTGTGTTGCCAAATAAATAAAGAGGGCAGGTGGATTCCCCCTCCATCATGGTATCCAGGTCTCCTCAGTGCCAGCAATAATTTGGCAAGTAAAAATTCCAAGGTCACTCTATTATTTATAGTAGGAGCTTCATCTATTCTAGACACCTCTGCAAACTGAAACAATAATTCCACCAATTAACAGAAAATAAAGATCACAAAAATATTGCACAAAATCTGTCTGCAAAAGGACATAAATAGTGTAGTCTTTGAGACAGAGAAGCTGCCCCACTCTTCCATAATACTTAATAGTGAGGAATGTCCAATGCTCTAAGGCAAATAAACTCGCTCCCTCAAAACTTAAGCTCAGTGCAAAGATCAGCATTCATTCCATCTTCATCCAGAGCACCTTCAGACTCCGTTCAGGTACTTAGACTCTGGTTTTCACTTTTCTTTTGGATTTTTCCCCTTGAGAATTTCCCCTAATTTCTTACAAGCTCAACTATCCATTTAAAATGATATCACCTCTCCCTTTCTCAACATTTCTAAGTACTTTATATAGCAGGATGATCTTTCTAGTTAACGAAAGTATTCTTAAATATAAGCATGTTTTAGATCGCAGATATAAGTACAATAAATAAATCTGATTGACAGACAAAAACAAAAAAACACCTTAAACTCAGGATGAGGAGTGGATGGTTAGAGGATCCCAGACTCCAGTTCTGGACCATTATCATGAAGAGCTTTAGAAATATGAAAAAGAATAGTATATTTCTGGCTGAATGTGTAAGCTCAGTTCCCAAATTTAATGAAGATCAAATAAAGCCACCAATAGAACCATTAAGCAAGCCCAAGAAAACAGACAGGGTTTGGGGAATCAGCATTCTCCGTTGGAGACAGCCTAAACTCACGCTCTTGCTTTGCCAGGGAAAAAGCTGTTGATAAATGATTCAGGCTGATGACTTCGCAAGGCAAAGGCATCTGCTTTTACTTTTTACATGTTCTCTCATTTCGGCTCCTTGGCTCAAGGCTCCCACAAGAGCCCGTTTTGTGTCTGAACTGACGAGATAGTGAATCAAGGAATCCTGCTGCACCAGGAACCACCCTGTGTTCCACAGAGAGTGCTGTGTTCCCAGAATCTAAATGGTGGCCTCCATGCAGGGAGCCCTGCAGACACAGCTTAGCTTCCCCAAGGGTCAAGCGAAGAGTGAAGGGCTTTCAAAGGTTTGCTGCATCGGCTGTCAGCTGCAAGCTCCTTTGTTTCAGCAGGGCCAGGAGAGCACTGCCCGAGGCCATGCTCTCCTAACTCAAGCTCAGGCTCCCACTTTGGTGCCAGTTCCAATCACAGGGGGCACAAGGTGGCCAGGAGCTGTGGCTGCCAAGGTTGGGCAGCAACCAGAACTTGGGGTGTGGAAGAGTGGTCGTTGAGAGCCTTTTGGACGGCACTGTGGGCCACTTTGTTTCTTTCTTTGGGCAGTTCTCTGCTTTTACTGCCACATCTCCCTTGGCCCAGGTACAAAGAAGAAAAGGTTGCCCACCATTCCAGTTCTACAAGGATCAAGTCATCCTCTGCTGGTGTCACCCACCCCATGACAGTGCTCCCTGAGGGGGATTCAGGATAGAGCTAATCAGGGAGTACTCTGTGCTTTGGATGAAAGGGGCCCCTAGCTAGTTAGATGCATACCTCAGGAAGAATTTCAATGACCCCAGATCTTATATCTTCCTGTACATAGAAAAACACTAAAATCATTAACTTGAGATGTCTGTTCTTTGTGATTAGCAGTTGTCTTTTTATGCTAGACTGCATGTTTTTCTCAGCAAAAAGTTCATATATATCCTGGCTCCTTCCAGAAGCCTTCTGTTTCCTCTTTGGAGCAGTTCCTCAGAGCCACTGGGAGGCTATCTCCCAGGCTGTAGTCCTCAGTCATGTCTCCAAATAGAACTTCACTCACTGCTCTCACGTCGTGTGTTTTTCTCAGTCGACACTGGAACGCCTGCCCTTTACTCCGAACTAGGCCACCCCGCTCCAGTGCTCACTGCCTCCCTTTCTTTCTCAGCTTCCTCCCATCACTGACCTCATAAAGCAACACTCTGCCCAAAGGGCTGCAGTCTGAGCAGACTCTGAATTGTCCGTGAGGACGCAGTTTAATGCTGAGGCAGGAGATAGATAGGCCCCAGGCTGAACATTTTCTCCCCTGTGGACAGAAACTCCATAAAAGCAGGATGATGGAGGAGGCTGGGCCCTGCCCAGATAAGAGATAAGAGACCACATATTCCTCATTCTCGATATCAAGGAGACCTCCCCGACTACACATGTGCAGAAAGGCTCCTTGGAGGTCAAAAAGGGGGGGAGGGCGCCACCCCATAGTAGGTGATGTCAACCTTCCCACAGGCCTCTTCGCTAGAATCCATCTTGGCTAAGAGATGCACACACAAACAGGGAAGGACCCTGACATATACTCAATACGGACTCAGAACCACGCAAAGCAAGATGACTGGTCAAGGGAAACCCAGAAGAAATGCCCCCATATAAATGATTCAAACTGCCACGAGGGTGCAACTCTCTCTCTCTGAGCCTGCCTGTGTGTCTACCCACACATACTGTACTCTTTTTCCTCCTAATAAACACTTTACTGGCTTCATTACTTTCTGTCTCTATGTGGAAATTCATTTCTTCACAGCTGACAGACCCGGGCCTTGTCACTGGCCACTGGTCCCTGGTGGTCTGGTGGCTAGGACTCAGTGCTATCACTGCCGCTGCCTGGCCTCAATCTCTTGCCGGGAACAGGAATCCTGCTTCAAGCCACTGCAGGCCAAGGCCACTCGAGATCAATGCCACCTCTTGGGACTTCATGCCCTACCTTGGTCAGTTAGGCCCTCGGGCCATGGCTGCGGCAACATCACACCTACGCTTCTGCAATGCTTTGCTTGTCAACCTTGCCATGGCGTGTTGAATTGCCTCCTTTACCAAACTGGAGGCTCTGTGAGGTCAGTGACCTGCTTCTAGTAGCATCACGGTGGGCAGGGCCCCCCAGCCTGATCCTGCAGTTTCCTTCGCCTGTGTGTTACTACCCAAAATGGGTTCTGTGGTGTGGGAGCCTGTGCTCACTCTCCTGCTTGCCATGGGGACTACCTACCATGGCAGGCAGTCATGTTAAGTAGTCAGGCCTACCCAGAGCTGTGTGTCTCACGTGGGGCCCAGGGAGGTCTCTTGGTCACATGAATACATAGGACTTTAGGACCAACAGCTGGTCAATGGCACTAGCAAGTCAAGACCCTGGGACCCTGGGGAGGTGACTCTTTAACTACAGAAGGCGGGGAGGAGTTCAGTTACTGCCCTTGGCCTCTGGGTGGAAAGGCTCATGCCGGCGGAGGGGGATGTGGAGGTGTTTGAGCTGCACCTGGATCATCACACCATGACGCACTGCTAAGGCCCTTTTCATGGTTGCTCGAGATGGGGCTCTGTCTCTGTTCTGTCCCATGGATTTATTTGCCTGTTTATGACAACACCATACTGTCTTCAAATGACCGTAGTTTAGAGTAAGTCTTGAAATCAGGGAGTATTGGTTACCTGACTTTGTCTTTCTTTCCAAAATTATTTTGGATATCCTAGGTCCTTTGCTTTAATGTATGCATTTTATAATCAGTTTGTCAATAGGTACAAAAATCCTGTTGAGATTTTGATTGGGATTACGTTGGATTAATTTGGAGAGAACAGATATCAATGAAATTTTGTGAGATTTATCCCCAAGTGCTTAATATTTACTGATGCTATTATAAGTGGTATTTAAAAAATCTCAATTTATGACTTTTTATTGTTAGTATATGGCAATAAAATTGATTTTTTTGGGTATATTTCTGTTGTGACCTACAAATGGATTAAGCTCACTTCTTATCTAGTAATTAAAAAAAATTCCATTGGATTTTCTACATAGATAATCATGTCATCTGTGAACAGAAATAGTTTTACTTCTTCCTTTCCAATCTGGATGCTTTTTTTTTTTTTTTTTTTTTCCCCACTGTACTGACTTGAACCTCCAGTGCAATGTTGATAGAAATAGTGAGAATGAACATCCTTGTCTACTTCCTGATTCAGGGGGAATGTATTCAGTTATTCTCCATTAAATATGATGTTTTTGTAGGATTTTTGTGTATACCTTTTATCAGGTTGAAGAAGCTCCCTTCTTTCTATTCATGCTTTGCTGAGTGGTTCTTTTTTTTTTTTTTTTTTAATCAGGAATGGATGTTAGATCATTTCAAATGCATTTATTGAGATGAACATATGGTTTTTCTGTTTCAGTTTATTAATATGGAGATTACATTGGTTGAGTTTTGAATGCTATACCAATCTTGTATTCCTGGGATAAACCCCACTTGGTCATGATATATTATTCTTTTTATATATTGTTGGATTTGATTTACTAAAATTTTGTTAAGAATTTTTACATCTATATTCACAAGGGATATTGAGCTCTAGTTGTATTCTCTTCTAAGATCTTTTTTCTGGTTTTATTACGTCAGGGTAATGCTGGCTTTATACAATCAGTTGGGAAGTACTCCCTTCTCCTCAGCTTTCTGGAATAATTTGTGTAGAACTGGTATTATTTTTTCCTTGAATTTTGGGCAGAAGTTATTAGTGAATCCATCTGGGCCTGGAGTTTTCTCTGTGGAAAAGCTTTAACTACAATTCTCTTTTCTTAATAGATATAAGGATAAATAAATGATCAATTTCTTTTTGAGTGAACTTTGGTAGTTTGTTTCTTTCAAGAAATTTGTCCATTTCATCTACATTTTCAAATTTATTGGCTAATTTAGAAAATGGTTTTCTGTAACAAATTACCATGGCTTAAAACAACAGAAATGTGTTGTCTCTCAGTTCTGGAGGCTAGGAGTCCAAAATCAAAGAGTTGGCAGTGTTGGTTCCTTGCAGAGACCCTGAAGGAGAATCTGTCCCATGCCTCTCTCCTAGCTTATGGCGGTTGCTGGCACGCCTGGGCCTTCCTTGACTTATAAGTGCTTTACTTCAATCTCTTCCTTCCGCCTACACATGATGTTCTTCCTGTGTGTTTCTCTGTGTCCAAATTTCCCTTTTCTTATAGGGACACTGGTGATTGGATTTAGGTCCCAATCCAATCCATTATGACTTTATCTTAACTTGATTATATCTGCAAAGACCTTATTTCCAATAAGGTCACATTGACAAATGTCAGGTAGACAGGACTTTTTGAGAACACTATTCAACCAGCACATCCTTATCACACTTTTATTATCTGTAGACTCTATAGAAATGCCTCTTCTCTCACTCATGATTTTGGTAATTTGCAACTTCTCTTTCTCTCTCTCTTTTTTCTGATAAGTCTGATTAGACATTTAATAACATTATTACTTTTTTTCCAAAGGAAAAGGCTTTGGTTTCATAGATTTATTTCTATTGATTTTCTGCTATGTTTTTATCTGATAAGTCTGATTAGACATTTAATAACATTATTACTTTTGTGCCCAAGGAAATGGCTTTGGTTTCATAGATTTATTTCTATTGATTTTCTGCTGTGTTTTTATATTTCTATTATTTCCTTTCTTCTACTTAGTTTGGGTGTAATTTTCTCTTGTTTTCTATCAGTTCTATTCTATCAGTCTTACATTCATGTAATTTCAAGCTCTGATATTTGGGGCATAAATTGGTACAATTTTTATGTCCATGTGATGAAATGACAGCTTTATTATTATGAAATAATCATTTTGACGTATGGTAATATATTTTGCTCTGAAATCTACTTTATCTGATCTTAATATAGCCCCTCCAGCTTTCCTTTGCTTAGTGTTAGCAAGGTTTATCTTTTTTCCATCCTTTTATTTTTAATGTATTTTTCTCTGTATTTAAAACGTATTTCTTGTAGGCAGCATAGAAGTGGGTATTGCTTTTTCATCGAATCTGCCATTTAATTGTGAATATTTATCCATTTATATTTAATGTGATTATAGATTTTATTGTTTATTATTATTTTTTATACATCTTTATTGGAGTATAACTGGTTCACAATGCTGTGTTAGTTTCTGTTGTACAATGGTGCGAATCAGCCATATGCATATATGTATCCCCACATCACCTCCCTCTTAAGCGTCCCTCCCACCCTCCCTATCCCACCCCTCTAGGTCATCTCAAAGCACCGAGATGATCTCCTTGTGCTCTGCAGCTGCTTCCCACTAGCTAATCTATTTTACATTGGGTAGTGTATATACGTTGTTGCTTCTCTCACTTTGCCCCAGCTTCCCCCTCCCTACCCCACGTTCTCAAGTCCATTCTCTATGTCTGCGTCTTTATTCCTGTGCTGCTACTAGGTTCATCAGTACCACTTTTTTTTTTTTTAGATTCCATATATATATGCATTAGCGTACGGTATTTGTTTTTCTCTTTCTGACTTAACTTCACTCTGTATGACAGACTCTAGGTCCATCCACCTCACTACAAATAACTGAGTTTCGTTTCTTTTTATGGCTGAGTAATATTCAGTTGTATATATGTACCACATCTTCTTTACCCATTCGTCTGTCAGTGGACATTTAGGTTGGTTCCATGTCCTGGCTATTGTAAATAGTGCTTCAATGAACATTGCGGTACATGTCTCTTTTTGAATTATGGTTTTCTCAGGGTATATGCCCAGTAGTGGGATTGCTGGGTCACATGGTAGTTCTATTTTTAGAAGGAACTTCCCTACTGTTCTCCATAGTGGCTGCATCAATTTACATTCCCACCAACAGTGCAGGAGGGTTCCCTTTTCACCACACTCTCTCCAGCATTTATTGTTTTTAGATTTTTTGATAATGGCCATTCTGACCGGTGTGAGGTGATACCTCACTGTAGTTTTGATTTGCATTTCTCTAATGATTAGTGATGTTGAGCATCTTTTCATGTGCCTCTTGGCCATCTGTATGTCTTCTTTGGAGAAATGTCTATTTAGGTCTTCTGCCCATTTTTGGATTGGGTTGTTTGTTTTATTGATATTGAGCTGCATGAGCTGCTTGTGTATTTTGGAGATTAATCCTTTGTCAGTTGCTTCATTTGCAAATATTTTCTCCCATTCTGAGGGTTGTCTTTTCATCTTGTTTATGGTTTCCTTTGCTGTGCAAAAGCTTTTAAGTTTCATTAAGTCCTAGTTTTATGCATAAAATCTGCTTAAAATCTACCTGCAGGAGCTACATGGAGAAGTTCAGGTTCACATCCTCTTCAGTTTGTCCCATCAGAAATATGCTCTCATCTTCCAAAACCCTTGAAACTCTAATTTTGTTACTTGAAAGTCAGAGCATAATTTTTCTATTGAGGTTCAAATTTCTCTTTTACCTTTAGTGCAATTAATTTGTCAATGAGTCATGACAAATTTCAACTAGTGGTTTCACTACATGAGTAAAAATGATCACTTTTGTAAATGTTTTATTTACACACTGTAAATATATTTATCTGCTCACTTCTAGTGCACACAAATAATGCATCATATTTAGGGATGTTGAAAGATCAAATGAGGAATTCCCCGGCAGTCCAGTGGTTGAGACTCTGATTCCACTGCAGGGGGCACGGGTTCGATCCCTGGTCAGGGAACTAAGATCCCACAAATTGAGTGGCAAAAAAAAAAAAAAAAAAAAAAAAAAGCATTGGATTTTGAATAGGGCACATTAGCTTTTTGGAATCCAGCCATGTCAACCAAGCTCCCCTTTCCTCTAACCCCCATTTTGTAAACATTAAATAAGATATGTGAAGTACTAGAAAGCACTTAGTAGGTGTTAATAACCTTCACTCACCCACTTCTTCCCATCCTCCCTGGAACTTGTCTATTCTCCCCCATTTTATGTAGTTTATTCTAACTGAACTAAGCTGTGACCATCAGGGTCATTTCTGAAATATGTTAAAATCCCTTTATGGGGTGAGCATTGGGTAGGTAGATTAACAGTGTCTTGTAGTCAGTTTATTGGGCTGCATTTTGCCATATGGAGTTGTTTTGCTTCCGGGAATACATTTTTCCTAGTGGTGGATCTGAGTCACCAGCACATTTATGGAGTTATAGCTCCTTAGGGTAGCAAAGATCTCAGGGGAGCCAAGAGACGGTACAGCTCTGGCTCCGTGTTAGAGAAAGGGCTGAGTTGGCAGAGTCTGGGGAGGGAAGGCAACTGGAATGGGGTCACAGCGCTGGTTGTGGGAACGCTGGATTTAGTGTTCCTGTCTCCTGGTTTCTGATGCTGTGCTTTTTCTTATGCTGTGAAGAGTTCCGCCCTCACAGAGAAGTGTTTCACACAAGTGACAGGGATGATTAGAATCATCTGAGTTTCCTGTGGACTGTGACTCAAGTCGTGGGGGACTCAAAATGCTTTTAGCATCATCTCAGTTCTGTTGGCAGCAAAGAGGACAAACAGAATCACCCAATTGTGTCCATTCTCTTCTCATGTGTGAGACAAATCCTGCCAAGTTAAATTACGCCCTTAGTCCCTGCTGCTATGGATTCATAGTTCAATGTCTCCTTTCCCCTTCATTGAAAAAAAAAAAAAACCCACATGTTCTCTATTAACAAAAATGTAAAAGCCAGAGAATTAGAAAGAGGAATTTTAAAATTCCCATAGTCCCTCCTGCCAAAAGACTATCACAGTTAACATTTTGGGATACTTTTCCGAATTAAAAAAAAAATCTAGTTATGATTTTATTGCTTTCTGCTTTTTTTTTACATAGTTGTGATCTTATTCCATATAAAATTTCATCTTCTGCAGTTTTTTCTACATTATAACAGAAGTCTTTTCCATTGTTATTATAACTTCATAAAAATAATTTTAGTGGCTGCAGAGTGTCTTATTCAGGCAATTTAGTGGGTTACTTAACTGATTGGACATTGAGCTTTTAAAGTAACTGAATTCTAGAACTGAAATTAATAGAAAAAGGTTTAGTATAGTTGATGCTGTTTTCAATCTTAAAACAATACATGAACATTATAAAAACATGGACAAAGAGAAAGGCTCAAATCCAAGAGAACAGAAAATAAAAAGCAAAATTCTTCACCTGGCCTCTTTCAGCACACACTTTGTAGCCCATCACCCTCTTTTAGCCACTTATGATTTTTGTTTCTCTGGAAATTTCCTCTCCGACTCTAAATAAGGGTTGTCAAGCATTCTAAACCTTTTCCTAGTAATTTAGTCCGAGTATTGACTAACAGCAAAAGTTATGTCCAACTAGCAAAGTACGCTACTAAATTGCCTAGATAAGTATTATGTAGCCACTAAAGTTATTTTTAGAAAGACTTTCTAATAAACCAAGCATGCTTCTATTCTTGATTTGTCAACTAAAAAGCATATACCTAGTCTTTAGTGTTACACTGAGGAATTTAGCTCACTTCAAGTATCCTGTACTCACCTTTGCCTCCTCTCATTTTTTAATATTTATATTTATGACCTGAGATATACTTGTTATTCTGGTACATTCAATTGATGGGCTTATACCTCTATTTCTTGGGCCATCCACTCTGGGAGGATGACTCCTCTCTCCCACTTGAGGGAAAAGCTGGCACCTCTCTGCTTCTTCCCATCTTCTTGTCCTCTGTCGCACTCTCAACTTCTTCAGGTATACCACTTCTTCACATGCCAGGTTGATAACATTTACATTTTGTTAAGCTTTCAGTGAGGTTGCTCCTGACCTGAGATTGTTTTGGGAGCTGTGGTGACCAGAGTTGCACTAAAATGAAAAATCCAGGAGTCGAAGGACCAATACTGTGCATTTAAAGAGAAGGTGGGGCCTAAGCAAGCCTGCTCCATGACTGCATCCCCTGAGGTGTGTTTGCCCATCACGATGGGTCCAAGAGCAACAGGGGGCAGCTGGGTGAACGGTGGCTGTGTTCCCCACTGCCCGTCATCTGGAACTTTCACGCTGGCTGGAGGAAATGTCATTCGCACTGGGATAAGGAAAACACTGGCAGCGGCTCCCTTCCGCCTGCCCTCCCTCCCTGCCAGCGCAGAGGGTCCCTCCTTCTCAGGGGCTGTGCACATGGGCTGGGGGCACCCTCTGAGCTGGCTGCTTCGCGGGCTGGCTGTTGTCTGCCCAGGGGAGAGGCTCAGGGTGTGAGGTCCACAGCATCCTGGTCTGGAGACCAGAAGAATAACGCCTCCCTCTGACAGCTCACATGGGGGCTGTGTGTGGGATGTGTCCGGGGTGAAGCCTGGCAAAAAGTTGGGGCTCCCACCAGGCCACAAGGGCATCCAAGGCTGCTGGCACTAACCCAGGCCTTGGGGATACGGCAGTGATCAGAAGAGAGAAGACTCCCTCTCCTTAGGGAGCTGGGAGTCCTTAAAGGGAGGCAGACAAGAAGCAAAATCAATGCCATCAGTTGTGCGGAGTATTAGAAGGCGGTGAGTGTGATGCAGAAAAGTACACAGAGAGGGTCTGGGAGGGCCGGGGCTGGGCGGCCTGCATCCTGCCCTCCCCAGGACTCCCAGCTCCCTGCTTCCCCAGTCCCTGTCTCCTGCATCCGTGCCTCTTCTATTTCCTAATCTTCCCAAGCCCTGCACACGATGCTCCTGGCACTGTCCCGGGGGAGCGATGCTCAGACCGTGGCAATGAGAGGGAGGGGAGCGATCGCTGAGCCCTTGCTGGGTGCTGCTGGGCGGGGATGGGGGTGGGAGAGGAGAGAAGGAGCACTGGGCTCCTGCACGAAGAGCTTCCGGAGGGTGATGGCAAACCCCTGGCCTCCAGGAAGGTTCCCCTGTGCGTCGGATGCCCCTTTCCTCCCCGGTGGGTGCTGGCCATGGAGAAAGGGTGAGCTGGGGCAGGTCGCCGTGCAGCCGCGACAGGGGTGCTGGCCACCCTCCAGCCTCTCGGCGTTGCTAGGAAGCTGCCGGCACAGGCAGAGGCCGGGTTCCAGGCCTCCCCCGCCACCAGCTTTGTCACTTTAGTCCTCAAATAACCCAGCAAGCCTGGTTGGTGTGGCAGCAAATCCACTTTCCTCCGGTTGCTGTGCCTGGCGCGAGGCTGCTCAGACATTCCGTAGGCGCCAGGCCCTATGGTGAGACCCCACGCTGCACGCCCCCTGCACAGAGGCCGCGGGTTATAACTGGCGCCCCTCATTCCTCACCACCACAGAGGAGAGAAGCGTGGGCGCGGGCTCGGAGCACGCCAGGGGAAGATGGGCGGTGGGGACAAGAGGCCACCAGGTAGGGCAGCGTGGTGCCCGCTGGGGGGCGGGCACAGAGCGGGGCCCAGGCACCCGAGTTGATGGGAATCGGGTTGTTTCCAGGCCAACTGGGGATGTCTTTTCATTATTCTTTCGCTCAAAATAGAATTATCTTTCGAAATCAATTTTGACCGGCAGCCCAGGCATCTTGCCTAGGCCGTCTGGAGGAACTGGCTTCCTCGCCTACACACACTTTCTTTTCCTTCCAAAGGAAGAAGGAGGTAATATTCTGCTGGTTTGGAAGAAAGTGGGAGAGGAGGGAGGATGTCAAGTAGGTGAATTTAGAAGACGGGACAGGGAAGGGGGGGCAGGGGAAGCCGCCATGAAAGCAAAGGGCCGGCAAGCCCGAGGCCAGCACCTCTGCCGCTGGAACTGCAGACCCGCGGTGCTGAGCGCTGGCCCACTTAGCTCTGCATGCAGGGCATCCTGGCCTCCAGGGCCGCCCCCGGACAGTGAGTCTGTGGACCCCCAGGAGCCCCTGGGGCGCAGCGCACAGCACAGGCGTCATTGTGAAAACCAGAAGAAAAGTCAATGTGGAAACCAGAGGAAGAGAGCAAAGGGCAGAGAGGGGAAGAGAGTGTGGGCGTTCTTTGGGGGAGGGAGGGGTGGTCATGGACAGCAGTCGAGGGGCTACAAGCCAGACAGGAGCCCAGGCCCGGATTGCCACTGCCCTGCTGTTTCCCCATCTGAGAGAGTGAGCGGGCGGGGACCCTTCCCACCCTTGCTTGGGTGGTCCAGGCAGCAGAGGCTCTGCACTGCCCCTCTCACCCTCTATGGCTATGCGCCCTCCAGCTGGAGCAAGGACAGCTGTAGCCACCTGCACTCACTGTTCTCACTGGGGTTGCTCTGCATAAGCCTCCAGGCCAGGGGGGCTCCTCTCTGCCAGGTGGGCAGCCCAGAGCTAGAGCTTCTCCTTTGTGGAGGTGCCCAGAGTGGACCAAGCCCCCTGCCCTGGCAGGGCCTGGAGCTGGGAAGCACAATGTGGGCAAGTTATTTTACAAAAACAGCAGTGCCACCCTTGCTGGGTCTTGAAGCAAAAATGTGGAAAATCCTGGCCATGTCCCACATCTGGTGAAGAGAGCCCACTAAGTGCTCAGCACAGTGCTCAGTATGGGGTGGACTTCCCAAGGGGAGAGCTAGCACCGCAGTGACCACAAGCTGCTGTGTGTCCGGGGCTGACAGACATCCCACCCCTTAGTTACAGAGCCCTGAGTAGGGGCTGGGCCGGGGTTTGGCTTGTCTGGAGCCACGTCCAGCCCCTTGATGGCCTGCTGGCTCTGGCCTCTGACTCCTACTGTCCTGCAGTCACCTGTGCTCAGCAAGGGCCAGCCATGCCTTGTCCTCTGGACACACCAGCCAGCCCCTGAGCTCCAACGGCATGGGTCTGGTCCTGGAGAATGGCAGCTTTTTTTTTTTCTTTTTCTTTTTTTTTTTTTTTTTTTTGCGGTACGCGGGCCTCTCACTGTTGTGGCCTCTCCCTTTGCGGAGCACAGGTTCCAGACACACAGGCTCAGCAGCCATGGATCACGGGCCCAGCCGCTCTGCGGCATGTGGGATCTTCCCGGACTGGGGCACGAACCCGTGTCCCCTGCATCAGCAGGTGACTCTCAACCACTGCGCCACCAGGGAAGCCCGAGAACGGCAGCTTTGGCGGGTGAGGATGACGTGGGCAGACAAGGACGGCTCTGCTGGCCAACGGCTGGGCAGAATGAAACACAGGGGCCTGTGGAGTCAGATAGGAGGGTGTCCAGGTGCGCAGGGCAGAGCTGGACATGAAAGAAATGGGACTGTCACGGGCAAGGGGGACACTGGAACCGCAGGTGCAGAGGCTGGAGGTGAGACCGAGCGAGGCAGAGATCCGCGGTTGTAGAGTCTGGGGAGAGGACAGATGAGCTGGCAGGGAGGGCGGGGCTTATGTCCCAAAGGCAGGGTGGGCGAGTCCGGGGATCCGACTCAGCCCACCGCACGGGGCGGGCCCGGGGAGAGAGTGCCTGGATGGTAGGCTCTCGAGCTGCTCCATCCTGACCCGGTCCCCAGGCCACCTTCAGCTCAGAAGAGAGTGTCTGCTGCTTCCTGACCCCCCACAGGGCTCCTCCATGTGCGTGCATTGAGTTGCCTGTCACCATCTGTGCCATCCCCACCCCCCTGGACTGTGAGTCCCTCTGAATCCCCCCCACACCTGGCACAGTGGCACCTCTGATGTGTGTGTGCTGAATGGATCTGCACAGCAATCAAAAACTAAAAGCTTTAGGGAAAGGTTTCCAAAAGACAAGAAGGGGCTTCTTTTTGTATCCCCCAATCCACTGTTTGTTTGTTTTTTTTAATAAATTTACTTATTTATTTATTTTTAGCTGAGTTGGGTCTTTGTTGCTGCGCACGGGCTTTCTCTAGTTGCAGTGAGCGGGGGCTACTCTTCGTTGCGGTGCGCGGGCTCTAGGAGCATGGGCTTCAATAGCTGAGGCTCGCGAGCTCTAGAGCGCAGGCTCAGTAGTTGTGGCACACGGGGTTAGTTGCTCCGCGGCATGTGGATCTTCCCGGACCAGGTCTTGAACCAGAGTCCCCTGCATTGGCAGGCGGATTCTTAACCACTGCGCCACCAGAGAAGCCCTGTTTTTAATTTTATATTTTTAATTTAATTAATTTATTTTTTAAAATTTATGTATTTATTTTTTTGACTGCATCGGGCACGTGCAGCACGTGGAATCTTCGCTGCGGCATGGGGGCTCTTAGCTGTGGTGCGCAGGCTTCTCTCGTTGCTGCGCGACCCCACATGTGAGGTCTTAGTTCCCCGACTAGAGATTGAACTTGCATCCCCTGCATTGGAAGGCGGATTCTTAACCACTGGACCACCAGGGAAATCCCAAATGGGCTTCTTTTTAAGCAAGGAAAATGGAACTTACACAGAATTCTGTCTCCTATCAAAATTTTATTTAAATGACAAGGAAAGGAGTAAAAAGAGCATAAATTCCCAAGAACAAGAAGAGGCCAGGAAGGACACGATCCTAGCCAAGAGGAGTTTGGCACACTTTGGAAGCCTGAACGTGGATGGAGATGGGGTAAGTGGCTTTGCAGACCCGAGGAAGCTGAAAGCTGACCATCTGTTACTGGTACAAAACCCCAGAAAATCTCTAGAGTTGAAGGAGGGGTTTTGGGGGAGGGACTGGAAACTGGATGAAAGTTTAAGGAAAGCCACCCCCATTCGAGGCCTGATAGTGGCCCACCTTGACCGGCCCTTGGCCTGGGTCTGCACTGCTCCTACCCCAGAGGGACGGGCTGTGGTTTCTGTGCCCGTAGAGATCTGGAAAGTAAGGCTGAGTGTGGTGAAGTCACCAGAACCTGGTGAAATCTGGGTTGTGGAAGCCAGATCCCTGTCGTCAGGCCCAGGGCAGCCACGAGGAGGTAAGGAAAAACTGGAGGAGAGAGCCCAGGGCTGCCCTGGGGCAGGGACGCTCTGCCCCTGAGAGCTCCTCGGGCGCCGAAGCAGTTGTTGGTTAAGGCCTGCACTTTTCCTGGACCGCAGACAGCTTAATCCAGAGGAGTGAGACACGGGCGGGCCCCTTTACCTTTTACCTCTGCACACAGCTGACTGCCAGAGCATTTTGGCCGCCCTGGCCTGGCAGCAGCCGCTAAGTTGGTTATGGAAAAGCGTAGAACACTAACGTTCTTGCGGGATTTTCAGTAGAGAACTGACTGCGAAGTTAACTCGACGTTCTCTCAGCTTTACCGCGGCCACGGCCCTCAGACCCAGTCAGTCCACGGTTCTCGCCAGACAGAAGCTGAGTCTGTGTGTGCAGCCACCCTCTCGAAGCAGCATCTCACGTAAGACGACAAGGTGGGCAGCGTGGAGCTGGCGAGAAAAGGAAAACCGGGCACGTCCTTGAGAGCTCACCTGGCCAGCTGCCCATCTGGGGAGGCTCAGATGCAAATGTGGTTTCACTGTTTCCAAGACCAGAAGAGCTCAGGGTATGGGGGAGGGGAGAGCACCTGCGGTGGCTCCAGGATGGCCTGGCTCCCAGGGTCCAGTGGGGGCTCCCTGCACATGCCCATGACCCCCATAGATAATGTCCGGAGAGAAGCAATAGGATCTCTTAGGTGTTAAGTGAATCAGGGAGAACCATCTCCATCTTTCTAGATGCTCAGGTTGGAAGTCTCGGGCCATCTTGCCCCCTCTCCTCTGATCTCCCGTATCTGCAAGTACATCCAGGATCGGACCTCTCCTCCCACCTCCCTCATTCGCCCTGGTGCAAGTGTCCAGCCACTCCGGCTAAGGTGACCTCCATGGCTGCCCACGTGGCTGTGCTGCTTTCACGCTGTCCCCTGTTGTGATACCTGGCACAGCGGCTGGAGTGACGCTGTTACACCGAAGCCACATCGGGACCCTCTTCTGCACCCACTTCCTGAGTGAGACCCAAGGTCCTCAAACATGTGAAGGCGGCCCTACTGGCCCTCCCTGCAGCCTGGCCCCAGCCACAGGCCCACCTGACCTCGTGGGTGCCCTGCTCATGGTGTCCCAGAGCCTCTGCCCTGGTGGCCCTCTGCCGCGGACATCCACACGCTTGCTTCCTTCTTCCTTTGGGTCTCAGGGGGCACCAGGGCCTTTCTGTGTCCCCGATCTGCGCAGTTGCCCACCCTGTTTGCCCTCCCCATCACCCACCCTGTGTGTTTTTCTCCACTGGGCTTGCTATTAGCTGGCCCGGCTTATATTCATTTGCCTGTTGGCATTTTTGAGTCTCCCCGCATGGGAGCGGGAAGAGCACATGAACAAGGACTTCATTTGTTCAGTCAGCTGCTCTATCCCCGGTGCCTGTACCCCACATACCCTGGCCCCGGGGGTCCTCCCTGAGCACTCGCTGCGGGCCACTCTGCAGGCTTCCACACTAGTCCATGTGGCAGCCCTGTGAGGTCGCCTACAGCTTGTAGCTTTACAGTCAAGGCTGCAGGGAGGCCCAGCCACGCAGCCAGAAAGGCCCTCCCCGCCACGTGCCGTTCCTGATTCAAGCCTGGGTTCTGGTTCCTTGGCCAAACTTCTTAAGCTCTCTTAGCCTCAGTGTTCTCATCTGTAAAATGGGGCTGATAACACACTTCCCTCAGTAATAGCGGTGCTAATGGGTGGCCTCCAAAGTGGACGGGGCAGTGGGATCGGCATTCCTTCCTCAGTCCTCAAGGGCCACTGCCCAGGGGGGTTTCTCTTTTGGATTCTGGAGGAACATTCCCCTGAGCTCTGGGCACTGGGCTGCTTGACACTCTGCCTTGTAAGTAGCCCTGAACATACCCACCCGTTCACGAATTCGGAAGTGGGTGGACTGTGCAAAATCCATTTCCTACAGGCTCAGAGCTGACCTGTGTTAACTTCCCAGCTCACAGCTGGCAGGGAAGTGAGAGTGAGGGGCTGGCATCTCCATCACGTGCCCTGTGGGGCTGGCTGGCTTCTCCACCTGCCACCTTGGTTTGACCAGTGGAGGACCAGGGGCCGGTGCTAGGGCCTCCTCCCTCCCCTTTGGCCTGCTGGGGAGCTGGGATCCAGGCCCCACTTCCTTCCCGGGGATCGACTGCCTTCCTTGCCCTGCTCAGTGGGGAGGGTCAGAGCCACAGCACTTTTCTCAGGAGCACCCCCGCACCCCAGGGCATGGAGAGCCTGGCCTTTCAAGAACCCCTATCCTTCCCAGACCTCACTGCATGTTCAGGCCGTCCTACCTTAGAGGGGACTGTGAGAACAAAGCTCAGGAGCTTCTGCTGACTTAGCTGGCGGGACGGGTCCAGAGTGTCTGCCTGGGAAAAGCAGGGGGTGGGCTCCACGTTCTGCTGTCCGCCTGTACTGGCTGGGCCCGGCTGCTCCTTACATGGCACACCCACCCCTGCTGTGTACGTGGTGGGTCGCTCCACAACCAGACAGAGCGGGTGCGGCTGGGCGCATTCCCCAAGAGGGGTCGCCTGCCTCCTTTGCTCATCATGGAAGGGACCCCTGTTCTGTCTGTGGGATGAATGCAGCCCTGGTCTCTGAGCTTCGTAGAAGTTGTTCTGAAATCATGTGGCTTGGGTAAGGGGGTTCTTTTGGCTCCTTTGTCCAGAGCAAGGCGTTATTGATTAGAGTGCCACTGGACTGGAAATCCACTACCTGGAAAACGGACGCAGACACTTCCTGTGTCACCTCATCAAACATCCATCTACTGTCGGCCCATGGGCTCTGTTCCTTAGAGTCTTGTGACACCTGAGAGCATCTTCCAAAGATCCAGGACACCACAGATATGTTTCAGAAAGACTGGAGAAATGCTAAAAGGGGCAGGTCCAGGCCAGGGAGCCCTGAGCAGCCCAGGGGAGCAGGGAAGTAGGGAGGGTGTGGAATCGGGCTCTAGACCAGGCTTTGTTGGGGCCAGACTCTTAAGGTGCTTTCTCAGAGCCTTGCAGCTGGCCACTCTGATCCTGCGTCTCTCGTTGAGTTCTGGAAGAGGCCATAGTCAATGAGAGAGACGAGAAACAGAGGGGCAGGTACTGTGCCACATGATGGAGGCTGTGATGGAAGATCCAGAGTGGAGGGCTGCAAGAGGATGCTGGTTGGGCTGCCCACCCCAGTCTTGGGGAGATCTGGGAGGGGCAGGCCAGGGAGGCTTCCCTGAGGAGTTGACAGCTGAGCATAAGCTGAAGCATGACCATGGGTTAGCCCAGCCCAGAGAGGCAGGCAGCAGTGGTGCAGAACCCAGACAGAGGGAAGATGAGGGCAAAGCCTAGAAGTGCAATCAGCATGTGTGTGTGTGTGTGTGTGTGCCTGTGTGTGTGTGTCTGTGTGCGCTCTGGGCAATGAAGAAGGGTGGAATGGAGTTGAGGTGGGAGGAGTCACACAGGGGCTGGAGGAGGGTGTCAATGAGTTTGGACTTTATACTGCAGACAGAGGGGGGCATTGTAGGGGTTCAAACTGGGCGTGATAAGGTCAGATTTGAATCTGACACAGTGAGAAGTGTGTGAAAACCTAGAGGGAGGTTGTGGCGGCAACCTCAGCCAGATGGGATGAGGTCCTTGACTGGACACTGAAGATAATCAGTGTTTTTTGCAGCAGCCATGGGGATAGAGGACACCAGAAGTGTCCCAGCGGAGCCCTCCTCGGGGAATCCTCCCCGGTGGGGCCTGGTAGAGGCTCTGGGACTGTCAGCTTAGAGCATTCCCACGCTGCTGCAAGCCTGGCAGGCAAAGTGCTTAAATATTTATTACAAGCATAAATTGATTTTGGAGAACTAAATTCTCCAAAAGGAAAATGAAAGGGAAGGGAAGGTGGGACCTCTGAATGCCAGTTTGTAGCACCCGGCCTCTGCATATTTCATTAACCCCTCAGAGTGCTGAGGGACCAGATTTTCAGGATGTGAGGATGTCTGGCTATTCACACTCTGATGCTCCTTGTGGTAGCAGCTCATTATTCTGGGGCTGCGTGAGGAAGGTCAGATGCAAAGATGCTTGAGAAATGGAAGAGTGAACGAAATCATAATGGGCAGGGGAGGACTTTTGTTGAGCCGCTGAAGGAATAATAGATACGAGAAACTGGCTGAGAATCGAAATGAACATCAGGAAAAGGTAATGGGGTGTTTGGAAAGAGCACTGACCGTGAACTCAGCCAGATCTTCCTCTTTTTACTACTCTGAGAACTTGAGAAAATGTCTCAATGTCTCTGGACTCGTGAAGTACAAGTAATATGATCTACAGTCACCATCGCTATCATCATTATTGCCATCATTATCATCATTACATTTTTTTAAACATCTTTATTGCAGTATAATTGCTTTACAATGGCATGTTAGTTTCTGCTTTATAACAAAGTGAATCAGTTATACATATACATATATTCCCGTATCCCCTCCCTCTTGCATGTCCCTCCCTCCCACCCTCCCTATTCCACCCCTCCAGGCGGTCACAAAGCACCGAGCTGATCTCCCTGTGCTATGCGGCTGCTTCCCACTATCTATCTACCTTACGTTTGGTACTGTATATATGTCCATGCCACTCTCTCGCTTTGTCACAGCTTACCCTTCCCCCTCCCCGTGTCCTCAAGTCCATTCTCTAGTAGGTCTGTGTCTTTATTCCCGTCTTACCCCTAGGTTCTTCATGACCTTTTTTTTTTCTTAGATTCCATATATATGTGTTAGCATACAGTATTTGTTTTTCTCTTTCTGACTTACTTCACTCTGTATGACAGACTCTAGGTCCATCCAGCTCACTACAAATAGCTCAATTCCGTTTCTTTTTATGGCTGAGTAATATTCCATTGTACATATGTGCCACATCTTCTTTGTCCATTCATCCGATGATGGACCCTTAGGTTGTTTCCATCTCCTGGCTGTTGTAAATTCATCATTACTTTTATATTCATCATCCATCACCATCACCACCACCACCATCACCATCACCATCATTATCATCACTGTCATCACCACCACCACCATCATTATCATCACTGTCATCACCACCACCATCATCACCATCACCATCATTATCATCACTGTCATCACCATTACCATTATTACCATCAGCAACATTGTTGTCATTCCCACTGTCATCATCGTGACCGTCACCATCATCATCACCCCATTATCACCACAGTAATCATTACCATCCTCACTATCTTCCCCATCACCGTCATCACTGTCATTATCACAATTACCACTATCATTATCATTACTACCATTACCGTCCCCATCATCATTACCATCATTACCATCATCACTGTCACCTTCATCATCATGACCAGCACCATCACCATCATCATCACTATGATTATCCATGATTATCACCATCATCACTATTACAATTTTCAACATTTTGACCAGTTACTCTGTGCCCTACCCATGAACTGATCTATTTCTCAAAACAACCGTATCACTATAGACTCTTGTCTACATGTCCCATTGCACAGTTTAGGAAACTGAAGTGTAACAAATTAGGCTTAAGTTGACCAAGAGCCTGTAAGTGGCAGAGTGGTTCTGCCTGACAGCATAGGCATCTCCTGTGTTGAGTATTGCTGTGAGCATTAACTATGGTGATGTTTGTACATTGCTGGTGAGAAGTAGGTCCCATCACCTGGGGCTTCTTGTTGCATGTGTCTTTGTTGGTGAAAAGCAGTTGTGTCATGGCCTGGTCCAGGGGTGGTAGGTCAGATTTTGCCCTGGTAAGCATAAACAAAATCCAAAGACATTTGGGGGATCCTCCTATGTGCTGAGCAATGTACCAGGAAACACTGGGCCCTGTGACCTTTGGGACAAGCACCAAGACGCATGTCTGCAGCCTGGCCAAAATGATGCTTAGCCTAAGCGAGGGGCAAGCACTGTAGGGGCCTGGCGACGCCCTCTGCCTGCTGCCCAGTGAACCACTGCCCAGTGCCTGCTGTGGCACCTCCCAAAGTCAGAGATGGAGAGAGAAGAGCTTGGTCAGAGACCACAATGGTGCTGCCAGAGGCAAAGGCCTGGTGCCTCCAGCTCAGGTGCTCGGATCCATCAGCAGAAATGGCTTGAATTGGAGAACTGGTCTTTGACATTTTGAGAGCAACTGGCTAATGAATTTGAATAAATTTAGATTACTTTAATAAAGCACACTCTACAGAATGCATTTTAAGGGCAAAAGGAAGAAGCGAAGGGCCTTGCAATTATTCCAGCCCACTGCATAATTTATTTCATGCACTGTAGAGTCACCTTAGACATCACAGGAGTCATCTACCATGCTTTTGGCACGGTAGGGGAAACGGGCAGAAAAGGTAGACTTTTTTCTTATTGGCTTAGTCTTATCTACCTTATTAAAGGATCTAAATTTATTTTCAAAACCCATCAGAGTCTTACTATCCAAAGATGAACCTTTTGTTAATAATTTGTAAGTGTATCCTTCGTCTTCTTTTCCTCTTAATAGTTTTATTAAGAAAAAGAAAGGGGACAAAAAGAAGCAATTTAAGGTTAAGAAGTGTCTGGGGGAAGGAGAAGCCCTCAGGGGACCTGAGGGCAGTGTGATGTTGAGTAAAGTGGCTCATCCTGTGATCAGGTAAATGCAGGTTAAGGCTGCATCTTGCCCGTAACTTTGACAGCTACCAGGAGTCTCTGTGCTTGTCTCCTTGTCTTCAAAGTAGAGATCGGAGTATCCACCCGCCAGGGTGTGGGTGAGGTTAAGTGAGCTGTGCTGTAGGAAGAACCTGGCAGGTACCCTGGCAGAGGCCGTGCCTCTGCTGCTGGTGGCCTGGGTGCTCTGGGCCACATGGAGGGACATGCTGGGCTTGCTGGGGGGCCTGGGATCAAGTCATTGCCCAGCATGGATGGTGGACTGTTTGCATGCACTCTGTACATACACATGCACACACATATACACTTACACACACACGGATAGAGTGGAGCTGGCACACAGCAAAGGAGGATGGGAGGACCCACTGAGAGGTCAGGACGCCTTCAAAAGGCCACGAGCTCTTTGGAGCCAGTACGGTGTGTGGTCCTCTGCTGGCTGGTGAGCTGTGTTTGCTGTGGCATCCAGACCCTTCCATCCCAGACCCCTCCCAGTGGGGGCTCCTGGGGGGCAGGGGCTCCTGGGGGCCAGAGGCTCCCCACTGTCACAGGTGCCCCAGGTCGAGCAGAGGCCGGACCGCAGCCGAACAAAGAGGCAGCTCGCTGCCATCAGGCGTGTGGGTCATGGCGGTGTTCTGCCCTCAGCACAGCCATCCACTCGGGGCGCCGTCAGCTGCAAAGGCCCAGAGAGGCTCTGAGACAGCTCCTGCCACTTGGGAGTTGTGTATGTTGGCGGGCTGAGGGTCTGCCCTGGGAGATGCTGGGGATGAAATGGTAGCCTCGCCCGGAGTGGACAAGAGAGCGTTCCAGGCACAGCGTTCGCGGCTCCCAGGGACCCAGGTGCTGGAGAGGAGATGTCAGGCCATGCCAGTGTCCCCTGAGAGGCGGGCTGTGCTCCTTCACCCCGTATGCATTTTTGGAAGCCCACTTGCAGTGCCACCATCCCCTCCCCTCGCAGCTGGGCTGGCTTGTGGCTGCTCCAACCAGCAGAAGACAGGAAGGCTCAGCCTGGCGGGAACTAGAGAGCTTTCACGTGGGGAGGGGGAGGTCTGGGCCTCGTGCTCTCTCCTCCTGGACCCTGGCTGTTGCTGCTGCTATGGCACACTTGTGGGTGACACGGGAGGGACGCACCAAGTGCTAGTCTGAGCTCGGGCCCTTCTGAGGTTCCGATGCCACTACCCAGTCCACAAGCTGAGAAACAAGGCCCAGGAGGTGAGGGGCCATCTCTAGAGCTCACCCTGGAACCCATGTGGCACAAAGCCTGTCCTTTCTTCCACCTAGGTTGTAAAAGTGTAGAAAGTGGGGATTTAAAATAAAAAAAATAAAAATCTGGACAGGTGCATTCAAAAGGTGCGCTGGGAGGGAATGGGCTGCACCACGTCTTAGGGGGCTGAGCTGCTAACGCAAGGTCATGGGAGGTGCTCTGATGAAGGCCGGGAGGGTCCAATTCCACTTGGCCGCCTTCCCTCAGGGCTTCGGCAGTCCTGGCTGCAGTGTCAGGAGTTCAGCAGTGTGAGTGCATGGGCGTGTGTGTGAGTGTGTGCCTGTGGACGTGAGTGTGGATGCGGGGGCAGAGTGCAAGGGGGCACCGGGCGCTTGGGGCAAGCCCACTCCCCAGGCCTTCCTGCGTCCTCGATGGCTGGCATGGGGCTGGCTTGGGGACAGGTCTGGAGCTCGTGTTATGAGGAGGCAGCTGTTCTGTGTCGGGTGTAAGATGGCCCAGGTGGAAGACAGGTCCCTACCCCAGAAGGTGCCCGGTCAGACATGAGACAAGGAGGCCAAGGCGCGGGGAGTGACGGTCCGGCAGACAGTGCAGGGGTGGACCAGCCCCAGGCGCAGGGGCCCCCAGGCCGCTGGATCCAGCTGTGGGCGCATCCTCAGGTCAGGGAGAACCTCAGCAGCAGGGGCGGGGCGGTGGCCAGTGGCACGTGCAGAGGTGGTCCTGCAAGGGACAGTGAGGGCACAGAGGCCAGAGGCAGGAGGGCTGTGCTATGGGGCCTTAAAGACCTTGTCCTTCTCCTGGGGTACCGGCAGGTGGCCTTGGTCAGCAGTGGGGGGCTGGAGGAGGGACACGGTGCCAGAGCCATAATCTGAACAGTGGTGGGTGGGTGGAGAGGGGGAAAGAGACGAGAAGTACCAAGAGACTCTATCTTCAGCAACTGGTGGCCAAGTGGACGTGGTGGGTGGAGCAGAACCCGAGATGACAAAAGAAGAGGCTGACACGGGATGGAGAAGGGGTGTGCGGGGGCTACCCCCAGGGCGGTGTGGACCCTTCTCGTCCCCTGAGCACCTTCAGAGCTGACGGTGGACAGGAGCGCGTGTCCTCACTGGTCCTGGGCAGGGCAACCGGGGCTGGCTTGCTCTCTTCTCTGGCCATGCACCATGTCCTGTGTGGGCTGAGTGTGCCTCGGGCGGGGCCTCCAGAGGGCAAGCTGCAGGGTGGGTGTGGGTGTGGGTCAGGGTGCAAAGCTTGGCCTTTGCCAGAAGCAGGATGCCCCCTGCCTGTGCCCTGTGTGTGCGCAGGTGCACGCTGACCCTCCGCCGCTGAACTGCTGAGCGGAGCCATCCACGCTCTTGTGCCGGCCCCTCAGGAAGGACCAGCAGCAAACCGGGTGGATTTCTCCCAAGGAGAGCTCACCCCAGTCCATTTCTGAAGCAGGGAGGCGGTGACGGAAAGGAGAAAGCCCCAGGAATATTTTGCTTGTTCCTTAACTGCAGGGAGACTGGAGGTTGCTGTTGACAGACATTTCCTGGACACCTACTGTGTGTTGGTTTCTGGCGGGAGCATGACTGAAGTTCCCTAGCTCCCCAGGTGAGGTGCAAATTGCAGAGACATTGAGAGGTTTGTGGAAGGTTCTGAGGTGTGCTGACCCAGACTGCTGCATGGAGCTGTTCTTCGCCCCGGGAGTGGTTCTGGAAGCAGACCTGCTGGTGTACTTCAGGGCCAGGAGAGTAAAAGCAGGCTTTGGTACCTGGAACCTCTGTGTCCACTTTCAGAAGCCCCAAGGGAGCGGATGCTGGGCAGAGTCTCTGCAGGAACCCCCAAGGTCCCTTCCTGCTTCTTATTCTGGAGGATCCAGGGCAGAATCCCTTTCCTCACCTTCTCCAGTGTCCTGAGGCTCCTGTGTTCCAGCTTGTGGCCCTTCCCCCATCTTCCCAGGGCATCACCCTGACCTCTGCTTCTGTCACCACAATGCCTTCTCTCTGATTCTTCCCGTGTCCTTCTGATGAGGAACCTGTGGTTACACCAGGCTACCTTCACAATCAGAATAATTTCCGCATCTCAAGATCCAACCTCATCACATCTGCACAGTCCCTTTGGCCACAGAACGTGACATTCTCAGGTTTCGGGGATTAAGGCATGGACACTTTGGGGGGCCATGATGCAGCTTCACACAAGAGTTCTTATGGTCAAAGTCCTCCTTCCCAGGGTGGGGTGGTCAGGGCACTATCCTGACTGCATGGAAAGGCGCCCCGTGGGAGCCAGGGAAGGGCTGAAGCCAGCACATTTGTGAAGGAGTCCCAGGGGAGGGTTGGGCTGTAACCTGCTCCTCTTCCTCCATTCCAGATGCCAGTCAGACTCCATCTCCCTCAGCTGTAACCCTCCAGGGGCTTCCATCTCTCTCAGAAGGTCCTCAGGCCCTGGCTCTTGCCTGTTTTTGCCCCACTTGTAGTTTCCAACATCCCAGGGACACTCCACCCCAGGGCCTTTGCATGTGCTGTTCCCTCTGCTGGAAACACACATCCCCAGACATCCCATGCATCTTTCCGGTTCCAGCTCATGTTATGTGTTATGAGTTCCAGCTCATGTTAAGGCAGGGTCCTTCCTGACTAACCTCCCGAACCCCACTGTTACTCTGCTTGATTTTTCTTCTTGACACTTCTGTGCAACTGACATACATTTATCTGGTGACTAGTTTTGCTTCTGTCGCCCCAGGGGGATGTAAGCTGCTGAGGACAGGGACGTTGTGTTCCCAGTGACTGAAGTGGTGCAAGGCTTGGTAAATTTCAAATGAATGAATGTCACGCACTTTGGGGCAAAACTCCTCAAACAGGAGGTCCGACATCAGTGAGTTGGAAAAGACTGTTCTGGGTTGGGATTCCTCCTTCAAATTGTTGGGCTGCCTTCCTCCCATCTCGAGCTCAGAGCTTCCTGGGAAAGGTGCCCTGTGACTACCCCCTCCGGGGGCGGGTGAGGACCGTGGCCACCCACCGAGGTAGAAGAAGAGGCTTTTTGAAAAGTTGGGCAGAATCAATACCTCCAGGGCAGGGCTCCTCAGGCATCTTAAGCTTCTTATGGATGGACTTGGGACCCGAAGGAGAAAAGATGCTCTGTAAATACGCTCTCTCAGACTTTAAATTCTACATTTTCCTGCCATTAGCCTGTAATTTGTTTCTCAAAATTTTTCTATTTTAAGAAATTAAGCAGTAGGAGAAGAGGGTGAAAAACAAAAGAGAAGGGGGAGGGGCCGGGAGAAAATGAGGACACCCCGAAGGCAGGAAGAATGGGGGGTCGACGGCAGTGAGGGGAGGAGGGAGACAGCCTGAAGCCTGTGCTTTTGTCTGTCTTTTCCTCTCTGTGGTTGCTGCAGCTATTTCTCAGCTGAGAGCATCTGCGTGGAGGCCCTGATGACACCCATGTTTGCAGCTGCACTGGAGACAAGGGCATTTCTCATCGAGGCACAAGGCCCCAGGCTTCTGCTGGCACTCAGGGTGCAGAGAGTGACCAGCCTGACCTGGCCAGCACCTTCTGTCTCTAGGAGGTTAGACAGAGCACACTGCCCACCGGAGCTCTGCCGGAACCAAAGTCAAGAGACGTGCTTCTCAGGACTCCCTGGTGCCCTCTGGGTGTCGGGGTGCTTGTCAGAGAGGCATTTCTGAGCCCTCCTTGAGCACACACACCACAGCTCTTCAAAGGAATGGGGGGGGTCCTCCAGGGAGCTGCGGTCTGGCTTTCCTGGTGGGCATGGACACGCCCAGGTGTGAGACGCTCCCACATTTTGTCCTGGAAATTGATCCACTAATTTCAATTAACCTTAGAATCCTTTCCATTAAAAAAAGTCATCAGGATCAGCGGGGGATGGTGCTTACTTATGGATGGGTGATACAGTCCCACCTGCTGAAGGAGGTGGGAATGAGCCCTGAGAGGTATATTTGGGTTCAGTGCTGTCTGGGAAAAGAAAGTGCAAAGGCCCTGAGGCCTGAGGCCGCTCCTGGCTTGTTTGAGGAATGGCAGAAAATCCAGAGGGGATGATGGCTGGGGGAGATTAAGGGGTGTGCTCAGAGGCCCTAACTGTGAGGGCTTTGCCATTACTTTGAGTGAGGTGGTCTGACCTACAATGTAGAAGGATTTCTCTGGCTGCTGCATTGTGGGGAGGCTGTCAGGGCCAGGGATGCGTGGAAATGCGTTGGGAGGTGTGAAATGAGGGTGGGCTTGGACCAGGATGGAGGGAGAGCAGGCTCAGACAAGGGGTTGGATCCGGGTATTCAATATTCCAAGGGCAAAGCCACACGGATTTCCTGATGGAATGGATGGGGACTGGGAGAGGAACATGGCAGTCAAGTCTGATTCCTGAGCTGTGATGGCAGAGAACTCTGGAAGCAGCAGGTCTGGGAGGGGACGGGTGTGGATGACAAGGATGTGTGATGGAGAAGGCATGTCCAGGCTGGGTGGTGATGGTGGGCGGAGTGGAGGCATTGCAGTCATGCCTGCCTGAGTGTCTGGAGAGAGAAGAAACGAGCCTGCTGTGGGGACCACATTGAGCACCCCTGTTTCCAGCTCTCATGCAGCAGCAGGAAGTCCAGAGGGGAGGAAGCCTGCGGGAGAAGGATAGGGGGTGTGCTCGGAGGCCATACAGCCACCCACCACCTCTTCGTTGCGCAGCTCTAAGCCTTACCTGCTGAGGTTTTGGGATGCTCGCAGCTCCAAGACCTGCTCCATACAGAGTCACACCACTGTACCCAGGTCCTCTGTCCAGCCATTTGCAGCCTCAGGCCACGCCCTGGAGTCTTCATGGTTGTGTCTTTGCCTAGAAGCAGGTCTCTCACTGGACTTAGGGAAGCTGGGACCCTGGCTCTGTTCCCACCCCCACTTTCACCCCTGGGGTGGCGCCCAGCCTTGGTCAGCTCAGCCTTCACTCATACTGTCAAGACGGATGGGACACGTGTGTTTTGTTTCCATCCTGGACCCAGGGCTAAAGCTCTTGTGATTTTGATCTGGAAGTGGGTTCTAAACCGAGAACAAATGCCCAACTTTGCCTCCCCTTGACTCTGCCAGCTGGGGTGTGTGGCGGGGTTCTCCTCCCCCCTGGCTGTGTTAGGACCCCCTACGGCTCTGCCCAGGGAGGTCCCGTCTGCTCCCTAACTGCTCAGGCCACACGGGCTTTAGTTTGTTTCATATTTGCACCATGCCTTTCAGCTGAGATGTTTTTTCTTGTAGCTTCTGGTTGCTTTTTTTGTTCTTGTTGTGTTGTCATTTTTAGCTTTTGCATTGTGTGTTTTACCCCAAGATTTCCCAAGACCTGTATAGATTTCCCAGCATTTCTGTAATTGTCCCCTGGTCTGTCTGCTCTGAGGTCTCCTTCCCAGCACCCTTCCTCCATCCTTGTCCCTTTGTTCTTGTGGGGATCTGTCGCCAGGCTGCAACACAGCTATCCTCCTGGGTGACTTTTACCTTTCTCTTGGTTTAGAGCTGTTGTTATCTTCGTATTTCTTGGTTTTCACTCTCACTTTGCTGGAAAAAACTTCCTATGAAAGTGAGTTTTAGAGTTAAGTTTTTAAAGCATTGTGTTTCTAAAAACATATTTATTTTGTCCTCACATTTTCCAATAGTTTGGCTAGGTAAAGAATTGTACACCTGTACATTTCTATTCAGAACCTTGCAGGAACCCTCTACTGCCTTCTGGGAGCCTGTGCTTCCAATGTCTGATGTTGCTGTGATGTTTGAATCTTTCTGGATGATGTGCTCTTTTGCCCAAAAGACTCATATCTTCTTTTGACTCCAGCAAATTTCTCTGTATTACTTTCTGGATAATTTTTCTTCCTTTTATTTTATTTGTTCTATCTTGTTGGACCTTTTATTGGTCAGTTGTCAGAGCTTCTGGGTTGATCCTTTATATGGTTTATCATTATTTTGCTAATGTTTCCTTCTACATTTTGGGAATTTTTTCCTACTTATCTTTCTATTAAATTGTTTATTTTGGCAAAGTGTGTGTAGTATTCAAGAGGATTTTCTTGTTCCCTGATTTTTTTTTTAATGGCAGCCTGTTCTAGGGATGTTGCCCTTATCTTCTCAGATCTCCCCAGAATACTAATTTGATGTCTCCTTAAAGTTACCTGTGGAGATCTGTTTATCAAATTATAGCTGTTTCGTTTGAGACTGCCCCTCCTTTTTATGTTGTCCTCTCTCTTCTTCTAGGTTTTCTTCATGAATGGTGGTCCTGGGACCCGTCATATCGGAGAACAAGACATACAGGCGGCCTAGAAGCTCAGGTTTCTGGGATGTGCAAGTCCATGGTCAGGAATCCTGTAAAGGTGACACTGGCCATTCTTCTGAGGCTTGTAGGAGCCATGAGGATTGTCGTGGGTGCCAACCTGCCCCCTTGGTTCACAGCAGCATGTGACACAGCTGGAGCAGGTCACCCCTACAGCCACTGTCCTTTCAGTTCTCTGCCCCCCTCCACGGACACCCTTTGCTGTCTTTTCTCCTGGTCTCTGATCATCTTCCTGACCCAGAAGTATGGAGGCCTGGGGCTGTGTCCTGGTCCTTTTCTCTCCTCCATCTTCACTCACACTCACTCCGATGCCTCATTCAAGTTCATGGTTTTGAGACATAAGTGTCCCTCCAGCCTGGAGCTCTCTCCTGACCCCAGGACTCGGCACCTAACTGCCTGTCTCATCTCCACCTGGATGTCTAATGGGCATCTCAGACTTGACCTGCCTTCATCCAGTTCCTCCCAGCTCAGCAAAGGGCAACCATCCTTACGGCTTAGGGAGGAATCTGGAGATTCTCTTACACACTTCTCTCTGTCCATTCTCTCTCTCTCTTTCATACTTCACGACCAATCCATCACTAAACCCTATTAGTCTCCATGTGTCCAGAATTCACCTCCTCTCTCTCCTTCACGCCTACCATGCCCACCCCTGTCCGGGTCACAACACTGCTTATCTGGACTGCAGAAACTTCTTAACTAGTTCCTAACGAGTCTCTGATTCCTCATTGTTTATGCGGGGGCTTCTAATGTCTTCTGTGGCCCTTTATAGCACCTCAGTTATGTATTTGCCCTACCTTCCCCAGGCTATAGCCAGGACCAAGTCTTGCTCACAGAGGTTTTTCCATCCCTTAGATCAAAGGACCCATGGAGAGGCCATAGGTTGTATTTATTCAGTGAGTGGCTGTTGAGTCTTTGCTTTCAGACTTCTGTCTGTCTGCACTGCAGCCATTTTTTCTTTACCAGAATTCCCGTTTTGTTCAGGTATCAGCTTCATTAATGTGCTTAGGGGATGGTGGGCCCCCAGACTGATGGGGGGGGGTGGTTCACAGTTGGTTCAAATCAATTGTACTGATCCCACTTCTCCATCAGGGGCTGGTTCAGTGGTGGGTGTGTAACTCAGTTCTGGAGAGTGAGGCCTGAGGGAGTCAGCTCGGGACTTCTGGGAAAATCTTTTCTTCCCTCGTAAAACCATTGAGCCTCACAGGAAAAAGTCTCTTTCGGCCACTGTCTGCCTTTCTTCCTGCTTTCTGTTATGTGAGGATGTAATGCAACCATTCTGTGCTCGTGAGGAAGAGGTCAAGTGGCCCAGAGTCCTGATGCGTTGGAGCCACAGAATGAGTCTCGGAACCACTCAATTTCAGATTTCTTGCCCAAAAGACAATAAACACTTTAAACCATGATTATCACTCTTTTGTTTCTTGTACCCAGATGCACCCTAAATATCCTACCCCCCACCCACATGCCAGAGGTGGAGCTGGGAGGGAGAAGGGGTCTCAGGTGTCCTTAGGGTCTCAGGTGTCCTTAGGGTCTCAGGGGTCCTTAGCCAGTCCCTGGATGCACACAGGAGGCCCTATGTGGGAAATGCAGAGTGGAGGGGCTTTGCATAAGCAAATGTGAGGACTGGTGGGGGAGGGGAGAGACTGGAGGGAAGGGTCTCAGCCTGGGACAGTCTGGCTGAAAGACCTTTCAATCCAAGAACGTGTACTATGCCATGGCAAGGGCTTCTGTGCAGTCACGGGGGCCTGCCTGTCTTCCCAGACGGACTAAAAGCCTGCTGCCCAGAAGGGCCTGTGCATTTGGTGATTATGTGCCCGCTGGGGTGTGTCTAGATCAAGGGAAGGGGTTGAATTTGGTATTTAATCATTGTCAGGAGATAACTGTGGACAGCTACAAGACTCAGAGATGAGAAATTCCGGAGATGAGAGAAAGAATTCAGTGGGAGGAGGCAGGCAGAGCTATTGAGGACTAGGAATGAGAAATCTCCTTAGAGTTTCCTGAAATGCTGAGGAGGGCTTTAGATCTTCAGCAGAGCTTGCATGGGTCAAGCCAGCTTTCTGTAGACTTAAGCGTTAGGGAGACCTGAGCTGGTGTGGCACCTGCCCCTGGCGTCCCCTTCTGTTCAGCCAAATTGTTTTCAACTGCTGACTGAGTGGCAGGCGGAATAATGCCCCTCCCCCACAGGTCCCCACCCGAATTCCAGGAGTCTGTGAATATGTTCCTTTACATGGAAAAAGGATTTTGCCGATGTGATTAACTGAAGGACCTTGCACGGGGAGATTACCCTGGATTATCCAGGTGGGTCCGATCTAATCCCATGAGCTGTTAAAAAAGGAGGAGGAAGACAGAGGAGGAAGGCCAGACAGACACAACATGAGCAGGACTCGACTTGCTGTTGTTGGTTGGAAGATAGAGGAAGGGGCCATGACTCAAGGGATGTGGGCAGCCTCTAGCAATTGTAACCAGCAAAGCAAAAACAAAACCAAAAATCAAACCAAACCCAAACTGGTGTCCTCAGTCCTACAACCACAGGAAACAGATCCTCCCTGGAACCTCCAGGAAGCAACCAGCCTTGCCAAAACCTTGACTTCAGTCCAGTGATACCAGGCTAGGGGGACTTCTGACTTCCAGAACTCTAGGATGATGACTTTGAGTTGTTTTAAGCCACTAAAGCTGTGGTTATTTGTTACAGCAGCATGCGGTAAAGGATTCTCTCTGCAGGCCTGAGTTGTACAAACCCTGCCCTTTCCAAAATTCTTTAGGACTCGCACTTGCCCAGTTCCTGGGAGATAACCTCTGAGTCCTTGGATATTCCAAGGACAATATTAGACAGTTTATGCTAACAGTGTGACTTAAGGCTATCTTAGTCTGCTAGGGCTGCCACAACAATGTACCACACACAGGGTGGCCCAAACAACATAAAGGTAACATCTGGCATTCTGGAGGCTGGAAGTCTGAGATCAGGATGCTGGCAGGTTTGGTTTCTCCTGAGGTCTCTCTCCTTGGCTTGCAGATGGCCACCTTCTTGCTGTGTTCTCACATGGTCTTTCCTCTGTACTTGCACTTCCCTGGTGTCTCTGTGTGCCCCAATTTCCTCTTCTTATAAGGGCATTGGTCATATAGGGTTAGGGCTCACCCTAACAGACTCATTTTATTCTAATCATGTCTTTAAAGTCCCTGTCTCCAACCAAATATAGTCACATTCTGAGTGCTGGGGGTTAAGATTTCAACATATGAATTTTGGGAGGGGACACAATTCAGCCCATGACAACGAGGAATGCCTGTCTTTCTTTGCCTAGGCCCTGGGCATTGCTGTATGTAGTTTGACCTCTGGGGGTGGGGGCTGGAGACTGAATAGATAAGGTCAGTCACATGGGCTCTCCATGCTGGTTTGACTGACCCCAGTAAACACCTCAGATGGCCATACTCCACACATGTGATCACACATCTTAGCTGGGAGAGCTAAGGGCTGTCCATGTGATACCACTCAGAGTGGACAGCTGGAAGCTTGTGCCTGGTCTCTCCCGGACCTGTTGTACATAACTTTTTTCCTTTGCTGACTTTAACCTGCCTCCTTTCACTGTCATAAACCATAACCGTGAGTCTTAATGCTTTTCTGAGTTCTGTGAGTCCTTTTAGTCTGTTGTCACTGAGGGAGGTCCTGGGAACCCCCCAATAGAAGCAGCAATAGGAAACCAATGCATGTGACAAAGAAAGCCAGACTCTGAAGGGGACCAAGCTGGTTAATCAGTTAAGATGTTACCTTTTCCAGAGACCCCTGGTGTGGGCGTGGGACCAGGCTTCACTGGCATGAGTGAATGAAGGGGCTGACGAAGGGGCTCTGGGCACCACAGCAGAGGTGGCAGGGGGGTCTCCTTCCTGGTGGAAAGCACTGTCACAACCCCCAGGACCAGTTAAGTTCCTGCTCTGAGTTCTTCTTTTAGAGAAACGTGTTCTAAAAAGACTCTGAATCCAACTCTGTGAGAAGAGCTCGGTTCCCCTTCCTGAGCAGCCCCAGGCCGAGTGACAACAGTATCGAGGTTGCAGGCTGCCCCGCCAGCCTCAGGACTCCTTGGAAGAGAACTGGCGTCTGCAGTCCTGATCCTGCCCCCTTCCTAGTAGCTCCTGGGAGCAGCAGCAGCATTGCTCTGCCTCCACTAATCCTGTCGAGCCTGGCCAGGTGAGCTGTGTGTGCATGAGATGTTTCTTTGCTAGGAGCTTGTGAATGGCAGAGCGTGCCGCCTGGGAGACACGCAACTCCCCGGCAGCTCCTCGGCCTGGTGCCTTCACGACACCTGGCCCCTCCTGCCCTGGGTGTTCTGCTCGCTGTGCCTTTTCTTTCCTTCCTTCTTCCCATCGGCTTGTGTGGCCCCCTCTGCTCTGTGCCCAGGAACTGTAGTTCTGACTCATTCCTGGTTGCAGCGTTCCTGCATTTTCCACATGCATGAAGCTGGGATGTTAAAACAATTAAGTCAAAATGAACACACTGCAAGGTCATGGGGTGACAGAAGAAGTCATTTGGTGACACTTTCAGATACTTAGCCGTGGACAAAAAGACCCGTCCAGGACAATGGCTCTGAGACGAGCGCAACACAGAGCAGTTTACCCAGCCAGAAACAGTGCCGAGGGTGCTGGGGTGTGTGAGGAGGGTGTGAGGGCATGGGGGCACCTCCCCGAGCAGGAGGGCTGAGGATGAGCGTGTGGAAACGTGCCTCTCGTGAGGAACACACAGCCTGGCCCACCGCGCACTGGGCTTCTCTCTGTGCAGGTGGAGGGATGGTGGCCACCTGCTCCCTCTTCAGCGGCCCCTGGCTCTGCTGAGTAACACGCGCCTCCCCAGCTGGTGGCCTGTCCCAGGAGGCGGGTGGCCCTGAGGTCCTGGTGGATTCCTGCCCCTCAGGCAGGACCTCCTGGGATGCTGATTTTCTCCTCCCTTTTCTGACTTCTCTGGTTCTCAGGAAGAGGAGGGAGCAGGGGTTCAGGGAGTGCCAGCCAGGCCCTGCACAGGTGACTTGGCATAACCGTCTTTTCTAATCTTGGCAAGGTGATGCCACCACCTTTACTGCCAAATGTTGAGGCTCAGAGAGACCCAACATTTGGAGAGGCTCTGGTTTGCCTCCTCCAAAGTGCCCTCCCTAAATGTCCTGGTGTGGTCTAAGAGGCCCGTGCTGTCCCCTCTGGGTCCTGGGAGCTGTCCTTGGAGGGAAAGAACAGTCTGCTGGGGAGCTAGAGGCTACAGAACTCCCCACCTGGGCTCCCCAGTGGTCCCCTCTGGGGCTCCTCTGGGTGCTGACCACCCCTTCAAGCATGGCAGTGCCATGTCCCTTGGGCCTGGGTGCCCAGCCTTCTCTCCAGCTCTGGAGAGGCAGGTCAGTGGCTGCACAGGCCTTCTGGGCTCTGGTCCCTGTGCCTGCCCTGGAGGGGCCCCCTGGACCCTGTATCTCCTCCTCTCTTCTCTCCAGCCACTGTCTCTGGAAAACGGGCCGTGTGGATCCAGGCAGAAATCCTTGTGTGCTGCCCTCTCGGGCCCCTGTGGCCCCTCTGTGTTCCCCCTCTGTTGTGATCCTTCCAGGCCTGGACCCCTGGCTGTTCTCAGGTGAGTGGGGCATCTCTCCCACCTCTGCACCTGAGCCAGTTACCCATGCTGTGTCACAAGCCCCCCAAACTTAGTGGCATATGACCCCCATCAGTTACACTCACAATTCTGTGGGTCAGGAGTCCAGACAGGACCCAGTGGGGAGGGTGTGTCTGCTCCATGATGTCTGGGGTCTCCTTGGGAAGGCTTTAAGGCTGAGGCTGAAATTATCTGAAGGTGCACGTGCTTGGCACATGATGCGGGCTATGAGGGGGACCTCGAAGTGGTCACCTTGGCATGTGGCCTCTCCCAGTGGCTGGTCTGGGCTTCCTCACAGTATGGCAGCTGGGTTCCCAGAGGACCAGGTGGAAGTGGTATTGCCTTTTATGACCTAGCCTTGGAAGTCACGTGGCATCACCTCCCAGATCTTCCCAAGTTCAAGGCAACAGAAACACAGACCCCACCTTCTCAATGTCAAAGTCACACTGGGAGAAGAGAATGTAGGCTGGGAGAGGTTGTGCTGCCACTTGAAAATGCAGTCTGCCCCTACCCACAAACGAAGTAAGTTCATCATTCATTCCCCGCATTGTCCAAGCTCCTCGTGTATGCAAGAAACCTGCTAGCTGCTAGGGGAACAGAGTAAACACTACAACACAGTCCTAAACCCTAGAGCATGCAGTCCAGCGGGGGAGGCTGAGAGAAAACAGAGCAGGGCTCAAGCTTCTCCCCACTACAAAACTTTGTTAAAAATCCAGCAGTTCCGGGGCTTCGCTGGTGGCGCAGTGGTCGAGAGTCCGCCTGCCGACGCAGGGGATGTGGGTTCGTGCCCCGGTCCGGGAAGATCCCACATGCCGTGGAGCGGCTGGGCCCGTGAGCCATGGCCGCTGGGTCTGCGTGTCCGGAGCCTGTGCTCCGCAACGGGAGAGGCCACAACAGTGGGAGGCCCGCGTACCGCAAAAAAAAAAAAAAAAAAAAAAAAAAAAAAAAAAATCCAGCAGTTCCAAAGGCTCTGCTCGGTCGTATGCCTTGAATCCGTGATATGGGACCTGACCAGGGATTTCAACACACTTTCTCTCTCTCTTTTGTGCTACCTGGTTATTACACTGGAAGAACCTCAAAGAATGGGCTCAGGCTCTTCTTTTGTAGAAGTCCTGGCATCTCCCACAGAGCAGGCACAGAAAGCTTTGATGACCTATTCCCTTTCTTACTTTCTCTCTTTATTTAGCCCACACTCACTTATGTGTTCCTTCAACACACATTCATCAGCCATTTTCAGTGCCAGATGCAGTGTAAGTCACAGAAGTTACTGGCTGATGGAGACCAGGTCTTGCCTGGACCCTCTGGCTAAGAGTCCTTAGCAAGACCCTCAGACCCCCTTAGCCACTCACACAGCCTACGTACTCCCTGATTCTGGGGATGAATCTGGTCCATGTGAGTCCTTGGGGGAAGCAGAACAGGCCCTGGGGAGTAGGAGGGCGGATGGTCCCAGAGGAGGAGAGAAGAGAGACCCGCAGGTGAGTCCTGTACTCTGGAAACTTCTGTGGGTGCACGTGGGTTGGCCTTGGGGTTAGAGAGAGCAGAGTCTGTGTCTCTGCCCCGTGCAGGCGGGCAACCTCGGCTCGCTCACGTCTTGTTGGAGAAACACATCACGCGGATTGAATAAAGCAAGGCATGAGCCAGGCTCCGTGTCCTTTGTGAGGTTTTTAGCTACCTTTGGCAGTTTGGTGAAGCCTCTAGTCTCCGTTTCAAAATAATAGTTTAAACGCATCAAATAAAATCACTAGGGTTATAAAGAAAGCCAATTATATTGAAATACAGTTATCAGAACATTTAAAAGGCAAATCTGAGATTCAATATCATATGTGTTTCTTCATTAACACAGTTTACAGCAAGTTCTACTACAGTTCTAAAGACTACCATAATTTCAAAGTAGTTAGGAGCCAAAGGCTATTCTGAGATGTCTGCCACACCTGTGATGTGAGAGAACATACCTGTGATCTGTTAAAGCGACAGTCACAGAACTGCTAAGCCTACTCGGGTTTGTTCCTCATACTCATCATGGAAGGAAGTGCTAACTTCAGCTAGAGGTTAGCGAAAATAAAGATGTAATATTTTCCCTCCCACCTCGGGGGCTCCCCTGAATCCTATCCTAAGCCTCCGGGTGATGAGGGTGACTCAGTAAACGTTCCAGACCCTGCTTTGCCCCAGCTTCCCTGGGCCCCTCCCGTGGTGGGGATCCCCATTCTGTGATCCCCTCTATTCAGTCTGAGCCCAGGACGAGCAGCCCCCAGAGATCCATTCTCCTCCTGTTCTCAGCAGACACTCCTCAGATTACCACTGACCTTTGGGGCTTGGGTTTCAGCCACATTTTCTAAATTTTGTCTTCATTTGCACAGAAACCTGAGAAGCCTCTGAGGTCTGATTGCATCATTAATCATTGTGGGAGTCCTGTGCTTGCATGCCCGCCGTGGGAAATCTGTTCTTTGTTTCCTTTTTCTCCTTGGACTTTTGCTCCCTGCCTCTGAATGAGGATTAGACAAGTCCTTGCTTCTCTGTTCTGTGCCTGCTCTCACCAGGTCACCCCTTTCCCCTCCCCAATCATCCCGATTTTCCTCCATTCTCAGAAGTGGAGCCCAGCAGTGGTTTAGTCAGTTTGCATCTCCACTGTGGTCCAAGGAAGGGGGAGGGCAAGACACACACACACATACACACACACACACACACACTTTCTTTGTTCTTTGCTAAAAGCTGCTTAGCTTACTGCAAACGTGCTAATTAATTGGTGCAAGATTCAATCGCCAGGGAAAATTACACAATGGAGATAAATGGTTTTGCAGAGGAAAATGTCAGAATTGCTTTGTATTTTTCCCCTTTCCTTGTCCACCAAATATTTCAGTGAAGAGGAGACGGAGGTGTGTTAGCTTTCAAAGGCTATTCTGGTTTGACTCCAGCGGTTCTCTTTGTCATCCGAGTGGTCCTGTCCTGGTGGGTGGGTTGTTCACTGTACAAGGGGCTGAAATCCAGCCTCCTCTCTGGTTTCTGACCAGGTCTGATCTCACCTCGTGGGTCCTCCAGCTGAAAACCAAGGTCTCCACTGCAGGGCAGGGCCCTCACGTCCTGCCTCAGGTATCCCAGCCCTTCTCTTAGAGAGGGGTAGACCTGCCCTCACACTCACCTTCCCAAATACCCACCTCTGGCCCCATCCCCATCCTAGACTGAGGGGTAGAGAGGGGGAGGGGGCTTGTCTCCTTGTTAGTGGAGCCCTCCCCCTCCTCTAGGCCTCTTCTGCTTCCAAAACCCTAAAGAGGCAAACACATCTGTCCAGAGTGCCTGCCCCTTTGTCTGGGTGGTCCTCCGTCATGGACAGGAACACACTGTGGGGTCTCACTGAGCCTGGATGGGGTGGGACGCTGAGAGGCTCCTGGAAACACACACACACACACACTTCTCTAAATGCAGCATCCTCTCACTCCATTTCCTGAGCTGCTGAGTCTGAGGCTTCTGCATTTAGAATCAGTCTGTCTCTGCATTGAGTCTCCCCCAGGCAGGGGGTGGGCATTCCCCACTTCGGCTTCATATTTGCATAACTAAAGGAGCCACCCAGGGGTTTGGTTGGGAAAAAAGGGGCAGCTGCACCTCGAGGTTAATTCCCAGTCCCGCGTAAAGCAGACTGTGTTGGCAGTTTGTTTTTAGCTCCAATGTCCATCGTAAAGAGCACCCTGATGGGAGAGGCAGATGCTTGGGACTGGTTGGGACAAAAGCAGGGAAGGCTCAATGTATTTCAGACAAGATCTTCCTTTTTGGCCCCTCTGCTTTGGTAACGAAGAACCGAGCCCAGCGTGGCCCTGAGGTTGTCTGATTTCTTTGTACAGGAGAAAAAAAAAGCCCCTCCCAGACAGGGCTTGGTCTTGTCTTGGGCCAACAGCCCTGTCCTGGACTTGTCATTAACTGGTCCTTGGGCATGAGTGTTGCTGGAAGGGGGACTCTTATCTTACACTCAGAAATGAATAAAGCAAAAGACTTGATTGGGAAGGAGCTCCCAGGCGGAGAGCAGCAGGGTAAGGAAACCCAGGGGATCCACTCTGCCATATGGCTCGAAGTCTCAGGATAATGGGGCTAACTTTCTAGGTTGCCTCTGGCCAGTCATCTTGCTTGTGCCCATATTTGGTCTGACTCAGGATCCTTCCTGGTGGCGTGTGCATCTCTCAGCCAAGATGGATTCCAGCGTGAGCGTTTCTGGGAGTTTGGCAGGACATATTATGAGCTGGTGTCTCCTCTCTCCTTTAGGCCCTTCCTGAATTCTCCCAGTTAGTTTTTGGCAGCTGCACTATGTTCTTTATGGGAACCTCTTGTTGTGAGACAACTCACGCAAGCGATGATTATTGTGTCTGGCCAGGGCAGGCGGTTTCGGTCAGTGGTTCCCTAACATGAGGAGATGAGTCCAGGTTCTGGTGTCCAGAATGGACATGGCCAGGTCAGAGGAACCCACGGCATACATTCAGATTTGAGGCTGCTCCACGGAGCATCTGGGTCAGAGGAAGTCTTTGTTAATTGTATGGAAGGAAGGAAATGAGAACGGGCAAGTGGATGCAGGTGATGTCCCACTGACTTAGGAGTGTGTCTCTGGACTCTAGTCTGGACCCGAAGTCCTGGCACAAGCCCCCCTGCAGCTGCATCACTCATCCATGGAAATAAGAAATCTGAGACCTAGCTCCAGGGCAAATGTGCCGGCACCTTCAAAGGGGGTGTTTCAGGATGACAAAGCTCTTTTCATGCTCTGTTTGAATTACTTCCTCCTGCCCCAGGATTTTGGTTCTTACATGGGTCCAAGTGAGAAGGTGCCAGCAGGAGACCCAGTCAGGTGTGTCCTAGCTTCTATGCCCAGGTTGAGGACAGAGAAGCCTTCTGGCCAGTGGCATCAGTTACCGTCCTCCAATCCCTGAGCAATCTGGCCCTGCATCCCTGCTGCAGGAAGGGGTGGCGGTGACTCGAGGATGGAATCATCTGGAGGCCTCTAGAAGAAGCTAGAGAAGACCAGAACTTCCCACGAACTGTGTTTCATGTGGCTGCACTAAGGGCTATCATGGTGACGGTCCAGCCAAATGGGCAGGGCCCCATCGCTTTTCTGACCAAGCCTGGGAAGCCACGTCTGTTGCATCTGTTAATGGCAGATGAGTCTCAGCCCCACTCCCTAAACAATCCAAGGGGTGGGCCTGAGTCCATGGCTCTCAGTGGCAGGGGTGTCCAGGCAACCCTGCAGAGGAGTGTGGGGTGGGAGATACTGTCGTGATATCACTGGAAAATGCACTTGGTGGGCAACACTGTGCAGAATATCCTTCCTACTGTTCATGCTGAGCCAGCATTTCCCTTCCACTTCTCAGAAAATCCACAGCCCTGATTAACTCCAACTCTCCACCCACTTCGTGCCCCCACTGGAATGGCTAAAAGTGCTGGAGGAAGCACGTGAGCCCCCTGGCTAGTCTCCCTTTGATAAGTCTTGAGAACTGCCTAGAAACCATGCAGGATCTCCCTGTCCTTTCCTGCAGGACTTCTCTGCTCTTCTCACCTGCTTGAGAGGTAGTTGAATCTCTGCAGGCTGGTCCCTTGCAGGCTGCCCTCCGGAGGAATCAGAGAGGGTGGCATGAAGGCCTCCTTTGGGTGGGAGTGGAAGACGTGGGTCAGGGCACCGTCTTCCTTTCACACAGCCACACCAGCTGGGTTTGGCCCCCAGCCCCAGTCATGCTGGGAGGGAGTTGGGGGCCCCCTAACCATGAAGGCTACAATGGCAGAACACAGGTCAAGGGACCACCATGTTAGTCTATTGTAGCCCATACCTTGGCCGTCCCCGATCTTGCCAAGGGAGGGACTGGAACTTCTCTGATCAAATGCCTTAAGAGCCTGCAACCTGAGGGCCAGGTCCTCTCCAAGAACCTGGTTCCTGCTCTGCTGACTGTGGGCCACTGCCCCAGATGGTGAGAGGGACAGGGGAACAGGTACCTGCTGCTGATTTGGTCTTTGAGACCGCTCAAAAGCCAATAATAGAGAGGCAAGTGTCAACAGAAAGAAAAGATGCTTTAGTCAGAAAAGCTGGCAATCTGGGAAGATGGTGGACTTGTGTCCAGAGACCACCTCCAAAGGTTCTTCTCAGCCATGACAGTTGTTAAAGGGGAAAAAGAGGGGAGAATTTCAGTGAACCACTGAGGCAGGAGGTTGGGGTCTGCATCATTCTCCATTGTGTGCAGACTGGCTGACTCTCTCTTCAGATGGTAACTTGCCTGTGTGATCTGCCTGCAGGATTGCTAAGGGGGCTGGTGAGGGTAGAGAGCTGGCCATTCTTTAACTACTTAATTCTTCATTCTTACTTCTTTTTATCTAGGAAAAGAAACAACAGGTTAATTAGGTTCTTTCCAGGTTAGAGGGGAACAGAAATGGACAAACAGGAAAGAGGCAAAAGAACTGCCTTTACCTTCACCTCCTCTAGGTGCAAACGTGGTGTGACTTGTCCATTTTTTTTTGCAGCCAATCCCATATCTTAAACTTTCATCTCACCAAGTAAAAATCTACTTTTAACATCTGCTCTGCTAACTAAGCATCCTCTGGTGCAGACTTAGTGATATCTGAAGAACTTGCTAGAACTGTTTCTGAGGTGTAGACTCCTGATTAGGGTCCTTCCAATGCTGCCCAAGCATCTGAAGGTATAGACTGAAGTGGGCTCCTGGCACCTGGCCAAACAGTAACATCTCTTCTCAAGTGTCTTAAAATGTTACAGGCAATATAAGATATGAGGACATGGGTGGGGACAAGTTTACCTTCAGGTTCTGACAAGTGGTCCTGAGAGAGAGCCCTTGTGTGTGTCTTAGCTTCGCATACAGTGGGTGCCATAATGAGCTGTGTAACTTGGAAGCAGTGGCTGAGCTGAGCTCTTCCTAGGTCTGAAATGGAGGGGGGCAGGGAGAGAAGGAAGTGGGGAGAGAGGGACGGGGAGAGAGGTGGAGGCAATTCCCGTGACTCCGGGTAAGAAGAATGTCTTCCTGAGCATCACTGCTTTCCTCTTCCAAAGCCACCATGACCTCCATTCCAAATGATTTCCCAGGGAAATAGGGATACAGAGGGGGCACATTGTGTGTTTTTTCCATGAGAGGAAGGCTGGGAACCCACATCTCTATCCTAAGGACCCAGTGAATCAATCTGTAACACAAGGCCACTGGTCCCTGATCCCTTCTAGCTCTGACACTCTGAACGCATGGTCTGCTGCAGCTGTTGTGTGGGCCTTGGAAGATCTGTGTGTGTGTGTGTCGGGAAAGTGGGCTTCAAAACCAAGACTGCGCCCACTCTGAGTGCTGGTGGATGTCCGGGAGAAGCAGTCCCCCTTCTGTTCTCTGGCTTCTGAGCAGTCCCCCCGCCTTTTTATTTAAACATCTTTATTGGAGTATAATTGCTTTACAATGGTGTGTTAGTTTCTGCTGTGTAACAAAGTGAACCAGCTATACATATACATATATCCCCGTATCTCCTCCCTCTTGTGTCTCCCTCCCACCCTCCCTATCCCACCCGTCTAGGTGGTCACAAAGCACCGAGCTGATCTCCCTGTGCTATGCACCTGCTTCCCACTAGCTATCTATTTCACATTTGGTAGTGTATATATGTCCATGCCTTTCTCTCACTTCGTCCCAACTTACCCTTCCCCCTCCCCGTGTCCTCAAGTCCATTCAGTTCCCCTTTCCGAGGGAACCTGCTCCCCTTCTGCTTTTCCAGGGAATACATTTGTGACTTTAATGTGACTTTAATGTTCCTGGAGATTTGCTTGGTCCATTAAACAAAACGATTTACTGTGATGGGGATTGTTTGCTGCTCGGCTGCCCCATGACAGAAACCCGAATGTGTGCTGTGCTGCAGAGACAGTCACCAGCTATCCAGACCCCCTCTTCCTGCCCCAGATGAACTGTGCTGTGACCGAGACACAGATGGGATTGTTCCAACGTGTGCATTCACCTTGATTTAGGAACGACCATGCAGATAGGACCAACAGCTGGTGTGTAATTTTGGTTAGTGGAATACATGCCCCCAGCATCCCATATATTTCTTAACCTCATACGATGTAATGGACACCAGTGTGAATTTGCTTGAGACCTAATACGCCATAACTCAGCTTGTGTTTTAGAGCTAAACCCTGGAAATGAACTAATACCCCCTCCGAGCTACAGATTTCTGAATATCATCTGTGTTAAGCTTTTGGAAATCAAGTTGCTTGCTCTCTGTAAGGAGGGGGTTACCCTGAGCCACTCTTACAGCTACTGGCTACTGTGGGTCCTTCAGCCAGTGCAGGAGCCCATGGTGGCTGGGATGAGGGGGCCAGCGTTCAGTCCTCTGAGGTCCCCCCTCACAGACAAGTGTCATTTCTTAAACTCCTGGATTTCTCTGCTTCTAGATAAAGCATACATGTAGATCAAGATGGAAACTTCCTCAAGTGCTGGATGGTCTGCAGGCAGGGATTGGCTGTTTCTCAAACCATTGCCATTGGCAACGGTCTGGCCAAGCAGCATTGCGCCCTGACCACTGGACATTGAAGGGGGCTTGGCAGCTGGCTAGGTCCCACCCAGCTGCCACCTTGAAGCATCCATGTGTGAGTAACCTGATGACCAGAATTACAAAGTGGTTCTGGTGTGTGTGGCAATGGCCTGTTGGGGATCTTGGCCAAAGCTGAGAAGGAGGCAGCCACATGTGACTAGCCTCTGAGTCCTGGAAGGAAGAGGGCTCTCTGGGGTCGAGGCTGGGTTTTGCCCAGACGGCATGTCCTTGCCTCCCCAGATACTTCTGGAGCACAGTGACATGGTCTGTTTTCATCCTGCCCGGTCAGATAGGGAGACTTTTCTAGAGGCCTTTGGTCTAATTCTACGATTCAGATTGTGACAATAGCTGGCACTTCCTAAATGTTTAATAAATTATAATAATTATCCTAATGGTAGGCCTCTGCTTGCTGATGGTTTCTGCCCTCCCCCCTACCACGTGCTGCCAGCTTCTCCTGAGGGTTCTTTCCCCCAAGCCCGCCCCTTTGCCCTCTTCTTTCACAGCTTGGTGGCCACGATCTGAACTGATTAAGACCTTGCTCAACCCCCCACCCCCCAGTTGGATTTCACCTCCCTGGATGTCTCTTTACAAAGGTCATGGGCAGACACAACTCCCTTTCTTTCTAGGATTCCATGCTCTCTCTTCTGCAGCGTTTCTGAGTGACCACAGGGACCCCAGCACAGGTCACAGGATTCCCCAGAAGAAGAGTCAGACTGGTTTACTGTGGAGACTGAACAAGACAGTTTTCTGGGATGTGCAGAGCAAGAACCGTCTTCTGAGCATCAAGGAGGCATCAGCCCAGGGAGACACGCACCATGTCTCCAAGGGGGTCAGAGACAGGGCATGGAAAGCTAACAATTATCACAGTCCTCCTGCCTTCAGTTGGCTGTGTGAATAGCTTGTAATTAGCAGGTTCTTTGTTGATGCTGCCAAAGGTCTTGGAAACTGTCTTATTATTTCCCTCCGGAGTAGAATCTCTCTTCATGGATTGTGCAGTGGGTGGCCACTGTCCAGGCTTTGTTGGACTATTATTTGACTTCTAAATTTTTCAGGATCTGAATAGGTAAAATTTTAATGGAAGTAAGTATAAGACTTTGAAAAAGTTGGCTCTTCTTTGAAAAAAAAATGCAACTTTTCAAATTATGTGAACTTTTTTCCAAATAAGCAAGTCTTCATGTATTCATTTAAGAATATTTTTGAGAGGTTGTGTGTGATGGTTAAGTTTACGTCAACTTGGCTGGGACACAGCACCCATACATTTGGTCAAACACAATTCTGGGTGTTTCTGTGAGTGTGCGTTTGGATGAAATTAAAGCAGATTGCCTTCTGTAATGCTCATGGGCCTTGTGCAATCAGTTGAAGGCCTGAATAGAACACCAGGCTAACCCTCCCTCCCAAAAGAGAATTTTTCCTGCCTGATGGTCAGGAATAGAGCTATCAACTTTTCTTGCTTCTTCAGCAATTTCCACTCTGCAGATTTTGGACTTGACAGCCTCCATAATCACATGAGCCAATTCTTTATAATAAATCTCTCTCCTTCTCTCTCTCTCTCTCTCTCTCTCTTGGTTCTGATTCTCTGGAGGAGCCTGGCTGATGCCCTGTGTGATATTATAGGAGGAGCTTTAGACTCAAGTTAGATCTCCAGCTCCTCTATTCAGCACTTGAGACCCTTGGGCAAGTCACTGAATATCTCTGAGCTTTAATTTTTGTCACGTGGAAAATGGTTTTTTTTAGGGATTGGGTGATCAAATAAATATTAGGGGCTTCCCTGGTGGCGCAGTGGTTGGGAGTCCACCTGCCGATGCAGGGGATGAGGGTTCGTGCCCCGGTCCGGGAGGATCCCGCATGCTGCGGAGCGGCTGGGCCCGTGGGCCATGGCCGCTGAGCCTGTGCATCCGGAGCCTGTGCTCTACAACGGGAGAGGCCACAGCAGTGAGAAGCCCACGTACCACCAAAAAAAAAAAAAAAAAAAAAAAAAATTAGAAGAATGCATTTCTGGTCACATGTTCTGAGCCCAGAGCAGGCATAAAAGGAAAGTAGATGGCCTTCTCATAATTGAGTATCTTCTTTTCAAGCCCTGTGTTAAGCTCAGGATTGATTGCAGCTGTTCCTGCTCCCATGCAGGACAGACCTTTCCCTCCTGCCCTGTCCCAGCAGGCTGCTGCAGACACTTCCTGTGGGCCTGCTCTGTGCAGCACTCCTTCAGTGCTCTCGCCTCTGTTTTTGGCAAGCGAAAGGACCTTGGTCCTTGTCTTCTTTAAAGAAAGAATTCAACAAAGAGTACCAAGATTGCAAAGCAGGCACAGAGTTTACTAGAAGCACAGTATGTGTGGGGGAGCACATGGGAGAACTCACAAAGTGAGTTGTGCCTTTATAGGGGTAGCTTAGGTTGTTAATATGGGGTTAGTCTTCCAGGGTTTAGATGAGGGTGATTCCCCTTTTTCCTCCCCTGTGGTTGTGTCATCTGCAATTCCTTATTTAGGCTTCCACCAGGTACCATTCTGAATCTTCCCCATGAGCACCCAAGCGAAACCCACCACGGGGGGTGGTGGAGCTCAAACCCACAATGCTTGTGGCATTATAATGATATTACAATGCAGCCAGTTCCTAGATGATGGCTTGAGACCCCTTCTGCACATGTGTCAGGCTGGGAAATCCTCTCAACCACAAAAATTAGGAGGCTGGGGGGCAGGTCGCTTTGCCTTTCATTCAATCAGGGTTCCAGTTGGTTCTCAAAGGGTCAGCATGAAACCAGCTGCAACAGGTAAACCTGAGGCCTATTCCTTTCCTACCTCACCTCTATTGGAAGACGTTCCTGGGTGGTCCAGTGCTGTTGTTTTCTATCAGCCATGCCCACTCTTCCTCCTGTTTCACCTGGTTTTGGACTCTGTGCTCTGGCCCCTTGTAACTTTGGTCTCGACTCTCCAGGTGAACAACTAGCTAATTCATTGGCCTAATCCTTAGAAAGTAGAAGGAGAGCTGCTGTCCTTGCTTCTTCTTGGTGCCGTTTCTAATAGTGACCTCCTGGAGACCAACTTTTGGCATTTGTGTCCCTGCTGGTGGACACTTCAGGTAAGGTAGGGGGGCATTGGGCCTCTCTATCCACTGCACTGTCACCTCGGGCCATTCAGCACCAGTCCTCTGCTTGGCCCTCCCTTTTCGTTGCCTTTGTCTGGCCCAGTCACTCCCCTACCAGTCACCAGAGCCATCATTTGAAAATGCAAGTCTGAGCCCCTCATCCTCATCCTTAAAGCCAGCCATGGTCTCGTTGTTCCCAGGGACAAGACCACAATCCTTACTGAGGCCTAATGGGTGGTAGGGACACAGTCTTGCCCAGTCCCAGCCACTCGGGCACCACCCCTGGCCCTGGCTGCCTTGGGGGCCTTGTGCGAAGTCCCCCACCCCCCAAGCTCTGCACGCTGCTGCCTTTCCTGGATTCAGGGGTTTCACCTGGGTTTTGTGTTAGGGACTCTTTCTGACCACCTGGGCCAGCTGTTCTTTTCTAGAAAAGATTTTAAATTAATGTTTTAATTTTTAAAGTGACACAGGTTTTCCTTGGGCTTTTTATTCTTTTTAAGTCTGTCTGGTAAGTTTTATTTTTCTAGGAATTTGTAAATTATTCATTTGCTTTTCTATTTTTAGATTTTTGCTGTATCTGTAGTTATGATCAATCCTGATATTATTTATGTCTCCTTTATAAAATTCTTCATTATGCTTGCCAGAAATTTGTCTATTTTATTAGCTTTTTCAATGAAACAACTTTTGGGTTTTAAAAAATATTCTTTTATATTTATTTTCCATGGCACTAATTTCTGTACTTATTTTTGTTATTTCCTTTCTTCTTTTTCAAATATATTTTGCCGTTATTTTTCTAACCTCTTTGGTTGGACATCTGGTTAGTTAAATTTGTAGCTATTATTATTACTATTCATCAAATGTAACATACCAAGTGTATCTTACTTAACTTCCTTATTCTTAGAAGTCAGAGTTATTGATGTATAATTTCCACAAAGTCTAACCCTTTAAAGTGTGTATTTCATTGAGTTTTGACAAATATATACAGTCAGGTAACTACTACCACAAACAAGATATAGAACATTTCTATCACCCCCCAAAGTTCCTTTATAGCCCTTTGCAATCAGTGCCTTCCTCCCACTCCAGCCCCTGACAGCAATTGACCTGATTTATTCCCTATATTTGGCCTTTTCTAGAATGTCATATAAATGTAAACTTCAGTACTATCACTTTGTGTTTGATTCCTTTCATTTATACTAATATTTGTGAGATTCATCCATGTCATTGCCATGCAACACTTCATCCTTTTATATTGCTGAGTAGTAGTCTGTTGTTTGCCTATATCACAAGTGTTTGTGATGGACGTTAGTTGATGGACGTTTGGATTGCTTTCATTTTGGGCTGTTATGAATAATCTTTACATGGACGTATGTTTTCCTTTCTTTTGAGTGAATGCACAGAAGTGGAAATGCTGGGGTGTATGGTCAGTGTATGTTTAACTTTATAAATAGCTGCCAAACTGTTTTCCAAAGTGGCTGTGTCATTTTGCATTCCCACCAACAATATGTGAGAGTTCCAGTTGCTCCTCATTGTTGCTGGTGTTCGATATGGTCATTCTTTGTAATTTTAGCCATTCTAGTCAGTGTGTAGTGATCTTTCACTGTACTTTTAACTTCATTTCCTGTTATGGACTGAATTGCAGCACCCACCCCCCGCCAACTAATTTGTATGTTAAATTCCTAACCCTCAGTACCTCAGAACGTGATTGTATTTGGTGATCGCCTTTTAAAGAGGTAATTAAGTTAAAAGGAGGCTGTTACAGTGGTCCCTAATCCAATCTGACTGGTGTCCTTGTAAGAAGAGGAAATTTGTACACATAAAGAGATACCAGGTCCAAAGAAGACATACAGATGGCCAACAGGCACATGAAAAGATGCTTAGCATCACTAATCATCAGGGAAATGCAAATCAAAATCACAGTGAGATATACCTGTTAGAATGGCTTTTATCAAAAAGACAAGAAATAACAAGTGTTGGTGAGGATGTGGGGAAAAGGGAAGTCTTGTGCCCTGTTGGTGGGAATGTAAATTGGTGTAGCCATTATGGAAAACAGTATGAAGGTTCCTCAAAAAATTAAAAATAGAATTACCATATGAACCAGCAATTCCACTTCTGAATATTTATCCAAAGAAAATGAAAACACTAACTTGAAGAGATATATGCACCCCATGTTCATTGCAGCATTACTTATAATAGCCAAGATATGGAAGCAACCTAAGTGTCCACCAGTAGAATGGATAAAGAAAATGTCATACACACACACACACACACACACACACACACACACAGGCAATAGAATATTGCTGAACCATAAACAAGAATGAAATCTTGGGACTTCCTTGGTGGTGCAGTGGTTAAGAATCCGCCTGCCCATGCAGGGGACACAGGTTCGAGCCCTGGTCCAGGAGGATCTCACATGTCATGGAGCAACTAAGCCCGTGTGCCACAACTACTGAGCCTGCGCTCTAGAGCCTGAGAGCCACAACTACTGAAGCCCGTGTGCCTAGAGCCTGTGCTCTGCAACAAGAGAAGCCACCATGATGAGAAGCCCATGAACCACAACGAAGAGCAGCCCCTGCTCATTAGAACTAGAGAAAAGCCTGTGCATGGCAACAAAGACCCAATGCAGCCAAAAAATAAATAAATTTATATATATATAAAAAAAGAATGAAATGTTACCATTTGCGACAACATGGATGGAACTTGAGGGTATTATACTAAGTGAATTAAGTCAGACAGAGAAAGACAAATATGACATGATCTCATTATTTGTGGTATCTAGAAAAAAGGAACCACATCCCCCCCAAAACAAAAACAAAAACAATCTCATTGGTTGCCAGAAGTGGGGTGGAGGTGAGGAGGGAGTTATGGATGAAAGAGGTCAAAAGGTACAAACTTCCAGTTATAAAATAAATAAGTACTAGCTATGTAAGGTGCAACATGGTGACTATAGTTACTGATACCATATTGCATCTTTGAAACTTGCTAAGAGAGCAGATTTTAAAAGTTCTCATCACAGGAAAAAAAAATGCTTGTAATTATGTAAGGTGATGGATGTTAAATAGACTTATGGTGATCATTTCAAAATGTACCCAAATATCAAATCATTATGCTGTACACCTGAAACTAATACAGTGTTATATGTCAATTATGCCTCAGAAAGATTTAAAAAAAGAAAAAAAAAAGATACCAGGGAGGTGCATGCACAGAGAAAAACCCATGTGAGGACACAGTGAGAAGGGGCCTGCTACAAGGCCTCAGGAGAAACTAATCCTGCTGGCACCCTGATCTTGGACTTCCAGGCTCCAGAATTATGAGCAAATACATTTCTGTTGTTCAAGCCACCAGGCTGTTATTTATTATGACACCCTAGCCGACTAATACACTTGTCTAATGAGTAATGACTGTGCCTTTTTGTGTGCTTGTTTGCCATTCATATATCTTTTCTGGTGATGTGTCTGTTCAAATATTTTGCCCATTAAAAAAACCCAGTTGTTGGTCTTCTTATTATAGAGTTACAAGTATTATTTATATATTCTGGAAAGGCCCTTTATCAGATATACATTTGAAAATGTTTTCTCCCAGTCTGTGGACTTACTTTTCATTTTTTAAATGCATCTTTCAAGACAGGTTTCAATTTTGTGAAAGTCTAATTTATAATGTTTTTTTTCATTTGTGGTCTATGATTTTTAGGTGCTATTTACAACATTTTTTTGCCTAATCCAAGAACACAGATATTTTTCTTCTGTGTTTTCTTTTTATGAGTTTCAGATTTTGGTTTATGTTCCATTTAGTTTTTCTTCCTTTGTTTTTTTTTTTTTTTGTATATGGTGTCAGAGTCATGATACATTTAAAAAATAAGGATGTTCAATTGTTCCAGCATTGTTTGTTGAAAAGACTTTCCTTTCCCCATTGAATTTCTTGCTGTGTTGGTTGAAAATCAATTGATCATAAATGTGTTGGTCAGTGTTTGGAGCCTTAATTCTCTTCTTTTGCTCTCTGCATCTAGCTATATGCCAATACCACACGGTCTTGATTATGGGAGATTTATAACAAGGATTTAGGCCAGGTGTGAGATTCCTCCAACTCCTTTTTTTTCCAAAATTGTTTTGGTTACTCTAAGATTTTTTCCTTTTCAATACAAATTTTAGAATCAGCTTGTTAATCTGCACAAAAGCCTATACAAATTCTTAATGGGTTTGCCTTGAATCGAGATCAGTTTGGGGAGAACTGCCATCTTAACAATGTTGAGGCTTCCAATCCACACATATTTTATTTCTCTGTAGTTTTAGGTCTCCTTTTATTTCTCTCATCAAGGTTTGGGGATTTTCAACATACAAATTTTGCACATATTTTGTTAGATCTATCCCTAAGTATTTGACGTTTTTTTAATGTTTTGATAAATCACATTTTTTAAAATGTATATTTGAATTTCCAATTGTTTGCTGCTAGTTTGTAGAAGTGCAGTTGAATTTTCCCTCAACTCCCATTGCCTTCCTCTCCCAAGGCAGGATCTCCCTGGTTCTTTGCAGCGGTGAACAGAAAACCCAATTCTTGTTCTTTGTAGGGGAGGGGTGGGGCAATTGGAACACTCTTCCGGTTTCAGTGTGTATTGGCTATGATTTTCTTTCTTTCAGAATTCTCTTGTGAAGGCTTTGATGAGGCTTTGTCCACCATGGTTAGACTAGAAGGAAATGCAGAGCCCCCAAGCATCTTCCATGCCCTTGTACAACTCTTCCCCACCGCATGGGGCCTCAGCATTACCTCCTAGACTCAGTCCCAATGACGCTGAGTGTCAGAGAGAGAAAAAGCAGCAGTCACAGCATTAGCTCATCATGGACCCAAGCCTGAGTCTGGAGAGCTTTCTAAAAAGTCTATGGAGAAGGAGTACATTGGGTTGTAGATGAAGATACGAATTGATTTCTTTCACTTGGTTTGGGACAAAAGGAAATCCCATTTTGAGACTGGTTTTTACATGAGTTTCTTAATGAAGATGAAGGTTTTGTGGTGGTCTGTATTTTATGAGATCTGCGCTGAAGTCCAGCATCTGCAGGAATAAATAAGAGACAGACAAAACACTTGTACAAATGGTGACCCTGAGAAGAAGGCTTCTCACTGGGAAAGCCTTTTCATCAAAGGCAAAATCGCCTTTTCATCAAAGGCAAAATCGCCTTCTCAAGCCCCAAGTCCCACCTTTCCCTGTGCACTGCTGTCTCTGGTCACTTCCCAGCTCGGGTCTCAGGCACAGGCAGAAGTCACCTGTGGACTGTTTCTCATGTCTGGTATGCACGGTGCTGCCGTTTTTCCAGGTGGCCCCAACTCAGACATTTCTCCTCTGCATCTTCTTGGGCTCCCACAGGCAGGGCGAAGGGCTCTCCCCACTGTTTCCGGATCCCCCTGTGATCAGCACCCTGTTGGAACAAGGTGTTCACGCATCTGTCTCTATCCTTGGAGGAGGGGCTGGCCTCCATCATCTCTGGGTTTCGGGTGCCTCCACAGCGCTAGGCACAAATCAAGTTTGCTGGATGGAAATAGCACATTCAAGGGTCAAAAATGTTGGAAGCTTGGTTGGACTAGATTCCCAGAAACTGAATACCTCCCTGCGGAAATTAAGAATTCTTCTGGACCTTTCAGTGCTGGATGGATGAGCACTGGCTTGATGGCTTTGGCTTTTTCAGGAACAACTAGCTCGGTAGATGCCAGAAGCAAGATGAGGCTGCCAGAGAACTTGTGCAAACAGAGCAAAAGATGTAGCATGCCTGTGGCGAGGACCCAAATTCTTTCTGGGCCCCTAATAGGTTCCCAAGCTTTCCCTGCTGGCCTGTCTGATCCTTGCCTCTGCCCTGCGGAGTTATTGGCAGCCCCATTCATAGTAAAGAAAACTGGGATTCAAGTTACACACTACAAGTTAGTTCACTGGGAATGGAACCTAGATCTCCAGTCTCATCATCCAGTGCTCTTTCTAGCTGCAAGCATGGTCTAGAGGCAGGGGCAATGTGACAGAGTGGACAGAAACAGGCTCCAGGTCAGAGCAAATCTAGATGCAGCCCCTGCTCGGCAGCTTAGCTGAATGATCGTAGGTGAACCACTCCACGTCTCTACAACTGTTTCCCCATCTGCAAGAGGAAATGACAATGTCAACTTCATAGGCTCCAATAGATGTCACTCGAAATTTTAGGCTTGGTGTAGGCGCAGAGTAGGAGCTTAATAACAACTTTACTGTTTTGTTTCCTCTGGCTGCCATGTTTAAGAAAAGACATTGCCTGTGGATGTGGAGCAACAAAGGAATGCCTGGAATGGTGGGAGGTGGGGAGGTCCCCCTGGGTCCCCCCCGCCCCATGTGCAGCTGCAGAGGGGAGATGGAGGAGTGATGCATGCAGATGCCTTCCGAAGCACAGAGCTCGGATCTGGTTGCAGGAGACAGGCTTTAGTTTAGCAGTGCCCAGAAAGCTGTAGAATTGGCATTTGGTAGTGAGTATGCTGTCTCTGGATGTATTCAAGCAAAGATTTCACAAGCACTCACGGGGAATGCTGGGAAGGGAATTTTGGGGTTTGAGAGATGACTGGACCAAACATCCCTAAAAGTCTTCCCAGACCAAGCATTTGTATTCATTTCTGTGGTTGGCTGAATGGCTGAATAATGGCTTCCAAAGATGCTCACATCCCAATTTCCAGAGCGTGTGAATATGTTATGTTATGGGATAAAGGGAAATCAAGGTCGCAAGATAGAGTTAAGGTTGCCGATCAGCCGACTGTGAAATAAGGAGATTATCCTGGATTGTCTGGGTGGCCCAAAGGAATCACTAGTGTCCTTACAAGAGGCAGAAGTGAGAGTCAGAGAGGTGCAACATGAGGGAGAATCAACCCACCATCGCTGGCTTTGAAGACAGAGAAGGGGCTGTGAGCCGAGGAATGCCTGTAGCCTCTGAAAGCTGGAAGGGGCAAGGAAAACAGTTCTCTCCCAGAGCCTCCAGAAGGAATGCAGTCTCAGCAGCACCTGGATTTTAGCCCAGGGAGACTCATTTCAGACTTTTGGCCTCCAGAACTGTAACATGATAAACTAGTGTTGTTTTAAGCCACCAAGTTTATGGTCATCTATTACAGGTCCACTAGGAAACTCATACAATTTCATTTCCTATTTAGTTAGAATTTTTGTTTTCATGGGCAGGTAGCAACTCCTTCAAAATCTAGAGCTGTGATGGGCATTTCCAGAGGGTTGGTAAGTACAGATCAGTTATAGTAATTTGACAAGAAATGAAGGCCACGGCCCAGAGTGGGGAGCTGAGGAAGGCAGCCTTTCATGGTGGGTCTGAGGCAATCAAAACGCTCTGTCACTAAGCTTTACAAATGACTTAGTAAATAATAAAATAAACAACATCCGCATATTGGTTCCTGAGTGTAGGATGATAGCTCAAGCCAGGGCTGGCAGCTTGTAACAGGACCCCTGGCGCGTGGCTCTACAAGTTGCAATTAGGATGGTAGTGTCGTCTCAGAGCTAGACAGTCCTTTTATCCAACACCTCAGCCCCTGCATGGGTTTTCAGACAACTGCTTGAATGTCCCCTCTGCCATGTCCCAGCAAGGGACCTTGGGCAAGCCACAAACCTCTCAGGGCTTTGTGATGACAGCTCTGCCCTCCTGGGGTCTGTGTGGTGCAGTGTTTCCACGTGCCCTGCATCAACGGTCCCTTGTCAGGGCCTGGATTGTACAGCAAATGCACCCGTTGTATGGGATCTGATGTAATCTTCCCAGACATCCTGTGGGGTTACCGTCATGATCACAGCTTTAACATCAGGGGTCAGAGGGCCAGGACCTGAGAGCCAGGGTGTGGTGGCACTGGATTTGGCCGATGGCTCACCCTCAGCTCTCCGTCCCCTCCTCCACCCCTGCCCTTTGGACACATCTCCTTGCAAATCTGTGATGTGACATAAGGCAGCTGGGAGGGGATTGGGAGCTGAGTCTTGTTTTCTCTGTGCCCTGGAGACCCTAGTGCATGGCTGCCTGAGGCCATGGCTATGCTCTTTCCCTGCCCCATGCAGATATTAAAGGGGAAAATATTCATGATACTTGCTGAAGACAGTAAGCAGACTTTACTAAAGGGGGGCCTAGGTGATGGGTGTAAGGACCACTGCAATGGTGTCTTACAGTGGGGATGAGAGATGGGTCTCAGCTCCAAACACAGCCTGGGCAACTGGGAGTTATAGCCAGGGAGCAGGGTACGGGCCCGTGGGTGCAAAATTACTACAGTGGAAACACCAGGGGTAAGACAGACTAGGGGGATCAGACATCAGCTGGGGGATGGGGGGGGAGGAACCTTAGATATGAAGGATGATCACACATTGAGTGTGGGCGGGGTTCTGGTTAGACGGACATCAGGATTCTTGCCCAAACTGGACAATGCAGAGGAATACAGAAATAAGCCTAGTTGAAAAGTTCAGGGGAGCCTGAGTAAAGTCTGGTCAAGGAAAGAATCTTTGTCACAGGCAAAGCTGTTCCCTAGGCCTGGCTGAGTGGGTAGGTTACCCACAAACCCGGCCAGAGTGGGACAAACACCCTCTGCAGACTGGGGAAGGAGGCTGTTGGACTTGAAAACTCCCTGATCAAAGCAATGGCATGGATCACGAAGTCAGGAGAAACGGGGCCTCTGCCTACTTGAGCTGCCTCATGAGGAGGTGGACCTGGACATGCAATTACTCTTCTGTGCCCCTCAGCCCTGTGTGCGAGGCCACTGGGGACTGCCCCATCTCATGCACAGAGCCCCTGTGGGCTCTCATGTGTCACTTTGGCAAAATGCCAAGTGCCGGATAAAGAAGTTCTCAGAAAGGGGAAGGGGGAGGGGTGGGGAGGGATTTAAGACATTTTTAGAGGCAGAAACACAGCTCACGAGAAATCTTCCATTCACACAGGCCCCCTGAGTGTCTGGTGCTTTATGTAAGCTACAGCCCTTTATTCTCACCACCATCCTGTGCACTAGAGCACATTATCTGTTTCTTAGGTGAGGCTCAGAGACAGGCAGAGGTTTGCCCAAGGACACCCAGTGTGTGGAGGGCAAAGCTGGGAACCCAAGCCCAGGCTTGTCTCAGCCCCAGACTCGTGCTCACGGCCCCTCCATCCCACACCCTCCAGGTGAGCCTTACCTGCAGGGAGAGTCCTGTCTAAGGCAGCTTTGAAAAGCCTGCCCTCATTTGAAGGGTGAATTGCAGAGGCTGTGGAGTGGGAAACTCAGTTCTGCCTCTATTTTTAAGCTTCTCTTGGTGACAGATCCTGTGCCTGGTGCCGGCGACACTGAGACCAGCAGGCCATGATCTTTCTGTGGGGCTTGCAACGTGCTGGCAGGAGGGGGACAATCAGGACGTTGCTGCAAGAAGGGACAGCGTGGGGTTTGGAGAGCACAGAGCAGGGCAGCTATTCCTGCAAAGGGCCTGGTGGGGTAAGACATGAGTCTTGCAGGATGAGGACGAGGGGCCATGGGAGGGAAAGAAGTGAGGAGGGAGGGAGCCTATGAAAGAGAAGAGGTGTGTTCTGGGAGGGGAGGGAAGCAAGGTGGTCAAGGATCACTTGGGCCTCACATTCTAGGCTGGAAGGGCTGAGCCATGGGGCTGCAGGGGCAGGTGGAGCCTGGACCAGAGGGCTTTGGATGCCATGTGGACCCAAGCCCTGGGATCTCCAGAACCCCCCGGGAACTTTCAAAATGACAGATTAATAGGTTCCCTCAAAGACCTGCTGAGTCAGAAACTCTGAAGCAAGGCATTAAGTGGTAGTGGATGCATTTGGGTTAAGTAGAGGTAGTGACCTGAGGAGATTTGTTTTCTGCAGGATTGTTCTGGAAAATTGTGAGCCTAACCTAGGGAGTCACATGGTTAGAAGCAGAGAGAATACCAGAGGTGCAGGCCCCCGGTCTGTAGATGGGGTCTGAACTGGGGAGGCTGCCGTGGGGATTGGTGAGAGGGGGATTCCCAGGGAAAAAGCTGTAAGGGTCGAGTTAGGTTTGGGGTCGAATTTCTTAGTTCTTATTCTTGGGTAAATTTATATAACGTCATAAATTTCAGTGTCCTCAGTTGTAAAATGGGGATACAAATGCCTCTTGAGTCAGCTTACCTTCCAGATGTTGTTAATAGCTTAACACCCTGTTTCCTACTGAGCCCAGACCTTCTCACTGCAGCATCCTGGAAAGCCACTGTCCATCAATCAGAAGGGAACTGAGATCTGGAACCTGGGACTTTTTGCCAAGGTCATTGGCCCCATGTCTATATCAGACCTGGCCCCAGTGGGCCCCAGTAACTCTTGGGTGAAAATCGACTCCTGGGGGAGGACCCAGATATGCCTGCATCTGCTGCCCCCATCTGCCAGTCACAAGTTCAGTGTTCAGTGTGAACTAAGAGGTGATGATGTCTCCTTTTGTCTATTTATACATAAGCCGTTCTTAGCAGCTCTTTGGGTTTATAGTTACAGGCTACTTTCAAATTGGAGTTTAGGACAGGAGAATTACATCCCATGATGGAGCAGGTGGTGGGTGAGGACGGAGGTGTTCCCATCCATTATTATGGATGGACCGTGGGTTGAAAGGTGTGATCTGTCATTCCTCTTAAAGGGCTCCTGTTCCTGTGTGGCCTGGAAATTGGGGGAACCTGTTTTCTGGAGCACTTACAGTAAGTTGTCACCTCCCAGGATGGCTTAGGAGCCGTTGCCATGGCAATAGATTTGTGCTCCTTTTTTGCTTTCAGAGGAAGCGGGGCTGCCCAGAAAATAAGGGAGCCTCCTTCCTGGAAGGTTGAGGCCTTTGTTCCCTGCTCTCCCCTCCCCCTCCAAGAATACACAGGAGCTCATTATGCTGCTTCTGCTTTTCAGTGTTATAATTTGGATAACAAAAGAGGCACAAGATGGATGGGAGCCCTTTCATTTCTTGGCATCATGGCCGAGCATGAACCTGCTTCACAGGCTGTGATTAGTTTGCTCAAGTTCAGGCTCACAAAGCCAAGCTTGATTCTACTCCTGTGGGTCAAATGGCCCTCTTTGGTTTCATTTTAGCAATTAACAAACAAACTAACTGACTAACTAACTAACTTTCTCCCTCCCTCCTTCCCTCCCTCCTTCCCTCCCTCCATCCTTTCCTTCCTTCCTTCCTTCCTTCCTTCCTTCCTTCCTTCCTTCCTTCCACAAACATCCACTGAACAGCCCTGCTCAGGCTGAGATTACAGAGATACAAAAAGAAGACATAAGGCTTGATCCCAAACCTCTAATGGTCCGAGTGTGACACAGACATGAAAAGATACACTTCTGACAAGAAGCCGTCCAGGGCCCGAGAGTGGGCCCTTGTCTAACACTTGAAAATGAATTGTCTGAGGAGACACACGTGCTGATGAAGCAAGAGACTTTATTGGGAAGGGGCACCCGGGTGGAGAGCAGCAGGGTAAGGGAGCCCAGGAGAACTGCTCCGCCACCTGACTCTCAGGCTTGGGTTTTATGGTGGTGGGGTTAGTTTCTGGGTTGTCTCTGGCCAATCATTCTGACTCAGGGTCCTTCCTGGTAGTGCGCGCATTGCTCAGCCAAGATGGATTCCAACGAGAAGGATTCTGGGAGGACATGTGGACTGGCGTCTCCTCTCTCCTTTTGACCTTTCTCAAATTCTTCTGGTTGGTGGTAGCTTGTTAGTTCTGCATTCCTTGCCAGGACCTCCTGTTGTAAGAGAACTCATGCAAGTGGCTACTATCTTGCCTGGCCAGGGCTGGTGGTTTTGGTCAGTGGTTCCCCTAACACTATGATTTACATGGCAGCCGTGGGGTCCCTAAATAGGAAGGACCTAGCAGACTCCAGGTAGGTTCAGAAGATGCCCATGAGCTGAGCCTGGGGTGTGTCTGTCTCCAGGGGGATTGAAAGGGAGGGTCTTTGGGGGAATGCAGTGCCCAAGATCTGGGGTATGGGGTTGGTAGGGAGTCAGCCAGGATGGTGTGGGATGAGCTGGGGAGTGTGACAGGCTCCACTCCCACAAGGCCTAATTATTCAGTGTAAGGTGCCCAGGTCCTATCTCATGGTGCTCAGGAGCCACAGAAGGATTTTGAGCAGAGGAGTGCTATGGTCAGATCTGGTGGCCACGTGGAAGAGGAACTTGGTGGGGGCTTAGACTGGGGGTCTGGGGGCCAGCTGGATAGGCTGAAAATCCAAGGAGGGGAGGACAAGGAGGTCAGGGTGGCTAGGGTGGAGAGGGCTCTTTCTCCCTCTGCTCATTTATCGAACAAGAAACACCCAGCTTTGCTCCATCCCAGGCCTGCACTGGGTCCTCTTACTCAGAAATCACACCCTTTGACCCTGTCAACACCTGAGAAGAGGTGAGGCCTATGCTCCTCATTTTACAGATGAAGAAACTGAGCCTTGCAGAGATGGAGAAAAACAGTCCCACACACAGTGAATGGCGAATAACAGTGGAAATCCACGTAAATTCCCCCGTGCCCCCCAAGCCATGGGCTGCATGGGAAATGGAATTTCCTGTAGCACTGCATCCTGCTTTCAGTAACTGTTTGAAGGAGAGTTGGAATGAGTGGACAGAGGCCTCCCCTCCTGCTGAAGTCAAGGCCACAAAACCCGCAGGCCTTGGCTGCCCATCCAGGCCTGCTTGCACCACCTGAGGAGGGACCTCTCTGATCCTCCTTGGTCTCCTTGGAGGCCAAATGTCCCATCCTGGGGACTGATTTCAGCAGCGTCTTCGGGGAGCTGTGGGCTAATTCATCAAATGTAGGTGCCTTCTTCCCAAGGCATCCCCATTCTTGGAATTAAATGCCCATGGCTCCCATAGGCCCTTAGGGAATGAGGCTTACAGGGGAATTTCAGGCCTGGCGAGGGGCTGGGCATGGGCTTTCTGCATCACTCTGTGCTTTTCTACTCACTGTATGGTTCTGACATGGTTAATACAACGTTGAGTTTCACCAGAGTGATCCCTGTTTTACAGATGAAGACACTGAGGCGATGTAGCATCCCCAGCTGTTAAGTGATGGTGCTGGAATGCAGTCTGCCCACAAAGCATCAGTTGACTCTCCCCAAGCTTTGGGCAGGTGTTGAACCCACCCACACCCATGCAGCCGTCACTGTGGGCTCAGCTGGTCTGGTTTCTCAGAGCCCCTGTAGTCTGGAGTCAGCTCCAGCACCTAGTTCTACTGCAAGTGGACAACTTTACATGGTTTTCTCTGTCATGCTTGGAGACCCTCTCTCCATCTCAGGGGCCATCTCTGTGAGAACAGGGCCCAGGCTTGCTTCCTCCTCGCAGCCCCCTACAGGGCCTGGCGCCCTCCCAACCCTAAGACATCACTTGGGCATGGAGCTGTCCAGCACAACACCCAGTGAGGGGAGGAGAGACCTAGTTTATGAGGAGATGCTCAGGGAACGTTTTGACTGAGTACCACTGGGCTGCTATTTCCCCATCAGTCAGCTGAATGAGTAAGAGTGGACTGCAAGACCCTCAAAGCAATCCTAACCTGTATTTCTAAAGCTCCATGGTCTGAATGGCCATTGCGGGGTGAGCTCCTGCACCCTCACTCCAGGCAAGACTGACTGCATATTCCTTTTCAGGGGTAGGATTTGTTTTTCTGATTTTCAGAACAGCTCAACAGAGTGCAAAGACCTTCCTAGAATTTAAAACCAATGCACAATTATGCTAAGTGAAACAAGTCAGACAGAGAAAGACAAATACTGTATGATATCACCTATAAGTGGAATCCAAAAAATACAGCAAACTAGTGAATATAACAAAAAGAAACAGACTCACAGATATAGAGAACCAACTAGTGGTTACAAGTTGGGAGAGGGATGGGAGGAGGGGCAACATAGGGGTAGGAGGTTAAGAGGTACAAGCTATTAGGTACAAAATAAGCTACAAGTTTGTATTGTATAATATAGGGAATATAGCCAATATTTTATAATAACTATAAATGGAGCATAACCTTTAAAAATTGTCTCACCGTATTGTACATCTGTAACATATAATATTGTACATCAACTATATTTCAATAAAAAATAAAAACAATGCACAAGTTAAGAACTACATTTTACAAAATTAAGGCATTGTTTCTTTCCCATTCTTAATCTCCTTTTTCTGGAGATTAGGACAACCATGATAGGACCACTATTCTGTGAAAAAAGAATTCACACCCATCTTGGTGTCTGGGTCTTCATTCCCCTCTCCCAGTGTCCCTTGGAGGGACCTAAACTCTTTTAAGAATCTGACTTTAGCAATTTCTTGGTGGGCATGGCCTGTTGAAACCAAATCTAAATGCCAGGACACACTCAGTAATTTGAAAAAAGTCCTAATTTTTATCATTTTCATCAAGAGTAATTTATTGAAATGCTTGTATGCTTGAGTCAAACCTCTCTTTATTCTACTCCTACAGACACATCTTTGGAGATTCTCTCTGGCCAGAGACAAATTCTGGTTCTGCTGAGAGCAGCCCTTGTCTGTCCCAGGCCTACCATGATGTTGAAGGGCTAATGCTCAGAAAAGAGGTGCCAGATCTGGGCAGAGCTGCTTCTCCACCCCATCCTTAACCCCTGACAACTCTGTTCTCCATTTCTATGATTTTGTCATTTTAAGAATGTTAAATAAGTGGAACAACATGGTGTGTATTTCTTTGGGATTGGGTTTTTTCACTCAGCATGAATCTTTGGAGATTCATCCAAGTTGGTGCATATTATCAGCAGTGTGTTCCTTCTCACTGTTGAATAGTAGTCCATGGTATGGATGTACCAGTTTAGCCATTTATTTGTTGCAGAATATCTGGGTTGTTTCCACTTTGGGACTTTTATGAATAAAACTGCTATGAACTTTTGAGTACAGGTTTTTGTACATGATCGTAAGTTTTCATTTCTCTGGAATAAATGCCCAAGTGTGCAATTGCTGTTTATTTGGTAGTTGTATGTTTAGTTTTTTAAAAAATTGTCAAACTTTTCTGGAGTTGCTACCCCATTTTACATTTCTACCAGCAATGTAAGTTTGATTCTGTTTCTATGCATTCTCACTAGCATTTGGTACAGTCACTGTTTTTTATTTTTGGCATTCTGACAGGTGTGTGGTGATATCTCACTGTGGTTTCATTTTGCACTTACCCGATAGTTAGTGACACTGAACATCTTTACGTGTGCTTATTTGTTGTCTTTATATTCTTTTTAGTGAAATGTCTCTTCAAGTCCTCGCCTGTATTCTAAATGTATTGTTTGATTTTTTACTGTTGAATTTTTGAGAATTCTTTATATATTCTAGGTACTAGTCCTTGTCAGATATGTGGGTTGCAAATATTTTCTAATAGTCTATAGCTTGTCTTTTTATCCCCTTAACAGGATCTTTCTTAGAGCAAACATTTTTAATTTTAATGAAGTCTGATTTATCAATTTTCTTTTTTTTTGGATTATGTTTTTTGGTGTCAAGATTAAGAACTCTTTGCCTAGCCCTAGATCCCAAAGATTTTCTACTTCTACTACTTCTTCTTCAAGTTCTATAGTTTTATATTTTATGTGCAAAAAGTCCCTGTTGCATTTCATGTTAATTTTTGTTAAGGTGTGATGTTTACATTAAAGTTCATTTTATTCTTTTTCTTTTTGCTTGTGCATGTCTAATTATTTATTGCAAAGCCTTCCTGGATTAAATTGCTTTTGCACCTTAGTAAAAAATCAGTTGGGCATGTTTACATCTGTCTATTTCTGGGATCTCATTTCTGTCCCATTGTTATGTGTTTTTCCTTCCATAAATACTATGTAGTTTGGGTTACTGGGATTACACAAGTTTGGAAATCAGATAGACTGATTCCTTCCACTTTACTTTTCTTTAAAAAAATGTTTAACTTTTCTTGTTCCTTTCCCTTTTTATATAAATGTTTCTATTAAAAATCTGTAAATATGCTGAGATTTTGATAGGAATTGCATTAAACATGTATAATAATTTGGGGAGAATTGACTCCTTTACTATATTGGGGCTTTTGCTACATAAAAATGATATCTATCTTCATTTATTTAGATCTTCATCAATTTCTTTCACCAGCATTTTGTATTTTTCAGAGCACAAAATCTGCTTTGTTAGATTTAGCATGTTTTCTTAGATTTATAGTCTTTTGTATGTTTAGAAACGAAGCATTTTGTTTCTTGAGTCATTTTAAATTTTGTTGTCCAAGTGTTGATTGTTAGAATATAGAAGAAGTATAACTGATTTTCATATATTGATCATATCCTATCATAACATCTAACATTTTTTCATACATTGATATCCTGTGACTTTACTAATCTCACTTATTAGTTCTAGGATTTCATTTTTGTAGATTCCTTAGGATTTCTTACATAGATCATAATGCCATCTGCATGTAGTGGTAGTTTCAGTTCTTCTTTTGTGATCTGTTTGCCTTTTCTTTTTTACCTGATGGCAGTGGGTAGAACTTTCAGCACCATATTGAGTGATAGTGTAGGAGTGGCAACATGCTCCTTGTTTCCAGTTTAGAAGGAAGGCATCTTTCATAACCAACTAGATGTTCTTTATGAAATGAGGAAGTTCTCTTCTATTCTCAGATGTCTGAGAAGTTTTGTCATGAATTAAGGTTGAATTTTGTCAAAAGAATTTTCTGCATCAATTAAAATGCTAATATGATTTTTCTTCATTAGTCTGTTAAGATAATGGATTATTATTATTCTTTTTTTTTTTCTTTTTTTTTTTTTTTTCGGTACACGGGCTTCTCACTGTTGTGGCCTCTCCCGTTGCGGCGCACAGGCTCCGGACGCGCAGGCTCAGCGGCCATGGCCCACGGGCCCAGCCGCTCCGCGGCACGCGGGATCCTCCCGGACCGGGGCACGAACCCGCGTCCCCTGCATCGGCAGGCGGACTCTCAACCACTTGCGCCACCAGGGAAGCCCGATAATGGATTATTTTGATTGATTTTCAGTATTGAACTAACCTTGCATCCCTGGAATATACTTTACTTGTATCGTGCTATATTTTTATCAGTTGCTGAATCCTATTTGCTAATATTTTGTATGTCTATATTCATGAAGGGTATCAGTCTGTAGCTTCTTTTATGGTACTCTTTCTGGTTTTTGTATCAAGGTAATACTAACCTCATAAAATTAACTGGGAAGTGTTCCTTCCTCTTCTATTTTCAGAAAATATTGTGTAGAATGTTTGATAGAATTCTCCAGTGAAACTATGGGTGTAGAGACTTTTTAGGGGTAGTTTTAAATTATGAATTCATTTTCCTTAGTAGTTATAGGCCTCATAAATGTTCTATTTCACATTGCATGAGTTATGCTACTTTGTAATTTTTGAAGAACTGGCCTATTTCATTTAAATTGTCAAATTTATATGTGTAGAGATGTCTGTCGTATTTTCTTATATTCTTTTGATGTCTACCAGGTCTTTAATGATCTCTCCTGTTTCATTCCTGATATGGTTTATTTGTATCTTCTCCCTTCTTTCTTGCTAATGTTTTGTCAATTTTATTGAAATTTTCATGGAACCAACTTTTTGTTTCTCTGTTGGGTTTATGTTTTCAATTTCATTGATTTCTGCTCTTATCTTTATTATTTTCTTCCTTCTGCTTGATTTAGGTTTATTTTTGTCTTCCTTTTCTAAGTTCTTGAGCTGAGAACTTAGATAACTGATTTGAGATATTTCTTCTTTTCTTAGCGCTGTAATTTCCCTCTGTACACTGTGTGATGGACTGAATTATATTCCCTCAAATTCATAGGTTGAAGATTTAACCTTCAATGTGACTGTATTTAAAATAGCTTCTATAAATAGGTTATTAAGGTTAAATGAAGTCATAAGGGTAGGGCCTGATTCAATAGGATTAGTGACCTTATAAGAAGAGATATCAGAGTGCCCTGTCTCTCTTTCCCTCTCTCCTACATAAGGACACGGTGAGAAGAAAGCCACCTGTAAGCCAGGAAGAGAGCTCTCACAGAGACTGAATCAGCTGGCACCTTGATCTTGGACTTCCAGCCTCCAGAACTGTGAGAACTAAATTTCTGTTGACACCCATTTTGTGGTATTTTGTTATGGCAGCTTGAACAGAATCATACACACTTCTTTAGCTTTATCGCCTGAATTTTGATATGGTGTATTTTCATTTTCATTCAGTTCAATGTGTTTTTTGGTTCTTCTTAGGCTTTATTTTTTAACCCATGACTTACTTAGGTATTGCTTAGTTTCCAAATACTTGGAGATTTTCCTTTTATCTTTGTCATTTTATTTCTATTATTTTGATTCTATTGTAGCCAGAGAACATGTAATGTAGGATTTTAATCTTTGAAACTTGTTGAGCTTTGTTTTATGACCCAGGCTGTGGTCTAGCCTGGTTATGTTCCATGGATGCTTGAAAAGAATGTGTAATCCTGCATTGTTGGGTGGAGGTTTCTATACATTTTGATTAGATCCTTTTTGTTGATGGTTTGTTCAGTTTTATTCCTTGCTGATTTTGTGTCTCATTATTCTAACAATTGTTGAGAGATTGGTGTTGAAGTCTCCAACTTCAAAATTAATCATTTGTCTGTTTTTCTTTTCAGTTCTATCAATATTTACCTCACATATTTTCAGCTCTATTGTTTGATGAGGATGCATTTGGGATTCTTATGTCTTCTTGGTGGATTTAACCATTTATCATTATGTAATGTCCCTCTCTGTCTCTACTGATTTTCTTTGCTCTGCAGTTTACGTTATCTGATTAATATAGTCGCTCATGCTTTCTTTTAATTTTTGCATGATATGTCTTTTTCTCTCCTTTTAACATCAACTTCCCTATAACATTAAAATTGAAGTGAATTATTTGTTGACAGCATAAAGTTGGGTTATTGTTTTATCTCCTCTGTTAATCTCTGCCTTTTCATTGTTGAATTTAGCATATATACATTAAATGTAATTATTGATATGTTAGGGTTTAAATCTGCCATTTAAATTTTTGTTTTCTACTTGTTCTCTCTGTTTTGCATGTGTTTTTTTAAATTTTCTTTTTCTTTATGGACTAATTAAACACATTTTAGAATTTTCATTTAATTTATCTATAGTACTTTTGAGTATGTATCTTTGTGTAGCTACATTAGTTGTATTTATGTATTAAATTATATATACATAACTTATCACAACCTACTGTTGTCCACACTTTACGAGTTTGAATAAAATACAGAAAACTTCTCCCTTTAGGTCCTTTTACCTTCTAAGTTTGTCAGATAATTGTCTTACATATCTCCTCTACACACATTTAAGACCACATAAGATCATGTTATAATTTTGGCTTCAACTGTTAAGCATAATTTAGAATACTCAAAAGGAGAAGGAAAATATATTGTACTTACCCATGTTTTGATTCTTTCCTTTGTTCTTTTTTCCACCCTAATGTTCCAAGAGTCTTTCTTTTAGCATTTTCATTCTGTTTAGAGAACTCTCCTTCTTTTAGCATTTTCATTCTGTTTAGAGAACTCCCTTTAGCCGTTTCTTTTTTTTTTTTTTTCTTCAGGTAGGGCTGTTGGTGACAAATTCTCTTAGTTTTCCTTCATCTGAGAATACCCTGTTTTCCCCTTCATTGCTGAAGGATGTTTTCTCTGGATGTATAATTCTGGTTTTTTAATCTCAGCACTTGAAAAATGTTGTGCTACTTCCTCCCTAGTTTCTTATGAGAAATATGCTGTCATTTGAAATTTTCTTTTCTAGGTAAGGTGTAGTTACTCTCTTGCTGCTTTCAAGACGTTTTTCTTTGTCTTCACTTTTCAGAAATTTGACTATGATATGTTTTGGAGTGAACTTCTTTAGATTTGTCCTGTTTGGGATTCTCCTAGCTTCTTAAATCTTTTTTTACTTTGCTAAATTTGGGAAAATTTCAGACATTATTCCTTCAAATACTTTTTCAGTCTCATTCTCTTCTTCTTGCAGTCTTCTTGCAATGTTAGGTTATTTGCTACAATGTTATATATCTCTGAGGCTCTGTTCATTTTTTTTTTTTCAGTCTGTTATTTCTCTGTTGGTCTGATTGGGAAATTTCTATTGCTTAACCTTCAAGTTCACTGATTACTTTCTGTCCCCCTCCCCACATTCTGCTGTAGAGTCCATCCATCAATTTTATTATTTGAGGTATAGTATTTTTCAGTTTAATAATTTCTTTTTGGTTCTTCTTTATATCTTTTATTTCTCTGATGAGACTTGTTTCGAGCACACTTGTAATTACTCATTGAAGCATTTTTTTGATGTCTGCTTTAAAATCTTTGTAATATAATTCAAAAATATCATCTCAGTTTTTTTAATCTATTGCTTGTTTCTTTGCATTCAAGCTGACATTTCGCTGGTTCTTGTTATAAGAACCAGTGAAATGTTGAAACCTGGACATTTTTGGAATTGTGTTGTGAAGCTCTGGGTCTTATTTAACCCTTTTGTTTCTGTTGGCTTATTGTGACATTACTCTATCAGGAGACTGAAGAGGGGTTCTGTCTCATTACCTACCAAATGAGGGTAGAAGTCTAGGTTTTCAACTTGCCTCTTTGACACCCAAGAAGGGAAGAGGCTCCTCATTATCACTGAGTGGGGGTGATATTTCAACTCTTCACTAGCCCTTTGTTGATACCACCCTGGCTGGGAGGCGTAGGAGTGACTTGTTACTGCCCCCCAAAAAGCCTTCACTGAAACCATGGGTGTGGGTCTCATTACTGTTAGGCAGTGGTAAAAGTTATGACTCTGCACCAGGCCACCTCTGATACCACTGTAGAGGAGGGGGAAACTGTAGTTTTAGTCAGTAGATGTGGAAGTCCAGGCTCCCATGTTTCCTTCACTGGCACTGTGGTGAGACCTTACTGCTCAGGATGATGGAAGTCCCAGAGTCAGACTCAGTCTTTTCTGAAACCACTCTGACAGCAGATTAGGGCATCTCATTATAGCTTGGGCTAAAGTACATACTATCCCTTTGCCTTTGCTAGTGTCAGGGGGGCATGGTCACAGTTTTACATGGTGTTTGGCTGGAGTTGAGAGATTACTGTCTAAAAGTTTTCTGTCTTGCTGAGCAGCCCCTTTGCTGCTCTTTGGCTAGGGAAGGCAGACTTTTTTGGGAGTTTTAAAAATCTGTGCTTGATTATTTTTGGTTTCCAGCTTCTTCTACTGCAAGCCTGGGATATATGAGGCAAAAAGAAAAGCAAACAGAGATAGCGCTCTGTCTTTTCTTGGGTCCCTTGGACACTAGCCCATCTTTTTTCTTCTCCCCACCTTTCAGAGTCTTCTACTATTTGTTTTATACATAACACCCAGGGTTTTAACTTAGGAGAGAAAAACATTTGGAGAATAGAGAAGCATTTGTTTATTTCATCTTCCCTGAAGGATGTTTGTGTCTGGTCTGCAAGCTAACAGTGGTTTTTACATATTAAAATGCTCTAGAAAATACAAAACAAAACCTAATAAACAAAAATAATGACAAAAAAACAAAGAATAAATGACAGAGACCATGTGTGATTCACAAAGTCTAAAATATTTACTACTTAGTTCTTTACAGAAAAATTTTATTGACTCTGATTTATACATAAGTTAACTTTTAGAACAGTATAATTTATATAACATTTTATTTATGACATTCCCAGCACTTTCATTTCTTTGTGTAGATCTAGGTTTTTGTATCTTATTTCTTCTATCTAAGGAAATTCCTTTTACCTTTCTTTTAGGGCAATTGTACTGGCAATACCTTTTTGTTTTGTTTTGTTTAATGAATATGTTTTTATTTCTCCTTCATTTTAAAAAGATATTTTATTGGATGTATAATAGATTTTTTTTTCTTTCAGCCCTTTAAGTATGTCACTATATTGTCTTCTGGCTCATATAGTTTCTGGTGAAAAGTCTTCTGTAATTCTTATATTTGTTCCTCTAAACAAATATAAGTGTAGTGTAGTGTATGTAGTGTTTTCCTTACCCCTTCAGTTGCCTTTGAGATTTTATCTTTATCTTTTATCTTTATCTATGTCTAGATTTTCTAGGGTGTGGGTGGATTTATTTATTAATTTCATGTTTTTTGAGAGTTAGAATCTATGTCTTGGTGTCATCATTAATTTTGGAGAATTCTTGGCCATTATCTCTTTAAATATGTTTTCTTCCCTGTTTCTCTCTCCTCTCCTTCTGGGATTCCAAATACATACATGTATGCTTGATATTATCTAGTATGTTTGTTTTATCCTACAGCTTTTGGATATTCTTTTTCACTATTTTTCTTTTTGTGTTTTAGTTCATATAACTTATATTGACCTAATTTCAAGTTTATTGATTATTTCCTAAACTGTATTGATCTATTGTTAAACCCACTGAAGCATTTTTAAACTCTATTATCATGCTTTCAATTTGTTTTTTGCATTCCCATTTGTCTTTTTTTTTTTTCCATTTGTCTTTTTGTTATAATTTTCATGTCTCTGTTGAAGATCATGCATGCTGTCTACCTTTTCCACTTGAAATTTTAATGTATTAATTATCATTATTTTAAATTTCCTGTCTGATAGTTTCAACATCTGTGTCATATTGAAATCTGGTCTTGCTCATCATTTTTCTTTCTTTACCTTCCCCCACCCCACCTAATTGTGTGTCTGGTACCTTTTCTTTGAAAATGACATCTTTTATACAGTAATGGAGACTAATATAACTTGTGTTAATGTCTGGATTCCCATAAATGAATATCTCCCCCACCCACTTCTTTTCTAGTGTCAGCATTTGAGTCAATTCAGTCATAAGCTGATCTGTGTTTGGGTTTTGTTACTGCTGTGGTCACTCTCAGTGCAATACGGGCTTCAAATTCTTCTTAGTGTTATCTTGTTTTTAGGGTAGGATTGTTACATTAGCCCACACTTAACATTTAGCAATTTGTTAAAATTTTTAGATGAATTCTTCTTACCATTTTACATTGTGTCCATTGTCTGCTTCAAATAAACAAGTGCTGTGTCCCATCTCTCATTGGAGGTGCTTGTTTTTCCTTAGATTTTGGGTTAGTTGTTCTCTCCCTCAATCTCAGATCTCTTACTTATTCAAGAAAAGCTGTGATTTTGCAAATTATCCAGAATTTTTTGGTTGGAAGGTGAGAGTAATGCTTTTTCCAGTTTCTTAATATCCTAATCAGAAGCTTGAAATCTCATGAAGTTCATTTTGAGTTTTTGATTTCTCATTTATGGTCTGCCCAGTCTCATTTCAAATTATGTAACCTCTATAAGCCACAGTTTTCTGATCTATTAAAGGCTAATAAAAGTATTTATTTCATAGGGTTGTTGTTTAGGATTAATTTAAAGATAAAAAATATGCACAGCCACAGCACCTGCCATGAAACAGCATATTTTAATTCTCCTCTGCTTTCTGACACCTAATTAAATGGATTAAGGATGTTTTACAAATGAAAATCCTCTTAAATGACATTTGTGTCGACCCATCAGTATAAACAATGTAGCCTCCTTTGTCTTTTGTCATCAAGGAATGAATATCATCTTAAATATTTGGAGAGAATTTTTCAGAAGACTGAAATCTGCCTTTGGAGTTGGAGGTGAAATGGTCGTTTCTCTGGCTTAGCCCCATCTGATTTCCTCTGCAGCATCTCCTGCAAGATTGCCCTTTGCCAGAGAACACACTGTCTACTGAGGCAGTGCTTCCCTTTCAAGCAGATCTGAGGGGTCCTAAGGATTTCTTCCTTAGAGCTGAAGGCTGTCTCCTCTGGTTTCCACCCTTTGGTCCTAATGCTAGTTCTTGGGGTACAACTTGCGAGTCTGAATCCTTGTTACCACTGCACCCTTCATTTATGTGAAGATAGCTCTTACATCCTCTCTGAGTCTTCTTGCCTCCAGATGAAACCTCCCCAGTTTTTTGACTTTTCTTCCTGTGATAGGTTGTCCTGGCCCACATCATATGCCACCAGGTCTCACTGCTCAAACCCCTCTACAGGTGGGACTCCATGAACTGAGCCTCAGGTGTGGTCTGACCTGAGTCTACAAAGACCTAGTTGTGCCAGATACTAACCTTCCAGAGTATAGCCCAGGTTTGGGTTAACGTTTGCAGAGTCAATATTTTTGCTCACTACATGAATAAAAGCCCAAAGTGTCAAACGTGCTATTGTTAAACAGCATCTTCCCCATCTTCTACTCAGATAGTTGGATTTTAGCCCCAAAGACCCCTGATATTTATCCTTATGATCTGCTCTGCTTACTGGGTTTAGCCCATTTCTCCAGCACATCAGTCATTTTGCAACTCGATTCTGTCCTCTACCATAAGCTTTCCTCCCTGTATCTTCTGTGGGTCTGACGACCTCTGTTGACCCTCTAGCAAAGGTCAGACTAGAGGGCCTGGAGAAGCAGGTTGGGTTCCTCCAATCACTCCCTGTACTGCCCACTTCAAGACTTCAGTGTCTGTGGAAGCCTGACATGACCCCAGCTGTTGGCTGGCAGGCCATGCTCGTGACAAGGACAGCATCTTTAGTTCACACTCCTGACAATTTACTCACGTCATATCTCTCAGCAAGGCTCCCTGGGGTTTTCCCATCAATGTCAGCATCTCCTGAGCAACTCCTACTATATCTTCTTCTGGTTTTCTCTTTGGGTCAACCACTTCCACAGTGGTGCAGGGACTTTGCCAAGGGGACTTGCCACTAAGACTTCCCCCAGTTGTCTTCATGGAGCCCTGGGCCAGTCCATCTGACTTTCAGTCCTTTCAAGTTCATCCATCCTCCAAGGCTCAAGTTCTAGTCCTGTAACACATCTTCCCTACCTGCTTATCTACTCAGACTCTAGCCCCAGCCCATGTCCCACTTCATACCTCACACAGTTCTTGAAAGCTGTTTTCACGTGACTTCACACAAGTCATCGATGATTCAGAGGCTACTAGGACAGGGTAAAGTGTAGAGCCTGGAGGCACTCATGGGAAAACTCCCCCAGGCCATCTTGAGGTATCCATTAAAAAAGATTTGTCCAGTCTCAGCCGTCCTATGTCTCCTGACTTGGTTTGCCTTTCCTTCCACCCTTTACTCCTGAGACCATTTTCCTGGAATGACAAGACAAAAGTAAAATAAGAACTGGAGAATTCTGCTTTCCTCATTTCATTCACTGGTTTTCTCTCATCAGCTCCCGACTTCAGTTTTGACGTTCTTGAACTTGCTGTGAATGTTACTTCTTCCCCTATATCTACCCTTACAGTTTAGACTTTTCAACTTGTCTTATGTCTGCCTACCTTGGGTTTCTCTTTTTCCTTTTTCTGATCTCAAGGCCATTCCTTGGGTCTCAGCAAGATAGAACACAATTGGAAGCAGTATAAATTAATGTAGGAATTTTCTAAAGAGGGAGAGAGAGCTGAGATTGGTTTCTTATAGAAAAAGCTAAAGAGTATTAATTTATTTTACAACTAGGAGAGGCAAGAGGGAGGAAGGGGGATTCGGAGGTAGCTGAGGGCCAGAGAGAGTTGGACAGGGGAGGTTAGGGGAAAAGAAGTCTTGCGCTGACATTCACTGCCACTCTGCTGGGTCCGTTTTTCCTGCCTCTCATGCGTCTCCTTCCCCTTAAATTGTACATGTGTCTAAAACCACATGCTCATTTAGGTAGCATGAGCAGGTAGAAGCTACAAGTGCACTTTATCAGAAGCTATAGTGCACTTTAAAGCAATTCAAAAATTATTTATTGAGCACCAACTATGTGCCAGGCTCTGGCAAAGCTCGGGGGATTGAGGAGATGAGTAATACAGTCCCTTCGTCAAGAAGCTCGGGGTCCTTCTTGGGGCAACAGGCTAGCAGACACCCAGCAATTATGCAATGTGGTCAGTGCCTCGAGAGGGGTGGGGGTGCAGCACAGGGGGAGCAGGAGAGGTTCGGCTGGGAGGGGTCAGGAAGGTTGCCATGCACAGTTGGCAAATCTAAGATGGCATCATGGTGCCAAATGGAAGGAGGAATATTCCAAATGGATCTTTGCATTGACTTGTAGACTATTCTCCAGGGATCTGTGTCTCCCCTGAAGCCCCTTCTCCAGCCTCTCTCTCCCCACCTCCCACCCAATACACATTTCTCACTCCTTCGTATTTAATCTCTCTCTCAACAGAGCTTTCCAGTTGGTGACTTAACAGTCTCAAATCTTGCTCATGGGCAGTCTAGCAATGCCAAGTGCAGAAGGAGATGGAGGTGGAGGGACTTCCCACCACTGGTGAAGTGTAAGTCCTGCTCTCTTGTGATGCCACTCGTGACCCAGGCATCCCACCCAGAGGTCTCTGCCCTGGAGACATAGAAGCCTGCAGGCAGTCCAGGACTATTCTCTGCAGCATTCTTGCTCAAGGGGAACCCTGCACATCAGCAATCAATAGACAGATAAATGAGGGGAGTGTGTACAGTAGGATGCCATGGAGAAGTTAAAATAGTTCCACACTTACCAGCCTTGATAATTATTATAATCATGATGAGGAGAAAAGGATCATGTTCCAGAAAGATCTAGACAGTATGATACCATTTCTATAAATATGAAAGCCCAAGAAAATGATCCTTTAAAATGTTTTTGGATAAATAATTATGTAGTAAAAATATAAAAACTGTGCATGACAATGACAGACAGTATGTTCCTGACAGCGATTACCTTTGGGGACGTGGAAGAGGAATGAGGTTGGGGAGAGGTTCGTAGGAGACTCAAGTCTGTAATGTCTAATTCTTTAAAATTAAAAGAAAATCTCCACTCTATACAATCACTAGTTACTGACCTTTGTCTCTCCTCCCCTTTAAAGTAGAATTTCTCCAAAGAATAGTCTAGACTCTCTGTCTCCGTGTTCTCAAGTCTCACACATTCCTCAGTCTGCTCTCTTCTGGTGTCTGGTCCCAGCAAGACACGGAAACAGCTGTTTCCAAGATCCCTGATGACCTTCAGGGAGCAACAATGTCATGTGTCTGTACACACACACACACACACACACACACACACACACTGTTTCAAGCGTGGGAAACATGAGTGGCTGTGACATCCAGTTTTAGCAAATCTTACCATTGTTATGTGTTTGATTCAGATTTTCTTTTAAGACCCTCCCCTCTCTCAATCCCATTTAATCTGTTTCCTCTGCAATCTTCTCTCCCACCGTTGCCCCACCATAGAGACCACCACCCCATGGCACGGCAACCCTGAGGCACAGTTCAAGCCAGGCCCAACCACTAACCAGCTGTGTGACCTGGACGGGTTCTAAACTGCTCGTGCCTCAGTTTCCCTACCCCAGGTTTACGGGGGGTTAAAAGCCCTGACACACATAAAACTCTTGGAACAGAGCAGAGGTGAGTGTCTCCCCTGGCCCCCCTCGGGCCTGGATGCTCGCCCTTGGGTACTGTAGGGGACAGTCTGGGGGTCCATGTGTCTCCTCTCCATTCTCCAACATTCCCACACTGGGGGCAGAGGGGGGCTTTCAGAACGCAAACCTGCTGAGGTCACTGTATCAGCATAACATGCTGTAAGCTGCTCTCCACTATCTCCAGAATGACTAGCTAGCTGGCCAGGTCCCACAAGGCCTGTGTGGCCTGGTCTGACCCCTTCTTCCACACGGCCTTCTACTCATCTGCTATTGTCAACAAAACTGCCCTCCTCGCAAGGCCTTTGGGTGTGCTGTGCCCTTCTCTTGGCCGGACAGTCTTTTTCCACCCCCATCCCATTGCCTTTCAGTGCCCACCTTCCCTCCAGGCTGAGCCTCCCCTGCAGGTGAGGGTTCCTGTGTGTTAGGGGATCTCATAGTGTGGCGTGTTTTCATCACAGTGTGTGAGGGCACTGTTGTTGATTCATTCAACAGTGGTTTATTGAGCACCTGCTATGTGCTGGGAGTTGTGCTGGACGCTGGGACATAGCACGGGACACAGAGGCCTGGTTCCCACCTCCAGGGAGCCTCCGATCCCTTGGGAAGCAGCACTGAGCAGATAGCTATGAGCATGACGAGGCCCCAGAGGAAAGATGCGCTCATCATGGGGTTATGTGATGGGGTCTGACCTAATCAGGGGCCTTTTGAAGCTTCTCTAAAATCTGAAGAATGAGTCAGAGCTACTGAGAAAGGGGAAGGAGAAAGTCCAGGCAGAGGGAACAGCTTGTTCAAAGGCCCTGAGGCAGGAAAGAACATGACACTTTTGAAGGAGCAATGATTTAAAGGGTAAATCAGGGAGAGGAGTGACTGGGGGAGGATGCAGAAGAGAAGTAAAGGTGCTAGAAGGGAAGAGAACCAGGGACGAAAGGAGCCTTAAGGATCACCAATGTAGCGGGAAGTCAAGAGAAGCATGCCAGTGATCCCACATAGGACTGCAAGTTTCAGGGAAGTGATGAGAGTGGGAAGACTAGGGAAGGGTTTACTTGTCTCAGGCAGCAAGAGGTGTGACAGCAGGGAGTCCTTGGCTAGGTTGAGAGCTTAGCCATGCAACTAGGGAGGGAGGCTCTCCCTTTCCTTTTGCCATTTGTCCTCTGCATGTCGCTTCTGACCTCATGCATGTTGTCTCATGATCACAAGATGGCTGCTGCTCCTCTAGGCCTTGCCTCTGAGTTCCAGGAAGGAAGAGAGGGAAGGAGAAGGGCAAATGGCTTTTTTAAAGGAAGGTTATATTGTTATTGTTTTTGTTTAATTGAGGAAGGCTGCCTACCCTAGGACTTTTGCCTACTTCTTACTGGCTGTTGAGACTGCACCAACCCCATAGGCTGGGATGTTATTTTCAGTTGAGGACATCACTACCTCTAACTAGAAATGTTTTTGTTTTAGAAGGAAGTGTCTGACCTGGTGGTTATAAGCTGAGAATAAACAGGGGGCCTCACAGTTAGAGCTCTAAGTGGGCTTTAAGAGAGGGGCTTCAGAGCCTGTCCTCAGAATCCGTCTCCAGGCTGGCCCCACCGGAAGGGGAGGTCTCAGCACTGTCACATGATTCCAATGAGCAGGACAGTCCCGAGACTCCTCATCTTCTTTCTCTTTGCTGCACAGGAATTCTGGGCCACTCATGTACCTGAGGGGTTCAAGTTAAAGCTTTTTTATTTAAAAAAATAAGAAGCCTTTTCATCTACTTTTAAAAAAACACATCAAACAAACCCGACCAAATTATGTCAGGCAAAAAGCGGATCATGGCTGTTGGCAGGTGGGCCATTCATCTCTGACGAGTTGAGTCTGGCCTGGGTGAGCCCTCCACCAGCTGGAACCTGCCTGCACTTCACAAGGGCGGGGCCAGGGAAGCAGCAAGATCAGAGCTAGACAGGGGTGTACACTGAAGGTGGACACTGAGGAAAGGGGGCTGCTCACCCACAGAGGAGGCCCCTCCTCTTTCCTCACTCACCCATGCGAGGGAAATAAAGGGACAGCTTGCATGAGGACACAAGCCAGGCTTAATTCAAGGATGCAGTGCAGGCAGCGAGTCACCCCTGAAGTACCCTTTCTGTCTCTCCTTATCACAGTTGATGCCCCCCTCCTCGGGAAGCCTTCCTTGACTGCTGGAGCCCACACTGTTTTTTTTCTCCAACAATTTCCTGAGCCTCTCTCTGTGCCCCACCCAGACAGAGCCAGGCTCATTCCTTTGGGTGAGTGACTCTACTTTAATGAGACTGAAAAGGCCAAGAGAAACAGCCCCTGATTCTCCTTTTCTCAGGGGAGGCAGCTGGGAAGGTGCCGGCAGGCTGAGGGAGAGGCGCTTCTGCTCTGAACGCCAGCAGATGTGCCTATAATACTGAAAACTAGGCCTCTGTGCACCGGTGCTGAATTGAATCTCAGAGACAGGGTTTTGGATTAAGTAGAAAAGGAGAGCTTTATTGCTGTGCCAGGCAAAGCGGGACACAGCAGGCTGCTGCTGCTCAAAAATTGTGCGTCGCAACCTGGGAGGATTTGTTGAGGAGTTTTGCTGCAGGAAGGAAGACCCCTTCCAGGGCCTGAGAGTGGGCTCCTGTTTAACACTTGGAAATGAATTGTCCGAGGAGACACACATGCTGACAAAGCAAGAGACTTTATTGGGAAGGGGCGCCCTGGTGGAGAACAGCAGGGTGAGGGACCCCGGGAGAATGGCTCCGCCACGTGGCTCACAGTCTCGGGATTTAACGTAATGGGGTTAGTTTCCAGGTTGTCTCTGGCTGATCATCTTGCTTGGTCCATATTTGGTCTGACTCAGGATCCTTCCTGGTGGTGCACGCATCACTCAGCCACGATGGATTCCAGAGAGAAGGATTCTAGGAGGTTGGTAGGACATATGGACTGGCTTCTCCGCTCTTTTTTTTTTTTTTTTTTAACATCATTATTGGACTATAATTTGCTTTACAATGATCTGTTAGTTTCTGCTTTATAACAAAGTGAATCAGTTATACATATACATATATGCCCATATCTCTTCCCTCTTGCATCTCCCTGCCTCCCACCCTCGCTATCCCACCTCTCTAGGTGGTCACAAAGCACTGAGCTGATCTCCCTGTGCTATGTGGCTACTTCCCACTAGCTATCTATATTATGTTTTGTATAAATGTCCATGCCACTCTCTTACTTTGTCCCAGATTACACTTCCCCCTCCCCATATCCTCAAGTCCATTCTCTAGTAGGTCTGTGTCTTTATTCCCGTCTTACCCCTAGGTTCTTCATGACAAATTTTTCTTTTTATTTATTAGATTCCATATATATGTGTTAGCATACAGTATCTGTGTTTCTCCTTCTGACTTACTGCACTCTGTATGACAGATCTAGGTCCATCCACCTCACTACAAATAACTCAATTTCATTTCTTTTTATGGCTGAGTAATATCCCATTGTATATATGTGCCACATCTTCTTCATCCACTCATCTGTCAATGGACACTTAGGTTGCTTCCATGTCCTGGTTATTGTAAATACAGCTGCAATGAACATTGTGGTACATGACTCTTTTTGAATTATGGTTTTCTCAGGGTATATGCCCAGTAGTGGGATTGCTGGGCTGTATGGTAGTTCCTTTTGTAGTTTTTTAAGGAACCTCTATACTGTTCTCCATAGTGGCTGTATCAATTTACATTCCCACTAACAGTGCAAGAGGGTAACCTTTTCTCCACACCCTCTCCAGCATTTATTGTTTCTAGACTTTTCGATGAGGGCCATTCTGACCGGTGTGAGATGATGTCTCATTGTAGTTTTGATTTGCAATTCTCTAATGATTAATGATGTTGAGGATTCTTTCATGTGTTTGTTGGCAATCTGTATATCTTCCTTGGAGAAATGTCTATTTATGTCTTCTGCCTATTTTTGGATTGGGTTGTTTGGTTTTTTGATATTGAGCTGCATGAGCTGCCCATAAATTTTGGAGATAAATCCTTTGTCAGTTGCTTCATTTGCAAATATTTTCTCCCATTCTGAGGTTGTCTTTTCATCTTGTTTATGGTTTCCTTTGCTGTGCAAAAGCTTTGAAGTTTCGTTAGGTCCCATTTGTTTATTTTTGTTTTAATTTCCATTTGTCTAGGAGGTGGGTCAAAAAGGATCTTTCTGTGATTTATGTCATAGAGTGTTTTGCCTATGTTTTCCTCTAAGAGTTGGACAGTGTCTGGCCTTACATTTAGGTCTTTAATCCATTTTGAGTTTATCTTTGTGTATGGTGTTAGGGAGTGTTCTAATTTCATTCTTTTACACATAGCTGTCCAGTTTTCCCAGCACCACTTACTGAAGAGGCTGTCTTTTCTCCACTGTATATTCTTGCCTCCTTTTTGAAAGATAAGGTGACCATATGTGGGTGGGTTTATCTCTGGGCTTTCTATCCTGTTCCACTGATCTATATTTCTATTTTTGTGCCAGTACCATACTGTATTGATTACTGTAGCTTTGTAGTATAATCTGAAGACGGGGAGCCTGATTCTTCCAGCTCCCTTTTTCTTTCTCAAGATTGCTTTGGTTAATCGGGGTCTTTTGTGTTAACATACAAATTGTGAAATTTTTTGTTCTAGTTCTGTGAAAAATGCCAGTGGGAGCTTGATAGGGATTGAACTGAATCTGTTGATTGCTTTGGGTAGTATAGTCATTTTTACAATGTTGATTCTTGCAATCCAAGAACATGGTATATCTCTCCATCTATTTGTATCATCTTTAATTTCTTTCATCAGTGTCTTATAATTTTCTGCATACAGGTCTTTTGTCTTCTTAGGTAGGTTTATTCCTAGATATTTTATTCTTTTTGTTGCAATGGTAAATGGGAGTGTTTTCTTAATTTCACTTTCAGATTTTTCATCATGAGTGTATAGGAATGCAAGAGACTTCTGTGCATTAATTTTGTACCCTGTTACTTTACCAAATTCATTGATTAGTGTTCTAGTAGTGTTCTGGTAGCATCTTTAGGATTCTCTATGTATAGTAACATGTCATCTGCAAACAATGACAGGTTTTCTTCTTTTCTCATTTGGATTCCTTTTATTTCTTCTTCTTCTCTGACTGCTGTGGCTAAAACTTCCAAAACTATGTTGAATAATTGTGGTTAGAATGGGCAACCTTGTCTTGTTCCTGATCTTAGTGGAAATGGTTTCAGTTTTTCACCATTGAGGACGATGTTGGCTTTGGGTTTGTCATATATGGTCTTTAGTATGTTGAGGTAAGTTCCCTCTATGCCTACTTTCTGGAGGATTTGTATCATAATTTGGTGTTGAATTTTGTCAAAAGCTTTCTCTGCATCTATTGAGATGATTATATGGTTTTTCTCCTTCAATTTGTTAATATGGTGTATCACATTGATTGATTTGCTCATATTGAAGAATCCTTGCATTCCTGGGTTAAACGCCACTTGATGATGGTGTGTGATCCTTTTAATGTGCTGTTGGATTCTGTTTGCTAGTATTTTGTTGAGGATTTTTGCATCTATGTTCATCTGTGTTATTGGCCTCTAGTTTCCTTTCTTTGAGACATCTTTGTCTGGTTTTGGTATCAGGGTGATGGTGGCCTTGTAGAATGAATTTGGGAGTGTTCCTCCCTCTGCTATATTTTGGAAGAGTTTGAGAAGGATAGGTGCTATCTCTTCATTAAATGTTTGATAGAATTCGCCTATGAAGCCAACCGGTCCTGGGCTTTTGTTTGTTGGAAGATTTTTAATCACAGTTTCAATTTCAGTGCTTGTGATTGGTCTGTTCATATCTTCTATTTCTTCCTGGTTCAGACTCGGAAGGTTGTGCATTTCTAAGAATTTGTCCGTTTCTTCCAGGTTTTCCATTTTATTGGCATATAGTTGCTGTAGTAATCTCTCACGATCCTTTGTATTTCTGCAGTCAGTTGTTACTTCTCCTTTTTCTTTTCTAATTCTATTGATTTGAGTATTATCCCTGTTTTTCTTGATGTGTCTGCCTAATGGTTTATCAATTTTATTTATCTTCTCAAAGAACCAGCTTTTAGTTTTATTGATCTTTGTTATTGTTTCCTTCATTTCTTTTTCATTTATTTCTGATCTGATCTTTATCATTTCTTTCCTTCTGCTAACTTTGGGGTTTTTTTTTTTTTCTTCTTCTTTCTCTAATTGCTTTAGGTGTAAGGTTAGGTTGTTTATTTGAGATGTTTCTTGTTTCTTAAGGTAGGACTGTGTTGCTATATACTTCCCTCTTAGAACTGCTTTTGCTGCATCCCATAGGTTTTGGGTCATTGTGTTTTCATTGTCATTTGTTTCTAGGTATTTTTTGATTTCCTCTTTGATTTCTTCAGTGATCTCTTGGTTATTAAGTAGTGTATTGTTTAGCCTCCATGTGTTTGTATTTTTTACAGATTTTTTCCTGTAATTCGTATCTATTCTCATAGCATTGTAGTCTGAAAAGACACTTGATATGATTTCAATTTTCTTAAATTTACCAAGGCTTGATTTGTGACCCAAGATATGATCTATCCTGGAGAATGTTCCATAAGCACTTGAGAAAAAACTGTGTTTTGTTGTGTTTGGATGGAATGTCCTATAAATATCTATGAAGTCCATCTTGTTTAATGTATCATTTAAAGCTCGTGTTTCCTTATTTATTTTCATTTTGGATGATCTGTCCATTGGTGAAAGTGGGGTGTTAGAGGGCTCTACTATGATTGTGTTACTGTCGATTTCCCCTTTTGTGGCTGTTAGTGTTTGCCTTATGTATGGAGGTGCTCCTATGTTGGGTGCATAAATATTTACAATTGTAATATGTTCTTGGATTGATCCCTTGATCATTATGTAGTGTCCTTCTTTGTCTCTTGTAATAGTCTTTGTTTTAAAGTCTATTTTGTCTGATATGAGAATTGCCACTCCAGCTTTCTTTTCATTTCCATTTGCATGGAATATCTGTTCCCATCTCCTCGCTTTCAGTCTGTATGTGTCCCTAGGTCTGAAGTGGGTCTTTTGTAGACAGCATATATAAGGGTTTTGTTTTTGAATCCTTTCAGCCAGTCTGTGTCTTTTGGTTGGAGCAATTAATGCATGTACATTTAAGGTAATTATTGATATGTATGTACCTATTACCATTTTCTTAATTTTGGGTTTGGTATTGTAGGTCTTTTCCTTCTCTTGTGTTTCCTGTCTAGAGAAGTTCCTTTAGCATTTGTTGTAAATCTGGTTTGGTGGTGCTGAACTCTCTTAACTTTTGCTTGTCTGTAAAGGTTTTAATTTCTCCATCAAATCTGAATGAGATTTTTGCTGGGTAATCTTGGTTGTAGGTTTTTCCCCGTCATCACTTTAAATGTGTCCTGACACTCCCTTGTGGCTTGCAGTTTCTGCTGAATGATCAGCTGTTAACCTTATGCAGATTCCCTTGTATGTTATTTGTTCTTTTTCCCTTTCTGCTTTTAATATTTTTTCTTTGTATTTAATTTTTGATAGTTTGATTAATATGTGTCTTTGTGTGTTTCTCCTCTGATTTATCCTGTATGGAACTCTCTGTTCTTCCTGGACTTGGTTAACTATTTCCTTTCCCATGTTAAGGAAGTTTTCAACTATAATCTCTTCAAATATTTTCTCAATCCATTTCGTTTTCTCTTCTTCTTATGGGACCCCTATAATTCGAATGTTGGTGCATTTAATGTTGTCCCAGAGGTCTCTGAGTCTGTCCTGAAGTCTTTTCATTCTGTTTTCTTTATTCTGCTCTTCAGTAGTTATTTCCAGTGTTTTATCTTCCAGGTCACTTATCTGTTCTTCTCCCTCAGTTATTCGGCTATTGATCCCTTCTAAAGAATTTTTAATTTCATTTATTGTGTTGTTCATCACTGTTTGTTTGCTCTTTACTTCTTCTAGGTCTTTGTTAAACATTTCTTATATATTCTCCATTCTATTTCCAAGATTTTGGATCATCTTTACTATCATTACTCTAAATTCTTTTTCAGGTAGACTGCCTATTTCCTCTTCATTTGTTTGGTCTGGTGGGTTTTTATCTTGCTCCTTCATCTGCTCTGTGTTTCTCTGTTTTCTCATTTTGCTTAACTTACTATGATTGGGGTCTCCTTTTCGCAAGCTGCAGGTTTGTAGTTCTCTTTGTTTTTGGTGTCTGCCTCCAGTGGCTAAGGTTGGTTCTGTGGGTTGTGTATGCTTCCTGGTGGAGGGGACTAATGCCTGTGTTCTGGTGGATCAGGCTGGATCTTGTCTTTCTGGTGGGCAGGTCCACGTCTGGTGGTGTGTTTTGGGTTGTCTGTGGCCTTATTATGATTTTAGGCAGCCTCTCTGCTAATGGGTGGGGTTGAGTTCCTGTCTTGCTAGTTGTTTGGCATAGAGTGTCCAGCACTGTAGCTTGCTGATCATTGATTGGAGCTGGGCATTGGTGTTGAGATGGAGATCTCTGGGAGATTTTCACCATTTGATATTACATGGAGCTGGGAGGTCTCTTTTGGACCAGTGTCCTGAACTTGTTTCTCCCACCTCAGAGGCGCAGCTCTCATTCCTGGATGGAGCACCAAGAGCCAGTCATCCACACAGCTCAGAATAAAAGGGAGAAAAGAAAGAAAGAAAGAAAAAAGAAGACAAAATAAAGTAAAATAAAAGAAAACTTTATTAAAATAAAAAATAATTATTAAAATTTTTAAAAAATTAAAAAAAGAAAGAAAGAAGAGTGCAACCAAGCCAAAAAACAAATCCACCAATGATAACAAGTGCTAAAGACTATACAAAGAAAAAAACAAAAATGGACAGACAGAACCCTAAGACAAATGGTAAAAGCAAAGCTATACAGACAAAATCACACACAGAAGCATATACATACACACTCACAAAAAGAGAAAAAGGGGAAAATACATATATATCTTTGCTCCCAAAGTCCACCCCCTCAATTTGGGATGATTCGTTGTCTATTCAAGTATTCCACAGATGCAGGTACATCAAGTTGATTGTGGAGATTTAATCCACTGCTCCTGAGGCTGCTGGGTAAGCTTTCCCTTTCTCTTGTTTGTTCGCACAGCTCCTGGGGTCAACTTTGGATTTGGCCCCTCCTCAGCGTTTAAGTCAACTGAGAGCATCTGTTTTTCACTCAGACAGGACGGGGTTAAAGGAGCCACTGATTCGGGGGCTCTGGCTCTCTCAGGCCAGGGGAGGGAGGGGTAGGGAGTGTGGGGCGAGCCTGCGGCGGCAGAGGCCGGCATGACGTTGCACCAGCCTGAAGCGCACCGTGCGTTCTCCCGGGGAAGTTGTCCCTGGATCACGTGACCCTGGCAGTAACGGGCTGCACAGGCTCCCAGGAGAGGAGGTGTGGACAGTGACTTGTGCTTGTACACAGGCTTCTTGGTGGCGGCAGCAGCAGCCCCAGCATCCCACGCCCGTCTCCGGGGTCCGCGCTTTTAGCCTCGTCTCGCACCCGTCTCTGGAGCTCCTTTAAGCAGCGCTCTTAATCCCCTCTCCTCGCGCACCAGGAAACAAAAAGGGAAGAAAAAGTCTCTTGCCTCTTCGGCAGCTCCATACTTTTTCCCGGAGTCCCTCCCGGTTAGCTGTGGCGCACTAGCCCCCTTCAGGCTGTGTTCACGCCGCCAGCCCCAGTCCTCTCCCTGGGATCTGATCTCTGAAGCCTGAGCCTCAGCTTCCAGCCCCGCCCGCCCCAGAAGGTGAGCAGACAAGCCTCTTGGGCTGGTGAGTGCTGGTCGGCACCGATCCTCTGTGCTGGAGTCTCTCTGCTTTGCCCTCCGCACCCCTGTTGCTGTGCTCTCCTCCGCGGCTCCGAAGCTTCCCCCTCCGCCACCCACAGTCTCCGCCCGCAAAGGGGCTTCTAGTGTGTGGGAACCTTTCTTCCTTCACAGCTCTGTCCCACTGGTGCAAGTCCCGTCCCTATTCTTTTTTTCTCTGTTTTGTCTTTTTTCTTTTGCTCTACACAGGTAGGTGGGGAGTTTCTTGCCTTTTGGGAGGTCTGAGGTCTTCTGCCAGCGTTCAGTAGGTGTTCTGTAGGAGCTGTTCCACATGTAGATGTATTTCTGGTGTATTTGTGGGGAGGAAGGTGATCTCCACGTCTTACTCTTCCGCCATCTTGAAGCTCCTCCTCCTCTCTCCTTTTGATCTCTCCCAAATTCTTCTGGTTGGTGGTAGCTTGTTAGTTCTGCCTTCCTTACCAGGACCTCCTGTTGTTAAGATAACTCATTCAAGTGACTACTATCTTACTTGGCCAGGGTGGGTGGTTTCAGTGTTTCCCCTAACAGTTTTATAGCAATAGTTCAAGGGCGAGTTTGCTGACAAGACTAGGGCGTGTGCAGGGCCTGCCCTCCTTTAATCTGGTCTCAGGTAATCTCTTGATGGGCTTCTCTGGTTCCTTTAATCTGGCCTCAGGTGGTCTTTCTCTGGTATAAAGAATGAAGACATCTTCTATTTGTTGGGTTTTAGGTCTATAAAGAGCTCAAAAGATATTGCATGTGTAACCCTTGAGGGGGAACCAGGACCCTGCCCCAAGGCTGCACTATTGTTTCCTGGCTGCGCCTCCCTTGTCTCTGTATCCCCTCCCTTCCCTGATTAGCAACTGTTGGAACCTGCCCTTTGGGACTCAGGGAAGGTCCTAGAGGCTGGACAGAATGGCTCCTGTGCCCAGGAGCCCCACAGGCAATGGTGGCCCAGTTTCACCTACAAGCTTAACCCCAGCCCACCTTGCCTGAGGGCCTCAGGTGAATACCCCCAAGGGGTGGTGCTTCCTTCTTCTTCCCGGGTCTCTGACTTTCCTCAGGGTTCTCTGGAGAAGCAGAAGCAATAGTCTGTCTATATCTATTTTGATTTAGACATAGAGAGGAGATTTACTATATGAATTAGTACATGTGGTTCTGGAGGTTGGAAGTAATTCAGTCTGAGTCCCAGGCTGAGAATTTGAAGGGGGCTGATGGTGTAAGCTGCAATCTGACTCCAAAAGCCTGAGAGGCTGGAGCGCTGCTATCCTCAGGGCAGGAGAAAGTGGAGGTCTCAGCTCAGCAGAGAAAGGGCAAATTCTCCCTCCCTCCCACCTTTTTGTTCCATTCAGGCTGGATTAGGTGATGCCCAGTCACACCCGGGAGGGCCATCTGCTTTAAGCATCTCACCAATTCAAATGCTAAACCTTCCCAGATACACAGGGAGGTAATGTTTTACCGGCATCTGGGCACCCCTCAGCCCAATCAAGTTGACACATAAAATTAACCACGACACAGATGGTGGTCCTGGGGTGCTAATAGAGGGCCGAGGGCACCCAATTTTGTTGCAGGAAGGGGGACCCCTTCCAGAGCCTGAGAGTGGGCTCTTGTCTAACACTCAGGAATGAATTGTCCGAGGAGACACACATGCTGACAAAGCAAGCCACCTTATTGGGAGGGGGCCCCGGGTGGAGAGCAGCAGGGTTAGGGACCCCAGGAGAACTGCTCCGCCACGTGGTTCTCAGTCTCAGGGTTTATGGTGAGGGGTGTCTCTGGCCAGTCTTCTTCCTTGGCCCATAGTCTAACTCAGGGTCATTCCTGGTGGTGTGCACATCTCTCAGCCAAGATGGATTCTAGTGAGAAGGACTGTGGGAGGTGTTGAAGAATGAATAGGAGTTTTTCAGATGGACAAAGGATAGGAAGACATCTCAGAACATAGGGGAAAGCAAGAACAAAGCCTCCCTCTTTTGGCCCCTCCCGGATTCTCTTGATTAGTTTTCGGCAGCAGCATCATGTTCCTTAATGGGACCTCCGGTTGTGCGACAGCTCAGGCAAGTGGTTATCAAGGCGGGTGGTTTCGGTCAGCTCTTCCCTAATAATTTCACCAGTCACTGGACAAACTTCTTTCCTCCCTAATGGAAAAGCGTCTGGACAGTGGAGGCCTCCAGCCTGTGGAGAAGGGAAAGAGCGGCTGGAGGGCAGGGAGGCAAGAGTGCACCTCCTATTCCCCGGGGCAGCCCTGCTAACAGAAGACCCAGCCCAACCTCCTGCCCTTTTCTCTCTCCGCCTGTCCTTTCCCTTCCTGGGTTCAGGTTTTGAATCTTGGCTGCCCACCAAGATCCCTGGGGAGCTTGGCAAAATGGATGTATTCCCCCCTCCCCACCACCTCCCCACTAGCTGCAGGCATAGCTGGTCAGGGTGGGGTTCAGACACTGGTGTTTTTATAGACACTCCTGGAGATTCTAGTGTTCAGCTGGAATTGAGAGCCACCCCCAGAGGTTTAGATCCTGCATTAACCCATGTGCAATTTGTTTTTGCATTACTCATGTCTGGTGTGTTTGGCTACCACATCTTCACAGCTCGGCTGCTGGGTGACAGTGATGGTGTGTTCTTCCTCCTCCTCCTCTTCCTCTCTCTCCTCCTCCATCCTGTCTCCTCTATCTTCTTGCATTTATGGAGCAAATTACTAAGAACGCTCTTTGTGGCAGACACTGATTAAGACCCTGGGGATGGGGCTGTGGATAAAACAGTACAGATGCTGACCCCATGGAGCTTATATTCTGGTGGAGTGAGATTGACACAAACAAATACATGAATAAATGTGAAATATGTCAGGTGGGGATGGGTGCTGTAGGAAAACAAACAAACAAACAAACAAAGAAACAAAGAAAACCAGAGAGGGAAGCTACAGACATGGGGATGATGCTATTCTGCATCTGCTGGGCAAGAAAGACTCTGGTCAAGAAGGCACTGAATAGAGGCCTGGGGAGCTGTGGGGGGGATTCACATGGTTATCTGGGGGAACAGCACACCTGGCAGAGGGAACAGCATGTGCAAAGTTTCTGAGTTGGGAGTAGGCCTGGCAGAGGAACTGGTATTTCCTTTTCCTCTGCTTCTCTTTCCATTGCTTCTCCTGCTCTTTCTGATTCTTGAGCTTTCCTCCTCCCTTCTGTTGTCATCATCACCACCACCATCATCTTCAACAAAACCCTTTCTGGCCCACACAGCCCTAGGTCTCTGTGTGATGGAAGTACATCTTGGTGAGCTTCGTCCTGATGGTGTAATTCCGTGTTCCATTGAGCAAGCATCCACCCAGAGCTGCTTCATGCCTCTGTGCTTTGTTCTTGCTTTCCCCTATGTTCTGAGATGTCTCCCTATCCTTTGTCCATCTGAAAAACTCCTATTCATTCTTCAAAATCTTGCTTAGGCATCTCTTCTGGGAAGCCTTTCAGAAGCTGCACTAAATACTTCTACATTCAAAATATCATTGTGTTCTTCCCAAAATACAATAAGAAAGATATTTTTATTAAATTGTTCCTGTTTGAGAGAAAGGATCTCTCTGGGACTCAGGGAGGTTAGGCGACTTGCTCAAGACTGCACAGCAGGAAGGGGAAGTGCTGGGACTGATGCTGAAACTCAGTCTCTGTGCAACAGTGCCGAATTGAATCTCAGGACAGAGTTTTGCGTGAAGTAGAAAAGAATAGTTTTATTGCTTTGCCAGACAAAGGGGGCCACAGCAGACTAATGCCCTCAAAACTGTGTGTCCCAACCTGGGAGGATTTGATGAGGAGTTTCATAGCAAGGATTCAAGAGTGAGGTTGCTGATAAGATTAGGGGGTGTGCAGGGCCTGCACTCCCCCTAATCTTATCTCAGGTAATCTTCTTGTTGAGTTTCTCTGGTTCTTTTTTTTTTTTTTTTTTTTTTTGCGGTACGCGGGCCTCTCACTCTTGTGGCCTCTCCCGTTGCGGAGCACAGGCTCCGGACGCACAGGCTCAGCGGCCATGGCTCACGGGCCCAGCCGCTCCGCGGCATGTGGGATCTTCCCAGACCGGGGCACGAACCCATGTCCCCTGCATCGGCAGGCAGACTCTCAACCACTGCGCCACCAGGGAAGCCCCTCTCTGGTTCTTTTAATGTAGCTTCAGGTGGTCTTTCTCTAGGATGAAGAAGGCTGACATCTTAAAGAGCTGAAAGACGTTGTTATGTGTATCCCTTGAGGTGGAACCAGGACCCTGCCCCAAGGCTTCACTATTGTTTCCTGGCTGCACTTCTCCCATCCCTGCATCCCCTGCTTTCCTATCATCAACTTTAGCAACCATCGGAATTTGCCCCTGGGAACCCAGGGAAGGTCATGGAGGCTGGAGGCTGTTTCCTGTAAGAAATAGGGGACAGAAAGGCTTCCGTGCCCAGAAGCCCCACAGGGTTCTGCTCGGTTTCAATGCAGCAATAAGCAGCTACATTGCTCTGCCAACCTAGCAGGCTGTGAAGCTCCACTCCAGCTGTAGCTCATGCTGGTACCCCACAGCCAGTCCAGAACTACCTTGCCCTTCAAGTCCACTCATTCAAACCCTCCTCACCCTTCAGAGTTGGCTCAAATGCCACTTCTTCCATAGAACCTCCCCAGGTCACTCTGGCTGGAAGTTACCTCCCCTTCCTTCCCTCAGCTTTCCCCATACCTGGAAGTCTCTGTCCTTTGCCTGCTGCTCCCTCTCTCATCTCTCTGGCAGGATGTAGTCTCTTGAGGGCAGGACCACAGTTGCCAGGCTCTCTCTCCCCACAAGAGCCCAGGCTCTGGCCAGAAGATGTCCTCCATACGTCTTTACTGAATAGGCACAAGTTGTTGCAGAGGAAACACAAGCATGGGACATGCAGTCCTTCCCCACCTCTGAGCAGCGAGATGCTGCCAGTGCCGGTACTTAAGATGCTTTTGGCTGCCAGACAGAAAATCCCCAAATTGGCTCGAATGAAGGAGAGCGGTCCCTGTGTCCTGGGGGCTGGGAGAATTCCAAAGAAGCAGGGCAAATTTCCCTGGAAGGGTGAGCCAACTTTGCTGAAGAAAAAGGAGGGCTCTGTTGAAGAATGGGACATGCATTCATTCATCTGTTCGTTCATTAATTAATTCATTCATTCTTCCATTCACTCATTCAGCAGCTGCTCCCCAAGTGCCAGCTCCTCCCTGTGCTAAGGGCTGGGGCCAAGATGAATTAGCCACAAGCCCTGCCTTCAAGGAACTCTCCATCCGGCAGTGACGCAGACACTTGATTAAACGTGAGACTAGACGTGACCGTTCTCTGGTGGGTCTGGGGGAGAGAGTCATGGGAGCACTGGGCATCAGTGCAGGAGGAGTGCTCTTGGCTGGTACAAAGGTGGGGGGAGGGGTGCAGAAGGGCAACCACACAAAGGCTGGAGGTGCCCAGGACCCTCAAGAAATTGGAGGAGACCAGCATGGCCGGAGGGTGGACTGTGTCCTAGAGGGGTGATGGGGTCGCTCGGCAGTCACTTATTCATAGCTGAAAACAATGAGTGCTATGTGCCCGGTGCTGGACAATCTGTACTTATCTGTATCTTTATCATCTCACTCAATCCCCATAAAAACCCATGTGATGGGTACTGCTGGTATGCCCAGTTTACAGTTGAGGGGTCTGAGGGACAATGAGGCCAAAGAACTTGTCCTAGTGAAACAGGATGGAAGGGGGCAGGGCACAACCCTTAAAAGAATGACATAGCCACAGAACATGACAAAAACTGGTTAGAACTAACTAGATCCAAGATGGTAGAAGATTCAACTTCCAGTGGACCTTGAGCCTCATTATATGCTTATTGTAATACATTAGCTAAACAACACACCCACCAGCGCCATGACAGTTCCGAGCTAATCATAAAAGGCCAAAAAGTGGGTGGTGGCCCAATTCCTGGAAATCCCCACCCTTTCCACAAAACAGTTGAAATAATCCTCCACTCAATAGCCTATGAAATCACCCAGCCCATTGAAAACTAACTACACCATATTTCAGGGTCTCTCACCTTCAGAGATGGTCCATATTCCGTCTGTGGAGCATGTTTCTCCCAAGGCCTCTCGCCTTCTGAGATGGCCCACACTCTGTGGAGTGTGTTTCTCTCTAAATAAACCCACTTCTTACCTGTCACTTTGTCTTTCACTGAATTCTTTCTGTGACGAGACATCAAGAGCTTGAGCTTCATCAAGTCCTGAGACCAGGTGTGTGATCTCAGTTAAAAGATCTTGGGTTCAAGTCTTCATCTGAGTTACATGGTTTCACCAGTTCACACAGACTTGTATCTGGGTAGTTGGTTCCCTAGTGAAGGCTTTATGCACTCTCTGTGCTGCCCATGGGAGGCTGCTTTGCCACATCAAGAGGCTGGACATTCTCTGAGGGCCCCAGGAGCCACCGACCTGCCCTGAGCAGGGGATGAGCAAGGGCAGGTGTTCAGTCTTGCGGATCACTCTGGCTGCAGTGTAGAGAATGGATTGCAGGTGTGGGTAGGGGAATCCTGGGAGAGATGGCTGTGGTGTGGCTGGTGGTCAAGAGGGAGAGGCTGATTTGGGAGATGCACGTTTAGGAGGCAAAAATGTCAACAAAACATTAGCAAGTAAAATTCAGCTATATATAAAAGGAATTATGTATCATAACCAAGTGAAGTATTTTCCAAGGATGCAAGGCTAGTTCAATATTTGAAAATATGATCCATCATATTAACAGACTAAAGACAAAAAATCACAGGATCATATCAATTAATACGTGAAAGATATTTGACAAAATTCAACAAACACTAATGATAAAAACTGTTAGAAAACCAGAAATAAAGTGAAACTTCCTAAACTTGCTAAAGAACATCTACAAAAAATCTACAGCTAACTTCTTACTTAATAGTGAAAGACAACGTTTTCCTCCTAAGATTGGGATCTTTGGCAAGGATATTCATTCTCATTCTTCTTATTTGACATAATACTGGACTTCTTTGTCATTGCAAAATAGCAAGAAAAGGAAATAAAAGGCTACAGATCAGAAAGGAAGAAATAAAATTGTTACTATATGCAGATGACATGGTGCTCTGTGTAGAAAAACCCTTCAGGAATTTACCAAAAAACTCCTAGAACTAATAAGTGAGTGCAGGAAGGTTGCAGGGAGAAAAAACAGCACAGAAAAAACTGCCTCTCCCATCTTTTATAATTGCTTAAGAAAATGAAATACTGAGGTATAACAAAACTTGTACAAGATTTGTATACTGAAAACTATAAAACAATGAAGAAAGAAATCAAAGAAGATGTAAGTAAATGGAGAGACGTACCATTTTCATGGACTAGAAAAATTTAACATGGTTAAGATGTCAATTCAATGCAAAATGACATATAGATTTAACACAATTCATATCAAAATGTCAGGGAGATTTTTTTGTAAATATAGACAAAATTATTCTTAAATTTATTTATATGGAAAGGGAAAGGAACTAGACTAGGTAAGATAACTAAAAAATAAGAATAAAGTAGGAGGAGTCAGTCAATCTGATTTTAAGATTTTTATGCTACAGTAATTAAGACATGTTATTGGTGCAGGGATAAACACACAGATCAATGGAACAGAATAGAGAACCCAAAAATAGCTCCACACAAGTGTAGCAAATTGATTTTCACATAGGCACACAAAATATTCAATGAAATGAGGATAATCTTTTCAATAAATACTGCTGGAGAAATTGAGTATTATAGGCAAAAAAAAAAGAGGAACTAGAAATAATTTCATAGAAAGATGTAATGGTTTCTAAGAAATACTTCTAATGCAATCATGTAAATAGAGATTTCTCAAGTTTTAAAAAAAGACTTAAAGTCATGAACAGGTTCAGTAGTCCCATTTCTATCCTGTGTATGTCCTAATATGCTTGGTAAATTTATTATTTTTATTTTTTTAATACATTTATTTATTTATTTATTTTTGTCTGTGTTGGGTCTTCATTGCTGCACGCGGGCTTTCTCTAGTTGCAGCAAGTGGGGGTTACTCTTCATTGCAGTGCACTGCTTCTCATTGCGGTGGCATCTCTTGTTGTGGAGCTTGGGCTCTAGGTGCGCGGGCTTCAGTAGTTGTGGCACGTGGGCTCAGTAGTTGTGGCTCATGGGCTCTAGAGGGCAGGCTCAGTAGTTGTGGCACACGGGCTTAGTTGCTCTGCGGCATGTGGGATCTTCCCGGACCAGGGCTCGAACCCGTGTCTCCTGCATTGGCAGGCGGATGCTTAACCACTGCACCACCAGGGAAGTCCCATGCTTGGTAAATTTAAAAATATTGAATAGGAAGAGATTAGGGTTAAAATACAACTGAAATAAAGGTAATGAGATTTATCAGGTTTTTGAGGAGCTCCACAAGCTAAATTGTGTAAAATTCTCACTGTTTCATTCATCCTGACTCTTGGTCAGCATCATAATTCAATCCAAAGAGCGTTTGAAGTGTTCCTACCATTTATGCGCATCTATTTCGTCATCAAGAGAAGTAGGGAGTGAGGATCCCTGGCCGGGGGTGGGAAAAGCTTCTGGAACCTTGTGGGCAGTGTCTGACAAGATTCCCAGTAGTCACCTCCCCCTGGTGGGTGGACTGGATCCAGTGACTCAATTCTAACCCCTAGAATATGGAGAAAAGATGGCATGTTATATCTCTGACTGGGATGGTATTCTCTCTCTAGTGCCTTCTAAGCCTTTATACTTTATGAAGCAAGTTGCCCTGTTGGTGAGGTCCAGGTGGGAAGGAGCTGAGGATGGCCCCTGTCCAGCAGCCAGCAAGAGAGCAAGGCCCTGGGCTCTATAGCCAGTGAGGACCAAGCCAGGTGAGTGGGAAGCGGCCTGTCCAGCCCAGCCTTGAGATGACTGCGGCCCTTGACTGCAGCCTGTGACAGACCCTGAGGCACCCAGCTGAGCTGTGCCCAGATTCCCCACCCACAGGAGCCATGAGATCATAACTGTGTGGTGTTTCAAGTTACTAAGCTTTGGAATAATTCACCACGCAGCAATGGACAACCAACACAGATCTCAAGACTTTTATGTAATACAACTGAAAAGTACATCTAAGGTCAAGTGGCCAAATGCAATCTATAAAACAGAATCATGTCTGTCCAGTTCCACCTGTGCACCCACTGCTGTCTCCCAGCCCTTCCCATCCTAGGGTGACAACCTACGTGGCTGGTGGTATGTGTATCCTATGGATCCTTGATGTATTTGCCCTGTCCCCATATGTGCTCCCTACAATGACACAGAGTCCCTTACCCTTGGATCTGGAGGGCCTGTGGCTACAGTGATGCTATTGGATTTCCTTGGCTGGGTCCTACGAGGTGATACAGGACACAGTCTTTGCCTTGGGGAGCTCACCAAGGACCCGGTCAACACACTGCGAGGAAGTCAAGCAGCCACATGCTCCGGCCTCAGCCCCATTCGGGCTGCTCTGACTACCACACATGGGACACAGCAGGACTTCAGGGGTTCTAGCTGAGCCTCTGAGCCCCCGGCTGATGCTAGGTGGTACAGAGACCCTGTGGGCAAATTAAATGTCATTATTGTTTTAATTAGCCAAGTTTTAGGGTGGTTCGTTATGCGGCAACAGATGCATTCCCAAGACTCCGCGAGTGTGCACTGGAGCTCTGGCACGTTTCAGACATGATGCAGCGGCAGTGAGTCACCTGCAAGCAGTGAAAAGAGAGAACGTAAGCTATTTTGCTAAAGCATTGGGACATGATCTATCATTTAACCATGGTAATTAAAGGAATGGGAGGGACGATGGGAGAACAAGACTGTTCAGAGAAGGGTCATTTCATATGATGAAATTCAAGGTAACAGATCTGGGGGAAACATAACAAAATCTACCTTTTTTTTTTTTTTTTTTTTTTTGCTGTACGCGGGCCTCTCACTGTTGTGGCCTCCCCCGTTGCGGAGCACAGGCTCCGGACGCACAGGCTCAGCGGCCATGGCTCACGGGCCCAGCCGCTCCGCGGCATATGGGATCTTCCCAGACCGGGGCACGAACCCGTATCCCCTGCATCGGCAGGCGGACTCTCAACCACTGCGCCACCAGGGAGGCCCACAAAATCTACCTTTCAGGTAACAAATGGCAGGTGGTGACAGGGGAGACTCAAAGTGACAACAAACTCTTTTCGAAGGAATCTGCAGCACAATATTCACTCACACACTGTCACTGAGCACCATGCCAGATACAGCAACACGAGAGTGAACCGATGAAACTGATTTCTGCAGTCCCCGACATGTCACTCTTGTGGGACCAGACGCAGAGCAAATATTTTAACAAGTAAATACAGGTATCCCCACTTTTCAAAAGATCGATTTATACCACTTCACTTTTGTGAAAGATCCATATTAGTACCTGTTGTTGCTACCCAAAAGAAATCCCAGGGCCTCCCTGGTGGCGCAGTGGTTGAGAGTCCGCCTGCCGATGCAGGGGATGCGGGTTCGTGCCCCGGTCTGGGAGGATCCCATATGCCGCAGAGCGGCAGGGCCCGTGAGCCACGGCCGCTGGGCCTGTGCGTCCGGAGCCTGTGCTCCGCAACGGGGGAGGCCGCAGCGGTGAGAGGCCCACATACCGCAAAAAGAAAAAAAAAAAGAAAAAAAAAAAAAGAAATCCCAAGAGGATGTTTGCTTTTACAAAAAAAAAAAAAGGCAAAAGCGAAAAACAGCACTGGCTTTGCAAGCAGCTGTCACAGAGGCAGCTTGCACCCTGGGGAGCAGCAAGAGTGGCTCCACCAAACTCCTCCTGTGGAACTACACTCAGCATCTCTGCATCAAGCCGCCACAGCCTTGAGCTGTGTGAGCATATGTGTTTATCTCGATTTATTTTGTTAGCAAGATGTGTCCTAAGGTAATTGCTTCTTCGCTTTATGCCATTTCAGCTTATGAAAGGTTTCATAGGAACACTCTACTTTCGGATAGTTGAGAAATCTGTAATTAAATTCAAATTTTGAGTTTGTTAAGAAGGGAAAAAACTGTGGTTTGGATCATTTAGAGTCGGGAAGGCTTCCATGAGGGAGTGAAACTGATGCAGAAGCTGGAGGGAGGGGACCCTCACCACCCTGGTCACAGCCCTTCTTCCCTCCCTCCCTCCCTCCTTCCCTCCCAGAGGCTCTGTCTGTACATCAGGGCCTGCCATCTGGCTTGTCCTCAAACGGGTTGTGGTGTGCCCGCTTCAAGATGCAGAAACCCACATTCAGAGAGATTTTGTAACTATCCTAGCCAGGGCTCTTGATTGCAGGCAAAAGAAACAGGCTGGCTGTTTTAGGCAGGAAAGGGATTTATTTCAAAGATATGGGGAACTCACAGAATCACCAGGAGGACCAGAGAACCGGGTTTAGCAGAGGGGCTGGGATGAGGGAGGCCGGGCACCAGGACCACAGTAGGGCGCACCGTGGAGCAGCAGATCCGCTGCTGTTGCGGCTGCTGTCCCTGAACCTGGATGCCGCAGCGTGCCCACACGGGCACTGGGTCCTACACAGTGTCCTGCTCTCTCCAGAAGCTGAGTCATCCTCCAGGAGAACTGGCCTGTGTTCACCGGCTCAAATCCCAAGTGAGGGCTTAGGTTGCTGATTGGCGGAGGCAGTGATCTCCGGATGTCCAATTCTGCATCTGGAGGGCACCCGGCCACTCAACCGGTCTCAAAAATGGGGTTTAGCTGCTGCTGGGCATCTCCAAATGGCACCTTTCCACTCCAGGTAAGTCCACAGCTGGCAGAGGCGGGCGCCAGATGGGCGTGGCTCCGGGCCCACACTCTTTCTGGTGCCCTATGGGAAGCCTTGGTGGGAATGAGCTCTGCGGTTATGTGACCACAATGCATATATTTGAATGCAAAATTAGCTTACCTTTCAAAACACCATAGTTATCTATTGACCAAGTGGTTAGAAAACCACTCCCGCACTGTGAGAACAAAGAACTGGTCTAACATTTCTGGAGGGCAGTTTGGCAATATGTATCCAAAAGCCTTAAAAACACAGCACTTGACTTAATGGTTTCATGCCTGGGAATATAGCCTAAGGAAATAATTAGGGATGAGGACAGTCTAACATTAATAATATATGATCCAATATCTACGTGTTGAAAAGGAATCTGTTAGAATTCATACACCTGGTGGAAAACCCAGTCCAATTAGCAAGGAGACTGGGCTGTGCTCAGCACCGGCCCAGGGCAGGGCCCCTACGGAGTGATCAGGATCTGTTTCTATGTTTACAACCCTCAGTGTCACTTCTCGTGTTTTGATTCTGATCCAAGGCAGGATTTCTCTGGTTGAGAGCAGTTCCGAGGGTTCACAGGTAGCAAGCAAAGAGGGCAAATCCATGACCCTGCGTTCTAAGAGAAAAGGCCCCTCGGAGGCTCTGATTGGATGGGCCAGGTCACATGACCACTCGGGAGAAGGCGGTCCTCCTCCTGCTGGGCTGGGCCTCTGGTTCTACCTCTAGCCTTAGGGAGCCCCACCTACCCATGGACCCCGTGAGCAAGCGGACACCTCCTACTGAAAATCGGGACTACTGTGGGAGAAAGAAAGAATTCTGGGGATCGAATTTCAACCTGAAAAGATAGGGAGAAAATACACAGGTATTTATGGCAGTAACCGCTTGATGTGAGGTTGGTTGACTTTTGTTTTATATTTTTCAGTATAATCAGAAAAATAAATAAACTTTTAAAAAATGACAGAAAATCAGCGAAGGTCGTGGTGTGGTGGACCTGGCGGCTGTCTTCCTATAACTCCGCCCCTCTCCACCTGGGGGGCCCCATATCCTGCTCTCCCAGGCCAGGACCTATCCTCACACGGTGTTCCCTTGCCCAGTGGCCTGAGCAGTCGCTGTTAGCATCAGGACTTGAGTTTGGTGGCTGAAGGAGGGGCTATTCTGAGGCCCTGCTTGCCGGTGGCCCTCTTAGGACCAGGAAGGAAGCCAGCCCGAGGTCACAGCCGGCCCAGGGAGGGGTCGGGGGGGAGGGGGAGAGAGCAGAGAAGTAAAGATGAGGGGCCCTGCTTTAACTGCGGAAACCCCCTCCTCCCATAGACCTTTCCACTACAAGAGACTATGAATCCTTTATTGTTTCCGCCAGTTTGAATTACATTTTCTCTTAACTGAAACTGATACAAATACTCATTTATTTTGGGTCTGCAATCATCTCTACTGTATGTAAGTACGAGATTGGCCTGACATTTATTTATTTATTAAATATTAATTAATTAATTAATTAGATTGTGCTGGGTCTTAGTTGCAGTATGTGGACTCTCAGTGGTGGCATGCAGGATTTAGTTCCCTGACCAGGGATCACCAGGGAAGTTCCTGGCCTGACATTTAAAGTGAGAAGAGGGAAACCTTTGCTGGCCTCGTGACTTTAAGGGGGCTGTGGAAGAAGGGAAGGGTGGGGGGCTGACTTCTCCAGGATGGTCTCCAGCTGCCTACAAGGGGCCCATTGGGAAAGGCAGCCTCACCAGGATTGGAGGGAGCAATGGACTGGGGTCAGCACCCATGGGTCCAGGACGTGACACAGCTGGCTCTGGGGTCAGCAACAACGGGGTGAATCCTGTGTCTGCCTCCATTTCCTCATTTCTAAGATGAAGAAGTTGAAAAAAGAACATAAGCCAGATATGATGTGAAAGAGCTCAGTTTTGTTTGGTGAATAACAAACCAAACCAACCTAGCAGGAGTTTGGAAGCCAAAGCTGTATGGACCAGCCCAAGTGCAGCAGACAGGTCAGAGGACTTCCTCTGGCTTCATCTTCAAAGGCCAAACCCACCTCTGGCGGTAGTGGTTTTTGCTCTTGCAAAACCAACTTAAGGGGAATGGTTAGATGCCTGTCCAGCTCTGTGCTACCTACGAAGAGAGGACAACAAAATCAGCCACTGGAGAGGCTGGAAAAATCTGGGCAGTGCTGGAGGGGATCGCCCTTGGAGGTTCATGCTTTGGCTGGAGTCCCACCTCACTCAGTAGACTTTTATGCTTATTTGCAGACTTTGCCATCTTCTTGATCAGACCCTGACCCCGCAGAGGGGATGTTGTTTGCTGCAGAATGCCAATGCCAGGGCAGACAAGAGGTAGGAGTAGAATGAAGGAGTGGAAGTAGGCGCTGCAGCCCCGGGTCCCTTCTCTAGCGCATGGGGCAGGCAGGAGGGGTCAGGGCCAGGCAAGGCTAGGGTCACCACTGCAGGCCTGGCTGCTCTGGTGAGGCTGCCCGATGCCCTTGTTCATGGTTTGCTGTGAGCAGTATCTCCTCTGGACCCAGGGAGTCGTGCTAGGGTGGATTGGGGTCATATTTCAGTCTGACCATAAAACCGCACGTTAGGAAAGGTATCTAATCAATTAGTTCTAATTAATTATGAACAAAATGCATCTCCAGCTGCGGGATGTGGTTTGTTTCCCACTTGCTATAATTAGAAAAGTTTAGTGACTGTATAAAAACAAATGTCTACATACAGGGGAGGAAAAAGAAAAGAAAAAAAGCAAGTGGTTAGAATTAGTATTAAACGCCCATAGAATGTTGTAACCACTGCCCACAGACATGGACTCAGCTTCCTTGACACTGAATATAGCTGCCCAACGCTGTTATGTGCCACTGCCCTGGGGACTCTCGAGTCTAGCCACTAGGTTAGAGCCCGGCCACAACAGGGCAGGGGGCTTCCTGGGGACATCAGGTATCAAGGGAATCTGTCACCCCCCTGTGTGGCCTCCTTGCCTGGGCATTGCTGAAAATTAATGTCTTCACTGCTAGGCTCTTTCATGGACACATTAAACCTGACCCACTTGTGTCCAGGGTCTGTGATGTTAGGACCCTGCTGGGATGAGCTGTCAGCCCTGGGCACCAGAGGCAGCTGGTGAAGATGCTGGGTGGCGGTTATGGGATATGGTATGGAGCTGTGGAAAGTGGCCTGGGCAGGAGGGAAAGGAGTCAGAGCTTGTCTCCCCTGCTTTCTAGCTGTGTGACCTTGGACATGTCACTTCACCCCTCTGAATCTCACTCTGCTCATCTGTATAGTGGACCTTTTAATCCCGGCCTTGCAGGGATGCTGTGAGGACCAATGGTGAATGGCGTCAGTGCACAGTTTATAGGTGCTCAACTCATGGGGGCTGTTAAGAGGACTGTGATTATACACCAAGTGTCGAGGAACCTCTTTTTCCATCCTTTGCAGAGAGTGTTTCTCAGCCCAGAAAATTTCTTGATGCTTCTTCTTTGCAAAAAGAGCGGCAAAGATCCATCCGCCCTGGGCTGCTGCCTTGCTGGGAGCAGCAGGAAGCTGCTGCGATCCAGCAGGTGTGGGAGGTGCAGTCCTTTCACGGAGAGAACAGTGTGCAGAGGGAAGCTTGGACAAGTGCATCAGCAGAGGCTGAAGGTTTCTGCAACAGGACCTCAGACCAGCCCAGGCTGAGCAGGCACAACTTGCTTGGACCCATGGGAATCGGATGACACAAGTGGCAAATCCTGACTGTGACAGACAGAGGCAGGCCCCTCAGTCCCACTGGCTAAGGGCTGTCATGGTGCTTAATGGGGAGAATGAATGCATATAAACCCAATACAGGACTCGGGTTGAAACTGCACAACTCAGATTGGGACTTGAACCCACTGTCTTTTAACTGAGATCACACAGCTGGTTTCAGGACTTGATGAAGCTCAGGTTCTTGATGTCTCATTGCAGAAAGAATTCAGTGAGAGACAAGGTGATAGGTAAGAAGTGGATTTATTTAGAGAGATACACATTCCATAGACAGAATGTGGTCCATCTGAAAAGGTGAGAGTGGCCTTGGGAGAAACACATTCCACAGATAGACGGTGGGCCATCTCAGAAGGCGAGAGGCCCCGAAATATGGGGTGGTTAGTTTTTATGGGCTGGGTAATTTCATGGGCTAATGAGTGGGAGGATTATTCCAACTATTTTGGAGAAGGGGAAGAGATTTTCAGGAACTGGGCCACCACCCACTTTTTGGCCTTTTATGGTCGGCATCAGAACTGTCATGGCTCCTGTGGGTGTGTCATTTAGATGCTGATGTATTACAATAAGCGTAGAGTGAGGCTCAAGGTCCACTGGAAGTCAAATCTTCCGCCTCCCTCCCTCCTCCCTCCCTCCCTCCTCCCTCCCTCCTTCCTTCCTTCCCTCCCTCCCTCTCTCCTTCTTTCCTTCCTACCTTCCTACCTTTCTTTCATTGTTTCTTTCTTTCTTTCTCTCTCTCTCCCTTCATTCATCAGTTTCTTCCTTCCTTTCTTCCTTATTTTCTTCTTTCTTTCCTTCCATTTCACAAATATTGAATGCCTACTATATTCCAGACAGGCACCATTCTAGGCTCTGAGGATGTAACAATGAACAATATTCTCTTAATAGCAATGAGAAAGCCCTATTTGTTTCCAGCAGAAGGAATTTAGGCTCCACCAAGGCTGTTGGTAGCATCCTCATCACACACCTCGGATCCATGCCCTGCCCAGGCTGCCTCCTCAGAGAGTGGATTCTGTTTGCATATTCCCACCTTGCATATCCCTGCCTTGGAATATCTGTTCCCTCTGACCTTTCCAGACGTTTGCCCCTCCATGTTTCTTCTGCTTCCAGGAACTTGTTTTACCCTCTTTAGAAGGTTGAAGACTATAGAATGTGTTCTCTGATTCTTAGAATGAATCCTCTGTCATGTCCTACATCCTTCCCTCCCCCCGACCCCCAAGAGAGGGGCACACAGGTTATCGGGTAAGGCATCATTTACCTCTTGGAATGTGCACGTGCCCTGGGGCACCACAGCTCCAGTTCCCCTTTCCCTGTGGCCAGATGCATCCCAGGAACTCAGGCCCTGCTCCCTGCAGGTGTGTGGCCCCTTTCCCCGCAAGGGTATTAGAACACTGCTCTCTAAGAGGCGGCCTTGTGTTCCTGTGCGCAGGTCATCTTCACTCAGGTTCAGCATTGCTGCTGGGCTCCAAGCCCATTTCTGACCCATGTTTAAGCTTGTCTATGTGTGTTAATTTTTGTTTATCATTTCTATGTGTTTGGAGGAAGCGATGGGTGTAGAGTCGTGGGGAGTGACTCACCCTGTCTTCCATGATCTTTGCTGGTGACTTGAGGCCTTTGTGTTAGGAGCATTGTAATAGCAGACTCAGCTTTAAGTCAAAGGAAAGGTAAGCCTTTTATGGTGGGAAGGAGCAGGTCTGGGTGATGGGGAGAGTCTGAACACCAGGTTCTTGGTGCTTCAGTGCCCGTTTTGCTGGGAATCTCCAGGACCACCTTTTAGTTCACTTTTCTGCACCTTTCTCCTTCTAGGCACCTGGCACTTTCTTACTGCCTGCTGAGAATATTTTCATATTATTAAATAGATATACCCTGAAGTTTGAGAGGGGAAATCCCGAGGACACTTACTTCTGCTCAGATCTGTCTACTACAGCAGGCAGGGTGCTTGCTCTGGGCAGGCATCTGGAGACCCAGACTCTTCATAGCCAGTGACACGATCCCCAGGGGCTTGGTACCCACCCCATCCCGTTCCTAGTGACTTTCTTGGGAGTACAGTGGTGACATCTCTAATAATAATGCAAACTCTTATTTCACAACTCTTATTTTAAACTTATTTTTATGCATTCTGAGAAAATAAAATAAACCCCTCAGAAGAGGACACGTCTATAGGCCTAGAGGCTCATCCTTTTTCCTTCTGGATGCTCAGTGGGGAGCTGACTCAACAGCTGTGTCATGGTTAAATTTGTGTCAGCTTGGCTGTGCCATAATAGCCAGATGTTTGGTTTAACATGTCTAGATGTGGCTGTGAGGGTGTTTTTAAGATGATATTAACATTTAAATTGGTGGACTTTGAGTGAACAGATGGCTCTCTGTACGTAGTATGGGTGGGCCTCATCCAATCAATTGAAGCCCTTAACGGCAAAAAGACAGACCTTCCTTGAATAAGAAGGCATTCTTTTGGTGCACCGCCTTCAGACTCAAACTGCAACATCGACTCTTCAGCTGGTCTTCAGCCTGCCTGCCTACCCCAGCAGAGTTTGGACTTGTCAGCCTCCACAATGCCACAAGCCAATACCTTAAAATCTCTCTCTCTTTCTGTTTCTTTTGAGGACACTGAGTATTACAAGGTAGAAACTAGGATAGGCTGATACTGGCCCTAAACCCCTGTCTCACAAGGTCATTTCTCCCCTCTTACATGGTCCCATAGCCAATCCCCACCCAATGGACCCCACAAGGATAGAGGACAGCACAGGGGGAGGATCCCTCTTCACTAGGACATTGGCCATGGAGCATGCAGACCATTCATGATAACCTCTATCTTACAGCTGCACTGTGTGGCCCCCTCCGTGTGTGTCCTGGCCCCTTGGCATGAGTTATGATGAGTTCCTGGCTGATAATGACAATATTCAATGATATATGGGTTACTTTTATGCTTGTTCTTTCATTTCATCATCACAGCTACCCTGCAGTTTGTCTCTTTTTCATTGCTTCTCAGATGAGCAAACTGATCCTCAAAGAAGCGAGGCAGCTTCTCAAAGACTGCACAGCTATCCTATGGGATAACAGGGACTCAGGCCAAGAATCTTCTTGCCTCACCCTGTCTTCCATGATCTTTGCTGGTGACTTGAGGCCTTTGTGTTAGGAGCATTGTAATAGCAGATTCAGCTTTAAGTCAAAGGAAAGGTAAGCCTTTTATGGTGGGAATGAGCAGGGCTGGGTGATGGGGAGAGTCTGAACACCAGGCTCTTGGCTCCAGGAAATCTCATTTCCTAGATAAGCACCCCTGAACTTATATGTGTTAGCAGTTCTATCCTGCTGCTGTGTTAATACTGGGAAACTTTGTTTAATACTGGAAAATAATTGAGAGGGAAGGGAAGACTTTGCTTTTTTCTTGCAGGGGTGGGGATTTTGGTCCTTTTTTCTCTCAATAAATTACTTTTATAATAGTTTTAGATTTACAGATAAGTCACAAAGGTAGCACATGGAGTTCTGATATGCACCACACCCAGTTTCCCCTACTACTAAGATCTTACTTTAGGATGATATCTTTTTCACCAATATCAATATATTAATATTAAATGAAGTCCACATTTTAATCTTCTTAGTTTTTACCTAAAGTACTTTTTCTGTTCCAAGATCCCATCCAAGATCTCAAGTTCCATTTAGTCATTATGTCTCTTTAGGCTCATCTTGGCTATGACAGTTTCTCAGACTTTCCCTGTCTTTGATGACTTTGGCACTGTTGAGGCACAACAGTCAGATATTTTGTAGAAAGTCCCTCAGTTGGTACTTATCTGAGCCTTTTCTCATGATTAGATTGGAGTTGTGGGTTTCTGGGAGGAAGATCACAGAGAGAAAGGAAGATCACATACTCATCACATCATATCAAGAATAGATACTATCAACATAATGTATCACTGTGGATGTTGACCTTGATCACCTGGCTGAGATCATGTTTGTCAGGTTTCTCCAGGGTAAAGTCACTCTTTTTTCTCCCCTCCTTTTTCCTGTATTTTTGCAAGGAAGTCACTCTGCACAGCCCACATTTACAGAGTGGGGTTATGCCCCATGTCCTTGAGGGTGGAGTATCCACATGGATCATTTGGAACTCTGCAAGGAAATTTGTCTATTCTCCCCGATTTATTTATTTAATCATTTATTTATATGAGTATGGACTCATGGATTTTTTTTACACTTTGGGTTATAATTCAATACTTCTTTTAAAATATTTTTTGCTCAAATTGTTCCAGCTTTGACCATTAGGAGCTCTTTCAGTTGGCTCCTGTGATAGACCCCATCATTGTTTGTGTGTGCTTGTGTATTGTGTGTCTTAGCACCGTATTACTTTCTGGCACTATATGGTTCTCTAGGTTCATATTGTAAATTTTCTTCCCTAGGTCTAGAATTACTCACTTCTTCAAGGAGCTCTGGTTCCTTTTCTTGGAGAATGGTATTAGAAACCAAGACCTGGTGCTAGGTGTGCTCATTGCTACTGAGCTGTTATTATTTTTAGGCCTTCTCAGCTGACAGAGCAAGAAAATACGTGTGTGTATACTAACTCTTATATATGTACTTATCTGTATGTTTTCTATATGTATCTAGCTGTATGTTAGGATAGTTATGAGTTCATATTATTAATGTCCCCAACTTAAACACATTATCATATGAATCATTTTAGTCCTCTCCCCTCGCTCCTCCATAGCCTCTGACTCCACAAGTGAGAAATCTGGCTCCCACCGTTCACCATCCATTTATTTAATTTTAAGGAAACAATTTCATTAGCTAGAGTACAATGCTTCTGTACAGTTCCTTTTGCCTTTAATCTTACTGTGAGAGACTGTACTCATTTCCAAAGTTACTTAGGTCAGCACCTTTTTAACCTTCAGCAGGAGGAAACCACTTTATGAGGTAGTTTCATACATTTGTATTATACAATTGGATTCTTTCATCACATAATGCATTATGTCATGTGCCCTGACCTCCTAAGTAATTTTTTTTTAAATTTGCAATCATTAAAGTTTACTTTTCATATTGAACAATTCCATGGGTTTTGACGAATGCATAGTGTCATGTATCCGCCATCATATTATACAGAATAGTTTCACCACTCTAAAAATCTCTTGTTCCCTACCCCTGCTGAACTCCTAGCAAACACTTATCTGTTTATAGTCTTGTCTATATAGTTTTGCCTTTTCCAGAATGTTATATAAATGTAACCATACAGAATGTGCCATTTTCAGATTGGCTTTTTTTACTTAGGAATATGCATTTAAGATTCACTCATTTTTTTTTAAACATCTTTATTGGAGTATAATTGCTCTACAGTGGTGTGTTAGTTTCTGCTTTATAACAAAGTGAATCAGTTATACATATACATATGTCCCCATATCTCTTCCCTCTTGCGTCTCCCTCCCTCCCACCCTCCCTATCCCACCCCTCTAGGTGGTTATAAAGCACTGAGCTGATCTCCCTGTGCTATGCAGCCGCTTCCCACTAGCTATCTATTTTACGTTTGGTAGTGTGTATATGTCCATGTCACTGTCTCACTTCGTCCCAGCTTACCCTTCCCCCTCCCCGTGTCCTCAAGTTCCTTCTCTAGTAGGTCTGTGTCTTTATTCCCATATGTTAACACATATATATGGAATCTAAAAAAAAAAAAAAGGTCATGAAGAACCTAGGGGCAAGATGGGAATAAAGTCACTCATGTCTTTATGTGACTTGACAGTTTATTCTTTTTTAGTGCTTAGTAATGATGTACCCACTCTTTTTCACTCATTCATTTATTGAAGGACATTTTGGTTTCTTCGAGTTTTTGGAGATTGTGAAAAGCTCTTATAAGTATTCACATGCAGGTTTTTATGTGGACATAAGTTTTCAAATCAGTTGGGTAAATATCTAGGAATGAGATTGCTGGATCCTATGGTAAGATTATGTTCAGTTTTGTAAGAAAGTGACAAACTGTCTTCCAAAGCAGCCGGGCCATTTTGCATCCCCAGCAGCAATGAAATGAGAGCTCCTGTTGCTCTGCATCTTCACCAGCAATTGGTATTATTGGTTTTTTGATTTTGGCCATTTTAGCAGGTATACAGTGATACCTCATTGTTGTTTTGATGTGCATTTCCCTTATGATAAATGACTTTGAGCACCTTTTTACATACTTATCATCTGTACATCTTTTTTATGAGATGTCTTCTCAGATATTTTGTCCATTTATTAATTGGGTTGTTTGCTTTCTTCTTGTTAAGTTTTAAGAGTTCATGTACATTGTGATACAAGTCCTTTATTATATGTGCTTTGCAAAATTTTCTCCCAGTCTGTGGCTTGTGTTTTCATTCTCTTAAGTGTTTTCACAAAGCAAAGTTTTTAATTTTAATGAAGCCCAGCTTATCATTTTTTTTCTTTCATGGATCATGTAAGATGTTATATCAAAAACTTCTCACTAAACCCAATGTCATGTTGATTCTCTCTTGTATTTTTTCTAGAAGTTTTATATGTTTTCATTTACAATTATGTCTGTGATCCATTTTTAATTTCTCTTTGTGTAAGTGTAAGGTCTTTGTCTAGGTTCATTTTTTTTTTGTATATGGGCATCTAAATTTTTAGCAGTACTTTAAAAAAGACTATCTTCTGTCTATGGCATTGCCTTTGTGCCTTTGTTAAAAATAAGTTGACTATATTTGTGTGGGTCTTTTTGGGGCTCTTTATTCTGTTCCATTGATCTATGTATTTCTTTTACCAATACTGCACCGTCTTGATTACCTTAGCTTTATTGTGTATCTTGACATCAGGTAGTGTGAGTCCTCCAATTTGATCTTCTTCAGTATTGTGTTGTATATTCCAGGTCTTTTGGTTTTCTATACAAGTTTTAGAATTAGTTTGTAGATATCTACAAATAGTTACTGGTATTATATGGAATCTATATATAAAGTTGGGAAGAACTGACATCTTATCAGTATTGAGCCTTCCAATCCATAAACATGGAATATCCATTTATTTATATCTTTTTATACTTCTTTCATCAGTGTTTATAGTTTTCCCTATACAGAGTCTGTGCATATTTTTTTTTTTTTTTTTTTTTTTTTTTTTTTTGCTGTACGCGGGCCTCTCACTGCTGTGGCCTCTCCCGTTGCGGAGCACAGGCTCCGGACACACAGGCTCCGCGGCCATGGCTCGCGGGCCCAGCCGCTCCGCGGCATGTGGGATCTTCCGGGATCGGGGCACGAACCCATGTCCCCTGCATCGGCAGGCGGACTCTCAACCACTGCGCCACCAGGGAAGCCCTGTGCATATTTATATCTAAGTATTTTATTTCTTGGTGCTATTTTAAATGGTATTTAAACATTGTTTTTCAAATTTCAGTTGTTCATTGCTGGTTCATAGGAAAACAATGGATTTTTTTGTATATTGACCTTATTTTTTGTGACCTTGCTATACTGACTTACTAGTTCCAGTAATATTTTTGTAGATTCTTTGGGGATTTCTGTGTTGATAGTGATGTCTTTTGTGGATAAAGATGCTTTTACCTCTTCCTTTTCAATCTGTATGCCTCTTCTTCCTCCCTCCTTCCTTCCCTCCCTTCCTTCTTTTCTTTCCTTCTCCTCCTCCTCCTCCTCCTCCTCCTCCTTCTTTTCTTTAGTCTTATTGCACTAGCTAAGATTTTTAGTGTGATGTTGAATAGGTTTGGTGAGGTTTTTTTTTTTTTTTTATGTATTTGGCTGCATCAGGTCTTAGTGGCAGCATGCAGGATCTTTGTTGCAGAGTGCGGGCTCTCCATTTGTGGCACACGGGCTCCAGAGCGCGCGGGCTTAGTTGCCCCGCCGCATGTGGGATCTTAGTTCCCTGACCAGGGATCGAACCCACGTCCCCTGCATTGGAAAGTGGATTCTTAACCACTGGACCACCAGGGAAGTCCCTGTTCTTAATCTTAAGAAAGCATCTAGTTCCTCACCATTACCTATGATGTTGGCTGTAGTTCTGTTTTTGTGGATGTTCTTTATCATGTTAAGGAAGTTCCTTCTATTTCTAGTTTTCTTATAGTTTTTTTTTATATCATTCATGAGTGTTGGCTTTTGTCTATTGCTGTGTCATTTGATATGATCATATTATTTTTCTTCTTTAGACAGTGATGTGCTAAGATTACATTAATTGACTTTGGAATGTTCAACCAGCCTTGCAAACCTGAAATAAATCTCACTTGGTTATGGCATACAAACTTTATACATGATTGCGTTGATTTGCTAATATTTTGTGGAGGATATTTAAGTTTATTTTCAAATAAATGAGAGATGTAGTTTGTAGTTTTCTTTTCTTGTAGTCATCTGATTTTGTTATTAGGGTAGTGCTGGCCTCATAGATGACCAAGGAAGTGTTTCCTTTGCTTCTATATCTGGAATTATTATTACTGCCTAAATGTTGGCAGAATTAACCAGTGAAAACATCTGGACTTGCTGCTTTTTTTTTTGAAGGTTTTAAATAGTTGATTCAAATCATAATAGATATAGGGTTATTCAGGTCATCTATTCTCAAGTGAGCCTGTGTCTTTTTTTTTATTCTTTTTTTTTTTTTTGCAATACGCGGGCCTCTCACTGCCGTGGGCTCTCCCGTTGCGGAGCACAGGCTCCGGACGCGCAGGCTCAGCCGCCGTGGCTCACAGGCCCAGCCGCTCCGCGGCACGTGGGATCCTCCCGGACCGGGATACGAACCTGTGCCCCCCGCATCGGCAGGCGGACCCCCAACCACCGCGCCACCAGGGAAGCCCGAGCCTGTGTCTTTGAAGGAATTAGAGTATTGCTTTGGTACACACTTTAGCTTTTTCTCCCCTGCACCCTACTCCTTTCATTGGATGCAACATTTACAGTTTATATTCTTGAAGTCCTTACTCCCGTGGGCTGTGTTCCCCAATCTCCTTAGATGATACAAGAAGGCTGGAGAGGGTTGAGTGGTAGGAATTCCCTTCTCCCAGCTAAGGCTCTGCTCTTATCTAATGTGGTCTCTTAGATAGTAGACCTTTGTTATGAAGAAGGCTTTGGGCATATTTCCTGATAGTTACTCTTCCCTTCCCCCTGCCAGAGTCAGGAGGTGAATCTTTCTAGGATCTTCACCATGAGAACCTGGTGGGGTCCCCAGATATAAAGGCCACAAATAAGTAGGGTCATCCTTAAGACTGTGGCCCCAGGAATTTCTCCCTCTCATGCTAGTCCACACTCAGCCTCCAGTAATTCATCAAAATTACCCTTTTAGTGTTCCTACCACTTTACGACTCCAGCAGCTTTTTTTTTTTTTTTTTTTCCGGTATGCGGGCCTCTCACTTTTGTGGCCTATCCCGTTGCGGAGCACAGGCTCCGGACACACAGGCTCAGCAGCCATGGCTCACGGGCCCAGCTGCTCCACGGCATGTGGGATCTTCCCGGACCGGGGCACGAACCTGTGTCCCCTGCATCGGCAGGCGGACTCCCAACCACTGTGCCACCAGGGAAGCCCAACTCCAGCAGCTTTTGCTCCACTTGGTTAAGCTGACCTCAGCTCTGTCTCTCTGGATGCACCAGTCCTTCTACATTTTGGGGTGACTGTTAGCCCTGCAACCTTGGCTCTGTGATGGTTCTTAGAAAAGTTGTTGATTTTCAATTTGTCTAGCTTTCGTTTGCTGTAAGGACAAGAGTGATGATTTCCAAGCTCTACATGTTGGAGCAGAAACCAAAAGTCCCTCACCCTTCTTGAACTTCTTGGGGTCTTGTAGAACTTGGTGTCTTTTCCTTGGCAAAACTGAGGCCCAAGTTAGGAGCTACAGCTGGGAGCCAGGGAGCCAGCATTACGAGACCAAGGACAGGGCCTGCTCAACTTTATGCCAGGTCATGAATTTACTTTTGACACTTGCCTGTCTGGCTTTAATTTCTTATGCATTCATTACCTGACTAAAGATATCTAGGCCCTTTAATCATCAAAACTAATGTTCAAAGAATCTCAAGAATTGCGAAAGAGGCCCAATCCAAGTCTCAGTCTGTGTAGGTCCACCTTGAGGTCCAGGCTGCTCAGCAGCCCTCCCACCGCCCCTCATCTTGGCTCAGGCAGAGCTCCAAGGGCGCCTGTCTCTATCACTAAGGCTCTGCTCTGGACCGTTCTGAGCATAGGTGGGGGCCAATATTCACCCTCCACATTGTGGTGATGCAGAGCTCAAAGAGGTCATGTGACAGTGCAGAGGCCCTGACCCCCATTCCACTGACTGTGTTACCCACAAGGAAAGGGGTCCTTCTTCCTGACCACCAGGTAGAGACTCTCTCCTCAGCCCGTGGGCCTTCTCACCTGGTGCTTTCTCCTGGGTGAGTTCCTCCTCCTGATGGTTTACATCCTTCTATTCACTCAGTCATTTGTTCAACAAATATTCTTTAAGTGCTGCCATATGCTGGCCACCAGGAGATGAGCAGATGACCATACAGACACTGCTCCTAGCCTAGAGGAACCAATGATGCTGGCGCCTCAGGTACTAGAGACACAATTGCAGTGAAGAATGAGAAAGCTTTGTACAATGTCTTAGGAGCAAATACCTTTGCCCGGTGGCCCAAGAAGACTTCTTTGATGTATTGATGTCTTCAGGTAAGTTCTGGAGGGTGAGAAGGAGTCAACTTTGTGAAGAGGGTGGAAAAAATGTCCTATCCGTAGATGAAGGATATGCAAAGGCTTGAAAATAAGAGAGAGCTTGGGCCTTTCAAGAAGCTGAAAGATATTTGGCCAGACCAGGGCATGTAGTGAGCGGAAGAAATAAGAAGGAGGTCAGTCCAGACTGGAATACATGAGGACCACTTACACCTCCCTAGTGCTTTAGAGATTTTATTCTAAGGTTGAATGGAGGGTTCTGAAGGTTTTAACTAGAGGTGTGCACGTGCAGGCTGTGTTTCTGAAGGCTCACATTAGGGTAGGGGATGGACTGCAAGGTGGGAACCAGGGAGGCCAGTCAGGAGATGGCTGTTGTCCAGGTTGGTGATGAAAGTGACTTAAATGAGAGTGGTGCTGGGGGTGGGTGGAGAGGGTGTGGATTCAAGAGATGCTTAGCCTGGAGAACTCTTCCCTAGGTCCTCCTGATGGCTACTCCCTCATTCAGGTCTGCAGAGAGCCTCTGCCTGGTGCTACCTTCGTCTCTTCCCCACCATGCTCCACTCCCCCTTATCCTGCTTTTGATTGGTTCATAGCACTAGACACTACCTGGCATTATGTCATCTCAATCATTCCATATCACATGACTTTATATTTTCTGCAACACTGGTTTACTCAATGGACTACATTTGCTGGATGGCAACGAAGGAAGAGTTTCATTCACTCCTACTGGCCCTCAAAATGCATCACTTCTCCCTTCCGTATCACTCATTGGCATCTCACAGTCTATAACCTTCTGATGACTTTTAAGAAGGAAGACGTTTGGTCCAGTTTAGGTTGAAACTGTGATCATACAACAAAGTTAAAGCCTCACTCCCCCATTCCTCCAGGCTGAGCTGACGGGTGGGGTTCAGCAGTGCACAGCTGATGTGCCATCTGTCTAATTCTTTGGCTCTATCTCCCCCTTTCCCCCACCCCATTCTAGCTCCTTTAGGGTTAGGGGGCAGCTGAGAGGGATCAGAAGGAAAGAAATGAAGGGCTTTTTGACTTGGCTGGCTCTCTGTGTAGTTCTTTCTTGTCAAAACCCTTGGTCACAGGAAGCATCCTTGGCTCTTCATGGGGCTCATGAATGGGTTCTTTGGAAACTTCTCTCAGGGCTGTCTGCACTTTCCATCCCCTAAAGCAGAATGCTCATCCAGGAGTCTTCTCACCTTAGGTTGCAACCCTCTTGGCGGGGGGGGGTTAACATAAGTGGAACCCAGACCACTCAGAGTCCCACCAACCTCACCAAGGATGTCCCCACCAAGAAAACTCCTGAATTCTTATCCCATTTGACCCCAGCAGAAGTGCCCAGCCCCTCCCTCCTGCCTTTAGGTAGTTCCAGCCATGCCCTCTCCCACAATCCAGGGGACACTGCCGTAATCTCCCAAGGACTACTGGGGGCTCTTCTCCTAAGACAGTATGGGACACACAAGATTTGAGCTCAGCCCTCATCCAGGCTGCAGTGTTCCTGCATCTGACAGTCCCAGACTCTAAAAACAATTCTTTGGTGGTGGTGGAGGCTCTCATTTGACCTGGCTTGAGGTAGGAGGAGGCCACAAAATGCTCACTTTATATAATCTTCAAAGAAGTCTGCCCACATGGACTCTCTCACGGGTTAGAGGTGAGTGATGGGTTGAGAGGACCAGGATCAGTACTACCTAATGCTTATCCATGGAATATAGGAATACTTACCACCCATTGCTCTCAACTGGAAGCTTTAACCAAAATTCTGAAATACCAGGACAAAGTCCATGGCAAATGATTCAGAATGTTTAATTTCCCACTAGAATTACAAGTCCCATAGGGCAGAGGATTGGTTTGTTCACCTCTGTATTTCCAAGAACTGGAACCGTGTCCAGCACATAGAGACAGAGTGAATGAATGGACATGCACCAGCATGATGATGCTATAAAGAGGAATAAGAGAAGAGTTCATACTGACCTTGGTTCCTGGTGATCACCACACTGTTTTCTAAATGTGCATTTGGAAAACTCAGTTCTGGGACAGGGATGAGCAGCCAACTGATTGTGACATGTGGGTAAGCAGACTCAGGTCTGGAGTGGGTGACAGACACAGATCTCGGGTGGGTGACAGACCCAGGTCTGGGGGTGGGTGAGCAGTGGATCCAGGTCTGGGATTTGAGTTAGGAGCCATGACTCTCTGGTTCAGGGCTCAGTTGAGATTCCTTTTAACTGGACCTGGAGGGCATTATCTGTTCTCGTTTTTTTTTTTTTTTTTTTTGCGATACGCGGGCCTCTCACTGCTGTGGCCTCTCCCGTTGCGGAGCACGGGCTCCGGATGCGCAGGCTCAGCAGCCATGGCTCATGGGCCCAGCCGCTCTGCGGCACGCGGGATCCTCCCGGACCGGGGCACGAACCCATGCCCCCCGCGTCGGCAGGCAGACTCTCAGCCACTGCACCACCAGGGAAGCCCAGTTTGTTTGTTTTTAAAATAAATTTATTTTATTTATTTATTTTTGGTTGCATTGGGTCTTCACTGCTGCATGCAGTCTTTCTCTACTTGCAGTGAGCAGGGGCTACTCTTTGTTGCGGGGCGCAGGGTTCTCATTGTGGTGGCTTCTCTTGTTGTGAAGCACAGGTTGTAGGCGTGCGGGCTTCAGTTGTGGTGCATGGGCTCAGTAGTTGTGGCTCGCAGGCTCTAGAGCACAGCCTCAGTAGTTGTGGTGCACAGGCTTAGTTGCTCTGGGGCATGTGGGATCTTCCCAGACCAGGGCTCGAACCTGTGTCCCCTGGACTGGCAGGTGGAATCTTAACCACTGTGCCACCAGGGAAGCCCTGTTTGTTTGCTTTATATAAGTACAAACTTATTGACCAATTGATCTGTTTTGATGCTTGAATCCCTGAGATTAATTAGCCAGAGGCAGAGCTTCCGGATGTCCCCGCAAATGCTGTTGCTTGTCACAGTCTCATGCCTTCCTTGCTTCCGACAGATCCATGCTCCCACATGGCTCTGCCATGCTTGCATTTGGCACCTCCATTTGAATCAGGGACCCACCCCCTGGCCCCTCCTCTCACCTGCCCTTGTCCTGCAGAGAAGAGCCATGAAAGTGCTTTCCAAGGATTCCAACTCTTCCCCCTCCAATTCACCTTGGTGATAGGACTGTCCTCCCGGCTCTTTCAAAAGATGCAGTTACATTGTAACTGGGAGGGTTGCTCTCTGTGAAGGTCTGAGGTTCTACCCCACAAGCTAACAGGTCAGTTCCATGGACACTAACAGAAAAACCAGACTCTTGGACCAGAGATGAAAGATTGTATTAACAGTAACAGCGGTAGCCACAGTGTAAGCATAGTTACATTGTGTTCTTTGCCCCCAAGCATACGGAGGGTGCAATGGGCCCAGATCCATGTCACACATGTCGTGGGTTTGTGTTGCAGCCGAGCAACCCAGGCCAAAGGCCCATGTCTTTCTGATCAAGCAGCAAACGTTGCAGCAAAGAGTAGTTGCATGGTAGGTGGTCATGCCATGGTCACCTTGACATGCGTAGGTGCCTCAGAAATTGCTCAGCATCTGGAGACTGATCCATCATGCAGCCTGGCACTCTTGGCAAGATTGCAGGGTTGCCAGGCCCATGGCGGACTTTCATTCTCGATGGCACATGTTATCAACCACCCCAACATTTCTATCTCCTAAAATCTCCTAAGGACCCCTCTGTTTTCTCAGCCTCATTTTGTGTGAACCTTCCCTGAGCCAAAGTTCCAGTGACCCTCTGAGCTAACACATATCGTGCTCCCAGCCACTGGTGCCGGCACTGGTTCCAGAATTCGGGTGAGGGACGCATAAGAACAAACTCCACGTGGCCGGGATCGTGCTTTCACGCTTTGCTCCATCACCCAAATCAACGTCCATCCATTTCCCCTTGATTTTGGCTGATGTCGGTTAGCATCTTGCATGCCTCCTGATGTTGGCTTCCCAGGTTTGCCCTTTTAACTGAACCTGGAACATTTTGGACTCTGAGGGGTGGCTGGGTTGGGGCATGAGAAGAAGGAGGTTCTCTATCAGAGTAACTCTCTGCTAAGATTATTACAGAGCCGTCAGGCAGGGCAGGAAGAGACTGTGGAGGACAGTGGGCCTGGTCCTAAGATGCTCAGTCATGGGTGAGGGCTATCAACTGCTCCATCCCACTGGGCCTCACTTGGGTCTGTGTCCCAGGACAGGACAGCATGATCTTAAGAAAGCAACATTCAGGTCATGCAACCTCCCTCCCCCTGACCCCCCAAACACACAGACCTGCCACACTTCCCATCACATTCAGGATAAAATTCTAACTCTGCCCTGTGGGGATAAGGTCACCATGGTGCTAGTCCAGCCTCTCCTTTCTGGGCCCCCCTCACTCTCCTCTGGCCTCGTGGGGCTTCCTTGTGCTTCTAACATAGCAGGTTGATCCCGCTCTCTGTAAATGCCTCCTGCAGAGAGAGCATCGTCAACCCAACTAACACGAGTGCCCCACCAGTCACTTTCTAACGCCGTGGCCCTAAGCCCATGTGAAATAGATGTCCTCGTTTCCTGTTTCTTGTCACTTGCCACAAGCATGTCAGGTCCAGGGAGCCAGGGCTGCCCCTCTTGGTCACTGTCGAGTAGAGTTTGGAATGGTGGTGCAGATAGGTTCTGTTGGCCATGCTGTTTACCTTTGCAAAAACAATGCAGACTCTTTGGCACCCAGTGTGTGTGGACCTTCGGCATCCCTGGGGGATGCTGGTGCCCTGTGTCGCTGCCTCTGCTTCATCCTGGTGCCTGACCCCCTACCCTGTGCAGTTCTGTGGGACTCGGTGCCTGGGCCCTCCTGGGGCTTACAGTCTGTGGAGAGAGGAAAATACTACAGGGTTAACTAGACGAATAATTCCTTGAGCCTCCTTGTTTCTCCCGCTTGGACCCCTCCCCAGGGATCTACAAAGTTCTTCGGGAGTTTGCTCTGCAGGGCTTCTCCCAGGCCTGCCCGCTCCTGATGGAACTTGGTGCCACATCTGCCTCCCTCCCAAGCAGCCCAGACCTGGATAGGGCCTGGGTGCATTCAGAGGTGCTTCTGGCTGACCATGCCTCAATTCTTGACTCCTGGTTACATGCACATCCTAAGTGTGTGGAAAAGACACTGAAATAGAAACTGGCAAATCGAAATTCTACTCCTAGATCTGCTCTCTGTGAGCTGTGTGACTTTGGGCAAGTCACTTACCCTCTCTGAGCCTCACTTTTCTTGTCTGGCAAGTGGAGACACTAACACCTTCTCTAAATATCTTTTAGGAGAACGCTAAGGAGAAAATAAAGAGTGTGCATGTTGAATCACTGTAAATGTGACTGCTCAGCATTCAGAAAGCAAATGGTGGGTGTTTCTAATCCCTTGGCACACAGATGGCAGTGCTTTGGGATTGTCTGTCTTGCCCTTGTTGCAGTGGGGTTTGGTGTTAGTAAACTCCGGGTTAGAATGCTGGCTAATCACTAATCACAGGGTGAGCCTCTGAATCTTGTCAGGCCTTGGCTTTCCCATTGGTGGAATACAGATAACACCAGCAGCAGAGATTTGTGGTGAAGATGAGGAATAAAACGTTCTCACTAGTTGTCACATGCAACACTCTGAATAAAGGTTAGCTTTGCAAATGCACAGAGCTCTTCTTTTATTGCAGTCTCTGTAAAGTTCTGTTAAAGATTCAGTGTCTTCCTTCCCAAGCTTTAGCTAAAGAAGTGCCATCTGTCACTTTCAGTCTTGAGGTGACCTCAGAGCCAGGCAGAAGGGGCTCAGAGCAGATCCAGGTCCTGGATCCGTGGGCACCCGCTCATTTCCCAACATGACCCTGAGGGTGGGGATAATTCTCCACAACGAGGAAGACAATCAACAATCACGCTGGTAAACAGATGACTGTGAGTACTGAAAGATGTTTCCAGCCAAGCATTCTGAATATAGTATTTATGGACTCAAGTTGTTACTGGGATATTTATAGTCTGGATGCAAATGTAAAGCATATGGTGCTTTCCTCCAGAAATACTCTTTCAATTAAGCTGTGTGTGGTACTCAGCCGTGCTGCTCTTTCATCTGAAGATGCTCTCCAGCACATTTGTAGGCAACATCACTCTAATTTGCAGAAAATTGGGTGAACAGCTCTCCCCCAGGACACTGTCTCTGGGTAAAAGGCTGTTTCCCTTTGATTGACATTACTTTGACCCAGTCTCCAGGGCCCCCTGTAAGGGTGCCCTGCAGTGAAATGTGTGGTTGAATTTTTCTTTCTCTTCCTGTTCTTTGATACGTGCGTGGAGTTCACTGTGGGGACATGGCAGGAAACACCAAGTAAAGATTTAAGAATAATCTGGAAGAAGATCCCTTGTCTCTAACTTTCAGTTTGTACATGCAGGTCCGGGACCTGGCAATACCAGGATGTGTTCTGCACCCCGCCCCAAGGTACCACTGGGAAAATATGCTCCTGTTTAGAATACCCCCTGTGGGAACAGGGGTCCAGAACCAGCACCCCACAAGAAGGCACATCATGTCCTGGGACTGGCAGTTCCAGACACCATGCTGTTAAACTTGGGGTCAGTGCAATGCAGTGTGAACAGCACACGTGTGGATTCCACACCAACTAAAGACATGGTGTGAAAACACAAACTCATCCAGTGGTCATGCTGAGCAGGGTGGTGCAGCATCTTTTACAGAAGGGTTCCTAAAGTAGCTGATGTTCTTGAGCATTAAGAATAGACATAGGTTTTTCCTTTTAGCAGATAATACATAAAAACACTCAAAGTTTTAGAGAAATGGAATGTAAATTAATACAAGTCTTTTGGAAAGACTTTGTAAAGTTGTGTCAGGCAGCAAGAGATGGCTCACATTTTAGCAACAGCATTTCTATTTCTGATCATCTTTCCACATAAATAACTTAAATTTGGACACGGTTTCACACCAAGGGTTTTATTGGTATTGCTGTTGCGTGTGCATGTATGTGAGTGAGTGTATGAAAAGGCAACAAAGAAATAGTGTAAATATTCAGCATCAAGGAGATCACTAGGTAAACCCCTTTATAGCCACTAAAATGCTATCATGTATCTATTGAAATTAAGTTTATTTGAAGTTACATAAAAAATAGTCTTTATGATAAACTATTAAGATTTTAAAAGCAAGAAGCAAAATTAAAAGTATGATGAGTGGGGCTTCCCTGGTGGCACAGTGGTTGAGAGTCCGGCTGCCGATGCAGGGGACACGAGTTCGTGCCTCGGTCTGGGAAGATCCCACATACCACGGAGCGGCTGGACCCGTGAGCCATGGCCGCTGAGCCTGTGCGTCCGGAGCCTGTGCTCTGCAACGGGAGAGGTCACAACAGTGAGAGGCCTGGGTACCGCAAAAAAAAAAAAAAAAAAAAAAAAAATATATATATATATATATATACACATATATATATGTGTGTGTATATATATATATATGATAAGTGTAGCTACAAAGAAACTAAAAACATCTATGATGGTAGCATTTCAAATTGGAAAAAAGACATTCAAATAATCTATTAATAGACAATTGGGGAAAATGTTCTAGCTCACTGCTAACAAATAACATAAAAATTTTTTAAAAGAAGTATTTACTTTTTACATATTAAGATGACAAATCTTTAGAAAACCACAACAAGAAAATTAGTGCTGGTGAAATACAATGAGGGCAGTAAGTTTTATTGTTGTTGTCTGTTTTGTTTTAAATTATATAGACTGTAGAGTCCTTGCTTTTACAGCTTAGCTGTTGCCTTTATATACATTATATCTGAATAATTTCAAACATATCAAGACAAATTAGTTCATTGACATAATGTAAACAGAGAGATATTGCACAATAGTTAAAAAAATTATCCTACCTGTGGATGGGTCAAGAATTGACTAGCTGGCCTCTGCATGCCTATCTCATTAAAAAAAATGATAGCCTTATTGATATATAATTCACACACCATACAATTTGTTCACTTAAATGTACAATTCAATAATTTTGGCACACTCACACAGTTGTGTAACTATCATCAAAAAGATATTAGGACTTTTTTATCAGCTCCAAGAGAAATTCTGTACCCATTAGGAGTTATTCTCCATTTCCTTCCACCCCTTGTCCCAGGCAACAAATAACCTACTTTTTGTCTCTATAGACTTATCTTTTTAGGACATTTTATATAAATGGAATCATATAATAAGTTGTCCCTATGCCTGGTTTATTTCACTTCAAGGTTCTTTCACTTAAAGGTTTCTTTCACTTCTTTCACTGGTTTCTGTCACTTCAAGGTTCATGTTGTAGCATGTATCAGTATTTCACTCCTTTTTTATTATCAAATAATATTCCACTGTATGGATATACCACATTTTATTTATCCATTCATCAGTTGATGGGCATTTGGGTTGTTTCCACATTTTGCCAATTATGAGTAATGCTGCTGTGAACACTGGTGTATAAATTTTTGTGTGGACCTATTTGGATTTGGGTATATACCCAGGAGTGGAACTTCTATGTTCAACATTTTTAGGAACTGCCACACTGTTTTCCATGGTGGCTGAAACCTTTTACATTCTTACCAGTGATATATGAGAATTCAAATTTCTCTATATCCTTTTCAACAGTTGTTATTTTTTCTTTTTAAAAAATTATCATTATGGCCATCCTGGTGTGAATAAACTAGTTTATTCACTCATTTTAGTTTTGATTTGCATTTCCTTGATAGTTGATAATTTGGAGCATGTTTTTTTTTTTTTTTTTGCGGTACGCGGGCCTCTCACTGTTGTGGCCTCTCCCGTTGCGGAGCACAGGCTCCGGACGCGCAGGCTCAGCGGCCATGGCTCACGGGCCCAGCCGCTCTGCGGCATGTGGGATCTTCCCAGACCGGGGCACGAACCCGTGTCCCCTGCATCGGCAGGCGGATTCTCAACCACTGCGCCACCAGGGAAGCCCTGGAGCATGTTTTTGTGTGCTGTTGATCATTTGCACATCTTTGGAGAATTGTCCTTTTATATATTATATATTAAAGTGTGGTCCTTTTTCATATTTTAATTTGGTCATTTATCTTCTATTATTGAATAGTAAGAGTTCTCTATATATTTTAGATGCAAACCCCTCATCAGATACATTATTTGCAAAATTTTCCTCTTATTCTGTGGAGGAATTGTCTTTTCACTTTCTTGATGGTATCTTTTAAAGCACAAAAGTTTAAAATTTTGATGAAGTCCAATTTATCTACTTTTCTTCTTTTGTTACTTGTGCTTTTGGTGTCATCTAAGAATGTTTTGCTTAACTTAAGGTCACAAAGATTTACTCCTATGTTTTCTTCTAAGAGTTTTACAGTTTTAGCTTTTATCTTTCAGTCCATGATCCATTTGAGTTAGTTTTTGTGTACGCTGTGAGAAGGAGGTCCAACTTCATTCTTTTGCACATGGGTATCCAGTGGACCCAACATCATTTGTTGAAAAGATTATTTGTTCCCCATTGAATTGTCCTGGCATCATTGTCAAAATCAATTGACTGTAAATGTAAGCGTTTATTTCTGGACTCTCAATCCTTTCCCACTGATTTATATGTCTATTCTTAGGCCAATACCACAGTCTGATTAGCGCTGTAGTAAGTTTTAAAGTTGGCCAACTTATCACTATGTCCTCATATGCCTTTTGATGAGACCTTGTTGGGTGGGGTGGGGGAAGGGATGAGCTCTCTTCTGTCTCCTCTTAGAAGCACATTAATTCTATAGTTTTCATACACTTATGACCCACACTTATGACCTCAGAACTTCATGCCTTTGATTTAGTAATTCTAGGAACTTTAATAAAGAATTAATCGGAAATGAAAAGCTTTATGAATAAAATTGTAAAAAATTATTTCTGATGGAGAAAAATGAGACAGCCTAAACATATCAACGGTAAAGTGGTGAAATAGATTGTGTTACATCTATAGCAGCTAAGGATCTTACTCCCAGCCTCTGTGATGCAAGAAGAGATGTTACAATTCTTTTCTTTTTTTTTATGGGGAAAAAGATAAAGAATTTTATTGATCACAAGCATCCTTTGAACCAACTAATACAACAAAATGAAACAAAACAAAAAAGTGAATAGAATCTTAGGTGGCACTAGTAAAAGCCTAGTGTGTAGATCTGTAAAAGCAGGGTAATAATAATAATAAATAATAATGATGATGATGATATCTTCCCCACAGGGCTCTTGCAAGAATTAAATGAGAAAATCCATGTAAAACACTTGGCACGGGGTTAAGTATAAACATTCAATACACTAGTTATTATTATTATTATTAACAAGAAATACGATAGTCCTACTTGTGTCAAATCACATCTGGAAGAGTATGTCCATATGAAAGGTACTGAGGAGGGTAGAAATATTGGAACTAACACGAGAATTGGAGAAAACTTGCAGTGGGGAAGATGAGATAAGAGATGTCACAATTCTTTATTTGCTTTAACTCAAATCCAGATCTACTCAGTCCCTGCCAAGAAGGCAGGAAATTCAACCTCAGTCTTTCTTGGGGCTTCATACACCCAGGTTATATAGTGCAGTCAGGAAAACTCCCCACTACTCCACCTATGTGATTATCAGTGATATGCCCTTTGGCCACACTTAAGGAGCTCTCTGAATATGGTGGTTCTCTGCTTTCCTGCCATGCAAAATACAGGGAGTTTTTGTTGAGGGCTTTAGGGCATCATATGATACTAGCCGCAGAGGCCCTGTAACATCTGTAGGTTTGAGTATTTTCAGGACCTGCCATTCTCTGCCCCAGCTCTAAACTGGAGGAATCAATCAATCAATCTCTCTCCATTTTTAAAAACTTTTTATTTTATATAGGAGTATAGTTGATTAACAGTATTGTGTTAGTTTCAGTTGTACAACAAAGTGATTCAGTTATACATATACATGTATCTATTCTTTATACCTACTCTCATCCTTGTACACACACACACACACACACACACACACACACACGAGTCCCTATAGCTGTGTGTGGCAGGGCCCAGCCCGAGGTCTACTTCCCAGACCATGGCCATCAGAGTAACCTTAATCTGGACTGCCCATGCCCTTGTAAAGTCTCAGATCTCTGACCCTGGCTCTCAAACTAAAGACAAGACTCCCTAGAATAGCATTCGAGGCCTACCAAATTGCCCAGGCCTCTAGACATCCTGTTGATTTAAAATTGAGGCATTCCAGAGACCCACCCAAAGAAGCAAGTGCTCCTGGGCTGGAGTTGAACCCATTCTCTGTCAAGTATCTTCTGGGACTTGGTCTTGTGCAAGGTGATACCTAGGTGTTATTTTATTTTTATTTTATTATTATTTAATAGATTTATTTTTATTTTTGGCTGCGTTGGGTCTTCGTTGCTGCATGTGGGCTTTCTCTAGTTGTGGCCAGCAGAGGCTACTTTTCATTGCGGTGCGCAAGCTTATCATCGTGGTGGCTTCACTTGATGCAGAGCACGGGCTCTAGGTGCACGGGCTTCAGTAGTTGTGGCACACGGGCTCAGTAGTTGTGGCTCATGGGCTCTAGAGCACACACTCAGTAGTTGTGGCACACGGGCTTAGCTGCTCTGCGGCATGTGGGATCTTCCCGGACCAGGGCTTGAACCTATATCCCCTGCATTGGCAGGTGGATTCTTAACCACTGCACCACTGGGGAAGCCCCTAGTTGTTATTTAAAAGATGACCTTCCCAACTCCAACATTTTAAACTGAAGCCCATATAGTTTTAGTATTTCTAGTGTCTTTTTTTCCCCCTCTCTCTTCCCTCACCATGCCTCCCTCCATTTTTATTTTCATTTTAAATCTGTAATGTGTTGGTATAACAAGTAACTGAGGGAAGGTTCCAGCTTTATGTTTTTTAAAAAATGATTATTTGGTGCTCCTAACATCATGTATTGAAATGGTCTAACTTTAGCTCCTATTATGAAATGATACAGTCATAATATAATAAACTCCCCTATATTTTTGTTCTCTTTATTTTGTTGTAGTGATATGTTTATAAAATTCTTCTCCAACTTAATAATACATATTGTATTATTATTCTCCAACAATAATACAGTTTTTCTCCCAAAATAATAAAAATTGTATCATCACAATTTTATAAAACATTTTAATATTTGATTAGGCAAGTCTTTATTCTAACTGAAATTTTCTTCAGTATTTGCTTTAATGTTGATTATCCAGGTAAATTACTTTGTCTAGCTCCAGAAAATCTTATTTCAAAAAAAAACCCATAGAGGTTTTAATTTGGTTTTTATTGAACTTGTTGAGTTAAGGACAATTGATGTTTATAATATTCAGTTTTCCAGTCCTGGAACAAGGTGGGTTCGGTCACCTATCCAAACCATTTCTGCTCTTAGCAGAGTGTTACGGCATTCTTCAGACAGGCGGACACATTATTTTTAAGGTCTCTCTAAGACATGTTACGGGTTGGGTTGCTGCTGTGAATGGCTTCTGCTTGTCATACTTTCTACCTCTGTTTCTAACTTTGCTCTTGGTTTAAAAGCAATTTTGTATATTTATCTTTTAACCAGCCACTTAGTTCAAGTCTTTTACTGTTTCTGTGGTTTTCTGTCAATTCTTTTTAATCTTCCATGTACAAAAGCATCCCATTTGCCAGCAGAGATCATTTTGCTTCTTTTCACCCCAACACTTGTGCCTCTTACTTTATTACTATTCCAGTTGAATTACTTTGTACTTTTGGAAGAGGTTTTTAATAATCTGCCGTTCCTGACCTTAAGTCTTATTTTTCTTGAGGAAGATGCACCTGATGCAAGACCTGCTTTGCACCCCTTGGCCTCACTGTGGTCCAGGCCCTTCATCTCTTTCTTGGTCACTGCCAGAGCCTCCTGCTGATTTCCAGGTCTCTAGCTTGCAGGCAGGACCTGAGCCAGGGCTGGGCCACTCATTGCCCTGGGCCCAATTGATGTGTGCCCCTAGGAAGAAAGGAAAGGAGATGAAGGTTTTAACTTACTCCACCTAGGTTTCTTTTCCCCTTTTGCCCTGGGCCAAGAGGATTTTGATTTTCCTTTTCTGTAATTCCAACAGATTCCAAAAGAGCAGTATTTGGAAAAACCAAGTTCCCAAGAAGATGAGCATTCCCTGGCGACACGTTTCTTTTTCTTGGAAAGGGGTCATGCTTTATTTGGACACTGCCTGATTCTGGGGACAAGATCCAACTCAGCACTGTCCCCTTGCTCTTCTCAGTAGTGCTGTCTACTGCTCCGCCTTTCCAGAACCTGCGCCAGGCGGCTGCCTGGTGGGAAAGGCTGGCAGAGGTTCCCGGAAAGGGGCTACTGGCTGGGGACTAAGTTACACAGGACTGTCCACCAGGTCTCAAGTTTAACGGGGGCTGGGCTGTGGTGCTAGGTGTACCGGTTTGCAGGGAGCCAGGCTTCATTCCTGCTGTGCTTCTTTCACTTCAGGTGCACTCCATCCAGCCATGTAAGTCCCACCTATAATGTGACTATTAATAGGCAACCACCTTGTGATTGTAGGCATTGCAAAAGGTACGTACACTCCAGCACTGGCAGGTGTCCTGAGAATCAAGCTCTGGGAACTATAAGGCTCACTCTCGTCCATCACAGACTAGATCAGGAACAGCCTCACCAGAAAGGCAGTAGCCCACAGCCTGCAGATCACAGTTGTGGTGCCCCCTGCTCTGCCTGTGCAGAAGGTCGGCAACGACGTCAGCACGCAGGGGTCAGGGTCAGGGTCAGGGTCAGGGGTTGGGGTGGGGGTGGGAGGGACGGCGGTAGGCTGCTGCGTTCGACCACCCCTGGGCATGTCCTTCCGTTCCCAGATCGTTTGCAGAGCGCTTGTTCCCTTTCGTTTAGGAACTTCCTCAACCAGAACAGCAGACGCGCTGGCTCATCGCAGTGCGGTGTGCGCTGGCCTCCCGGTCACCGTCTGGAGGGTCGCCAGGCAGCCGGAGCGGGGTGCTGTGGCTGAGCGCGCGCGAGGTCCACGAGCGGGAGGCTTCCTAGGGCGGGTGGCGCCACGTGACAAGCGGGAGCCCCCAGGCCGAGGGAGTCGCGGTGCCGAGAGCGGGTCGGGAGCAGGAGGCAGGTGGGAAGAGATGGGTAGGGAGGGAAGGGGCTGTACGGTGGGGAGCACCGGATACACCCCTCCTCGCGCAGGGCATCTACGCAGGAAGGGGCGTTTGGGGTGAAGCCTGTGCGATCCGAGGCGGCTCCCAGCTCCTCCCCGCCCCCGCTCCGCTGCCCCTCGGGCGCGCTGTGAGCGCACGCCTATTTAATGTCAATAGACGTAAATGATTTCTTATTGAATGTCATTTGCAAATCACTAGTTTGAGGCTCCAAACAGCTCTTAATGTCAATTACTTTTTTTTTAATACCAACTGAAAATCACTGGTTTTGCAGTTCCAAGCCTCTCTGAATGCCAATTACTGCTCAGAGTGCTGGCGACACTGTCATTTGACACTGGGTTTCTAAGCGGGGCTCCATCTGGCTCAGTCTTCCTGGGAAGCGCTGCCGTTGTCTGGTGTTAACCCTTACTCCTTCTCACACGGGACAGCAGTGCTCTTTCAGGGCGGCTTAGCCAGGGGAGGGCTCTTTGGAGGTCCAGAGAGCCAGGGTCATGCTACATCATCGCTTTGACACCCCAGGCAGGCAGACCCCAAGGTCCTTGGGAAGGGAGGGAGATGTTGGAGCCACGAGCACCCCTGCCGCGGCCCCAGCTCTCCAGGACCAGCATCCCCAGCATGCCCTCCCTGACCTCAGGTCCGCCATCCTTTCCCACTAACCCCACAGAGGCTCCTACAGGCAGGTGTGCGGTGAGGGCAGAAGAGGAGGGTTGACTCACTCAGCCTGGTGTAGCCTGGCCCTCAGCTCCTGGTAGGAGGCCTGATGCGGTGGTTCAGAGCTCGGTGAGACACCAGATCACCTCTTGCCAACCCTTGCATTTGGACTAGGTCGCCTCCCTGGGGTCTCACCTGAACAGGGAGGATCTTTTCTCCTTGTCCTAGAATGGTTTAGAGGATTAAGTGGAGACTGCATAGAGTGTCCAGAGGATTATCTGGCACAGAGGAAGTGGCGCGGGGGTGTGTGGTGGGGTGCAGTGGCAGGCATTCTGGGGATTACTGCTGTTCTCTGTCAGCACACGAGGCTTCCCCTGGGCTGCAGTGACAGTGAGGTCCAGAGAGGAGGCTTGGGGTGCCCGTGGGAGCCGGAAGGCCCTGGCACACCTGTGAACCAGCCACTTCCCAGGCCAGCAGCAGGGCTGATCCTCACACTGCCTGGGATGTAATGGCAACTGCCTGGAGGGAAAGTCATCTCCCTAGAGAGGAGAGGCTCTGGAACAAGAGGAGAAGGATAAAAAGGGAGGCAGGAGAAGGGGAGGGAAAATTGGGGAAGACAGGAGGAGGAGGAGGTGTGAATGTTTTCTTTACCTGATGCATCTCTGTGTCCCATCTGAGGTGTGTCTGTCTTTGTGTTGGCAGACAGATGAATAACGGTAAGTTTCAGGGACAAAGATCTAATTTTTACCCTCAGAGAGAGGTGACACATTGGGGATGATGACCCAATTGGAAATGCCATATCTGATCAACGTGGAAATGTGTTTGCCATTATTAGCACAGGGTGGGCTGAGGAGTGGGCCATGAGATGTTGACAGGCAGCGAGCCTAGTCCCCTCTCCTGGCTGAGCCGCGTGCTCTGGAGGTTCCAGTGACGTTTCCAGCTCTGTGAAGTTGGCCACCCAGCTGTCAGGTTGGCCGTTCAGATTTGCCAGCAAATCTCTTGACTAACCAGGCCTGAGGCTGGCCAGGAATGACTGGGGAATGGAGCCAGGAGGCAGGAGGGGGCCGTTCACGAATGCTAGTAAGTGACAGCCATTGAGCTGATGGCTTTGTGGCGTGATTCACTCAGTCCTCCTGGAAACTGGAAAGGCAGGCATGATTATTACCATTTACAGAGAGATCTGAAGCTCAGAAAGTTTAGCTCAGTGTCGCTCAAACTTTAGTGTCCATCCAAGTCACCTGAGGGTCAGGACACGAGGCAGATTCTGGGCCAGGGCTGGACTCTGCATTTCTGACTGGTGCCCAGGTGGTGCAGATGCAGCTGGTCTGGGGATTACACTCCGAGGAGCAAGGAGTTAGATCATCTTCCTGGTCCACACAGCTGCTTTCAAGACAAAGCTACAAAGGACTGTCGCTGTTGGCATCAGGATGGCCCGCAGAGTCAGCTGTGGGGCCCAGGTGTGCCTAACTGAGGTACTGGACTTTAATCCATTGACAGATTGGACCCTGGGAGTCTGATGAGGTAACATCCCAATAGTGAACCTGTGACTCCTGCTGCTTGGGAAGAGAGCAGCACAGCCCTGTGTGGGGTATGGGGTGGGCTTCTCAGGCCAACGAGGACAGATCAAGGCTACCGTCTTAGGTAAGACTGGGGGGAGAGTGGAGGTGAGCAGTGCTCTCATGCTCAAATTTTCCTTTCAATATAATTTTAAATTAAATTTTTGAGGTATATTTTATGTCACTAAAAAGTACCCATTTTAAAAGTATAGTTCAATAACTTTGACAGATGTACACACCATGTATTCATAACCACAGTCAAGATATAGTCCATCCCATCATTCTAAGATTCTGTGCCCCTTGCAGGCAATCAAATTAGTGCCCTGCTTGCTTTACTCAGTAGTTTCCTCCTTTTTTTCTCACTAGTTGGTATTTTGTTGTTGGATATACCACATTGTTTACCATTTTCTTATTGATGGCTATTTGGACTGCTTCCAGTTTTTGCCTGTTATGGATAGATGTGCTATGACCATTCACATAAACGTGTTTTAGTGGACATGTTTTCGTTTCTGTTGGCTAAATCATGAGGAGTGCAATTGTGGATTGTATAAGTGAATGCTACCTTTTCTTTTTTTAAAATTCTCCAATTTCTGATTTTCCTACAATGAACTCATTTATTCACTCATTTAGCAAATACATCAGCACCTACTATTCATCAGGCACTATTATCTGGGAAAAAGGAGCTGAGCTGTTAAAACAGAAAAAAAAAAAAATTCCCTCATAGAGTTGATTTAGGGGAAATAGAAAACAAACAAAAAACCACATTAACAATAAAGCTACCGGATATTAGTATTTTTTATGTAGAAAATTAAAAGAATATGCTGTGATAGTGACTGATTGTGTGGTCGAGGAATGTCCCTACGAGGGGGTGACATTTAAGCTGAAATCTGAATGATGGTAGGGACCCAGACACACAGAGATCTTGGAGGTAAAGGGAGCATTCCAGGCCCAGGAGGAGCCAGAGCAGAGACCCCAAGAGATGCAGGGCAGAGGAGACCGTGTCACTGGAGCAGGGTGGGCAGAGGAGACTGTCTTTAGAGGAAGGTGGAGAGCTGGAGAAGGACATTGTCTGCATACCCTTAATCATGCTGTTTATTTCTGTGTTTATTTGCTTACTCTCTGCCTTGCTCACTACAATGTCAGCCTCTGAGAACAGAGGTTTTGCTGGTTGTTTCCCATGGCATTCCCTCTACTTAGAACAGAGTCCGGTATGTGACAGTTACTTTTAAATATTTGCTGAATAATTAACTGAATGAATGAATGAAAGGACCATTTGTTCAGTGTCCTGCCCTGGGCACTGTGATGGACGCTGCTGCTTCAAAATGAAATAAGACAGTTCTTCATCTCAGTGAGCTCCCCAGGCACTGGGGAAGAGACAGGTGATCACAAAGGACCTGATAGAAGAAATCAAAGGGTGGTAGAGGAATACAGATGTGGGCACCTTGTGGGCACTCAAGGAAGGTGTTCTGCAGGGGTGGTTATTGAATGTGACCGAGGAGATAGCTAGGTAGAGGAGGCTGGAAAAAGCAATTTAAGAAGCAATGGTTGTGCAACTGCATAGATGCCTATAAGAGAGCACCACGTGTTGGTTAATTACAAGATGTTCTACATGGTTATAGCCATATAGATGGAAAAGATGTGCTGGATCTATCCAGGGACAGCTCAAGGTGGGCCTTGAAGACTAAGGAAAGAAATTTGAAATTTATCCTGAGAACCACTGAAAGATTTTAGTAAAGGTGAGAGACATGATCAAATTGGTGTTTTAGGGAGACTTGGGTAGCTTCCTAATAAATATGGCAGCATACATAGACTAAAGTCTACTTCCTTTTCTATCCCGATGAAAACAACAGTAAAAGAATTTTTTAAGTGAACCAATACCCATCAGAAAGTTTACAATGAAAAAATATGTTGATAATGAAATAAAACAGCCAGAATTCTTTTTTTTTTTTTTTGCGATATGCGGGCCTCCCACTGTTGTGGCCTCTCCCGTTGCGGAGCACAGGCTCTGGACGCGCAGGCTCAGAGGCCATGGCTCACAGGCCTAGCCACTCCGCGGCACGTGGGATCTTCCCGGACCAGGGCACGAACCCGCGTCCCCTGCATCGGCAGGCGGACTCTCAACCACTGCACCACCAGGGAAGCCCCAGAATTCTTACATACAACTGGTAGGAGTGTAAATGGATACAAACAACTTGGAAAACAATATGACGGTGTCTGATAAAGCTGAATATATGCATATCCTGTGACATAACAGTTCCACTCCTTGGCATAGACCTAACAGGAATGCACATGTATGTTTACCAAAAAACATGTGCAAGAATATTTGTATCAACAATAGCTCCCAAATTGGAAACTACCAAATGTCCATCATAAGTGGATAAATAAATTATGGTACATTGGAAAAATGAACAATGAATACAGCAGTGAGAATGAACCATTCACATTTTACATTATGGATTAATGTCAAAAACAAAATGCTGAGTGAAAGAAGCCAGACACAAAAGAATACATACAGTGTAATTCCATTTACATAAAGTTAAAGAGCCGGAAAAACTCATCTGTGCTGTTAGAAGTCAGAACAGTGGATACCATTGAGAGAAGGGAGATTGGGGCTGAAAGGGAGCCTACAGGGGTGTTCTGGGATCCTGGTCATGTTCTGTTTTGTGATGTGGATACTGGTTACTTGATTGTGTTCCATTTTTGAACATTGATTGAGATCGACTCTTAGGATATATGCAATTTTCTGTCTTTATATTACACTTCAATAAGAAACACCTTAAAAGGCATAAACCCATAAGGACAAAAGTAACAAAATTTGGGGAACTGGAAAGCAGATGGTGAGTGGCAAGTGATGTAGCTCAGCTGAGAAAATGGAATTTTTCATTGGCATAAGTAAAAACCAAAAAGCAACCTGGCTTACATAGTAGAATCCCCAAGAAACCAAAGAATTTGCAGCATATGGCACCTCTGGAAATTTATAAAATCAGGAGAAATGGTTGCAGATCAATTTAAGAAGCAGATGGAGCCCCAGATTTCCTCCCCAAGTTTCTGCGATGGGGCAGCTTCTCCCCTGACCCTGAAAGGAAATGGAGGTTTAGTATTTGGAGAGGTTAAAACAGAGGGTCTCTGGGCTGGACAGCAGGTCCCACTGAGAGTAGAGGTGTGATCTGGACAAGAGAGAATGTTTACATGCCTTTGTCCCTGTGTTTCTACAACCACCTTCCCCTCTTCAGGCAGAAGAGCATTCTCTGAAGAATCTGACCAGCCCAGGAGAAATAAAAACCTAAAGATACTGATAATGAGGCTTCCTGTAGGATATGCTCAAGTCAGATCCTTTATAGGGAAGAGTGTCAACAAGACTCTGACACAGAGAATGCCCATCCGCTTTTCTCTGCCTCACTATTGATCCAGTGTCTCAAGATATCTGAAGACAACATGAAATGTAAAAGGCAGAATCAAGATAAACTGAAAGACGGAAAAAAAAAATAAAACAAACTCAACTTGAAAGAAACAGACTATGTAGAGAGAAAAAAATGTATCAATATTATTAGAGAGGTGAGAGTTGCATCCATGAAGGAACAGGAGACCATTTTTAAAAGGAATGTACAGAGAAAAGAAGAACCCTGGCCATTATTGGCAAACAAGATAAGCAAATAAGAGGATGAACCTAAGAAGTGCAAGTTAAGAAGAACAGAATTTTCAGAAAGAACAGAAAAAATAGTGGGGAGAAAATCATCAAATAATACAATAAGTTTTTCTAGAGTTGAGTGGCATGAGTTTCCAAATTGAAAAGACCTGCATGAAAAACAGAAACTCATGATATAGCAAAACTCTGGGTGCAAAGATATAAGAGCTTATTAAAAGGAAAGAAAATCAATGTTCATGCAGAGAATCAAGATATAGAATGCATCAGTCTTCTCAACTCCGTACTGGACACCAAAGCCAATGGAACAATGATTTTAAAATTCTGAGGGAAACGGTTTCTAACCTAGAAGTCTACACCTAGCTAAACCACTAATCAAATATGAGGGTAGAAAAAATAAATTACAATATTATATCCATGCATCCTCTCTCAGGAAGCTACTAAAAGTTGTATACCACCAAAAAGAAGAACCTAACCCAGAAAGTTGATAGTAATTCAGGAAACAAGGATCCCCAGAATAAAGGTTAAGAGAGAGCCTGACATTACAACTGCACAGCAGGTGTTGACAACCACCAGTCCATATGGGAGCATGTCCCAGCAGAAACTGAAAAACCTACTGAACCTATCTTATCAAGTTTGTGACACAAGTACACACAGAAAAGAATTTCTTCAATTTACTTTAAATCACACTATATTGACTCTACATCCTTAGTGGTATATATATATATATATATATATATATATATATATGTTGTTTTTGTTTTTGTTTTTGTTTTTTTTTTGTGGTACGCGGGCCTCTCACTGTTGTGGCCTCTACCGTTGTGGAGCACAGGCTCCAGACACGCAGGCTCAGTGGCCATGTCTCATGGGCCTAGCCGCTCTGCGGCATGTGGGATCTTCCTGGACCGGGGCACGAACCCGTGTCCCCTGCATTGGCAGGCGGACCTCAACCACTGCGCCACCAGGGAAGCCCAGTGGTACGTATTTTAAGGATAATAAAACAACAAAGAAATTTTAAACACCAATTCAGTAGACTTATTGTTAATAGAGTATTATTATTTCAAAACCATTTGTATTAGTCTCTTCGGGGTGCTGTAACAGAATACCATGGGCTTGGTGGCTAAAACAACAGAAATTTATTTTCTCACAATTCTGGAGCCTGGAAGCCCAAGATCAGGATGCCATCAGGGTTGGTTTGTGGTGAGGACCCTTTTCCTAACTGGCTTCCTAGCTCATTCTACTTCACATGGCCTTTCCTTGCTGGTGTTGTTTCCCCCTCTTATAAGACAGCAATCTGATTGCATTAATGCTCCACCCTTATGATCTCATCTAACATTAATTACCTCTTTAAAGTCCTTGTCTCGAAATATAGCCACATTGGGAGTATGGCTTTAATGTATGGTTTATGGGGGGACACAGTTCAGATCATAAAACAATTCAATTAAGTGTATTGCATGAAAAGCAAATAGGTAAATATGATAATGTAGTTAAGAATCAAGCTATAAGAGAAATACAAAATCAAAGTAGTTGACTCAAAACCCTGTATTCCTAAATTAAAATTGGAAATACCAGTTTAAACTCATGATTTCTCTTTCTGAAAAATGTTTCCTTGCTTTGTCCACTGAACAGGTTTAGAAGAATTGACAATTAAGTAGCGATGAGCATACTTGATGCCTGGATTGTGGCTTCTGAATACCATATTCCACTCAAAGAACCTAGAGCTCCATGGAGCATATGTGATTCATGGGGGGGTCACATCAAAAGGACACAGGAGGCAACTTGAAGGGCTTTTCCTAATCAAAACTAGGACAATTAGAACATTGAAAAATAATAATTGCCAAGTATTAAATCATATCACATAGATAAAATCTATGAGTTCATAATCACACTTAGAAAAACATTCACTGGTCACCTTTGGTGTTTGGCATTGATGGTGATGGTCTTCAACCCATCACTTTGAAAACAAATACGAGGAAAGAAGCCATCATTTGTACAACCTTTCTTGTATGAACTGTAGAGTAACCTCATAATTAAAGAGGAATAGTTCTTTACAGAACTCCCATGCAAAAGGAATGGTAGATTTTGAAAATCACTTTTTCACACTTAATAAAGTAACCTAGGCAATGATCACCAATTGATGAAAAGATGATCAACATCATTTTGGGGCTTTTTTTGGTAAATTAACTCTAGTTTCTTAAATGAGTTAACCAGTAGTCATGAGTTACTGATAGGTCTCAAGGTCTTTTTTGTTGTTTATTTAATTTTTATTGGAGGACAGACAGTTAATTTACAATGTTGTGTTACTTTCTGGTGTACAGCAAAGTAAATCAGTTCTCTCTCTCTATATATATCCCCATATCCCGTCCCTCTTGTGTCTCCCTCCCACCCTCCCTATCCCACCCCTCTAGGTGGTCACAAAGTACCGAGCTGATCTCCCTGTGCTATGCAGCTGCTTCCCACTAACTATTTTACATTTGGTAGTCTATATGTAAATGCTACTCTGTCACTTTGTCCCAGCTTGCCCATCCCCCTCCCCATGTCCTCAAGTCCCTTCTCTACGTCTGTGTCTTTATTCCTGTCCTGATGCTAGGTCCATCAGAACCTTTTTTTTTTTTTTTTTTTTTTTTAGATTCCACATATCAGTGATATCATAAGATATTTGTCTTTCTCTGTCTGGCTCACTTCACTTTGTATGATAATCTCTAGGTCCATCCCTGTTGCTGCAAATGGCATTATTTCATTCTTCTTTATGGCTCTGCAGGTGATTCTAATGTGTAGCCAAGGCTGAGAACCACCTCAGTAGCAAGTATATAACACCACTGATGAAGTCTTTATGCTTGAAGAAAATGAATGAATCAAGTTAAACCTCAACAACAGTGCTTCTCAAATGTTTGTGAGCATCAGAATCCCCGGGGGGCTTGTTAAAAAAACAGATTTCTGGGCTCCACCTTCAGAGTTTCTGATCCAGTAGGTCTGTGAGTGTGCCTGAAAATTTTCATTTCACAGGTTCCCAGGTGTGCTAATGCTGCTCTATAGGGCAGTGTTTGTTAACTTCCGATGCCCATTGGGCTCACATGGGGCACTTTAAAAATACTGATGCTTGGGTCCCATCCCGAAATTCTGATTTAATTGGTCTGGGCATTGGGGTTTTATTATAAAAGGCTCTTCAAGTGATTCTAATGTTCTGTCCAGGCTGAGAGTCACTACCAGGGTACAAGGAATATGAAGGAAAGCAAAACAAGTTAAATGACACTCAGAAGTAATCAGCAAAGTTTAGAACGCGAGACATTTTATAAGACAAATGACTTGGTCACTTCAGCTAATCAAGGACGTTGAGGACATTGAGATAACAGGAGAAGGAACTCTTACAGAATAAGGGACTTGGTATACAAGGAGATTCGATACTTGGGTCTCATTTCGATTCTATTTCAACCAATCAGCTTGAAAGATATGTTGGGGATGATCATAAAATTTGGATATATGCTGGTTAACCAGATGATATTAAGGAATTATTTTTATAATGTATGCTTTTTAAAAAGTTATTTTATTTTATTTTATTTATTTATTTTTGGATGTGTTGGGTCTTTGTTGCTGCACGCAGGCTTTCTCTAGTTGCAGCGAGCGGGGGCTACTCTTCATTGCGGGTGCATGGGCTTCTCACTGCGGTGGCTTCTCTTGTGGAGCACGGGCTCTAGGGTGCACGGGCTTCAGTAGCTGTGGCACGTGGGCTCTAGAGTGCAGGCTCAGTAGTTGTGGCACACGGGTTTAGTTGCTCTGTGGCATGTGAGATCTTCCCGGACCAGGGCTCGAACCCGTGTCCCCTGCATTGGCAGGCGGATTCTTGACCAATGTGCCACCAGGCAGGGAAGCTCCAAGGAATTATTAATTTAATAGATTTGATAATAGCATCATGGTTATATTGTTTAAAAGTACCTATAAGTTAGAGATACAAATTAAAGCATTTTTAGATGAAATGATATGATGTCTGGGATTATCTTTAAAATATTTCGGCAAAAATGTGGATATATGGAGTTTTATGTACAGTTGAAAATTTCCATAATAAAATTTTCCATAATAAATTTAAAAATTTTTTAATTTAAAATTAAAACAATTCCATAATAAAAAGTTAAAACAAAAATAAGATTAAAATAAGATAAAAAAAGAAGCTACCAAACAGAAAGAAAGCTCCAGTAGAGATTCTTCATGATGATACACTGAGAGGATATTTATAACAGGGCAAGAGTGCAAATGAAACAAAGTAAATGGAACAACAAAGTAATTATTAACTTCAGGGAAAGCAAAGTATTGTCCAGGAAACAAAAGATAATCATAGTATACCGCATGGCTCAGCTGTGAAGAGCATTTAGGCAGTGATAATGATATGAAGATCAAATACTGAGCTAACTAAAATTATAAGGCAATGAAATTGGACCAAATCAAGGATGGGAAGTCAACATGTGTAGGGCGGGGCTTGGGAACAATGAATCTCATCTTCCATTATGAGCAGTCAATTGATGATAGCCAGATGGAAAACTCAAGAAATAGCAATGTGAGCATGGCAATTAGTCATACAGAGCTAAGTACAAAAAAAATCATAAAGTAAAATAGAACCCAATCACTGATAATACAGTAAGCTGTGCCTAAAAAATAATCAGTCCTGTATGTAAAGTGGGAGGGGCCACTTTGTTGAAAGGTGAATGAAATACCCTCCACTGTTGCATGCAGCCAGCCAGCTGGGGATTTGGAGGTTAGAAGGCCAATGACCAACCCTGTTATAACCACATTCATAGGATTTCAGGTTCTGCCCCTCAGGGTTTTGTTTTCGTTTCTACTGGAGGAGGAAAATAGGGGGAGTGGAGAGGCCTGTTGTGGTACTTTTAAAAAGTTCTATATGCATAATCTTGATAAAAATTAAAAATAATTAAAGAACAAAAAGCAAAGAGCACTAGGCTGAACAAAGGGTTAGTAGTAAAATAACAGAGGCCGGGAGACCAAGGAATAGAGGCCACTTCAGTCGTCTGGATGCGAGAGCAGGGAGGACCCTGCTGGACAGCACAGGAGTGGGGATGGACACAGGAGGGTATCTATACTGTAGGAGTCATCTGGGCCTCGTGGGGTGTTGCCGGCAGTCCCACCCAAGACATCTGACTCTCCAACACTTATCTCAGCAATGCTGGGAAAGTGTGGCGGGTACTAATATGTAGCTCACCTGTGGAATACAACCTTGGAAGTCAACCTTGAAGTTGCCACTTCAAGAGGTTGTGACTCACCTTCCTGAGGATATTGAAGCTGAGGCCGGGTGTTGACAGAGGTGTTGTAGAGGGGTCTCCTATACCTGCTGTTGCTTCCAAAGTTACCACCAATCTAATGTTCTGTGTTTCTTCCATAATATCATGTAGAATCCCTGAATATTTGGAAAAGATAGATGGCGGACTTACTTTTGGTTTTCTTTTCAATCCATCATCCACATGGTTGCCATCAGTCTCATATACTGCAAGCAGTGATTTTCAAAGACCAGGGTTTCCATCCCTGGGCCTGGCCCTACATAGAACAGAAGACAGGCTGTGCATTGGGGATTTGTCAAAGGTAATTCCTATAATGGAAATGGCCTGGTCTGGTCATCTAGCATCTCCCAAGCTCTGGGATGTATGTGACACATTGATCTGTCACTATAATGCTAATAAGTTTTCAGGTTGAATATGCAAGTATGTTAAGGAAGCTGCTACTCGGGTTTCTCTGAGCATGTTTATGAGGTAGTGGTGTTCTAGTCAGTTCTCATCTGACCCCCATAAGAAGCACTATCAAGGGTCAAAGCAAATCTTCCTTCAAATGGGGACAGTTGACCAGGGAGCCATATTCTCCTTATAGGGGTTACACCTGACTGCATTAATGATTTGTAGGTCCAGGATTTTTCTAACCAGGCAGCATTCCTAGGTGGACAGTATTGCCTTTGGTATTCCTTGAAATCAGCTAGACATGTCCATGCCCAAACACCTACTGTGTTTGATTTCACGGTTATGTTTTTATTTTCCTTTCCCATCACTGCCAAGGCCCAAGTACAGTCAGCTCTCAAAGATGCTCAGGACCCACTCAAAAGGTAGGCCAGCATCCTGGCCAAAGTCTCCCCTGCTCTCTCCCTTTGCATACCCAGCTCTCTGCAAAGTCTGCAGTGGAGAGATTCAGGAGGTGTACTGAAATCATCTGCTGAATCAACAAATGCTTAAGGAGGATATACTCCATGCAGGTACTGCTCTGGACTCTGGGACCCGAAGACCTGGAAACAGCAAAGCCCCTGCCATCAGGTAGCTTACTTTCTAGTGGTGGGAGAGGTAAACAGGTAAACAAATGATATATAATGTAATTATATAAGAAGGGCGTAGATAGGCCTTGTGATTTTAGCTGTCTCTGAGGACATGACTTTTGAGCTGTGATTTGAATGAAATGAGGAAGATAGATAAACTATACTGGAAAGAATATTCTGGGCAGAGGGCAAAGCAACCCACTATGACTGGAAGAGTTCCATGAGATGGAGAGGCAGACAGAGAAGGTCCATCTGGGGTCTGAGGAAAAATTTGGAAAAAAAATCTTCCCATGTGGAGAACAGATTATAGGGCAAAAGTATAAGTAGGGAGGCCATGTAGGATGACATCACATTTGTCAAGGTAAGATACAAGGTGAGAAGAATATTGGACTTCATATATCTGTTTTTTTTTTTTTTTTTTTTTTTTTTTTGGCGTTACGCGGGCCTCTCACTGTTGTGGCCTCTCCCGTTGCGGAGCACAGGCTCCGGACGCGCAGGCCCAGCGGCCATGGCTCACGGGCCCAGCCGCTCCGCGGCATGTGGGATCTTCCCGGACCGGGGCATGAACCCGTGTCCCCTGCATCGGCAGGCGGACTCTCAACCACTGCGCCACCAGGGAAGCCCCATATATCTTTTTGAAGGTGGAGGTGACAGGATTTTCCAATGAATTGGATGTATGACACAAGGGAAAGTGGTCACAAGATTGACTCTAGGATTTTGTCTTGAGCTACTGGTTGATTGTGGGTATCATTTACTAAAAGTGGAAGACAGGGAGGTCAGGTGCTGTTGTGGGAAGGGATTGGGTTGTTTGTTAGAATCCAAATGGAGAGGTCAAGTATGCAGTTTGATAAATACATTTTGTGGTAAAGAGTGAGACCATGAGTAGATAGATAGATTGTGGAGTTGTCAGAATATATCTGATATTAAAAGTCATTGGAATGGATGCAAATACTTTAGGGAGACAATGTGGATAAAGAAGGAACAAGGTTCAGGGTTTAAGCCCTGGGTCACTCTTAGCTCAGGGGTCTGGATGAGGAAGAGAAGTCAAGAAAGGACATGTTGAAGGAGCTGTAAAAGGAGGCTATTCTGAGATTGATTCATGCATGCTAAAGAGGAATTAGTATAATAAAATGGCCAAGCATGACACAAATCTGGAATAAGATTCTAGGGAAGGTGAAAGATCAGAATTTCATAAATGAAAACTACATTATGAATATTTTAAAAAAGGATTTAAAAAGTTTTGTTGACAGAGTCCAACTGTTGATGGCATATGGTGTAATATTAGAAGGTGACAGAGAGAAAGCAAAATGTCTCAATTCCTGTTTTACTGCCATGATTTTGTTAACAAAGCAAAATGTACAAAATTGAAAGCAGATGCAACATGGTTAAGAGGCAGGGTACTCAACTTAAATGAGGCTCAGAGCAAGACAAATCAGGGCTCAGCATCTTATTATCAGTAGGAGCATAAAACCACTATTGTAAATCTGTGATAAAGCTCAGAGCAATGGAGGGTTTCCAGAAGATGCCAATAGATTTCTGCTGAAAAGTCAGCTGATAGCCTATGGGAGTTCCCTTGTACATAAGGTGTTGCTTTTTCCCTTGCTGCTTTTAATATTCTCTCCTTATCTTTAATTTTTGCAATTCTTATTACAATGTGTCTTGGTGATTTTCTCTTTGGGTTAATCCTGTTTGGGACTCTCTGTGATTCTTGGACCTGGATATCTATTTCCTTCTCCATGTTAGGGAAGTTTTCAGCTGTTATGTCTTCAAATATGTTTTCTGCCCCTTTCACTCTCTCTTCTCCTTCTGGGATCCCTGTAACATGAATATTCGTATATATATATGTTGTCCTAGAAGTCTCTTAAACTGTCCTCATTTTTTAAACTCTTTTTTTCTGTTCAGCTTCAGTGATTTCCACTACTTTGTCTTCCACCTTGCTGATCCATTTTTCTGTATCATTTAATCTATGCTTGGCTCTTTCTAGTGCATTTTTTAAAATTTTAGTTACTGTATTCTTCATCTCTGGTTCTTCTTTATATTTTCTAACTCTTTGTTAAAAGCTTATAACATCTCACTCTGTTCATCCATTCTCCCGAGTTCTTTGATCATCTTTACAATCATCACCTTGAACTCTTTATTGAGTAGATTCTCTCTCTGTCTCCACTTCAGTTAGCTCTTCTTCTGGAATTTTATCTTGTTCCTTCATTTGGAACATGTTAGTCTGTCACTTCATTTTGCCTAATTTGTTGTTTTTATTTCTGTGTCTGGTAGGTTGGATATGTTTCCTGACCTTGGAGAAGTGGCCTTTTGAAGGAGATGTCCTATTTGCTAAGGTGCCTCCTATGTGGGCTGTGTGGGCCCTTCTGCTGTGGTGGGCTGACTACTGAGGGTGGTCTGGTAGGTGAGGCTGGCCCTCGTCCAGTTGGTTGCCAGACCCTGCCTTGTGTGGAGGCTGCTTGCTGCTGGTTGGTGGGGCCAGGTCACAACTGGCTGTGGAATCCCAGGTGGTCCTGGAGCTAGTGCTGGCCCACTGGTGGGCAGAACTGGTTTATGTGTTGGTTGGTTGCAGGGCCAGGGTTCCCAGATCTAGTGTTGGCCTGCTGGCACATGGGGCTGGTTGCTGACATGGCTGGTTGCAGATTCCAGTGTGTCCTAAAGCTGGTGCTGGCCTGCTGGTGAGTGGTGCTGGACCCTGGGCAACTGGCTGAAGAGTCCAAGGTATCTCCAAGCTGGTGTTTGCCTGCTGCTGGGTGGGCTGGGTCCTGGGGTCCTGGGGCTAATGCTTGTGCACTTGTGTGTGGAGCAGTGTCCTGGGCCCTCTAGTGGACAAGACTGTGTCCTAAGGAGGCTGTGTGCTCTGGGAGTTTTAAGGCAGCCTGTCTGATGGTAGGTGGGGCTGTGTCTCTGCCCAGCTAGTTGCTTAGTTTGAGGTGTCCTAGTACTGGTGCCAACAGGCTGATGGGCAGGGCTGGGTCCTGGTGCTACTAAGCTAGAGGGAGGATTCCAAACTGGCACTTGTCAGCCCCAGTGTCCACATGGTAGAATGGGCTCCCAACAGTGGCTGCTGCCAGTGGCCGTGTGCCCAGTGGAGCTGCCGTTGCCTCCTGCCTCTGGGAGACTCTCCAAGATCAGCAGGTGGGTCTGACCCAGGCTCCTTTCACGTTATTGCTTCTGTCCATGATCACCTGAGATTTTGTGTGCACCCTTTAAGAGTGGAGTCTCTATTTCCCACAGCCTTCTGGGTCTCCTAAATATAAGCTCTGCTGGCCTTCAAAGCCAAATATTCTAGGGTCTCATCTTCCCAGTTCAGGACCCCGGGGCTGGGGAGCCTGATGTGGGGCTCAGACCCCTCGCTCCTTGGGGAGAACCTCTGCAGTTGTAATTATACTCCCATTTGTGGGTCACCCACCCTGGGGTATGGTTCTTGACTCTACTGCATCTCTGCCCCTCCTATCCATCTCTTTGTGGTTCCTCCTTTATACCTTTAGTTGCAGAAGATCTTTTCTGCTAGACTCTGGTCTTTCTCACCATTAGTTTCTCTGTAAATAGTTGCAATTTTGGTGAGCCTGTGGGTGGAGGTGAGCTCAGGGTCTTCCTCCTCTGCCATCTTCCCTCCAATCCTGAAATAAAGTCTTTTAAAATTAAGATATGTACATTTTTAAGACATAATGCTATTGCACACTAAATAGACTGAAGTATAGCATAAACATAACTTTTATATGTACTGAGAAACCAAAATATTCATATGACCCCTTCATGGCGCTGGTGTGGAAAGCAACACAGTCTCCACAGTATCCTGTGTGTAAAGTGTAGATTGGTGCTGATTGCGATGATGAAGAAGGAAGCAGGGTGAGGGGTGGGAATGTGACAGAAGGTGGGGTGTCCTGTTAGGGAGGGGGTCTCCTTATGATCAGAGATGAGAAAGAAGTGAGGGAGGGAGTCCCGGGGCGATCTTGTGATGAGCATGGAAGGCAGAAGGCAGCTAGCGGGAGTCCTGGTGGGGACCGTGTTGGCTGTGCTTGAGGAGGCCCTTGTGGCTGAATCTCCGTGAGTGAGGGTAGAGTTGAGGGGGGAGGAGGAGTCAAGAAGCCACTCTGTAATACATTTTAAAAAATATACCTATCAACAGTCTCCCAAGAGGGAGAGCATACCTGGTGTCCCCAAGCTCATTAGACAACAGACCCCTTTTTGCCTCCAGATCATACTTCAGGGCATGCTGCTCCAGGGCCTCTGCCTGTAGTGACTCCTGTTGGGTCCCTTTTATGTACTATTAGGCTATGGGGACAGGTGACAACACTCCCTCCTCCTGCCACCCTATCAGTGTCTCATTTAAGTACCTCAGTGCCTGGAATTGTACCTTTAGTTGTACATTTCCTTGAGTTAAGTCTTTAATCTCTACACATTTTACTATAAAATGCAAAATACCCTGAGATGTAACACATACAGTAATGACTAATCAGTCACTGTTTTGTGCTGAGCAAGGAACATGGTCCTCACTGGCAGCTGGACCTGCAGAGGGCCTCCTGTAAGAGCTGTAAACTCTGGTAAATAAAGCAGCGCTGCAGGCAGGGAGTTCACTCTCCCTCACCCTCCGATTTCCTGCTGGGGCCCCCCCCATCCACAAGCCAGACTGGAAGCCTGTGGCTGCAGTCTGTCCAGGTCACCCTCAAGGGACCAGATCCCAGGGGAGGATGATGGAGAGCTGCTTGGGACGGGCAGATGGAGGAAATCCAGCACAATGAACAAACCTTTGTGTGTAAATCCTGTTCCTTCGAGGAGATTCAAAGCTCCTCATCAGAAGCTTTAACAGAGGCCAAATACTGGTGGCCTAAGTGAGACCGAGGGGCTGTGTTTCTCTCCTATAAACATGGACGCTGGTAGGTGGCCAGGTGGGTGGGCGTCTCCAGTCTGAGAAGTCACCCAGGTCCTTTCTGTCATTGTCGGGGTCTAAGCTCTGCCCTCCTTTCTGTTCCTGCCCAAGAGAAGGGGAGGAGGAACAGAGGGCAAGCGACTTCCTTTCAAGGGACCATTCTGGAAGCTGCACACGTCCACCCTGCTTACACTCCATGTGGCACACAGTGCCACACGTTTCTGAAACTTCAGGTTGCTGGTGGCTATTGGAAGGTTTCTGGCTGGAGGCTATTGGAAGGTTCTGTTCCTGAAAGAATCAGGAGAGGGACAATTAACCCTTTCCTCTTGGTCCTGTTCTCCTTTCTTCTCCCACACGGCACCTGGCTTGTAGGTAAAGTGAATACCTGCAAAGGAGTGGGAAGAACGCAGTGGGCCTGACACGGGACCCCCTGGCCCACAGGATCTGCTAATTCCCGGCAGAGCTAGTGTCCGTGAGGGGTTTCCTAGCGTCACAAAGCTGGGGCAAGACCCGAGTGCAGTTAGGAGACGGTTGAATTACCATCACTGTAGGAGAGATGGAGAGAAGAGGATGGGGGTGGGGTAGAATTGACTGTGCAGAGAGTGTAGACGGGGATCAGGAGAAGGGCCACCGGCACTCTGAGTGTGCTCGGCTGCCACAGTACAGGAGCCGAGCCTGGTGTGTGTTCAGTGCGAAGGGGCGTTCAGGTGGGGAGCCAGGCTGGGGTGGTGGCTCCACCTGGGGACCAGGTCTGCACATCTTCCTGTTCCATGGCCCTACACACAGAGGCCGGCACCTCCTCATGGCTGCCCTGGGGATGCAGGATGGCCCTGACTTTCCAGGCCTTGGGCTCAGGAGACATGGAATCAGGCAGAAAGGAGGAAACTCCTTCCAGTGTGGCTCTTCCTTTGGTTCTAGAAGGAGGACCCTCCCAGAAAGCGTGTGCATAAACAGCATCTGATGAAACAAGAATATTGATTTGGACACAGTGTCACCCTGAACCAGCTCAGAGTTCTGGAATTAGGAAAAGTGGGGTGGGACTCTGTGTGACAACTGTTCATGCCTGGTCCTGGGGCCCTAGGGCTGGCTCAGGTTACCTGTCCCAGGTGAGCCATGTTCTCAGCCGGGGGGGCCCTGGAAGAGCCCAGGTCTGGGCCACTGGTGAGGTCAGCTGAATACGTCACCTTGTGGACACACAGGTCGAGATGCCATCAGTGGTTGGATCTGGGAGTCTAGAGTTCAAGAGAGGCCCTGGGCCAGGGATCCAGCTCTGGGCTGTGTCTCCCACTCGCCATCTCGCTGCGTCTCCCTCTTGGCCGTCTCTCTGTCCTGCGGGCATGGTTTGCTGGCTCAGATCACACGTGTGTTGGCAAAGCCATTCTGTAGGCACTGCAGACCTTGAAGCAAAGTACTAGCAAAGAAAGTATGTAATTTATCCTGAGTGGCTGGTTTGGACAGATGGGGGAAATTGCTCATCCCTCCTGGATTTTAAGCCATGGGGTGGACAGAGCCTGGAATGCTGGCAGCCGCCCCTGCCTGGCAACTTGGTGCCCGGGCATCACGCCCAGGCTGCTGGTACAGCCTACCCTGAGCCCGCAGCCATGGGCTGACTTAGAAATATGCCCTGGTGCTGCGAAGCTGGGGCCATTGGTCTTTGTGTCCTTAGAAGCCTAGGACTAAGTTTAACCTGAATTAAAGTCCAAAACAACCATCTGGCTGGTGGCAGCTCCAGGGGTGCCCCACCCCCACGCTACGCAGACCACCGGGGAGAGCAAGCAAGCTCCGGAGGTGGGCCTGCAGTTCCCGTCTCTGCCACAAGGTGGTGCCAGGCAGACCCTCTGGGAAGTGGGGTTGCAGACGGAGGCCTCAAGGAGAAGGCCCAGGAAATCGTACTCCCTGGGCCTGGCAGGGTCAGCCCTGGAGATGGCCTGGGTCGGAGCTGTGGCTACAGACTCTGGCCATCCAGCAGTGTTCATCTGGGGAGCCTCGACCAGACAGAATGAGAGCTGTCATTTTTCTGAGTATGGGCCTGAGGCTTGGGGCTTAGCTTGTGTCATTGATAGAAGGTAGTTGATTCTCCTGCTCCCATTTTGTGGAAAGGGAGACTGAGGACGACGGATGAGTCATGTCCCAGGTAACTCGACTACTACGTGGTAGAAACAGGATCCAACCCAAGGTGTTTACATGGCCAAGTTCCTTCTAATCATCCAGGCAGCATCCCAGGCACCAGAGCACAAGGCACCTAATGCTGGCTCTGTATGAGCAGGGCCGGCTGCTGTCTGCAAAGTGCTGAGCCTCACAGAAGTAGCCCCCCCTCCCCCTGCCTCCCTGCCCACATACCAGGCTTCACGTGGCCATGCAGAGCTTCCCTGGGAGAGTGAGGCTCTGTGTATGGATTCTAAGCAGGCTTGTGGGGCTGCCTTGGAGAGCCTGGATCCGAAGGGGGTGTTAAGGAGACATGTCTCAGCCACATCCTACTGTTGAAGGTGTTTCTGAGGAGACAGAAGAGGCATGAATGAGGCGTATGATGTAGCATTGAGCAGGAGCAATGTGCGTGTGGTCATGTATTGATATCCTTTCTTGAGGGGTAACGGATGGCCAGGCTTGAGTAGGAAGCAAAGGGGAGGGGCATACAGAGGGAAAGAATAAGGAAAGGTCTGTGTGGACAGGAAATTGAAATAGTTTGGAATTGCTGGGACACAATGCCTGACAGGTGAACGGAGATGAAATGTGGGTCTGGATAGAGTGCAACGTACAGGGAGAGCTTTGAGCCCCACACTGAGAAGGTCATGCCCAAACCTAGAAGGAATATGAAGTAATTGGAGGAACTTTAACTAGGCACAGGATCATACTTGGATTTATATTTTAAACAAATCACTCTGTTAATCTCAAGTCCCAAGCCCTCCATGGCTCCTCCCTGAAAATGCCAGCCTGGCATTCCTTCCTGACTATTCATTTATTTGTACCAGGCACACAGGATATAGTAACAATTATATTTGCCCTTGTGATTTCTCTGAAGAAATACGGTAGAATTCTGGAAGGAGGGAGTCAAGGGTTTCTTGTGCTTCTCTTGGATTCCTTTGGAATCCTATCTTCCACACACAGTAGGTGTTTAATAGTTGACTAAAAGCATACTGGGTGCTGTTTAAACGTACACCATGCTGATGTACATTTTTCAAAAACCCATTCTTTGGGGCTGCAACATCCTCAAATATAGCAAAACAGGTAGCTTAACTGGTACAGCTCCCAACCTGAGTTCTGCCTTTGTAATTAAAGGTAAATTATGATTCATTCTGAGGACAGTCAATTGCACTACTTTCATAAGCTTTTAATGTCATTACTGAAAGTCAACATTTCTCTAATATGTTTTCCATTAACTCAGAACTTGATTTGCGGCAGGGGGCTTCCCAAACCCACACAGTCTACTGTGTCCCTTTTGCTCTAGAGGACTGTGGGCCGTTGGATGTGTGCTTCTCTGGTCACACCGCCCTTGAGGCCAGGGCACTCCTACGTGGATGCACAGAGCATCCAGGCCCTCTGCTGTCCTCGCCTCTGACCCTTTCGGAGTTGGTGAAGACAGGATAATCTTCAGGGCTCTGAACCTCAGTTTCCTCATCTGATAAATGAGGAAAGTAATTAAGTAAGATAATAGATATGAAGATAAAAGGCCTGGCTTTTTATCTGGGCCTCACAAATAGATGTTCCGTAGACATTTGTTTCCTTCCTATGTCCTTGCCTTCTACATGGTCCCTTCAGTGCCAATTGGGACATTCTGTATTTTATAACCCATGAACCCAGAACTTGAAGATACTGAGTCCCGTGGAGCAGCAAAGTGTGGGAATCACACACCACCTTCTGAGTGCCAGCTTACCCACACAGAACATGCTGCACATTCCTCCACTGACCTCATAGTCTATTTCCTGGAATCTGTTCCCCAGTTTATTGTGATTTCTAAACATTCACTTTAATGTTTGGGTTAATTTCCTTGGGGGGTGTGAGTGTGCACTCATGCTTTGTTCAAGTTGGCTCCCTGCCTCTGGAAAAAGTCTGGGGTGCATACCAGAGGCAGAATTGTCCCTTCCAGTGTCCCTTGGGGTGGTCAGCCCCTTGCCTGTCATATGTCTAAACTGGAATCATACTCTTCCACATCTGAAGATGCTGCCCAGCTCCTAATTTGTCCCAGCCCCCATGTGTCGGGCCATACCATGTTAGCCCTCTCTAATCTGCAAAGCCATGAAATGAACAAGCCCCTCACCAGGGAGGAGGGTGGAAGACTTGGACGTTTTTGCAGAGTGATGGTGAAATGAAGGGAAAGTCCCTTTGAAAGCACTGCCTGGGCTGGACTGCAGCAGAACCCAGCACCCCAGGTCACACTTAGAAAATGGACTCTCCTTCTGCTCTGCCTTAGGCTCTTTGATTCCATGACTTTAAGCTCAGACACTTCTAACCCTACCTGAAACTCCCCAGAAACACCTGACTTATGCTACTCTGGGCTCAAGTTTGCAGAGTGGTAGACCAAATGTCCTTTAGTGGCAGAGCCCTGGCTGACCACAGCTCTGCTATTCACCGGAGTCTGAGAATGGAAATGCCCCCAGAAGCTTTACGTGCTAGTCATGAGCCATTCCTGATGGCTGCATCAACCATCTAAACATCGGTAACTGAGAGGGCCCTTAAATTCTTTTCAACCAGTCATTTTTTATTGGGTGTTAATTCTCAATTAGGACATGAAAGGATTCAGAGGTGTTGGGCAAAGGAGGTCATGGTTAGAAATGCAGATTGTGTCCTCCAAACACAACCCCTTCAGGGGTACTTGTGTAGCCAGCCGCTCATGTTTGAGTTCCTGTTAAGAAAGCCAGTAGTTGAAAAGCATGTAAGCTACCAGCACCATATAAACCCCAGTGACACTCCCTTTCTTCACATTGACACCTGCTTTGTAATACTGGTAGTAATCTCTGTCTTCCAGGTGAACTTGGGAACCACTTCTTCAGAGCTCCTCAAGCCCCAGGGATGGCTGGAAGGCATGCAGCTAAAAGAGCAGTCACTTTGCCAACTCTGTTCCCCAGACCAGGACCAGAGAGAAGACCCTGTCTTTCACTTCCTCTCAGGCCCAAGTATTTCCCTCCTAGTTTTAAGAGAATGAATATATCTTCCATATGTTTTGTCTTTCTCCCCTAGCCTAAGCCCTCAGGCATTGGATACTTTCCAGCACCTAATCAATACTTGCATTTCCCTATAGGGTAGGTGCCAGAGCTCAAATGCCTTCAAGGTTGGTCAAGCAAATAACATACATGTGTACATTAGGCAGACACTGATAAAATAGATAGTTGTGAGACCTCTTCCCATCCAAAATGTTCTTATTCTACCTAAAAGGTATTCACATTTTAAAAATCACTCTGTCAGCCAAACATCTTTTGGGGGGCTTCAGCTAGTTGGCCCTCCTCACTTAAGCAGTCTGCTTTTACTTTTAATAAAATGATGCCTGGATCCTGCCCCCCCCCACCGCCATTGGATCTTCCTTTTACATAGAGGACTGACTCCTCTTGGGAAGCCCATCTCCTCCTACATGGCACGTAGCAATCACACCAGAATAGGACAGCATTTCAGGTCAAGGCCCACCAGTAGGCTTGAGGGTAGAGTTGCCATTTCACTCCATTACGTATCCTGTTTCCCCTTCAGGGTGGTACCATAATTCTCTCCTTACCTTTATCTCAGCTCTTGAAAATCTCAACCCCTTGCTTTGCTTTTTCACCAGCCAGTCACAGCTCACTCCTTGGCAGGCAGGGCTTGGCTCCAACTTCTACCAAAACTGCTTTTTATAGGACATCAGAGAGTCTCCCACTGATAACCTATTGTCCTCCTGCATTGGCCAACGCTCACTTGTCCTCCAGGCAGTCCTCTCCTGCTTGTACACCAGGACCCTGTGCTTTCTGGTTTCCCTGGCTCCTCTGGCCACTCCCTTGCCATCTCTGTCCCTGAGGCTCTTCCCCCTGCTGTCTCTGGATGGATGTTCTCTCCATGAACTCATCTCCAGCTTGGGCAAGAAGCCCTGAAAGGAGCAAGTTGCTAACCCCCGACCTGTGGGGTGGGCCTAGGTGAAGTGTTGATTAAAGACAGTTCTGGACATGAAAGTGGACCAGGAGATTCAAAATTTATTTTAAGAATAACTGTTACACTAGACTGTACCTCTCCATCCAACAGACATTTTTTTTAGTGCCAATAAAATGTGCCAGACACTTTCCCAAACATTGGGCTTGACATCATCATGACTTGCTCTTGAGATGCAAAGATGAAAAAGACACAGTCATTCAGTGTCTCACTTTGCTCACAAACTGGAGGCAAATGAGCCATGTGACCAGCATTTAGTGGTAGGAAGTGCAGCGTGCAGTGGTAGTGTCTCCTTGAGAATCAGACCAGCTTTGGAGATGGAGCTGCAGGAACCAAGAAGACAGGCCAGTTGTATGCACCTGTTAAGCCAGTATAGACTGTGATAGAGGAACATGTTAACAGTGTTTTCTCGTGTAATGCATGTAATGTGTAAATACATAGAGGTGAACCAAATAGGAATGGGAGCTTTGGTGGTGACAGCAAAAGCCAGCAACAGGGTTCAGGGCACTTTTTTTGTGGCCTCTCTAAGTATGTTAGAGATCTTAAGGGGTGACGAGGTGAGGGAGCACTTGGGGATTTTCCCAGACTACTGTGCCCTTTGTCTGCCAGACTCACTTGTCTCTGGGCTTGTGTATCTCCTAGATTTGAATTCAGCATTGTCTCTTGACTTGGTATCTGACCTTGATGCTGGCCCCACCTTTCTCAAGATTGCCCAGCTCTTCATGTGTGCTCTCAGCATCAGGGTACCCATATCCCCAGGTAAAAGACTCTGAAGCCTATTCTTCCCCAAGAGCCATGCTTGGTGCTGGACATACAGAAGAAAAAAAAAGGTGGTTGACAGGGAGCTCAGCCTCTAATGGCAGAGATTTACAGCAAGTGAACATATGGTAGGCATTTTATATTATGTGAATATTGCAGGAATTCAGACAAGTGAGTGTGTGCTGTGTTGTTTCCAGAAGACTTCATGCATGAGTATGACACTGAGCTGGCTGGTAAAAGCCTGGGGAGAACCTGCATGGCTTGGAGGTATCACAGCATTCTGAGAAGAGGAGATATCTGAGCACGGCCCTGAAAGTCAGGGCATTTGGAGTTAGGAGAGCAGCCTTATTAACAAGGTAGGTGAGGTTAGCTATCAGCCTAGGCAAAGAGCTTAATGTCTCACTAGGAATTTGAACCTTTTCTCACACAACCAACCAGAAGGAAAGCTGCCTTGATCTGCTTCGTGTTACCTTTGGTGGGTCTGGTCTTAAAGGGTTTGTGGTAATGGGTCAGAGGTGCTCATACAAGAGGTCACTCCAAAGGGGGTCCTTTTTCTCAAGACCTGTGTCAGCTGAGATTGTCTAGAAAACTAGATTGTCTAGAAACTTAACTTTGTGGTGTGGGAATGAATCTTATTCACACATCTTGAACTGACAGAAAATCATGTACAAAGCAGGAGGACAAAGATCTGGTGGACATGAATACGTGGGCGGATGGGACATCACATTTCTCCCTGCATAGTGACTGCACTGAAGAGTCTGGGAGGGAACTGGTCCAGATTTCTGTGATTGTCATGAACTAACCTGGGTAGCAGTTTGGGAATTTGGGAATCAACAGCATTACCTGCTCCTGTTCTTTTCAGGACTATATACTTAATGGCTAGCAAAGCCACCCTCTTCAGAGTCTGCTGGTCAGATGTTATTCAGCTCACAGACAAACACTTCCTGGGCTACATAGAGCCAATGACCATGGCAAATCAGGCTGTCAACTAAAATGCCTGAGCTGTGAGTCCATACGTAGAGAGAACAAGTTGAGGGAGCAGGTTTGCCAGAGTGGGGGGAGGTATGGCAGAGAAGAAATGCAAACAAGAAGATATACCTGTAGCAGTGCTTCTACAGGCAAACCAGGCTGACACCTTGGGCATCCAGACAGGCCGAGTGGTTCAGACCTTTAGAAAGAGATTTGCAAGGGCTTACTTGTACTAATGGTTTAATATTAGTTTGTCCCACAGCAGCTTACTGAAGACATGTATGTGTGTGTATGTGTGCATAATCTCCTTCTCCTTGTACATCTAGGACACTTCCCTGACCCTCACTCACCAGATTGCCTCCAGACCCCTAGCTGACCCCTTCAGTTTGCACTCCCTCCTTGTGCCTATTCCACTGTTCCAAGAGACATTTCTCAAAAGCGAGCTCGACAACTGTTAATTATTAATCACCAGCTGTGGTTCCCCAGGCTAACCAGCACAGAGACTCCACTCACATTTTTATGCATCCAGGAATGCTCTCCATTGCCAGTGACATGCCTTCATGTAGTACAGTGGAAAATACACAGGCTGTGAAATCACGGATATACAGGTTCAAGCCCCACTGTCACTGATAGGTGCTGAGATCCGGAGCAAAGCACATGACTTCTTCATTCCTCATTTGCCTCTCTTGAAGCAGATAGTTTAGTTCAAGGTGTCTAAGGTTATCTATCAACCTCCTTTCATACTCCCAATATCAAGAAATTATAGAATGAATGTATTTTACAAATATTAAATACTTATTGTTGGATAACAAGAGAATGTCATCAGTGATGCAGATATTTTGAGAAATTACTAAGACATAGAAGACATTAATGAAGAAAACTATAGTCCGAAGTGCATACTTATGAAATATAGAGAAAAAAGATGGGAGAACTCTTAGGAATCTTCTAATTTCAAACATAAGAGACACAACGAGCAGGAGAAAGCCCAAGATATGCATTATGGTGAATGGTTGAGGAAAGCATGAGAAAAACAGTTGGGGAGATAATCCCTTCTTCCACTAATTTTTGCCTAGTGGTGACAACCCAGTCATTTGTCCCCTGGATGGTGAGATGAATGTGGAGGCTTATTGTCAAGAGGCAGAAACTTCCCTGGAGGGCTGGAGACACCCAGGGAGAATGATGAATTCCCAGCTCAGGAGAGAAATACTGATACATCCCACTTGGAAAGATTTTCCACAGCTGCCTCCATCCTCATCCTTCAACAAAAATCAGCAAAGATACTCAGCAAAGAGAAGAGCTGACACCAGAGGAAAAAGAACTAATAAAACAGCAAAAGTAAGACTATAAAAGAAGTACAGTTGATATCCTTAGAGAGAGAAGCGAGAATACTGCTGCTATGAAAACAGAAGGTAAATATGAAAAAATTCATATATATAATGGTTTTGGCAATAAAAAATTTAGTAAATGGGTTGAACAGCAGAATGGATACAACTGAAGTTTATCTTAATGAACTGGAGGGACTCAGAATAGGAATTTTTGAAAACTGCAGTACAAAAAAACCAAAATAATAATTAAAAAAAGAGATAAGGAAAATAAACATAAAATTTTCCAATATCTGTACACTGAAGAGTCAAAATTAAACTAAAAATACAGGTATTAGGGCATATGTCCAGTGAGTGAAGGGGTGTGCAGAAGGGACAAGCAACATGAAGAAAAAACTACACTGGGAGACACCAATGAGGAATTTTTGGAATATAAAGAAATTCTCAAAAAAAAAAAAAAAAAAAAAAAAAGAAATCCTCAAAAAAAAAACTTAACAAAAGAACAAAAAATGGTCTGGGGTATTCAACTAGTCCTGGGCAATACTAGATTCAAGAGAATAATAGAAAAAATATCTTCAGATTTTTGAGGAAACAATTTTGAGCTGAGAGTTTTATCTTTGGCCAAACTAGCTTTCATATGAAAGAACAAAACAAAAACACTTTGACATGCAATTACTCAGAAATTTGCCACCTTGTAGCCTGTCTTCTAAGAATTGCCAGATTATATTCTGTAGAAAAACATGAAATGTGTCTGTGATATAATAAGAAATACGTATTTTGGTCTTTGTCAGATCCTGGCCAGAGCTCCTAAAACCCTTATAATTTCCTATCCTAAAAGTGATAGGAGCATCTTTTGTTATATTTTGTTCTGTTCCCAGTTCCTGAAAAACCTCTGGAATTAGAAAGATGAAAGGTCTTTTTTTATTCATAAGATGCACCTTTCAACCACACCCGAGTTTATGTTAATAAGGTTAATAAGGTGAGTTTTTGGAAAGCCCCTAAGGAGGGAGTTGTTTGCAAGAGGAAGCAACCATGTGAGTATAGGGTTGGAACTTTCAGCACAGCTGCATGTCCAACCCCATCCCCACCCCCATTTATCCCCTCCAGGGAGGGGAGAGAGGCTGGAGGTTGAGTTAATTACTAATGGCCAATGATTCAATCAATCATGCCTAACTATTGAAGCCTCCATAAAAAATCCTAACCAAAGGGATTTGAAGAGCTTCTGAGTTGGTGAACATATCCATGTGTTGGTACGGTGATGCACCCAGAGAAGGCATGGTGTGTTTCTGTTTCTCACATCTTGTCCTATACATCAATTCCATTTGACCATTCTCAAGTTGTATCCTTTTATGATAAAACAGTGAAGGTAAGTAAGTATTAAGTGAGTTTACTTAGTGTCTTCCTGGGTTCTCTGGGCCATTCCAACAAATTATTGAAAAACCAAGGAAGGGGTTGTGAAAACCCATGATTTAGCTTATTGGTTAGAATTCCAGGTGACAACTTTTACTTGTGATTGGCATCTGAAGTGGGGGCAGTCTTGTGGAACAGAGTCCTTAACCTGTGGGGTCTGCATTAACTTCAGGTAGTGTCAGAATTTAGTTAAATTGTGGGACAGGGCTTCCCTGGTGGTGCAGTGGTTAAGAATCCACCTGCCAATGCAGGGGACATGGGTTTGAGCCCTGGTCTGGGAAGATCCCACATGCCATGGAGCAACTAAGCCTGTGTGCCACAACTACTGAGCCTGTGCTCTAGAGCCCGTGAGCCACAGCTAATGAAACCTGCATGCCTAGAGTCCATGCTCCGCAACAAGAGAAGCCACCACAATGAGAAGGCTGAGCACTGCAATGAAGAGTAGCCCTGGCTCACTGCAACTAGAGAAAGCCCATGTGCAGCAATGAAGACCCAATGCAGCCCAAAAAAAAAAAAAAAAAAAATTGTGGGACATCTATTTGGTGTCTGCTGAGAATTGAAGAATTGCTTACTGTGAAAAACCCACATTTTGGTGTCAGAAGCATTGTGAGGAGAATAGAGAAAACAGTATCCTAGAGAAAAACATGACAATTAAGAAAGAATAGTAAACAAACTATTAAAATTTAGAGTTGAGTATAAAAAAATAGTTGATTGTAAAATAGTTCCAAATATAGCATTAAAAAGAGGTTGTTTTTCTTTAGAAATCAATAGAACAACATGTATATTGTTAAAAATTTAAGTGTGACCACAAAAAAATGGTGAATAAATTCTGAATTACAAGAATAAGAAAAATTTGACAAAGAAAATGGAGTCAATCCAGCAAAGGTGAGAAAGAAAAAAAGAATAAGAAAAACTTGTTGGAAAGAAAACATTAAACAAGATGACAAGAATAAATTTAAACATATGGACTACCAGTATTAATTGGAATAAGGTAAATTCCCTATCAAAAGTTAAGGACTTTCAGACTGAAATTTACAAGAAGCATACCTAAAACAAAATGACATGACGAAAGTTGGAAATAATTAATTAGAAAATTTACATCAGGGAAATACTAACAAAAATAAAGGTAGTGTAACAATTTTAATATCAGACAGAAAATAATTCAAATTCCTAAGCTTAAGTATCTCTCTCTACTCTCTCTGGGGCAGGGCAGGTGTAGGGACAGTCAGCCAGGCTGCAGCTGCCACAGTGCTATTAGACAGCAACTCACAGAAGCAACCAAAAGACCACATGCCATTGTCTCCTACTCGGGTCGTTCCAGGGTGAAAGTTATGATTCTACAAGAAGAAATAAGAATCAGCAACTTATGCATAAAGAGCGTAGCTTCAAGACACAGCAAAAACCAGATAGAGATACAAAGTATAAATCCATAATTATAATGCATGACACTATATTTCACACAGAATAAACAGAAATGTTAGTGACACTTCTGGGTATTTATCCAAAGGAAATGAAAACACTAACCTTAGAAGATACATGCACCCCCATGTTCACTGCAGTATTGTTTACAATAGCCAAGATATGGAAGCAACCTACGTGTCCATTGATGGATGAATGGATAAAGAAAATTATATATATATTATATAATAATAATTTATTATTATAATATAATATATATATAATGGAATATTATTCAGCTATAAAAAAGAAGTAAATCCTACCATTTGCAACAACATGGATGGACCTTGAGGACATTATGCTTAGTGAAATAAGTCAGACAGAGAAATGCAAATACTGTATGATCTCATGTACATGTGGAATCTAAAAAAGAGCCTAAGTAACTAAGTGATACAGAGAATAGATTGATTGTTACCAGAGGTGGGGTGTGGGGAGTGGAAGAAATGGGTGAAGGGGGTCAAAGGTACAAACTTTCAGTTATAAAATAACTGTCATGGAGATGTAATGTACAGCATGGTGACAGTAGAGTTCATAATACTCTACTGTATCTATGAAAAGTGCTAAGAGAGTAGATCTTAAAAGTTCTCATCACAAGAAAAAAAATTTATAACTATGTGTGGTTATGGATGTTAACTAGACTTATTGTGGTGACCATTTTGCAATATACACACATATTGAATCATTATGTTGTACATCTAAAACTAATATAATGTTATGTGTTAATTATATATCAATTAAAAAAAAGAACGCTTGTCAACTGTTGGCGGGAATGTAAATTAGTGCAACCACTGTGGAAAACTGCATGGTGATTCCTCAAAAAACTAATAATAGAATTGCCGTACGATTCAGAAATCCTACTTCTGGGTATATATCCAAAGGAAATGAAAATAGGATATTGAAGACATATTCACACTACCAATTCATTGCAGCAGTATTCACAATAGTCAAGCTATGGAAACAATCTAAGTGTCTATTGATGAATGAATGTATAAAGAAAATGTGGCATATATATTATATAATCATATCATATAATAAATATAATATTGCATTATACGTAATATATTATATATAATGAAATATTATTCATCCTTAAAAATAAAGGAAATACTGTCATTTGCAACAACATGGATGAAATTTGGACTTCCCTGGCGGTCCAGTGGTGAAGACCCCATGCTTCCAACGTGGGGGTCGCGGGTTCAATACCTGGTTGGGGAACTAGGATCCTGCATGCCGTGCGGTGCAGCCAAAAAAAAAAAAAAGGATAACATCTGAGGGCATTATGTTATGTGAAATGAGCCAGACACAGAAAGACAAACATTGTAAGATCTCTCTTATATGTAGAATCTAAAAAAGTTGAACTCATGGAACCAGCGAGTAGAATATTGTTAGCCCAGGGCTGGGGTATGGCTATAGTTAATAATATTGTATTGTGTACTTGAAATGTGCTGAGAGTAAAATTTAAGTGTTCTAATCTCCCCTCACTCCCCGAAAGTTAGCTTTTTGAGGTGATGAATGTGTTAATGAGCTTGACTGTGGTGATCCTTTAACAATCTATATGTATATCAAATCATCACATTGTACACGTTACATATAGAGAAAATAAATGATTCACAAGGAATATGTAATGTCCAAAGCAGAATTTAGAAACAATAGAAAACCAATGGAAACAATTTTAAAAGTGGTAAAAATGTACCCCTAAAAAGTCAACATGTCTGGACAGGTTTACAGGGAATTTTAAAAACCAAATCTTCAGTAAAAAGACATACTGTATATTAACAAAAAATCCCTAGCATAGAGCATAGAAAATGGTTGAAAAGATTCCCTATTCTATGAGACTGGAAAACTCCCCAGATGAAGAAGGATAAAAAGCAAAAAACAAAAACCCAGCCACTTAAGAACATAGAGGCAAAAGTCCCCAATAATGTGTTAACAAACTAGATCCAGCATTGCATTAAAAATATAATATGTCATAACTTGGACATAAATAAGATGATACATGTATGGTATTTACTATAGTTCCTTGTACATAATAAGTGATAAATTAAACTCAGGTATTAGCATCCTAATTATGAATGAATGGTTCTAAATCAGGGATAATTTTTAGATAGTTCACCATATTAACCATTATTAGAGAAACAAATCATTTGACTACCTCTATATTTGGCTAAATATTTGATAAAATTCAATTATCACTTCTGATTTTAAAAAATGATTCAATAGGTTTGAACAGGAGCAAAATTTTCAGTAAAGGACATTTACCAGAAACATACAATAAGCATTACATTTAATGGTATTGCATTATTATTAAGGACAGGAATGGGACAAGAATGCCCACTCTCATCATTATACTGGAAGTGATTAAAGAACAAATAAAAAGTTTTTTTAATGAATTAAAATTAATTAATACTGGAAAGAGGAGACAACATTTGCACACATCTGCATATTGAAGGTATCCAAAAAAAGAAATTTTAAAATTTTGACAAATCAACAAAATATAAATAAATGTACAAGAATGAAGTGCTTTCCTATATATCAGCAGTAACTGATTAGAAATGAAAATGAAATTAGAAAATTAGAATTAGAAATGAAATTTTAAAGTAAAAAATATCCCATGCATTCAGCAACACAAAACATAAAATAATTAGGTATAAACCTTATAAGATATATGCAAGATACATAAAAAGAAAATTGCAAAATTATGAAATAAAAATGTATGCCATTAAGGGAGATAGTAATAAACAGACATTATGTGTCTAGAAGGAAAATTCAGTATTTAAAAAGTTATCTCTCTTCCCACCAACTTGTAGAACATAACAAAAGCTCTGCCAGAGTTTTCATGGAAATTCAAGTGGAAGAGAAAATATACAAGAATAACCAAGGGAACATTTGACACAGAAGATTAATAAATAATATACTATTAAGCTAATAAATTATTGAAACCTTATGATACATGCACAGGGCTCAACAGATTAATTGAACAAAATGGTAAATTTTATAATAGACTCAGGGATTTGTGGTACTCTTACCTGTATCTGTGGTTAAAGTAGCATCCCAAATCAGTGGGGGAAACATGGACTACTTTTAACAACACTGTTGGAATAATTGACTATGAATTTGGAAAAACAAAATAAGACACCTAATTCATGCCATGACGCAAATAAAGTAGCTGTATTTAAGAGCCATTTTTTTAAAAAAAATATAAGCATTAGGAAAAATTTAAGAAAATACATAAAAATATTTTGGAGAAGCGCATATAATCTAGATACTTTTTATAAAACATTTGCAGAGAATTTTACCAAAAACTAACTTCTAGAAGAAAGAAAAACCATTAATAAATGACAAATCACAAACTTCTGGAAAGCAACATTCATCAGGTTAGGGATTACTATATATAAATATATGAAGAGCTTCTAAAAATCAATAAGAAAAATGCAAATAATTGAAAAGAAAAATGGGCAAAGGATATTAAAAGGAAGTCCACATATTAAGAACAACATATGAAAAGATGTTCAACTTAAAAGGACATGTAAATTTAAGCCATAGTACTATATTTTGTTTTGTTTCTCTGGTTTGCAAAAACTAAAAAGACTAATAACATTCACTGATGACAAGAATGTGGAAAACCAAGCATTCTTGTACGCAGCAGGTGACAGGGTAGAGAAGCTTGGTGAAGCTTCCTGGGAGTGAAGTTGCCATTCTGTTTAAATGTAGAATGCATATACGTTTTGATGAGGAAATTTCGCTTCTAGGACTTTAAGCTTTAAAAAAAAAAAAAAGCTTTTATATGCACATAAAGCTACATGCACAAGGATGCTTATTCCAGAACTTTTTATAAACAGAAATTTTAAGCATATAACAACATGCAAACAAAAGAAGAGCGAAGAGCATTTTGCTCGCCATCCAAGTCCACTAAGATTAACCCACTGCAGCCACTGACCAACAGTGCACTTGGTGCTTCACACAAAAAGATTAAGGAAATAATAGGATGAAGCACTCTGTGCTTCAGAGAGAAGAAATTAGAGACTAACAGGATGCTCTGTGCTTTGGACAGATAGGCCCTTGGATAGTTGTCTGCATTTTAGGAAGAATTTTAATGAACCCCACTTCTTGCATCTTCCCATACATAGGAAAACACTATAATCATTAACTTGAGATATCTGTTCTTTATGACTTAGCAGTGTTCTTTTATCAAAATGTATGCTTGACTGCATGTATTCCACAATAAAAATTACATGTAAACTAGGCTCCCCCTACTACTTTGGAGCAGTTTCTCAGAGCTATCTGAGAGGATGTCTCTTAGGCCATTGTCCTCAGTAAGACCCTGAATAAAACTTAACTCACAACTCTCATGTTGTGCATTTTTCTTTCAGTCAGCAGTTTTGGTGATCATGAAGAAACACAGAGCAGATTTCTCTCCTTTGCCTGACCTCTACCAGGATCTGGAGCCTTGGTGCCAGCAAGGGCCCCTTGTGCCAGTCCATATCCTCAGTGAGTCAAGATGGCTGGGTAAGTCTCTCCTAGTCTCAGATCTCCTGTCTTGGTTGACATTCCTGAGTTTTATTGGGTGGTTTTAAACTCCTTGCTATGAGGTGTAGGTTTTTCTTGAATTTAGGTTCAAGAAGAGGTACTTGGGTTCCCCAGTTGAAAGACACTGGGATGACTTTGTTCAACTGAAAGACACTGAGAAGGCTTAGACTGGGTGATTAAGTGGGGAGCTAGCTTGGCATCCTTCCTTGAATTGACTACTTTAACAAGTAGCTTGTCAGAATAAAAGTAAAGATTCCATATGAGAGCTTTCAGCTCCAAAGATAAGGGACACAGATCCTCCAGGCCAGGTATGGCTTTCTCTGGCAACTGGGAAATTTACAAGAGTTGTTGAGTCGAGTCCTCATACTGTCCAGTGGTCCCACAGGGAAGGCCACTCATTAATTTAAAAACTCACTCATCTGGGGACACACACATGCATATAAGAATTGGCCATCTAGTGCCCTGAGTGCCCTCGGTAGTCTCAGACTGCAGGAAGGAGAAACTGAGACACATAAAAGAGCTGAAATGACTCTAGGGTAACATCTAGAGGAGTTAAACTCACAAAAAGCACACCAGCCCACCACAGTTTTCAATAGTAATTTTACCCTGACCAAACAACCCTGAAATGGAAAACAAAGCCTTCAAATCAGAAGAAAGGGGCACTCTGACTAACACCACAGCTGTGTTTATGTACCTATGGAGCTTATACTTGCATGTACTTAACTGGGAACTAAAGAAAATCTCACCCTGAAAATGGCCAAGATGGGGCTCTTTTGACGTTCCAAAACTGGTTTTTGTGTACACAGAGAAAACCAGCTTAATAAAACATCTTTTCAAAATTCTGACCCTAAGTGAACAAAAGTTCTTTTAGGAGAGCTTACAATTATCTCCCTGTGGCTTTGAGATATAAATGTTCTACCACATCCTCTCAGGAAACTCTTATCTAGACCATCTCCAATTCCTGAGACTGAGCAAGAAAAAAAGATAAGATAGGCTTTTTAAAAAACTCAAGTGAGTAACCTTAACTTATTCCAACTGTTATTATAAACTAGTGAATCAGGTATTGTAATACCTGATTCATGACTAAGTTTTAAAATGAAGGTATGAGATCTCTGATTGTGACTATCTATTTGTCTGTGTGTACATTATAGTTATATGTTTCTACATTTGGATGGTATTATGAAAATTAATTTGTAAAAGAGTGCTATTTAATTGGCTTAAAGAAAATTAAGCACTCATATATAGTCTCAAGAATATAATAGAAACTAACCCAAATGTTTTTTAAGATTGTGTTATGTAGGATAAATCTTTAGTGAATAAAAAGAAGTTTTCGTTTGTTGGTTTAATTAAATAGGCTATCTTTAGAGTTAACAACATTAAATGTACTTTTATTGTACATAGGCTTACTAAACATCAAATAAGATCATGTTATCTTTGTTACAAAATTTGCCAAGAGGAAAAATAACTTGGTATAATGACATTTTTGTAAGTAAATTAAAATGCAAATGGAGCAAGAGTTTTTAAGTGAACTCTCTAAAACATACCATGTTCTATGGTATGTCTACTTAAAAATAGTTTCTCCAAATATTTTTGGTAATTTAAAACTTTAGAGTTCTGCTAAATTAAATTAAATGATGGAAGTTTATTGAATATCCGTATCATTTCCAAGTAAAATACTGAAACATTAATTGCTAAGTAAGTCTTAGTTTACCTACTTTTGTCTTCCTATTAGAAAAAAACTAAAGATGTTTGGGTTTATTGGACACATACCTTGTACTACTTTGAGGAAAGAAATTATGTTGTGAGAAAATGTGTGTTTGCAGAGGTTATGGAATATGTTCGTTAAGTCTGCCAATCAGGAAATGCTGGTGTGACAGTTTATGATTGCTTGCATCTTGGTTTTCACTAGAGACTGGGGTTTTTAAGGGTTGAGAATTTGGATTATGTAAATAAAACTACTAAAATTAATAAGGAAAGTATCTTTGTATGCAAGGAAACTTTTTAAAAGGGTATAAGGAATAGAAATGCATTTTGTTAAGGGAAAAGAAAATAATTTTGTCCTAAAGAGAGGTTAAGAGAGAAAGAGAAAGAAAAAGGGAAAGCATAGGACAAAATCTGAAATTAAAAAAGGAAGTTGTAGAAGGTCTGTGGAAAAGAAACCCTGGCAAAGAGTTTAATGTGTGGTCAGGTCAAGTTAAAATGGACTTAATTGATTGAAACAATTCTAATATTAAAAGTAAGCTAGTGCAAAACTAGAATTTTATTTTCTCTCTGTTAAGAGGACAAAGTTCTCTTGGAATATTGATCTGTTTTTGATAAAAGATTGTAAAATTTTCTTTACCTTTTAAGTGATCTGTTGCAACTTTTCATGTTTGCCTTTAAAATCTTATTGTCACTTTGGTTAAGTGAATTACTAAGTATTGTTTCTCAGAGACCTATGATCCTATTTGACCAAGTATTTTAAAACCTTTATCTTGGATAAACTTCCTCAAACAAAATTTTAAATGAATTTTTTTGACCTCTAACTAACTTTGAGATGTTTCAGAGGGCCCCTGAAATATCTCGGAGAGATATTAAACTAATGAGGCTTATTGGTATATTAAATTACATGAGAAACATTTTAAAATAAATGATGATAAACCTTCTTAGGTTATATTGTATGGTTAAATGTTATTAATATAAATATTCTAGAAATTTTATGAAATCCCTAAAATTCAGATATGTCCTAATATAATATTATCATTCATAATCCTAATTATTATCTTGAAATATATGTCACAGAAATAACCAACTTTCTTTGTCAATTATATTTTAATCAGGTTGCTAACCATGCCATTTAAAGTCTTTTGTCATTTATAGACGATTATTGTTTTATTCTTATACTTTTGCAAAAATGCTTCATCAAGAAGATTTATATATTTTTAAATTTATTTTTTAAAAATTATTTATTTATTTATTTATTTATTTGCTTACTTGGCCACACTGCATGGCTTCCAGGATCTTAGTTCCCTGACCAGGGATCTAACCCGGGCCATGGCAGTGAAAGCCCTGGGTCCTAACCACTGGACCACCAGGGACATTCCCAAGAAGATTTATAGGAATGACTTTTTTTTTAAACAACCACAGGTTTCTGATAACTTTCAGATCATGCTACTGAACTGGGTAAGAAATTAAAGAATGCTATTGAACAAACTGATGACTTCATAAAACTTAACAGAAGGTCAAAATAAACAAAAATTAATTACATAGGACTGAATGAATTGATGAATATGGTTATAAATTTTATGAATTTTGTCTAAAATATTACTCAGTTAAAAAAAAAGTTGCTTTCCAGATATAAGGAAACCTTTCTCCTTACACTAATTATGACTTACAACAATTTGGTAAATTATACTTTTGTAAGCAGAATTGAAACATTTATCTTTTCTCTGTACCTGATCCTCCAGAATTAGAAACTCTTAGTGAGTATTCTTATTTTCATGGCAATATAGTTATTTGCATATGTTCAATAAGAACCTGTTCTCCTGGTATGGACACCAAGGGAGAAAAGCAGCGGGAGGTGGGAGTGGTGGTGTGATGAATTGGGCAATTGGGATTGACATGTATACTCTGATGTGTATAAAATTGATGACTAATAAGGACCTGCTGTATAAAAAAATAAATAAAATAAAATTCAAAATTCAATAAAAAACCCCAAAAAACCAAGGTACAGGTTTTAGTATCACAGTCTAGAAAGGAACTTCAGTAATCATCTAGTTCTATGATCATAATGATCATAACAATCTTGAATAGCAGTCAATATTATTTTTGACAATCTCTAGGCATTTATATATTATATATGTTCCTTCAGCCAGTTCTTGAGTTTTATCACCTAGTTGGTCAAAGGAGTTCTTTCTTATGTTGAAATGAAATGCCTTCTACTGGCAGAGACTATGTTGTAATTCATCTTTCTGCTTCCGCAATCTCCTATTTTGTTAGGCAACAAGGCAGTGGCCTGTATTGTGTTTTTATTGATTGAAACAATGCCTAAATAAATGCTTTAATTAAAATAAATAAATAAATAAATAAAGGGAGTCTCTTGTAGGCCAAAAAAAAAAAAAAAAAAAAGAATCTGTTCTCCTATAAAGATGTTAAAAAAAAAAAAAGAACCTGTTCTCCTTATAACAGGACATAGGTGGAAACATTGGCTATATTATCATGACTTTGACTCAAATGCTGTATTTGAGAACATACATAGAATCAGATATGACCAGACAGCTTTAAAGAACTAAGATGGACTTTATGGAGCCAAAAAAGCCTTTAGAAAAACAACCTGGTTTCTTACTTACAGGGTTCCCAGCAACCTTACCACATGAATACGAAAGGTCCCTTCCTGACAGGTGCAGGGATCTCAAGATATTCTGGGGAGCTTGAGAAGACAGGACTTCACTCAAATCTATAAGTATTACAGGTGAGTCTGATGACAAGTCCTTAGCATAAATTTCCTGGCCTTGAGAGGCCTTTTAAAGTTCAACCTGAGATTCCTTATGGAAAGTTCCAGCAAAGCAAATTTAAAACAGCTTATATGATCAATTGCTTTTCTTGATATACTTATGTAAATAATCAGGCCAAGTTTATTAAACCAGACTTATTTTGCAACCAAGTTAGCCTTCGTTTGGCTATATTTGGTGAAAATGAGGATCATTTTAGAGAGAAAAATTACATTTCAGTAATACACCTTTGTGGATATTAAGTTCTAGTGTTATTAATTCTCTTTAAGTTTTCATATGTATACCTCCTAAGACTCACTTCCTAGATGGCTCCTTGTTGCTATGTCACATTATTGCAAAATTTAATTGAATTATTGAAAAGACATTTTTAGGCTTGTTTCTGAAGTTTATCACTATAATCTCTCTTTGGATGAAGATCAGATGCCCCAAGAACTAGAACCAGGATAATATATACTGAAAAAGTTATCTTAAAGGACACTCTCCAGCCTAGGAAGAAAGGCCTTTATCAGGTACTTTTAACTAGCTCATACACAACAAAACTAAAAGGAATTGACTCTTGGATTCATATTTCCTACTTAAAAAGGGCCTTGCACTGGACTGGTCTACAGAGAGGATTGTTAACCTCAAACTCACCTTAAAGCAATGCTCAAACATAGAAGAAGGATCTCCACAGCAGGACAAGAAAAAGGTGACATCAGAAGTAGATAGTTATCCCAAGATGCTGGACCAGACCAGTATGTTTATTTATAGTGTTTTCTCGATTTCTTGGACTTTTACATATGAATTATGACCTTATTAATGCTATTAGCTGTAATACTTGTATTCTGCTTATTTTCTTATATTACCCAATATACAACTGAGTCTCTGCCAAAAATAATGATGGCTAAGTGACTTGAAATGATTAACCAGCTATATAATTCCATATAAGATTAAGATGGACTGTAATAGTATAAACTCTAGATATGGAAATAAACAACGGGGTGAATTTTTCCTGGATCATAACAGACTAGTAAGACAGGTGGTCCAGAGACCTTTATAGCTACGGTTAGACTGGCTCAGTTTGGTCATAACACATTGAGTGGTCTATCAACAAAATCCTTGCTTGACCTAAAAGTGAACCTTCCTAGTGCAGTGGCACAAATTGGTCATGAAATGCCTCCCAAACTTTGGTTGAATTTATGACCAAAAGGGGGGAATTGCAAGCAAAAGAACAGCAGTGAGCATTTCTCTCTCCATCAAAGTCTACAAAGATTAACCCACTGCAGTTGCTGACCCACAGTGCTTTGGGTATTTCAGACAAAGATTAAGGTGATAACAGGATGGGATGAAGCACCCTGTGCTTCAGACAGAGGAAATGAAAGACAATAACAGGATGCTCTGTGCTTTGTACAAACAGGCCCTTGAATAGTTGGATGCATTTCAGGAAGAATTTTAATGAGCCCCATTTCTTGCATCTTCCCATACATAGAAAAGTACTATAATCATCAACATGAGATGTCTGTTTTCTGAGACTAGCAGTAATCTTTTACCAAGATGTTTACTGACTGCGTGTATTCCATAAGAAAAATCACATATAAACTAGCCTACCCAGGACCTCTCTGGAACAGTATCTCAGAGCTATCTGAGAGGTTGTCTCCTCGGCTACCATCCTCAGTAAGACCCTGAATAAAACTTAACTCACAACTCTCATGTTGTACGTTTTTCTTTCAGTCAAGCAACATCTACTCTGGAGTATGATGCAGTCGTTAAATAGAATGATGTAGACCTACATGAACCGACAAGAAAAGACATACTGTTAAACAAGAAAAAGAAAACTATGTATAAATGGTTCTGTTGTTTAAAAAAATTTAAATGATATTTAACATGATAAATGCTTATACAAATATGTTTGCGTTTGCATAGAAAAGGGTCTGGAAATTGCATCCTGCCTGGCTGACAGTGATGAGTCCAGAGGCTGGGGATGGAGGGGTTCCTGATTGGTGTGTTGTTTGAAGCCCTCAGGCTGCTGTGAGGCTTGAGTGAGTGAACCCAGGTGAAGCACCAATCACAGAGCCCATTAGTTTTGCAAAAGGCAGGTTCTTTTTGAGGTTGAGGGTGAAGCTCAAAGTGCTGCACATTTTTAAGCCACACTCTTCAATTCATTGACCTTGAGTGCCGACACATCATCTTGAAGGGCTTACTGTAAATCACTTCTACCCAGCTGCGAGAGCCCCAGGTCTGGGAATGGGGGCTGTGGGACACAGAGGACTGAGTCCCCCTTGGTGTAGCTCTGAGCTCTGGTATGACAAAGTTGATTCATGCCGACATTGGAACCTCACTTTCACTGGGAAAACCCCCAGAGGGTGGGAAATTAAGATGCTGCAGGCCTCCCAGCCCTGTCACCTTTAGTGGGGCATGTAATTAATGTGTAAGCTGTTCAACCATGTTGTATTAATTGTGTCTCTAGCCAGTGCCCAATGTGACAAGATTAGCAGAGAGCACAGTTATTTGTCAGTGAGTTGTCACGGTTTAATCGTCCTTTAAATGCTTCAGAATACAGCAGAGGTTGAAGAAGGCAGGGACAGATTACCTTTGCTTACCTGAGAACCAGCCCGTGGAGGCACTGAGAAAACTAAGTGCAGTTTCCAAATAGTGAATCTCAAATGAAGGTGTATCAGCATGCACTGCTCTTCCCATCTTTGCCATGTTCTTCCTCTCACCCCTGACATCTATCTATTAATAATCATGGTAGCTACCATCAGTTGACGGCTAACCATAGGCCAGTTTAGAAACAGCATCTCCTTTGAATTTTGGAATAACCCTGAGCCTTGGTTATTGTGTTATGCCCATTTTACAGATAGTGAAACTGAAGTTTAGAAAAGTTAGGTAACTAGTCCAAGATCCCGTGGCAGATAACCAGAAAAACTGAGAATAAAACTCAGTCCAAAACTGTGTGCGTATATGTGTATGTACGTGTGTGTGGGGGGAGGGTTTGCTGGACTATTCTCCCATGTGTAAAATCCTCTCCATCTTCTAGGACCTAGTTTAAGTGTGACTCTCAGAAATGTCAGACCTCTTCAGAGAAGCTGTCCCCAATATCTCTGCATCCTAAAGAAGTTAACTATTGTCTAATATCCCACAGGTTAGTAGAATTCACTCTTGCACCTCCCTTTCATCAGTTTGCTCACACACAGGTCCAAGGTAGCCATCAGGTTGTTCAGGGACAGAAGTCTCTGTGTTGTGCCCTTGAACTGGCAAGCCCAGCTGGAGACCTGTCCCTGCTTCCCCCAAGCTCTCTGATGTATGCTCCCTTCACAACCAGCCAGCCAGGGAACTTGTCTCCTTACCAATACAAGGGGTTTACCCTGGAATTCTTTATTTGAAGCAAAATCTTCTTCCTGGAATCTTTTGCTTGCTCTTCTTTGCCCAAGCCTGTGGTCACTGTTTCTGGAAATGGATCTCTAATCTGTGTTCTTGAACTAAAGAAACTGGTAACTTCTAGCTAAATTTTCTTTTTAAAAAAAATTTTTATGGGAGTACAGTTGCTTTACAATGTTGTGTTAGTTTCTGCTGTACAGCAAAGTGAATCAGCTATACATATACATATGTCCCTTCTGTTTTGGATTTCCTTCCCATTTAGGTCACCACAGAGCACTGAGTAGAGTTCTCTGTGCTATACAGTAGGTTCTTATTAGTTATCTATTTTATGCATAGTAGTGTATATATCTCAATCCCAATCTCCCAGTGTATCCCATCCCTCCTTTCTCACCTTGGTATCCATACATTTGTTCGTATGTCTGTGTCTCTATTTCTGCTTTGCAAATAGATTCATCTCTACCATTTTTCTAGATTCCATATATATGCATTAATATATATTTGTTTTTCTCTTTCTGACTTATTTCACCCTGTATGACAGTCTCTAGGGCCATCCTCCAGCTAAATATTTTGAAATAAAAAACTCTGCACTTTCCATTCTTGGGTAAATGGATTAGGGAGCCATTGCGATTCCCTCTCAATCCTACTGGAAGAGAGGTATTAGGATAAAACTGACCGACTTGTTGATTACAGTGGCAAAGATAAGCAGAAACAGCTTACCTGGCCATATTGTATTGAAACCACCTCCTCACTCCTCCCTGTATACATGAATTATACCATATGACCTTTGCAGTTTCCCCCAACTAAACAGAGTCTATTTCTCCACCACTGACTCTGACGTCTTTTGGTTTGTTGCAAGCAGAGGCATGAAAAGCACGTGTGTAATTGGGCTTTGCTATTCTAGCGCTGCTGCCTCCACCCTGAAAACAGGCCTGGGATGGGGCCCCCGAAGGGCGAGGGACTTGGGGAGCAGAGAGTCCATGGTCGCCCTAGCCAGCTCATCCTAAATCACCTGACCGCCAGTCCTGGACCCTGGACGTGGGGCTGAATCACCTAGCTATTCCAGACATGGGAGAAATAAATGCTTCCCTTATTCACCCGGATGGTATTAAACCTTTTCCAAATAAAATCTAAAAAAAAAACCAAAAACGTGATATTACAGAAAACAACATCTGTTTTAATTTTCAAGCGTTTGATTTCTTTTAATTTATTCATCTTCTCACATCGTATTGATTTGGTAAAAAATGAAGCCTGTTCATTATGAAGAATGGAAATAATACAGAAAAAGAAAGTTTTAAAACGACCTCAGATCCAGCTGCTCTGCAACAGACATCTCAGCCTCAGGTGGCCCTCACCTAAGACATCTCTGTACCCATATCAACCATAAAAGGTGCAAGTATAGATAAACAAAGAAAGACTTTTCGATAAAGATGGGATTAGTGGGCTTCCCTGGTGGCGCAGTGGTTGAGAGTTCGCCTGCCAATGCAGGGGACACAGGTTCGTGCCCCGGTTCGGGAAGATCCCACATGCCACAGAGAGGCTAGGCCCGTGAGCCATGGCCGCTGAGCCTGTGCGTCCGGAGCCTGTGCTCCACAACGGGAGAGGCCACAACAGTGAGAGGCCCGCGTACCGCAAAAAAAAAAAAAAAAAAAGGGTTTAGTGACACCTACTATTTTCAATATAAAAGTATTTTATTAAATTTTACTTTAATTTAAAAGAAGAAAATGGGGTGGTATTTAAATGAAGGAAACTGCCTATCTTCAAATAAATGTTGCCTTGGCACAAAAGATATTATTTTGTAAAAGTGCCTTCTAAGATCAAGAACAAGGATGTGAAAAACATTAAGAGGTTGGCTTTTTTTTTTTTTTTATAACCATATACCCTTTACCTAGAACATAAAGGACTGTTATTATTTCCAGTTTTTTTTTTTTAATTTTTTTTTTTAAACCCACATTTGTTTATTTATTTATTTTTGGCTATGTTGGTTCTTCACTTCTGTGCGAGGGCTTTCTCTAGTTGTGGCAAGCGGGGGGTCACTCTTCATCGCGGTGCGCGGGCCTCTCACTATCGAGGCCTCTTTTGTTGCTGGAGCACAGGCTCCAGATGCTCAGGCTCAGTAGCTGTGGCTCACGGGCCCAGTCGTTCCGCGGCATGTGGGATCTTCCCAGACCAGGGCTCGAACCCGTGTCCCCTGCATTAGCAGGCAGATTCTCAACCACTGCGCCACCAGGGAAGCCCGAGGTTGGGTTCTTTATGTTTTTAATTTCATGTTTCAATTTCGGAAATTTTAAATTATGCTCTTTATAAAAGATGAGGAAATCAGCATCCTTATACTTTCACATTTCTTGTGATTTTTGCTGGTGATATTTGCAAGGTTAGTAGCATTTGTATTCTATTATGTAACAATTATTCCCACCATTGTTTAGCCCTTTTCTGTATTTGAGTGGATTTGATACTCTGGAGCCCTTTTCCTAATAGCTTTCCCTCTCCTGGCTGAGTTTCTATTTGGTTTATTTGCTTGCTGGGCTGGATTTTATCACTGAGCCGTTCCAAGGTCTCATAGATGCTGGATTCTTAAATTCTTGCCGGTCAAGAATCGTCTGTGGCCTTTGTAATCAAAAGGAAACTTGGGTGGGTAAACAATGTTTCCTTTCCCTCAGAACTCTTCAGTCCATACTCCATGTCCTCTGTTTGTTTTTGTTTTTTTTCTTTTACCTGGTTGTTAAAAATTGTATGGTAAGGTATACATAATACAAAATGTACTTTTTAACTGTTTGTCATCTGATTTTAAGTGTTGCCCAGGTCTACCTGTCCTTTCTCTGTTCATGTTAGTGGGCTGACTTTTTTTTAATGTCTCATGAAAAGAGCCTACTTTTCGGTAGGTTTACCTATGACTATGATTCCTGGAAGCCAGCTTGGCTGGGTATAATCATCTTGGGTAATGTGTTCTTGCTCTCAGAATTTTCTCTCCATGCCATTTTCTTTTTTAAACTCTAGATGCTGCTGTGGGGCAGCCTGAGACCTGTCTGCATGGTCTGGTTCATCCCTGGCAAGCTCTCTCCCTTGCTTTCTGTGCCTGAATGCGTGAAGTAAGCCTTTGTCCTTAGCGTTTATTAACTTAACCAGGAACTATTTCACTGGCATTTATTCTGCATTAAATTTTCCTGGAGCATAGAGTTTACCTTTTAGATTGGTTCCAGTCCATGTTCCCTTGTTCAGGAAAATTTTCTTCTTTACATATTTAAAAAGACATTCTATCTCCTTTTGTAAGGTTTCCAGTTCAGGGACACCAATTAGTCATATCTGGCTCTCCCTTGCCCGTCCTTCATTTCTATTGTTTTTTCCATGATTGTTTTAATCTCTAGGTCTTTTCTTGGGCTTTCATAGCTGTCACCTCAAACCTGTCTTCTTCTATGTCAGTAACTGATTACCTATCTTGTTCCTTGCTGTTTTTGTTAATTTACTAGTTCTGTTAATAATGTTCTTTGGTGCTAAATTAAAAAAAAACCAACTCTTTTAAACCTATGCTCTGCTTTTTAATCTCATCTTTTTTTTTTTTTTAAGTATTTATTTATTTGGCTTTGCTGGGTCTTAGTTGCCGCCCACGGGATCTTTTTTTTTTTTTTTTTTGCATTACGTGGGCTTCTCACTGCTGTGGCCTCTTCCATTGCGGAGCACAGGTTCTGGACGCGCAGGCCCAGCAGCCATGGCTCACGGGCCTAGCCGCTCCGCGGCATGTGGGATCTTCCCAGACCGGGGTACGAACCCGTGTCCCCTGCATCGGCAGGCGGTCTCTCAACCACTGCGCCACCAGGGAAGCCCTAATCTCATCTTTTAACTCATTCATATTTTTGTATAGATTTTCTCTGATGTGAAGGACTCATGGAAATATTTTTTGCCTTCAGGTTATATTTTCACTCAGACTGCTTTCTTCTTCAGTCTTTGCAGGCTGTGTGCTATCTTCTTTCCATAATTTCCCCTGAAACATGTTCATCTAGTTACTCTGTCATTTCTGTCCATCTGCCTTGTCCTTAACCTACATTTGCTCTAATATCATTGGTCAAATTTTCCTTGACAGCTATTCTACCGTCTCTGATATTATTGTCTTCCTTGCAGAGGCTCAGTTCCAGGGCTGAATTGTGTTTTATACACTTTTTCACCCTATTCCCTTGGTGGAATATTCTTGGAATATTCAGTGGGGAGCCCTCAGTGACAGGGAACCCTGGAGTGCTTCCCTCTCTCTGAGAGCCAGAAAGAAGCCAGGTGAGCCCCCTCCCCTCCCCTCCCCTCCCCTCCCCTTCCCTTCCCTAGGGTTGATCTTTATATTTTCCATCTTGGTCTACTTACACCCCATAGTCACCTTCTCTCCAAATGTGGGGGCTTTGAATTCTTGAAATTTTCTTTAACTTCTTTGTCCAGTGTGCCTCTGGCTGTGGGTAAGAGTGCCTTGCTGAGCATTTTAACTCTAAATTCTTTTTTTTTTTACATCTTTATTGGAGTATAATTGCTTTACAATGGTGTGTTAGTTTCTGCTTTATAACAAAGTGAATCAGTTATACATATACATATGTTCCCATATCTCTTCCCTCTTGCATCTCCCTCCCTCCCACCCCCCCATCCCACCCCTCCAGGTGGTCACAAAGCACCAAGCTGATCTCCCTGTTTTAACTCGGCTTTCCTTTTTCAAGCTGTGGAACGAAGTACTCTTTCCCTTGTTTGTAAGCAGTTGGTGAGGATTTTGCTAACTTTTGCCCTTCTGTTGGAAGGAAGAAGATCTGTGGTGTGGCTTCACTCTCCCATCCTTATCCCATTTATTTGACATCAAAGCCTGCAGCAGTCAGAACTGGGCCACACACAGTGTATATGTGGAAACACCTGACATCCTTCAAGGACTGCATCCTCCTGCATTAACATATCAATTGGATCCATGCTCCCCACATCGCTGAGGATCGGGGGTTTTTATCCTGCAAGATCAGAGACCCAGCATCTTCATTTTGCACTATATAAAACTGCAGTTAGGAAATTAAGTTCCACATGAGGAGGAAAGATGTTAAGATCGCTTCTGATCACATGAGAATGCAGCAGACGTTCAGCATGAGAGAAAACTGGAGGGAGAAGGCTGGGCTCAAGCCTCATTTAGCACAGATCCGAAGCAGCAGCAGCCACAGGTCTGGGCCAGAGGAGAGATGGGTTGTCAGGCCCCAAACAGAACCCAAGTCCTGTGTGGGTGAGTGGTGAAGGGTGCCATCTGCTTATAACGTGTACATTTTGTGATCAGTACAAGTTGCTAAATTTAAGAAAAATGACTACAGCCGTGAAGCAGAAATTCACTATAAGTATAAATAGGCAGTGGTTGTTGTTATTATCTTGTTCTCCTTTATACTAATGCTCTGCCCCTCCCTTCTCCCAAAAGTGTGCCTAGAAAGGTACGGGATGCGGCAGAACATCCCAGGGCAGAATTCAGGTCCCACCTCTGCCCTGAACTTTACCTGTACACAGGGCAAGTCCTAAAAGAATCAGAGACCTACCTGAAACAGGAAGCAAGTAATAGCAACATCAACAATGGCACCATGATAACCCACCTCAATGAGCGATCGTCCACCAGGAGTCAGGAACCATGTTATGTGTTTTACAGACTTTGTTTCATATAAGTCTACCCCATGATACAGACAAAACATGGAAGAAAAAAAAGGCTACATATACAAAATCATACAACCAGAAAATGCCAGACTTAGAATTTTTCCCAAAGTATTTTGCTGAAACACAAATATATTGACTTTTCATTCTTTTCATTTGACCTTCAAAAGAGGAAAGGGACCAAGAACCTTTGGAGAGGACCCAAATCTACCCCCACTACTGGATAAATATAGAATCCCCGAAACCCTCTAAGAGTGAATAAATGGATGAAATCACTGGTTAGAAAAAATGCCATAATTCAAAATATGTTTCAGTTTGAAGCGTTAAAGAAAATGTTCCACGATGCCAAGGCATTATCTCCTCCCCCAAACAAACAAAAAGTAGGAGAACATGCCAGAAATCTCAAGTTGAGAGACTACTGCACTCTGAAAATGCAACTGTTTTCAGATGGAAATACAATGAACTTATTTGAAAATACATTGTAGACAGTGAATAATAGATTAGATATGGAAAACAAAACCAGACCCATGAATTAGAAGACCAATTACTAAAATTCTCCCAAAACTAAGGGAGAAGATGATGATGATGCAGATGAAGACATAGGATACAGTCCCATGGGATACCCTCAGGACATTCAGACTGTGTTAACAGAGAACTAATGAAACATTTTCCCTGAACTGAATAAAGACATCAATGCAATACATCACCAAGGGCCAAACAAAATCAACTGAAAGAGATCCACACAGAGGTATAATTTAATGCAATAGATCAAGCTGGGGAAAGAGTGCTTACAAAGGGAAGACACAGTGGTGATATTAAAATGCACTGAGGTGGTTCCTGATGCCTGCTTGGGAAGTGTTTGCATCCATCAGAATCATGCAACACACTTTCTAAATATTTAGGGCTTTGCCCCAGACTTGCTGTAGCAGATTTGCCAAGGGTTGGGTGCAGGAATCTCCATTCTTGTATATTCTGAGATTCACCTGGGCTTGGAAACCATAGCTGGCTGGATGCCAATAGACAGGGAGCGCACAAACTTGTTGCTTACCAATCAGTATCCACTAACCAAAGGCTTCTTACACAATAACAAAAAACAGTTAAGAAATAAAGTGGGAAACAGAGTCAATTCAGGAAAAAATAAATCCCAGGAATGATGTCAACCTGAAATGTGCAAAACCTGTGGGATCAAACTGTAATAGAGAAGAACAAAACTGACTCCATATTAGATCTGTTCCTTTTGCTTTAACCTTTGTGTTTTATTGCCTGTGCTTCGTCAGGCTGGCTCTGCATCTTTTATAAAAAGAATGTTGCCTACAGCCTGAAATATACAGGATAGCCCATTCTCAAGGCTCTGACCTTTAAGAGTCCATTCATATAAAGGTAAAAAGTTGCAGAACAGAGGATAACATTTGTCTTGCTGGAGGTTTACAGGAACATCGTGACCTGACCTACACAGACAGCTGCAAGAACAAAGGATCCCAACACCAAGAAGTTTGCAACAACTAACCACGCCCCTCCCACGCCTGGGCTTTAAAAGAGCTTTGCTGAAACCCTTCGGGGAGTTCAGGGTTTTTTTTTGGGCACGAGCCACCTATTTCCTTGCATGGCCCTGCAATAAACCTTTCTCTGCTCCAAACTCTGATGTTTCCGTTTGTTTGGCACACGAAATACTTGCATTCGGTAACAAAACCAGAGGTGCATAAATGACTGCTAACAGCAGCCCAGAGTGAGATTCTGGTTGGCAAAACTTAAACTTGTTTTTCAAATGGGATAGAAGAATTAACCATGTTAATATGTAAATATCTTGTCCAGACATGTGAGCATTCATGCCAAAAGTGTTACCAATCCCTTGTCTGTCAGCAATAGGAAGTTTGGTAAAAGGACAAGGGACAGATGTATTTCAAGCCTGAGGTAGAAGGAAGCTCTGAGTCCCTGACTGGGCTCATGAGGACCAGTGGGCCAAGCACAGGACAGAAAGGTCATGTCCTAAATTTCAGTCCTTACTCTCCAATAATCATGTGTGAGATCTTTTGGAAAAACTTGGCTATCTCTCCCTTGTTGTTGGGCTTTTTAAAAAGTGGATCATTTTTCTAATTACATAGTCAATACACTCAAACTAAAAACAAATACTCTTGAAAAACACAAAACATCACCATATGTCCACCAGTCCTATTTGATGTTGTGTGTTTCCTTGGTCACTTCTAGAGCCATGGGTGTGTGGAACCTGAAGAGGTGGTGTTGGACAGCTGTGCTTTACACTTGGCATTGGTCTGTGAACCTCTCCATGTCAACAGCCTTCTGCTGCAACAAGGATTGTATTGGCCGCATTCATGGTTGCTTTGTCATTTATCTGCTTAGTTTTGGCTATTTAGACTGTTTTCATTTCTTTAGTATCAAAAATAACTCACAGTGAATGTTTTTGAGCTTTGAAAGTCGCCTCTTTTCCAATTTTTTCTTTTTATGGGAAGTACCTAGGAGCTGATTTGCTAAGTCACGGCATAAGCTCATCTTTAATAATATAATAATAAATATGTGCTACACGACTACAAGAATGGATGGGCAGGCCTCCTCACCTCTTCTTGCCTTGGCTTCTTCGTTTGTAGAGTGAGGGTCCATGACCTGAGCCTCCCCCTCAGAACTTCTTGATCACAGTCACTCATTCGGTCCACAGGTGGCAACACTGTGGTCCATATTGGCCGAGGTCCTGGATCCCTAGAGTTGATGCTCAGGACTGCTGACCAGAAGGAAGGCCCACTCCGATGGGAAGAGGGACAAGGAGAGAGACAAACTCTTGTGCTAGGGAGGGGGTCCTAGCTTTGGGAGGCTACAAACTGCTTCTACTCTGAGTGAGCCTTGGAGGTGAGGACGCTCTCTGAGAGTAAACCTGTCCCAACAGGAGGCATGCTCCAGCCGAAGGGGTCAGGCAGAATGCTCAAGGCCAACCTGCTCCAGACCCTGGGGGACGTTGGGTGGAGGAGGGGGAAATGAATCCTTGTCAGGTCTCCCCATGAGTGAATCCTAAACAGTCTCCCCAGACCACCCAGCGACTGTGCTGAGGGCCACTAGAACTGCCTTGTTGCAGGGCCTGTGCACCCCTCTCTCCAGGACCTCAAAACTCATGGTCAAATCCCTCTGGAAAGGTGTGGGAGCCTGGCGCTCTCTCCTGCCACCCCATAGCTTTCTCCTGCTTCCCTGACCCAAGTCCTCACTCTTAGGTTGACAGTCAACCTCTCAAGCCTGGGCCAACCCGGGGTTAGGGTTAGGGTTAGGGTTAGGGTTAGAGTGAAGGCAGCAGAGCTTCTCTGTAAATCAACAGAGGGAAGGAGATGCTGCCTCAGGAGCCTTTGAGGTGAGGCAGATCCCCCGTGTTCCTGAATCCCCCATTTCTCAGGACAGAGCTTCTCTGGAGGTGTGGCCATCAGTGGACCCTGTTAGGGAGATGCTTAGCAGAGCCTGGAGAGCAGAGGATGAGGCAGGCACTTCCCAAGTGTGCAGGCACCCAGGAGAGGGGAGGAGGCCAGGTTATTCAGGTAAATGGAGGAAACTAGCACCCTGTGGAGTCTGTGAAAATGAATAAAGAAACCCTCATTTAGGGCTTCCCTGGTGGCGCAGTGGTTGAGAGTCCGCCTGCTGATGCAGGGGACACGGGTTCGTGTCCCGGTCCGGGAAGATCCCACATGCCGCGGAGCGGCTGGGCCCGTGAGCCATGGCCGCTGAGCCTGCGCGTCCGGAGCCTGTGCTCCGCAACGGGAGAGGCCACAACAGGGAGACGCCCGCGTACCGCAAAAAAAAAAAAAAAAAAAAAAAGAAACCCTCATTTAATGTGGAGTGGGGAAGCCCTGAAGCGGGGAGGTCTCACACAGGCATCAGCAGCAGATCACAGACCCCATCGGGAAGAAAGGTTTCCCCCGACCCAGAAACAACAAGCGGCCCACCACCTCCGCAGTTCCCTCTTTTCCTCTAGAAAGCAAGCCCCTCTCCTCTGTCGTTCACCATAGTTGCCTTGTCCTGAATTGCAATTCTCCGCTATTCCTGAATAAACTCATTTTGCATAACTGGCCCCCCCTTTTTTTTTAAGGTCAACAAGTCTAAGGTGGGAACTGTGTGGAATGCGTTCAGTGAAAGGCAAGAGAAAGAGGGGACAGTGGTCTTGAACCAGCCTGGAAAGGAAGGACATGGCAGGACACAGGGAGGGGAGAGGATACACAGTGTGCTCCCTGGGACCCCACCCCATCTAGGGCAGGGACGGGCTGACAAGGGGGAAGAGGCCACAGGGCTGGTGAGGGGGTCTCTAGAAATCAGTGCTGACCATAGCACAGGGCCTCCTGCGGTCCTGCCCAGTGGGTCAGCTGTTGGGAGAGTGAGAAGGATGGCAGGACAGACTGGATTCTGGGAGTTTTCCTTTCAAATGTTGACAGAGCCAGACGGGAAGAGGTCCCACCTCAGCGTGGGACATTCTATACCTTCTTCTCCAGCCAGGATCTCCCAGGCATGACAAGTGCACAGCTTTCTCCTCGGCCTTCGAAATCACCTGGTGACCTACTAAAACACAAAGATGTCTTCCTCTAGAAGATGTTCAAATATAGTCCATGAGTTCCTGTCCAGTTCTCATGGGCCTCAGACTCTCCAGAGCCCCTGGCTTCCACAGCCTGTCTGTGCTCCATGGTTTCATAATGTAGGGTCTCTCCCCCTGACCCCCTTCAGGTCCTAGAGGCCTCCCACATCTAAGACAGTCACTTTGCAAATATGCTCAGTCCTGGAAGGTGAGACATCTTTTCTCCATAGGAGCTTTTAGCAAGGGATCCAAGACAGCATTCCTCCCATCTGCCACAGGATTCCTCAGGCAGGCAGCAGCGAAGCTACTAAACGTACCAGGAGAAATGCTCTAGTGAAGGGACTTTTCAAGTGCTTTGTCATAAGTTCAGAACGATAGTACTCCAGCACCAAGGAGAGAAATACGGCAACCTAAAATCCCCTATTGCTCACTGTATTTCCATTCTTACTGTGGCGAAGAGGCAGAGGAATGAACCTGACTCAAAGGAGTTAAACCAGACACACCGGCACACCCCACACCCCTGTGTCAGGTCATTGGCACCTGAACAAGTGTCAACGGTTTCACCCATGCCAACTTTTCCCTGTCTTTTCCCAAGACATGGAATGCAGACATTCACAGGCACAGCTGAATCTCAGTTGCTGTGATAGACTATTTCTCGGTGAGGGGGCAGGTGGCTCAGCCCACACATGCTGCAGGAAAATGCTCTCCACTGATGAGCCTGCTAAGATGGAAGCACTGATTTATGCATGTGTGCATGTCAGAGGGGCTAATGCAGTCAAGGTCCTGCAACTCCACGCAAGCCCTTGGTCTGCCAGCCCCTTGAGGCTCTGGGGGGCAGTGAGCCCCTCCTCAGCTCCCCCGAGACCCAGCTTCTCCTCTCTGAAAATACACATGCACGTGCCTTTGTTCCTGCTCCCTCAGCAGCCTTAGTCATTCATTCATTCATTCATTCGTTCACTCACTCAACAAATACTAACTGCACGTCAAAAGCTTCAGCCAAGGTTCTACACACTGGGCATACAGTAGAGACAGAAACAGATACAAATCTCTGCCTTCTCTTCTACTGTGGAAACGCAGATAATAAAGATCAGTAAGTGAGAAGTATTTTGTTTTTTCATCATGGTAAGTCCAAAGGAGAAAATCTACCAGAGAAATGGAAAAGTGACGTTTTCATCCTCTTGCCTTCCTTATCTGTCTCCAAACCCAGCCCATCCTTCAGGCTAGGCCACCCCCATCCTCACCCCACAGCTTTCCTGAGTGCTTTCCTAACCCTAACCCTAACCCTAACCTTAATCCTAACCCTAACCCTAACCTTAACCCTAACCCTAACCCTCTGAAGACTCTTTCTGAACTTGTTGTTCAGGGTTTCACATGTACCCAGTTAGGTCAGAAGATCTCACCCGCTCAAGGACTACAGCCTGCATTGATCAGGCACACCCACAAAGGCTCAAACAGTGCTGGGCCCAGTGGACTCAGGGGAGACTCACGGATGATTGTGTGGAAACCAGTGTGGATCTGTGTACAGGTCCTGGGGGTCTTGCCTATGGGGGATGCTTGGGTGCTCCATGCCATGCACGGAGGAGCCTAGAAAGAAGTACATGGAGAGAACTAGCATGTTAGGCAATGCCCTTGGACATGCTTTCTGATTTCACCTTCGCTTGCCCTGCTGAAGCAGGGACTATCCACAGTATCAGAAATTCGGAGAGGTTAAGATAGATGAGCCCATGGTAACAGAACTATTGAGTAGAAAATCTGAGAGTTGAAGGCCAGCGTGTCTGAACTCATTCTTTTTTTTTTTTTTTTTTTTTTTGTGGTACACGGGGCTCTCACTGCTGTGGCCTCTCCCGTTGTGGAACACAGGCTCCGGACGTGCAGGCTCAGCGGCCATGGCTCACGGACCCAGTCGCTCCGCGGCATGTGGGATCTTCCCGGACCGGGGCACGAACCCATGTCCCCTGCATCGGCAGGCAGACTCTCAACCACTGCGCCACCAGGGAAGCCCTGAACTCATTCTTTGAGGCTAGAAAAATGAAGTTAGTCAGTCCTGAAACCAAATTACCTATCTGACAATTTTGTCTAGATCCATCTCTGTTCTAGTAGAACCTGAGCAAATTTAACATACTAAAACCAGTAACAATCACTGCATGATTTATAATAGAGCTAATAACTGAACAACAACAACATTAAAAAAGAGGCAGGAAAAGGGGCAAGATGGTTGGGTATACTGAGATTTGGCATTGAGCTCCAGTTATGCTGAAATGGAGAGCTGGGAGAAGAATGGCAATTAGACGTATTCTTTCTCACTCCCTGGGGTAGAATTGGGCCCATTAATGACATTCAAGAAGACATTCTTTTTGGACCTCTGCTACAGGATGGAATGACTATCAGGAGGCTGGGCAGCTCCATGTGTTGAATGCAGAGAGAGAAAGGTGAGCTTTCCAATTTACACTGTGGGGTGTGGTGAGAACTCAGTGCATAAAAGCTACAATCTTTCTGAAACAAATTTTGGTGATACATGTGAAGAGCTTTAAAAAGCTCCTATCTTTTGGCTCAGCAATTTCTTTAGCAGGAATTTATCCTTAAACTAATTATATAGTTTAATATATAAACTATATATATATATATATATATATATATATATCGACAAATATAACATAAAGGTGCTTCTTGACACAATGTGTAGAATAGGGAAAAATGGAAATAAAATAACTTTCCATTGTCCAGGAGATGGTGAGACACAGCACAAGAAACGTATTATGAAGACATGGAAATTATGTGTATAAAGAGTTTTTAATCATGGGGAAATCCTTACAATATAATGTGATGTGAAAAGAAGAGCAGAAAACATAATTGGATCACCCCCTCAGTGAAGCCTTCCCTGACCACCCAGACTAGGAATTGTCCTCTACACTTCTGCCTATTAGGACCCATCACAATTTTAATCCTATTTAATTAATTATGTGCACAATCATGTTTCTAAAGTCTTTTTTGCATTAGGATGAAAGCCTCAGGAGGATAGCTATCAAGTCTGTTGTATTTGGTCAAGAACCAAGAACCAAGAACAGTGCTGGGCACATGGGAGCCATTCAATAACTACATACTGAATCACGTGGAATCACGTAATATGTGACACTTTGTGCCTGACTTCTCTCACTTAGTATATTTTCATGGTTCCTTCATGTTATAGTGGATATTAATATTTCACTTCTTATTACTGAATAATATTCCATTGTATGGATATACCACATTTTGTTTATCCATTAATTAGTTGATGGAAATTTAGGTTGTTTCTACTTTTCGGCTATTATGAATAATGCTTTTATGAACATTTGTGTACAAGTTTTGTATGGACATATGTTTTCATTTCTCTTGAACGTATGTCTAGGAGTAAAATTGCTGATTAAAAGGTAACTCTATGTTTAACAATTTTAGGAACTGCCAAAACTATCTTCCAAAGTGGCTTCACCATTTTACATCCCCACCATCACTGTGTGAAGGTTCCAATTTCTTTGCATCATCACCAACACTTGCTATTGTCAGTCTTTTTTATTTTAGCCACCTAGTGGGTATGAAGTGATATCTCGCTGTGCTTTTGATTCGCATATGCGTAATAAATAATGACGTTTAACAATTTTCATGTGATTTTTGGTCATTTGTGTATCTTTTTTAGGTAAATATTCACTTAAATATTTTTCCTATTTTTCGTTGGATTATTTATCCTTCCATTGTTGAGTTGTAAGAATTCTGTACATACTCTGCTTACAAGTTCCTTATCAGACACATGATTTGCAAATATTTTCTATCGTTCTATGGGTTGCCCTTTTCTTTTTCATTCTTTGAAGCTCAAATATTTAAAATTTTGGTGAAATCCCATGTATTTATGTTTCCTTCTTTGCTGTGCTGTTGGTGTGGTATCACCTAGTCTAAGGTAAACAATATTTACTCCTGTGTTTTCTTCTAAAAAGTTGTATAGTTTTAGCTCTTACCTCTTAGGTCTGTGATCCAGTTTATTGAGGTATAGTTGATTTACAATACTACATAAGTTTCAAGTGTACAACATATTGATTCATGATTTTTAAAAGTTATACTTATGATTATAACTATATATTATATAATTATAATTATTATAAAATATTGGCTATGTTCCCTGTGCTGTACAGTACGTCCTTGTAGCTTATTTATTTTATACATAGTAGTTTGTACCTTTTCATCCCCACCTCTAGCTTGCCCCTCCCCCTTCCCTTTCCCTGCTGGTAACCACTAGTTTGTTCTCCATGTCTGTAAGTCTGCTCCTTTTTTGTTGTATTCACTAGTTTTATTTTTTAGATTCCACATATAAATGGTATCATACAGTACTTGTCTTTCTCTCTCTGCTTATTTCACTAAGCATAATACCCTCCAAGCCCATCCAGGTTGTTGAAAATGGCAAAATTTCATTTTTTTTTATGGCTGAGTAGGAGTCCATTGTATATGTACGCCACATGTTCTTTATGCATTCATGTATTGATGGGCAGTTAGGTTGCTTCCATATCTTGGCTATTATAAAGAGTGCTGCTATAAACATTGGGGTGTATGTATGTTTTCAAATTAGTGGTTTTTTTTTTTTTTTTTTTTTTTGATATCTACCAGGGAGTGGAATTGCTGGATCATATGGTAGTTTTATTTTTAGTTTTTTGAGAAATCTCCCCACTCTTTTCCATGGTGGCTGCATTAATTTACATTTCCACCAGCAGTGTAACAGTGTCCCCTTTTCTCCACATCATTGTCAACATTTGTTATTTGTGATCTTTTTATGATGACTATTTTGACAGGTGTGAGGTGATATTTCATTGTGGTTTTGATTTGCATTTCTCTGATGATTAATGATGTTGAACATCTTTTCATGTGCCTGTAGGCCATCTGTATGTCTTCTTTGGAAAACTGTTTATTCAAATCTTCTGCCCATTTTTTAAATTGTGTTGTTGTACCCATTATTTATTTATTTTTTATTTTTATTTTATTTTATTTTATTATTTTTTTTGTGGTACGCGGGCCTCTCACTGTTGTGGCCTCTCCCATTGCGGAGCACAGGCTCCGGACGCACAGACTCAGCGGCCATGGCTCACGGGCCCAGCTGCTCTGTGGCATGTGGGATCTTCCCGGACCGGGGCACGAACCCATGTCCCCTGCATTGGCAGGCAGACTCCCAACCACTGCACCACCAGGGAAGCCCCTGTACCCATTTTTAAAATCAGGTTATTTGGTTTTTTTAGTTTTGTTTTGTTTTGGGTTTTTTTGTGGTATGCAGACCTCTTACTGTTGTGGCCTCTCCCATTGCGGAGCACAGGCTCCAGATGCGCAGGCTCAGCGGCCATGGCTAATGGGTCCAGCCGCTCCGTGGCATGTGGGATCTTCCCAGACCGGGGCACGAACCTGTGTCCCCTGCACTGGCAGGCGGACCCTCAACCACCGCGCCAACAGGGAAGCCCCCAGGTTATTTGTTTTTTTTGATGCTGAGTTGTGTGAGTCATATCATTTGCATATACTTTCTCCCATTCAGTAAGTTGTCTTTTCATTTTGTCAATGGTTTCCTTTGCTGTGCAAACGCTTTTAAGTTTAATTTGATCTCATTTGTTTATTTTTGCTTTTTTTCCCTTTGCCTTAGGACACAGATCCAAAAAATATATTGCTACAGTTTATGTCAAAGAGTGTTCTGCCTTTGTTTACTTCTAGGAGTTTTATGGTTTCAGGTCTTACATTTAGGTCTTTAATCCATTTTGAGTTTATTTTTGTATATGTGTGAGGCAGTGTTCTAGTCTCATTGTTGTACATGTACCTGTTCAGTTTTTCCAGCACCACTTATTGAAGGACTGTATTTACTCCCTTGTATATTCTTGCCTCCTTTGTTGTAGATTAATTAGCCATAAGTTTGTGGGTTTATTTCTCATCAGTAAAGGCAAATACACAGGATGATCTAGTTTTGAGTTAATCTTTGCCTATGGTATGAGGATATCCAGTTGTCCCAGCACTGTTGATTGAAGAAAATATTCTTTTTCCATTGAATGGTCTCAGCACCCTTGGCAAAATCAATTGACTGTAAATGTAAGGGTTAATTTCTGGACTCCCAGTTTGATTCCATTAACCTATATGTTCATTCTTATTCTAGTACTATGCTATCCTGAATATTGTAGCTCTGTAGTGAGTTTTGAAATCAGGAAACATGAGTTATCCAGCCATGTCCTTCTTCAAGATTATCTTGGTTATTCTGAGTCCCTTCCATGGCCACATAAGTTTAGGATCAGCTTGTAAATTCCTGCAAAAAATTCAACTTAGGAGTTTGATAAGGAGTGCATTGAATCTGCAGATTGGTTTGAAGAACGTTGCCATCTCAATAATATTAAGTCTTTCAATCCATGAACGTGGGATGCCTTTCCATTTATTTAAATTTCATTTAATTACTTTCAGCAATGCTTTGTAGTTTTAATATACAAGTCTTGCACTTCTGTTAACTCTCTTAAGTATTCCTTTTGATGTTACTGTAAATGCAATTATTTTCTTAACTTCATTTTCAGATTGTTCATTGCTAGTGTATAGAAGTGCAACTGATGGTTGTGTTTTGAACTTGTAGCCTCCCATATTGCTAAACTAATTTATTAGTTCTAATAGTTTTTTGGCTTGTATGATTCCCTTAGGTTTTCTACATAAAATATCATGTCATATGCAAATAAAAGTAGTTTTACTTCTTTATTTTCAATTTGGATGCCTTTTATTTCCCCTTCTTGCCTAATTGCCATGACTAGGACCTCCAGTACAATGCTGAATATAATTGACAGAAGTCATCTTTGTCTTGTTCCTGATTTTAGGGGAGAAGCATTCAGTGTTTCATCATTAGTATGACGTTAGCTGTGGGTTTTTTTTATAACGACTTTTATCAGGTTGAGGAAGTTCCCCTTTATTACTTGTTTGTGGAGTGTTTTATCACAAAGTTCTGTTGGATTTTGTCAAATGCTTTATCTGCTTCTGTTGAGATGATCATTTGGTTTTGTCCTTTATTCTATTAATATGGTGCATTACATTTATCATTTATTGTATGTTAGGCCAACTTTTCATTCTTGGGATAAATCCCACTTTGTCATGGTGTATAGTCTTTTTAATATATTTTTGTATTTGGTTTGCTAATATTTTGTTAAGGATATTTTCACATACATTCATGAGATATTGATCTGTAGTTTTCTTTTCTTGTAATAACTTTGTCTGGTTTCAGAACCATGGTAATATTAGCTTCATCAGATGAATTGGAAAGTGTTCCCTCTTCTATATTTTGGAAGAGTTTATGAAATATTGCTACTACTCCTTCTTTAAACATTTGCTACAATTCATAAGTGAAGCCATCTGAGCCTAAGATTTTGTTTGTGCAAAATTTTAAATGTGCTAATTTGATTTCTTTACTTCTATAGTGAGACTACCTATTTCCTCTTGAGTCAGTTTCTGGAGTTTTGTCTTTTGTGGAAGCTGCTTGTTTCATGTAGGTTTTATAATTTTTTGATATACAATTGTTTATAATATTCACTTGTAATTTTTTCTGTAAAGTCTTGATTTTAGTTATTTAAATCTTCCCTCTTTTTTTTACTTGATCAATCTAGCTAAAGGTTTGCCAATAATGTTGAACTTTTAAAAGAAATACCTTTGGGTTTCATTGATTTTCTTTATTGTTTTTCTACTCTCTACTTCATTTATTTACATTCTGATTTTTATGTCCTTTTTCCTGTTTACTTTGTATTTAGTTTGCTTTCCTTTATCTAGCTTCTTAAGGCAGAAGCTTAGATTATTGATTTGAGGTATTTCTTTCTTTAAAATATGTGAATATTTAAAAAACATAGCTATACATTTTCTTGGGAATGCTGCTTTTTCTGCATCCCATAAACTTTGGTATGTTGTGTTTCTATTTTTCATTCATCTCAAAGTATTTTCCAATTCCACTGTGATTTCTTCTTTGACCCATTGATTATTAAGAGTGTGTTGTTTAATTTCCACAGTTATGAATTTCCATCAATTTTTTAAATTATTAATTTCTAATTTAATTCCATTGTGCTTGAAGAACATATTTGGTATTATTTCAATCCTTTAGAATTTGTTCTGCTTTGTTCTGTTGTCTCACATATGACCTACCCTGGAGAATGTTCCATGAGTACCTGAAAAGAATGTGTGTTCAAATGTTTTTGGGTGGGATGATTTATAAATGTTGGTTAATAGTGTTGTTCAAGTTTCCTTATTGACCTTTCGCCTACTTGCTCTATCCAGTATTATAATGGGGTATTGAAGTCTCCAAGTATTATTTTTGAGTTATCAATGTCTGCCTTCATTTTGTCAGTTTTGCTTCATGTATATTGGGGCTCTGTGGGCATAGGGGTGCGCTCTCACCTTGAGTGGATGCCAGGGTGTACTCTCACTTTGGTGATTTTCAACTTTGCCTTAGCCTTTACTTCCTGCTTGTGCAGGTCCTTAGGTTTAGCCAGAGGTGAGAGAATAGTATATAGTCAGGTCTTTCCTGAGTATGCACAATGCCCTGTATATGTGCATGTCCTTCCAGATCCCCAGGAACATGTTCAAGCTTTTCAGAGCTCCCATGAGCATCTTTTTTCCCATATCTTTCAATTTAACCTTTTGGCCAGACTCTTATTTTCCCTAACAGACATCACTCTCTCAGTGACAATGTTAAACAATTGCCACTAATTGTTTTCAACAAATGCTTTGAAGATAGGGTTCTTTACGCAGAGTGAGCTCTGAGTCAGGTCAAATAATGATAGGCCCTGTAAAGGGGGGTCCTCCAGGGAGCAGCTGGATGTGTCATAGTGACAGTCCTCTACAGATGGGACTTTCTAAGTTTCCTCAGATTCTGGCCTCCTTTACTTGCTATTACAATGCTGGCTTTAACAGCTACTCTTATTGCAAGACTGCTGGTTTTCTAGATGACTGTCGAGGTGGAGACAGGGTGATGGGAATAAGACAAATTGAAACACCACACAGCTCACTGTTCTTACCAACACTCAGTCATTTTTTCTTGAATAAATGCTCCTTGGATTGTTGTAAGTCTTTGATTAATTTTTAGAGTTCTGAAAAATTTGATTTTGCATGTTCTTATTGCTTTTATGAAGGAGTGGATTTTGGGCAGACCTTCTCTGCAATTCTGGAAGTTTCCTATATCAATTTTATATAAATATTGTTAGGTATTAAGATATTATTCTAGGAAAATCTTCCAGGTCTCTGAAGTTAAACATCCACTGCTGCTAAAGAAAGGTCAGTTTTCCGTCTCTTTCTGCCCCTAGAGTCAGATGATTGGTTGTCTAAACTTAGAGATCTTGCTGGACCCCTGGACTTGCAGGTTTACTGTTAAAGGTACTGTAGTAGGGCAAGAAAGAGCGGTGCTGGGTGAAAAAGAAGGACAAATAGGAGGAAGGGGAGGAGAAGGAAGAAGTGGAGGAGGAGAAATAGGAGAAAGGAACCATACATCTGTATTGGATTGTGGAAATTATTTATGAAGGTTAGTTACAGAAGGATTAGATGATACAAACTGCAGAAAGGAATCTGGAAACCATTGTGTCCTATATAAGTAATAGGACTGACTTTATTAATGTTTTGTTTAGTCTTAATAGGAAGCCCAGGGATCTATAGGCAAGAATTTGTGGGGACACTGAAGAAGGGAGCCGTCCTGAACAAGCCAACATGATAATTATTCTCCACATAGAGAGAGTTTTAGGAGAGATTAACAAGGTCCCGTTGAAGCAACAAAGAATACACATCCATGTGATAGAAAGAAAGCCTGCAACACCCTCAGGTCTCATATTGGCTTGATTCCTTTTACTGTGCAGATGCCACATTGCTTGTTTGATGAGGATTCAGAGGGGGCAGCAATCCTCCTAAAGGAAGCCTGACAAAGGTGTGGTCATCGAGGCTATAGTGTGGCTGGGATTAGAGCAGAGGGTGCAGGAGAGTGGGCAGGATGCTGGGTCTGGGGCAGGGGGCATGTTACAGGAGCTCTGCACTGAGCCCTGAAGGCCAAGGAGGAGTTCCTGAGATGAAGCTGGCTGAGAGCACACTAAGACAGGGGAGCAGCATATGCCTGGGCGGCTTGAGGCATGCACATTCCACCGGTGACAGGACACAGGGTTTGACAAGGTTCCTGGAAACCACACTGCAAAAACACAAGGTGCTATGCTAGGGATTCAGTTAGCAGAGAGGAGCCACACGGCTGAATTTACTCTGCCCATCGTTCAGCGGGGCACTCAGGCAGAAATGTCCAGCAGGCCCTGAGAGAACATGTGCTGAAGATAGAGATCTGGGGTTTATCTGCCAGCAGGTGCTTGGAGCCAAGGAGAGGGAGGCAGGGTGATGATGAACTTGCCCAGGGAGACTGTGTACAGTGAGAGAAGGCTTTATCCCAAAAAGATTCATGAAAGTCAGCTCCAAGCTTCCTGGCCTGCCAATGAGGACGAGAGGCTAAGTTTGTGAGGTCTGTACTTGTGCTGTCCTTTCTGCCTCCAGCGTCATCTCTCTGCAACCTTTCCACCCTCCCCCGCCTTTGATACCTCTTAGCATCCTTTAACAGCAGCCCTGGAAACTTACCCTGAACTTGGCTCCCAACAGATAAGCGACTCCTGCTGGAGAGCTCCCTGCGGGCCCACTGAGTACACCTCCACTTCAGGGCCACCCCTCTGAGCTGTGACTCCCTTGCTGGAAGGAGCTCTGGGGCTGAGCAGAGTGCCCACCTAGGGCAGGTGACTGGGACTGTTTGAGTTGGATATTTGCCACCAGTAACATTAGGCAAGAAACACATAAGCCGTCAAACACAACTTTTCTTTCATGTCTACATTGCAGAATTTGTGTTAAGTAGATTCATGAAGGGATGGGTGCAAATACATTTTAGACACACCAAGGTAAGGGAGTGGGAAGGGATACTTGTTGAGGACCTATAATGATGCAGCCGCTGATTCAGTCTTAGTGGCTTGATCCAGGACCTGATATATAATTTGCAAGGCCCAGTGCAAAATGACAGCAGGGTTCCTTGTTCAGAAATTGTTAATAATTTCAAAATCGAGAGAGCAGAGGATTAGGCCACGCAGGAGGCCTTTCTGAGCACTAGTCTGTATGCAGGCCCTGACTTAACTCTACAGCAACCCTGAAACAAGGACACAGTTGTCTTTATTTTATGGACTCAGAGAGGGTGAGCAACTTGGCCAAGGTTTCTCAGCAAATGAACTATGTAGCCAGGAATAGGGATTCTAACTCCAAAGCCCTCAATTTTCTGAAAACTCTGTGTGATGAATATTTTTATAAATTGTATTAGTTTGGACCGTATGAAATTGCCATTTCTGGAGATTAAAAGATGGCAGATTATTGGCAATTTCATACGGTCCAGTCTGATACATTTCCTTCACTCACACTCGTCTTTGTCCCTTACATAAGTCAGGATAATCCAACTTGGTTACTTAACGTGAAGCCCATGAGGCTGCTGGTCTGACCATTCCACCTGTGGCACAACTTGGTGGCCCTCTGTCCTAGCACGTGGTGGTGGTGGTCCCTCAGCCATGGCTGTGGTCCCGGAATTATGTGTGATTGTTGGGGGTGCAGGAGGCTGGGTCCCCATCCCTGTCAGATCCCCAAAGCATGTCCAGAGTGAGTCCCATCTGGGCTCAACTGAAACCAGACCAGGGACCAGCATTGTGGCTTCTGGGAAGAATATGTTTCCAGCAAAGTGTCTGGTATATAGTAAATGCTTAGAAAATGTAGAATGTTTCTGATCCATGAATTAAAAGCCTCAAGGAAAGAATCAGGTGAGATGTTCCTTGAATACACTGCTGAAATATCTGTCAATCAGCAATCTAGAAATTATAGAAAGCAATCTGGCAATATGTACCCAATATGTATTAAGCTTCTCCCTGTACAGTTCTGAGAAATTAATCTGAAATGAGGACAAAGTTTTAAGAATACATGTGTGTCTTGGGGTGCTGTTTGTAATAGTGAAAATAGCAAACAGACCAGATGCCCATTAATAGATGAACAGCCGAGGAAATGAGGGCACATCCATTTGACGGAACATTTTGCAACATACGTTATAAGATTACTACTTGCTATTTGATAAGGTGGGAAAATGCTTGTATAATGTTTTCAGAAAAAAAGCAGAATAAAATAGAATGTGAAGAATTGAGTAACGTTATTATAAGGTAAAAACAAAATCTTAAAACTTGTGAAAGATAAGGGAACGAAGAGGATTTATGAAAGATCAGCAGTGCTAGTGACTGGGCATTGGGATTGTGGGTGATGTTCTTCCTCTACTTTTACATTTTCTGATTTTCTAAATCTCTACAATGAGAGTGGAAGTCCGTGTACTGGGGAAGGACATGGGCTCTGTTTGTTCCTCCATTCTGAGCCTCCTCTGCCCCCACAGTGGCCTCCACCGGCCAACCTTCTGCTTATCTCTCCCCAAGACCTGGACCTGGACTCTCCCTGGGCCTGGGTCCCATCTGCCCAGGTGAGGACACGGCGTCCCTACCCAGGTGCTTGGCTCTAACTAGCACACCTGGCTCTGACCCACAGCTGCTCTGACTCTAGGCCCTGGTCATCCTCGCCCCGGGTCCTGGCCAGCTTTCCATTGCTGCAGCACTCCCAGTCTTCACTTCAGGCTACAATCCAGCCGTAACAATCCAATTCCCCAGTTCAGTCCTGCAGGGATGAGATAGAACAGGAGTGCCCAGACGGAGATAAGATATTATGAGGAAACTGCTGACTTAAGGAGAAAATGTATGAGTTCAGATGGGAAATGTTAAGCTTGTTATAGTTTTGAAACAGAAAAACAAGTTTTGTCACCAGCTTTTAAAGCCATAAATAGAATGCAGCCACACAGAAAGGGGAAAGTCTGGACTTGCCAGCTGTGACCTAAGGGGAATTAACAAACTGCTCTCAGACCCATTTCCTCATCTTTAAATGGTGGTAATTATTCCTAATGTGCATAGTTTCTGTAATGAATAGAAATAACAGTGTCTTCTGGATGAACTTGCCTTTCTCTCTCAGGCAGGCTCCCATGGCCTCTGGATGACCCCTGTGCCAAAGCACAAGCCCCCAAGGTCATGGGAACTGAGAATGGAACGTTTCTGTCACTCCGATGGTAAAGCTCAGTCTTTCAAATCAGTTAGGTGATCCCCGCCCCCTCCCAACTCCTCGGCAGATAGAAGGTGTCCCCATTTCCTTGCCTCCATGCACACCTGTTGTCCCAGCAGAGTTATTTATTTATTTATTTATTTTGCGGTACGCGGGCCTCTCACTGTCGTGGCCTCTCCCGTTGTGGAGCACAGGCTCCGGATGCGCAGGCTCAGCGGCCATGGCTCACGGGCCCAGCCGCTCCGCGGCATGTGGGATCTTCCCGGACCGGGGCACGAACCCGTGTCTCCTGCATCGGCAGGCGGACTCTCAACCACTGCGCCACCAGGGAAGCCCCCAGCAGAGTTATTAACAGCACCTTTGTTTATTCTAACAGTGTTCCAGTTTGGACAATGACGAACATGGTCACCCTACCTAAAATCTACAAGGCAGTAGAGATCAGGGTCCCTTCTGAAGCACGGCTGATGGTGAATTCAGCTACATCAGCAACAGGCCATGTCACTTTGTCGTGGAGATAGTCTGGGGGCTGTGTACATCCTGGGGCTTGTGGTTTATGGCTCCTGCCCTGACAGCACTGTGGGCTGCCTGTGTGTCTCATCTGACTCCCTGTAATGGTGCAAAATGTGAGCAGGCTCGAGGCTACCCTGGAGGTGGGAGGGAGCCCCCAGGTGTCTTGGTTGTGCAGGGATGGGGGGAGACCTGGTGGTTGGGGGTTATAATTATAGCGAGTCCGAGCTCTGGAGGCCCATCTGCTGTGAAAGGAAATGTGGCTTCCTCAAGCTGCCGACACTCTCTGCTCCCCCAGCTGCGCCCCTGGTGGCCTGTGCAGTGTGGGGCAGCCCTGCTGGTCCTGTGTGACTAGAGCACGTCCTGTCAAGGGAAGAAGATGCCACAGGGGCTCTGGTTTCCACTCCATGCAGAAAGTAGGGTCTGGACGCCTCACCAGAGCCCCACCTCAGGCAGAACCACTGACAGTTAGGTGTTGGGTCCATAAACCAGAGTCCCGAGGAGAGTGGGGAGAAAGGAGCATGTGGGGTGCAATGAAGAAGCCACAGGAAGAGCAGCTGTGGGAAGGGGGGCAGTGACAGGCTGGGATGAGGGCCCCGCGGAGGATGCTTCTGTAGAGTGCGTTGCTCTGGACCCTGCTATGCTCCCCACAAAGGGACTGAGGGGACAGGCCCAAAGGGTGTGGCCCGTGCACTGGGGACACATTGGAGTGGACTCTGGGCCAGAGCACCCTTGGCACGTTTTGGGAGGGTGCCAGAGGCCTCCTGACCTGAGCCCCCTTGACTTAGAGCGGCGGGGGTCCACGCACCCAGGGACGTTGCTGCCCAAGTACTCTGGCCTCTGTGTGCTGGCAGGTGGGGTCTCCCCTGTGCCGCTGCCCTGAAAGGGACCCCAGAAGGCCCATTTCCTCTGTACACCTGGTAGAGGATCCATACATGAAAAAACCAGCGTTTTCCCCTCCTGTGTAGGGAGAAACCCAGTTCTTCCCAACTGGGTTTCTCCTGGGTCTCCATCAGGCCTCCCACAGGACACTTCACTTCTGGTCAGCAAGCAATTCTCCAGGGTACCAGCAAGCAGGGTGTCCTGCCGTATAACTCAATTCTGGCACTATCTACCTGGAGAAAGTGTCAGATCCCACAGGATAAGGACTGTCTATAAGATGGTCCCCTCCTCCACTTAGGATGCCAGTTGAAAGCCCAGGTGGCCATCTGTGCTTCTGACCAACTGGCTACAGATCAGAGGCCCCAGTGACCCATCACCAACCCCCCACCCTAGGTTCGATTAATTTGCTAGAGTGGCTCCCAGAACTCAGGGCAATACTTGCTTATGTCGAGCAGTTTATTAAAGGATGAGATAAAGGCCACAAGGTAGAGATGCACAGGGTCAGGTGCTGGGGGAAAGGACCCAGAAATCCTGAATCCCTTACTATTGGGATTTTATGGAAACTTCCTCCATGATCAATTACCATCTCCATTTCCTGAGCTTCTCTTCTCTCTGGAGGACGGGGGTAGGTGGGGCTGAAACTTCTAAGCTTCTAATCATGTCTTGGTCTTTCTGGCCAGCCACCACTCAGGGTCTACCCAGAGTCGCCTCATAATAACTAAAGGTGGTCCCAGTGCTCTTGTCACTTAGGAATTTACAAAGGTTGTAGAAGCCCTGTGTCAGGGCTGAGGTCAAAGACAAATTTTAGAACAAGAGATGGTCCCCATCCTCTTATCATATAGGAAATTACAAGGGTTTTAGGAGCTCGATGCCAAGAACTAGGGGCAGAGACCAGTATATATTTTTTTCTGTTATCTCACAGAATCTATGATTGATGAGACCCTGGAGATGGGAACCAGCCCCACGGACTGCATCTGGTGCAGGAGGTTTCTCAGTGAGGCGGGAGTTCCAGCTGGAAAGTGCCGTGTCTCTCGCACTGTGGGTGACACTTGCCCTTTCTTGCTGGGGACCAGGTCCCTCTTCTGGGGGCACAGTTCACGATGGCATCTCTTTCTGGGCACAGGAGGGGAGGTTCTGCTCTAAGCATGCAGCCTGGAGCATCTGGGTTGTCCTCACCGCTTGCTTGACATCCACGCTTGGCCACTGATGGGTACACAGTTAGAACTGGGGTTATGGTTCTAGGTCACGGAGGGGTGAGCCACGGCAGAAGGAAAAACTAGAAATGAGGGTGTACATGCTGACACCCAGACCAGGCCCAAGGATGGAAGGACAGAATTCAGTGTGTGCAGGGCCAGCCCAGTCCTCTCTCCACTATGTGTGTGCTGGGTGAGCTCCTACCAGCTCATGGCTCCCAGAAAATGCTCTTGAAACTTCCCTTCCTTCTCCTCATAGGAAGTGTCATCCCAGTCATGCTCGCACCCAGAGAAAAGTCCTTTCCAGCTCAGACCAGAGCAGGTGAGGGCCTGTCTTGCCTCGCTCAGAGAAGCCCCATGGGGGTGTTCCTCTGACCCAGGAGGGTGTTTCTCTGACCCAGGAGGGCATTTGCAAATGCACAGTGTGTGCCCAGGAGTCTTGGCATTGCCACGTCCATTAGAAGAGCAAGGCCTGACAGTCTACCTCCCCCAGACCTGGGCCTCCTCCTGGGTTTGCAGGCCCCTTCAAGGCACTGGCCCTCACCAGGCATCTGAGCCTGGGAGCACGCCCTCTCTTCACCCCATCTGCTGAAACACTTTCTTGTCAGTGCTAACATCTACTTATGCATTCCCACAGCAGCCAGTACTGCCTGGTTAGGGTCCTCGCCATCCTGCACCACCCGCCCCCAGGGGCATATCTGCCCCCAATCCACTCTATACATGGTTTCCAGACAATCTTTGCAAAACCTACATCTAACCACGTCGCTGCCCAGTGGGAGACCCTGGTGGGGTTTTCCTGGCTTGAGGGTTCATCTCCCAGCTCCCACACTAAGGGGTGGGTCACAAGCCCTCTGTCCTACGCCCCATCTTCTAGCCCAGTGCTGGGGTCCTGCACAGCGAGGCTCTGTGTTTGCCATGTGCACCGATGGGTGAGTGGTTGGCACCCTGTGCTGTCTGAGGGCATCAGCACATGCACATCTGTTCATGTAAAAACTCACAGTCCCCCTTAATTAGGTGACTCAGGATCGTACCTATGCAGCTGCTGTCCAGGCCTCCCCCTTGCTCCGGCCAAGCTGGCTCCTGTGGGTTTGGGAAGCTCCATTTTCTGCAGGTGCAGGAGAGGATGTTTGCTCACAGGCCCTGAAAGAAAACCCAGCCAAGTGTCTGGGCAGGAGATCGATGGGATCTGTCTGACCTGGGACAGATGCGGACCCCTGTGCTTGCCGAGCTGCCATTGGGTGGGCGCCTCTCTTCAGGCTGAGCAGACAGATAGCCCAGAGCCGGTCCTCCGAGCTCCTGTGCTCAGGCTGCCTGGCCTCCTCTGTGCCTGTGCTCCTGCATCAGGGCTCCTGCCCACCCTTGTCCTCAGACCAGACCCATGCATGCCTCTGCTCTCCAAATCCACCCTTTTCATAAATCCAGCGGGGGCCTCGTGTCCTCCCTGGAAGCCCTTTCTCACACACTGGAACTCTCCCTCCTCTGAGCTCCCAGAGTCTGGGTTGAGCTTCTTCTGTGCACCAGGCATCTGTGTTTTCCTTCCCTCTTCCCTGAGTTTCTTCCTCCGTCCTCTCCTTCAGTCAGCGAGTGCCTACTCTGTGTGCGATGCTGAAAATACAGACGTGGAAAAGGTAGCCCCCCACTCCCACCTCTGCTAACTGAGAGCTGTGACGACACAGAGGCGGGGTCCCCACCGGGGCCCGTGGCACGGGAATGGCCAGGAAAGCTTCTGGATGGAGGGAGGGTCAAGCGTCACATCTTGAATGAACAAAGGGCACTGGGTAGTCAAGGAAGGAGCATGTGGAAGGGCTTTGTTGTCAATGGGCAAGAAGGCATCTGAGATGGGAAGGCACCTGACTCAGTGAAACGTCATGCTGACCACGGCAGCAGAGGGCAGAGTCTCTGGGAGTGTGACCACCCGATCTCGGTGCTGAGCATCTGTGTGTCACACCTGGGTTGCTCAGGGTGCCAGGCACATCACAGCAAAAACTGCTGGATGGGCAGGGAGTCACTTTCTGGCTCTGGAGGGCCGATTGCCCACTTACCCCAGGATGCATCCTGCATACTTTTTCGGGTTCAAAATAACTTGTTTTCATGTTGCAGGGAGTCAGACAATATAGACAATAAAGGATTATAAAAAAAACCCCTATTATCCGCAACTCCCAAATCACCGATTTAAAACTTATATATGAGTTAGAGGTGAAAAATAACAAAGTGCTGTTGCTTTAATTTGTATTCCCTTGACAGGTAGGGAGTTTAAGCTTTTCTGTTGCTTTCCTTTGCACATTTAAATATTCTCTTTTATAAACTAAGCATTTACTTCTTGTCTTTCTTTTTTTATTGCTTTGCAAAAAGTCTACACATTGAAAGATATTAACAGTTTGATGAACATAGCAAGTATTTCCCTAAATGATGTTTGTCTTTTAACTTTGTTTATTATTTTGTGTTTTCACTGCTCGGAAATGTTTACTTTCAATACATTCTATAGCTGAGTCGATCATTCTTTTCCTTTATGGTTTTGTCTTTGGTATCATGTTTAAAAACATATCCCCCACTCCAATATTACATAAATAGCCGTCTATGTGTCTGTAAACTAATTCTATGGCTTTACTTTAATATTTAATTCTTTAGTTTCCCTGTAATTTGTTCAATGCATGGCACCAGGGTGAGATCTAGCCTAATTCATTTTCCCAAATGAATGATCCCTCATTTATTTGAAATGTACAATTCTCATGTACTAGTCTTATATATACTTGAATTATTTTCATAATTTCTATTCTATTCTAATGATTTGACTTTTTCCCTCCATCAACACCAAATTGTTTAAATTATTTTAGCTTCTTGCTATGTTTTAACTTTTTTCTTATTCTGTGTTCATAGATGAAATTTAGCATTATTTTGTTGAGTTCTAAAACTCTTCATTGCTAGCTGCCTATTTAATTTCCATTCCTTTCTTCTTCCTAGACTCCCTCATAGCATGGGTGACAAAAGACCCAGTTTTTACCAATTAGATATAAGTGATATTTTTCCTGCTGGGAGTCCCAGAAAAAAATTGTTTTCCTGATTAAGAGGGACTCACTCCTCTGATAGGCATAATTTCCTTTTTCATCCTGCCTGGAATGTGGCTGATATGTCTGGAGCAGCAGCAGCTACCTTGTGCATATTGTACAATTGACATAACAGAATAGATTAAAAAGATAATAAAAAGATAAAGGGGCATAGACACCCTTTTGGCATCGTGCAGCTGTCCTTTCAGTACTTGATTGTCTATTTTTGAACTTCCTGTTAAAAGAGAAAAATAAATCAATTTTTGGTTAAGTTACTATAGATGGATTTCTGTTCCATGCAAACTCAATCCGATTTGGACTTTTAATCGAATTTCCTTACATTAACTGGTTATTTGGAAGGAGTATTTGTACATTACAACATTAAGACATTCTGTTCAGTCTCATCATATGTATTGCAGAATTTAAATTCAGGTCCACTTTGCTGTCACTATCATACCACAGTGTCTGCTCACTCATGCTGCTCAGACCTCCCCATAAGGAACGCATTTACCATCCTCTCTACCTATCTGGGTCCTGACCGCCAGCCTCTTCCAGAGTCTTTCTGAAATACTCCCCACCATGAGCTCTCTTCTGTAGTAGGTCCCACTGTATCTGGTGCTCGACCATGGTTGGGGACAGGAGAGTGTTTTTAAGAAAGAACAGACTCTACAAGTGTAACAGTGTAATAAGTCTCGTGATTGCACTTAATAGAGGGAAAGGGAGCTAGTGCTTCTTTTGTACCTAGCCAGGCTCTGTGGTGTGATTAGGGCTATTCACAAAGACTGGTTTCTCTCCTTTCTTCCAGACCCCTGGTGGAGCTGCATTCCCACCCTGCTGCTGACTCAGGGCAGAGCTGTGAGTTTGCTGTGGCCCCGGAGAGTAGAAATGGGCCGGCACTCACTTTCCGAGGTCTCCCTCTTCCCTCATCTCTGCAGCTGGAGTCTCTCCAGATGATGGTGCCCTGTCTGCCTGGAGCCCTAGAGGAGCACGAGGACATGACGTGTGAGTGAGCAAGTGGCTTGTCACCACAGTTTACACAACCTGTCCTGTCTGATATGGCCACCTCATCCTGTTGAGACACTGGGACATAGATTTAACAATTCCTGTTCCATCAGCAAGAACATGGAGGCTTAGAGAGGTAAAGTCACATACACCCAGTCATGAAGGATTGCCTGCTTTGGGACTCCACCCAGGCTGCCTGCCTAGAAGGCTGGCACTTGTCTGTAAAGCCATTTGCTTCTAGTTCAGCCTTGGGTCTTCTCTGTAGAGTTTTTAGGCATTTGTATCTCATCTTTCAAACTAGATATAGACATCTTACCTCTGTTTCTACTTCCCTTAGTGACACAACACAGACACACAGCAGGATTAGGGAACACTTGCTGCATTCGTGACAACAAAGCTGGCAGCTGCCCACATGCCACTCCCAGGAGGCCAGTTCTCATGTCAGCAAGTCTAGGGACTTCCCTGAAGGTCCAGTGGTTAGGACTCCGCACTTCCATTGCAGGGGACACGGGTTTGTGCCCCAGTCCAGGAAGATCCCACATGCCGCGGAGCGGCTAGACCCGTGAGCCATGCCCGCTGAGCCTGCGCGTCCGGAGCCTGTGCTCCGCAACAGGAGAGGCCACAACAGTGAGAGGCCCGCGTACTGCAAAAAAAAAAAAAAGAAAGAAAGAGCTGATGTTGTGGAGAAAAAGGAACACTCCTACCCTGTCTGCGGAAATGTAAATTGTTGCAGCCACTATGGAGAACAGTGTGGAGGTTCCTTAAGAAACTGAAAATAGAGCTACCACATGATCCAGCAATTCCACTCCTGGACATATATCTGGAGAAAAACATGGTTTGAAAATATACATGCACCCCAATGTTCATAGCAGCACTAATTACAATAGCCAAGACATGGAAACAACCTAAATGTCCATCGACAGAGGAATGAATAAAGAAGATGTGGTACATATACACAATGGAATATTACTCAGCCATAAAAAAGAATGAAATAATGTCATCTGCAGCAACATGGATGGACCTAGAGATTGTCACACTGAGTGAAGTACGTCAGACAGAGAAAGACAGATATATGATATCACATATATGTGGAATCTAAAAAAGTGATACAAATGAACTTATTTACAAAACAGAAACAGACTCACAGACATAGAAAACAAATTTATGGTTACCTAAGGGGAAAGGGGAGGAGGGATACATTGGGAATTTGGGATTAACATATACACACTGCTATATACAAAATAGATAACCAATAAGGAGCTACTGTATAGCATGGGGAACTGTGTTCAATATCTTGTAATAACCTACAATGGAAAAGAATCTGAGAAAGAAAATCTATGTATATCTGAATCACTTTACACCTGAAACATTGTAAATCAACTATACTTCAATAAAAACAACTTTAACCAAAGAAGAAGGAGCCAATGGACATGCCTGGAGGCATGGGAGGTCCAGTCTGAGTGGAGGAGGAATGGGGAGGAGGGATCCTGGCTGCTTGGGGGAGGAGCCCTTGCTTTCAGCCCCTCTTCGGGGGTCCTGCTGAGAGTGAAGAGGCTTGGGGTCCATGTTCCTCTAGGGGAAACGCTCCACCAGACAGCAGAGGAGTGCCTGGCAGTGCGGGTATCCCATGGAGCCAGGCTCAAGGTCAGATGAGTTGTTGGCCTGGGGACATTTCAGGGCTCTCCGCCTCGGAGCCAAACGCTGAGTCCTCACCTTCAACAGCTGGTCAGCCTGAAAAGAAAAAAACAACCAAAGAGTTGGTCTGAGGGTGTTTACGTGAGGATTTGCTACACTGTGGTTGTGCCTGCAAGAGTCAAAGAGTGGGGAAACTGAGGCCAGGACCAGCTATCCTTGGAGTTCGGAGGCCTGGCCAAGAGGGGACCCATATGCCTCCATTTCTGGTCAAGTGCTCTAGACCTCCAGGGCTGTGAGCAGGCTGTTAAAGAAACACATGGAATAACCGCATTTCTCAAGCCGCCTGGGGTGATTAAAATGCATATTGTGATTAAAGCAGGCTTGATGTGAATTTCACAGCTCTTGCCATTTTTCTCTTCCTTTCTTCCTTGCTAATCTTTCTTGCTTTCCAATTACACTGCATATGTTCTGCTGGGAGTGTGAGAATCCATCTTCCTTGGGAGGGCCTGCTAATTACCCTCTAGGGTGGGGCTGTGCTGCAGATTTTGCCGGAGCAGAAGAGGGGAAAGGACAGAATTGACCCCAGGCTCCACCAGGAAAGATATTGCTGTTGAGTGATCGGCAGGATCAAGCTTGAATTATTTATGATTGTGTTAATAATCATTTATTTTATGTTAGTGCAGGTGCACGCTCTCTGTGAAAGACACAGACGTGATGACGTTCTTGGGAAATGGAACCGGGTATTTGTGAAGATTCGGAGCCTGGCTGAGGGCGGGGAGGTCCTGACACCCGTTGCCTGTGTGCACACTTTCATCTCTCTGAGATGCACTCAGGGCAGTGAACCTAACTGCCTGGACTGAGAGTCTCCCTCACCAGAGCCAATGAACACGAACACGCAGTGTGTGATGAGCAGTGAGCAGGCAGGCCTGGGGACAGGAGAGGAGGAAAAGTCAGGCCTGGGGAGTATGGTCTGATCGGGGGGGGCGGGAGGGCATCTGTTGGAGTGGTGCTCACTGGTTCTTTCTCTCTTTATTCACACCCACCTGGAGGGACCCGGAACCCTTCTAGGTGTTGGGGGTACAGCAGTGGACTAGACTGATACCACACCCACCCACATTTATATATTTATACAGACACTATAGTGATGAGTACTATGAATGAAAAAGAGAAACAAGGCAGAGTAAAGGGGATACAAACATGTGTTTATACAAATCAGGGAAGGCCCCTCTAATAAGGTAAAATTTAGCACCATCCAGAAGGAAGTTAGGCAGACAGCCATGGAGATGCCTGGCAGAGAGCATTTAGCAGAGGAAACAGCAAGTGCAAAGGCCCTGGGGCAGGGACAAGTTCAGCAAGATCTAGGCTGCAAGAAACTTATAGAGAGTAAGGGACCTGCAGCAGGAGGTAAGGGGGGACTGGGAGCAGGTGAGAGCTATGCCTGTTGGGGAGTTTTGCTCCCAGCCCCCTCAGGACCCCTGCTTATGACTTGCCTCCTGACACGCCCCTCTCCTTAAGGAGAGGGACGTCACACATATCAATCGCCTTCTCTGTGTTCTTTGTGTGTCTTGTAGGTCAGTATTGCTACTTTCATTTTGCAGGTGAGGAAGTAGAGGCCCATGAAGTTTCAGTGAGTTGTTCTCCTAGCGGAGGTGGGGCGTGTTGGAGAGAGGTAACACCTGCACCCTTTGCATGCTGCCCACTAGCAGCCCTTATCGCACACCTGGTCACACCTGTGTCTCTCTCCACGCTGCCCACCAGGATTTCTCACTGCACTTGGTTGAGGACTTGCTGCTCTCTGCTTGCAAGGCATCCAGGGGCTTGGCACGGGGGGACGACGAGTGCTGTGCGTCGCTGCTGGAAGAGAGCAGAAGATGCCTTTCCACCTCAGCCCTTCCACGCTGTTAGCTTAGGCCGTGGGTTCAAGGGCCATTGCTCAGGACTGGCTTAGCAGGATGAGGAGACTCACCCCGGGCAGGCCCGTTGGCCACAGCAGCAACCTTCTCTCGGAGCCCAGCTTTGCACTCTCCGTCGGGACCCCTTCTCGTTACCTCTGCCCTAAGGCTGCACAGTCTCTAATTTTCCAAGTCCCAAGTCCTGTTTTTATTCCATTACATTATGGAGAGTCACAGTTAATGGGAGGCCTAACGTACAATGGGCTGTCCCATCGCCACAAGGATTGGGTGCCTCTGCTTAGCCTGGGGGATTATCAAAGTGTCACCGGTGGCTCCATGCGAGGACATGCTCGTGGAGTCAGGGGAGGCCCCCTGAAATGTCTAAAAATAGCACAGGGGGCAGGACAATGGCTGGCTTTCAGCACAGAGTCCTCTCCAGAGCTTGGCGTGGACACTGTTCAGTGCTGGCGTCACAGGGCTGAGGACATCTCTTCAGGTGGGACACCCATTTCTGCTGGGCTTGCAGTTGAAAGTGACTCTACTGCCAGAATGGCTATTATTCTTTAACTGAAAATAATTTAATGAAGGGCTGCATGAAAAGAATTAATAAGAGTTGATAAGGCATCCAATGAACTGCAATGGTGACAAACCATTACCGGAGGCCTCACGCAGGAGTGGGGGGAGGGGGCCTGGGGCTGCGAAGGTATCATTATTATTGTAATTATTGTTTGCTACATTTATTATTAGCATTTAAAAAATTGTGGTAAAGTATATATAACAAAGTTTAGCATGGTAACCATCTCTAAGTGTTCAGTAGTGTTAAGTACATTCCCATTATTGTACAAACACCACCATCCATCTCCAGAATACTTTCATCTTGCAAAACTGAAACTCTGTATCCATGGAAGACTAACTCCCCATTCCCCTCCCCCAGGGGTACCCCAGGGGTGGTACCCAGCCCCTGGTACCACCATTCTACTTTCTGTCTCTATGAAGCTGACTACTCTAGGTAACTCATATATAAGTGGAATCATGGTGTATTTGTCTTTTTTGTGACTGACTTATTTCACTCAACATCCTCAAGGATCATCCAGGCTGTAGCATGTGTCAGAATTTCCTTTTCTTAAAGGCTGAATAATATTCCATTGTATGTATATACCGCATTTTGTTTATCCATTCATCTGTTCATGGGCACGTGGGTTGCTTCCAGCCTTTGACTCTCGTGGATAAAGCTGCCAGGAACATAGGTGTACAAGTATCTCTTCAAGACCCTGCTTTCAATTCTTTTGGGTGTATACCCAGAAGTGGAGTTGCTGGCTCATATGGTAATTCTATTTTTAATATTTTGAGGAACGAACTGGTAGTATTATTTTTTTCCAACAAGTTTATTTTTATTTATTTATTTATTTATTTTAACATCTTTATTGGAGTATAATTGCTTTACAATGGTGTGTTAGTTTCTGCTTTATAACAAAGTGAATCAGTTTTACATATACATATGTTCCCACATCTCTTCCCTCTCACGTCTGCCTCCCTCCCACCCTCCCTATCCCACCCCTCTAGGTGGTCACAAAGCACCGAGCTGATCTCCCTGTGCTATGCGGCTGCTTCCCACTAGCTATCTACTTTACATTTGGTAGTGTATATAAGTCCATGACACTCTCTCACTTCGTCCCGGCTTACCCTTCTCCCTCCCTGTGTCCTCAAGTCCATTCCCTATGTCTGCATCTTTATTCTTGTCCTATCCCTAGGTTCTTCATAACTATTTTTTTTTTAGATTCCATATATATGTGTTAGCATACGGTATTTGTTTTTCTCTTTCTGACTTATTTCACTCCGTATGACAGACTCTAGGTCCACACACCTCACTGAAAATAACTCAATTTTGTTTCCTTTTACGACTGAGTAATATTCCATTGTATATATGTGCCACATCTTCTTTATCCATTCATCTGTTGATGGACACTTAGGTTGATTCCATGTTGGTAGTATTTTTTTTTTTTTTTTTTTTTTTTTTGCGGTACGCGGACCTCTCATTGTTGTGGCCTCTCCTGTTGCGGAGCACAGGCTCCGGATGCGCAGGCTCAGCGACCATGGTTCACAGGCCCAGCCGCTCCACGGCATGTGGGATCTTCCCGGACCGGGGCACGAACCCGCGTCCCCTGCATCGGCAGGTGGACTCTCAACCACTGCGCCACCAGGGAAGCTCGGTAGTATTATTTTTAATGGCTGAAGTGATCATCCTCCTTCTTCTTCTGAATCTCCTTGTTCCCATTTGTAACTGGGACTAAGCTTGTTCTTCCCATTGCAGTTTTTTTTTTTTTAATTGGGGTATAGCTGCTTTACAATGTTGTGTTAGTTTCTGCTGTACAATGAAGTGAATCAGTTATATTTATACATATCTCCTCTCCCTCTTGGACCTCCCTCCCACAGCCATCCCCATCCCACCCATCTAGGTCATCACAGGGCACCGAGCTGAGCGCCCTGTGCTATACAGCAGGTTCCCACTAGCTATCTGTTTTACACATGGTAGTGTATATAGGTTAGTCCTAATCTCCTAATTCGTCCCACCATCCCCTTCAGTTCGATAGGGTCTGCTCTGTAGTAAACTAGAGCACCTTGTGAATCTCAGTTATTATTTGGTATATCTCCCCTCTTGTCCCACTCTCCTAGGGATTTTTGGGGGGTTCTCAGCACTGTGCTATACGGGTATCTGTGTCCTGCTGCTGGCTCAGTGGTGGGTACGAGGCTAGGTTGGGCTCTGCTTTCACATGAGGCTTTAGAACAGGGTGGCATCTCAGTGGTGCTGACCACCGGGGTTGGGGGGAGGTGACGACTCCAGGGAACCATGTCTCTGCAAAGCCTCGATTTCCTAACTGTTCATGAGGCAAGCATGACGACCACATGGGAGCCCTCACTGTGCCCATGTCTTGTCACGCATGTCCCTGGGGGGCAGGTCTCAGGGAGCACGGCGGTGGACGTGGAGGTCACCCTGGGGCCACACGCAGGCACTTTGCTGGGCCTGCTGCTTTCCCCCTGCATGCCTTCCGCCAGCTCATGGCACCCCGTCCACCCAGGGGTCCCAGCCTGGAGCCAGGATCCCTGCTACTTCTCCCCACTTCCAATCCGTCACCAAGCCCCTCCCCCATCTCCTGCCTCTTAAATCTCTTAAAGTCACCATCCCTCACCAACACTGTGACCTCATCCAGAACCCAATCTTGTCCAGGTTCCCTTAGGATCCAATCTGGCTAGAGCCTTCTCCATCCGGTCTCCACCCAAAAGCCTCTGGAATCTTTGTAAACTGTCAATTTGGCGAATGAATGAATAACTGCCTTGTTGATGCCCCAAGAGCATCCCCCGCCTCAGGAGCAGGTCCCCGCTCTTCACGGCACCCAACCCCCAACCCTGCCTTCAGCCCAACTCTCCCACTCCACCCTTGTCAGCCACTTGTCTTCACAGCACAGGGAGCCTCTGGCATCCTAAACTCCCTCACTCCAGCCTCTTAGCATGGCTGGCCCTCAGGCCTGAGCTGAGAGGTTGCTTCTCCATGGGGCCTTCTGGAGTGAAGGTGGACAGCTTCCCCCTCTGCCTCTGCAGAGCTCATACTCAACATTCATTCCAGCACTTATTACCCTCCTTGGCAACTTCCTGTTTTCTTTTCATCTTGAGCCTGTAAGCTCTCCAAGGGTATGTCTCCTTCACCGTGACAGGTCTCCCTGCGTGGAAATACTTTCAAAGAAAATCAGTGAAGGGAAGGACGCATCCAGGATTCTGAAGCTAACTATGTAACCTGCCTGGCCTTTAGCACAGCCCTCCTCCCCAGACCCTGACCTCCCATCCAGCACGCCACTGTCACCCCGTGGAGCCGGACAGCACCTGTCCCTCTGAGGCTCGCCCAGCATCACTGCTGTGTCTCCCTAGTGGGCCCATCCATTTGGGGCCACTTTCCAGTGTCTGAACTGGGATCTCTGAGTTGATTTGCTGGACACCCTGTTTCTGCAATTACGTGAACGTTCTTTGCTAACCACGCTAGTACGCTGGCCCGTCTGGAGTTTCGCTAATTTTTAGAAAATAGAACTGTGTTTTAAACATGCCTAAGTATGAGTGTGTATCTGTGCACTCTTACCTGCCCTTATGTGCTGTGTAGGATTCAGCTAGCTCCTAGGAGGCCAGCAGAGAGTGTCAGGGGCATGGCACTCAGAAGGAGCTGGGTCTCAGTGTCTGTAACGCCCTCTGTATGGCCTGCTGACCCACAGACACTTAGTGCAGCGGTATCCGAGCAGAAAACCTCCACCAGCACCTCTAACGACAGAGTCCGTGTGACCCCTTGACCTGCAGCCTTGTGCATTGGTCCAGGGCTCCTCCAGCAGCCCCTCCAGCTCCCTGGGCCCCTCATCCCTTAGGATTTCTCCCCTGTGCTCCCCAAGTGCCCTACGAATCGCTACTCACCCAATTTTCACATTGCTCATGTTATCTGTTTATGTGTCTGCCCGACACATAGACAAGTGAGTCCTTGAGTGCAGGGTAGTTGGCCTGTGTGGCTGCGAGGCCCAAAGGCAGGGATTGCCGCCTGGCAGGCAATCAGGAGAGAAGGATGAGCATGGGAGGGCGTGAATGCACCAACCACTGAAAATGACACCGGCCTCTTCGGGGCCATCCTCAGGCCTTTGGTGGAGGAAAGAGCCCAGCCTAGCAGTCGTGTGTGCTCCAGCTCTTCCTCTGTTGCTATAATAGTAACTTCTGGGGTTTTTTTTGCGGTACGCAGGCCTCTCACTGTTGTGGCCCCTCCCGTTGCGGAGCACAGGCTCCGGACGTGCAGGCTCAGCGGCCATGGCTCACGGGCCCAGCCGCTCCGCGGCATGTGGGATCTTCCCGGACCGGGGCACGAACCCGTGTCCCCTGCACCGGCAGGCGGACTCTCAACCACCGCCCCACCAGGGAAGCCCTATAATAGTAATTTTGCATTACTGATAATCATTTATAACCACCTCAGTAAACAAAAAGCAGGGATTTCAGGTGGATTTTACAACGCAAACAAGTTTATTTATTTATTTGTTTGTTTGTTTATTTATTTTATTAATTTTATTTTTGGCTGTGTTGGGTCTTTGTTGCTGTGCACGGGCTTTCTCTGGTTGCGGCCAGTGGGGGCCACTCTTCATTGTGGTGTGTGGGCTTCTCATTTCAGTGTCTTCTCTTGTGGAGTAGCATGGGATCCAGGCACACCGGCTTCAGTAGTTGTGGCAGGTGGGTTCAGTAGTTGTGGCACGCGGGCTCTAGAGTGCAGGCTCAGCAGTTGTGGTACACGGGCCCAGTTGCTCCGCAGCATGTGGGATCTTCCTGGACCAGGGTTCGAACCTGTGTCCCCTGCTTTGGCAGGCGGATTCTTAACCACTGCGCCACCAGGGAAGCCCGTGAGGCTGGAGGGGAAAGTGGGGTGGGCCAGTAGGTGAGGTGGTGGCTACACTGTGTGCCCTTACTGGGGGGGTGCCCCCTGACTCCTCATGTCCACTGATCAGAGAGAGAAACACAATCATTCATATGATAAGGGAAACCAGCTGCTTTCTCGGACCCCTGGTTTTGGGGCCCTGGGCCCGACAGTCAGCTCCCAGGTTCTCCAGCAGGGTCTCAGGGGGAGAAATTCTGAGCCATGTGGCCAAAGCAGGGTGCAGGAAGCAGAGCCTGCAGATGGGCCCGCCCAGCCCGTCTGGTCCCGGGGAGATGGGAAGAGTCCACGGCCCCGGAGGACAGCCTGGTGGCCTGGAGCAGACAGCAGAGCCTCTCGAGGCCATGGTGGTCCAGAGGAAAAGGGGCCCTCAAACATCCTATATTTGGTGAATGACAAACAGGATGACGGATGATAGATGTGAAAATATGGGGAGAAATAGAAAACTCAGCAAACTGCATACACACGGGGCTTTATCACCACCAGGGTTATAGAATCTCTACCCCGCCCCGCCTCCCTCTTCCAGACCTCTTTACGGATCCTGGATCTTCTGTGTGACAGTGACAGCATGAAGGAAAGTGGACCTGGGTGTGGAAACCTACGTTTGTTGTTTGAAAGACATTAGCTGTTTGACTGATGGGCCAGAGAAAGGCTGAGAGGTGGAAGGATTTGGAAGCTTCTCCCGTAGCCTCAGAGGCTTTCGACCTGAGTCTACTGATGTGTGACACTTCTGGGGCAGAATGCCTTGGGCCTGGAAGGATCAGACTGGAACTCAGCCCTAGTCCCAAGTGATGCTTCTCAAGTACTCTGCACTGAACCCCTCGCATGGCCATGCCCCCTGCTCTGGGTGGGGAGCAGGATGGTGTGGGGTGGAGAGAGGGGCCTGGGACCCACCTGAGGCCTCCAGGGGACCTTGGACCCACACTGGAATGTGGTCAGTGTTGCCACTGAACTGTGTGCGGACCTCGGGCAAGCTGTTAATTGCAGGCCTTACATGGAAATGTCCACGTGACCACCCGTGCATGGCTGGGGCTCACCAAACACCAGTCCCTGACCCTAAGTTCTTCATGCACGCACATACCAACTGTTGCTTGGTTGGTTAGTGGGTCTGGTTTAGATCAGGGAAACCCGTCTGTCCCAGGCACCTCTAGGTTAGACTTCCTGGGGAGAAGCAGATTGGCAGCTTAAGATGAACATTTGTGGAATTACATCAACAATTACAGAGCCTGAAGTTAGGGGAAACCAGTGGGATTTACGGGATGCAGTTTCCCATTGAATTACAGCATCTTGTTTGTATTCCTACGCATCAAACTGAGCCCTCCGTGCCCGTGGGAAGAGCAGGCAGGGCCATTGTTTTCTTCCTCCTAGTCAGTCTCCAATATGGGCACAGCCATGAGCAGAAACCACCTTCCTCCAGCACAGCCCCTATCCCCACCCCTGCAGGAGCAGCCTAGGGAAATAAAATAATGAGAAGCAGCGCCATCACAGTTTTTCCATCACGATGGGCACCCAGCTGGGAAAACACTCCTGCCTTGCCCACCCTCGGTCACTTAGGTGCCTCGCTGGACAGTGTTCTCTGCTTCCTGAGGGAAGGTAGGTAGAAGACAGGTGCCCGTCTGCATCATGGGAGGGGCCCAGAGGAAGCAGCCTCTGGAAGCCTGCTGGATGCCTGGAAAGGGCTTCCTTGAACTGTCCACGCAGCACGTCAGTCTCGGCCCTCACGGGGAAGTGGCCCCACTGGAGACCACAGCCGTTCTCGCTCAGGCTCCCCAGCCCTCACACCCCTTGAAGTGTTGCTTCAGCTGCCCCTGCTCTCTGCCCTTCCCCTCTGCCCTCCAGGAACGTGGGAGGAGCACCGCCCAGCAGGTGTCCTGGCTTCACACCCATCCTGCTTCACGGACTCTCCAGAAGGAGTCTGATCACTTCTGTGATTCTGTTCGGTCCCAAAACAGCCACGCTCCTTACCCGTGGCCTCGCCTGCCCACCTCGTGCCATTACCTGCCCCTGCAGTGCCCTGAGCAGAACACACTGTGCTGTGCCGGCTCCTTTTTACAATTTTTGAATTATAGTAACTATTGATATTTACTTGTAGGTTTCAGTCAGCCAGTGACGGTCCGCTGACATAATGAAACGGTGACTTGGTGAGACTGGAGGCTGCACGGATACACCAGTCAGGTCTGCATAGTTTAATTAGCTAGATGTGAGCTTACAGGTAGAGTTGACTTTCTTTTAGAGTTTTAAAGCATTTTCTTTTCTTTTTTGTTTTTTTTCCAGCTTTCTTGATGCATAATCGACAAACAAAAACTGTATATATTTAAAGCGTACGACTTGATGTTTTGATATAGTTATACACTGTAAATGATCACCCCTCAAGCTAATTCACACATCTGTTACCCCGCACACTTACCATTTTCTTCTCTTTTTTCTGGGTGGGTCATGAGAACACTTCAGATCTACCCTGGTAGCAAATTTCAAGGCCACATACGACCTTGTAAACTATAGCCACATCGCTGTGCATTAGATCCCCAGAGCTTACACATCCTGCACAACTGAATCTTTGCGCCACCTTTTGCTAGGACATTCCTGCCCACTCCTCTGCTTGGAAGATCCTATTGACGCTTTGGGACCACTGCACGGGCACCTCCTCTGAGAAGCCTTCCCACTCCCACCAGCTCCCACCAGGCCCACTCAGGATGCCTGGTACAGGGCTGTTGGGTCGGCACTCAGCGCAGGGCGCTCCTCTGTGGTGGGTGAGGGGTGGATACCTGGGAGGAGGGGCAGAGAGATGTTAAACCCGTCAGCATCACAGATGTCCCAGCTTCATCAGCATTTGGATCATAGTCCACATGCTTCTTCCCCTGTGATGAGGAGCCTCCAGAGCCCATGCTGGCTTGGTCTCCTTCCTCCAGGGTTTCCTCTTGTCCTGCCATTCCCAGATACTGGGGAGACGGAGAGGTGTCGCATGGCCCTGTTGGGCAGGGGGCAGCTCCCCTGCTGGAACACTGGAAGGCCTCTGCTCTGGACTGGCCACTCCACCCTGGGAAGGGTCCACTTGCTGAGTCTGCACTGCGGTTCAGGAACTACCCAGGGTATGAGCCGTGGTGGGTGGTGGGTGATGTATTCTGGGCAGGAGAGCAGCGTGAACAAAGCACGTTCAACTGGGGAATCAGGGAGCTCCCTGCAGATGAGCAAGAACAAAGAAAGCTCACTGCAAAGAATGAACTAGATCTCTGTGGAAGGAGAGACAGCAATGCAACAGCACAGGAAACTGCATCATAGGAAGACGATGGACTACCTCCCCTCGCCCCCGCCCCATGTAGATGCAGCTTTATAAGCAAGAGCTTGCATGAGCTAGCAAGGTCCAGAAGTTTATGCAGCCAACTGGAATATCTGGGGAGGAAAAAAGGAATTTTATATGGACTTCTGTATTATCTATATTTTTTATAAGCAGAAATAACACTTATATTTCTAAAAGAAAGTATATAGACAAAGTATGAAGTTTCAAATAAGACTGCTCAGGGCACTGCAGGGGCAGGTAATGGCACGAGGTGGGCAGGCGAGGCCACGGGTAAGGAGCGTGGCTGTTTTGGGACCGAACAGAATCACAGAAGTGATCAGACTTCCAGACTGTAACAGGGTGAGGTCCGTGACCCTGCAGGTAACCTTGCTGGTGATCCCACTGCCATTCTCCACATCACGGTCAAGTTTCGGAGGCTCTGCCCCCACCTGTGAGGAACCTCTTGCTCAGAGGTCAAGGCCAGGGTCGGGGCAGGGCAGGAGGACTGGCTGTATGGGGGCCAGACCATCGCCGGCTGGAGAGCCACGACCCTGCGCTCACTAATGGTGTGGAGGACGCCACCTACAAAGTCCCTCCCATGGCTCCGCTTCATCCTCCTGATCCACTGTCGCAGCCCAGTTGGGGCATTTCCACACCCAGCAGGGAGAGGGAGTGAGGAAGAACAGGCATTCCAGGCCCCTGCGCGGAGCTGCCTCCTGCTCTGTTCTGACAGTCCTCAGCCTCGTCTGACGTGTGGAATGGCTCTGATCCAGCTTCTTTCTACCTCTGGTCTAGCCCCTTCTGGGTCACGAAGGCCCCAGGGGGGAGGAAGAGCATGCATTTGGGAGCGTGGGTCCAAGTTCGATTCCTGGGTTGCCACTTACAAGCTGTTCATCCTGAAAAGAAGGACACGCTTCTCGGACCCTCTGTTTCCTCTTCCAGTTGCATAGATAGTAAATGACAGGATCCTCACAAGGCTACTGTAGGTGAAACAAGACCATGTATGTAGTGTCTAGATGGGGCTGAGCCTGAGTAGGTGTTCTGTAAATATCTGTCACCTGTCCGGTCAGCCACTCCCCCTCCGAAGCCCAACATGAAGTCGGAGTGTGAATGTGACATAATACCTGCTCAAATGGGATTTAATTTTTCTTCCAGCTCCATGTGACAAATCAAGTTAGATAAGGCATTCTGGCCGGCTCTGTGGAGGGGGCTTCCCCTCCCCAGTCCTCATCACCAAGCTTCACTTCCTCTGATCTCACCTGGTAGGTGAACAATGGAAGTGCCTGCCTTCTAGTCTGGTTGGAGGCTGGTCGCAGTGCTGCATTTCCCCCTAAGCCTTGAGGGCAGAGGGCCCAGCCCTGTGAGCCTGGATCCACATCAGCACCCAGGCTGAGCACAGATCCCTCTGCAGCTCCAAGCTTGCTGGCTTCTGGGAACGCCACCTCCCTTCCTACCTGTAAATGTAAGAAGTGAGATGCTGACAGATTACCTTGGGCACATCCCCAGGTGCCAGCCCAGGAATCTTGCTTCTTATCAGCTCATGTGGCCAAGAAATGGCGGGGCTGGCAGAGGGAGCTTTACCTGGTAAGGCCTGTGGACTAACAGGAAAGGAGCATCCAGAAACAAGGGGCTTCCTTAGAGCCCACAGGCTTTTTCCTTACCTACTGACACCTCTGTCCTCAGGATCATCAGGAACCTGCATCCACAGAATCTTGTGGGTGGGCTTCACCGAGGTGGGCGGTGGCCTCTGTTGGCTTCTCCTCAATTGCCTGGGAATCTTTGCTTATCTCAAGACTCACACCAATCCCTGCGTGAGTCAGTGAAACACACAGATTTATCTTAATACAATACGTATGGATGCGGCATCTATTAATCATTCATCCACTTATCCAACAAATCTTTAACGTAAACACACTCTATGCCAGACACTGTCCTGGAAGGTGCAGGGGACGTGATGATGAAGACAACTGCCTTGGACACTGACCTCAGGGGCCCACAGCCCCATGGGAGCAGACAAGCATTGATTAAGTAATTAAGAAAGTGCAAACTCTACTGCAAACAGTGATAAATACTTTGGAGGACACACTTTGGAACTTATCGCAGGGGCTGACCTGGTCCAGGGAAGCAGGAAATCTCCCTGGGAAAATGGCACTTGAGCTGAGAGCTAAAGCATTTGTAGGCACTGACTAAGCAAATACGCATGCTAATAATAGAGTTAGTCTTACACTGTACTGATCACGTCCCAGGCTATGTTCTCGGGGATTTATATCAACTCTGCAAGCCTCACAAAAGCCAGGGTGTGAGTGCTGCTGACAATCCCCAGCTCACAGGTAAAGGGCTGAGGCTTGGGGCGTCATAGGATTGGGACTCCATGGACCACTGGGCTCCGCTGCCACCCAGAGTGAGGTGTGGAAGAGGAGGGGCAACATCGGGACAGAGGGAAGAGCAGGTGGAGAGGAAACCCTTAACAAACATTTGAAGCTTAAAAATTGGCAACTGACAAATCCACCTAACAAATCCTTGCAGCTAACCCTGAGCTTACCTGAGCCAAAGAAAGTGTGTCACGTACTGACTGTCAGTCACTCCCCTGGGACTGAGGGTGTGCAGTGGGCACATGAAAAAGAAAAAGGGGCTGCTGGTTGGATGCGGTAACCAAAGAGGGAGGTACAGACCTCTGCCTCCTGCTGCCATATCCCATTCTGTCTCAGGAGAGGGAGCTCTTGTGATCCAGGCATCACCTTACCTGTTGGGTGGAAGTGGATGGAGCTGAGGGGCTCTTAATGCTGCCTCCTGGACTTGACTTGGCTCTGATGTTGACAGTTGAGGGCAAGGTCATCCAAACAGGATGGATGGAATGCACTAATGGCTGTGCCTACCTCATGACCAAGACTCAGCCTCCTGCAATGCACTAACATGTCAGGAGATACAAGGCTCTCAGAGATGGAAATTGATCATTACAGACCAAGGGAGAGACAGACAAGAGGTTGGAGAAAAGGCAGCTCCCTGTAGACAGGACGAAACCCTTACCAAATGATAAGAAAGACCTTGACAGGTTGTATATCATCCTTTATTAACTCTAGATGCACGTTTTTCCCCCACATTTAACATTTCTGCAATCAGTTGTGATGCATCGTACAATCGATAGTGTCTTATACAATGGTATCCAGGATGTGAAACGTTTGTGTTGTGGTTGTCATTGCTTGCATATGCGAACTTGGTCATAGCTGGGGTAACCTCACATTCCATTTTGCTGGGGACAGTCCTGGCTATGTCAGTTGCCCTGTATTTATTATTAATAGCATCCCTTTATTCCCAAAGGTGTTGCAGTGTGGTTATACATTGCAAAGTCTCCTTATCCATAGCTAGTGTCACTTCAAATATATTATGTGCATTGTTGGAGATATATATATATATATATATATATATATATATATATAGAGAGAGAGAGAGAGAGAGAGAGAGAGAGAGAGAGAGAGAGAGACTAATTACCATTTAAAGTGTCTTCCTGGCTGAGGAGGAACCAAGATGGAGGAGTAGAAGGATGTGCTCTCACTCCCTCTTGCGAGAACACCAGAATCACAAGTAGTTGTTGGACAGTCATCGACAGGAAGACACTGGAACTCACCAAAAAAGATACCCCACATCCAAAGGCAAAGGAGAAGCCACAGTGAGATGGTAGGAGGGACGCAATCACAGCATAATCAAATCCCATAACTGGTGGGTGTGTGACTCACAGACTGGCAAACACTTATACCACAGAAGTCCACCCACTGGAGTGAAGGCTCTGAGCCCCACATCAGGCTTCCCAACCTGGCAGTCAGGCAATGGGAGGAGGAATTCCTAGAGAATCAGACTTTGAAGCCTAGGGGGAAGTGATTGCAGGACTTTGACAGGACTGGGGGAAACAGAGACTCCACTCTTGGAGGGCACACACAAAGTAGTGTGCGCATCGGGACCCAGGGGAAGGAGCAGTGACCCCAGGGGAGACTGAACCAGACCTACCTGCTAGTGTTGGAGGCTCTGTTTCACCGTGGGGACAAGGACAATGGCAGCAGAAGTTCTGGGAAGTACTCCTTGGCTTGAGCCCTCCCAGAGTCTGTCATTAGCCCCACCAAAGAGCCCAGGTAGACTCCAGTGTTGGGTTGCCTCAGGCCAAACAACCAACAGGGAGGGAACCCAGCCACACCCATCAACAGTCAAGTGGACTAAAGTTTTACTGAGCTCTGCCCACCATAGCAACAGTCAGCTCTACCTACCACCAGTCCCTCCCATCAAGCCTCTGAGATAGCCTCATCCACCAGAGGGCAGACAGCAGAAGCAAGAAGAACTACATTCCTGGAGCCTGTGGAACAAAAACCACATTCACAGAAAGATAGACAAGATGAAAAGGTAGAAGGCTATATACCAGATGAAGGAACAAGATAAAACCCCAGAAAAACAACTAAATAAAGTGGAGATAGGCAACCTTCCAGAAAAAGATATCAGAATAATGATAGTGAAGATGATCCAGGACCTCAGAAAAAGAATGGAGGCAAAGACCGAGAAGGTGCAAGAAGTGTTTAACAAAGACCTAGAAGAATTAAAGAACAAACAAACAGAGATGAACAATACAATAACTGAAAGGAAAACTACACTAGAAGGAATCAATAGCAGAATAACTGAGGCAGAAGAACAGATAAGTGACCTGGAAGACAGAATGGTGGAATTCACTGCTGCGGAACAGACCAAAGAAAAAAGAATGAAAAGAAATGAAGACAGCATAAGAGACCTCTGGGACAATATTAAACACAACAACATTTGCATTATAGGGGTCCCAGAAGGAGAAGAGAGAGAGAAAGGACCAGATAAAATATTTGAAGAGATTATAGTCGAAAACTTCCCTAACATGGGAAAGAAAATAGCCACCCAAGTCCAGGAAGTGCAGCAAGTCCCATACAGGATAAACCCAAGGAGAAACACGCCAAGACACATAGTTATCAAATTGGCAAAAATTAAAGACGAAGAAAAATTATTGAAAGCAGCAAGGGAAAAATGACAAATAACACACAAGGGAACTCCCATAAGGTTAACAGCTGATCTCTCAGCAGAAACTCTACAAGCCAGACAGGAGTGGCCTGATATACTTAAAGTGATGAAAGGGAAGAACCTACAACCAAGATTACTCTACCCGGCAAGGACCTCATTCAGATTTGATGGAGAAATCAAAAGCTTTACAAACAAGCGAAAGCTAAGAAAATTCAGCACCGCCAAACCAGCTCTACAACAAATGCTAAAGGAACTTCTCTAAGTGGGAAACACAAGAGAAGAAAAGGACCTACAAAAACAAACCCAAAACAATTAAGAAAATGGTTATAGGAACATAATTACCTTAACATGAATGGATTAAATGCTCCAACAAAAAGACACAGTCTTGGGCTTCCCTGGTGGCGCAGTGGTTGAGAGTCCACCTGCCGATGCAGGGGACACGGGTTCGTGCCCCGGTCTGAGAAGATCCCACATGCCGCGGAGTGGCTGGGCCCGTGAGCCATGGCTGCTGAGCCTGCGCGTCCGGAGCCTGTGCTCCGCAACGGGAGAGGCCACAACAGTGAGAGGCCCGCATAATGCAAAACAAACAAACAAACAAACAAAACCCAAAAAACAAAAAGACACAGGCTTGCTGAATGGATACAAAAACAAGACCCATATATATGTTGTCTACAAGAGACCCACTTCAGACCTAGGGGCACATACAGACTGAAAGTGAGGGGATGGAAAAAGATATTCCATGCAAATGTAAATCAAAAGAAAGCTGGAGTAGCCATACTCATATCAGATAAAATAGACTTTAAAATAAAGAATGTTACAAGAGACAAGGAAGGACACTACATAATGATCAAGGGATCAATCCAAGAAGGAGATATAACAATTATAAATATATATGGACCCAACATAGGAGCACCTCTATACATAAGGCAACTGCTAACAGCTATAAAACAGGAAATAAATAGTAACACAATAATAGTGGGGGACTTTAACACCTCACACCAATGGACAGATCATCCAAAATGAAAATAAATAAGGAAACAGAAGCTTTAAATAACACAATAGACCAGATAGATTTAATTGATATTTATAGGACATTCCATACTAAAACAGCAGATTACACTTTCTTCTCAAGTGTGCATGGAACAATCTCCAGGATAGATCACACCTTGGGTCACAAATCAAGCCTCAGTAAATTTAGGAAAATTGAAATCATATCAAGCATCTTTTCTGACCACAATGCTATGAGATTAGAAATGAATTACATGGAAAAAATGTAAAAAACACAAACACATGGAGGCTAAACTATACGTTACTAAATAACCAAGAGATAACTGAAGAAATCAAAGAGGAAATCAAAAAATACCTAGAGACAAATGACAATGAAAACACGACAATCAAAAACATATGGGATGCAGCAAAAGCAGTTCTAAGAGGGAAGTTTATGGCAATACAATCCTACCTTAAGAAACAGGAAACATCTCAAATAAAAAATGTAACCTTGCACCTAAAGCAATTAGAGAAAGAAGAACAAAAAACCCCCCAAAGTTAGCAAAAGGAATGAAATCATAAAGATCAGATCAGAAATAAATGAAAAAGTAATGAAGGAAATGATAGCAAAGATCAATAAAACTAAAAGCTATTTCTTTGAGAAGATCAACAAAATTGATAAACCATTAGCCAGACTCATCAAGAAAAAAAGGGAGAAGACCCAAATCAACAGAATTAGAAATGAAAAAGGAGAAGTAAAAGCTGACACTGCGGAAATACAAAGGATCACCAGAGATTACTACAAGCAACTCTATGCCAATAAAATGGACAACCTGGAAGAAACAGACAAATTCTTAGAAATGCACAACCTGCTGAGACTGAACCAGGTAGAAATAGAAAATATGAACAGACCAATCACAGGCACTGAAATTGAAACTGTGACTAAAAATCTTCCAACAAACAAAAGCCCAGGACCAGATGGCTTCACAGGCGAATTCTATCAAACATTTAGAGAAGAGCTAAGACCTATCCTTCTCAAACTCTTCCAAAATATAGCAGAGGGAGCCACATTCCCAAACTCATTCTATGAGGCCACAATCACCGTGTTACCAAAACCAGACAAAGATGTCACAAAGAAAGAAAATTTACAGGCCAATATCACTGATGAACATGGATTCAAAAATCCTCAACAAAATACTAGCAAACAGAATCCAACAGCACATTAAAAGGATCATACACCATGATCAAGTGGGGTTTATTCCAGGAATGCAAGGATTCTTCAATATATGTGAATCAATCAATGTGATACACCATATTAATAAATTGAAGGAGAAAAACCATATGATCATCTCAATAGATGCAGAGAAAGCTTTTGACAAAATTCAACACCTATTTATGATAAAAACCCTGCAGAAAGTAGGCATAGAGGGAACTTTCCTCAACATATAAAGGCCATATATGACAAACTCACAGACAACATCGTCCTCAATGGTGAAAAACTGAAACCATTTCCACTAAGATCAGGAACAAGACAAGGCTGCCCACTCTCACCACTCTTATACAACATAGTTTTGGAAGTTTTAGCCACAGCAATCAGAGAAGAAAAGGAAATAAAAGGAATCCAAATCGGAAAAGAAAAAGTAAAGCTGTCACTGTTTGCAGATGACATGATGCTATACATAGAGAATCCTAAAGATGCTACCAGAAACCTACTAGAACTAATCAATGAATTTGGTAAAGTAGCAGGATACAAAATTAATGCACAGAAATCGCTGGCATTCCTATACACTAATGATGAACAATCTGAAAGTGAAATTAAGCAAACACTCCCATTTACCATTGCAAGAAAAATAATAAAATATGTAGGAATAAACCTACCTAAGGAGAAAAAGACCTGTATGCAGAAAATTATGACACTAATGAAAGAAATTAAAGATGACACAAATAGATGGAGAGATATACCATGTTCTTGGATTGGAAGAATCAACATTGTGAAAATGACTCTACTACCCAAAGCAATATAGAGATTCAATGCAATCCCTATCAAACTACCACTGGCATTTTTCACAGAACTAGAACAAAAAATTTCACAATTTGTATGGCAACATAAAACCCCCGCATAGCCGAAGTAATCTTGTGAACGAAAATTGGAGCTGGAGGAATCAGGCTCCCTGACTTCAGACTATGCTACAAAGCTATAGTAATCCAGACAGTATGGTACTGGAACAAAAACAGAAAGATAGATCAATGGAACAGGATAGAAAACCCAGAGATAAACCCACGCACATATGGTCACCTTATCTTTGATAAAGGAGGCAAGAATATACAGTGGAGAAAAGACACCCTCTTCAATAAGTGATGCTGAGAAAACTGGACAGGTACATGTAAAAGTATGAAATTAGAACACTCCCTAACACCATACACAAAAATAAACTCAAAATGGATTAAAGACCTAAATGTAAGGTCAGAAACTATCAAACTCTTAGAGGAAAACATAGGCAGAACACTCTATGACATAAATCACAGCAAGATCCTTTTTGACCCACCTTCTAGAGAAATGGAAATAAAAACAAAAATAAACAAATAGGACCTACTGAAACTTAAAAGCTTTTGCACAGCAAAGGAAACCATAAACAAGATGAAAAGACAACCCTCAGAATGGGAGAAAATATTTGCAAATGAAGCAACTGACAAAGGATTAATCTCCAAAATTTACAAGCAGCTCATGCAGCTCAATATCAAAAAAACAAACAACCCAATCCAAAAATGGGCAGAATACCTAAATAGACATTTCTCCAAAGAAGATATACAGATTGCCAACAAAGACATGAAAGAATGCTCAACATGATCAATCATTAGAGAAATGCAAATCAAAACTACAATGAGATATTATCTCACACCTGTCAGAAAGGCCGTCATAAAAAAATCTAGAAACAATAAATGCTGGAGAGGGTGTGGAGAAAAGGGAACACTCTTGCACTGTTGGTGGAATGTAAATTGATATAGCCACTATGGAGAACAGAATGGAGGCTCCTTAAAAAACTAAAAATAGAACTACCATACGACCCAGCAATCCCACTACTGGGCATATACCCTGAGAAAACCATAATTCAAAAAGAGTCATGTACCAAAATGTTCATTGCAGCCCTATTTACAATAGCCATGACATGGAAGCAACCTAAGTGTCCATTGACAGATGAATGGATAAAGAAGATGTGGCACATATATACAATGGAATATTACTCAGCCATAAAAAGAAACGAAATTGAGTTTTTTGTAGTGAGGTGGATGGACCTAGAGTCCATCATACAGAGTGAAGTAAGTCACAACAAAAAAAAGAAATACCGTATGCTAACACATATATATGGGATCTAAGAAAAAAAAAAGGTCATGAAGAACCTAGGGGTAAGATGGGAATAAAGACACAGACCTACTAGAGCATGGACTTGAGGATATGGGGAGGGGGAAGGGTAAGCTGTGACAAAGTGAGAGAGTGTCATGGACATATATACACTACCAAATGTAAAATAGATAGCTAGTAGGAAGCAGCCACAGAGCACAGGGAGATCAGCTAGGTGGTTTGTGACCAACTAGTGGGGTGGGATAGGGAGGGTGGGAGGGAGGGAGATGCAAGAGGGAAGAGATATGGGAACATATGTATATGCATAACTGATTCACTTTGTTATAAAACAGAAACTAACACACCATGGTAAAGCAATCATACTCCAATAAAGATGTTAAAAAATACTTTTTTCTAAGTAATTTATAAATCAATAAAAAATGATCACTCAGTTATTTAGAACATAAAACACACACTTCTAAATAATTCAAAATGCAAAGAAGGAATCATAATGGTAATTAAAATACTTTGACCTGAATGATATTGAAAATGCTATGATAAAAACTCATGTGTTGCAGGTATAGAAAATATAAAAGGGAATGTATATCATAAAATATATTTATTAGAAAAGAGGAAATTCTAAAAATAATGACATGATGAGTTAAACATCCTATTTACTAAGTTAGTAAAAGAAAGAATAAAATCAAAGTGAAAGATAAAAATGATAAATGTAGCATAAAACATTTCTTAAATAGCAAGATGTTAAATGATGTTAAAAGCTGGGTCTTTTAAAAGACTTTTAAAAGACTAATTAAATTAAGTATTTTCTGCCAGAATGATCAATATAAATAGGAGGGATGAATACAAATAGAGCAGAAATGTTTTTAGAAAGATAATGCTATGAAGAACTATACATCAATAAATTTGAGAACTTAGACAAAATCTTAGAAATATATAATTTAGCAAGACTCACTTCAGAATAAATAGGAAGCTTGAATACTATTAAAACGATTAGATAATTTGAATGAGTAGTTATATACCTTCCTCGTAAGAAAAGATTCAGCCTTCATGGTTTTAGTATTGTTTTATAAAATGATCAAGGAATATGTAATTCCAATTAAAAACTTCTAGAGATTAGACAAAGAGAAAACACTTTCTATGCAATTTGTGAGGCTAAAACTCCTTGATACTAAAATATGACAAGGACTGAATGAGAAAAGAAAATTACAGGCCATATTACAAACATTACAAAAAAAGCTAAACAAAATTTTGTTAAAATAGAGAATTTATATAAAAAGATAGCACTCATGACCAAATTGACTTATGATTAGAAAAACCTATAAGCACAATTTACCACATTTACAGATTGAAGGGGAAAAACAAGATGATCATCTCATTGGTTGCAAAATAAGTATTCATAATAATAACATTTAGTCATATTTGTGATAAAAAACATGATAAATGTCAAATAACAGAATCTGCCATAAATAACAGATTTAATGCTGAAACAGTAGTGGTGAAACATGACAAGAGTGATCACTTTCAGAATTTCTTTATAACACCACATGGGATTCCTAGGGTGTGCAATGAAAAATAATAATATACTAAGAAATAAGGATAGAAGTATTAAAAAAAAAGAGATAGTCATTATTTCCTGATGATATGACTGCTTGCATAAAAATGAAAAATACAAACTATGTATATACATGTGTTATAATTAAAAAGGAGTTTCTAGGGTGGGTAAAACAAATGAGGCACCTAAATTAGGAAGAAAAAATTAAGACTGAATTCTTTTGTAGACAACATGATTACTTATGTAGAAAACCTGATGAAAGATAAGAAAAACACCAAAAAATCATAGAACTAAAAAATTGTATTTCTGTATACTGGCAATAAAAAAAAACTAAAACTGAATTAAAAAGTAAACCTCTTACAGCATCTAAAAATATGAATTACTTGGGTGTAAATTTGATAAAAAATTTATGAAAGATCTATGTGTTGAAATTACAAAACATTGTCAAATAAAATATTTAAAAGACCCAAAGAATTTAGGAGATATATTATCATTTTGCATCAGAGGACTCAGTACTGATAAAATATCAGTTCTCTTCATATTCTATAAATTCTGATGCAGTCTCAATAATATATCACCATGTATTTTTGTAAGAATGATTAACTAGTTCTAATATTCATTTGGAAATGCAAAGGGCGTTGAAAAATCCAACTTTGAACATGAAGAACACATTTGGATTAAAGATTTATTATAAAGCTATAGAAATCAAGACAGTGCAATATTGTCATAAAGATAGACACATAAATCAAAAGATCAGAACAGAGTCTAGAAATAGACCCATTCTTATATAGCCAACTGATTTTCAACAAAGTGCAAAGGCAACTCAGTGAAGAAAAGGTGTTTTTTTTTTCTGACAAATACTGTAGGAATAATTCAATATCTATATGCATAAAAGCTTTGATTCATCCTGTGTACTATATACAAAAATTAACTCAATAATCAACTTGAGAAACCTGAACTGTAAACTTTTAGAAGAAAATATAGGCGGGAAAAGCCTTTGTGACCTTGTGTTAGGCAACAATTACTTACATATGGCACTAAAAGCACTGTCTATAATAAAATAACAAATTGATAAATATGATTTCATCAAAATAAAAAACTTCTGTTTATCAAAATGTACCATTAAGAGAGCAAAAAGTGAAGACAGGCTGTGGAAAATATTTAGGAATCTTATATCTGATAAGGGACTTGTATCCAGTTTTATGACTCATCAGTGAGAAAACAAACAACCCAATTAAAAAAATTGGCTAAAAGTTTGAGTAGACAATTTAACAAAGATAGTAAATGAATGGCAAATAGATGCAAAACCCATAAATAGTTATTAGGGAGATGCCAAGTAAAACCACATTAGATATTAACTTACGCCCTAAACACTGGTGTTTGTCCAAAGATTTCTAGTTTCCATGGGAAGGCTTGGATAGTAAATTATTGGTAATTTCAGTCAACTTTGGCTTTGGTGTGGTAGTGGTTACCCATTCTTAAACCCCAGCTTCAAAGCAGGCAGTCATACCCTCCTTCCTGGAACTGCTTGCAGGCGACATGCTGGAGCCACAGTGGGCAGGGAGGACCTCATCATTCAAATATTGGGGATTTGTGTACTGATCACTGATTGCTGCTTCTGATTGTGGAGGCACAGATAAAGAGGCTGGCCACCACTGCTGCAACCCCCATGGGCTGGGGATTTAAAGAGGCAGAGTCTTCTTTTTTCCATTCACTTTCTTTTTCCTGTTGGGGAGCCAGGCATTTAAAGACTAGGACATTCAAAATGCACTGCATATATGGTGGACTTTAGAAAGTCACTGTACATGCCCAGGGAAAGACACATGCTCAGAAATGACCTAATGAAACTTTAAATTTATCCCTGGCATAGAGAGACACCTTACACTAGTTAAAACAAAAACAGACAAACAAATAAACAAACAAAAAAACCACCAAGCAAGCCCTGGACAAAAAGAGAATCTGATTTTAAGAGCTAAGTATTACAATATTCGAAAATCCAGTTTTCAATAAAAAAAAATAAACAAATAAACAGGAAACTACACAGCCCATTTAAAAGTAAAAACAAGATTGGGCTTGGTAGACACAAAGTAGTACATTTAGAGTGGATAAACAACAAGGTCCTAATCTATAGCACAGGGAATTATATTTAATATCCTGAGATAAACCATAATGGAAAAAAATATAAAAAAAGAATATATATATATATATATATATGTATAACTGAGTCACTTTGCTGTACAGCAGAGATTGGCACGACATTGTAAATCAACTATACTTCAATAAAAAAAAAAAGTAAGAAAAAATCAATAAAAACATCCTTGAGAGAGACCAGGTGGTGAATTTACTAGGCAAAGATTTGAAAACAGCTGTTTTAAAGATGCTCAAAGAAGTAACAGAAGATGTGGTCAAAGTCAAGAGAACAATGTACAAACAAAATGGAAATATCAATGAAGAGATAGAAAACACAAAAAGGAACCAAATGAAATTCTGGAGCTGAAAATTGTAACCATTGAAGTGAAAAATTCACCAGGGTTATTTAAAAACAGGTTTGAGCAGGCTGAAGACAATATTAGTGAACTTGAAGATACAACAATTAAAATTATCAACTCTGTGGAGCAGAAAGAAAAATGTTGAAGAAAAGTGAGGAGGGCCTGAGGGACTTGTGGGATACCACAAAGTTAGCCAACATAAACATTGTGGGAATTCCAAAGGGAGAAGAGAGAAGGAAGCGGACAGAGTGATTATTTGAAGAAATAATAGCTAAAAACATACCAAATGTGATGAAAAACATGAATATAAGCTTCCAAAAAGCTCAGCAAATCCTAAGTAGAATAAATCAGAGACCCACACTGAGACATACTAGAATCAAACTGTCAAAAGACAGAGACAAAGAAGGAATCTTGAAAGCAGCAAGAGAAAAACAACTGATCATTTACAAGGAGTTTTTGAAATTAAAAAAAAAATTATTGAATTAGAGTTGATGTACAATATTATATGTTACAGGTGTACAATATAGTAATTCACAATTTTAAAAAGTTATACTCTTTCTAGTTATTATAAAATATTCGCTGCATTCCCTGTGTTGTGCAATATATCCTTGTAGCTTACTTTATACCTAACAGTTTGTACCTCTTACTCCCCTCCCCTTGTGATGCCCTTCCCTCATTTCCTCTGCCCACTGGTAACCAGTAGTTTGCTCTCTATATCTGTGCCTCCTTCCTTTTTGTTATAGTCACAACTTGTTGTATTTTTTTAGATTCCACATAAAAGTGATATCATACAGTATTTGTCTTTCTCTGTCTGACCTACTACATTTAGCATAATACCCTCCAAAAACAAACACATAGATCAATGGAATAGAATAGAGAGCCCAGAAATAAACCCACACACTTATGATCCATTAATCTATGACAAAGGAGGCAAGAATATACAATGGCAAAAAGACAGTCTTTTCAATACGTGGTGCTGGAAAAACTGGAGAGCTACATGTAAAAGAATGAAATTAGAATATTCTCTAATACCATACACAGAAATAAACCCAAAATGGATTAAAGACCTAAATGTAAGACTGGAAATCATAAAACAGTTAGAGGAAAACATAGACAGAACACTCTTTGACATAAATTGTAGCAACATTTTTTTGGATCTGTTGCCTAAAGCATAGGAACATAAAAGCAAAAATAAACAAATGGGAACTAGTTAAACTTAAAAGCTTTTGCACAGCAAAGGAAACCATCGATAAAATGAAAAAACAACCTACTGAATGGGAGAAGATATTTGCAAATGATATAACCAATAAGGGGTTAATTTCCAAAATATATGAGCAAATGCATAAACTCAACATCAAACAAACAAACAACCCAATTAAAAAATGAGCAGAAGACCTGAATAGACATTTTTCCAAAGAGGGCACACAAGGCATTCTTGAGATTATCAGTTGATTTTTCATCAGAAACCTTGGAGGTCAGAAGGCAGTATGTTGATATATTCAAAATGCAGAAGGGAAATTTTATTGACTAATAATCATATATCCTGTAAAGCTGTTCTTCAAAAGTGAGGGATTGATTAAGACATACCCAGATAAACAAAAGATGAGGGAATTTGTTATCACTACACCTATCCTGAAGGAAATGCTAAAGATAGTCTTATAGGTTGCAATGAAAGAACATGAGACAGTAACTCAAAGCTATATGAAAAAATAGATACCTGGTTAAGGTAAACATATGAGAAATTTTTAGAGCTAGTATTATTGTAACTTTAGTTTGTAATTCCACTTTTTGTTTTCCCCACGATATGATACAAATGCATTAAAAATAGTCTATATTTTTTGATGCACATGCATAAAGATGTGATTTTGTAACATCAGTAACTGAAAGGGTTGGTGAAGGGGCTGTATAGGAGGAGAATTTTTGTATGCTATTGAAGTTAAGGTGGTATGAAGTCAAATTAGAGTGTTATAACTTTAGGATGTTAAATGTAATCCCCATGGTAACCACAAAGAAAATATCTATAGATTATACACGAAAGAAAATGAGAAGCAAATTAAAATATTTCACTACAAAGAAATCAAATAAATATGGGAGACAGTAATGTAGGAAATAAGGGACCAAAAAAAAAGCTATTAGGTACATAGAAGACAAATAAAAAAATGGCAGGAGTAAGCCCCTCCTGATCAGTAATTATGTTAAATTTAAATGGATTAAATTCTCCAAGCAAAAGACAGAAATTTGCAGAATGAATAAGAAAACATGATCTAACTATATGCTGTGTACAAGAGACTCACTTTAGTTCCAAAGATATAACTATGTTGACAGCAAAAGGATGGAAAAAGATATTCTTTGGAAATAATAACCAAAAGAGAGTAGTGTGGCTATACTAATATGAGGCAAAATAGACTTTAAATCAATAGAAATCGCAAGAGACAAGAAGGACATTTATGTATTAAGAAAGGTTTCAATATAGCAAGAAGATATAAAAATTATAGACATTTACACACTCGATAAATGTCATCAAGATATATGAAGCGAAATGGACAGAATTCAATTGTACAATAATAGTTGTGGGCTTTAATACTGAACTCTCAATTATAGAACAACTAGATAGAAGGTAAATAAGAAAATAGAGGACTTAACACAATAAACCAACTAGATCTACAAGACATATACAGAACACTCAACCCAAGAAAAACAGAATACAGATTCTTCTCAGGTACACATGGAACATTCTCCAAGATAGATCATGTGCTAGGCCATAGATCAAGTAATGATAAAAAATGTGATATATACATACAATGGAATACTATTCAGATTAAAAAGGAAAAACACTGGCTTCCTTGGTGGCGCAGTGGTTGAGAGTCCATCTGCTGATGCAGGGGACACGGGTTCGTGTCGCGGTCCGGGAAGATCCCACATGCCGTGGAGCAGCTAGGCCCGTGAGGCATGGCCGCTGAGCCTGCCTGTCCGGAGCCTGTGCTCTGCAACAGGAGAGGCCACAACAGTGAGAGGCCTGTGTACCACAAAAAAAAAAAAAAAAAAAAAAAGAACAACACGATGGACCATGAAGACATTATGCTAAGTGAAATAAGCCAAACACAAAGGAACAAATATTATGCTTCCACTTAAAAAGATACCTAGATTAATCACATCTATAGAGACAAAAAGTAGAACATTGGTTACCAAGAGCTGGTGGGAGGGGGAATTAGAATTCAGCATTTAATGGGTACAAAGTTTCAGTTGCATTATGAAAAGGTTTTGGAGGTGGATAGAGGTGATGGTTCCACAACACTACAGATGTACTTCATGCCACTGATCTGTATATTTAAACAGTAAATTTCATATTATGTAAATTTTAACATAATAACAAAGTTGAAGATGGAAAAAAAGACTGACATTACCAAGTATTGGAAAGATAAGTAGAAACTAGAACTCTCAAATACTGGTTGTGGGGATACAAATTTGTACATTCACTGTGGTGAGTGTTTGGCAGTTTGACTAAAAGCCAAACACTTATCTACAATATGATCCAGTCATTCCACTCCTGGGTATTATCCCAAGGGAATTTAAAGTATATGTCAACACAAAGACTTGTGTATAAATGTTTATCGAATCTTTACTTATAACAGCCCCAAGTTAGAAACAACCCAATTATCTATCAAGAGATGAATAGATGAATGATGGTATACCCATGCAATGAAATACTATTCAGCTAAAGAAGGAATTAATTATTGATACATGAAGTAGCATAGATGTATCTCAAAAAGAAGTGTAGTAAGTGAAAGTAGAGACTGTCATATAGAGTGAAGTAAGTCAGAAAGAGAAAAAAAATATCGCATACTAATGCATATATGTGAAATCTACAAAAACGGTATAGATGATCTTATTTGCAAAGCAGAAATAGAGACACAAATGTAGAGAACAAATGTATGGATACCAAGGGGAAAGGGGGGGTGGGATGAATTGGGAGATGAGGATTGACATATATACACTATTGATAATATGTATAAAATATATAACTAGTGAGAACCTACTGTATAGCACAGAGAACTCTACTCAGGGCTTTGTGGTGACCTAAATGAGAAGGAAATCCAAAAAAGAGGGGATATATGTATATGTATAGCTGATTCAATTTGCTATACAGTAGAAACTAACACAACATTGTAAAGCAACTATACTCCAATAAAAAAATAAGTAAATGCTTAAGAAGAAAAAAAAAGTGAAAGAAGCCAGATCAAATAAAAAATACACACTGTGTGATTCCATTCATACAATACTCCTGAAAATGCATACTATTCTATAGTGATAGAAAGTTTATCAGTGGTTCCTTAAATTTGGATAAAGGGAGAAAGGCTAAGAGGGAGGAACTGCAAAGGAGAACTTGGAAACTTTTGGGAGTGACAGTTATGTTCATTACTTTGACTGTGGGGTGGTCATGGTATATATATATATGTTGGGACTTATAAAATTTACACTTTAAATATGTGCAGTTTATTAAACATCAGTTACACATCAATAAAACATATTACAAAAATGAATGATGAGATACTAGGACACACCTATTAAAGCAGCTAAAATGTAAGCAACTGAACATACTAAGTGTTGGAGGGAATGAGAATGCTGCTGAGAATGTAAAATATCCAACCATTTTGGAAAACCACTTGGAGGTTTCTTAAAAATTTAAACACATACTCTATCACAAGATTCAACTTAGGGATTTTCACAAGAGAAATTAAGGCATAAGTCCACAATTACTTGCAGACAAGTGTTCATAGCAAAAGTCCAGCAGTAGGTGAAGGTGTAAATACATTGTGGTATATTCATGCAATGGAATATTACTCAGCAGTAAAAATGAATGAACTAAGACTAATCTAACAAGAGCTGTATAATCTTGTTATAGAAGAAATTAGAACTTTTCAGACATCAAAGTAGACCAGTGTAAATGGGTAGGGATAACATGTTCACAGATAGACAGATTCATGTGACAGAAATACTACCTCTTCCCAAATTATACTCAGTTCTTGAGGAAAAGGATGAGCTAACTCTAAAATGTATTGGAAAGAATGAGAGGCCTAAAACATCAAAGATATTCTCAAAGAAGAATGGGCTAAGCAAACTTAGATGTATTAGACAGCAAGGCTTTTAGAGAAGCTATAGTAATTGAGACTAAAACTGGTTCAGGGTTTGACAGACAGAAATAGATCCACACATGCATGCAGATATGATATGACATAACTACCTTTCAGATGAAGAGGAAAGAATTGATTATTCAATTGATAGTTATACTGATGGAAAAATTTATTCTATCCTAATAGAATAACTATCAACTGAATAATCCTACATAAGTTAAATGAGAGTTGGTTTAAAGAACTCAATTAAAAGACAAAGGTTTTAAAAATTTACAAGAAAATCTGGAAAAGGTTGTTATGAATTTGAGAAAGGGTTTTCTCCATAAGACATTTAAAAGGACAAACTATAAAGAAAAAGACTGATACATTTAAACACATTAAAGGTGAAACAAATCAAAACAAATCTCTGTTCACTAAAAAAGTGAGAAAAACAGACCACAAACTGAGAGAAAACATTTATAATGCATAAAACAAAGAGATATAATGTGGAATATATTAAGAAGTAAATTTAAAAAAAATCCTAACAGTCCAATAGATACAATGGGCAAAAAGACATGATCAGGCATTTCATGGGAGAAACATGAAAGATTCGGGCATATGTAAAAAATGCTCAGCCTTACTAGTAATCAAGGAAATATACACACAAAAAATAAGGTGGTATTTGGCGCCCATTCAATTAGGAAATAGAAAAAAGGACAACACTAAGTTTTGGTGAAAATATGGAGCAAAGACATTCTTACCGACTGCTGGTGGAAGTTGACACAATGCCTTTGGAAAACAATTGGCATTTTCTTAGAAAGTCGAAGATATGCATATCTTATCATCAAGCAATTCTAAGCCTATTAGAAAAAATTTTCTCTACGGAAAATCTTGCACACTTGTACCAGGAGACACGTATGAAAAGGTTTATGGCAGAAGGGTTTGTGATAAAAAAAAATTCTGGAAATAATGTAAATGAAGCAAATGTCCATCCATAAATGGAAAGCTCATTTAATAGGATACTAGACAGCAGAGAAGATGAAGGAACTACAGCCATACACACCAGCATGAATGAATCTCAAACACTTACTGGTGGGTGGAAAAGGCAAGTCATAGAGAAATAAACATATACATTACCATTTATAACAAATTCTTAAGTGATAAATATTTAACTATATTTATTTAGGGAAGGGGATTATGGACATACATTTCAAGAAGGAGATAGGGATGTGATTGGAAGTAGGCAACAAGGAGCCAGGTGGAAATTAATAAAATAATTTGATTTTTTATAACTTAAAGTTGTTATATTCTTTTACATATAGGAAATATTCCATAATATTTATTATTATTATTCTTACTATTATTATTATAAAAGCATCTAGCCCCAGGTATAAACTTCTGGCATTAGTCAGAGATAATACTAATGATTCTTTGAACAATTACTTTATTCCAGACACTGTTAAACACCACAATTCATGGGTGTGAGGTGAGTCAAACTGACTTTTTAATGACATTAGAATCTTCTTTTGCAGATAGGTAGTTACTTATGTCAGCCCATTAGACACTCCCGAAGCTGGGGCCATTGCAATGTCAGGTCCTTCTTGAGGGCTCTGAGTAAAAACTACTCCACCAGAAAAGCCGTATGTGTTAACCAGTCTTAAATGTTTCCTTAGAAAGTGTCTTTTTCCAGAATTAGTGCTATCGCTTGGTTGGGTCAGACAATTAAGAAGAAACATGAAGTTGGAGGAACAAGGAGAGGACGGAGGTCTTTTCATATCTCTGTACTTACATGTATGTATGTGGGCACCTGAGTGCGGAAAGAGCTCCTTCTAACTATTTATTTGGTATTTAGTGACACAACGTTATTGATACCTAATTAAGAATAGGGAAAGCATTTGTGAGGCTGTGGCTGCTAAATGGCCAGGCTCATTAAAAAAACCTCATTAATTAGTTTTCAACAATAGCTGGAATGATTACAACTGAAGAGTTAGACCAGTGTTGCTCTTGATTAAAGCTGGGTGTGAGCAAAGCTGAGATAGGGGCGCTGCTACTAAGGAAAAGGCACAGGTGCAACTTTCAATTAGAGGTAAAATTCCCATAATGTTTCTTAGTTTTGGCTTATCTGCCTTTCTCTGGCTGATCCATATTGGTATCCAGGGTAAGTTGGTATCTGGTTAAGTCACTGTCAACATTTCGTTTTCAGTGGTTTCTAGATTAAGTGTTCTGATATTCAATTTATAATGAGAATGTTGAGGCTTAGTGAAATGAACATATTTTCCTTAGGTCTCGCAGCCAGTTCATTGTGGGCCAGGTCTCCCCAATGCTAAAGACTGTGATTTTTCTATTAAACCACATGACACCTTTTAAAACAGTAATGTCGTTACTGAACCAAACTTCAGTCCACTCTCCACTTACAGTAAAACCAATCTACTGATTGTGGGTTGTGGTGACGGACAGTATGGCATTGATTGCAGGGCACCAAACAAGGAAAATGGGCAGCTCACGTTCAGAAGACCCAAACTCTTCGATGGTTTTCAGGGAAAGGGTTTTAAAGGCTGTGTGAGGGAGCGGCTGCAGGGTGCGTGATCAGCTCGTGCACGATTCTAGGATTGGTTGGCATCAAGGTGAAGTTTCAAGCATCATCAGCCTTCTGGTTTCAACCAGTCTAGGGTTTGTGTTGTTGCAGTCAACAGTTTTCATCTGGCAGGGGTCAGCTTCCTGTAAAAACAACTTAGGAATGTGTGTCAGGCCTTTATCTGTATCTTTCAGGGAACTGGGAGTTCGATGATTCTATGTGGTGGATTTATAGTCTAAATTGTTACCGCTTTCCCAGCCCAACAGATATTCTTTGTTTTTACATCTTCACATTTCCGAATTATTAACTCTTGAGCAGACTTTTGAGACTCAAGTGAGGCCTGGGAGACTAAAGCAAGTCTTTTACTTCAAAGGACTAGGACACAGGGACTTGTATATGGTTTCAATCCCCCCTTTTCTTTGATACTCCTCAATCTTGAGGGGATCAGGTTCACGAAAAGTAAGGGAGTAAAGTTTTGAGTAGAGAGGTTAATTATAAACTCAGCAGAGGAACTCAGTTTTAAGCGGAATTGGTTTCAGTGTGTCTGTTGGATTTGGTTAGCAGATAACATGTGGGCATTTCTGGCTTTGAACATTTTGTCAGTCATAGCAGTTGGCTTATTTGTTTCTACTGCAGATAAGCAGCAGAATGACCTCACTTTAGATATAAGTAATAGTAGATAAAGTTTAGTGAGAGTCAGAGGAAAAGAAACAAACTCCCACCCTGCTCACTTTTGTTCTCCACATGATAAATGCCATAACTTGGACTTCCGCAGTGTATCCCCCATCAGAGGGGACCCTGGTAGTCTGCATTTCCACAGGCTAGGAAGAGGGGCTGCCCATCAGCTCCCTGGAAACCCAGCAGTGGCATGTACTTGCCCTGCTGTACATCCACCAAGGCATGTGTGTTCCCGTGAGTAGTCTCCTGAGTGGCACCCCCTCAGGAACCTCATGGTCTCTGCCTTCAGGAGAAATTAAGGGCAGATCAGAAAGAAATTACCCTGGGCATTGGGAACTGTTAAAGGAGTAGGAGAAAGGCTGTGCTGATGGAGAGGTTTGTCCAGAAGGTTTGGGAAAGGCAGAGGAGGGCTCTGGGCTGTGAGAGAGGCTCTGGGATGCGTGGGGGCCATATGGGAGCCACATGGGGATACAGGAGGCATGGTCCTGAACTTGGGTGATAGAAACAAAAGGCAATGGATTTTGTTCTAACATTGTATTTGCGTATGACTCCATTTCTCTTCAAACTTCTATTTCCCAAAGTGAAACTAATGAATATTTATTAGTATGGAAAGAAAATAAAAACATAATTGTTGTATGGAGGACAGGGCAAAACCTCTTAGGATGCATATGATTTGTAACAAAATAGTGTGAATTTATAAGCACACTGTTGAGAGTGTTGGGTGAGAAATTGTGAACTTAGCAAACAAAGGAGGGTACTGCACATGCACTTCAGGGCTTCTTGTGAACATGCAAGCACACAGAATGTAAGGTGCCCTTGTTAGCCCATTATCTTAGAAAATTTTAGGAAGCAGACCCAGCAGTGGAAACACCTTAGGAGCCCTCATGGAGAAGGGGGCTAACAGCCTGCGGGGCTGTAGCCAACCTGTGTCCAGAGGAAGATTTCACCTGGATGTCTGAACACTAAGCTGTAGGAAACCCATGATGTGATTTAAAGTAGCACAAGAGGCGGGGGAAGCCTTCATTGAGATTCACTACATCTAGTGCCACTGAAACAGATGCGACTCATTTTTTGTTTTATGTGTTTTAAGTTTAAGTGTTCCTAAGGATTCTGATTCACTTTAGTACATGGAGAAAAAAGCCATTTTTCAGTGCTTAGCTGACACTGAATTCATTTCCTTCCCCCTTCCATTATTCAGATCCATGATCAGAAATAGTTTTCCTATGAGGTATAGCACTAATATTTCAAAGTCTGTGCGGCCAGAGCACGCAGACTTCTACTCAGTATCATCATGACGTCACCACTTCTGTCCTAGAGGACTTCCACGGCCTGAGCACTGGGTTTGCAGGATGCTGCTTTGGGAAAGAGCAGGTAATGTCTCCCCAAGTGATGGGTCCTGCCCACGTGGGGGTGAGGCAGCCATACAGGTAGAGCATCAAGCCCCCATCCTGTGTGTCCTCTCAGTATGGGTGACGCTGCTTCTCCTCCCCCATCCCCTGTGAGTTCCTGAGCACAACCTGGTGTTACACTTGCCTCCTGGGGTCTCACCAGCTGCTCTGTCCCTCCGACGCCCTTTATTCACCTGATTCCTCTAATGCAATACACTTGATTTCCCCTTCAATGCTCAGCTTGCACGCAGTGCCTCCTCCTGTCTCTGGTATCCTCTGTCTGTGCCCCCAGGTCCTGTGCTCCTCTATCTTAGTCATGGTTACTCATCTATTTGGTACCTTCTGCTACCTCACCTTGCTGCACTGTGAGTGTCCGAGCATCCTTATTGAATGTACATCTTCTGAGCCTTTGGATGACAAAATCCTCATGTGCCGGCTCACATACTCTCAACCCCTGCTGTTGGGGCCCCTGGCCTCCTGTGCAGAAGGTCCACATTCCTCTGGAACTTGTCCCACCAGTGTTCCCTCACCTGGAATGGCAGCGCCCACGCTGCGGGCCTGGGCAGGGATCTGAATCCGCGGTCCCCATTTCCTCCACACGCTGTCAAGATGAAGAGGTGCATCCTCATCCTGCCCCCACTCATCTCCAGAATGTGTGCCTGCCTCTCCATCCTGCTCTCATCTGGTTCTGGCCACCTTCATCTCTCCATGGACCAATAGGACAGTCCTCAATGTGTCCCTGCCTCTTCCACTCCCTTCTCCATGCTGAAGCCAGGACCACCAGCAACATGGTCCTCTAGGCTTTCAGGGCCCCTTCCCTGCTGCACACCTCTGCCCCTTACAGGGAAGGCAGCCAAGGATGTCTGCCTAGCAGAAGGTGAGCACTGCTCCTTGGAGAACAGGTGGGGTGCCACCTGAGGATGTGTGAACTTGGAGGGAAGGCTCTGCCTTGGTGCCCCAGTGACCTCATAATTTCCATATAGGCTACACCGCCAAAATTCTGAACTGCAGCTTGTTGGAGTTTTGGTAGGATGCCTTGTGATCCTATCAGAACATGAGAGGATGGAGGCCTGTGAAGAGCTGTTCCAAGGCCATCTCTTGCTCACCTCCCTGCCCTGTGGAAGGCTGTCATGGGACAGTTTCTATGGACTCCCAGGTTCTGAAGAGGTATGGGGTTTTCTGCATGTACAAGTTTAAAGTATAAAGTATAATGACTTGATTTGCATACATCATGAAATGATTACCACAATAAGTTTAGTGAACATCATCATCTCATATAAATACAAAATAAAAGAAAAAGGAAAAAAGTATGTTTTTCTTTGTGATGAGAACTCTTAGGGTTTACCCTCCTAACAACGTTTGTATGTAACATACAGCCGTTTTAATTATATTTATCATGTTGAACATTACATCCCTAGTACTTATTTATCTTACAACTTGAAGTTTGGACTTTTGACCACCTTCGTCCAACTCCCCCACCCTTCATTCCTGTTTCTGGTAACCACAAATCTGCTTTCTTTTTCTATGAGTTTGTTTTGAAGTATAATCAACCGACCGCACTATGGTAGTTCTGGTGCACAGCATAGTAATTCAATATTTCTATACATTGCAAAACGATCACCACAATAAGTCTAGTTTCCATCTGTCATCATACAAAAATATTACATTGTTATTGACTCTATTCCCCATGCTGTACACTTCATTCTTGTGACTTACTATTTTCTACCTGGAAGTTTGTACCTTTGATCCCTCTCAGCTATAACTTTCTTTTCCTCCCCTCCTCCCCTCTGGCAACCACCTTGTTTGTTCTCTGTATCTATGAAGCTGTTTCCATTTTGTTATGTGTGTTCATTTGTCTTTTAGATTCCACATATAAATGAAATCATGTGGTATTTGTCTTTCTCTCTCTGACTTATTTTACTTAGCATAATGCCCTCTAGGTTCATTCATGTTGTCACAAATGACAAGATTTCATTCTTTTTATGGTTAAGTTCCCATTTTATATGTATATACCACATCTTCTTTATCCATTCATCTATTGTTGGTCATATAGGTTTTTTCTTTGGAAGAGTACTAGGAACTGAAATTGATGGATCTAATGTAGTTCTATTTTTAAACTTTTGAGGAAACTTCATACTGTTTTCTATAGTGGTTGCATCAATTTCCATTCCAATGAACAGTGCATGAGGATTCCCTTTTTTCACCTCCTCACCAATACTTTTTATTTCCTGTCCTGATAATAGCCATTCGGACAGGGGTGAGGTGATATTTCATTGTGGTTTTGATTTGCATTTCCCTAATGATTAGTGATGTTCAGCATCTTTTCATGTTTCTGTTGGCCATCTGTATATCTTCTTGGGAAAAATGTCTATTCAGGTCTTCTGCCTATTTTTCAATTTTTTTTTTGATGTTGAGTTGTACAAGTTCTTTGTATATTTTGGATATTAACCTCCTTTGGATATATTGCTTGCAAATATCTTCTCCCATTCAGTAGCTGAACTTTTTGTTTTGTGGATAATTTCCTTCATCCTGCAAAAATTTTTAGTTTGATGTAGTCTTATTTGTTGATTTTTGCTTTTGTTTACCTTGCTTGAGGAGACATATCCTAAAAAATATTGCTGATACCTGTGTAAAACAGCATACTGCCTATTTTCTTCTAGGAGCTTTATGGTTTTAGTTCTTACATTTAAGACTTTAATCCATTTTGAGTTTATTTTTGAGTATGATGTGAGAATATGATGATGTAGTCCAGCTTGATTCTTTTGCAGGTGGTTGTCCAGTTTTACCAACACCATTTATTGAAGAGGCTGTCTTTTCCTCAGTGTATATTTTTGCTTCCTTTGTCATAGGTTAAGTGACCCTATAGGGGTAGGTTTACTTCTGGGATCTCTTTTTTGTTCCATTGATCTAAGTGTCTATTTTTGTACTAGTATCATTCTGTTTTGATTATTCTAGCATTGTTGCTAGAAATCAGGAAGTGTGATACTTCAAGGTTTTTTTTTTTTTCTCAAGATTGTTTTGGCTATTTGGGGTCTTTTGTGCTTTCATACAAATTTTAGAATTATTTGTTCTAGTTCTGTGAAAAATTCCACTGGTATTTTGATAGGGATTGTATTGAATCAGTAGATTGCCTTGAGGAGCATGGTCATTTTAATAATATTAATTCTTCCAATTCATGAACATGGTATATCTTTCCACCTCTTTGTGTCACCTTGAATTTCTTTCATCAGCATCTTATAGTTTTCTGAGTACATGTTTTTCACCTTCTTGGTTATATTTATTCCTAGGTATTTTATTCTTTTTTATGCAATGTAAATGGAATTATTTTCTTAATTTCTCTGATTGTTCATCGTTAGTGTATAGAAATGCAACAAATTTATGTATATTAATTTTGTATCCTGCAAAGTTCCTGAAATCATTTATTAGTTCTAATAGTTTTTGGTGGTGTTTATAGGATTTTCTATATATAGTATCATGTCACCTACAAAGAGTGACAGTTTTACTTCTTTTTTGATTTGGATTCTTTTTCTTTTTCTTTTTCTTGTCTGCTGTAGCTTTGTCTTTCAATATGATGCTGAATAAAAGTGGCAAGAGTGGACATCTTTGTCTTTTTTCCTCATCTTAGAGGAAATGCTTTCAGGTTTTCACTATTCAGTATGATGTTGGCTGTGGGTTTGTCATATATGGTCTTTATTATGTTGATGTATATTCCCTTCATACCCACTTTCTGGAGAGTTTTTATCACAAATGAATGTTAAAATTTGTCAAAAGCTTTTTCTGCATCTATTGAGATGATCAAGGTGCCGTCCTTTCAGTTTCCAGAGGGAGCTCTTCGTGGTTTATCACCACCTCCCCTCTCACCATGCTGTGTCCTCACATGGCAGAGACAGAGAGAAAGAGAAAGAGAATGAGCTCTGATCTCTCTCCCTCTTCTTGTAAGGACACTATTTCCATCATGGGAGCTCCATCCTCATGCTTCATTTAAACCTAATTACTAAACTACCTCCCAAATACCATTACATTGGAGGTTAAGGTTCAAACATATGAATTTTGTGGAGGACACAATTCAGCACATGGCATTAAGTATATTCACATTGTTGTATAATCAGAAACACTATGATATTGTGCTCTATCTACTGCTTATTATTCCTCACTAATAAGGCAAAACATTCCTGAGTAGTCTACTCAATGACCCATGAATTCTAAGTGTTTCCACTCTGGCTATTGGGAATAAGCACTAATGCCAGCCCTATGTGAGCACTGGTACACTTCTATCACTCTTTCAGATGTTTCTTTTTCCCTATGCAAGTGTTGATCAGTACCCTTATGAATACTTGAAAGGGACTTTCTGTAGTTCTCTGAGCTTATCTATATGAACACTCCTCTCTTTCATAAACCGTCATGCAAACTCCAGCTGCCTTGGTCTCTCTGGATTCTTGCCTCTATCTTGTCAACTTAAGGATTAAGCAGCAAGGTCTGCCTGGGTTCCCCCTCACCACACTCCAGCCTGGAAAGTCTCTAAAGCAGTAAGTTGGAGGGATTCATAGAGCTTACCTAGCTTGTTCTCATCTCTCAGGTATTGCTGACCTTCATTGTCTGATGTCCAACGTTTTGAAACGTTTAATGCATTTCTTTCTGTTTGTTTCTGTCATTATTTCAGGTGGAAAAGTAAATCATTTCCCTGTCACTCCATCTTGGGAAGAAATGGAGGTCAAGAAATTCTTGACCTCTGATAACATTCTTAGTTAACAAGAATGGTGTTCTGATTATCTGTTTCCTGTGTACCAAGAAGTGAGCTTAGAGACTCACATTAGCAAGTCATTTGATCCCACAACTAGCTCTCCAAGGCAAGCGTTAACCCAGCTCTAACACATGTTAACTGTATGATGCTGGAAAAATTATTTCACCTTTATGAGATTTTTTAAATCTACAATATGGTAGATTGGTGATGATGATGGTGATGATGATAATAATAATGTTACTGTTGTTTTGTTATTTTCACAAAATTGTTGAGTGGACTAAGTGTGATAATAGAAGTTGAACTTAGCTTATTACATGACGTATAGAAGATACTCAATGTGGGGAAACACATGTCAGAGCTTGGGTAGGAGCCCATCACTGTCCGTCTATGTGCTGTCTCACAATTAAGCTCCGTAATGCCTAATAACATTATAAAGTCTCTAATAAATCCTAGGGTAAGGAGAACTTTTTAACTTTGTTTTTCATTAATTAATTTATTGAAACAATTTTTTGGTGTACAAAAATCTATACATAATTTATATAAGTATACAATTTGTTGAGAGTAAAGATAATTATACAGTCATGAAACCATCACTACACTCTATGCCATAAACCTATCCACCACCTCCAAAAATGTTCTTCCACCTCCTTATTTATTATTATTGTTTCTCATTATTATTACCATTATTATAAGAACTTTAACATAAGATTTATCCTTTCAGAAAAATTTTAAGTTACAATAAAGTATTGTTAACTATAGGCATTATACTATAGATCTTTAGGTCTTATTTATCTTGTGTAACTGAAACTTGTGCCTTTTGACTAATACCTCCCCATATTCCCTCCACCTAGCTCCTTCCAACCACCATTCTACACTGTGATTCTACGAGTTTGACTACTTAAGTTCCTCGTAAGTGGTATCATGTAGTCTATTTTTGCTTTTGTTGCCTGTGCTTTTAGTGTCATATCTAAGAAGATATTGCCAAGGCCAATGCCAAGAAACATTGTCCCTGTGTAGTCTTCTAGGTGCTTTACTCTTTCACATCTCACATATAGGTCTTTATTCCATTTTGAGTTGATTTTTGTGTAATGTATGATATAAGGTCCAGTTTTATTCTTTTGCATGTGGATGTCTATTTCCCCAGCACCATTTGTTGAAGAGACTATTCTTTCTCCATTGTCTATTCTTAGAACTCTTGTCAACTATCAGTTGACTATATATGCATGAACTTATTTCTGGGCTCTCTATTCTGTTCCATTGGTTTATGTGTCTGTTTTATTCTTCAGCTTTGTGATATATTTTGAAATCAGGAAGTGAGATGCTTCTAACTTTGTTCTTCTTGCTCAAGATTGCTTTGTTTCTTTGAAGTCTTTTGTGATTCCACATAAATTTTAAGATTTTTTAAATTTCTGTAGAAAAAAAAACACCACTAGAATTTTGAAATGGATTACATTGAATCTATAAATCACTTTGGATAGTATGGACATTTTAACAACATTAATTCTTTCAGTTCATGAACATGGGATGTTTTTCCATTTATTTGTGTCCTCTTTAATTTCATTAGTGTAGCAAATTTTCATTTCCTTGGTTATTTTATTCCTAAGTATTTTACTCATTTTGGTCCTACTGTAAATGAAATTGCTTTTCAATTTTCTCTTTGGATAACTTGTTGTTAGTGTATAGAAATACAACTGATTTTTGTATGTTGATTTTGTATCCTGCAACTTTGTTGAATTCACTTATTGTAACAGTTTTTTGTGGAGTTCAACTTTGTCTAATCTTAGCATTCTATAGACATCTATAGAACTGCCATTTATAGAGCATGCCCTGGACTTAAAATAAATTCTATATTTAGGCTAAAGTTTGCATGGTTAAATGATAATTTTGTATGGTATGATGAAGGAGAGTAGGGAATCTAGAGTGTTTCTCATGTAACTTGCTGGATGGCTAAAGGGATGATAGGACCTCAATAGCAAGAGAAAAATTACTGCTAGCAGAACAATTCTCACACTTACCACACTTACTCCTTCTTTTCACAGTAGAGGTCACCAGGGAAGTATGAAGTGATAATCAGCTTGATTCCCAGCTGTTAATGGTAGAAAAAAAATGGGTAGTGCAAGGAGACATGGAAGAAATAAAGAGATAGGAGGAGAAGCAGAAGAGGATGGAGTCACACAAACCAATAGAAAAGGTAGTTTCAAGGAAAAGAGAATTACTAGTTGTGGCAGGCGGAAAAATGGCCCTTCAAAGATGTCCACGTCCTGACCTTACAGTACACGACAAAGAGGACTTTGCAGATGTGATTAAATTAAGGGCTTTGACATGGGGAGATTATCCTGAATTATTCAGGTGAGTCCAGAGTAATCACAATGGTCCTTAAAGGTGGGCGAGAGAGACAGAAGAGGAGGTCAAAGTGATGCAATGTGAGAGGGACTTGAACACCCCACTCCATTGTTGTTGATTTGAACATGTCATGAGACAATGCTGGCAGCCTCTAGAAGTTAGAAAAATCAAGAGAATGAATGCTTCCACAGCAGTTCCAGAAGGAAAGCAGCTCTGATGACACCTTGATTTTAGCCCAGGGACACTCAAGGCAGACTTCTGACCTCCACAACGGTGAGATAGTAAATCTGTGGTTTTTTCCAAGCCACTAAATTGTGGTAATTTGTTCAACAGCAATAGGAACCAACACATTGGTGGTATCCCATAGGGAAAAGATTGAAAAAATACTTTTTGTATTTTAACATTAAGAATCAATTGGCGACCTTAATTAAAGGAGTATCATTAAATTGTTGGTGAAAGAAGCCAGATTTGGGGAACTGTAATATAACCAGAGAAATATAGTTGGGAAATGTTTGGATTAGGAAGGGAGGGAAGAGATTGAGGATTGAGTAATTAGAAGGAAACTCCAGGTCAAGGGTAGAGACTTTGTAGGATTGTAGACACTTCAGCAAATTAAAAAAATAACAGAAAGTAGTCTCATGTTTACGTGCTTTGTGAATTTACTATGCAATTCTGGAGTAAAAGAAACCTGCAATATAGTACCAGATGTTGGGAACTGAAATATCTCCATGAAAATACAGCAGAGAGCATGGGAAAAGTAGAATAACTAAAATCATACCCCTAGAACAGCTGCCAAGCAAGAATTTCTTTGGGGCACCTGTCCTGACTCTGCAACCTAGTTGGGACCTTGCAACATGCTTGGATTCAGTCTTATCACCACATTTGCTTCATAACTATATAATTAATGACCTGCTCATGTTTCTCTTCCCACCGGCCTGCATATCCTGGAGGATGGGGATGACCATGCTCACTGTTGTGTTCTTCTGTCTATCATAAAGCCTGGCACACTGTACAAGCTTTTTACATATTTATTTTATCACTGACCAAATGGACAAGTGCCCATCATTCTTCTTCTTCCAGCACCTCCCTGCTCTTCTCTGCCAGCCCTGACCTTGCCCGTCTTCCCAACCTAGCTAATGGCCCTCTCACCCCAAATCCTTTTGGGTTGAACCCATGTGATGACTTCAGGGAGGCAAGGACCTGCGTGCTGATGGCTAGGTTTCCACATAGGTTTGGCCAAGTGCATGCTCATTTTCACAGCCAGCACTGGCAATTGCCAGGATCCTGTGCTCTGGGGTGGTGAAAGAAACACAGGCTCTGAGGTCAGCTGGACCTTCTCAGAAGTCTGCCTCTGCCTTTGATCAGCTGGGTGGCCTGAAAAGATTACATAACCACGAGGAAGGTCCTTTTCCTCAGCAGATCGCATACTTCAATCCAGGTCTGAGTACCATGGTAAAGATTAAAATAATTTATGTAAAGATCCCAGGATTGTACCTGGTACACGGATGCTCAACAAATTAGGGATTTCTGTTATGCATAGATGCAATGTCCACTAGTTTAAGACCTTAGAGGTAATATAGAGTTGAATTCAAAGTCTTACCACTTACAGCCTATGTGACTTTAATCTTTCATTTAATTCCACTGTGCCTCAGTTTCCTCAAATGCAAAGCAAGTATAATAAAATCTCCCTCATGGAATATGTAATTTGTGAAGTTACTGTGCAATTCTGGAGTAAAAAATGTTCTGCAACATAATGTTTTACAGAAAACAGGGCTCCTAATAATTCCTTTCTCCTTTCCCATCCTGTGCTCTGAGGCAGGATCTGGACAGACATTTTTGCCCTTTAGAAGCTCATCATCAACACAGCAGATGTGCACTTGGACTTCCTCAGTGCGTGCTAATGTGAAAGCCGCCTGGTTCATCCAGGACATGCTCAACCATGGTCCATGTGGCCCAGATGTATTTGGGGCCTTATTGCTTTTAGCAACTTAATTGTTCATTAAGAGGAAGGGACATTCACAGAGCTGGCCTGACATCTTGATAAAATACCAAATGACTTTCAATGTTTGATTTATGGGCACAGGCTTGGCTCCTGACAGAATGGCTGGAGAGATAAACACACACTTATCTCTGGGCCTTGATGAATGACAGGGAAACCTTGTACCATAAAGGCAATGAAGCCACCCTGTGGGAAGAGGACTGTAACGGAGGGCATGGGGAAAGCCCAATCAGCCTCCTTGTTGGAGGACAATTAACAGAATTAAAGTTAGAATTTTAATGATCATACAAATTAGAAGGAAATTAATCAGCTAATATTTTATGACATGTCTTGGTGTGGAGCACTGCCAGTTAAGTTTTATGGCATATCTTTGATTAATTGAGACATAGCATGAAGGTATAAAATCCAGACTCCCAGCTGCATGTTAATATCTCCCTTCCCCACCCCTTCCACACCGGGCTGCCCCAAGGTGAAAGAGAGATGGTTGATGCTTGAGGACACATACACACACATGCAAACATGGCTCTCAGATGTCTGCTTGTCTTTTCACACTTTCTCAATGTGGACAAGAAACTTTTGCCCCCACCTCCTCTCCTTCATTAGTGTCCTTTGACTCCTATTTTCTGCCAGCCGTCCTTTGCGTGGGACACTCCTGAGTACATCATCACCTGACTCTGGGCAGACATCCCAGGACCAAGGGTCACTGTAGAGTCATCAGTGAGAATCCATGTCTATGTGCCCATCATCCTGTACCTTCCCAGGGCCTTGGACCAGATCAAAAAATTGGAAACTCAGTGATGGTTTTCAAGAGGTCAGCTCACTAAGTCTTCGGCTCCATGCCAACCCATGCCAAGGGCTGGGTCACTCAAGTCAGAGTGAAGGGCTTCAGAGACAGAAATGGACAGTCAGCCAGAGCTCCTGGTCATAGTGACAAAATGAGACATGTCACTTTGTTGCTCCAAATACACAGAGGAGTTACTAGTTGGCAGGCAACTATTCCAGGTAGGATGCTTGTGGAGACCTGGAAGGGAAGGCAGTCTGTATGAGGACAGACTGAAGACATCCACTAACTGGACAACTGATAAACATTTCTGACCCTGAGCTACTGCTCTACCCAGGACCCGTCACTTCACTCCCAAACCTGTCCCTCTCACAGTCTTCTCCATTTTGGTAAGTAGCATTTTGGTCCTTCCAGATGCTCAAGAAAATTTGGAGTCTCTGGCCTTTCAACATATTTTGTTGGTTCCACTATAAAAACGTATGCAAGAACCAACCACTTCTCACCACTCTATATGGACACTGCCCCACCCACTGCTCCTTGTCACCTGGGTTACCGGGGTTATGGCAGTAACTTCCTCCTGGGATGTTTCTTCTATCCTTGCTAACTTTGGTTGATTGCCAACAATGAACAGGTTCCAGAATGAACCTGTTAAAATGTAAACTGAATCATGTTACCACACTGCTCAAAAGCTTCTGATACCTGAGTCTCACTTAAAGTCAGTCTTTATGGTGACCTGTAAGACAATATGACCTGGCCCCCTTGACTCTTCTGGCCTTGTGACACACTGTGTTCCCCTTGTCACTCCACACAGCTTCGTGCAATTTACACTTGCTATGCTCTTCCCTCTGGCAGCCACGTGGTCCAGCTCCCTCCCCTCATGGCAGTCTTTGCTCAGATGCTCCCTTCCTACTGGTGCCTTCCTTCACCACTCTCCCTAACAAGGGAGCTCTCCTCCTCTTCGTGCCAGTGGTACAGGCTATTCTGATAAATATGCAACAACTGACCCATGGTTGGGGGGATGGGGAGCACCAATCTGTAGTGCTTGCTGATTTCTGCAAGGTGAATACTTTTACCAAGGCTAATTTGGTTTTGTTTTGTTTGTTTTTGTCTGCACCATGTGGCATGCAGATCCCTGACCAGGGATTGAACCCGTGCCCCATGCAGTGGAAGCATGGAGTCTTAACCACTGGGGAAGTCCCTAGCAAGGCTAATTTTAAGCAATCAAAGTGACAACAGCTGCCTTCCAAAGTTCCTGAAAATATAACAGTTGGCTTTCACAAGCCAGTGTAGCTGGTGACAGTGTATACTGCTTTTTCTGTTGTTTTTTCCTTAGTATCAATTCTTGATATACTATATATTTTATCCATATATCTTATAGATTAGCTGTCTCTCCCATTAGAATATAATTTTCATATGGGCAGTAATTTTTTGACTGCTTTGTTCACTTCTGTATTACCCAGCTTCAGTATCATGCCTATCACATAGTAGGTGGTCAACAAAATTTTGCTGAATGACAGTATTAATGAAAGAATGAGTACCTACTACTCATTAGACCCTGATAAGTTTGGGGACACATAAATAAATAACACAGTGTGCTTGATTTTTATCTAGTGGCGAAGAAAAGCCTTTGTAATACAGTGGAATAGGGACTAAAATAAAGGTTGTTCCTAGTAGAGATAAGATCATAGGACAATCATAAAAATCAGATTCAAATATCAGAGATGATTATTCTGATGTAAAGGAGGGTGTGATTCTGTAACTATTAATTGTGTTTGACCCAGGATCCCTAGAATGTTAACTTCGAATACTCTTTCTCTTCATCAAATTCTAGGTATATACTCAGGACACGATGATGCTTTAGCAACTTGATGAGTGCATCTAAATCCTCATAATGGATGCTAGTTAGACTGAAACACATAGCTTAGGGTTAGGCTTACGGTGTCCAATTTTACCAACGAACCAACTCTGGCACCAGAAATAATTTTTTAAAAGCCTTAATGTTCCAGAGTGAAGTAAAGTGAGAGCAAGTTACTTGTGCTTGTCCGGGGGGAATCCTCCACTCAGTGTGGTGTCTGTGGGTGACAGAGACCTTGGAGAAGTTTACACCCACTTGCATGCCTTGTAAAACAAAGGGATCCTATTTACTAGCAAACATAGTCCCCAAAGAACATGATTCATTAGGTCAGTGTTTCCTTCATTTTTAAGAAGAGTGAGGAGGGAATGCAGAGAAGGGTGAAGCTTTTTCCTCCCCTTTATGGATTGTTAGTAATTTAATGTGCAACTTATCCCAGTGACGGATGTGTTTTAAATTATGGTAGGATGAAGGAAATGAACATTTATTGGCAGTGCTAAGTTACTTGTTAAACAGTACACGCATATACAGACCAATAGTTTGGCCGGCAGAATTCCATAACTTGGGTGGTAATTTGGAACAGAATATAGCAATTCCTCAGGAGGAGTTTCTTTGTGTTTGTTCAGCCTCCTGTGTGCACTGAGCACCTTCACATGTGCTCTTCTCTGCTTTCCATCCTGCTTGGTGCCCTGGAAAGTTGACCTAAATGGACTGAATAGACTACATTGTTAGGCTTCTGGTTTGGTTGGGCCAATGAGAAGTCCAAGGAGGAGACTAGAGGGAGGATGGAGAGAGAGTCAGGCCATCTGATCTGCTGGCCTCCTCTTGCAGAGATACGGATGACCCTGTTCTCCCTGTGTCATAACTGCTTCAGTTCCACTTTCTCTATTAAGGTGGGAGGTACTTCTGAGTGCCTGATGGTCACTTGTCTTGGAAAGTTTGGTAGGTGTTTCCTGAAGACAAAGGTGGATACTCCTTCAGAGGGGTATTGTATCTGCTGTTTCCAAATCTGTTGGTGCCACACGTGTGGACCACCTCAGACCAGATGTGCGGCCTGAGGTCCCATGACAGACTCAGATATGCTTTCCCAGAGTGAAAATATGTGTGAAGGACAAAACTCCTCAGGTACTTTTTTCCCTCCACATTTTCTTTTACTTTTCCTGCTCCCTCCTCCCAAGACTGTTTTCTCTATACCTTCCTAGGGTTAGAGGGAGTGGGACATGGGAAATATTTATTTTTCAATTACCATGAAGGTAAATTCAGTAGGCTTACAATGTCACCTATAAGATTTTCCAGCTTGGGGCCTCCCTGGTGGCGCAGTGGTTGAGAGTCCGCCTGCCGATGCAGGGGATACGGGTTCGTGCCCCGGTCTGGGAGGATCCCATATGCCGCGGAGCAGCTGGGCCCGTGAGCCATGGCCGCTGAGCCTGCACGTCCGGAGCCTGCGCGTCCGGAGCCTGTGCTCCGCAACGGGAGAGGCCACAGCAGTGAGAGGCCCGCATACCGCAAAAAGAAAAAAAAAAAAAAAAAAAAAAAAGATTTTCCAGCTTAAGTGGTTCCTGGGCCATAAGGTCTGTCAACCAAAGCCACTAAATCTAAGGTCAGGTGTTTGGTATTGGCAAATTTCCACAGGACATTGGAACCCCAGTATTTGGCTTACTACCTTGGTTAAAGGCTTTGATTTTTAAAATTAAAATTTAATTTTTAAAAATCATTGGGGAATTTCTCTCATCTCCAACTTTTAAATGTTTTCCAAATATTATCCAGCATTTTAAATTGTCTTTAACAAGAAGGTTAGTTCAATTGAAGTGACCTAACCTTGGATTGGAAACAAGAAGCACAAGAGATGATTGTTACATGAAATTATCTAGTTGAAAAGTACCACTCTAATTATTTCAGAAGTGAATTGACAACATTTTTTTGGATGGGGGGATGTCCAGTTAAGAAGTTAGTGGAACCTAGGAGTATTTTTGCAAAGCGATATTCATGATTTAGCTCTTGCTTTAAAAAACACCACACTTCTCCTTTCTCCAGCAAGAGGATCTGCAGAAGAACCCCTTTGGTGGGAATTTCAAAGGCAGAGGATACAGAGCATTCTGGAAGAGCGCTCCTGTCCTGGTAATGAAGATTGCTTTAGAAGATCAGGGACGCTTGGGTTAAAAATATTTGGTATAGACAAAAATAACAATGAGATAACATCTTCACCTATAGATTAGAAAATGCTTAAAAAAAGTTTGTTTTAGTGTGATGACACAGGGACTCTCACTTATTAGTGCAGAATGGAACACTTTTGCAAAGAATTTGACAACATGAATACAACCTAAAAGATAATTGCACCTTGGGGGCTGTAATTTAACTTCTAGGAAATTATCTTAAGTAAAATCTAAAGTGCTGAGAAAGCACTATGCATAAAGATTCATTTATTCAATAAATATTTATTGAGAGTTACCATGTACCAGGTATTTCTCTAAGTGCTGGGAATATAGCAGTGAATTAAGAACCAAACCTTCTTCACGGAAGCGCTCCTTTGAGTCAGGGATGGGAACCATTCAATAAACAATTAAGGAATTAAGAAGGTGATGTATCATTAAAAGTGCCTTAAAATTGTCCATTTCTCGCCCAAATGAAGTAAGCTAATTGCAGCTTATTTTTCACAGTGGTTACAACCAAACACACTGGACAACATACAAAAAGCCACTACCTGAGAACTCTAAAAATAATAAGAGTAGAGAGACTGGGAAGCCGAGTCAAAACTCCCAACATGAAAAATGACCAAGAAGGTGGCTGTGAGTTTCCTGGCTTTTTTCTTTTTCCTCTTTTAATTCTCAGTTTTGATCCAAAGACAAATCAAAATGGGAAACTATATAGCAAGTGCTATTGGCAAAAACTCCAAGAAAGGTCTGTTTATCAGGAGAGAGGATAGAGAAGAAAACCCCTGTGAGCTGGGGAGCATGGAGAGAATCCTCACAGCTGTTCTTCTTTTCCTAATTTTTTTCTCTCCTGTTCTGCTCCAAGACCAGTCCCAGTCACACACTGTGCTACCATGGAGTAGGTAAGAGGAAATCGTCCCATCGGAGAGAGGGACTGGGAAAAAAGCTTTTCACAAAGAGTGTGGGGTGTATTCCAGATGTACTTTTTCTCTTTTTTTCCCTCACCACTTTGTCCCAAAGGCAGACACAGTCATGTAGCACAGTACAGGTTGTGGAAACGGAGAGAACTCTGTCTCTCTGGCTATAGGAATGAGGAAAATGAGCCCCCGGAGGTAGACAGTATGGGGGGAAATCTGGGCGAGGGGAGTTGGAGAAGACTAATGTATGTATGAACCACCCCTAGGCTGAACCTGTATAGAACATACCCAGATAAGCCTGGTAAAGATTTTGAAGACTGAAGCACCATGAAAACCACAGCCCTCATCCTGGACCAAATCTGAGTGGCACAGGTGAGGGATGGACACAGCCACGTAGCCAGAGCTGTGAAAACTGAACCAAAACCAGAACCACCACGCCCAGAGGTGAGGAAGAACCTGCAATCTAAGCCTAATTGGGTTGACTGACTGTAAAACCAACAGAAAACCAACATTCTTCAGAGAATTTTAACACGACCCAGAGTCGCATAACATAATATTTAAATTTTTCAGAAAATGTGACCAATTCTCAAGGGAAAATACAATCAAAAGCGGCCAGCCCAGAGATGACTCAGATGTTGGAATTGTCAGATAGACTTTAAATCACTCGTATAACAGTGATTCATGAGGTAAAGGAGAACATTTTTGGAACCGATGAAAATATGGGGGCTTCCCTGGTGGCGCAGTGGTTACAAATCTGTCTGCCAATGCAGGGGACAAGGGTTCGAGCCCTGGTCAGGGAAGATCCCACAAGCCACAGAGCAACTAAGCCCATGTGCCACAACTACTGAGCCCGCCTGCCACAACTACTGAAGCCCGCACACCTAGAGCCCATGCTCCGCAACAAGAGAAGACACCACAATGAGAAGCCAGCGCACAACAACAAAGAGTAGTCCCTGCTCGCCACAGCTAGAGAAAGCCCGTTTGCAGCAACAAAGACCCAACACAGCCAAAAATAAAATAAATTAAAAAAAAGAAAATATGTGTGCTTCAGAGGACAACATCAAGAAAGAGAAAAGACAACTCAGAGTGTTAAAAAATGGTTTCAAGTTATATATCTGATGAGACTTTTACCAAGAGTATGTAAATAACATTCAATAATAAAAAGACAAAACCTCAATGTTTAAAAAGGCACAAACAATGTGTACAGACAGTTGTGCAAAGAAGATAAACAACTTTCCAACAATCATGTAAAAAGATGCTCAACATCATTAGCCATTAGGGGAATGCAAGTCAAAAGCTCAGTGGGACACCACTTCACACCTACTAGGATGTTATAGTCAAAAGGACAGAGAATTAAAAAGTGTTGGTGAAGATGTGGAGAAATTGGAACCTTCATACACTGCTGGTGGTGATGTAAAATGTTTCAGCTCCTTTGGAAAATAGTCTTGCAGTTCCGCAAATGATTAAACATAGAGTTACCATACAGTCCAGCAATATCACTCTTAGATATACACCCCCAAATGAAAACATTTGTACACACACACACACACACACACTTACACACACAAATTGTACACAAATGTTCATAGTAGCATAACTCATAATAGCCAAAAAATGTAAACAATCCAAATGCCCATGACTTGATGAACTGATAAAAAGTGGTCTATCTTTGCAATGGAATATTATTTGCCAATCAAAAGAAACAAAGTGCTGATACATGCTAAAACTTGGATGAACCTTGAAAACATTATGCTGAATGAAAGAAGCCAGTCATAGAGGATCTCATTTGTATGATTTAATTTATATGCAATGTCCAGAAGAGGCAAATTTATAGAGACAGAAAGTAGCTTAGTGGTTGCCTAGGCCCGGAGATGATGGGGGTTGAAAATTTTAATGTAAAGTAGACCTAAGTTGGTAGTACCTATAGATAATGTCAGAATCAAGCTGAAATTATCTCTGGAGCAATAATTTTAAACATTAGCCTCAAGTAGTTCTCAAAAATAAAGTTCTAAGGAACCTGAGCTCATAACTGTAAAATTCCTTAAACATATGAGGAAACTGGCCACCATGCATGAAAGTCAGCAGAAACAAAACACTGCAGAATCAGACCTGCAAACCCTCCAGGTGCTGGACTTGTCAGATACAAAACATAAAATAAGGATGTTTAAATGTTTAAGAACATAAAATATGGGGTTGAAAGTAAAAACAGAAATCAGAGACAGTCAAAATTGACCAGCCAGATTTGTAAAAGAAGCAAATAAAACTTTAAAACAAAAAAGATAACAATTGAATTAAAAAATTCAGGAATGTACACCCCTCCTTGAGGATGGACATAGTGACTTGCTTCTGAAGAACAGGAAAGGGGGAGATAGTCACTTACAGTGGAGAAGCCCGGCAGACATCACCTTAAGCAAGTGATGAAGTTTAACATCCCCAGAGATGACCTGTGGATGTCATGTAGCTCCAGGTAGGATGTGACAAGAAGGGCACTCCACCTATAAATTCAATCTAGTCTAGTCATAAAAACAAACAAACAAACAAACAAAACCAAAAGTGAAACATCAGACAAAACCAAACTGGAGGACATTCTTCAGGTTACTTGGACAATATGACTCAAGACTGTAAACCATTAAAACCAGGAAAACCTGTGAAATGTTTAGAGGAGACTAAGGAAGCATAATGAGTAGATACAGTGCCATACCCTGGATTGGTTCCTGGAGCAGAAAGAGGATGTTCATAGAAAAACTGGTGAAATCCAAATAATATCTGTAGTTTAGTGAGTAGTATTGTATTGTTGGCAGGTTTTAAATGTTGACAAATGTGCCATGGTAATGTAAGATGTTAGCAATGAAGGAACTGAGTGAGGAGTATACGAGAACTCTGTGCACTATTTTTGTATCTTTTCTGTAAATTTAAACTTATTTCAAAATTTTATAAAAGCTTATTAAAAATAAAAGCACCTTAGGAATGTGTTAAACATAAGACTAGGTAATGCCAGATAGCAAACTGTCATTGACCGGAACATATATTTAAAGATATGCACTTGGAATGAACTTCAGAGGGCAAAGAAAATGGAAATTATGAGAGCACAAGAGATATGAGTGAGAGGTTTCAAGTATACTGATCAGAGTCTTGGGAGAAGAGAACAAGAAGAGTAGAAAATAATGCAAAAAAGATAATGAGTGTGAACTTTCTAGAATTTATGAAAGGCTCCATCTCTCTGTTTTAGGAAACCCAGTGAACCTGAAGCAGCATACAGAGTAGTGTAGAGTAGTGTAGTAAAACAGCAGAACTCCAAAAAGAAAGAAGTCTTAAAAGGAGGCAGAGAGAAGACATGGTACCTTCAAAGGAACATGACTAGATAGATAGTTAATAAGGAAATAATTGAAGCCCATATACAGTGTAACAATATCTTCAAATCGTCAAAATAGAATTGTATATTCTGCAAACTCTCTTTAGGAATAAAGAGAAATGAGACAGATTAAAAAATAAAACAGAATTCAGTAAAACAGTCCCTAGTCAAAGCATATCAAAAGTATATACTTCAGAAAAAGGAAAATGATCCCAGTGAGGTAAAAGAAGGAACAGTGGACAAAAACCTGGAGAAAATCAAAATAAATAGTCACTGTATGAAACGTTAGCAATAATCTATTTTTAGAGTTTCAAAAGTCAAACTAGTCCTAAAACTCGTAACAATAATATAATTTGGGAAGGGGGAGACTAAATAAAGTGATAGGTGATAAACATTCTGAATCTCTTAAATTGGCAAGAAATTAAGGATATCGTTAAGGTAAGTATGTGTATTTCAGTTTTGTGGCCAACATATGAAATGATAGAGTGTATAACTAATAAACAACAAAGAATGAAAGATAAGAGGAGGGAAAATAGCCAAATCAATATAAAGAGGAAGAGAATCAAGAAAAAGAAAGAAAAGAAAGGAAATCTATAAAACAGGACATTAGATGCATAAAATGCCACATAGAAGACTGACTCACTTAGATAATATCTTCAGGGAAGATTTATCTGAGAGGAGAATATTTGAGTTGAGATGACTCCTGAACAATGAGAATAATATTTTCAGAGAGGTAAAGGATGGTGGAAATTAAAGTTATGGTCAGGGCAGTGGGTCTGAACCACATAAGTAGAGGCTGGAAAGTTGAAGGAAGCCAGTTCACGCAGGGCCATTGTTGGCTTTTATTGCAAGTGCAACGGGAAACATTAATGGGTTTTAAACAGAGAGTGATATGATCTGATTTCGATTTAAAAACTCTTTCTGGCTGCTCTTTGGAGAATGAATTGTATGGGAAATGAACGGGGTCAGGGAGTCTATAAACATAGTGCCAGAAAGACATGGTGATGGTTATACTATTGGATGGAAGAAGACAAGGAGGTTGCTGGATGGAGCAGTGTGCCTTGAAGAGAGAACCAGATAGGACTTTTTAATATTTTTTAACATCTTTATTGGAGTATAATTGCTTTATAATGGTATGTTAGTTCTTGAGGACACAGGAAGGGGGAAAGGTAAGCTGGGACAAAGTGAGAGAGTGGCATGGACATATATACACTACCAAATGTAAAACTGATAGCTAGTGGGAAGCAGCTGCATAGCACAGGGAGCTCAGCTCGGTGCTTTGTGACAACCTAGAGGGGTGGGATAGGGAGGGTGGGAGGAAAACGCAAGAGGCAGATAAGACTTTTAATGGATTGGATGGATGTGGATGAGGAACACGACAGAAACCAATGATAACCTTTAATTTTGTGTGTGTGGAAATATGTTGGTGTGTATGGGCAGAAGGGCTGGATCAAGGGTGTCATGGTGAGTGTGTTATGTTTGAGATGTCTCAGGCCCTGAAGTTGAGTTGTTTATTTGAGCTGGAGGTCATGGGAGAAGGAAGCTTGCATATACAAATATGTAAGACAACAGTATAGCCACAGAACAAAACAAGGTCACCAAGGAAGGGAGTACAGAGAAAGAACAGGACCCAGCACAACCCCCTGAAACAGAAGTCAGGTGGAGAAGAACCAGGAAAGGAGCCTCAGAAAGCTCCCAGTGAGGTGAGCAGAAATCAGGAGAGTGTAAGGTGGTGAAGCTCAGGAAGGAGTATCTATCTTCAGGTGGAAGGAGCCCTAAGTGGTCAAAGCCACTGGGCGATACTCTACCACAAAGACTGTGAGACGTCCTTTGCCTTTGGCAATGCGGAGGTCATTGGAGTCCTTGAAATGAGCAAGGACTCATTTGGTAGAGAAGTGGGAGGGTGAATGGAAGAGTGGGAAGAGGAAGTAGATTGGTAAGTGGAAGGCAGTTTGAAGCAAGTTTGCGAGAACTAGGAGAGGTGGAGGGTGCTGGTTGTGTGCTGTGCAAAGGATGGTGTCACAAGGACCAGGGGAAGGATTTGCTTTTTAGATAAAAGGGATTTTACTGAGTTTGTAGAACCTGTAATCCATGCCTACTTAGGAAACCTTTGTTTCTCCTACTGATGTAGCCAAGCCATCATAACCAGACTGGTGTTTTGTGGGTCCCTGTTGGCCCCCTGTTGCCATAGCTGTTTGGAAGTCACACTGGCCTGGGAAGCAGCAAAGTTGTGTCTTGGTGGCTTGTGGGAGCAGCCCGGAGATGGTAGCAATTGTTCAATTAAAGCTGTTCCTTCTGCAGAGGGGCATCCAGCCCATACAAGGATATAGCTGGAGGAGAACATGGGCTCACAATTTCTCATATAAAGGAAAACCCTATTAAACTCTATTTTATAAGCTGACACCTTGGAAAGAGGAAGTTTGCCTTCCCTGGGATTGGAACAGCACCTAGAACATTACTGAGGTTTCCAAATTATTTATGTTGATATTTGATGGCATAGTTTCCCTAATATAAAAACAGCTAATCCTAGTTGAATATGTTTTGTGTGTCAGGCAAAATTCTAATGGCTTTACATGCATTAGCTCACATAGTCATTAAAACAATTCTGTTATTACCCCCATTTTACAGTTGAAGAAACTGAGGCACAGTCAGATTAAGGAACTTTCTCAAGTTGTGGAGGTGGGATGCCTACTCCAGTCTGTGGCCAGATGCCACACTCTGAATCATTATACATGCTCTCTCAGTTAAGAATTGCACATAGTTTAAGAAACTCACTAGGGAAAACAGTGAAGGGTCCACTAATTCCACAGTGAATTGCATTTATTCAACAACAAGAGAGCTGTGTATTCTATGAAAATATGCAAGTGTTAGCTGTTTAGAAAGATAAGGAGAAAAGGAAAGAAAAACAGTTTACTGTCATCAAAATTCCCCATTCTTGAAGGGAATTGTTTGCACATCTTGTAAACACAGAACTTAAACACAAGAGGCATATATGACATTATGTTTGTCATTTTTGTAGCGCCTGTTACGGTGCTGGGCACATATGGATATTCAGAAGATATTAGTTATTTATGACAGTGAAGACTGTTTAAATCAGGGGTGGGTAAAGGCCATATAATAAATATTTCAGGCTCTGTGGTCCATATGTTCTCTGTCACAATTCCACTGTAGCTTGAAAACTATCATGGACAATATGTGAATGACTATTCATTACCTATCATGGTTGTGTTCCAATAAAACTTTATATACAAAAAGAGGTTGGGGCCACATTTTCGCTATAGGCCATTGTTTGGCAACCCCAGGTTTAGCCTATCCTTAGCTAATATGGGTAATTACACACAAGCACACATATGTATGTATGTACACATATATGAGCATATGTGTATGAATGTGTGTGTATGAATGCACAGGCACAGATAGATAGATGACTGATAGAGGTATAGCTATTTTTTTTAGGAAAATGAACAGTACCTGTGAACCTATTTCACAGGCAAAGAGCTTCACCTTCTGTGTACTTATCATTTCTTTTTTCTCTTATTTTTTTAAACATCTTTATTGGAGTATAATTGCTTTACAATGGCATGCTAGTTTCTGCTTTATAACAAAGTGAATTAGCTATACATACACATATAGGCCCATATCCTTTCCCTCTTGCATCTCCCTCCCTCCCACCCTCCCTATCCCACCCCTCTAGGTGGTAACAAAGCACCGAGCTGATCTCCCCGTGCTATGAGGCTGCTTCCCACTAGCTGTCTATTCTACATTTGGTAGTTTTTATATGTACATGCCACTCTCTCACTTTGTCCCAGCTTATCCTTTCCCCTCCTTGTGTTGTCAAGTCCATTCTCTGCTAGGTCTGCATCTTTATTCCCATCCTGCCGCTAGGTTCTCCATGACCTTTTTTTTTTTTTTTTTTAGACTCCATGTATATGTGTTAGCATATGATATTTGTTTTTCCCTTTCTGACTTACTTCATTCTGTATGACAGACTCTAGCTTCAGCCACCTCACTACAAATAACTCAATTTCATTTCTTTTCATGGTTGAGTAATATTCCATTGTATATATGTGCCACATCTTCTTTATCCATTCATCTGTCAATGGAAACTTACGTTGCTTCCATGTCCTGGCTATTGTAAATAGTGCTGCAATGAACATTGTGGTACATGACTACATGGAATTATGGTTTTCTCAGGGTACATGCCCAGTAGTGGGATTGCTGGGTCATATGATAGTTCTTTTTTTAGTTTTTTAAGAAACCTCCATACTGTTCTCCATAGTGGCTGTATCAGTTTACATTCCCACCAACAGTGCAACAGGGTTCCCCTTTCTCCACACCCTCTCCAGCATTTATTGTTTGAGGATTTTTTGATGATGGCCATTCTGAGTGTTGTAAGGTGATATTTCATTGTAGTTTTGATTTACATTTCTCTAATGATTAATGGTGTTGAGCATTCTTTCATGTGTTTGTTGACAATCTGTATATCTTCTGTGGAGAAACGTCCATTCAGTTCTTCTGCTCAATTTGGATTGGGTTGTTTGTTTTTTTGATATTGAGTTGTATGACCTGTTTATATATTTTGGCGATTAATCCTTTGTCAGTTGCTTCATTTGCAAATATCTTCTCCCATTCTGAGGGTTGTCTTTTCTTCTTGTTTATGGTTTCCTTTGCTGTGCAAAAGCTTTTAAGTTTCATTAGGTCCCATTTGTTTATTTTTGTTTTAATTACCATTTCCCTAGGAGGGGGGTCAAAAAGGATCTTGCTGTAATTTATGTTATAGAGTGTGCTGCTTATGTTTTCCCCTAACAGTTTTATAGTGTCTGGCCTTATATTTAGTTGTTTAATCCACTTTGTGTTTATTTTTGTATATGGTGTTAAGGAGTGTTCTCATTTCACTCTTTTATATGTAGCTGTCCAGTTTTCCCAGAACCACTTATTGAAGAGGGTGTCTTTTCTCCATTGTATATTCTTGCCTCCTTTATAAAAAATAAGGTGACCATATGTGCGTCGGTTTATCTCAGGGCTTTCTATCCTGTTCCATTGATCTATATTTCTTTTTTTGTGCCAATACCATACTGTCTTGATTTCTGTAGCTTTGTAGTATAGTCTGAAGTCTGGGAGCCTGATTCCTCCAGCTCCGTTTTTCTGTCTCAAGATTGCTTTGGTTATTCAGGGTCTTTTGTGTTTCCATACAAATTGTGAAATTTTTTGTTCTAGTTCTGTGAAAAATGCCAGTGGTAGTTTGATAGGGATTGCATTGAATCTGTATATTGCTTTGGGTAGTACAGTCATTTTCACAATGTTGATTCTTCCAATCCAAGAACATGGTATATCTCTCCCTCTGTATCATCATTAATTATTTTCACCATGGTCTAATTGTTTTCCACATACAGGTCTTTGCTTTTCTTACACAGGTTTATACGTGGTATTTTATTATTTTTCTTGCAATGGTAAATGGGTAGGTTTCCTTAATTTCTCTTTCAGATTTTTTGGTCATAAGTGTATAGGAATGCAAGAGACTTCTATGCATTAATTTTGTATCCTGCTACTTTACCAAATTCATTGATTAGCTCTAGTAGTTTTCTGGTAGCATCTTTAGGATTCTCTATGTATAGTATGTCATCTGCAAACAGTGACAGCTTTACTTCCTCTTTTCCGATTTGGATTCCTTTATTTCTTTTTCTTCTCTGATTGCTGTGGCTAAAACTTCAAAAATAATATTGAATAATAGTGGTGAGAGTGGGCAATCTTGTGTTTTTCCTGATCTTAGTGGAAATGGTTTCATTTTTCACCACTGAGTATGATGTTGACTGTGGGTTTGTCATATATGGCCTTTATTATGTTGAGGTAAGTTCCCTCTATGCCTACTTTCTGGAGGGTGTTTTTTTTTTTATCATAAATCGGTGTTGAATTTTGTCAAAAGCTTTTTCTGCATCTATTGAGATGATCATGTGATTTTTATTCTTCAATTTGTTAATATGGTGTATCACACTGATTGATTTGCATATATTGAAGAACCCTTGCATTCCTGGGATAAACCCCACTGCATCCTGGTGTAAGATTTTATTGTGCTGTTGGATTCTCTTTGCTATTATTTTGTTGAGCATTTTTGCATCTAAGTTCATCAATGATATTGGCCTGTGGTTTTCTTTCTTTGTGACATCTTTGTCTGGTTTTGGTATCAGGGTGATGGTGGCCTCATAGAATGAGTTTGGGAGTGCTTCTCCCTCTGGTATATTTTGGAACAGTTTGAGAAGGATAGGTGTTAGCTCTTCTCTAAATGCTTGATAGAATTCGCCTGTGAAGCCATCTGGTCCTGGGCTTTTGTTTGTTGGAAGGTTCTTAATCACAGTTTCAATTTCAGTGCCTGTGATTGGTCTGTTTATATTTTCTATTTCTTCCTGGTTCAGTCTTGGAAGGTTGTGCTTTTCGAAGCATTTGTCCATTTCTTCCAGGTTGTCCCTTATATTGGCATATAGTTGCTTGTAGTAACCTCTCATGATCCTTTGTGTTTCTGCAGTGCCAGTTGTTACTTCTCCTTTTTCATTTCCAATTCTATTGATTTGAGTCTTCTCCCTGTTTTTCTTGAGGAGTCTGGCTAATGGTTTATCAATTTTGTTTATCTTCTCAAAGAACCAGCTTTTAGTTTTATTGATCTTTGCTATTGTTTCCTCCATTTCTTTTTGATTTATTTCTGGTCTGATTTTTATGATTTCTTTCCTTCTGCTAACTTTGGGGTATTTTTGTTCTTCTTTCTACAATTGCTTTAGGTGTAAGGTTTGGTTCCTTGTTTGAGATGTTTCTTGTTTCTTATGGTAGGACTGTATTGCTATAAACGTCCCTCTTAGAACTGTTTTTGCTGCATCCCAAAGGTTTGGGTCATCATGTTTTCATTGTCATTTGTTTCTAGGTATTTTTTGATTTCCTCTTTGATTTCTTCAGTGATCTCTCGGTTATTAAATAATGTACTGTTTAGCCTCCATGTGTTTGTGTTTTTTACAGTTTTTCCTGTAATTGATATCTAGTCTCATAGCGTTGTGGTCGGAAAAGATATTTGATACAATTTTAATTTTCTTAAATTTACCAAGGCTTCATTTGTCACCCAGGATATGATCTACCCTGGAAAATGTTCCATGAGCACTTGAGAAAGCAGTGTATTCTATTGCTTTTGGATGGAATGTCCTATAAATATCAATTAAGTCCATCTTGTTTAATGTATCATTTAAAGCTTGTGTTTCCTTATTTATTTTCACTTTGGATGATCTGTCCATTTGTGAAAGTGGAGTGTTAAAGTCCCTTACTATGATTGTGTTACTGTTGATTTTCCCTTTTATGGCTGTTAGCATTTGCCTTATGTATTGAGGTGCTCCTCTGTTGGGTGCATAAATACTTACAATTGTTATATCTTCTTCTTGTATCGATCCCTTGATCATTATGTAGTGTCTTTCTTTGTCCCTTGTAATAGTCTTTGTTTTAAAGTGTATTTGTCTCATATGAGAATTGCTACTCCAGGTTTCTTTTGATTTCCATTTGCTTGGAATACCTTTTTCCATCCCCTCACTTTCAGTCTGTATGTGTCCCTAGGTCTGAAGTGGGTCCCTTGTAGGCAGCATACATATGGGTCTTGGTTTGTATCCATTCAGCCAGTCTATGTCTTTTGGTTGGAGCATTAAATTCATTTACATTTAAGTAATTATTGATATGTATGTTCCTATTACCATTTTCTTAATTGTTTTGGGTTTGTTATTGTAGGTTTTTTCCTTCTCTTGTGTTTCCCGCCTAGAGAAGTCCCTTTAGCATTTGTTGTAAAGCTGGTTTGGTGGTGCTGAGGTCTCTTAGTTTTGCTTGTCTGTAAAGGTTTTAATTGTTCTATCAGATCTGAATGAGATCCTTGCTGGTTAGAGTAATCTTGGTTGTAGGTTTTTCCCTTTCAACTCTTTAAATATGTCCTGCCACTCCCTTCTGGTTTGCCGAGTTCCTGCTGAAATATCAGCTGTTAAACTTTTGAGGATTCCCTTGTATGTTATTTGTTGTTTTTCTGTTGCTGCTTTTGATATGTTTTCTTTGTATTTAATTTTTGATAAATTGATTAATATGTGTCTTGGCATGCTTCTCCTTGGATTTATTCTGTATGGGACTCTCTGTGCTTCCTGGACTTGATTAACTATTTCCTTTTCCCTATTAGGGAAGTTTTCAACTATAATCTCTTCAAATATTTTCTCTGCCCCTTTTATTTTTTGCTCCTTCTTCTGGGACTCCTATAATTCAAATGTTGGTGTGTTAATGTTGTCCGAGAGGTCTCTGAGGCTGTCCTCAATTCTTTTCATTCTTTTTTCTTTATTCTGCTCTGCTGTAGTTATTTCTACTATTTATTTTCCAGGTCACTTATCCATTCTTCTGCCTCAGTTATTCTGCTACTGATTCCTTCTAGAGAAATTTTCATTTCATTTATTGCATTGTTCATCACTGTTTGTTTGATCTTTAGTTCTTCTAGGTCCTTGTTAAGCATTTCTTGTATTTCCTCCATTCTATTTCCAAGACTTTGGATCATCTTTACTATCATTATTCTGAATTCTTTTTCAGGTAGACTGTCTATTTCCTCTTCATTTGTTTGGTCTGGTGGGGTTTTACCTTGCTCCTCCATCTGGTGTGTGTTTCTCTGTCTTCTCATTTTGCTTAACTTACTGTGTTTGGGGTCTCCTTTTCCCAGCATGCTGGTTCGTATTTCCCATTGTTTTTGTTGTCTGCCCCCAGTGGCTACGGTTGGTTCACTGGGTTGTGTAGGCTTTCTGGTAGAGATGACTGGTACCTGTGTTCTGGTGGATGAGCCTGGATCTTGTCTTTCTGGTGGGCAGGTTTGCTTACGGTTGTGTGTTTTGTTGTATCTGTGACCTTATTATGATTTTAGGCAGCCTCTCTGCTAATGGGTGGGGTTCTTATCCTGTCTTGTTATTTGTTTGGCATAGGGTATCCAGCACTGTAGCTTTCTGGTCGTTGAGTTGAACTGGGTCTTGGCATTGAGATGGAGATCTCTTGGAGTCTTTTGCCATTTGATATCACGTGGAGCTGGGAGGTCTCTGGTGGACGAATGTCCTGAACTCGACTCTCCCACCTCAGAGAGGCTTGATGCCTGGCCAGAACACCAAGACCCTGGCATCCACACAGCTCAGAATAAAAGGGAGAAAAAAAGAAGGAAAGAGAGAAAAAATAAAATAAAATAAAATAATTACAATAAAAAATAATTATTAAAAATAAAAAAATTAACAAGTAATTTAAAAAAAAAGAAGAAAGAAAGAAAGAAGACAGCAACCAAACCAAAAAAAACAAATCCACCAATGTTAACAAGCACTAAAATCTATACTAAAACAAACAAACAAGAAACGGACAGACAGAACCTTAGGACAAATGGTAAAAGCAAAGCTATACAGACAAAATCACACATAGAAGCATATACATACACACTCACAAAAAGAGAAAAAGGAAAAATATATATATATCGTTGCTCCCAAAGTCCACCACCTCAATTTGGGATGATTCGTTGTCTATTCATATATTCCACAGATGCAGGGTACATCAAGTTGATTGTGGAGATTTAATCTGCTGCTCCTGAGGCTGCTGGGAGAGATTTCCCTTTCTCTTCTTTGTTTGCACAGCTCCTGTGGTTCAGCTCTGGATTTGGACCTGTCTCTGCGTGTAGGTCGCCTGAGGGCAACTGTTCCTGCTCAGACAGGACGGGGTTAAGGTAGCAGCTGATTAGGGTACTCTGGTTCACTCAGGCTGGGGGAAGGGAGTGGTACAGAATGTGGGGTGAGTCTGAGGTAGCAGAGGCCAGCGTGACGTTGCACCAGCATGAGGCATGCTGGGTGTTCTCCTGGGGAAGTTGTTCCTGGATCACGGGACCCTGGCAGTGGTGGGCTGCACAGGCTCCCGGGAGGGGTGGTGTGTACAGTGACCTCTGCTTGCACACAGGCTTCTTGGTGGCTGCAGCAGCAGACTTGGTGTCTCGTGCCCGTCTCTGGGGTCTGTGCCGATAGCTGCAGTTCACGCCAGTCTCTGGAGCTCGTTTAGGTGGTGCTCTTTTTTTTTTTTTTAACAGATTTATTGAAAAGTAGTATACATACTATAAAATTCACTCTTATTAGTGTATAATTCAATGATTTTAGTAAATTAATAGAATCGTGCAACAATCACCACAATTCAATTTAAAAATTTTTCCATCATCCAAAAATTCTGTGATATTCATTAGCAGTTAATCTCTTCTCCCATGCCCAGGCTTAAGCAAATACTCTTCTGTTTTCTTTCTCTGTAAATTTGCCTTTTCTATACATTTCATATAAATGGAATCATATAATATGTGGTCCATTGTGTGTAGCTTCTTTCATTGGGCATGTTTTTAAGGTGTATTCATGTTGCAGCATGTATCAATAGCTTGTTCCTTTTAAGTGATTAATAGCATTCCATTGTGTAAATATATCACATTTTGTTCATCCATTTACTAGTTGATGGACATTTGGATTTTTTCCAGTTTTTTCTTATTATGGATAGTTCTACTATGAATAGTTACAACATGCCTCTGTGTGGACATATATTTTTGGACATATATCTTTATCTCTCATGGTTAGATTCCTAAAAGTAAAATCACTGTTATATGATACATTTATGTTTAACTTGTTAAGAAACTGAAAAATATTTTCCAAAGTGTTTGTACCATATTATGTTCCCACTAACAATGCACAGGTGGTCTGCCTTCTCTGCATCCCCAACACTTAGTACCATTTGTATTTTTTATTATAGCCATTCTAGTGGATATGTAGTAGTTTCTAATTGGGATTTTGATTTACATTTCCCTAATGACTAATGATGTTGCATATCTTTTCATATCCTTTTCAGCTATTCATAACTTGTTTGATGAAATGTCTAATCAAATCATTTGCCTATTTTTTTTTAACATCATAAATTTGTACAGCCACTATGGAGAACAGTATGGAGGTTCCTTAAAAAACTACAAATAGAACTACCATATGACTCAGCAATCCCACTACTGGACATATACCCTGAGAAAACCATAATTCAAAAAGAGTCATGTACCACAATGTTCATTGCAGCCCTATTTACAATAGCCAGGAGATGGAAGCAACCTAAGTGTCCATCATCGAATGAACGGATAAAGAAGATGTGGCACATATATACAATGGAATATTATTCAGCCATAAAAAGAAACGAAATTGAGTTATATGTAGTGAGGTGGATGGACCTAGAGTCTGTCATACAGAGTGAAGTAAGTCAGAAAAGAGAAAAACAAATACCGTATGCTAACACATATATATGGAATCTAAGAAAACAAAACAAAACAAAAAAGGTCATGAAGAACCTAGGGGTAAGACAGGAATAAAGACACAGACCTAATAGAGAATGGACTTGAGGATATGGGGAGGGGGAAGGGTAAGCTGGGATGAAGTGAGAGAGTGGCATGGACATATATACACTACCAAACTTAAAATAGATAGTTAGTGGGAAGCAGCCGCATAGCACAGGGAGATCAGCTCGGTGGTTTGTGACCACCCTAGAGGGGAGGGATAGGGAAGGTGGGAGGGAGGGAGACGCGAGAGGGAAGAGGTATGGGAACATATGTATATGTATAGCTGATTCACTTTGTTATAAAGCAGAAACTAACCCACCATTGTAGGCTGTGCTCTTAATACCCTCTCCTCACGCACCGCGAAACAAACAGGCAGGAAGAAGTCTTTTGCCTCTTCGGCAGTTTCAGACCTTTTCCCGGACTCCCTCCCGGCCAGCCGTGGTGCACTAGCCCCCTTCAGGCTGTGTTCACGCCGCCAACCCCAGTCCTCTCCCTGCGCTCCGACTGAAGCCCGAGCCTCAGCTCCCAGCCCCGCCTGCCCCGGCGGGTGAGCAGACAAGCCTCTGGGCTGGTGAGTGCCGGTCGGCACCGATCCTCTGTGCGGGAATCTCTCCGCTTTGCCCTCTGCACCCCTGTTGCTGTGCTCTCCTCCACGGCTCCGAAGCTTCCCCCCTCCGCCACCCGCAGTCTCCGCCCGCAAAGAGGCTCCTAGTGTGTGGAAACCTTTCCTCCTTCACGGCTGCCTCCCTCTGGTGCAGGTCCCATCCCTATTCTTTTGTCTCTGTTTTTTCTTGTTTCTTTTGCCCTACCCAGGTACGTGGGGAGTTTCTTGCCTTTTGGGAGGTCTGAGGGCTTCTGCCAGCGTTCAGTAGGTGTTCTGTAGGAGTTGTTCCACGTGTAGATGTATTTCTGATTTGTTTGTGGGGAGGAAGGTGATCTCCACGTCTTACTCTTCCGCCATCTTGAAGCTCCTCTTACTTATCATTTCTTTACCTCTCAGTGCCTCCCAGCTTTCTCAGTCTCTTGGAGCATGATGGGGGATGTGGCAGCCTGCAGCTCACAGGTGGATGTCACTGTTCCTTCTCTTCCAGGGGTTCAACTCTCATTGTGGGTTCCAAATCAGAGTGATCAGATAAGGGGCTCTAGCTGACCCAATTTGGAAAGAGAGTTTGTTCCTGCTCTAAGTGGCCCTGGCTTGGAGGGTTAGTTTAATGAGGGCCATTCCTGTGGAAGGAATGAATGAAGCTGTGTTGGAGAAAGAAGGGCCATCTAAGCCAAGACTTCAACACCCCGAGATGTTTCTACTGGAGTTGATGTCAGCTGTCACCTGCTAAGAAGAGATTATTTGCCACATTCTGGAGACTCAAAGATGGGTGTCTCTGTGGTTCCTGTCCCCAGACGACTTGCCTTTTCAGAAATGGGAGCGATCCATCAGTGACACAAAAAGAACAAGTGCTGAAACCAGAACATGCAGATCAAGAGGAGAGACAACCTCCACGTATGAGTACAGTCGACCTTTGACAACTCGGGTTTGAGCTGCACGGGTTCACTTACATGTAGATATTTTTCACTGGTAAATACTACAGTCCTGCATGGTCCATGGTAGGTTGAATCCATGGATTCTAGGAACCGGGGAGGCAGGCGAACTATAACTTATAAGCAGATTAATTCTCGTGTTGTCCAAGGGTCAACTGTATTTATTTGGCTGGTTCTCTAATTGCTTTATAAAATCTTTACATATGGCCTGAACTGAATACATTTCTTACATTACCTCTCAACCAGACATGAAATGTTTTGCCAATTTTAGCAAGCTTTGTTTGAGCTGTATTTGACTACAAAATAGGGTTTTTTTCCTTTTTTTTTTTTTTGGTTGGTTGTTTTTAAGAAGAGAATTTGTATGTTTATATTTACCTTTTAAGAAAATTAGCAACCATGCATAACTGCCAGAATTTAAACCTAGGTTTGGCTGGTTATTTTTCCCATGGTTCTGCTGCTCTTGTGGGGTCTTAAAAGGCAGAACTGGGGCAAAGGGACAGAATATTTCAGGCAACATTTGATTTGATTTTAAGGAGAAAGAGGAGAGGGAGGAAGGGGAGGAGACGAAATTATTATTGAAAGTATCATTTGACAGAAACTGAAATAACTGCTTTATATAAATTTTCTGTGATTCTGATGGCCTTATAGGTAGGCTTCCTTATCCATATTTTGTAGAGTAGGAAACTGAAAATCAGAGATTAAATACATTTACAAGGTCACAGAGCTACTAACTGGCAGAGCTGAAATGTGAAAGAGACTCTGAGTACAGAGATTATGGTTTTACCCCACCTATCCCACTTCCTTTTCTTTTATCCTTAGTGCTATTTAACAGCTGATGGAACCCCTGTCTTTGTAAGTACTCAGAAAGAGTACAGTCTTCAGGAGATCAGTGGCATTTTTCCATTCAATGGTACATCCAGCACCAAGCTTCCCTGAGTCTACTAGAGTAGCCTAGTAACATCCAAACCAAATGGTATCTCATGGAACATGTTTTGATAGATTCTGCTGTCCCCTGTTTTTGGAGAGAGAGGGTAGTTCTCAGCAGCATCATTTAAAAGAAACCAAACCACTCTCATGTCTAGTGGTTGGATGTAAGAACCGTCAGTTCAGGGGAGGGGTCTGAAATGAGTAATTGGCAGTGGCTGGAGTAGGACCTCTGCAGATTGTAGGCACAGACAGAGCCCTGGCACTGTCCTCAAAGACCCCAAAGATGGAGGCTGGCTGCTGCTATCTTGAACAACTTAGTCTTCTGCAATTTGGTGGGGTAACCTTTCATTTAATCATGATTTTCTATTTTTTTCTACACTCCGAGGCATGACCTTTCTCTGCCATTTCCACTCATTAAGGCCTTGGCTGTGGTCAGCTGCTTGGACTGACCTGGATCTGGACTAGGAGAGGCATCTCTGGGGTAACAGTAACAGGTTTGGAGCCCATGTAGGCCCAGCCCCTGAGCCACATCAGTGAGCTGAACATAGTGAACTTCTCTCTAAGGCTTTCGGGCCTTTCCTGTGAAATAGTGCTACCTGAGGGTAGACTGTTCCATCTCCCTGAAAAGGGAAGGCCTGTTCTCCTAGATTCTTCCCAGGTTTTATCTGGGTCCAGAAGCTGTTCTGTAGATGGGACTGGAAGACCCTTCTGCCCTTGGTTGGGGCTCAACTGCCACTACTTCTCAGCTTTGTCTATGTAAGTGCCTGATTTTCTGATATCTGATGTCTGCTGGTGTGGGTGGGGGTGGAGTCTGGAGGGGCCTGGGTGTCTAGGAGGGGTTGGGGGCAGTTCCCGAGTCCCACCCCGACCTAGACACCCTCACCCCAGATGCATGTGACTGCTGTCAGGCTCAGCCTCCACCCCTCTGCTGCATGACTGTCCTGAGAGTCTCCAGAAGGCCCCTGTGATTAGAATACAAAATCAGCTAGACTCCACGGTCAACTTCCTCATTTAATTTAACCCTCACCACAGCCCCATCAAGCCATTATGATTGCCAGGGTTGAATACATGAGAAATCCATGATGAGAGATTCCATGCTGGGGTTTGAACCCTCATCCATGATGACTGGAAGCCTGCTCGGTCCACTGTGATGGTGTCTCCCAACGGACATTCCCAGCTGATGCACAGAGCAGCGAGATCAGCTGTTGGTGCGTTGACCTAACGAATCTTGTCTGTCACTTATGATTCTCTCATATTTAACGTTCTAAGGAGGCCTGATTCCCAACTAGCAAAAAGGATATGTGGACACTCTGCTCTGGGACTTCAGGGGGTCAGGTGGTTGTTGTTTGATATGTAATTTTGGTCACTTGACCTCTCCTGGGCTTTAATTTCCTCTTTTATGAGGTTATGGGGTTGAACTGGAAAACCTTGACAGGTTATCTCTGGGTCTAATATATTGTAATTCTGTGAATAAATGATGGATAAGCTTGTATTGCTCCTGCCTCAGCAATGTTCATCCTAAGAGGTATTGAACTATTTATTGTTCTTGAATAGTAACTTTGGTGATGGCATTTGGTTAATGCTTTATGGTTTATGAAACTTTCATATTCAGGACTCCATTGGATATTATTACCCATTTTCAGAAATGCAATCTGAAGTTTATAAAAGGTGAGGTGAGTACTTGGTATATACCCAGAGAAAACCATAATTCAAAAGGACACATACACCCCAGTGTTCACTGCAGCACTATTTACAATAGCCAGGTCATGGAAGCAACCTAAATGTCCATCGGCAGATGAATGGATAAAAAAGATGTCGTGCATATATACAATGGAATATTGCTCAGCCATAAAAAGGAATGAAATTGGGTCATTTGTAGAGATGTAGATGGAACTAGAGACTGTCATACAGAGTGAAGTAAGTCAGAAAGAGAAAAACAAATATCATATATTAAAGCATATATGTGGAATCTCGAAAAATGATACAGATGAACTGGTTGGCAAGGCAGAAATAGAGATACAGATGTAGAGAACAAATGTATGGACACCAAGGGGGGAGATTGGGGGATGAATTGGGAGATTGCGATGGACATATATACACTAATATGTATAAAATAGATAACTAATGAGAACCTGCTGTATAGCACAGGGAACTCCACTTTGCTGTACAGTAGAAACTAACACAACATTGTAAAACAACTATACCCCAATTTAAAAAAAAGTGAGTACTTGCCCAAGTGACCAGAGTTGATAGTGGTACAGCCTCTTAGAAACCTGGGCCAACCTGATTTCATGTCTATGGCTTGATGATGAAATTTATGGCAAAGGACAGAAGTATTTTGAGGGTCAGCAGGAAACTTTCCAGAGTTCCCTGAATCCTTAGACCTTGCAATTGCTTAGCCAAGTTCCCTTTGCAGGTTCTGTGTAGAAAAGTGTGGGCACACCCAGTTAGTGAGAGCATCGTGCCTCAACTACAAGACAGCCTGGAGCACGCAGGTGGTGACCCTTCACCGCAGAGGCTTAGTGTACTTGTGGTATCAGCATCCAAATAAGAAGAGACCCAGGTCCTCTTTGGCTGTGAGACCAGCCACCCTCCCTCTAGTTTCCAGTTGAGGAGAGGGAGGCTCAGAGAGTTTGGTGACTTGCTGAGAGAGCACAGCAGCGCTCAGGGCTATGCATACTCCTCTTCTTCCCCCCTGACCCCAGCGGTCCCACCTAGGTGACTTCTGTTTGCTTACTCTCTGATGCACTTGTTTATACTTTCCAGAAGTTTCTCCATAGTTAAGAAAGCTGTTCAGAAAATGGTGCATATCATTTTATTGAGTGTCACTCAATTTGTTTGTGCAGGAATTGCTTAGGGGCTTGTGATGCCCTGATGTCCTTCTTTCTCTGGTGCCACTGAGCAGCTCACCCATGGGTGACATGAGCCCACAGACATGCCAGGATTGCCCACAGAAACTCATTTCCAATCCATCCTTCTCTTCTGGCATAGAACAACCACACAGTCTTTTCTGCTGGGATGTTGTCCTGTGTCCTGCAACGGACACGAGCAGGAGGTAGATGCCCATCCTGTGGTCACTCTCCAAGTGTGACATGGTGGATTATAGAGAAAATGTACTCTCTGGAATTCCCTGTGATTGCTGTAGTCTTCTGCTGTGTTGATTGCAGATTGCAGAGGATCTGGATGGCTGTCTGAGGCAATATATTCCAGACCAGAGGTTCATCATGGTGCAGTGAGCTTTATGCTCAGTATAATCACAATCATTCCATGAAAAATTCTGTAACGCTGCAGGGTCAATGTCCATCAGACCAGGCTTGTTGCCCTCATGAGAATTGATTGTCACTCTTGGGTGAAGGCATCCCAGAGGAAACTGGGATATGGACCAGTGATTTCTCTGCAGCATGCTCCTTCTTAAATCACCCAAGTCTATTTCCAGATGTTAATGTCTGTGCTCTTTAGGGGCTTCAGTGTTTCATTTGAGTCTATCAAGGGCTTTGCTTAATGTCTTTGTTCCAGTACACTAATGGCCTGTGCCCTCTCTACCCTTCCCTCTCTTCTCACCCCTGTAGGTTCGGCACCATTCTGCTGCGGGCTTGCATGGGCCAGGTGCAGATGACACCATTTAGTCAATCACCCAAGACCAGCTGTGTTTGTTCTTGATGTGCTTTTCACTGTTTTGCTTCTATCTGTGAATTCCTGGCTTGGATTTTTCTCTCTGAGTCTTTGGTCTTTGGAGACTTTTCCAGACTTCCTTCCTTGGTCCTGGACCTGATCTGTGACGCTGGCTCCCACCTCCTGTCTCCCTTTCTTATGCTTCTCCAATCCTTGGTCAGAAGCTGTTGTCCTCCTGGGAACCTGCCCCTCTTCACCACATGAAGATACCAAATGACAGCTTTGCTCTTACTCTATTAGTAAGTCTTTTGAGAACTGGGTTTATAATCTAATTCTGCAGCTTGTAGGTTGGTCTTATTGCTTTCTTTCTAGTATTCCACTTTTAACGTTATAGGATAGACTTAGGGGTGGAGGGCAGGGAGTGGTGATGTTGTTTTGATCATTTTGGAGCTTGCGCCAGCTTTTGTCAAAAAGCCCCAGTATGGGTTGCAGTGTGTACTGTCTAAAACAGAGGCCCCTAGAGGTCTTCCTTCTGGCTGCCTGTATTCAGGAACTAGAACTTGATTAGTCAGGACTCTTTTCAGTTGTAAGGAAAGAAAACCCAACTCAAAACTGCATGAGCAAAGTGGTGATATGTTGACTCATGTTACGGAGAAGTCCACAGAGAGGTTTAGCTTCAGGCACTGCTCAATCCAGGAGCCCAAGCTGATGCTATCTGGCCTCACATCCCCTTCTCACCCTATATTCTCTATCTTCTTGTTCTTCTTTTTCTGTGCTGTTTTACTTCTCATTCTGCTGATGGACCCTTTCAGGTAGTGGGGGAAGATAGCTGCTTGCTTCCCCAGATTTATTTTCCCCAATATTTCCCAATTCTGTCAAAAAATGAATTATTCCGTTGACTGGCCCTGCCTAGGTTACATATATATATATACCCAGAGCTGTCACTGTGTTCAAAAAAGTGGAGTATTATCATTTGTCCAGACCTGGGTCACAAGGCCACTGCTGTGATCATGGGGTTGGGACTTATAGCCAAAAGGAATAGCATTCCAGGACAGCCACCAGGCATGGCAACCACAGTGTCTCAAATGCAGCCATGTAATACACTTCACCCTACGGTGGAGCAGAGAACAGATGCTCCCCACTCAGTCTTTCTGCTTAGCTGGGGCCTTTTCCAGTCATTTCTTTTATCAATAAAAGGATGAGTTCCTATGTAATTGCAGTCACCAATGCTCTTTGTCTCTGTAGCCTCTGTGTTCCAGAGGGAAGAATTCTCCCTCCCTCACCCCGGGGATCCTAAGTGTCTTTGCTAGACCTTGGCTTCAGCCAAAGAAGGAACCGTGGGCAAATCGATCCTAATGTGACTGGTCCCATTTCCTAGGGCAGCTTATATCATCTGTCAACATCATTATTGCCTTCATTAAGAGGAAGAACTGGGTACATGATTTTCTTTAATATAGGATATAAACAGGCTTAATATATGTTATTTAAAAAATGGCTTTGTGTTTAAGGAGTTTGCAATCATACACATTAGCTGCTCCAAAGAAAAGCAAAAACAGTAGGGTAGTTGGCCCCAAGCAGGAGAAACACATGCACATTTGCACAGAGTGCCAGGAAAACATTTTCAATTGAATCTCAACATTGTTTCACAGATGGTCTGTTAGCCTGGTGCCTTCATTAGAGGTGTGATTTGCCACCAGGGCCCCCACTGCACTGTGCATTGCTTAAGTGGTTTCTCCTCCAACCCCTTTAAAGAAAATATAAAGATTCTCAAAAATAACCTGCCATAGAGATAGCTCTAGGTTGCTTGTGTAAGTGTCTTCATGAAAGGACACATTTTTTTACTAAGAATAAGATATTCATTGCTTTACATTAAACCATGTATAGATTATTTATTGCCTTTGTTGAAAAGCCAATTTACTTCACAGTGTTGATAATTGAATCCAAAGCTCTGCCATGAATCACCAGCATGTGTTTTCAAGGAAAAACAAGAGACCATGTGCAAACTGAGGCTCTAGGGTGTCTGTGAGAACAGAAACACTCATAATTCATATTTTATGCACCTCTCATTTCAATTAGCAAAATATGTCTATTTCTTCCTTTCCTGTATGTTAACCTCTCAATAATAAACAATCTTGTTGTATCCTTTAGTAAGGAGAATACATCTTAGAGACATGCGAATCTACATTAGCTGTCATCCAGAAACCTGAGATATGGAATGAATGACGTGGATGGAGTTAGCACAGAGAGCTGGAAGCCTGATGGTTGAGACTTGATTTTATGGGGTGTGTGTGTGTTTGTGTATATATTGTTTGTATATGTGTATATATTGTTTGTATATGTGTATATATATGTGTGTGTGCATATATATTTGTATGTGTGTGTGTATATATATATATATATATATAGTATTATTTCTAATGGACATTAACATGGCTAAGAGGGCTTCAAGTAGCTGTAAACCACATATGGCTTCCTATCTGTCTTTGCTACAAGGGAAACAGTCTCCCATGCCATTGCTTTGGGAGGGTTCATCCCAGCGACTATGTTCATATGTTAAAAAAGACTTCTTTTTCTATAACCTTTGTTCATTCATTTATTTTTTCTTCCATTTTTATTGAGATATAATTGACATATAGCACTGTATAAGTTTAAGGGGTACAGCATGGTTGTTCACAATATTCCCTTATTTATATAAGGTCAGTAGTTATATATTCTTATTCCTGATTTTGGTAGTTTACTTTCCAGTCTTTGTTTTCTTCATCATATAGCCAAATGTTTGTTAATGTTGTTGAGACTTAAACAGCTTTTGTTTTTTTTTTTTGGTTTTTCCCAATCATTTTTCTATTCTCTATTTTATGCATTTCCAATATAATCTTTATTATTTGATCTGCCTTGTTTGGGCTTAGATTGCTGTTTATTTCTAGTTTCTTAAATTATTGATTTGAGATCTTTTTTCCTTTCTAATATAGGCATTTACAGCCATCAATTTGCATCTTGGCACTGCTTCGGCTGCATCCCATAAGTGTTAGTATATTGTGTTTTAATTTTATTCATCTCAAATTATTTTCTAATTTCCACAGGGAATTCTCTTTGACTCATCAATTATTTTGAGTGTTTTGAATAACTTTCACATCTTTGTGAATCTCATACATTTCCTTTTCTAGTTTTCTAATTTTATGGTTTTGTGGTTGGAGAATATGCTTTGTATGATTTTAAACCTTTTATGTTTATTAAGACTTGTTTTATGACCTACTGTATGGTCTATCGTAGTGTGTGTAGCCTCTAATATGTCTGCTCAGATTTATTACTTTTATTTTCAATATCTTTTAGCCTGGTTACCTAGCAGCTGCCTCAGTCAGTGTACGTCAATTTGATCAATTGTTGTGCTTAAGCCCCTTTAGCAGATAGATATTTACCTTTTATCATGGGATGTATGTATGACTTGGAGACTGCTGTCACAGTTCCTGGAGTTTATGTTTTTGTTTCATTAAAAACTTGTATGTTCCCTCTCTGATCACTCCTAAGATAGTCTAGCCTTGTGTATGCACACAGTCTTCCAGACTGCCTGGTACATGTGTTATTTTACTTTTAATCTGCTGCTATTTGAGGGACTGGATACTACCTTGTGCATTTCTGGGAGTTGACAGAGCCTAGCATTCACTAGTCCTCTTGGACCACAAGGAACAAAGAAGTGGATTTAAATGGATGCATGAGCACTTCCCATGACTCTTTCTTCTGGCTTACTATAGAATGTGTATGCAATAAAGCCCAGCTCCCAGCTTCTCCTTGGAAGGAATTAGACCGCAAATCTTAAGCTCTGACTTTTCTGGCTGCTGTCAAAGGGTCTGGCTTCTAACTAGACTGCATCTGCAAGCTGAAACTGTCCTTTGAGAGCTTGAATGGGTGTGTGGGTACTTCCTGAGGCATCTTTCCTCAACTCACACCAATGATAAAACAAAGCCTATAGTTTCTTCCCAGAAAGAATTGGACCACACATATAGCACCACAACTTTTATGACCACCATCTGAGGGATTAGCTCCTAACTTAACTAGATCTTGGAGCTGACACAGCATAGCATTTGTTAGCCTCTGGGGCCATAGAGAACAAAGAACAATTTTAAATGGGCATGCAGGTACTTCCTATGGATCTCTCCCTGACTCAGCACACAGTGAGCAGGAAATGAAGTCTAGCTCTTAGTTTCTTCCTGGAAGGGGTTTGACTTCACATCTAGTATTTTGATTTCTCCAGCTGGTGCCCATAGTCTGGCTTCTAACTAGCCTGCATCTGGGAGCTGACAGGGTTCTTTGGGAATCTGAACAGGTATGTGGGCACTTCCCAGGGCTTCTCCCCGCAACTTGCTCCAATGATAAAAACCAAGCCTCCAGCTTCTACCTGGAAGAATCTGGACTATATACCTGGTACCCTGACTTTTCCAGTTGTTGCCCAAGGGCCTGTCTCTGAGAGCTGATGAGTCCCAGCATTTGTTAGGCCTCTCAGGGTGACAGACAGCAAAGCAACAGTTTGAAAGACAGTATGGTTTGAAAGCATGTGTGCTGCAGTTCCTATTCCTGGATCAGTGTGGAGTGAGTGGGTGATAAACTCCAGTTCCCACCTGCTCTCTGAGGAGAGAAGAAATTGGATATATTGTCCCAACTTTGCTGGCTACTACATGAGGAATTTGCTTCTATCTTGCCTGTCTCAGGGTACTGAAAGTACTTGGTATAGCATAGTACCCTGGAAGCCACTAAGAACAAAGACAGTAGTTTAGACTAGCACAAAGATTTGTGAGGCATTCAGGCTCTCTGGCCAAGTTGATTGGTGAGGTCCGTCTATACAAGGCCAACCTGCGAAGACTGGGTGAGGTAGCTGTTTCATCTAATGTGCAGAAACCAACACAGAAAGTCTAGGAAAGTAGAGAAACAGAAAAATATGTTCCCAATAAAAGAACAAGAAAAAGCTCTAGAAACTAACCTGAATGAAATGGAGGTAATATAATTTACTGGACAGAGAATTCAAAATAATGGTTATAAAGATGTTCACCAAGGTCAGGAAAGTGCATGAACAAATTTAGAATTTCAACAGAGAGAAAATATAAAAAGTACCAAATAAAAATAATAAAGCTGAGGAATACAGTAACTGAACTGAAAATTTAATAGAGAGATTCAGCAGCAGACTCAATCAATCAGAATAAAGAATCAGGAAACTCAAAGACAGATCATTGAAAATCATTCAGTCAGAAGAGAAAAAAGAAAGAAAGAAAGAAAAAGCGTGAAGGTAGCTTACAGCTATAGGGTTTCACCAAGTGAAGCAATATATGTACTATGGGAGCTCCAGAAAAAGAGAAGAGAGGTGTAAAGAAGCAGAAAGTTTGTTCCAAGAAATAATAGCTGAAAACTTCCCAAACCCATGTACAGAAATAGAAATCCACACTTAGAAAGCCCAATTAAAACCAAATAATGAATGCTTCAGAAATAAAAAGGATCAGAACATACTATTATGAACAATTACATACAAATTGGATACCTTAGAAGTAGTGGATAAATTCCTAGTTATGTAAAACCTACAAAGACTAAATAAAAAAGAAATAGAAAGTCTGAACAGACAAAAGACAAAGAGACGGAAGCAGAAAAAGCAGTAATCAAAACCCTCCCTGCAAAGAAAAAACGAGGACCAGATTCTTTCATTAGTGAATTTACCAAACATTCAAACATTTAATACGAGTATTTCTTAAACTATTACAAAAATTGAAGAGGGAACACTTTCAAACTCATTTTATGAAGCCAGCATTACCTTGATACCAAAGATATCACAAGAAAAGAAAACCATGTGTCAATATCCCTAATGACCATAGATGCAAAATCTTCAATACAATACTAGCAAACCATATTCAGCAGCACAGTAAAGGAATTACACACCCTGATCAAATGGGATTTATCCCTGGAATACAAAGATGTTTTAACTTACACAAGTTGATCGGTTTGATACACTACATTAAGAGAATGAAAATAAGATCTATATGATTATATCAATAGATATAGAAAAAACATTTTACAAAATTCAACTTCCATTCATCATAATCAATACTCAATGGGAAAACATCATAATCAATGGGAAAATTGAAGGTTTTTTTCTTTAAGATTTGATATGAGGCAAAGATACCCACTTTGACCATTCCTATTCAAAATAATACTGGCAGGGCTTCCCTGGTGGCACAGTGGTTGAGAGTCCGCCTGCCAATGCAGGGGACATGGTTTTGTGCCCCGGTCTGGGAAGATCCCACATGCCACGCAGTGGCTGAGCCTGTGAGCCATGGCTGCTGAGCCTGCACGTCCGGAGCCTGTGCTCTGCAAAGGGAGAGGCCACAACAGTGAGAGGCCCACATACCACAAAAACAAAACAAAGCAAAACAAAACAAAATAATACTGGCAGTCCTTGCCAGAGCAGTTAAACAGGAAAAAGAAATAAAAGGCATCCAAGATGGGAAAGGAAAAGGAAAAACTATCTCTTTGCTATGACAGCAAAGAGATATAATATATTATATATATAATATATAATTATATATATAGGAAACCCTAAAGACTCAATTAAAAAAAAACTGTTATAACTATTAAATACAGAAAAGTTTCAGGGTCCAAAATCAACATTCAAAAATCAGTTGAATTTCAATACACTAACAGCAAACCATCTGAAGAGGGAATTAAGAAAATAATTCCATAACAACAAGGAGAGTAAAATACTAAGGAAAAACTTATCCAAAGAACAGAGAGATATATACACTAAAAACAATAGAATATTAATGAAGGAAATTAAAGAAGACACATAGAAAGACATGCTGTGTTCATGGATTGGAAGAATTGATATTGTTTAAATATCTACCACACAAAGTGATCTACAGATTCAATGCAATACTTATAAAAATTCCAATTTCATTCTTTACAGAAATGGAAAGAAACAATCCTAAACTTCATATGGAACCACAAAAGACCCTAAACAGCCAAAGCAATTTTGAAAAAGAAGAAAACACTGGAGGTATCACACTTCCTGATTTCAAAATATAATACAAACTGCAATAATCAAGACATTATGGTACTGACATAAAAAGAGACACATGGACAAATGGAAGGAAATAACGAGCCAAGGAATAAACACACACTTACAGTCAACTGATCTTCAACAAGGTTGCCAAGCACACACTATGTGGAAAGAATAGTCTCTTCATTAAATGGCCAAGGGAAAACTGGATAACCACATAAAATAGAATGAAACTGGACTCTTACTTCACACCATATATAAAAATCAACTCAAAATGGATTAAAGACATAAATGTAAGACCTGAAACTGTAGAACTACTAGAAGGAAATAGGGAAAATGCTTCCTGACATTTTTCTTGACAACAATTTTTTGGTCATGAGTCCAAAAGCACAGACAACAAAAGCAAAAATGGATGGGTGAGACTGCATCAAATTAAAAAAGCTTGAGGACCTTCAAGATGGTGTAGGAGCAAGACACAGAGATCACCTTCCTGCCCACAAATACATCAAAAATACATGTGGAACAACTCCTACAGAACACCTACTGAATGCTGGCAGAAGACCTCAGACTTCCCAAAAGGCAAGAAAATCCCCAGTACCTGGGTAGGGCAAAAGAAAAAAGGAAAAACAGAAACAAAAAATAGGGACGGAACCTGCACCTTTGAGAGGGAGCTGTGAAGGAGGAAGAGTTTCCACACACTAGGAAGCCCCTTTGCAGGCAGAGACTGAGGGTGGTGGAGGGGGGAGTTTCAGAGCCACAGAGGAGAGTGCAGCCACAGGAGTGTGGAGGGCAAAGTGGAGAGATTCCCACACAGAGGATCGGTGCTGACCAAACTCACCAGCCTGAGAGGCTTGTTTGCTCACCCGCCAGGGCGGGTGTGGGCTGGGAGATGAAGCTCGTGCTTTGGAGGTCAGATCCCAGGGAGAGGACTGGGGTTGGCTGCGTGAACACAGACTGAAGGGGACTAGTTCGCCACAGCTAGCCAGGAGTGTATCCAGGAAAAAGTCTGGACATGCCCAATAGGCCATTGTTTCAGGGTGCATGAGGAGAGGGGATTCAGAGCACAGCTTAAATGAGCTTCAGAGATGGGCACGAGCTGTGGCTATCAGTGTGGACACCAGAGAAGGGCATGAAAAATGAACACAGCTGCTTCAGCCACCAAGAATCCTCTGTGCAAGCACAGGTCACTATCCATACCTCCCCTTCTGGGAGCCTGTGCAGCCCGCCACTGCCAAGGTCCCGTGATCCAGGGACAACTTCCCCAGTAGAACACACAGTGTACCTCAGGCTGTTCCAACATCACGCCGGCCTCTGCCACCACAGGCTCGCCCCAGATTCCGTATCCCTCCCTCCCCTTGGCCTGAGTGAGCCAGAGACCATAATCAGCCGCTCCTTTAACCCCCTCCTGTCTGGATGAAGAACAGACTTCAAAGGGCAACCTACATGCAGAGGTTGGGCCAAATACAAAGCTGAACCCCAGGAGCTGTGCTAACAAAGAAGAGAAAGGGAAATTTCCCCCAGCAGCCTCAGGAGCAGCAGATTAAATCTCTACAATCAACTTGATGTATCCTGCATCTGTGGAATACCTGAATAGACAACATATCATCCCAAAATTGAGGTAGTGGACTTTGACAGCAACTGTAGACTTGGGGTTTGCTGTATGCTATTGACTAGTTTCTGATCTATATGTTTATCTTAGTTTAGATTTTAGCACTTGTTATCATTCATGAATTAGTTTATTGGTTTTGTTGCTCTTTTGTTTTTATTAATTGCTGTTTTTAGTTTTTATGTGAATAATATATTAAAATTTTTTATTTTAATAATTTTATTTCATTTTCTTTCTTTCTTTCTTTCTTTCTTTCTTTCTTTCTTTCTTTCTTCTTTTCTTCTGAGTGGTGTGGCTGACAGGGTCTTGGTGCTCTGGCTGGGTGTCAGACCTGAGCCTTGGAAGTGGGAGAGCCGAGTTCAGGACACTGGACCACCAGAGACCTCCTGGACCATGTAATATCAATCAGAGAGAGATCTCCCAGAGATCTCCATCTCAACACTAAGACTCAGCTCCATTCAACGACCAGCAAGTTCCAGTGCTGAACACCCCATGCCAAACAACTAGCAAGACAGGAATACAACCCCACCAATTAACAGAGAGGCTGCCTAAAATTATAAAAAGGTCACAGACACCACAAAACACACCACTGGACTCAGTCCTTCCCACCAGAAAGACAAGATCCAGCCTCATTCACCAGAATACAGGCACCAGTCCTCTCCATGAGGAAGCCTACACACACCACTGAACCAACCTTACCCACTGAGTGTAGACACCAAAAACAATGGTAACTATTAAACTGCAGTCTGTGAAATGAAGACCCCAAACACAGTAAGTTAAGCAAAATGAATACAGAGAAATATGCAGGAGATGAAGGAGCAAGGTAAAAACCCACCAGACCAAACAAATGAAGAGGAAATAGGCAGTCTACCAGAAAAATAATTCAGAGTAATGATAGTAAAGGTGACCAAAATCTTGGAAATAGAATGGAGAAAATAGAAGAAATATTAACAAGGACCTAGAAGAACTAAAGAGTAAAGAAACAGTGATGAACAACACAAGAAATAAAGTTAAAAGTTCTCTAGAAAGAGCAGAATAACTGAGGCAGAAGAATGGATAAGTGACCTGGAAGGCAAAATAGTGGAAATAATTACTGCAAAACAGAATAAAGAAAAAAGAATGAAAAGAGCTGAGGACAGTCTCAGAGATATCTGGGACAACATTAAACACACCAACTTTCGAATAATAAGGGTCCCAGAGAAAGAAGAGAAAAAGAAAGGCACTGAGAAAATATTTGAAGAGATTATAGTTGAAAACTTCCCTAATTTGGGAAAGGAAATAGTCAGTAAAGCCCAGGAAGCACAGAGAGTCCCATACAGGAAAAAACCAAAGAGAAACACACCAAGACACATATTAATCAAATTTTCAAAATTAAATACAAAGAAAAAATATTAAAAGCAGCAAGGGAAAAAAAATAATATACAAGGGATTCCCCATAAGGTTAACATCTGATCTTTCAGGAGAAACTCTGCAAGGCAGAAGGGAGTGGCAGGACATATTTAAAGAGATGAAAGGGAAAAACCTACAACCAAAATTACCCTACCCAGCAAGGAACTTATTCGGATTCGAAGGAGAAATTAAAACCTTTACAGACAAACAAAACCTAAGAGAATTGAGCACCACCAAACCAGCTCTACGACAAATGCTAAAGGAACGTTTCTAGGCAGGGAAAACAAGAGAAGGAAAAGACCTACAGAAACAAACCCAAAACAATTAAGAAAATGGTAATAGGAACATACATATCAATAATAACCTTCAATGAAAATGTACTAAATGTTCCAACCAAAAGACATAGACTGGATAAATGGATACAAAAACAAGACCCGTGTATATGCTGTCTACAAGAGACCCACTTCAGACCTAGGGACAAATACAGACTGAAAGTGAGGGGATGGTAAAAGATATTCCATGAAAATGGAAATCTAAAGAAACCTGGAGTAGCAAATCTCATATTAGACAAAATAGACTTTAAAACAAAGACTATTACAAGAGATAAAGAAGGACACTATATAATGATCAGGGGATCAATCCAAGAATAAGACATAACAATTGTAAATATTTATGCATCCAACATAAGAGCACCTCAATACATAGGCAAATACTGTAAGCCATAAAAGAGGAAATCGACAGTAACACAATAATAGTGGGGGACTTTAACATCCCACATTCACCAATGGGCAGATCATCTAAAATGAAAATAAATAAGGAAACACAGCTTTAAATGATACATTAAACAAGATGGGCTGAATTGATATTTATAGGACATTCCATCAAAAAAAAACAACAACAGAATACACTTTCTTCTCAAGTGCTCATGGAATATTCTCCAGGATAGATCATTTCTTGGGTCACAAACCAAGCCTTGGTACATTTAAGAAAATTGAAATCATATCAAGTATCTTTTCCAACCACAATGCTATGAGCCTAGGTACAATTACAAGGAAAAAACAGTAAAAAATACAAACACATGGAGGGTAAACAATACAATACTAAATAACCAAGAGATCACTGAAGGAACCAAAGAAGAAATAAAAAAATACCTAGAAAGAAATGACAATGAAAACATGATGGCACAAAACCTATGTGATGCAGCAAAAGCAGTTCTAAGAGGAAAGTTTATAGCAATACAAACTTACCTCAAGAAACAAGAAACATCTCAAATAAACAACCTAACCTTACACCTAAAGAAATTAGAGAAAGAATAACAACAACAACAAAACACCCAAAGTTAGCAGAAGGAAAGAAATCATAAAGATCTGATCAGAAATAAATGAAAAAGAAATGAAGGAAACAATCGCAAGGATCACTAAAACTAAAAGCTGGTTCTTTGAGAAGATAAACAAAACTGATAAACCATTAGCCGGACTCATCAAGAAAAAAAAGGGAGAAGACTCAAATCAATGGAATTAGAAATGAAAAAGGAGGAACAACTGACACTGCAGAAATACAAAGGATGATGAGAGATTACTACCAGCAACAATATACCAATAAAATGGACAACCTGGAAGAAATGGACAAATCCTTAGAAAAGCACAACCTCTGAGACTGAACCAGGAAGAAATAGAAAATATAAAAAGACCAATCAGAGGGACTGAAATTGAAAATGTGATTAGAAATTTTCCAAAATCAAAAACCCAAGACCAGATGGCTTCACAGGCAAATTCTATCAAACACTTAGAGAAGAGCTAACACCTAACCTTCTCAAACTCTTCCAAAATATAGCAGAGGAAGAAACACTCTCAAACTCATTCTACAAGGCCACCATCACCCTGATACCGAAACCAGACAAAGATGTCACAAGAAAAGAAAACTACAGGCCAATATCACTGATGAACATAGATGTGAAAATCCTCAACAAAATACTAGCAAACAGAATCCAGCAGCACATTAAAAGGATCATACACCATGATCAAGTGGGGTTTATCCCAGGAATGCAAGGATTCTTCAATATATGCAAATCAATCAATGTGATACACCACATTAACAAATTGAAGGATAAAATCATATGATCATCTCAATAGATGCAGAAAAAGTTTTCAACAAAATTCAACACCTATTTATGATAAAAATTTTCCAGAAAGTAGGCATAGAGGGAACTTACCTCAACATAATAAAGGCCATACATCACAAACCCACAGCCAACATCGTTCTCAACAGTGAAAAACTGAAATCATTTCCACTAAGATCAGGAACAAGAAAGACAAGGTTGCCCACTCTTACCACTATTGTTCTACAGAGTTATGGAAGTTTTAGCCACAACAATCAGAGAAGAACAAGAAATAAACTGAATCAAAATGGGAAAAGAAGAATAAAACTGTCACTGTTTGCAGAGGACATGATATTATACTTAAAGATTCCTAAAGATGCTACAAGTAAATTACTAGTGCTAATCAATCAATCTGGTATAGTAGCAGGATACTAAATTAATGCACAGAAATCTATTCCATTCCTATATAATAATGATGAAATATCTGAAAGAGAAATTAAGGAAACACTCCCATTTACCACTGCAACACAAAGAATAAAATACCAAGGAATAAACCTACCTAAGAAGACAAAAGACCTGTATGCAGAAAACTATGACACTGATGAAAGAAAATAAAGATGATACAAACAGATGGAGAGATATACCGTGTTCTTGGATTGGAAGAATCAACATTGTAAAAATGACTATACTACCCAAAGCAATATACAGATTCAATGCACTCCCTATCAAACTACCACTGGCATTTTTCACAGAACAAGAACAAACATTTTCACAATTTGTATGGAAACACAAAAGACCCCGAATAGCCAAACCAATCTTGAGAAAGAAAAACGGAGCTGGAGGAATCAGGTTCCCTGATTTCAGACCATACTACAAAGCTACAATAATCAAGACAGTATTGTACTGGCACAAAAAGAGAAATATACATCAATGGAAAAGGGTAGAAAGCCCAGAGATAAATCCACAGACTTATGGTCACCTTATCTTTGATAAAGGAGGCAAGAATGTACAATGGAGAAAAGACAGCCTCTTCAATAAGTGGTGCTGGGAAAAATGGACAGCTACATGCAAAAGAATGAAATTAGAACACTCCCTAACGCCATACACAAAAATAAACTCCAAATTGATTAAAGATCTAAATATAAGGTCAGACACTATAAAACTCTTAGAAGAAAACATAGGCAGAACAGTGTATGACATAAATCACAGCAAAATCCTTTTTGGCCCACCTCCTAGAGAAATGGAAATAAAAACAAAAATAAGCAAATGGGACCTAATGAAACTTAAAAGCTTTTGCATAGCAAAGGAAACCATAAACAATATGAAAAGACAACCCTCAGAATGGGAGAAAATATTTGCAAATGAAGCAATTGACAAAGGGTTAATCTCCAAAATATAGAAGCAGCTCATGCAGCTCAATATCAAAAAACAAAGAACCCAATCCAAAAATGGGCAGAAGACCTAAATAGACATTTCTCCAAAGAAGATATACAGACTGCCAACAAACACATGAACGGATGCTCAACATCACTAATCGTTAGAGAAAAGCAAATCAACACTACAATGAGGTATGACCTCACACAGATCAGAATAGCCATCATCAAAAAATCTACAAATAATTAATGCTGGAGAGGGTGTGGAGAAAAGGGAACTCTCTTGCAGTGTTGGTGGGAATGTAAATTGATGCAGCCACTATGGAGAACAATATGGAGGTTCCTTAGAAAACTAAAAATAGAACTCTCATATGACCCAGCAATCCCAATACTTGGTATATACCCTGCTAAAACCATAATTCAAAGAGCATCATGTACCTCAATATTCATTGCAGCTCTATTTACAATAGCCAGGACATGGAAACAACCTAAGTGTCCTTTTGACAGATGAATGGATAAAGCAGATGTGGCACATATATACAATGGAATGTTACTCAGTCATAGAAAGAAACAAAATTGAGTTATTTGTAGTGAGGTGGACCGACCTAGAGTTTGTCATACAGAGTGAAGTAAGTCAGAAAGAGAAAAACAAGTATCGTATGCTAACACATATATATGGAATCTGAAAAAAATGGCTCTGTAGAACCTAGGGTCAGGACAGGAATAAAGATGCAAACGTAGAGAATGGACTTGAGTACACAGGGAAGGGGAAGGATAAGCTGGGAAGAAGTGAGAGAGTGGCATTGAAATACATGCACTACCACATATAAAATACATAGTGGGAAGTAGCCACATAGCACAGGGAGATCAGCTCGGTGATTTTTGACCACCTATAGGGGTGGGATAGGGAGGGTGGGATAGGGAGGGTGGGAGGGAAACGCAAGAATGAGGGGATATGGAGATATATGTACATGTATAGCTGATTCACTTCATTATACAGCAGAAACTAACACAGTAATGTTAAGCAATTATACTCCAAGAAAGATGTTTTAAAAAAAGCTTCTGCTTTTAATTAGCAAAGGAAACAATTAAAGTGAACAATTATATTGAACAGATAACCTATGGAGTGAGAGAAAATATTTGTAAATCACATATCTGATAAAGTTTTAATATCCAAAATATGTAAGGAATGCATACAACTGAATAGCAATAATAATAATAATTTTTAAAAGGGCAAAGGAACTGAATAGACATTTCTCAAAATAAGGAATACAAATGGCCATGAGGTACATGAAATGGTGCTCAACATCTGTAATCATCAGGAAAATTCAAAGCAATACCGCAATGAGATATATGCTCACACCTGTTATTTATAATGGCTATCATTAAAAAATATATATAACAAGTGTGGTCAAGTATGTAGAGAAAAGGGAGCCCTTGTGCACTATTGGTAGGAATGTAAATTGACCCAGTCATCATGGAAAACAGTATGGATGTTCCTCAAATAATTAAAAATAGGGCCTCCCTGGTGGCGCAGTGGTTGAGAGTCCGCCTGCCGATGCAGGGGATACGGGTTCGTGCCCCGGTCTGGGAGGATCCCATATGCCGCGGAGCGGCTGGGCCCGTGAGCCATGGCCGCTGGGCCTGCGCATCCGGAGCCTGTGCTCCGCAACGGGAGAGGCCACAACAGTGAGAGGCCCGCATACCACACACAAAAAAAAAAAAAAAAATTAAAAATAGAACTACCAGATGATCCCACTTCTGGTCATATTTCCTATAGAAAAAAGTTTGAATCTCAAAGAGATATCTGTGCTCCCATGTTCACTGCAGCATTATTCACAATAGCATAGATATGGAAATAATCTAAATGTCTGTCAATGGATGAATGGCTAAAGAAAATATGGCATATATGTATGTAAAATGAAGTATTATTCAGCTTTAAAAAAAGAAGGAATTTTCGCCATTCACAATAACATGGACCTACCTGAAGGATATTTTGTAACTGAAATAAGCCAGACACAGAAAGGCAATTACTGCATGATCTCACTAATATGATGAATCTAAAATAGTCAAACTCTTAGAGAGTTGAATGGTGGTAGTCAGGGGCAGGGGTAACTGAGGAGATGTTGGTCAAAGGGTCTAAAGTTTCATTTATGCAACATCAATGAGCTCTGGGGATCTAATGTATAGCATGGTGACAGTAATTAACAATGCTCTATTGTATTCTTGAAAGTTGATAAGAATATAGATCTTGAATTTAAATCTTAATACACACACAAGCACACGCAATGGTAACTATGTAAAGGTAATGGATAACTTATTTAGCTTGATTGTGGTAATACTTTCACAATGTATACACATATCAAAACACCAAGTTGTATACCTTAAATATATATAACTTTTGTATGTCAAAAATATCTCAGTGAAGTTGTTATGGAAACCTCTGGATACAAGAATAAACATTATTTTCCTCCAGAATAAGCTTCATCTTCCTTTGTCAGGTAGCTATGATAAGTAGGTGGTCACACTGGTCAATCAGGAATGAATTGTATCAGGTCTGGGTTACACATTTAGTTAATTTTAGTTAACTCTGTCTAAATTTCTTAAGAGTGAGCCCCTCCCTGTAGAGGCTCTGGGTACCTCAAAAATTCCAGTACCTTTCTCTCCTTTATCTGCTCAGTCCCCGGCCTTCCATCATGGTACTTACATGTCACACTCAGCAAATGTCCTTTGGGGGCAAATGTGTTAGAGGGAAATTCATTCTGCATCTTGGGCTCTTACAGATTCCAATCCATCCACAGTTTTTCCTGAACCAAGTCAAATTCTCTGCCTATTCATGCCCTGACTCAATAGACGCTCCACGGAGGTAAGTGGCTACTAGTCTCTGCTAACCAAGAAGAGCTCATCTTTAGAGTGTAGTTCTCTTAGGCTTCTTTGCGTCCACACCTCTCTGATATAGTTTTAAAATATACATTGTTTTACTTTATCCTTTTATTTTCGGTGTTACAATGAGAAGATTAATATATTATGAATGTGTGCATGCTAGCCAGTGTTGAAAGTATTTCTTACGTTACTTTTTGGAGGAATTATCTCCCCGCACCACTGTTCCCCCACATGTGAAATCCATGTTTGGAAGTACTTTTGCCTGTTGGTGGGACAGGCTTAGTTGTGTGTGTGGGAGGATAGGGGAGACAAAACAGCAAAAGTGTTCGTAAGTCATATTTGTGAATGGGGCTTCCAGTACCACTAGAAGATGGAATCATGACATCACCTGTGAGACCAGTGACCTCAGGTTTTCCACGTACTGGATGAGTTCCATGGACTTGTGGTCCTTGAACACTATTTAACACATTATTCTGCAGACTAAACAGGATAAAGATACCTGTAACTGAGAACATATATTAATGGAAATCATAGAAATGCTACTTCCTAAAAATGGTAATGAAAAACAATAATTCTCACTTGATTTGGCAGAAGGAAATTAGAATCTGTTTAGCAAACATGACCTACAAACTGATTAAGGTCACGGGCAACAGTGCTCTTTCCTCAGGCGTGGCGTTATTTCAGTTGCATTGTATCCTGCTATAATCGTGTCCTTCCTTATTTGATCTAAATTACAACGCAAAGCCTCAGAGGCTGGAAGTGGCTTCTGAATGCTATAAAGCAAACAAGTGGTGAAACCAGTAGTCTAAAATCTGGGGCTCTTGACCCCCAGAGCAGGACCAACATTCTTTAAACATTTATAGGGTGCATCCTATGTGCCAGGAAACTGTTATTTTGTCATCCCACCCCGAGATCCTCAAAGGCAGAGAAACGTGTGTTCCTTCCATTCTATTGCCCTTAGTCCACTGTCTTCTACACAGTAAGCACTTGACTGGAATTGGATTTAGTTAGGATTGAGGACCTGAAGAACAACTTTTCTTTGTCATGAAAAATGAACAGTTTTTCTTTGGCATATGTTATGGGTTGAACTGTGTCATCCCCCAAAATCTATATGTTCAAGTCCTACCCCCAGTACCTTGAAATGTAACCTTATTTAGTAATAGGGTCATTGCAAATGTAGTTATTCAAGGTGTGTAATAAAGTTGTGTAATTAGGAAAATTATGATGTTGCTCAGGTTCCTGTAACTAAGCCCAAGGTCATTAGAGAGGGCCCTAGTAAAATATGGCTGGGGTCCTAATTAGAAGAGGAAATTTGGACACAGAGATGGACACACACAGAGGGGAGACACTGTGAAGAGATACAGGGAAGAAACAGTCACCTACAAGCGAAGGACAGAGGTCTGGAACCGATTTTTCCCTCACAGACTTCAGAAGAAGCCCACCCTGCCGACACCCTGATTTCAGACTTCAAACCTCCAGAACTGTGAGACAGTAAATTTCTATTGTTTAAACCAAAAAAAATTTATAAGACAAAGTAGAGCTTTTCACTACTCTTTACTATGACAAATGACACCTTTAGCACCTAGAGGTCAGAATTAAGGGAGAAAGAGCAACTGTGCCCATTTTCTAATAGGAACCTCAAGGTTGTGAATAGATAATTCTGTACCTTTTCAGTTCACTGCAGTAAAAATTCACTAGGCACATCCTATGTGACAGACACTAAGTGATAGAAAAGTAAATTAAGATTCAGTCTTGAGACAAGCAAAGGAGTGACTATGCTCCCTTGTGAGTGGTACATGAGGGTTCTGTTGAAGCCCAGAAGAGGAAAGTCAGAGGAAGTTTTCCTGGGGGAGACAACCAGACTGAACTTGCAGCCTAAGTAGAAATTAGCCAAGAGTAGAAAGGTTAGAACGGCACAAAGTTAAAAGCACTGAGAGGTGAAAACAACGTACGCCCTTAAGTTTCCTGTTAATGGAGAGATGTGCTGACTTGGACACATATACACAGGCCTAAGCCCCCTCCCTGCACCCTAATGCTCAGAGCCTCACGTTTGCAGCCTCTGGTGAAGATAAGGAGGGCCTTCTGGAGAGGCCTTTATCATGTAAGATGAACCCTGCTTCCAGCTGGTGTCACCAAATGACAAAAGCAGGTGCAGTTGCTCCCATGAAAACAGCCCAACAACTGCTTATTTCAGGAGATTTACACTCATACTGAAATAGTGCAGAGAGAAGTGAATTTTCTGCTTTAACGGTCGCATTAATTGTGGGATGGGCGGGGATGGGGAGGAGAGAGAGAGATGGAGGGAAGGAGAGATGGAAGGAGAGGGGAGGTCCTTGTCTGCCTCACCGGCTCTGCAGGGTGGAAACAGGTTTGGAGAGGCGGGTGAGGTGATGGAGCAAGCATGCTGACTCCTGTGGGGGGCACTTATGTTGGATGTTGGTTGCTGGGGGAGGAGAAGATGCCAGTCTGCTTCAGCAGCAATGAAAATCACAGTTCATTAGAACTAACAGTGCTAACAGTTAATGAGCAATGAGAACATTCTGGCGGCTGTGGAGCTGACGACCATGGTGCTGCTCAGGTGCCTGTGGTGGAGGTCCCTCCTGTTTTGCTTACCTGATCCAGAAAAACACAGCACAGTGTTCCTTCCAATCTTTCTAGCCTTCAGGCCAGTGTTGTCTGAGAACAACAGTGTTCTCCAGACTCTATTTTCCCTGGCAAACTGGATCAGGGCAGGGGAAGTGGGGTACAGGGAGGAAGGACATGAAATGACTTAATTTTATGATTTAGGCCCCTTGCCTAGTTCCATACTATTTAGAATGGAGATATGCATGCTTTCTAGTGGTTTCACTTCTTGCTATTAATGTTGAAGAACATACAAAGCATGATTAATAGTCAAGAAAAATGTTTACTTCAATTTTAAATTTTGAAGCAACCTAATATTCAAACATAGGAGAATAAGGATGTAAAATAAATAAAGTAATGCAATAAGATTTAAGATCATAAAGTGATTACAAATATGCTTAAAATAATTTTAATAGCATTGGAAATTTTCACGAAATGATGAAAGGTAGAAAATCAGGATACAAAATTGCATATAGCAATGTTTTTCAAAGTACAGGTAACAACACATTAGTGGGTGTTGCAATCAGTTTACTAGAATGCAAGGAATATATATATTTTTAATGAAAAACAGAAACTATCAGAATTTATTGTAGGTAGTAAGGGTACATAATGTTTTGTGAAGTTATTTTGGAGTAATGCAAAAGCTTTTTTGGAGTAATGCAAGTAATAAAATATGCTATTGGGCTGTAGTCAATCAAAGAAATCTGAGAAACATTAGAGTATGTATTGTTTTATCTTTTTAAGTATATGCATGTATATATAAATGGTTGACTTTCTCCACATCCTCACTTACATTTGTTATTTCTATTTTATATAAAGATTGTTGTCAACATATTAACAGGGATTGCTTCTGAGAGTAGGGTTATTGATGATTTATGTTTTCTTATTTCTGCTTTTCTGTGGCTTCCAACTTTTCTATAAGTGTATATCAATTTCATTCTCAGAAAACTGACCATAAGCACTATTATAAAAGCAAAGTAAGGTAATATGCTAACCATCAGGAAATGATAGAAGGACACCGCTCACTTGGTGGGATTATCTTGAGCCTCACTGCAGCTATTCCTTGTAGGGTATTAAAGGGTATTTGTGTTCAGATATGTCTTCCTTGCAGGAACATTATTTTTATGACAGTTTTAAAATGAGAAATATTTTAAAGCTCAAGAAAGTAAAATTGGCAAGAGAAGGACTTGGGTGCATTAGTTTTTTGTTGGTGCATAAAAAATGACCACAAACTTAGTGGCTTAAAACAACACAACTCATAGTTCTGTAGGCCAGAGTCTGGGCACAGCATGGCTGAGCTCCATGCTCAATCTTGTGAGGCTGAAGTCTAAGTATTGGCAGTGTTCTGGTCTCATCTGGACCTCGGGATCCTCCTCCAAGCTCACGTGGTTGTGAAAAATTCAATCCTGTGGCTCTCTGACTGAGGTTCCTGTTTTCTTGCTAGCAGTCATCTGGGGACTTCTCTCAGTCCTGGAGGCCACCCACATCTTCAAAGTCAATAGAGTAGAATATCTCTCAGGTTGACTTCCTCTCATGCCATGAACCTCTTTTCCAAGGAAGAACCCAGTGTCATTTGAGGACTTGCCTGATTAGTCAGACTCACCAAAGCTAATTTTTTGTCTTAAGTTCAACCAATTTGGAACCTTAATCACTCTGTAAAGTCTCTCCACAGCAGCACCTACATCAGTGTTGATTGAGTAAGTAGGAGTGAGCCCCTAGAAATCTTGGGACGGTTTTGAGTTCTGTGCAGCACACAGAGTGAGGTGTGGGGCTGTTCAGAGGGAAGCAGCCTGAAGTCACTCCTCTTCAGCACTTTTCCAGGTGCCATAGATACACTATTTTCACAGATTGAGTAAGGATCCCCATTTTTCAGAAAAAAGAAAATGAGACCCAGAGTCTTTAAACATGTGCGTGAAAGAGGGAAGGGATGTGGGAACAGATGTATATGTATGACTGATTCACTTTGTTATAAAGCAGAAACTAATAAAAAAAATAAAAATAAAAAAAACTTAGGTAACAAAATAAATAAATATTCGTGACATTAAAAAAAAAAAAACCATGTGCGTGATTACCCAGCTTGTGAGTAGGAAAGTTGGAATTCACGCCCAATCATCTCCTTCTACTTTTTCTCATTGCTTCCCGAAGTCATAATGAATAGGTTGTGCTTTCAGATTAAGTGATTAGGCCAACAGTTAAAATACTGAATGATTTCCCAGCTCCTAGCACCCCGGAAGGCTTAGTACAGTTATGGCAAAATCACATGTGTCCCACGATTCCTGCATGTGCCCGTGGTTGACATCACTATTCAATCACAATGTTCTACTTCTTGAACCAGGAACAGTACTGTGGGAAGCCATTAGCTGGGGACTAATTATAGTACAGCAGATGATAACTGAGACAAGGGCCAGTGTTTGAGAACTTAGGACTTTAAATATATTAGGATGAAATAAATACATCAGAAACACATCTAGGTTTAATCTTTGAAAACAATATTCTTTTGTTGTGTTTAGGTTACCACATAATATATCCACATAGCTTTGACAATTAGTGAAATCTGCTTATTCATCATATTTCTTACTTCTCTCTACCTTATCATTGTCATTGACTCATTCAATTTTCATTCATGCAATAGACTGGTACTAACTTCCTTCTGTGTAAAAGTGAACCTGCTAAATGGCAGACAGACACCTCAGTGAGGTCTGGCCTTGGTCCTGTTGGCTTGCCTTGACTTCACTTTTATAGGTGAATTAATCACAGTACCTGTCCTCCAAGTATTTACCATTCATAGGAAGGAGTTTACAAATATCTGTGGTACAAGGAAGTGGCAAAAAAGTGTCATGAGTGGAATAAGCACTTGAAAAAATACAGAGAGCTTTGTGGAACCACGCCCTCCCCATGGAGTCCTGGGCACAGGCTCCCACATCTCCCTCCCCTGCACCCGCCCTAGCACCTGTCCTTTGCCTTCTGGATTCCTGCTGTGCCTTTCTGACCACATCTGCCCCAGTCTAGCCTCCCCCTGGCTCCACTTACCTTCTGCACAACTCTCTGCTTATTCTTCTGCAGTCCTTTTTTGGGGGGCCATTCTCTGTGGGACACCTTAGGGTCTCCTTTACCCAATTTTATAGGTGCTGTGCATGACTCCAAAGAAGATGAATGAAGACAGAGATGACCAGAAAAATCCCAGGCTCCTAAGCAGGATGCACACAGCCCCTCATGATGTGACCACAGCTTGCTTTCTTTCTACCTTTGTTGCTGTCCACGCTTCCTTAACCCTCTACACTCCTGCCATCCTGAATTCCTGGGGCCCTCCCAGGCATGTCCAGCAGGCACATCTCCTGCCTTTACAGTCATCCTCCACCCCTCTCAGACTGTCCTTTAAGTTCTTCTTATGGCTCACCTTGGCCTGGACATGTTGTCCACCATCCTCTTGACTCTGGGAAGAACTTATCATTTCCTGGTTCTTTAGACTCTGCTCCCACAGCACCTGTGGATTTCTTTGGGAGCATTTTTGTTTGTTTACACAATACACTCTTCACAAGCCTAGAAATGGTTTGAGGAGAAAGACATCATCTTCTGCATCTATGTAGTCCAGGGTTAGATGAGGACAGTGTTGAATGAATGAATGAATGAATGAATGAATGAATTTATTAGTGTCCTACTGTAATTGAGAGGAAGGGAAGGTGATGAGATGATGAGTCTGGAGTGATCTAAGGAAGAATTTCATTTTGCAACAAGGTAACTCATTACATCTCTACTGAGGCCCATGTGTGTCAGACACTGTTTTAGAATCTAGAAAAACATTTGAATAAGTTTTAGAATTTTCTTAACTGTTTATGAAAAGAAATTCTGGGCAGAAGGAATGGAGAAAATAAAGTTATAAAGGTAAAACGATACAGAGCATACTTAGAAAAGAGAAGACAAATTTGGCTTCAGCTTTTTTTTTTATATAAACTCATTTATCCATTCACTCCTAAAACACCTTTTGAGTATTTCCAATTGAGAATTGTGTCAAGCTCTGGTCATACTGAGATAAATCTGGGAGTTTTCTGCCCTCAAGAAGCTTGCAGATTCCTAAGAGAGCGAGATATTCCCATAAATAATTATAGGATGTTTTGATGGAATGATTCTTGGCCTGGGAAAAAGATCCCAGGAAAGATGGTATTTGAGCTAAACATGGTCGAATGTCAGTCAGAGAGCCAGGAGCTCAGGGAATGTGACAGATGCAGAAGCTCTTGAAAAGCAGGCAGCAGAAAATCGGCTCTCATACTTTTATTTGCACTCAGAGTGATGAAAAGGTAGATGTGTTAAAATCTACAGACTTCTCTTGGGTTTTTACAATGGGAACGTGGTGTGGAACTTTAGAAACAGGACTTTAAAGATTAACCTTGCTTTGATGCTTCAATGACAGTGTGCAGCACCTGCAGCCTGGGAGATGAGAGGAGAGGGTTGACACTGTAGTCAGAGACCACAGTGCCTTCCATGATGACCACCTCGCTGACTAGGCCAGCCTTTCCTGGGACCTGGCTGCCAAGTGAAAGAGAGCACCTTGCTGACAATGGGTTGGTGTTCTGCTGGGAGTTGGGGGAATTGGATGACTGGATGCAGGCAAAACATGACTGTCTTTAGTGCATTCCAAGTGCTACCTTATGGGAAGGCAAAAGGGTCTCTGGGGGCAAACAAACAGGTGCCTAGCCTGGATGGGGAGGTCAGGGCACGTGGAGAGTTGTACTATGTCATGGCCTAAATTGTGTCTCCTCTAGAATTTGTATGTTGAAGTCCTAACCTTAGCACCCGAAAACATGACTGTACTTAGTAAGAACCTCTAAAGAAGTAATTAAGTTAGAATAACGACATTGGCATAGGCCCTAATTCAGTATGATACTGGCATAGGCCCTAATCTAAGAAAAGGAAATTAGGACACAGACACACACAGAGGGAAGGTCGTGTGGAAACACAGGGAGAATATGGCTGTCTATAAGCCAAAGAGAGAAACCTCAGAAGGAATCAACTCTGCTGACACCTTGGTCTTAGACTTCCAGCCTCCAGAAATGTGCAAAAAAAATTTCTGTTTAAGCTCTCCAGTCTGTGGTTTTGTTCATCTGCAGCCCTGGCAGATGAATACACCATGTAATAGAAGGCAGATCCCTAAGGCAGAAGGGCTGTGAAGAAAGTGTGACTTTTTTAGGAGATGTGCTCATGTTTCAGGATATAATAAGTGTCCTGGTTTTAGGGAAAATGGTTTGGGCTCCCAGAGATAAAGGAAGCTTGAGCTTGGTGGGTGAAATAAGCAAATAGTGTTGACATACTTCACATCATCTCACAGTTGAGTGTGGTCTTGACACTTGGGGCCTGGACCCAGCCACAATGGGCTGCACTTTATAAATTCAAGTCATCTCTTTTAGACATTTTGTTTCCTCTCACGCCCATAGTCTTACAGTGGGAAGAGAGACATATAACTGGCATGTTGTCTCCCATCGGTGGGCCTGAAGGAGGAAGCCTGAGCTCCTCTGGCCTGAGACCCTTATGATGGCTCAGTGTTGGGACACTGAACAGACAAGCAGAGGGACCAGTGGCGATTGAGTGCTCTGAAGTGCAGGGTACTGGGGGAACTAGAGGTCATTCAGAGTTCTCCCTTGTGCCAGGGAGGCAGGGATGAGCTGGATCTGTCTTGGGTGGAGCTTGGTGGGACCATGCACTTTGTTAGTGTGGCAACCGGGCCAAGTAACTGTGGTTCTCAGAGGGCACAGATCCACATTTTTAGTTGTGTTTTTCCTACTGAGTGATTTTGCAAAGCGCAGTGAAAGATAATAATCTTACAAATGTATTACGTATCACAGTTCACAGAGCGCTTTTATGCCTGTTGCCTCATCAAATCAACCCTCCTTGGGAGATAGTGCCCACAGCACCATGCCCATCTTACACAGGAGCAGACAGGATATTGGTGGATCCCCAGATGCTTGAGTTGCTGACACAGACCCAAGACCCTCCTGTCATAGGTATCTCCTCTTAGCAGCTAGATTTGATGGTCAGGCTGATTCTTGGGTCCCACTCCAGGGAGACGCATTAGGATCACCTGAGCCCTGAGGCAGTGAGGCCTTGGGGTTTCTCTGCATCGTTTGATACCGACAGGTTTCCCAGGAAAACCTCCAAGCTTTCCTCTGAGCTTCAGAAGAAGAGGTCTCTGCTATTTTGTGTTTCAGGAATGGGAACATGTTGGCACACTACAGTGTGACCCCAGTGCTGAGCCCCACACTGAGCTCCAGTCTCCTCTCTAACATTTAGAGGAAGTGACATGTAGTGGGAAAAAACAGTCTAGGAGCTGGGGTCCCAGAGTTTGCACGCCAGCTCCACCACTGTGAGCTCCAAACCCTGAAGCAGGTTAGCATGTTCAACTTTTCTGAGTTTCAGTTTCCTCATCTGTGAAATGGGAATGATAATCTCCATCAGTCACAACCATTGTAAGTACTAAAGCAGATGGAGTAAATGGGAAGTGACTGGAACATGGGGAGGGTTGGCCAAAGGGTCAGCCCTTCTAGAGAAGAACAAAGCAGAACAGCACAAAAAACCCAGTTCTGTGATATTTACCCTACTCCACCTACTACATGTGTCTCTTCACAGTCACAGCAAAACTCAACTCTATTCTTGATTCTTTTTTTAAAATATCTTTACTGAAGTATAATTGCTTTACAATGGTGTGTTAATTTCTGCTGTATAACAAAGCACATCAGCTATACATATACATATAACCCCATATCTCCTTCCTCTTGAGTCTCCCTCCCAACCTCGATATCTCACCCCTCTAGGTGGTCACAAGGCACCGAGCTGATCTCCCTGTGCTATGCAGCTGCTTTCCACTAGCTATCTATTTTACATATGGTAGTGTATATATGTCCATACCACTCTCTCACTTCATCCCAGCTTACCCTTCCCCCTCCTGGTGTCCTCATCTCCATCTTTATTCCTGTCCTGCCCCTGGGTTTTTCAAAACCATTTTTTTTTTTTAGATTCCATATATAAGTGTTAGCATATGGTATTTTTTTTCCTCTTTCTGACTTACTTCACTCTGTATGACAGTCTTTAGGTCCATCCACCTCCCTACAGATAACTCAATTTCATTTCTTTTTATGGCTGAGTAATATTCCATTGTATATATGTTCCACATCTTCTTTATCCATTCATCTGTCGATGGACACTTAGGTTGCTTCCATGTCCTGGCTATTGTAAATAGTGCTGTAATAAACATTGTGGTACATGACTCTTTTTGAATTATGGTTTTCTCAGGGTATATGCCCAGTAGTGGGATTGCTGGGTCATATGCTAGTGCTATTTTATTTTTTTATTTTTTTATTTTTATTTTTTTATTTATTTTTGCAGTACGTGGGCCTCTCACTGTTGTGGCCTCTCCCATTGCGGAGCACAGGCTCTGGACACACAGGCTCAGTGGCCATGGCTCACGGGCCTAGCCCATGTGGGATCTTCCTGGACTGGGGCACGAACCCATGTCCCCTGCATCGGCGGGTGGACCCTCAACCACTGCGCCACCAGGGAAGCCCCTATTTTTAGTTTTTTAAGGAACCTCCATACTGTTCTCCATAGTGGCTGCATCAATTTACATTCCCAGCAATAGTGCAAGAGGGTCCCCTTTTCTCCACATCCTCTCCAGCATTAAATTGTTTGTAGATTTTTTGATGATGGCATTCTGACTGGTGTGAGGTGATACCTCATTATAGTTTTGATTTGCATTTCTCTAATGATTAGTGATGTTGAATATCCTTTCATGTGTTTGTTGGCAATCTGTATATCTTCTTTGGAGAAATGTCTATTTAGGTCTTCTGCCCATTTTTGCATTAGGTTGTTTGTTTTTTTTGATATTGAGCTGCATGAGCTTCTTGTAAATTTTGGAGAGTAACCCTTTGTCAGTTGTTTCATTTGCAAATATTTTCTCCCATTCTGATGGTTGCCTTTTTGTCTTGTTTATGTTTTCCTTTGCTGTGCAAAAGCTTTTAGGTTTCATTAGGTCCCATTTGTTTATTTTTGTTTTTATTTCCATTTCTTTAGGAGGTGGGTTAAAAAGGATCTTGCTGTGATTTATGTCATAGAGTGTTCTGCCTATGCTTTCCTCTAAAAGTTTTATAGTGTCTGGCCTTACACTTAGGTCTTTAATCCATTTGAAGTTTATTTTTATGTATGGTGTTAGGAAGTGTTCTAATTTCATTCTTTTAATTGTAGCTATCCAGATTTCCCAGCACCACTTATTGAAGAGGCTGTCTTTTCTTTGTTGCATATTCTTGCTTCCTTTATCAAAAATAAGGTGACCACATGTGCATGGGTTTATCTCTGGGGTGTCTGTCCTCTTCCATTGATCGATATTTCTGTTTTTGTGCCAGTACCATACTGTCTTGATGACTGTAGGTTTTTAGTGTAGTCTGAAGTCTGGGAGCCTGATTCCTCCAGCTCTGATTTTCTTTCTCAAAATTGCTTTGACTATTTGGGTTCTTTTGTGTTTCCATACAAATTGTGAATTTTTTTGTTCTAGTTCTGTGAAAATTGCCATTGGTAGTTTGGTAGCAATTGCATTGAATCTTTGGGTAGTATATTCATTGGGTAGTATTGCTTTGCTTTGGATAGTATAGTCATTTTCACGATGTTGATTCTTCCAATCCAAGAACATGGTATATCTCTCCATCTGTTTGTATCAACTTTAATTTCTTTCATCAGTGTCATAGTTTTCTGCACACAGGTCTTTTGTCTCCTTAGGTAGATTTATTCCTAGGTATTTTATTCTTTTTGTTGCAATGGTAAATGGGAGTGTTTCCTTAATTTATCTTTCAGGTTTTTCATCATTAGTGTATAGGAATGCAAGAGATTTCTGTTCATTAATTTTGTATCCTGCTACTTTACCAAATTCATTGATTAATTCTAGTAATTTTCTGGTAGCATCTTTAGGATTATCTATGTATAGTATCATGTCATTTGGAAACAGTGACAGCTTTACTTCCTCTTTTCTGATTTGGATTCCTTTTATTTCTTTTCTTCTCTGATGGTGTGGCTAAAACTTCCAAAACTATGTTGAATAATAGTCGTGAGAGTGGACAACCTTGTCTTGTTCCTGATCTTAAAGGAAATGGTTTCAGTTTTTCACCATTGAGAACGATGTTGGCTGTGTGTTTCTCATACGTGGCCTTTATTATGTTGAGGTAAGTTCACTCTATGCCTACATTGTGGAAAGTTTTTATCATAAATGGGGGGTTGAATTTTGTCAAAAGGTTTTTCTGCATCTGTTGAGATGACCATATGATTTTACCCCTCAATTTGTTAATATGTTCTGTCACATGGATTGATTTGCATATATTAAAGAATCCTTGCATTCTGGGGGCAAAACAAACTTGATCATGGTGTATGATCCTTTTAATGTGCTGTTGGATTCTTTTTGCTAGTATTTTGTTGAGGATTTTTACATCTTTGTTCATAAGTGATATTGGGCTGTAGTTTTCTGTCTTTGTGACATCTTTGTCTGGTTTTCACATCAGGATGATTGTGGCCTCATAGAATGAGTTTGGGAGTGCTTCTCCCTCTGGTATATTTTGGAACAGTTTGAGAAGTTTAGGTGTTAGCTCTTATCTAAATGTTTGATAGAATTCACCTGTGAAGCCATCTGGTCCTGGGCTTTTGTTTGTTGGAAGATTTTGAATCACAGTCTCAATTTCAGTGCTTGTGATTGGTCTGCTTATATTTTCTATTTCTCCTGCTTCAGCCTCAGAAGGTTGTGCTTTTCAAAGAATTGTCCATTTCTTCCAGGTTGTTCATTTTATTGGCATATATTTTCTGGTAGTAATCTCTCATGATCCTTTGTATTTCTTCAGTGTCAGTTGTTACTTCTCCTTTTTCATTTTTAATTCGACTGATTTGAGTCTTCTCCCTTTTTTTTCTTGATGAGTCTGGCTAATGGTTTATCAATTTTGTTTATCTTCTCAAAGAACCAGCTTTTAGTTTTAGTGATCCTTGCGATTGTTTCCTTCATTTTTTTTCATTTATTTCTGATCAGATCTTTATGATTTCTTTCCTTCTGCTAACATTGGGTGTTTGTTGTTGTTGTTGTTCTTTTCTAATTGCTTTAGGTGTAAGGTTAGATTGTTTATTAGAGATGTTTCTTGTTTCTTGAGGTAGGATTGTATTTCTATAAACTTCCCCCTTACAACTGCTTTTGCTGCATCCCAAAAGTTTTGGGTCATCGTGTTTTCATTGTCATTTGTTTCTAGGTATTCTTTAATTTGCTCTATGATTTCTTCAGTGATCTCTTGGTTCTTTAGTAGTGTATTGTTTAGCCTCCATGTGTTTGTATTTTTTACAAATTTTTTACTGTAATTGATATCTAGTCTCATAGCATTGTGGTTGGAAAAGATACTTGATAGGATTTCAATTTTCTTAAACTTACCAAGGCTGATTTGTGACCCAAGAGATGATCTATCCTGGAGAATGTTTCACGAGCACTTGAGAAGAAAGTGTTTCCTGATGTTTTTGTATGGAATGTCCTATAAATATCAATTTTCCCATCTTGTTTAATGTGTCATTTAAAGCTTGTGTTTCCTTATTTATTTTCATTTTGGATGATCTGTCCATTGGTGAAAGTGGGGTGTTAAAGTCCCCTACTATGATTGTGTTGCTGTCGATTTCCCTTTTTATGGCTGTTACCATTTGCCTTATGTATTGAGATATTCCTCTGTTGGGTGCATAAATATTTACAATTGTTATATCTTCTTCTTGGATTGATCCCTTGATCATTATGTAGTGTCATTCTTTGTCTCTTGTAATAGTCTTTATTTTAAAGTCTATTTTGTTTAGTATGAGAATTTCTATTCCAGCTTTCTTTTGATTTCCATTTGAATAGAATATCTTTTCCATCCCCCCACTTTCAGTCTGTACGTTTCCCTAGATCAGAAGTGGGTCTCTTGTAGACAGCATATATATGGGTGTTGTTTATGTATCCAATCAGCCAGTCTATGTCTTTTGGTTGAAGCATTTGTTCCATTTACATTTAAGGTAGTTATTGATGTGTATGTTCCTATTGCCATTTTCTTAGTTGTTTTGGGTTTGTTATTGTAGGTCTTTTCCTTCTCTTGTGTTTCCTGCCTAGAGAAGTTCCTTTAGCATTTGTTGTAAAGCTGGTTTGGTGGTGCTGAATTCTCTTAGGTTTTGTTTGTCTGTAAAGGTTTTAATTTCTCTGTTGAATCTGAATGACATCCTTGCTGGGTAGAATAATCTTGGTTGTAGGTTTTTCCCTTTCATCTCTTTAAATATGTCCTTCCACTCCCTTCTGGCTTGCAGAGTTTCTGCTAAAAGATCAGCTGTTAACCTTATGGGGAATCCCTTGTATGTTATTTGTTGCTTTTCCCTTTCTGCTTTTAATATTTTTTCTTTGTATTTAATTTTGGATAGTTTGATTAACATGTTTCTTGGAGTGTTTCTCCTTGGTTTTATCCTGTATGGGACTCTCTGAGTTTCCTTGACTTGATTGACTATTTCCTTTCCCAAATTAGGGAAGTTTTCAACTATAATGTCTTCTAATATTTTCTCAGTCCCCTTCTTTTTCTCTTCTCCTTCTGGGACCCCTATAATTTGAAAGTTGGTGGGTTTAATGATGTCCTAGAGGTCTCTGAGACTGTCCTTAATTCTTTTCATTCTTTTTTTCTTTTTTCTGTTCTGTGATAATTATTTCCACTATTTTATCTTCCAGGTCACTTATCCATATTCTGCCTCATTTATTCTGCTATTGAATTCTTCTAGGGAATTTTAAATTTCATTTATTGTGTTGTTCAAAATTATTTGTTTGTTTGCTCTTTAGTTCTTCTAGGCCTTTGTTAAACGTTTCTTGTATTTTCTCCATTCTATTTCCAAGATTTTGGATCAACTTTACTATCATTACTCTGAATTCTTTTTCAGGTAGACTGCTTTTTTCCTCTTTATTTGTTTGTTCTGGTGGGTTTTTACCTTGCTCCTTCATCAGCTGTGTGTTTCTCTGTCTTCTTATTTTGCTTAACTTACTGTGTTTGAGGTATCCTTTTCTGAGACTGCTGGGCTGTAGTTCCTATTGTTTTTGGTTCTGACCCCAGTGGCTTAGGTTGGTTCAGTGGGTTGCGTAGGCTTCTTGGTGGAGGAGAGTGGTGCTTGTCTTCTAGTGGATGAGGCTGGATCTTTCCTTTCTGGTGAGCAGGACCATGTCTGGTGGTGTGTTTTGGGGTGTCTGTGACCTTATTATGATTTTAAGCAGCCCCTCTGCTAATGGGTGGGGTTGTGTTCTTGTCTTGCTGGTTGTTTGCCATAGGGTGTCCAGCACTGTAGCTTGTTGGTCGTTGAGTGGAGTTGGCTGTTAGCATTGGGATAGAGATCTCTGGGAAAGCTTTCAACGTTTGATATTACATGGTGCCAGGATGTCTCTGGTGGTCCAATGTCCTGAACTCAGCTCTTTCACCTCAGGGGCAGAGGGCTGACACCCGGCTGGCATACAAAGACCCTGTTAGCTACATGGCTCAAAAGAAAAGGGATAAAAAAAGAAAGAAAGAAAGAAAGAAAGACAAGAAAAGAAAGTTATTAAAATAAAAAGTAAAAAAATATTGGAAATTAAAAAGTAATAAAAAAGAAAGAAAGAAGAGAGCATCCAAACCAAAAAACAAATCCACCAGTGATAACAAGTCCTAAAAAGTATACAAAAATAAAACAAAAACATAACAAAACAAAACAAACAAACAAACAAACAAAAACAGACAGACAGAACCCTAGGACAAATGGTAAAAGCAAATCTATACAGCCAAAATCACACACAGAAGCATACATATACACACTCACAAAAAGAGAAAAAGGAAAAAAATATATATGTCTATATATTTTTTAAAAAGGAAGAGAGCAATGAAATCAATAAACAAATCTACCAATGATACTAAACTCTAAATACTAAACTAAGATAAACATAAGACCAAAAACAAATTAGATGCAGAAAGCAAACCCCAAGTCTACAGTTGCTCCTAAAATTCACTGCCTCAATTTTGGGATGATTTGTTGTCTGTTCAGGTATTCCAGAGATGCTGGGCACATCAAGTCGATTGTGGAGGTTGAACCCACTGCTCCTGAGGTTGCTGGGGGAGAAATTTTCTTTTCTTCTTTGTTCCTGGGGTTCAGCTTTGGATTTTGCCCTGCCTCTGCATGTAGGTCACCTGAGAGTGTCTGTTCTTTGCTCAGAAAGGATGGGGTTAAAGTAGCAGCTGATTAGGGGGCTCTGGCTCACTCAGGTCGAGGGGAGGGAAGGGTACAGAATGCATGGTGAACCTGTGGCAGCAGAGGCCAGTGTGACATTGCAACAGCCTGAGGTGCACCATGTGTTCTCCAGGGGAAATTTTCCCTGGATCAAGGGACCCTGGCAGAGGCAGGTTGCACAGACTCCCGGGAGGGGAGGTGTAGATAGTGACCTGTGCTTGCACACTGGAATATTGGTGCCTGCAGCAGCTGCCTTAGCATTTCATGCCAGTCTTTGGGGTCTACGCTGATAGCCATTGTTCACGCCCATCTCTGGAGCTAGTTTAGATGGTACTCTGAATCTCCTCTCCTCGCATACCCCAAAACAATGGTCTCTTGCCCCTTGTTCAGTTCTGGACATTTTCCTGTACTTTCTCCCAGCTAGCTGTGATGCACTAGCCCCCTTCAGGCTGTGTTCATGCAGCCAACCCCAGTCCTCTCCCTGGGATCTGACCTCCAAAGCCCAAGACTCAGCTCCCAGCTCCCACCCGCCCTGGCATGTGAGCAGACAAGCCTTTCAGGCTTGTGAGTACTGGTCGGCACCAATCTTCTGTGCAGGAATCTCTCCACTTTCCCTCTGCACCCCTATTGCTTCACTCTCCTCCGTGGCTCCAAAGCTTGCCCCCCTCCCCACCAACCCCCGTCTCCACCAGTGAAGGGGCTTCCTAGTGTGTGGAAAATTTTCCTCCTTTACAGCTACCTCCCAGAGTTGCAGGTTCTGTCCCTATTCTTTTGTCTCTCTTTTTTATTTTTTCTTTTGCCCTACTCAGGTATGTGGGGGAGGTTCTTGCTTTTTGGGAAATCTGAGGTCTTCTGCCAGTGTTCAGTAGGTGTTCTGTAGGAGTTGTTCCACATGTAGATATATTTTTTTATTTATTTGTGGGTAGGAAGGTGATATCCACATCTTACTCCTCCACCATCTTGAAGGTCTCCTTGCCTCTTTTTAAGTTATAAAATATATAAAGTATACAGAAAAATATACTTTTCCAAATGTTAGCATTTTGCCATATTTTTTGCATATCTCTGTAAACCCTAACTTTGTAGGTATACATTTGAAGCTCTTTTTTGTGCCTTTTCCCTCCCTACCCACCAGAAGTATCTACTTTCCGACTGTGGCTTTCAGCATTCCCACACGTTTTAAAACCTTTACTACATGTTAAAAAGTTTTACTGCAGATGTGTATGTATGGTAACACTCTGATGTTTATTCTGTTGAAGACATTTAAGATGTTTCCAAGTGTTTATTACAAACAAAATTATGGTAAACATTTTTGTACATATCTACTAGTATGTGTGAATAAGAGCTTTAGAGGTAGAGTGTCTTTCAAATAGCGAGTCTTGACCTATGGGTCAAGTTGGTCAAGGCCAGCATTACAATGAAGGTAGCATGATGGAATTAAAAAATACAGTGCATCACATATGAGAAGGATGAGTATATTTAATGGAATACACACTCATATACATACCTTGTGTGGGCCAAAAAGTGCCTTCGGTTTTTTAAGTAAAAATAAAAGGCACATTTTTCATTTTATCCAAGAATTTTATTGAACAATGAACAATTGAACACCCTTTTATTCCACTTTCAGGAAACTTTATAATTTTTGCCATTTTTCAGGAAACTTCATAATTCCATCTTCCCAAAGCTTTTTATCTTTTTGAGTAAAGAATTGTTCCAGGTGCCTTTTACAGTCTTCCAGGGAATTTAACTTTTTTACATTAAGAGAATTTTGTGAAGACCAAAATAAATGGAAATCCAAAGGTACAGTGTCTGGTGAATACGGCAGATGAATCAGAACTTCCTAGCAAAGCTGAAACAGTTTTTGCCTGGTCATCAAAGAAACATGCAGTCTTGCATTATCCTGATTGAAGATTATGCATTTTCTGCTGACTAATTCTGGATGCTTTTCATTGAGTGCTACTTTCAGTTGGTCAAATTGGGAGCAGTATTTGTTGGAATTAATCATTTGGTTTTCCAGAAGAGCTCAAAATAGAGGATTGCCTTCCAATCCCACCATATACACAACAACACCTTTGGATGAAGACCAGCCTTTGGTGTGGTGGTGGTTCATTTCACTTGTCCCACGATCTTTTCTGTTCCACATTGTTTTACAGTATTCACTCTTCATTGCCCATCACAATTTTTTTAAAAAATGGAACATTCTTATTACATTTCAGTAGAGAATTGCATGTGGAAATATGGTCAAGCAGGTTTTTTTTCTCTTAACTTATGTGGAACCCAAACATCAAAGCGATTAACATAACCAAGCTGGTGCAAATGATTTTCAATGCTTGATTTGGATATTTTGAATATGTCGGCTATCTCCTGCATGGTATAACATTGATTGTTCTCAATTATTGTCTCTATCTGATCGCTTTCAACTTCAACTAGTCTACCCGACTGTGGAGCATCGTCCAACAAGAAATCTCCAGCATGAAACTTCTCAAACCACTTTTGACACGTTCAATCTCTCACAGCACCTTCTCCATACACTGCACAAATCTTATTTATTTTGCGTTTCAGATGAGTTTTTACCTTTCTTGAAATAATAAATCATAATATGCCAAAAATGTTGCTGTTTTTCTTCCATCTTCAGTATGAAAATGGCTACACAAAAATTCACCAATTTTGATAAGTCTTTTTTCAAGATGCATGCTGATATGACAGCTGTCACATACAATCTAACAAAATTGCTTCTAATGAAGTTAAAGACAACTAAGTGCTACTAGAGCCATCTTACAGAAAAAGCCAAATGAACATTTTGGCCCACCCACTACACACACACACACACACACACACACATACACACCTATTCTGTATATTGGGCCATGGTATAAATAAATGGGTCTTCTACATGGAACAAGGTAAGGAGCATTAAAGAACCAGTTATCTACCTAAGAGCAATTTGCTGATCACGTGGTAGGCACGCCTTTTGTGTATTAGCGGTGCAGGCTGAGCACTTTACTATATTTATTGCCCATTCAAATTGCATATTCATATCCTCCATCCATTTGTTGAGTGAATTGTTTGCTTTTTCCCTTTTGATTTATTAGACATATATATTTGACATGAATCCTTTTACAAGTATGTGTATCACTTATTTTCTCCTTCACTGTCTTATCTTTTCATATTATTTATTATGTCTTCTGCATAAGTTTTTATTTTAACATGTCAAAGATGATCAATCTTTTCCTTTATGGATTGTTCTTTTGGAAAAGTTTTAAGATCTTTTGGAAACTTCTTTTTCCTCACCTAGAAGTCAGAAAAACTTTTTCCTATGGCTTCTTCTGAAATATTTAAATAACTAATTAACTGTTCCTTGCATTGAATGGCCCATGCATTCTGCATTGATTTGTCACATAGAATGTGTGCATGATTTTGTGTCTTGAGTTTTCTGTTCTCAACTTGAGTCTACCTCTGATCCTACATCAGCACTCCACTGTCTTAATTTCATTATCGTATGCCCTAATAGGGCTAGGCACCACATTCTTCTTTACAACTGCCTTGGTTCGCTTTGTCTTGTTGGCCCCTTTATAAAATTATAGGATCCTGTAAAATTTCATGAAAATATTTATGGGATTTTTATTAGAATGACATTGAATTTATAAATTTGGGAACAATTGACATTTTAATAATACTGAACCTTTAAATCTATGGATATGCTATATCTCTCCATATATACAGGTTTTCTTTAATGGCTTTCAGTCATGACTTTTAAGTTTCCCTACAACTGTCTTTCATGTATTTATTCCTATGGACATTAATAGTTTTTGTAACTATTTTGAAAAAATTTTTCATTATATATTATAGTTGGTAATTATTGATATGTAGATGTATTATTTGTGTTGTATATTCTTATATCCAGTCAGCATGTTAATCTCTCTCTTTAGTTGTGATTTTATCCATAGATCCTTTTTATTTAGAACATTTTCTAATTTAATTTTAGACAACACGTAGAATGGTTTCTTTGAAAGTCCATTTAAATACATGATAGATTAGAAATCTTAAGAAATATTATATTATTTGGCAGTCTTTCTGGAAAAAAAAAAGCAAGAATGAAGGTCAAAATGTAACCAAAAAATAAATGAAACAGAGACAAATTCATTTCTAAAAATAGCACCTTACAATTTACAACTCAGAACAATTATTTCTGAATTAAAAAAATATAAGCACAAGATCAAATTGAAAAGATATACTATCTTAGTAGTGAAGTTTATGAATTGCTTCAAGAATAGGACTTGGCTTCTTTTTAAATGTTTATCTAAAAAATTTTGCATTTGGATGAGTTAAGAACAGCACACTATCACCACCCCATTATCATTTGAACAATTTCCTGTAGCTAAAAAATGTCCTTTTAAAATTTCCAAATGCAACATAATTGTTTTATTTATTTATTTTTAATAGCATATTCTTTTTTTAACCTTTTATTTTATATTGGAGTATAGTTGATTAATAATGTGATAGTTTCAGGTGTACAGAAGGTGATTCAGTTTATATATATATATATATATATATATATATATATATATATATATACACACACACACACACACACGTATCTATTCCTTTTCAAATTCTTTTCCCATTTAGGTTGTTACATAATATTATATAGGCTATCATAATCTCAAAGTAAGGATGGTTTGATCTCTTCCTTCACAATTCTGATAACACTTTTTAAAAAATTTTTGCAGCCATATCTTTAATAAACATATTTTTTCAAACTGTAAATGTCATACACACATTGGTTAAAAGTTTTTAGACTGAAGAAAAGTAGAATGAAGAAAATAAAATCCTTCATGCTGCTACCAGAATAAACTATTGTTAAAATTTTCTTTTTACTATTTAAAAAATTTTAATTTAAATATAGTAAATTTCACTGTTTTTTGGAGTACAGTTTTATGAATTTTGACAAATGTATTGAGTCTTGAAACCATCACTACAATCAGGATAAAGAAAAGTCCCCTCATCCCCAAACATTCCTTTTTGCTGCCCCCGTAAACTCTTTTATACCTATAACCTCTAGCAACCAGTGATCTAGTTTCTCTCAAAAGTTTTGACTTTTCTAGAATGCCATATAAATGGAATCACATACAATGTGAGCTTTTGAATCTGAATTTCTTCACTTACAATAATGCATTTGAGATATATCATTGATGGGTATATCAGTTGTTCATTACTTTGAATGTTGCATAGTATTGCATTGTGTGGATATACCACATCTGTTTATTCATTCAACTGAAGAGGGATATTTGAACTGTTTCAGTTCTTGGCAATTATGACTAATGATGTCATAAACATTCAAATACAGGTTTTTTGGTGAACATATGTTTTTATTTCTCTTTAATGAATCCCTAATAGTGAGACTACTGGGTCATACTTGTGAGTGTATATTTGAAATATAAGAGAGAGCCAAACTAATTTCCATAGAAGATTTATCATTTTGCATTCTATCCAGCAGTGTATGAGATTTCAAATTGTCTGCATCTTTACCAGCAGTTAGTAACCATGTGTGTTTCTTCTTCAATAAAGTGTTTGTTCATATCTTTTATCCATTGTTTAATGGGTTATTTCTTTATTGTTGAGTTTTGAGAGTACTTATATAATCTGAATACAAGTTCCTTTGTCAGATTTGTTATTTGCAAACATATGCTCCCAGGCTATAGTGTGTTTGTCCATACTTTGGCCAATGTCTTCCACAGAGCAAAAGTTTTTAAAATTTTGATGAAGTCTAATTATTATTATTTTTTCTTTTCTTTTTTTTTTTTTTTTTTTTTTGCGATACACTGGCCTCTCACTGTTGTGGCCTCTCCCGTTGCAAAGCACAGGCTCTGGACGCACAGGCTCAGCGGCCATGGCTCACGGGCCCAGCCGCTCCGCAGCATGTGGGATCCTCCCGGACCGGGGCACGAACCCGTGTCCCCTGCATCGGCAGGTGGACTCTCAACCACTGTGCCACCAGGGAAGCCCTTATTTTTTCTTTTTATGATCATGCTTTTAGTGATGTATCTAAAAATCTTCACTAATTCAAAGACACAACAAAGATTTCTTCCAATGTTTTTTTCTTAGGAGTTTTATAGTTTTACCTTTAGATCCATGATCCATTTTAAGTTACTTTTGCATAAAGTGAGACATATAGGTCAAGGTTTATTTTATTTTAAGGATACATAATTATTCCAACACCATTTTTGGAAAAAAAAAAACTTTCTTTTCTCCATTCAATTGCTTTTGAATCTTTATTAAAACTGAATTGACCTTACTTGGTGGCTTTATTTCTGAACTCTATTCTGTTCTATTAATATATGCATCTCTCAGTTCCCCAGTACCACAGTCTTGATTACTATAGCTTTATAGTACTCGTATTGTCAGAGAGGGAAAGCCCATTCACGTTTTTCTTTTTTTTTTTTTTTCAAAATTATTTTGCTGTTTTAGTTCATTTTCTTTTCCAGAAAAAATGTTCAAATTAGCTTGGAAGTTTTGGCTAAAATAAGAATGGAATTAAAAAAAATAAACATTTTATTTTAGGACATTTTTACATTTACAGAAATATTCTGAAGATAGTATAGAGAATTCCCATATATGCTCAATTAGAATTTTATCTCATGTTTTTCTCATGATTAGATTGGGGTCATATGTTTTTGGGAAGATATTTTCATCACATCATATTAGATGACTTATTGTTGATGTTAACCATGAACATCTGGTTGGCAACTGTTTGTCAGCCTTCTCCACTGTAAACTTACTACAACTCTAATCCATTAACCTCATGGATCATTCTAATAGTATATGTATCCTCTCACTCCAACAGTGAGGAACTTGGCTCCCACCATCTACCATTTATTTACTTAATTACTCAATTCATGAATAACATATCAGAATTGTTAGCCTGTACCCCTGTCAAAGTAAAATATGAACCGGACACAGACAAGCAGAGAAAACTTTATTTGATATTATTGCAATAGGGGAAAAGGGCTGAACTCAACTCCCCTGAAACAAAATGTGGAGGGTGTCCAAGTGCTGGTGAGCTAATAGGAAAGTACTGGATGAGGTTGGGTGGATGGTTGATCAATGGGATGTGTTGAAAACATTGAGTTATTTCTGGGTTTGCAAATGGTTTTCTCTGTGATTGGACCACCTGTGTTTGCTAATTGGCACCAAAGTTAGGCTCCTTCTTTCCAACAGAGAATTGGAGAAAGGGGTCTTATCTTCCTTGATGACTGCATTTTGAAGCGATGGTTCCCAGGTTCTTAGAAAGATATTTCCAGGGTTTTAGAACTAACAAGATGCTGGGAGAAGATTTGCATATATTTCAAAATGGACAGAGCAAGAATTTACAATTATAAGTTTTCTAAAATAAATGCTCTAAGGAAAGGGAAGTCAGGGATGTACAGGACAAAAGAAGCTTGTCTAAATTTGGGTCAAACTGAGGGAAATTTGGAGGTTGCGTTGATCACCCCTGTGGGGGAAAATATTATCATTAAGAGTTCTGTGCTTACATGCATTTTCTTTTGCACACATTCCCAAAGTTACTTAGGTCAGCAACTTTCCCCCCACTCCTGTCAGTGAGGTTCTTCCATCAGTGAGGTTGCAATAGAGTTAAATTGTTTTGTCACATTCTGTATTTCATACCAGAATCCTCCAACCTCCTAAATTTTTTTTGAATTTTACTTATATTCAGACTTACTCTTTGTGTGGTAAAGTTCTACAGGTTTTGAAAAAAGAATAATGTGTATTAGTTTGCTATGGCTGTTGCAACAAAGTACCACAGAATGAGAGGCTTAAACAACAGAAATTTATTTCCTCACAGTTTTGGAGGCTGGATGTCCAAGACCAAGGTGTCAACAGGGTTGGTTTCTTCTGAGGGCCTACTCTTTGGCTTGGAGACGGCCATCTTCTCCTTGTGTCTTCACATGGTCTTAGTTCTATGTATCTCTGTGTCCTAATTTTTTCTTCTTATGTGAGACCAGTCATATTGAATTAAGCCTCATCCTAAAGTCCCCATTTTAATTTAATTGCCTCTTTACAATTCTGTCTTCAAATATATTCACAGTTTGAGGTATTGGGAGTTAGAACTTCAATATACGAATTTTGTGGGGACACAATTCAGCTCATAATATCTACCATTATAGTACCATACAAAATAATTACACTGCCTTAAAAAATCCCATATGATTCACTCATTCCACTGCCTCCCAAATCCAAACCCCTAACCACTGATTTTTTACTGTCTCTGTAGTTTTGCCATGTCTGGAATATCATATAATGAAATCATATATATGTAGTCTTTTCAGACTGGCTCCTTTCAGTTAATGATATGTATATAAGATTCATCTACGTCTTTCTATGGCTTGATGCCTTATGTCTTTTAAGTGCTGATTCTTTTTACCCTTTTGATGAATACACCACAGTTTGCTTATCCATTCATTTACTGAAGATTATCTTCATCACTTTCAGGTTTTGGCAATTATGAATAAAGTTGTTATAGACATGCATGTAAGGCTTTTATGTGGACATAAGTTTTCAGATCAGTTGGGTTATTACCTAGAGGCACGTTTCTTGTATGCTATGGTAAAACTATGCATAGCTCTGTAAGAAAACGTCAAAATGTTTTTCAAAGTAGCTGTACCATTTTAAATTTCCCCACCAATAAATGAGTTATTGCTCCATATTATTGTTAGTATTTGACATTTTCCGTTTGGGGATTTTAATCATCTTAATAGGTGTGTAATGCTACCTCATTTCAATGTGAAATTATCTAATGCCAAAAAACGCTGAGTATCTTTTTATATGCTTATTTTCCATCTACTATGTATCTACTTTGATGAGATGTCTGTTCAGGTCTTTTGTCCATTTTTTAATTGGGTTATTTCTTTCATTATTTTTGACATTTAAGATTTTTGGTGTATACTTTGGATATAAGTCCTTTACTATATATGTATATTTCACATATTTTCTCCAGATTTATGGCTTGCAGTTTCATGCTCTTAATATTGTTTTCACAGCACAAAGCTTTTAATTTTAATAAAGTTGAACTTATTAATCTTTTTCTTTCAAGGATCATCCTTTTGCTGTTACATGCAAAAACTCACCACCAAACCCAAGGTTACTTAGATTTTCTCTTATGTTTTCTTCAAGAAGTTTTATGGTTTTGCAGTTTATGTGTAAGTCTATAATCCTTTTTGAATTAATTTATGTGAAAGTCATAAGGCCTGTGTGTAGATATTTTTTCATAGTACTGTTTAATTATTGTAGCAATATTTGTTGAAAATATTATCTTTTCCATTGAAACAGTCTGCTCCTTTTCAAAGATCATTTGAATATAAGTGGGTCTATTTCTGGGATTTCCATTAATTTTTTTTTATTAATCTACATGTCTCTTATTTTCCTGAAACCAAACTATCATGATTACTTTAGGTTTGTAGTAGTAAGTCTCAAATAGTATGAGTAATGCAGTAAGTCTCAGATAGTTGAGTCCTCAACTTTGTTCTTCCTATTCACTATTGTGTTAGTTACCCTAGGTCTTTTGCCTATTCATATACACTTTAGAATTTGATTTTTCACCTCTACAGAAAGCTTGATGGCACATAGAATTTCAAGGGACCCCAAGTTCCCAAAACAATCTTGAAAAAGAACAAAGTTGGAGGACTCAGACTTCCTGATTTCAAAACATACTACAATGCTACACTGACCTAAACAGTTTGGTACTGGCATAAGACTAGATATGTAGACCAGTAGAATAGAACTGATATTCCAGAAATTAATCATTATACTTATGGTCAACTGATTCTCAACAAGTGTGCCAAGACCATTTAATGGAGAAAGAATAGTCTTTTGAACAACTTGAGCTAGGACAACTGGATATCCACATTCAATACAATGAGTTCAAAATCCTATGTCACACCCAATTAAAACAACCCAATTAAAACAACCCAATTAAAATCTGGGCAACCCTCAGAATGGGAGAAAATATTTGCAAATGAAGAAACTGACAAAGGATAAATCTCCAAAATTTACGAGCAGCTCATGCAGCTCAATAACAACAACAAAAAACCCCCAAACAACTCAATCCAAAAATGGACAGAAGACCTAAATAGACATTTCTCCAAAGAAGATATACAGATTGCCAACAAACACATGAAAGGATGCTCAACATCACTAATCATTAGAGAAATGCAAATCAAAACTACAATGAGGCATCACCTCACACCAGTCAGAATAGCCATCATCAAAAAATCTACAACCAATAAATACTGGGGAGAGTGTGGAGAAAAGGGAACCCTCTTGCACTGTTGGTGGGAAGGTAATTTGATACAGCCACTATGGAGAACAATATGGAGGTTCCTTAAAAAACTAAAAATAAAACTACTGTATGACCCAGCTATCCCACTACTGGGCATATACCCTGAGAAAACCATAATTCAAAAAGAGTCATGTACCATAATGTTCACTGAAGCTCTATTTACAATAGCCGGGACATGGAAGCAACCTAAGTGTCCATCGATAGATGAATAGACAAAGAAGGTGTGGCACATATATACAATGGAATATTACTCAGCCATAAAAAGAAACGAAATTGAGTTATTTGTAGTGAGGTGGATGGATCTAGAGTCTGTCATACAGAGTGAAGTAAGTCAGAAAGAGAAAAACAACTACCGTATGTTAACACATATATATGGAATCTAAAAAAGAAAAGGTTCTGACGAACCTAGGGTCAGGACAGGAATAAAGACGCAGACATAGAGAATGGACTTGAGGACATGGGGAGGCGAAAGGGTAAGCTGGGACAAAGTGAGAGAGTGGCATGGACATATATACACTATGAACTGTAAAATAGATAGCTAGTGGGAAGCAGACACATAGCACAGGGAGATTAGCTTGGTGCTTTGTGACCACCTAAAGGGGTGGGATATGGAAGATGGGAGGGAGACGCAAGAGACAGGAGACATGGGGATATATATGTATATGTATAGCTGATTCATTTTGTTATAAAGCAGAAATTAACACACCATTGTGAAGCAATTAGACTCCAATAAAGATGTTAAAAAAATCTGGACCAAGAACTTGAATAGAGATTTCTACAAAGAAGATATACAAATGGCCAAAAAGCAGTTGAAAATGTGTTCAATATCATTAATCTTTAGGAAAGTGTAAAGCAAAACCACAATGGGATAACACTTCACATCCACTAGGATAACCGTGATAATAATTTTAAAAAATAGAAAACAGATGTTGTTAAGGATATGGAGTAACTGTAATCCGCATACATTGCTGGTGGGAATGTAAAATGTATAACTGCTACTAAAAACAGTTTGGTGGCTCTTAAAAAAATTACTACAGAATTACTATATGACCCAGAAACTCCATTCCTAGCAATATACCCCAAAGAATTGTAAACACGTACCCAAACAAAGACTTATGCACAAATGCTCTTAACAGCAATATTCACAATATCCAAAAGGTGAAAACAACTCAAATATGTATCAATGGATGAAGAAATGCACAAAATATTGTGCATTCATACAATGAGATATTATTCAGTTATAAGAAGGAATGACATGTTGATACTGCAACACAGGATGAGCCTGAAACACATTATGTGGATTGAAAGAAGCCAGAAAAAATGGTCACATATTATAGGATTCCATTTATATGAAGTATCTGGACAAGTAAATCCATAGAGACATAAAGTATATTAGTGGTTGCCTGCATATGGGGAAAGAGAAGAATGGGAAGTAACTACTTCATGGGTAAAGGGTTTCATTTTGAGATGATGCAACATTCTGTGGTTTCAGTATGGAAAGATGAAAAAAGTTCTAGAGATAGGTGATGGTAATGGTTGCCCAATATTGTGAATATAATAAAGGCCACTGAACTGTATACTTTAAAATGGTTAATTTAATGTTATTTGAATTTCATCTCAATTTAAAAAAATAAAGCTTGCTGGGATTTTGATTGTAATTGTGTTGAATATATAGATCAATTTGATAAGAATTGACATCTTAATAATATTGAGATTTCCAATCCATAGCGTGAAATCTTTCCATTTATTTAGATCTTCTTTGATTTTTTAATCACTTTTTAAAAAATTTCTACTTGTAGACCCTATAAATATTTTGTTAGACATACATAAGTATTTCAATTTTATTTTTGTTGCTAGTGTAGATGGAAATTATTTTCAAATTACAATTTTTATTGCTGATATACACAAATTTATTTTTGTATATTTAGCTTGTATTCTGCAACCTTGATATACTTGTTTATTTGTTCCAAAATATATCTGTTGATTCTTTGGAAATATCTACATGACTTTCAGGTCATCTGTGAATAAAGATCATTTAATTTATTTCTTTCCAATATGTAGCTTTTATTTCACCTTTTTGTCTTATTGAAATAGCTATGACTTCTACTATGACACTGAATAAGAGTGTTGAGAAAATATACCCTTTCCTTGTTCCTGATTTTGTGGGAAAACATTATCTTTCTTACCATTAAGTATGATGTTAGCTATTGGATTTTGTTGCTTCTAAAAAAATCAAATTGAGGAAGTTCCTCTCCACTTCTAAATTGCTGAGTCGAGATAGTGTAAAGTTACAATTTTACCTCCTTTCCGTACTATGCTCTTTGATAGAAGTCAGAATGTGGAAGCTCTCAGTTAAGGAATGGGAAGTTATGCTTAACTTCCTTGAGGGCAGTCTTTACGTAAGTTGCTTAGAATTCTTACGCACAGTATATTTGTCTTTTCTCCAATCTTTTATTTATGTATACAATAATTTAATAACATAAGTATAGGCTCATGAGTATGTATTTTACTCTATGGGTTATAATCCAGTATTACTTTTTTTGTGCAAATTGTTTTAGCCTTGGCCATGGAAGCTTTTCCAGTTGGCTCTTGCACCACTTTGTCATACCCCCTTTTTTGGGGTTGGACTTCCTTACTTTATGGAACATATGTTCTAGGCTAACATTGTAAATTCCCTGAAACTACTCTTATAATCAGCCCATTCTCCAAGGATACATGATTTGTTCTTTTGGAGGTATCAAAAAACAAGTTCACCTGAATCTAGTGCACTAGCTGAACTAATTGCTACTGGAGTTTCACTGATTCTAGGCCCTTTCATCTGATATGAAAAAGAAATATATTTTCATATACTAACTGATATAGTATATACAAATATTTATATATGTAATCTTTGGTATCTATATTGATCTAAACACGAGTTTATACTGATATCTATTACCCCATGGATCATCCTATCCTCCCCTTTCTTGTCTGTAATATCTCACTCCAGCAGTGTAAACATGACCACATCTGCCATTCATGTATTTAATTGTTTAGTTCCAGTGTACATATATGTTTTTAGAATGATTCACCCATATTCCACAGGTAACAACTTTATCATGTAGGATGCAGAGCTTATGTGCAGTTCCTTTTACATTTAGTTTTGCAGACTCCACTTATTTCCAAAGTTATGTAAATTTTACCCCACCTTCAGTGTAGGTTTTAGATGTATGTTTTTTTTGTTTTTTGGTTTTTTTTTTGCGATACGCGGGGCCTCTCACTGTTGTGGCCTCTCCTGTTGCGGAGCACAGGCTCCGGACGCGCAGGCTCAGCGGCCATGGCTCACAGGCCTAGCCACTCCGCGGCATGTGGGATCTTCCCGGATCAGGGCACGAAACTGTGTCCCCTGCATTGTCAGGCAGACTCTCAACCACTGCACCACCAGGGAAGCCCCTGAGATGTATGGTTTTAAATATTTGTTCTCTTCCCTTTTTTTGATGCTAAGACATGCAGATGAACATATTTTTTATATCATTTGCTTATCTTCTATGCTTATTACTTTGGGGATAATTCATTATTTCTTTTTATTTTTCCAGGCAATTTTAGAATCTCCTTTATATAACTTTATGTAGATTCAATGATGTCAATTATCTTTTTTCCCCCTGTAATCCAGTTTCCATTTCTGAAGTGATTTTGTCTTTTTTGTTCATTTATTTCTGAATTCTGTGAGTTCCCTACATTTTCCTATTGTCTGTCCATGAATTCTCTAAGGTTTTGTTTTTGTTTTAAAGCATTTCATGATGTTCTTTCTTAACTGTATTTGCTCATTTAAAAAACATGTTGAAATGTTGTGTTGCTAGTCTCCTCTGATTTGTGGCTTTATCTTCCGGTAAGTTTTATTTTGCTTCTAACAGGCTCTGATTTTCTTTCTTTTTAAATTTAAAAATAATGTGGCATTTTTTTGTATTAATAATTGAATGAGTTAGCTCATCCTGGGTCACTTATTAGCAGCATAACCCTACTGTTGAGATATTTAAGGTCACTTTCCCCATTGCTCAACTTAAGGTCTCTCTTCTCTCGTGTCACAAGGAGGACTTGTTCTTTCATATGCAGCTTTCTCTTTAATTTTCCTGCACTTATACTCCTGTTATCTCAACTCTTCACTTACTTTTGTTCTTATCTATTGGTTCTTAAATGTATCCTCATTATTTCCACACCGAGTGAGGTAACTTCTGACTTGGAGTGAATATTAGCTGATAATTTTTGGATACTTCCTTCTTTTGTGTGTATTGTGATAAATTACACATATTGGCCATGCATGTATGGTTTTATTTCTGGACACTTGATTCTAATCAGTTGGCCTATATGTCTATCTTCATGCTAATATTACACTTCATTGTTTACTGTAGCTTTGTAATAAGATTTGAAATTGGAAAGTGTCAGTAATTCAACTTTGTAATCTAAAAAGTTCTACTTTTTCAAGATTGTTTTGTCTACTTAGGGTCCCTTGCAATTCCATATGAATTTTCAATATCAGCCTTTCCACTTCTTCATAAAAGGCCACTTGGATTTTGATAAGGATTGCACTGATTCAGTAGCTTGCTTTGGGGAATTTACCATATTAACAATATTAATTCATTCAATTTATGAACATGGGATCTTCCTGTTTATTTAGGTCTTCTTTATTTTCTTTCAACAATGTTTAGTAGTTTAAAGTATTAGCCTCCTTGGTTAAATTTATTCCTAAGTATTTTATATTTTAAATGCTGTTGTAAATTACTTATTTTCTTAATTTTTTTCAGATTGTTTATTACTAGTGTATGGGGATACAACTGATTTTTGCGTGTTGACCTTCTATCCTGAAACTGCTAAATTCATTTATTAACTCTAAAAGGTTTTTTTGGTGTGTGTGTGTATTCTTTAGGATTTTCTATATATAAGATCATTTTATCTGGACCTAGAATTAGTTTTACTCTTCCAATTTGGATGCCAACTATTTCTTTTCCTTATCTAATATCTCTGGTTAGAATTTCTAGTACAGTGTTGGATAGAAGTAACAAAAGGAGACATCCTTGTCATGATCCTAATCTTAGGAGAAAGTTTTGGTTTTTCAAATTTAATGTTAGTTATGATTTTTTTCATATATACCGTTTTCATGTTGAGAAAATTCCTTTCTATCACTAGTTTGTTGAGTGTTTTTATTCTGAAAGAGTATTGGGTTTCTCAGATGTTTTTTCTGTGTCAGTTGACATTATCATATGCCTTTTCCCCTTCATTCTATTAATGTTGTGTATTACACTGATTGATTTCCATATATTGAACCACCTTGAATTCTTTGGAGAACCCAGTTTGTCACGGTGTGTAATTGCTTTTAATGTGTTGCTGTATTCATTTTGCTAGTATTTTGTTGAAGATTTTACATCTATATTCACAGGAAATTGGCCTGTAGATTTTTTTTTCCTCTTGATGTCTTTGTTTGGATGATCAGGGTAATTCTGGCCTCACAGAATGAATTAAGAAATGTTACCTTGCCCTTCTATTTTTTAGAAGAGTTTGAGAAGTATTAAGTTATATAAATGTTTGGTAGAATTCACCTGTACAGTCACCTCGTCCTGGCCTTTCATTTGTAGTGAGATTTTTGATTACTGGTTTAATCTCTTTACTTCTAATATGTCTATTCACATACTCTTTTTTTTTTTCTTTAGTCAGTTTTGGTAGTTTTGTGTTCCTAGGAATTCGTCCAGTTCATCTAGGTTATCTAATTTTTTGGCATACAATTTTTCACAGTATTCTCTTAAAATGTTTTTTATTTCTGTAAGACCTGTGGTAATGAGCCCAATTTTATTTTTATTTTAGTAATGTAAGTTCTTGCTCTTTTTTTCAGTCTAGATTAAGCTTTACCAATTTTGTTAATATTTTCAAAGAACCAATTTTGGTTCTATTGATTTTCTTTATTGTTTGTATAGTCTATTTTGTTTATCTTTACTCTTTATTATTCCATTTTTTCTGCTACTTTTGGTATTATTTTGTTCTTTTTCTACCTTTTTAAGGTGTAAAGTTAGGCTTCTAATTTGAGATATTTCTTTTCCTTAAGTGTAGACATTTACAGCAATATATCTCCTTTGGGCACTGTTTTTTCTACCTCCCATTAATTTTGGTATGTTGTATTTTCTTTTCAGTTGTCTCAAAGTATTTTCTAATTTACCTTGTGATTTCTTCTCTGACCTCTTGGTTGTTTAAGAGTGTGTTGTTTAATTTCTATGCATTTATAAAATTTCCAGTTTTCCTTCTGTTTTTGATTTCTAGTTTAATTCCACACTGGAATTGAAAAGATTTTTTTTTCTTTTTTTTTTTTTCGGTACGTGGGCCTCTCACTGTTGTGGCCTCTCCCGTTGCGAAGTACAGGCTCCGGACGTGCAGGCTCAGTGGCCATGGCTCACGGGCCCAGCCACTCCACAGCATGTGGGATCTTTCCAGACTGGGGCACGAACCCGTGTCCCATGCATCGGCAGGTGGACCCTCAACCACTGCGCCACCAGGGAAGCCCTAACTTGCTAATATTTTGTTGAGAGTTTTCACGTGTGAGATATTGCTCTGTAGTTTTCTTTTCTTGTGTGTTATCTGATTTTGGTTTTAAAGTAATGTCAGCCTCATAGAATGAGTAGAAAATGTTCCCTCTGCTTCTATTTTCTGGAAGTGATTATGAAAATTTGTTATTATTTCTTACTTAAATATTTGGAAGAGTTTACTACCTTAGCCTTGTAATTTGTTTTTTGACAGTGACTAATTCTTTAATAGATAAAGGGCTGTTCTGTTTTTCTTTCCTTGTATGCATTTTGCTCATTTGTATCTTTCAATAATTGTTGCATTTCATTTAAATTATAAAACTTAAGTGAATAGAGTCATCATAGCTTTCCTTTATTATTCTTTTTTTTTTTTTTTTTTTTTTTTTTTTTTTTTTTGTGGTATGCGGGCCTCTCACTGTTGTGGCCTCTCCCGTTGCGAAGTACAGGCTCCGGATGCGCAGGCTCAGCCGCCATGGCCCACTGGCCCAGCCGCTCCACGGCATGTGGGATCCTCCCTGACTGGGGCACGAACCCGTGTCCCCTGCATCAGCAGGCAGACTCTCAACCACTGCACCACCAGGGAAGTCCTATTATTCTTTTAATTGCCATGCAATCAGTTACAATGATCTCTTTACATTTTTAATATTGAAATTTGCAAATTCTTTCTTTTTTCTCCTGTTTAGCCTGACAAGAGATTTATCACTTTATTGAACTATTCAGTCATTTTATTGATTTTCTCTATTGTACTAATTTCAATGTCATTGAATTCTACTGTATTTTTTCTAATTATTAATTTATTTATTTCCTTGCATTAGGCTTAAGTTGTTCTTTCTCTAATTTCCTAAGGTGGAAGTTTATGTTATTAATTTATTCTTCTTTTCTAATATATGTATTTATCGCTATAAATTTCCCAACAAGTACTGTTTTTCACTGTATCCCACAAAGTTTGATAATTTATTTCTCATTTTTATGTAGTTTAAAATATTTTTTGAGAATTCTTTTACTCATGTGTTATTAATAAGTGTGTTTAATTCTCAAATACTTGGGAGACTTTCCAACTATCTTTCTGTTATTGATTTTTAGTTTAATTCCCCTTTGGTCTGAGAACATACTTTGTATGATATCTATTCTTTTATATTTGTTAAGGAGTTTTTTATGGCCCAGATCTTGGTGAATGTTCCACTTGAGCTTGAGAAGAATGTGTGTTCTGCCACTGTTGAATGAAGCATTCTATAAATGTCAATTAGATCTAGTTGATTGATGGTGCCATTCAGTTCAACTACATCGTTACTGATTTTCTGCCTGCATCATCTATCAATTACTTTAAGACAGATGTTGAACTCTCTAAATATAATAGATGAATTGTCTGTTTCTCCTTCAGATTTATAAGTTTTTACCTCATGTATTTTGATGCTTTTTATTTTCAAGTACATATGTATTTAAGATTGTTATGGGTTTTTTTTTTAGCAAATTAAACCCTCTATCATTAGGTAATATGACTCTTTATCCCTGATACTATTTCTTGCTCTGAAGTCTGCTTTGTCTGAAATTAATAAAGCTACTACAGTTTTCTTTTGATTAATGTTAGTATGGTATATTTTCACCATTCCTTTACTTTTATCCTATCTGAGTCTTTACTTTTAAAGTGGATTTCTTATAGACAACTTATAGTTGAGTCTTTTTTTTTAATCAACTCTGACAACTTTGGTATTTTTAATGACATATTAATATCTATATTTGTAACTCTTTTCTATTGATTGCATTTCTCCCTTGTTTTTTCTCCTCTTGATGTCTTCTCTTATTTTGAGAATTTTTTATAAATTCATTTTATGTCATGGCTTACCATATCAAACATTATTTTGAAAAAATTGTAGTTGCCCTAGTGTTCACAATATACATTTTTAACTAATAAAACTCCACTTTCAAATGACAGTATAGCATTTCACATGCAGTGGATGTACCTTATAATACAGTGTTCTTTATTTCTCCCTCTCACCCTTTTGGATATTGCTGTCATTCATCCAATTTGTCCAGATACTGTAATCACACAACATATTGTCTATTATTGTTTTAAACAGTTACCTTTTATTTATTTACTTTTTTGAATTTTAGTTTTTTTAATACAGCGAGTTCTTATTACTTATCTATTTTATACATAGTAGTATATATATGTCAATCCCAATCTCCCAATTCACCCCACAACCACCACCGCCCACCACCCCACTTTCCTCCCTTGGTGTCCATACATTTGTTCTCTACATGTGTGTCTGTATTTCTGCCTTGCAAACTGGTTCATCTGTACCATTTTTCTAGATTCCACATATATGCATTAAGTTTTTCTCTTTCTGACTTACTTCCCTCTGTATGACAATCTCTAGGTCCATTCTCATTTCTACAAATGGCCCAATTTCATTCCTTTTTATGATTGAGTAATATTCCATTGTATATTTGTAGCACATCTTCTTTACCCATTTGTCTGTTGATGGGCATTCAGGTTGCTTCCGTGACCTGGCTATTGTAAATAGTGCTGTAATGAACATTGGGGTGCATGTGTCTTTTTGAATTATGGTTTTCTCTGGGTATATGCCCAATAGTGGGATTGCTGGATCATATGGTAATTCTATTTTTAGTTTTTTAAGGAGCCTCCATACTGTTCTCCATAGTGCTTTTATCAATTTACATTCCCACCAACAGTGCAAGAGGGTTCCCTTTTCTCCACACCCTCTCCAGCATTTGTTGTTTGTAGATTTTCCGACAATGCCCATTCTAACTGGTATGAGGTGATACATCATTGTAGTTTTGATTTGCATTTCTCTAATATTTAGTGATGCTGAGAAGTTTTTCATGTGCCTTTTGGCCATAAACAGTTACCTTTTAAATCAATTAAGATTAGAAAAATAAAATATTATACACCATTTATTAATTTTATGATTATCTTCCTTAATTTATATATATCTTAGTGTCTGACTTACATAATTTTTCTTCCACCTGAAGAATTTTTTTCAAAACTTCTTGATGGGCAGGTATGCTGATGATGAATTTTCTCAGGTTTTTAAAATTTGTTTATTTTTTTCTGAAAAATATTTCTCTTTGACATTTGAACAATATCTTTCTCAATATAGAATTCCAGGATTGTGGCTTTTTCTTTCCATACTTCAGATATTTTTTCCACTCTCTTGCTTGCATGGTTTCTGATAAGAAGTCCACTGTAATTCATATCCATGTTTCTCTGTATATAATGCCCCCCCACCCCAATTTGGGCCTTGTTCTTTTTTTCTTTTTCTGGTTTTCTGCAACTTTAATACAATATGTGTTGGTGTATGGGAGGAGGGCAGTATTTCTCTTGTTTGCTGTTTTCTGAGCTTCCTGATCTATGGTGGTTTGGTGTTTATTTTACATTTTGGAAAGTTCTTGACGATTATTATTTCAAATATTTCTTCTGCCCCATTCACTCATTCTTCTCTTTCTGATATACTAATTATTCATGTATTACATCTTTTGATATTATACCACATTTCCTAAATGATTTGTTCTGTTTTATTTATTATTATTTTGTTTTACTTTTCTTTTCTTTTTCTTTGCACTTTAGTTTGGGAAGTTTCAGTAGTCTTATCTTCACATGTGTTGACTTTTTCCTTGGCTGCATCAAGTTTACTGATGAGACCATGCAGGTACTCTTCATTATTACTATAGTATTTTTGATTTTTACTGTTTCTTTTTGATTCTTTCTTAGCATTGTTATTTCTTTTGCATGTTGTCTATTTTTTTCACTAGAGACCTTAACAAATTAATCATAGTTCTTTTATGTTCTCTGATAATTCCAACATCTGTGTCATATCTAGGTCTGGTTCTTATAATGCTTTGTTTCTTCAAAATATGTTTTTTTCTTGGGTCTTTTCATACCTTGTAATTTTTTGCTGAAATCCAGCCATTTCAAATCTGGCAATAGAAATTGAGCTAAATAGTCCTTAAGTGTGAGGATTTATGTTACTCTGATTAGTAGTTGGGCTGTGTTTAATGTTTGCTGAAGCTATAGGTACCAGGGGCTTCAAATTCCTCTTATGTCCTTGTTTTAGTCAACACTAGACCTTAGGGTTTTCCTTTATACTCCTCCTCAGAGAGAATGTTATGACTCATAACTTTTTCAGTTTTAATTTACTGCTATTGTATTACATTGGGTTCTTTTTTGTGTAAAGGCAAAGTGTGGTTTAGAAATAGCATTCTATAATTTTCTTATTAAATCTTAGTTTTTTTCCCTAGAATGTGACCTTCAAAAATATTTCTCCATTGATGTGGTTTTTGGTTTCTCTGTCCTCTAAATACAGAATTCACAATCTGTTTCCTTGAAGACCTAATCCCTTTTGATTATTTTTTACCCTTAAATGAGACTTGAAACTAGAGGGTCCTGGGATGGAAGTAATTCACTTTCCCCACCTGGGACAAGTCTCTGGCAAAGTTATTTCCCTTGGAGACTAGGTCTTTGTTATGGAAACGTTTCTGGGCTTATTTCATAGTGGTTATTCTTCTCTTTCTTCTGCTAGAGGCCTGAAGGTATCTTTCTAGATCTTCACCACAAGAATCTAGCTGTTTTCTCCGAGTTAAAGCTCATAAAATTCTGGGGTGCCCTAAGACTGTGGCTCCTAAGAGCATTTTAGTTTTAGATTAGTCCACACATATCCTCCAGTTATCTGTCAAAATTAGCATTTACATGTTTCTACTATGTATTGGTTCCAGCAGCTTCACCTGAGGTAAGTAGACCTCAGCCATGTCTCATTCACTCTAAGTTCTGGTTTCTCTAGATTCTGGGGTGGCAGTTTGCCTTGCAGGTTCAGTTCTCTGATGGACCTAAGTAAAGTTATTGATTTTCAGTTTGCCCTGCTTTTTCTTATAACAAGGTTGGGAATTATTACCCAAGATCTCTGTATATTAGAACTGAAACTGGAAATTACAAAGAAGAATTTTGAATTTACTTTGGAGTTTAGGTGTGGCTTCTGCTTTCTACTTGAAAGGATCCTCTCAAATGCCTGAATCCATTTATAGTTTTTTACCAGGCATGAGCCTGTGGACTTTTACTGTAATCCAAAACAGTGGCAAGGAAGGGAGAAAAATGGAGCTGGATGATCATAACTAGTGCTAATATAAGGAAATAATCTTAAAAACTGTCTTTTAAAAGCAAACAGAACAAATATTGCATATTAATTTTTTGGTGCCTGAATTCCACCTTATCTCTTTCTAAATATTTTCCTTATATCAATAAAGGGTGATATAAACAACAGTATTAAATAACTAATTTTTTATTAATATCTGGGCAAATGTCTGTCCCCTCAAAACCAGGCTCCTGGGAAAGACAGACTGGAGAATGTGGTTTTGGCCAACTTCAGCCTCCTCCATGTGTGTGTGGGGCTGAAGTACCAGGTGAGAGATGGAACCAAGGCTTGAGGAATACCTTCAAATGTATTTATGGACATCCTCCTGAGATTCTGGAATCACAAGAATATCAAATGCAACCAGCCCTATCTCCTTAGTGGACTTCATCACCCATGTACAGCAAAGAACTTGGGTGAAATGATGGAACAAGCATCAGCTTTGGAATCAGGCAGACCAGGGTTCAGCTGACAGAACTGTCACTCCAATGGTATGGAAGCACCTCTCAGACCTCCCTGAAAAAAGTGAACTTAGCTGACAGCCCCCAGAGGTTAGAAATTTCAGAAGCCAATCTCAGCTTCTGAGCTCTTACTCTTCCTTAGCAGCTCCAGCCAGTGACTAAACATGGATGAGATACCATAGTATGGACATTCCAAACTAATATAGGACTCTCTTTTCAGGCAATCTTTTCTCTCGAGCTACCAGCTGGATTGACTGAGACTGTCAGATTTCATTGAGATGTGAGGCTCACCTTGCCCAATCCTGATGTCTCATCCTCTTTTTTATTCCCAGGCATAAACGTCTCCCTCCTCAATCTCTTACACTCCTAGCTCCTGGTGGTTGTGAAAAAAAAAAAAAAAGATGTGGGGAAAGTGTTAATGGATCTATTACAGGATTCCATTCCTGTAACTCTTTTACTTAGGTGGTGTCTGACAAGTACAGTGCACTACCCTCCATATCTATATACACTACACATTTTCTATATTGTAGAATGATTGTTCAAGGTGAACTGAAGTAAAAGTGAGAGGTAAGAGAGGAGACAGATCAGGAGGTGGAAATGGAAGGACGTGGGGGAAAGACAACTGGTTGTGACAAAGTTTACCTATTAGTGAATATCAGGTCATCAGGTTATGTGGGAAGACTATAGGTTTGCCTTGTCTTGCCTTATAAGAATCATCTGCTAGAATACTTTTGCTTCTTTGCCTACTCAATTGTTAAGAGGTTTGGCAAAAGAGGTAGGTTGGAGACCCTGGAATTCAAGGTAAACACCAATGAATAAAGTCTGAGGCCTGCAGAAAGTCCTGGGGTTGGAGTAATTGAAATCAAGGAGCACATGTGTATCTTAAATACCTCAGTCACAAATATCTTAAAAACAGTTTTGAAATATACTAAATTCATTAAAAGTCCTCCATATAAATTACATCTTGTACTTACAAGAGTCTTGCAAGTTAAAAATTATCTTTTTCATTTCATCAGAGGAGGAAAATAAGACCAAGCCCTTTACCAAAATCACACAAGAGAAAGTGATGGGCCAGATTCAGAATATCAAATTAACAGCATCTGCACCATCGCCTTTATTTAAAACATGTTTCATGAGCAAAATTGTTCTGTTCAAGCAGAGCAGATTGTCCAATGTGTGCTTAGAAACATTCATTTTTAACACAGTGAAGGAAATGCTTATCTTTAAGTGCAAATTATTTACTAAGTGGAGAAACCATGAAACATCAGAGAATCTGGCAGATGCATGTAAATGAACATTGAACTTGCCCTGGACTAGCTTTGTAAGAACGGTGATAAACAACCGAAGTCCAGTCACCCCATTTCACAGCCAATTGGAGGGGTAGGTGGCAGCTGCAGCTCCAGGTGCCCGTGCATTGCCAGTTCCCTTCCTGCTCATGGAGATTCTCCACACTGACATCTAGCTCATTTAGTTTTATTCCAAGACAGAGTTTTTCAAAAGGTAAGATTATTGCCTAGTTAGTAAAACAATTATATAACAAGGCAAATCCCAGTAACTAGCCTAATGTCTGATATACAGTAAGTACTCAAATGCTTCTGTAAAGAATGAATAAAACATTTAATATCAAGAAACTTCTATTTTCCTACATAGTTTCCTAAAACAGGCAAATATTTAGTAATTTGGAAAAGGTTTTCAATGAAGATTAGGCAAAATCTTTATTATTTATTAAATGCCAACACTGATATCTTTCAACTATGTAATTTACACAATCTCACTTAATCCCTATGCTCATCTTGAAAGATGTCTTTTATTTGAAAAGAAAAGAGAAAACAATCAGATAAATTAAAACCACACCCATGGTGATATGTAAGTAAATGGTGCCAAAATGATTTGAATCAAGGACAGACTGACTTCAAACGCAAAACATGTTTTCTATCACATCTGGTTTCTAGGTGTGGTTCTTGGACCAACAGCATCAGTTAGAAACTTGTTAGAAATGAAAATGCCTTGGTTTCAACTCAGAAATACTGAAGAAGAAACTCTGGGGATAGAGCCCAGCAACATTGATGGGACAGATCTCCAGGAGATCCTGATGTACCTCAAGTGTGAGAGTCATTGTACTAGACCATCACCTTCTCAGATTTTATTTGCTGGCCTTTCACTATGTCTTTGTTCTTATTCCTGAATTCGTGCACAGGCATACACTGGGGATATTTGCAGGTTCAGGTCCAGACCACTGCAATAAAGCAAATACTGCAATAAAGTGAGTCACATTAGTTTTTGTTTCTCAGTGATGTAAAAGTTATGTTTATACTGTACTGTAGTCTATTAAGTGTGCAATAGACTATACAATAGTACAATAATGTCTTAAACATGTACATACCATAATTTAAAATATTTTTTGCTAAAAATTCTTACCATCATCACCAGGTCATAATTATTTTGCTGGTGGAGGGTCTTGCCTTGATGTTGACAGGTGCTTACTCATCAGGGTGGTGGTTGTTGAAGGTTGGGGTGGCTGCAGCAATTTCTTAAAATAAGACAAAAATGAAGTTTGCTGCATCAGTTGATTCTTCCTTTTGTGAATGATTTATCTGTAGCATGCAATGCTATTTAATAGCATTTTACCCACAGTAGAACTTCTTCAAAATTGGAGTCAATCCTCTCAAACCCTGATGCTGCTTTATCAACTAACTTTATGTAATATTATAAATCCTTTGTTATCATTCAATAATCTTCCAAGTCTCTTCACCAGGAATAGATTCCATCTCAAGAAACCACTTTCTTTGCTCATCCATGAGAAGCAGCTCCTGAGTCATTAAAGTTTTATCATGAGATTGCAGCAATTCAGTCACTTCTTCAGGCTCCACTTCTAATTCTAGTTCTCTTGCTATTTCTACCACATCTGTAGTTCCTTCCTTCACTAGTCGTGAACCCCTTCAAGTCATCCATGAGGGTTGGAATCAACTTCTTCAAACTCCTGTGTATGTTAATATTTTGACCTCTTCTCATAAATCACAAATGTTCTTCATGGAATCTAGAAAGGTGAATCCTTTCCAGAAGGTTTTCAATTTAATTTGCCCAGATCTATCAGAGGAATCATTATCTATGACAGGTATAGCCTTACAAAATTTATTTCTTAAATAATAAGACTTGAAAGTAAAATTTACTCCTTGATCCATGGGCTTCAGAATGGATGTTGTGTTAACAGACATGAAAATGACATTAATCTCATTGTACATCTCCATCAGTACTCTCAGGTGATCAGGTGCATTGTTAATGAACAGTAATATTTTGAAAGAAATCTCTTTTTTTTTCTGAGCAGCAGGTCTCAACATTGGACTTAAAATATTCATTAAACCATGTTGTAAACAGATGTCAGCCAGGCTTTGTTGTTCTGTTTATAGAGCACAAGCGGAGTAGATTTAGCATAATTCTTAAGAGCCCTAGGATTTTTGGAATGGAAAATGAACATTGGCTTCGATTTAAAGTTACTGGTTGTGATAGCCCGTAACAAGAAAGTCAGCCTGTCCTTTGAAGCTTTGAAGCCAAGTATTGATTTCACCTCTCTAGCTATGAAAGTCGTAGATAGCATCTCCTTCTAACAGAAGGCTGTTTCATCTACAGTAAATATCTGTTTCTTAGTGTAGCCACCTTCATCCATTACCTTAGCCAGATCTTTTGTGTAAGTTGCTGTACCTTCTACATTAGCACTTGAGGTTTTACCTTGCACTTTGATGTTATGGAGATGGCTCTTCCCTTAAGCCTCATGAACCAGCCCCTGACAGCTTCAAACTTTTCTTCTGCAGCTTGCTCACCTCTCTCAACCTTCACAGAATTGAAGAAAGTTAGGGCCTTGCTTTGGATTAGGCTTTGGTTTAAGGGAATGTTGTGGCTGATTTGATTTTCTATGCAGACCATTAATAAACTTTCTCCATATCAGCAATAAGGCTATTTTGCTTCCTTACCATTCCTGTGTTCACTGGAGTTGCACTTAAAATTTCCTTAAAGAACTTTTCCTTTGCATTCACAACTTGGCTAACTGCTTTCAGCTTATCTCAGCTTTCGACATGCCTTCCCCACTAAACTTAATCATTTCCAGCTTTTGATTTCAAGTGAGAGACATGTGACTCTTCCTTTTACTTGAACACTTAGAAGCCATTGTAAGGTTATTAATTGGCCTAATTTCAATATTTTTTCTGTCTCAGGGAATAGGGAGGCCCGAGAAGAGGAAGACAGATGGAGGAGCAGCTGGTCAGTGGAGCAGTCAGAACACACACCACATTTATCAGTTACATTCGAAGTCTTATATCAGAGGGATTTGTGGTGCCCCAAAACAACTACAATTGTAACATCAAAAATCACAGATCACCATAAAAATATAATAAAGAAAAAGCTTGAAATGTTTTGAGAATTACCAAAATATGACAGAGACACAAAGTGAACAACTGCTGTTAAAAATGGCACCAATAGAATTGCTAGACTCAGGGTCGCTGCAAATCTTCAATGTGTAAAAAACCACCATATCTGTGACATACAGTAAAGTGAAGCACAATAAAATGAGGTATGCCTGTATACTATTGACATGCATTGTACTGACCAAAAATATTTTCTCTCAGTTTCAATAATTTGTCAGACCATTTCTGCAATGGAAATATTTTTCACACATAAAAATTAAATTGCATTGCTTACTTCTTCTGGGGACACTAAGTACCCTGGAAAACAACAATTTTTAAGTAAGGACATTCCTTTCCCAAAGACAATTGCTGCTGTCTACGGTTTTATCACAAATCTTGCTAGAGTTTTATTTTAGTTGCCAAGTTATTTCAGTATGAAAAATGATCCTACAATTAAATGTTAAACAGTGATTCATTGTGTGACATTTCCCAATAAAGATAAAAGTGATCAACTAAGTAAACAAGTTGTTGAGGTGGGATTTGTTCACCATCATTGTGAATGATTCATTTGTTTATCAATGTTATCTGAAGGTGGCCCATGTTATGTGGCAGCTTCTATTTTCCCATGAGCTCAGAGTCAGCTCTTTACTGCATCCATCAATGACCACAACACAACAGCACAATAAGAGAAACCCTGACTCTGATACCAGCAGCAGTAGTATGCTGTGAGGAAGGTTTCTAGGAAAGCCAGAGGATGGGTAACCTTGCAGCACACACAGAAAAACAAAATTGTGTTCTTATAACCCACCAGTCCCAGGCCTGCTCTCTCTCTAGGAGTCTCCATATGCTCTGTTCCACTGTGCTGGCTTCAGCCTCCTCCCTCTGATCTTTCCACTCTGTCCCTTTCTCACTGACCCTCTGCAAACAAAGAAACTTCATTGAGATCCATTTCTGCAAGACACGGAGCCAATCATAAATATTCTTTTTCTATTATACATATTCAAAAAGAAGAAAACATCTAATTTTTGAAACCACCCACTTTTTTCCAATTCTAAGACAACTCCATAGTGGAGCATGGAGACTTCATAGAGGTTTTCAGTGAAAGCAGGGATAGGCAATAGAACAGGTGCTGCCACCGCCATGGATCCTACTGTCCAGACGTATCAGCTGGGGCTGGGTCTGAGCAATGTTGCTGGCCCCATGATATGACATAAGCCTTCCCTTTAGATAGAACCAACCAGAAGATAATTCATCCTTTTGCCTATGCTTTCTGGTGGCCAGTTTTACTGCTGTGCTGCAATTCCAATCTGTCATCTTAGTCATGACTTTTCTTCTAAATGAAATCTTCCATGGAATCAATACTCATGTAGTTCAGACTCAAAGCATTGTTGTATCTGAAGTGCAATTTGCCACCAAGAAGAAATAATAAAATAAATTTAAAGGACTGTAGCTCAGTTGCGCCTCCTGGAGGGTGTTAAGTGACAGGTGGGTCATTAATCACTCACCTGTTTCTGCAACACCCCTCATGTTCCCCTTTTCTCCCTCCTGATTTTCTAACACCATACACACTCTTCCAAACTCAGAAGCATTCTTCAGTCAGCTCTAACCTAGCACATCTTGTGTCCCTGTCACCTTCTCTTTTCTCCCCAATTCTACTTCACAGTAGGTAAAATAACAGTTTAGGAGGAAAATCTCTCTCTCCTTGGAAGGTGGGAGAAATGAATAAGCTGAACCCCCCCTAAAAGGGAGGGAAAGAGAGGCTGGAGACTTTCATATGGTCGTCACCTTAGTGCTGTGATATATAAGACAGATAGAAGTGCCTGCAGCTATTTTAACTAAAGAAAGCGTGGATACCCCCATCCCAACTTTAACCCCCCTGTCTCTCCAGTGGCCTCACTCCAACTGTACGGATTTTGGGAGACACGTTGTAAGACCCTATCGCTTAGCAGAAACCCCAGCTTAATGAGCACTCCCAGGAATATAGACAATGTGACAACTCAGCATTGCAAATTGATGGAGGAAAGTCTGGACTCTTCAGTTTATGTGTTGGGACAATTGGCTCGTTTATGATAAAAAATAAAATTAGCTCACTTTACACGAAATGTATGTCCTTTGTGGTCTAATAATTTGAATGCAAAAAATAAAAATATGAAAGTTTAAAAGAAAATACATCTTTACTATATCAGGGTAGGAAATAGTTTCTTAGAAAAGACAAAAGAGCAGAAAACACAGAGGAAAATATTGATAAATTTTATATATTGGAATAATAAAATAGTTATGCTCCCTAAAAGCCAAAATAAGCACAATTTTTAAAAAGCTGCTGGATAGAAGGAGCTATTTGCCAAGCAAATTCTGGTAGTCAGAATACATAAAGAACTCCTACAAATCAAGATAAAACCCAACAGTACAACAAAGTACAATACCTGGGAGAAAATATGTGCAGGAGAGAAAACCACCTGGTCCATCAACATTTAATAAATCCTTCACCTCCTTAGAAATCAGGCAAACTCAGTAAAAACAACAAAGGAATCGTATTTCATTCTCATCAGACTGGAAATAAACACCCAAAAATCAAAAAAGCAAGTCTGATAGTTTAAAGTGTTAGTAAGGATGAAGGCCTGTGGGTTCTACTAGTGAAAGTGAAAATTGGTATAACTGCATTAGACAGCCATTCGGCAATGTCTGTAAAAGAGAAGATGCACATTCTTTAGGTCTCTTCAGTTCTACTAATAAATAAATATTCTCCAGATGCTCTTGCACATCAAAGGAGGCATGTCAAAGAGGTTCATTGTAGACTGGTTTGTAATAAAGTAAAAGACAAAACAAAATATAAATGTTTATCGGTAAGAAAATAATTAAGTTATGATGTATTAATACAATTAAATACTATGCAGACTTAAATGTATGATCTAGATCCACAATGAATGAGTCTCAGAAAATAAAACCAAATGAAGGAAGCTTGCTATTGAAAAGCACAGTATGTCATTTTTATAAATTTAAAATACTTAGAAAAAGTATTATATGCTACTTACGAATTCATATAAAAGAGGTACAATTGTAAAAACACTAACTTCATGGTGACTCCCCCAAGGAAGAGGGGAGAGGAAATGTAGGGGATATGATAGGGGTGTGAAGGATATTACAATAATCTAAAGTGTTTTATTTGTCAAACAGAACATGAAGCAAATAGGACAAACATATCAACACTTGTTTGTCATATTACTCACCTTACTTTTTGAAAGTTTGAAATATTTCCTAATAAACACCAGGAAAGAGAGAAGAAAGGAAGCTGGCTGCTGCAGGATGAAGTCCACCTTCTGTGGTGGGCCCTCCAAGTCCCCATGATGTGTCCCAGCCTCCTGCTTCAGCCTCATCTTTGTCCACATCCTCCCTCAGACCACACTTGTGTTTTCAACGTATGAATCCCCTGTAGTTTCACACGCGGTGCTCCTCCCTCACACCTCCATCCTCCTGCTCCTGTGGGGTCCTCAGCATTTTCTCCTCTGGGAGGCTGACCCTCCCATCTGGGCTAGTTGGCTGTTTTCATATCATTCCATACTTAAAATCTTTATTCATTTATCACAACAATTTGTACATATCCACATGTATGTGCTGCTGGATAGATTGAGAACATGCTGAGGGCTGAGCTTATGTCTATACCCAAAATTCAGTCTAAAACCAAGTGGGGCTCGGGGAGTGCTTGTTGAACTAGTTGACTTGACCTCAGGCATGCTCTTGGTCATCTCCTGGTGGGTCACCTGGAGCTGCCATGGAGGCCAGTGCTCCCAGGCCTGCTTTGGGCTGGTGGAGAAGGGCTACAGTCACGTGTTACAGGTGAAGGTGCTGCAAACAATGCTGACCTTGTTTCTTCTCATTTGGGGAATGAAGAAGCATTTTTTAAAAATGAAGAATTTTTTTTTAAATGGCCTTTATTTCTATTTCAGCTTTGGGGGCTTATAAGAGTCTTACCCTTCACCCTCACAAGACTGCTTCTCCCTCGATTCTTTGCTTTCAATGACTGGATTCATTTTCTTCTGCTCTAGTGATGGAGAGCTAAATCATTGCTGTGGGTCTCTACTCTTAAATACCTTCCATAATTACATCATTTAATCGTCTGACACTCCTGTGAAGTATGTAATCCTGTCTCCATTTCACAAATGAATAGACAGAGATTCAGAAAGGCAAAATGACCCCTGCAGCTTGCAGTCATGCAGCAAGGACCAGGTCCAGAAATTCTCCCCAGGATGGTGTAATTCTGTGCTCAGTACACTGCATCTTCCGACCAGCCTGCTCCTCCCCAAAGCTCCCTGCCCCTACTGCTCCTGCCCCTGGGGTCAGTGGCCCTCACTGTCAGTGTGGTCGAGGATTGGATCAGCAGAGCAGACATGCTGATAGCAGAGATGTGTCTGAGCCAGTCTGGAGGAAAGGCAGTTAATGACAAGCAGCCTCGTTGCTCTGGGGCAATTGCACACAATGAACAGATTTGCTAATTTTATAATTCCTACCTTTCTAATAAACGTACAGTTTCACTTCATATGTGGGGTTATTATTCGTTTATATGAGATTGCTCCACTTTGAAACATAAGTAGAAAAGCAGTGGGAGGGGCATCGGAGCTGAGCGATGTCCAGTGTCACATGGGCAAAGGCACAATGTGCTGCTGTTCATAAGGCTTTGTCAGTGAGCTGGCATCTCTGAGGGCAGAATACTCTATGTAGATGAGATCACTAGCAAAATTGCACAGCTAATTAAGGGCAAATTAATGAAACTCTGTAACATTTTATAAGCCTGTACAAACAGCAACTTGTCATACATCATTGGTAAATAATCGCCAGAGAGTTGTTTGGAACGTATTCATTGTCTTAACAATACCAACTGGACAACTTATCCTCCATAGATCAGCTTGTTCACATGTGTTTCCCTCTTTATCTCAGGCTCTGAGAAGTAAATTTCAGGTTGTGATTCCAGACAGGCATCTCACCTCCTGGGTATATCTGGGAAAGAGCTGGAGGAGATGGAGGGAGATGTCCCACTCCCCAGCAAAGGGCAACAAACCATCAAATTGCAAAAATGTTGTAGGTGTTGTTACCACAGAATTCCTTTTCTACTCTTACTTTTCAATACTTACGTTTAAAGTATTGAAAAGGACAGCAAAGGAGAGATGACACCTGTTTAGACAAATGAGTACATCTGGCTGCTTCTAGACAATGCCTTGCAGCCCCATCATACACACCACATGGTGATGACAATATAATAGCCTAGAATGGGCACAATTATATTTAAAATGATTAGCATTCTTGCCATGCACTCTCATTAAGTTGGAATGTGACTAGCCTAAATTTGGAAGTCCTTTTACAAAGGTTCATGAAGCCATAAATTAAGTCTGCTCTTTGTGGAGTTGCTAGTGCAAAAACAAGTGGTGCAATCAGCCCAAAGACCATTGTATGCTAGTTGGGCTGTGCATGGGCCAGTGTAGATGGATGTGCCTGGCTGAAAGCTTATTTGTGTCTTCTAGTGTCACCCTGAGGTCACTGTGGGTAGGTTAGTGTTGTAGTTCTGCTGGATGGGCAAGGGTGCTGGCAGGACATTCATGGTTACTGACTTAGGAGGGAGAAAAGAGAGAAAGGGAGAGATTGAGATAGAGAATAAACATGGAGAAGGCACTTATAAGAACAATGTGGATACCACACAGGACCTGTTCAGTCCTTTCTCTTCCAGGGCCTTGGGGTCTATCTCTCATCTGAGGTCATCAGGAGAGGCAACAAACCGGCTCTTAATGGACGTTGGAGTGGTCTGTGCCATGACAGGTTCTGGGCTAACTCAGAAGCTAATGGTTACAACTATTCCCTGCGGGACCAGTGGTGACAGGAGCCTCCGTGCAGCCAGGTGGGAATCTGGGGAGAGGGAAGCGAAGGAGCTGTGAGAAAGAACACAGCCAGCTCTGCAGAGACTGGATGGAAGCTCAAGTCTTCCTGCACTGCTCACTAGCTGTCCAAATGCTAACAAACATCGGTCTCTCTAAGCTGAGGATTATTGAAAAAGTTGCTGTTATGGACTGAATTGTGTCCCCCCCCCCCACCAAATTCATATGTTGAAGCCTTAATCCCCTGTACTGCAGAATGTGACTGTATTTGGACATAGAGTCTTTAAAGAGGTAATTAAGTTAAAGTGTGGCCATTGATGTGGGCCTAATCCAATGTGATGGTATCCTTATAAGAAAAGGAGATTAGGACACAGATGCGCACAGAGGAAAGAACAGGTAAAGACACAGGGAGAAGGTAGCTGTCTACATGCCAAGGAGAGGCCTTAGGAAGAAACAACCCTGCCAACATCCTGACTTCTAGCCTCTGGAACTGAGAAAGAGAGAGAGACAGAGAGGCAGAGAGAAATAGAGGCAGAGAGAGACACAGAGAGAGAGAGACAGAGGAAGTGAGAGAGAGAGCAAGGGAGAGAAATTTAGTTTAAGGAATTGGCTCATGCAGTTATGGAGGCTTGCAAGTCCCAAATCTGCAGGGTGAGTCAGAAGACTGGAGACCAAGAGAAGAGCCGATGCTGCAGTTCTGGTTGGAAGGCCGTCTGCTGCAGAATCCCTTCTTGCTCAGGGAAAGTCAGTCTTTTGCTATTCAGGCCTTCAACTTATTGGATGAGGCCCACCCACATAATTGGGGGCAATCTGCTTTCCTCAAACTCCACTAATTTAATCTCAACAAAAACCACCCTCATGTTTAAGCAAAATATAGGCCTCCCAAATTCAATTTCTTCTTGGCTGTTTACTAGCTATGACCAGGCCCAGTTAATCTCTCTGAGCCTCCGTTTTCCTACCTGAAAATGGGGATAATGATATGTATGCAGGTTATCATCTGTTTCCTGCTCCCTGCATCCTCCTCCCATCTCTGTCACATGCTCTATGCCATATGTTCTGGAAGGCTGACTTATATGGACTGCTTCACTTGGGCTTCCTTGACTTCTTGTTTCCAAAACAATAACAGAATCGAGGTTGAGAACCCTGCCCTGCAGTGCTCAGAGCTTCCTGCAACATTTCAGTTCTTCACTCCTAATATAAGCAGAAAGCCAAGGATCTTCAGACATCCGACAGAGCCTGTAATATGACAAAGATCAAAACAAACAGAAAACACACTTAGAGGAAACAGAGACAGGGAGAAGGAAAAAAGCCTATTCATTGTATCCTCAGAGAAATAAGGGAAGGCAATGCTGTGAAAAAGCGATAAAGAGGATGTCATAGAAATTTAAGTGAGAAAGTAGACATCCAGAAAGCACAAGTCCAGATGCTAGGGTTTTTGTGAAATGTAAGTATGATGAGCAACTGTGGGGCTGGGCAGGTCCCAGTACTGATTGCTTGTTTACCACTTGGTGGGGGGAAGGGGGCTGCACAAGGTACCTGTTTCTGGACATTCCAGGCACTTCTTATTCTGGGTCTTTAGTAGCAATGTCTCTGGTGATCCATTGGTATATTAACTTCTCATTGGTGTTATAACGAAGCACTACAAACTCAGTGGTTAGAAACAAAACAAATTTATTATCTTACAGTTCTAGAGGGCAGAAGTCTAAAATCAAGGTGTGGGCGGAGCCACATGTTTTTGGAGGCTACAGGGGAGAATCCGTGTCCTTGTCTTTTCCAGCATCCAGAGCTGCCTGCATTCCTTGACTTCTCCTTCTTCTACCTTCAAAGCTAATCCTCCCACCTCTTCTTCTGTCACCACATCTCCTTTTTCTGAACGTAAACCCTTTTGCCTCCCTCTTATAAAGACCCTTGTGACTACATTGGACCCACCTTGATAATCCAGAATAATCTCTCCATCTCAAGATTCTTAATGCAATTGCATGTGTAAAGTAATTGTAATTGTGGTGTGTATGATGGGGCTGTAATTACATCCCTTTTGCCATGTAAGGTAACATATTCCCAGGTTCCAGGGATTAGGGTGTGGACATTTTGGGAGATCTATCATTCTGCCCATCATAGTTGGTATCTGTCTTTATAACTTCTACAGCCCAGCTAGCATTTATTGAATGACTCTTCTGTTCTAGATCTCATTCTTGAATCTGGGGGCACAGAGAAGACACTTCACAGTCTGCAGGAGACATGGTCAAATAAGCAGATAACTCTAATGTCTGCAGAATGACACTTTGTGAAGGACTTTTGCAAGTGGCTAAGAGATGGTGCAGACTGGGTCCTTACCTTCAGGGAGATTACAGTCCAGTGCAGAAGAAAACGTGTGAATGAATGTACCTGGTGTCATTAGGAGTGCCTCCAGCTCCTACCTAGAAGATGGTTTTACTTTTCCAGTGACTGCCTGTTGAAACTCCCTTCCCAATTGGAAGCAGCCACCTCAACAGTTCCCCAAGCCTTCCAGAACTCTCCTGTCACACGTTTTTGATTGATAAAGAGTCTCATTTCTGTTTTTTAAGTTTCAGCAATGTTCCTTTTAAATCATCAGCTTCACAAAAGCTTTCCTTCCCTCCACCCAGTGTAGGCTGGACTTGTGGCTCTGACTCTTGGTGTGGATGGGCTGAGCAGGGGATATGGACTGCTCTTGGGCACCTCCCCATCACCTCATGGAGGGAGAGAGAACAGAGGCAGATGGCTCTGACTTACCTGCCCATGTTCATTGCATAGCAAGGTGTGGATCTTAATGTTTCTCTGTCTGCCTTTGACTAACCATTGGGTCCCTCAGTGTGGGAGCATTTGTTGGTTACTTTGGGGCCAACTGGCTCAGGCTTGGCTTCTTCTTCTTTACCAAAGCCCCTGCAGGAGGCATTCCCCTTACTACAGCTTCTCATCAACAGGATTTCTTTGCCTATCAGACAGGCTTCTAGGGTGGAATTCCTCCCATGGGACTCACCTCATGGAAAAATCAGTCTCCCTTCAGCTCTATCATCTCTCTCCTATCCCCTCACCCACAACCCGGAAGGATCTGGTGCCCATTCTCAGAGGCTCTTCAACTCTGAGTAAAAGGTGATCTCCAGCCTAGGTAGGTGCTGGTGGTTAGGGGTGATGAGGGTCCTTAGAGATTGTCCTAGACCCTTCCTCCCTGGACTCAGCTTAGAGAGTTTCTCCTCCCAAAACGTATATTGCCTCTTGCACAGAAAATGTAAGTCTGAGACATTGGTGCTCCACCCTGAGTGGTGTCAAGTTCAAAGGGCTCAACTTATAAGGCAAAGCAACACAAGCTTTCCTCATCAGCTCCTCTTCAAGGATATTAAGAAGAGTGAAAGCTCAATATCAGCAATATTTTCCATGCTCCCTTTTTCAAATCTCTATTTTTTATACCTTACCCTCTCCAGTATTTTTCACTCACCAAACCCACCTGCATATAAAACATAAAACCATCTCCTTGGTGTCCACAGCCAGGGCACCCTACTTCCTGCCCTCTTTTCCATCTCCTAGTGCTGTGCTGGGAACATTGACCTAGTCTCCCACAGTGTAGATTCCTGTCTGACCACTTCCTGCTGATCATCTCCATTCCACAGGCCTGGGAGACCAAAGTCACACAACAGGTGCTGGAGAGCAAGAGTCCTTTGAAAGGCAGAGGTAGGGGAGGGAAAGAGGAAGGGGAACTTGGACTGGCAATTTCAATATTTACACAGGGGGTTGAGGGAGGGGAAAGTCTGCGCAGCCCACAGTGGTCATTTCATATTGTCATATGTGCGATAATATGCCTGTAGTCTAGAAGGTATATGAGGTAGAGAAACAGGACATAATACTAGCTTTCTCTTAACTAAAAACCAACCTTGCCAAAATATTTCATGAATATTGAATGAACCGGGAAGTGCCTTGAAGTTATATGGGTGCTAGGCTGGGCACATGGTAAGCACCTTGATAGACTGCCAGAATGGTAGAATGTGATGTCTAAAGGGGAGGGGAAATGCCTATGGATAAAGAACAGAGCTGTGCTCAGGTGTCGTGAATGTCCATTTCTTGTGTTGACCACACTCTAGTCATGGATTCTTTGGTTCTACCCAAAGCCTTGCCTGTGGAGCTTGGGCCTAATGTCCCCACAGTCCCTCCTCCCCACCCCCACATCACAGTTCTTTATGTGTGCCAGAGGCTGGGCCTTCCTACGGTCTATTTTTCTCTGCTCTCCATTACATCCCCAAGTTAGAAGACACCTGTGTTGTAAGGCAGCACTGCATAGGATTTGCTCTTAGAGCTATCTAATGAACTGTAAAGGGCTCTATAAATGACGGTGCAGGGTGACTGAGAGCCTGCTCCAAAGGACAGTAAAACAGGTGCTGTAGAAAATCGTGAATCATTGTCCAAGCTTCCTGAAGCCACTGGTTTCCCTGCAGGACACAGCACAACCACACAAGCTGTTTCCCCAGATTACCACTGAGACAGCCTGCTCTTTGTGGAGTGATGCACGCACCCATCAGACTGTCCTCAACTTTGTACTTGCTAAGCAGTGCAGGACCATCTGCAGGTGACATAATACTCCTTACCACCCCAGTGACAAAAGGAGTCACGGAGAATGAATGAACAATTTCTGTGCTGAGCCATCACCGGTACGTCTCCATTTGGGCTGGATTCATAACATTTATAACGGGATGGAGCAGAGAAGATCTACTGCTCTGATAAGAAGGTCAACAGCTGTCAGCCAGCCTTTATGATTTCTTCCTTTGAAAAAAAAAACATGTTTGGAAATGTCTCACTTTCATTTTCTCCTTCTTCATTCATATTAAATGGCTCCTAGCATTGCTGTGTATGCATTGAAGCACCTCAAATTGTCCCCACTCTACTTTTATAGTGCCATAGTAGTATTTTCAATAATGCTAGACAAGATAGCAACCTGGGATTCAGAACTCAAATTGTCAATCTTTCCTTTCCCTCCTAGAAAACTAGACAAGCACATACAAGAGAAGAAGACAATGATGTTGGAAATGGGTATTTAGGGAGAACAATGATAAATTACTACAATGGATTATTTAATAATTTATTAGGAGATTACACCTGCATTAGCAAATTTGAGCCTCACCAACACTTTGTAAAATTGACAAACCATGTATTGATTTTCCTCTTTATAAGGGAGGAAATACCCAAGAGCACGTGGTTATTAAGAGGCAGGCTGGATGGAACTGGGTCCAAGTACAAACCCAGGACTTTTGCTCCCATTTGCTGTGAGAACCTACTTGGGAAAGATACTACTGAGAGGGTTTTATGACAACTGAACATACTTTATACAGAGCTTAACTAAATAAGCATATTCATACTACACAGAGTATCTAAATGGTGTGTGTGTGTGTGTGTGTGTGTGTGCGCGCGTGTGTTATATGGATATTTCAAAAATCAAACTACAGCTTTCTGAACTCTTGACTGACAGACTGTTTTACAATTTTATTTAACTCTTTAATGTGTGCATGTTTGTTTCTCTAATACAGCAGGAAGACAAAACAATTGGTCCAGAGAAAGAAGCTGGAGTTGGCATCCAGCTGAAGTCCAGCTCCTGACATGAAGGCCAGTTGGTCACCCGGCCTGATGTCATTTCCTCTTCTTGTGACCACTAAGTAGACCCATTAAGACAGGGACCTGTGGGGCCCTGCAGTTCTCTGGGGGATTTCATCAAAACAGGCACAGCATGGTGCTGTCCACATAGCAAGTGGTCAATACCTGCTGATGTTAGTTATATTCCAAGATATGAGGACTGAGGTGTTTTCTTTCCTCTAGTTGCTTAAAGAATAATATTGTATAAAGAGTCTTAAATGAAGAGGAGACTATCAAAACTCTGAGAAAAATGTATATCAAAGAGGGTTAGAGTAGTCTCACATTTAGCAGTTTGCCAAGTCTTGCAGTTTTAGTGGAACAAGACACAGTTAAGCAGTGCTGAAAGGCAGGCTTTGTCTTCCTGGCTTCAAGGTTTTACTCTCAGAAAGAAGTCTGGAAAAGACACCACCAACAGCAGCAAGCACATTTGTTCTGATATGATTAAGAGATTGTACTTGTATGGTTATAGCTTGTGTTTCACTTGCAACTTTTTCCCTTAATTAGTGGCTATCCTCACTAAATATTGTTAGAATATCAGAACTGATAGTAATTAATTGACTGCCCAGATACACCAGTATAGCTAAGGGGCACTGTGAGGGGGGAATCCTGATACATGAAGTGCCCAGCCCAGAGGCTGCTCTCCAATCTCCACAGGCAAGGCAGAACCAACCACAACAAACACCCAGCCAGGGAAATCTCTGTCCCTGTGGGTCTCAAATTCCACTCCTCCTCCAAGAGATATCAAGTAGCCTTTCCTGCAGAAATGCTTTTCTCCAGCTGCCCATTGGGTGTCCCAATGGCCCCATTTAAATCAGGCAGACCAAAATAACATCCCAGAGGTTCAGGTCATTAAATTGTCATTGGAACCAGAGCCCACAAAGTAAGCCCAGGAGCTATGTGCTAAACCTAAACATGTGCTAAACTATACGATTTAAATAGAATCCAGTCTTCTACATTACAGTTAAAATGTCTAGGATACAATAGAAAACCACCCACCATAGCAACATTTAGGAAAATCACAACTTGAATGAGAAAAGGCAGTCAAACGATGCCAACAGTAACACATCAGGTGTTAGAATGATCTGACCATGATCTTAAAGCAGCCATAGTAAAAATACTTCAAAAATATTCTCTTGAAGCAAATGAAAATCTCAGTGAAGAAATAGAAGCTATGAAAAAATAATCAAATGGAAATGATCACATTTTAAATATATACAATTTTATTTGTCAATCGTACCTCAATAAAGCCTGGAAAAATAATAGGAGAAATCAACAGAAATTTAGAACAAAACCTCCTCATGGGGCTTAACGGTAGAGTGGAAATGACAGAATATAGAGTCAATGAACTAGGGCACCTATCAACAGAATTACTCAATCTGAATAATTTGTAGTAAACAGACTAAAAAAATAAATAGCCAGAGCCTCAGGAACATGAGGGATAATAATAATAATAATAATGATAATAATAATAATAATAATAATAATAATAATGATAAACCTATCCTTGGTACAAAGGATACAAAGTTCCAGAAAGAGGGGAGAAAGAGTGAAGATAAACAAGTATTCAAAATTATAATGGCTGAAACTTCCTAAATTTAGTGAGACAGAAATCTATGTAATTTGGAGCAAACCCCAAACAGGATAAACTCAAGAAAAACCATGCCAACACATATACCAATTAAACTTCAAAAATTTAAAGACAGATATGGAAGCAACCTAAGCGTCCATAACAGATGAATGGATAGGCAAGATGTGGTATATATATACAATGGAATACCACTCAGCCATAAGAAAGAATAAAATTTTGCCACTTGCAGCAGCATGGATGGACTTGGAGGACATTATGCTAAGTGAAATGTCATACAGAGAAAGACAAATACTGTATGATATCACTTATATGTGGAATCTAAAAAATACAACAAACTAGTGAACATAACAAAGAAGAAACAGACTCACAGTTACAGAGAATGAACTAGTGGTTACCAGTTGAGGGTGAGGGGCAATATAGGGGTAGGAGAGTAGAGATACAAGCTATTGGCTCAAGGATGTATTGTAAAACACGGGAAATGTAGCCAATATTTTAGGATAACTGTAAATGGAAAGTAACCTTTAAAATTGTATAAAAATATTTAAAAATATTAAAAAGTGAAAAAAATGGAAGACAAAGGAAAATCTTAAAAGCAGCTAGAGAGAAATTATACATCGCCATTAGAGCAACACAAATTTGAATAAAAGTGCGTACCTAATTAGGACACATGGAGACTAGAATAAAGATGTTACAATGTTTTAAAGTAAAAATTTATTTTCACATAAAAATTTGTACGTGAACGTTAATAGCAGCTGTATTCATAATAGCAAGAATTGGATAGAAGCTAGACATCCTTCAACAGGTAGAATAGTTAAGCAAACTCAAACTGTGGTACTCAAAAAAAGAAGAAGATGGAGAAGGAGGAAGAGGAGGAGGAGAATTAACGGGGAGAAGGAGAAGTGGATGGGGAAGGGGAAGGGCTATTGACACTTGGATGCATCTCAAAGGAAACATGCTATTTCAAAAAGAAAAAAAAAGTCAACCCCAAAAGGTTATGTGTTGCCTGATTCCATTTATATAACGCCTTAAAATGACTTAATTTTAGAAATAGAGAAGAGATTAGGGGTTGCCAGGGGCTAGGGATGGATTGGCAGAGGGAAGTGGCTGTGATTATGAAAGGGAAACACAAGGTATTCTGTGGTCATGAAACCGTCCTGTATCTTGACTGAGGTGATGGATACACAAACCTATGGATGTGTTAAATTTGTATGGAACTAAAACACAACACAGCGCGCACACACACATACACACACACACACAAATAGTAAAAATACACAGGGAGAATCTGAATTGGAGGATTGTATCCATGTAGTTATCCAGGTTGTTATTCTGTAGTATGGTTTTGCAAAATGTTACCATTAGGGGAAACTGGGTAAAGAGCACATGAGATCTGATCTCTCTGCATTATTTCTTAATTAATATTATTTCTAATACATGTGGATTTATAATTATCTCAATATACTTGTCAATTAAATAAAAGTAAATCCACAGATACTCTGGACAAGAAATAAACATTTCCAGCACCTCAGCCTCCCTCCCCACAGTCCATTCTGATCTTAACCTCCTTCCTTTTTCCAGGTAACAGCTATCCTGATTTTTAACAAGGTGTTTAAAATTTTTAACAAGATTTTAACAATTTAAACAAGGATTTTTTTTTTTTTTAAAGAAGATGTTGGGGGTAGGAGTTTTTATTAATTAATTTATTTATTTTTGCTGTGTTGCGTCTTCGTTTCTGTGCGAGGGCTTTCTCTAGTTGTGGCAAGCGGGGGCCACTCTTCATCGCGGTGCACGGGCCTCTCACTATCGCGGCCTCTTGTTGCGGAGCACAGGCTCAGTAGTCGTGGCTCACGGGCCTAGTTGCTCCGCGGCATGTGGGATCCTCCCAGACCAGGGCTCGAACCCGTGTCCCCTGCATTAGCAGGCAGATTCTCAACCACTGTGCCACCAGGGAAGCCCCTAAACAAGGATTTTTAACTAACAATCAGGTACTACTTGTCTCTGCCTTCTTTCTTTCAACTTTATGTTAACGAGGTATTATTCATGTTTATAACATTTAATTGTTTATCCATTTGGATAGTTTAGATACTTGGATAGTTTCCAGTTTGGAGCTCTTAGGAATAATGCTGTTATGATCACATTTGATGTACCTTTCAGTACGCATGTGCATCTCAGTGAGTTCATACCTGGGAATCAGATTGCTAAGTGATAGAGTATGTTCAACTTTAATAGGTTCTTCCAAACAGTTACCCCAAGTTGTACAGATTTACATCCCGATAGGTTTGTTTAGAGTTCTGGTTGCTCCATATACTTGATAATGCTTGATGTCAGTCTTTTTTTTTAAATTGTTTTATTTAACATCTTTATTGGAGTATAATTGTTTTACAGTGTTGTGTTAGTTTCTGCTGTATAACAAAGTGAATCAGCTATATGTATACATATATCCCCATATCCCCTTCCTCTAAAAAAAAGGAAAAAAAAATGGTTCTGATGAACCTAGGGACAGGACAGGAATAAAGACGCAGACATAGAGAATGGACTTGAGGACATGGGGAGGGGGAAGGGTAAGCTGGGACAAAGTGAGAGAGTGGCATGGACATATATACACTACCAAATGTAAAATAGATAGCTAGTGGGAAGCAGCTGCATAGCACAGGGAGATCATCTCTGTGCTTTGTGACCACCTAGAGGGGTGGGATAGGGAGGATGGGAGGGAGACGCAAGATGTCAGTCTTTTTAAACTTCAGCTTTTCTAATTCCTGTGTATTGGTATCTCAATATGGTTTTAATTTGCTTTTCTTGAGAATAAATAACATTGAGCAATTTTCATTTGCATTATAACTTTTTAGTGTTTTCTTTAGAGAAATGTCTCTTTATTGACCATTTGTGTAGGTTTACTTGTCAAAGTTTACAAATTCTTTACATATTCTGTATATAGACTGTTTATAGTTATATGTGTCGCAAATAATTTCTCCCATCTTGTGACGAGTTTTTACTATCTCTTAGTGGTTTCTTTTAATGACTCAAATTTCTTAGTCTTAATGAAATCCAGTTTTATCAGTCTTTTCCATTACACTTAATAAGATTATTAAGATTATTCTTAATCTTGTTTAGAAACTCTTTGCTTACACCAAGGTCATGAAGCTATTTGCCTTTAATATATTCTAAAAATATTATTATTATTATTATTTACATTTAGATGTAAGTATATTGTGTGAGGTAGGAGTATTGTTATCCAGTTTACCCATCACTATTTACTGAATAAAACCTATTGTTTTCCCAGTGTTCTTTGTTGCCAACTTTGTCATGCATCAGTTTTTCATGTGTCAGTCTGTCCTTGACTCTTTATTCTGTTTCATTGGTCTGTTAAACTATCTATAACATATTTATTGTAGCTTTTCTGTAAGCCTGGCTATCTGGTAGTTTTTATCTTCCATTTTCTTTTTTCTTTTTTCAAGAGTGTCTCAGCTAGACTTGTCATTTTAAGGTAACATATAAATTTTTAGAATCAACTTGTTTTCCAGGTACTGCAAGTATATTGATTAAGATGTCTTCAGATCTATATTTGAGGAGAATTAATATTTGTACAATACAAAATCTTCCAGTCCATGTGTGGAGATTCATTTATTTGGTCATTTGTGTTCACTTTGTTGATATGTTAACTTGGCTAGGCTGCAGTCCTCAGCTATTCAAACACTAATCTAGGCGTTGTTGTGAAAGAATTTTGCAGATGTAACTAAAGCCCTAAACAGTTGACAGTCAGGGAGATTATCCTGGATAATCTGGATGCGGTTTATTGACTCTATTGGAAGCCTTTAAAAGCAGGGCTGAAATTTCCCCAGGAGGGAGGAGAAATTTCAACTGGATGATAGCTTCAGCCCTGCCCATGAACTTCCTTTCCTGATTGTCTTTCCTACAGATTTTGGACTTGTTTAGTCACTATTGCATAAACCAATTTCTTATAATATATCAAATATATATTCAGTTCTATTTCTTTAGTCAAATACAGACTGATAAAACCTTTTAAAATTTCAGTGAAAGTTTCCTAATTTTCAATATATAGATCTTGTACATATTTTGCTGTATTTATGTATTTTAGTACTAGTTTTATGGCACCATTCTAAAATTACAGTACATACATTTTGTACTATAATTCTTCTGGTATAGAGAATTACATTTGATTTTGCATCCAGTTATTCTGCTAAATTAACTTGTAAATTATATTAATTTATCTGTAGGTTACTTTGTCATGTCACCTGAAGATAATGACTGCTTGTCATCTCTTTTCAAATTCTTAAAATTTTACTTCTTTTCCTGTCTTAAGTTTACTAACTAGAATGCCCCATATAAGGTTGAATAGCAAGAATCCCTGACTTTTATCCCTGATATCAGTGGGGAACTTTCAACCCTTCACAAATGAGTATTATATCTGTGTAGAGTTTCTGTAGAAACTCTTTATCAGATTAATTATGTTCACTTCTATTCTTTGTGAAGACTTTTTTAAAATCATAAATGATGAATTTTATCAAATCTATTGACATATTGACATATTTCCTTTAGTTTGTTAATGTAGTTCATTATAATGATTTTTGAATGTTGAACCAAATATGAAGATTTTTTTTTTTTTTTGCATTCCTGGAATAAAATTATTTGGTTGGCCAAGAAGCTCGTTCACGTTTTTCTGTAAGATGGCATGGAAACCCCGAACGATCTTTGTGGCCAATCCAATACCTTTATATAATAGTTATAATAGTTCTTTTTATATTTCATTGAATTTGGTCCACAAATATATTGTTTAGGACTTTTGCATTTGTGTTCATGAGACATATTAGCTTGTTATTTTCTTCTTTTGTAATGTTCTTGACAGGTTTTAGCATCCAGAGTATTTTTCTTTCAAAAAATTAGTTGGGAAGAAGTCTTTCTTTTTCAGTTCTCTGAGAGAGTTTGTATAAGACTGAGACTTGCTTTATGGCTCAATATATGGTTAATTTTGATAAATACTCTGTGTACATTTGAATGGAACTCTATGTTCAGTATTCTATGTTTATGAATCAAATCAAGTTTAGTAATATTGTTGAAATTTTCTGTATACTGGTTGATATTTTAATCAATTTGTTTTATCCATTACTGAGAAAGCTTTCAATATACTTATATATTTTTCTATTTCTACTTTTAGGTCTGTCAGTTTTAGCTTCACATATTTGAAGCTATGCTATTACGTGCATACTGAGGTGCATTTGTTATATCTTCCTGGTGAATTAAAACATCTTTTTATTCTTTTTGTCTCTAGTAATGCTTCCTGCCTTAAAGTCTACTTTGCCTTATATTAATATAGGCATATCAACTCTCTCTTGATTTGTGTTTGCATAGTATTTTGCAGCCTTTTCTTTCAATCATTTTGCATTCTTACTATTCAACTTGAGTCTCCTACAAGCAGCATATTTTTATTATTTTTAATCCACACTGATGCTCTTTGCCTTTTACTTAGAAAGTTTAGTTCATTAACATTTAGAGTAATTGTTGATATATTTTCTTTCTATTTGTTCCTCTACTTCTCCTTTCTCATCTCTGTTCTTTTTTTCTCTCTTTTTGTCTTATTTTAAATTTATTTTTACTGTAACACTTTCATCATATTTTCTTGTTAGTTATATGTTCCTAATTATTACATTAGCAATTGCCATAGAGACTACAAGATTACTTACAGACTTATTAAAGTTTAATAAAATTAGTCTTTTTCACTTTGTGGATGGTACAAAGGTTTTGGAGTACTCAACCTCCTGCCTAATTCCTATTACATAGCTCTTCAGTGTTTACATTTTCTGTAATGTAGTTACACACCTCAGATTTTTGGTGTTGTGGTTGTTTGTATTAATTAGTCAATAATCACTTAGATTTATCTTTTGTGTTGTTCTTCATTCTCTCCTGCATCTGAGGGCGGTCAATTGCATGAGGCTTATGATTCTTAATGACCCCTCTCTATTGACTTTGGCCTTGGGCAGTGGGATATAAACAGATGTGATTATACCATGTCTGGGCAGAAGCTTTATGCATGATTGTGTGGATCAGCTCCACATTTCACTGTTCACTTCTTCCATAAGAATCCATCACGTTCCTGCTAAGGAGTGTTCTTTCCTGTCCCATCACTGCTGATGAATAATAAATTTGGTTGTGTGAGGTATTAACTTTGTTATGCAGAAAAGATAGTTAGTAAACTGAGCTTCCATTTAAGGACATTTTCCTTCTACCTACAGAACACCTTTAGTGCAGGTATGCTGGGAAATTTGAAAACTTTTTCATTTCACATTCACTTCTTTTGCATTCTTTATTGAAGTATAACATAAATACTAATAAGTACACAGATTGATGAATTTTCACAAGGGTAAATACTCCTTTGTAACCAGGACCCAGGTCCAGAAGCATAACAATATCAGCATCACAGAAACACCCTCCTGACGCCTCCTCCTCGGTGGTGGTAGAACTTTCCAAATTAATGGCTACCCTGATTTTAAATACCATACATTCATCTTGCCTATTTTTGGACTTTATATAAAGGGACTCTTACAGTGTGTATCTTTTATCTGATTTATTTTGCTCATGAATCTGTAATATATAATTATATCAAGTTTTACATCTTTAATATATTAGGCTATTTCTCTCTTTCTTTGTACCTCTTCATCCTTGCTAGGACTATGTCACTTTTTAAAATACTTGATTGTTTTGTTACTTTTTCTTTCATGCATATGCTTTGTGATTACTGTTCTTCTTCTGCATGTCAGGTACTATGTAGCCAACGTGAATGCAGACATAACCAGCACGCTGTCTTGGCTCTAGTAGGCTCACAGTCTAAGGGGCCCGCAGGTAAATAAGTAGTATGATAACTGTCACAATTGAGATAACTATAAGATACTGATTATTATGTAATAAGTGGATAAAGGAAGGACAAAATGAACTGTTTGCTATGTCCATGGCAGCCCAATTCAACTATTAATTATATCATTATGAGCACTTATGTACTAGGTACCTGGCACTAGTCTAAGATATAGCAAAAGTTATGACTTCTAACTTTGCAGTGAGCTTAGCACACACCCTACACAAATAAAACAATAAGTGAATGATGTCAATCAGTGATGCCTGCTGTAAGTGGAGTGCAGCAGAGTGCAGTGAATGAGAGGCACTTGGCGGGAAGTGTTGAGGCTCTGAGGTGGTAAAAGTGTAGCTCAGTCAAGGACTGAGTGTGGCTGTGTCCTCATGACCAAGGTAGTGGTGAGTGGCATGGCATGAGACCGATGAAGCTAATGAGACCCACATGGAAAGCTTTAAAGTTCAAAACGGGGAGTTTGATTTTCATTCTGGGTTTAAAGAAAGCCAGTGCACTCCTTGAAGCTGAAGGTATAGAATGAAAGAAGGAGGATGCTCAATGTGCTCAAAGAAAGAATAGAAGTGATAACCCAGGGGACAATAAGTCCCTAGCCTTCCTGCAATTTCAGGTACAAGAAATGGTGGCGATAAGTCTGAAGAGACAGATCGTGAAGGGCCTTGAATGCCAGGCTCAGAGTCTGAGACTTTACCCAAAAGGGCAACAAAATTTACTGAAGGATGAAATGTGAGAAAGGGACATGAGCAAAGAGAAGCTTTGGACATTGATCTGAGGGTGTGTGAAGCATGGCTTAAAGTAAGGAGGACACATATTACCCCTTAGACCTGATAAGGCTCGTGCTTAGCAAACTTGTATATTTGATAAGACACCTTAGGAAGGAAATTAGAGAAAACATGACATTTTTGCCTTCAGACTTCCTGTTTGCAGACCCACTGTCTGTGAAGACTGACAAATGTGGACCACATCCCGAAGGGGAGGGCTGTGAACAAGGACACGGGAGCGGGAACATGGCCTTAGTTCCTCCTCCTGTTCTCTGAGGCATGGTTCTTGATCATTCTTGTCCCTCTAAGAGAAGGCAGTCCATGACTGATCTTTCTGTGCTGTTTATGGAAGAGGCTGAGTGAGGGTGGGGAGTGGACCGCATTGATGGCTGGAAAGCCTGAGTGAGGAGGAGTTGGAATTATACACAGTAGGGAGCCACTGGTGGCTTTTGAGAAGGGGAGGGTGTGGAAGAATGGATATCTAGGAAAATTTGCCTGGCAGTGGTAGGCAACATAGCTATAGAAGCATCATTTTGATAATGAAGCCAGTAAGAAGCAGTAGGATTTTAAAAAACTCATTACTTATAAATGTTGGTCTTCATTCAAAAGGGATTATATAGGTATCTGAATATTTATGTTTCTAAAAATGGAGAAAGCATAGTTCTCAGAGGGACATAATGATATTTTTGAGTTTTAGCCAGAAAGATATTATATGAATTGAAATTGTTTCTGTATATATTATCACATTTTATTCCCATCACCCTTAAGAAGAAAGTGCAGGCAATAGTCTCGTCTTCAGAGAAGGAAAATAAGCCAGCATTTAAGCCCTTTCCAATAGTTGAGGATGGCCACAGAGGTTAGAGGACAAAGCCTGGAATCTTTTTAATCAGGTCACTGGGGCTAATTCTACAAGTGGGGCTAATTCAAGTCCATAGGAAGGCCTTGACTCTAAGTTTCAGCCCTGTTTGTCCAATAGAACTTTAGGCCATAATGCCAATGTTCTGTACCTCAGCTGTCAAACACGGTATCTACTGGCCACATCTGGCTTTTGTAGACTTGAAACATGGCTGATGTGCCTAAGAAATCTTTTTTTTATTTAATCTTAGGTAACTTAAACTTACATTCACACACCTACATGTGACCAGTGACTCCAGCCGGAGCTCACTGCTCCTCCCTGGACTGTCTCCTGGGCTTTTACTCATCCATCTGTCAAATCTTGGGTTGCTTTTTCATGCTTATGGACCAGAAAACCAGCTTTTTACTGGGGAGAAGGGGGAGGCATCAGGATACTGGTTCAGAGTCTTTCAAGGTGCATTTGACATGATAAAAGGTCTCTGTAGTCACATGGGGCTGAGCAGATCCGAGTTAAACAAGGGTAAATGAGGTCTTTACTGAAGGACATTTTTGAGCCTTTTCAATGCTAACGCCCCCTTTAAAACCAAAAGAAAAGAGATTCAGTAACTATAGGCACATTTTCACAGGACAGATAGAGTACCAGGGAGTATATTTTAGAAAACTGACTTTGGAGAAAGAAAACGTGTCTGAGCCACTTACTGGCTATGTGACCTTGAACTACTTCTTTATGTTGCTTATCTTCAGTTCCCTTATTCACAAAATGCTAAAAATATCTCCTAACTCAGAGGGTTGCTGTGAGTATGTGCTTACTTAGAGGCGATTAAGACATGGTCCCCCGCTTCAGTGAGCCCAGATCTAGCTGTTAATCATGGACGTGAACTATACAAAGATGTGAAATTCTAACAGAAATGACACAAAACCTGCTGATGGACAAAAGGTTTTAAAATCTCTCCTTTCACCTTCATTCTCTGACTTACCCAGAGATATGCAGTTTCCTGGGTGGGTTTGCATTTATAAAGTGTTGTTTCCTTGAGCAGTCTGCATTGTCCTCCCCTACATTTGTAGCCTGCTTGATATGGGTTTAAATATTCCTTGTCTGGCTTGTACCATTGAATTTTAATGTTTGGATGTTGGGTAATGCAGGAACAGCTGTTGACAAAGGAAGGACACACAGTTTGGCAGCCCCATACTACCAATCACTGACAGAAAGTGGTCTTGTGTTTTGAAATTTGACTCACTGAAGTCAAATTCATTGGCCAATGAATGGAAGCCTGGAAGGTAGAATATTAAGTCAAGGAGGATTATTTCTGAGTCTTAAGATCTGATGGAATTTGCCTTGCTAGGTTTTGGACTGTGAGACATAAATGTCTGTTATTTATGCTACTCAGCCTATGATATTTTGTTATAGGGGTCCCAGGTGACTAAGATGACCACCTTAGAGAATGTCTTTTTTTGTTGTTGTTTGCTGTGATTGTGTCTGATGATCCTCTACATAGTCAAGTAAAGACTATGCATGTCCTGGCATAGAGTAATTGTCCAATAAGTGTTGATGGAACTGCACTGTGGGACAAGCCTGGGCATTCCACACAGCGCGACACATACTTTTTACCGCTTCTGGACTCATATCGTGGCAGAGAAACTACGTAATTGGGAAACACTTGTTTTTGAGAGAAAGGGCAGAAAGTAAAGCCAAATGGATTGGTTTTACCTGAAAAAGACCCTTCCCCCATGAAAGGTGGGAAGGGGGTATGGGAGAACAAACATGGAGATGAAGGCTCTGCATGAGAAAACAGGTCTGTGTCTACAGGGGGCGGCCAAGGGGAATGAACTAGATCCTTGAGGTGTGGGGTCCACCAGAGCCCGTTCTCAGGACAGGGCTGCTTCTCTGATGGGTCAGGGCTGGGACCTGCCAGTTGCTCTTCATTCTTTCACCTGCTGCCCCAGCCTGTGAAGTTATTTCCCACATTTATTTTGCTTTTCTTTCACTCTGAAAGAAACCCTGTTACTTTGGGGCGGCAATCTGGAGAATTGCTGGCCAAGCTGTTCTCTGATAGCAGAGATAGTGGGCGTGGAGCGTGGACTGTCAGCAAAGTAGGATTTCCCAGGACAACCCTGGAGAGAGAGAGAGACAGAGACAGAGAGAGAGAACGAAGCTGGCAGATGAAGTGAGGGTACATGAGTCCCTGTGAGGAAGGTGAATGCTCTTTGGGGTACACAGTGTCCTTGGGCAGCTCTGGGGAATAAGCCAACAGAGCAGAGGGCTTCCCGGCCCCCGCGGCTCAGCAAAACATGCTGAAGAGGACACGCTAGGCTTCACTGCCCCACACAAAGGAGAAGTGGAGTGTTTGCATCTGCCCATATCCCAGAAACAAAATGCAAGGGTGACTGTCAGCACCCCAGGTAATCAAGGTGGTTGCAGCCAGACTCCCTATCCCCCCACTGAGCCAGAATAGAAGAGGAAGGAAAGAAACTGCAAAGGAAGTGCTGCTACTTTGGGGCAAGAGCTTCTGAAACCTGTCCTGGGACGTGCAGAAGAGAGGACCTTGTCCTGACAGGTCTTGTGATCCTCCAGCAAGCAGCCCAGAAAACCATGCTACTATATGGAACATTCCTTGGATTTTAGCAACAGTCAGGTTGCCATCGTTTTTCCAAAGTTCCCAAGAGGTGCGGTGGGTTCTATCTCCCATCATGGTGTCACCTGAGGTGTCTCAGGAGTGCAGCCAGATCAATTATTGCCATTGCAACTAGGCAAGATTTATAATAATGACTTAGGTCAAGTTTAATAATACTTACAAAACATCATGGCTCCGAGACTTTGCCAGGAAATCTTGATAAAGAAAACTGGACATGTACAAAGGAAGGTTGTGTGGTAATGGAAAGGGTCTGTCTATGTTGGGTTCAAATTCAAATTCAAATTAATTGTTGAATGAAAAAGGAGGTCTTCTTGAAGATGTTCAACCCCAAAAGCCTCGACCTCCTCATCTGTAAAATGGGGTGAGGCTGTGCCTGCCCCACAGCTTTTTGGACAAATTTTGTACATATCTAGTGTGAGGATACTCCTTTGTTTACACAATATTGGTTCACACATTGAACTTGGAAGGTAACCCACTTATCTTGGGCAATAACATACAGCTGCATAAAATTATAAACACTTTCAAATAGGATTTGGAATTCATCTTGTTTAATGAAGTGAAAAAAATCATTAAAGAAAGGGATTTTAGGCAAAAGCCAGGATTAGTGGGATCTCTGGTCCTTCTTACATACAACAGATTACTACAGCTCTTTGTGAAGTATTTTCTAAGCATCATTTCCAATCAAACACTCAAACTAGCAGTTGCTAGGTTCAGAATCATTACACCATTAAAGAAAGAGGGGTCACCACTTTCGTTCAAGTCAGGAAGTACATTTGTGGTATATCAAGTACTAAACATAACCCTTTCCCACACACCCAAAGAAACTGAATGGACAAACAGGGAAGAGTCCACAATGTAGAAGGGGCTGTGTCAGTAGCAAGTCCCTGGTTTGGAGTCAGAAAGCTCCACGATCCAATACTGGCTTCACCAGCTGTGTGACTTCAGGAAGGTTCCTCCATATCTCTGATCTTTCTGCACCATCAGTTGTAAAATGAGGATGATAATGGCTCACACGGCTGTTGTGTTACATAATATAATGGTTTTAAAAATGGTTAATTTTTATAACTAACAAATATATTGGCATAATGCCTGGCATCTAATAAGCACGCAAACATGATCTCACTTCACTTGTATATTAGTGACCTTATTTTAAAAATGTTTGTGTGCCAATTTTAGGACCCAATGGCGGAGAAGAGCTGTCATCCCATGTGCACATCCCTGGGCACACTTGCCTTTGTATTCACAGTTTCACTTGCCGATGGAAGCTCAGCTCATGGTGCCCTCTGACCCTGACTGCTTTCTCAGCCATCTGCCTATGTGAATGGGGGTATTTCCTATTACCTACTACATTTTCTTTGCTCAGGCCCGCAAAGCTGAGTAATAAATAATAGGATATTGATGGTTATGGTTGCTGACAGATGCAGGAGATAGGATAACCCATGTATGCCTGATACTAAAACTACTGAATTTCTGTCTTATGAATGTCTCTCAACCTTTGTATTCCTCCCTCTTTCATTCTAGAAAGGGAGTTCCGTGAAATAATAGGTTATAATCACAAATGCCAGTTCTGACTTATTCATTTTTGGTTTTCTTAAGGGCAGTCTATTATTTCTTTAGAATAGTGGCAATAACACTGATAACAATGATAATAATAATAGAACTTTGTAGACATTTGACATATTTATACTGTACAATACCCTCAATGGTCACTATTTATTATTCCCATTTTACAGATGAAGAAACTAAGGCTCAAAGATGTTAAGCAAGTAACTTCAGGCTATTCAGCAGGTAAAAGGCAGAATTTAAATTCAAACCTAGGTCAGTTTAGTGCCAAAGCCCTGTGAACTTTCTCCTGTACATGGATCTCCTCTTTGGTTTGGTATTTCCAATCTTTTTTTTTTTTTTTTTTTTTTTTTTTTTGTGGTTCGCGGGCCTCTCACTGTTGTGGCCTCTCCCGTTGCGGAGCACAGGCTCCGGACGCGCAGGCTCAGCGGCCATGGCTCACGGGCCCAGCCGCTCCGCGGCACGTGGGATCTTCCCAGACCAGGGCACGAACCCGTGTCCCCTGTATCGGCAGGCGGACTCTCAACCACTGCGCCACCGGGGAAGCCCGGTATTTCCATTTTCTTGCACAGGGTCTGATTCTAAGTATCTGTTAAATGAATAAACAGATGAATGGCTGAATGAATAATGGATGGTTGGAGTGGTTTACTTCAAACTCCTTTTGTAACCATGATTCATTGAGAGACATTTTTTTTTGTGGCCAAATTAACACATTTTTCTCTTGCTTGGTCATGTATCCCCTTGGGACAAATGACGCTGATGAACTAACCTACTTTTTATGCTTCCCAGCAGCTATTGCTAGGTGGGGAATTAGCTGTGTGCATCTGCACTTAGAATACTTTCTAGTTGGAGAGACTGAGCCTGGGCAGGAGGGAGAAGAAACGGGCTTCTGCATTGCTTTCCTCTCCTGCAATGTTTGCAGGAATCTGGAGATTAACAGAACGTGAGGGAACTTGCGTGGAGAAATTCACTGGCAGGCGTGATAACAGGAAGAAGCCCCTGTCCCCAATAACAGCATGGAGCATGCTGGAGGGTTTCTGCCCTTACAGAACTTCCCTGACTCAGGGACCTGGGCAGGTGGTCTTCTCAGGCTGCTGTTTATTGAAAACAGGAAAGCAGGGCAGACTCAAGTACAGACGCAGTTACCACTGTGAGGGTCTCCTACCTCGAGAGAGAGAATAGAAAGTCTAGATGTGAGTGCCTGGAAGGTGCACGAAGCCAGGGCTTCATAAACAGCAGCTGTTTTAATGGATCTTCCCATTAGACGTTAACTCAGCCTGGCCGCTTCCTCCACCACTACAATGCTCTTCACTACCACAGCCCCAGTTTCCCACCCCCAGCAACTTGCTCAAGGTCACAATATTCAGATATCCAGCTGGTGCTGGAACTCAAGGCATCCACTCTGTCATCTGTGCTTTCTAACCCTGACCCAGGGCTGCTCTGTGACCAGTGCTTTCCTGAGCACTTTACACAGGTAATCTCAATTCATAGCCATGACTGCCCTATTTTTACAACAATTTTATGTACCAAAAAACTCAGACTCAGGTAAAAACACACCCAGGTCACATCGTTGGCAAATTGTGCCTTGAGTTATGTGCCCATGTGTGGCTGAAACTTTAAACTTTAGTCACCATTTGTGATGCTCGTTTCCTGTTGTGCCATCTTGTTGTTAGGTGACAAGGTCTTTGCACTTACCTGGCTAAGCTCTGGGTCACCAGCTGCTGGCACCCTCAGGTCCAAGACATCTCAGCAGGGAGTGTCCTCTGCAGGGACTTTCTGTCTATTTTGGAAGCCTGTCCTGTTAGGTCCTCCTGGTTTTCTGCCGGGGCTTCAGAAAGATCATTGCAGGGCCTCTGTCTGCCAAGAGCCTGAGAAATTCCTGGGCGCTTTTTGAGCCCCCTTTAATTAAGAGACAACACCAGAAGCTGCTAGAGCAATGGACATCTATCTTTGACTAAAAGGTCACCAGCTGAGGGACAAGGGGATGAATCAAAACATTTAGGGTCAACCTTTCACACTGAAAGTCATCCATAGCCAGTGGGTGATTTCATTTTGAGGAGCATGTGCTGTTTTGTACAGACAGAGACATGCAGCTTTTCTTATTCTTGTTTTGACACTGAATCACAAACAAAACCTTGTCTTTTCCCCTTTGTCTGCATGCACACTATTTAACAAAGGATGGAGCGCAAGGGAAGGGTTCTCACTAATGCCTTGTTCATTAATTTAAAACAGGTTTGTAATCATAAGTTCATTCTCTAAGTCTGAGTCTGTTTCTGTTTTGTAAATAAGTTCATTGTATCATTTTATTTTTAGATTTCCCAGATAAACTGTATCATAAGATATTTCTATTTCTCTGTCAGACTTACTTCAAGGACCTACTGTATAGCACAGGAAACTCTGCTCAATATTCTGTAACAACCTAATTGGGAAAATAATGTGAAAAAGAATAGATACATGTATATGTATAACAGCATCACTTTGTTGTATGCCTGAAATTAACACTGTTAATCAACTATACTCCCAAATAAAATTAAAAGTTTAAAAAAAGATTAAGAAAAACAGGTTTCTCTCAGATTCTTCATTCATTCATTCAGTCATTGATGAAATGTTAACCTACCATCTGCTAAGTAATTGATAGTGAACTGAGGTTATGGTTATAATCATCATACAAAAAAGAAATGATTCTTGTTCTTGTAGAATCAGCCTGGTTGAGAGATAGCCAGTAATTAAAGAACACACTTGAGTGTAAAATTTAAAAAGTCCTAGCCAGGTGTTTGGCCTAGTCAGGTGGGTCAAGAGAAGCTTTGTTGAGAACATGTCTCTTCAGCTGATATCTGACTTAATTAAGTGAAGAGAGGAAGGAAACACTCCAGATATAGGAAGCATCATGTGCACAGACCCTGTGGCAGGTAGGAGTACGCTGATTAGGAGAGACCTAAAGATGGTGAGTGGGTGAGGCAGAGAGGCCCCCAGGAGGCTGAGGAAATGGGGGAGGAGTAATGGACCAGACAGAATTTGGGCACCATATTCAAAGGGTTGCTTTGTCTGATTTGTTTCTTATTTTTATCCATTAAAGGGTTTTTAACAAATCATTGGCATTATCACATGTGTTTGTTTGCTTATTTTAAATATTATTCTGGCTATGGTCCAAAGAACTGATTACAAAGAGTCAGAGAGGATTTGAGGAAACCAGTTTAAAAACAGTTGCAGCCGTCCAGGGAAAAAGGAAGGTGGCTTGGACCAGGTGGTGATGGTCTTGACGGTGAAGGAAAGAGGACAGATGTGCAAAATACTTAGGAGATAAAAACCATTTATGCAAATAGGGGTTTGGCTTGAGCAGAGCTCCCGCCAGCCTCCTGAGCAGCTTGAAGCCAGGGAGAGACTGCACACTCAGATCTGGCATCCAGGTAAGTCTGCAAACTAAGCTCCAGCCCCTGTTCCCTGCATGGGTGAAAGCTTTTGGTTTTACTTTTCTGCAGCTCACCTGAGGCCCTGTGAGTTACAGCAGGCTGCGTGCAGGGTATAGTCCCTGTTTGGCCTTAGTTTCCTACGTTGTTAAATGAGGAAGGCGGACCAGACTTTATTCAATGCCCCTCCCAGCTCTGTGGCTGGCAGTTCTTATGACCAATGTGCATTTTGAAGGCCTCATGGAGATGCTTGTATTCTTGACTCCTAATAGTCACTTGTTAACTGTAGCCCCTTATACATCAGGGATGGGTTTACATTCCTTTCCACACTTCTCAGTGGGTGCACCATGAGCATTTGCTGATTTGATTTCATTTGATTTGACTTGAATGTTGGCTTCAAAGCCAAGATTTGAACCAGACAGACTGAGAAAACCTGGCAGTCTTGACCTGTGTTCTGGCCTGTCAGTCACTGCAGTGGGATATGGTGTGAGCTAGGTCAGCAGGCATGAAAAGCAGGTGGGTGGTAAGAAGAGACGGGCACCCCTTAGCTGATACAGGCAGAGGGGCATCCACAGGATCAACCTCTTAATTTTTATACTTGGATTTGTAATGCATGCACATGGTTAAAAGATCAAACAGCCCTAAGAAAGATCACAATAAAGCAGCTGACCCTTCACTGCATAACTCCCCAGCCTTCAGTTTCAAGATTTTTGACTTTCTTCTTGGCTTTACTGTCATACTTCTAAACATAATGCCAATGCTACTGCTTTTGTAATTATCATCTTCATGTATCATTTGTTGATACATGAGGTTAGGATTTAGCCCTCTCATATCTCTTACCACATCTCTTTCCTATTTCTTTACCCTCAGAGGCCCCCCATTTTTCCAACTGAGTTATAGCACTATTTTTTTAAACTAAATCTCTGTTCACAAATGAACTTATTTACAAAACAGAAACAGATTCATAGACCTATAGAATGAACTTACGGTTACCAGGGAGAAGGGTGGGGGGGGATGGGGAGGGATAGTTAGGGAGTTTGGGACTGACAGGTACCCAATACTATATTTAAAATGGATACCCAACAAGGACTTACTGTATAGCACGGGGAACTCTGCTCAATACTCTGTAATGACCTAGATGGGAAAAGAATCTGAAAAAGAATACATGCATGTGTATGTATAACTGAATCACTTCGCTGTGCACCTGAAACTGACACAGCATTGTAAATCAACTATACTCCAATATAAAATAAAAAGTTAAATGTATGTTCACTGTACCCCACACTCATCCATACTCAGCCAAATTGTGTTTAGGTGCACAGGTCCTGGGTCCTAGATGTCAGCACAGGGAACTGGGAGAGGCTGAAACAAAGAGGAATTTTACACCCATCCTCACTTTCCCTCAAACTCCATTGAATTTTCAAGCACACGTTGTTTGGGAGATGGCACTTTTTCTAAGAAACATGCATTATCTGAGTTCTATCTGAGAAATATCTTAGTTTTTCTTCCATCTGTGGGTGTGAAGCCAATATTGTGATACTTGTATATGTTCTGTTAACTGTTTAACTTATTATAAAAATGAGGCGAGAGGGAATTCCCTGGTGGTCCAGTGGTTAGGACTCCATTGCAGGGGGCACAGGTTCCATCCCTGGTTGGGGAACTAAGATCTCGCATGTCTCACTGTGAGTCCAAAAAAAATGAGGCCAGAGATTATGGGATGATCAACTCAGCTCTGGACTTGCTGGAGGAATGATACTCTTTCTTGGCTGAAGACAGTTCATGCTCCAGCTGTGGATAGAATCCTGACACTCTCCAGATGTTAAGGATTTCTCAGCATGAGAATAAAATATGAGCTATAAATCTGAGCAGAATTTGAAGTAGGGAGATAACATAAAATTCTTTGGATATTTTGCTTCTGGGAAAAATGCAAGAGACAAGTTTTCCTATTCTTTTTGCTAAGTAAAACTAAAAATCTTCTATGTTATATAGAAAACAAACCTAGGAAGCCTCTGAAAAGTGGAGAGAAGAGGGTAGCCTGGCTATGCACCTCAGACCTGAGGAACAACACGGTAGAGTTTCATGGAGATTTCTTTCTTTTCTTTTCTTTTTTTTTCCCCCTCATATATCCCAGACCTATGAAAGTCCCAGAGGGCACAGACTTATGTCCTGATGTGTTAATAATTACCTTGAATGTAAATGGTTTAAGTATGCCAATTAAAAGACAGAGATTAGAAGAGTAGATTTTAAAACATGACCCACCATATCCTGCCTACAAGAAACTCACATCAAATACAATGAATTAGGCAGGTTGAAAGTGAAAGGATAAAAAAATAGATACCATACATATACTAATCTAAGGAAGACATAAATGGCTATGTTAGTGTCAGATAAAGTAGACTTCAGAGAAAGAAAATTACCAGAAACAGAGAGGGACATTATACAATGATAAAATGATCATTCAACCAAGATGACACAGTAATCCTAAATGTGTTTGACCAAGCAACAGAGCTGCAAAATATATAAAGCAAAAACTGATAGAACTAAAAGGAGACATAAACAAGTTGACAATTATAGTTAAGAGATGTTAAGATTCTTCTCTCATCAACTGATAGAACAAATAAACAGAAACACAGAAAGGATGTAGGAAAACTCAACAACATCAGCAACCAAGAGGATCTAATCGACATTTATAGAGCATTCTGCCCCCATATAGCAGAATAACATTTTTTCCAAGTGCACATGGGATATATACTAAAATAAATACTATCCAGGGCCATAAGACAAACTTCAGAAAAACTTAGAAAAATTGAAATCATACAAAGTGTGTTCTCTGATCACACTGGAAATCACTAACAGAAATAAAAGTATAGTTTCCAAATACATGGAAACTAACAACACACATCTAAGTAATCCATAGCCAATGTCTCATAGGAAATTTAAAAACACACTAAACAGAAAGAAAATGAAACTACAACATATGAAAATTTGTGAGACACAGCTAAAGCAATGCTGAAAGGTAAATTTATAGCATTAGATTCATACATTAGAAAATAAGAAATATCATAAATCAATAATTTATTCTCCAATCTCAAGAACATAGAAAAAGAACAAAATGCATCCAAAGCAGATAGAAGGAAGGAAACAATAAAGGTAAGAACAGAAATTAATGAAATTGAAAACTAAAATAATTGGAAAAAACAATGAAACAAAACTTAATCTTTGTAAAGATTTTTAAAAATGAAAAATATGTTGCAAAACTAACAAAATAAGTGAGAAGTTACAAATTGATAATATCAGAAATGAAACAGAATATATTACCACATTTCCTGCAGACATCATGGGGATAATAAAGGAATGCCACAAAAAATTATATGCACATAAATATACAAGTTAGACAATTCTTCAAAAAACACAAAATACCACACCTCATCCAATATGAAATAGGTACTGTGAATAGCTGTGTAACTATTAAGGAAATTGAATTATTAATTTCAAAACTCTACTCAAAGATCTCCAAGCTCAGATGATTTCACTGGGAATTTTTCCAGACATTGATAGAAGCATTATCAAATCTAAACCATTTCTCATGGATTATGTAAGAGGAGGAAACACTTCTTGATTCATTTTTAGGAAGTTAGCAATTACCCTGATTGCAAAACTAGACAAAGACAGTTTAAAAAAAAGAGAGAGAAAACCATAGGCCAATAATCTTCATGCATATAGATGCAAAACTTCTTAACAAATATTGAAACACAGAATTCAAGAATACATAATAAGAATTATATACCATGACAAAGTAGGGTTTATTCCAAAGATGGAAGGTTGGTCAGATTGATTTGAAAATCAATCTATGTAATCCATCATGATATTAAGCTAAAGAGGAAAAATCACATGTGCATATTAATCAATGCAGAAAAATGGTTTGCCAAAATCCAACACCCTTTCATGATTAAAACAAACAAACAAAACAAACAAACAAACATGTCTTTCAGTAAACTAGGAATAGAGGAGAACTTAAATTGGTAAAGAGCATCTACAAAAACCTACAGCTAACATTATCCTTATTGGTGAAAAATTGAATGCTTCCCCCCTAAGATTGAGAACATTGTAAAATTGTCTGCTCTCATTACTCTTATTCAAAAAGGTGCTGAATGTTCTAGCTAGTACAATAAGGCAAGAAAAGGAATTTAAACTTATATAGATTGGAAAGAAAAATAAAATTGTCCCTATACACAGATGACATAATTGTCTATGTGGAAAATTCCAATGAATCTACAAATAAACACTAGAACTAGTAAGTGAGTTCAGCAAGATCATAGGAATCCAGATAAGCATACAAAAATAAATTGTATTTGTACATACTAGCAATAAACACATGGGCACTAAAAATTAAAATACAAAAATTTAAATCTGTAAATCTAACAGGGAAATGAAATACTTAGTTGTATTTCTAACAAAACATGTATAGAGCTTGTAATTTTGAAAATTACAAAATATTGATCAAAGAAACCTAAGTAATATCAAAGAAGGCATTCATGAATTAGAAGACCCAATAGTAAAGATAACAATTCTCCTCAAATTGGTATATAGGTTTAACCCTGTTGTTTTCAAAATCCCAGCAAGATATTTTTGTAGCTATGAAGATTATTACAAAAAATTTATGGAATGGCAATTGAACTTGAGTGGTTAAATTGATTGTCGAAAGAATAAAGTAATCAGCCTACCCAATTTCAAAATTATATAGCTCCCGTAAATACTGTATGGTCTGGGAGGAATGCTAGATACATATAGTTAAATGGAACAGAATAGAGAACCCAGCAGTAGACCCATACAAATATGTCCAACTGATTTTTCACAAAAGTGTAGGAGAAATTCAATGGAGGAATGCTACCTTTTTCAACAAATGGTGTTGGAGCACTTAAACATTCATAGGAAAAAACAAAACAAAACAAAACAAAACTTCACCTAAGTCTCACATCTTATACAAAAATTAACTTAAAATGGATCATGGGCATAAATGTAAAACTATAAAACTTTAGGAAAATCACAGGAGAAAATTTTCGGGGCTTAGGGATAAGGAGTTCTTAGACTTGACACCAGCTGTACAATTCTGGGGAAAATGATAAAGTGGGCTTCATTAAGATTGAGAACTTTTGCTTTATGAAAAATACTGTTAAGAGGTGAATGAAATATCACAATCCCCAAATGTTACACATTATATATGGTTCCATTAATATAACATCTTTTGAATGATAAAATTATAGAAATTAAGAACAAATTAGTGATTGCTAAGAGTTAAAGAGGGGATGAGGGTAGGAGAGAGGTGGGTAGGGTATGGTTATAAAAGGGCAGTCTGAAGGATCCTCGTGGTTATGAAAATGTTCTGTATCTTGACTGCATCAATGTCAATATCCTGGTGGTAAGATTGTTTTATTGTTTTATAAGTGATCATGTCATTTGAGGAAACTATGTAAAGGATACACTGAATCTCTTTATATTATTGGTTACAACTGCATGCAAAACTAATGCACATGAAAACTTTGTTAAAAAATTATCTGGACATTAATTTGAGAACAAAATTGGATTTTGGAGATTGATTTCTTTATACTTTAAACTTTTCTCCTGGGAACTTCATACTGAGAGGGATTTTATATTCAAATTTGGGACATCTATCAATAGTTTATTGGCATTTTATGACTGAAATATCTCTAGGTTTTTAATATCATTGTAAAATTTAGATGAGCATTTTAGAATGGCAAATAGAAAAGCAGATTCATTTTCAATCTTGGGTACAGAGTGACCTTGGAATTAACTTCTATTTTGGAGTCTTCTGGGGACAATGCCCACACTGCCTGTCAACGTTCACAAAGAAGTGTTCTCATATATTAGGATCAGGACTGTGTTGAAAGTCACATGACTGGCTGATGATAGGTTCATGGTATGTCCATTATGTTAATAAAAAAATGATGATTATTGGGGGTGTGTATGATGTGGAAGCAGTGCCCATTGAGTGGAGGAGGATTCCTAATTGCAAGTTTGAGAGAAGCAGTTGAGTATTCCTAACTCAATCCTTCTTCTCTCCCTCTTGGTGCTTCCTGTGGAAATCTTACTCTCTTTTCCTCCCCACCATGGATTACACAGGGGCAGCCCCCTAGGAGAGGCACATGCAGGTAGAAGTGACCTTATGAAATTCTGGAAAAAGACACAAGACACAGAAATATAGGTATTGGCAGTTAGAAACTGCTGAGCTCATTAGAACTGCTAAGGTCAGAGGCACATAGGTGGGTCACATAGAGCATCTGCTTCAACTTATCACACATGCAGAATTCATCTATCCATTATCTATCTATCTATCTATCTATCTATCTATCTATCTATCTATCTACCTATCTATCTATCCATGCATCCATATATCTATATCTATCCATCTGTTTATGGGTCTGATTTTCTTAGACCTAGCCCAATGCCTGGTGCAGTGAAAGAACACAGTGTGTATAGAATGAACAAAAGAATGAATCTGTGGGTGAAGTAAGGTAAGGATATCCAATATGATTAATTTCATATATTTTGTCTCTGGCAGACTTTGGTGGGGACATTGGTAGGGCATAGAGAAAGGCAGTAAGCTTTCTCCAAGGAATTTTTCTCATGTAGATGAAAGAAAGGAGAAACATATAACAAACTTATCTTCGTTGATTAATGTGGTAATTAAAATATTGCCTTTAAAATTTTTTTATCATAGTAATATATTTAAAGAGTCAAATTGTTCTATAAAGTTGTCCAGAAAAGAGTAGTCCCTCTCCCCAACATTTCCCCAATCTCCCCTTCTCCAGAGGCAATTGATTTACTTTGTTTTAGCTGTTTTCTCTTTCTGTTTTTGTTTTGGTATTTACCTCTGTTTCATTTAATACAATGCCTTTATTTCTGCCTCAGTTTTTCAGTTTTAGGCATTATACATTGGCCTTTCACTATATCAGTAGAAGAAGATTTATTTCTTTCACCATCCTTCCTCCTGCCATTTACCTCCCTTCCCACCCCACCCACTCAATTATACATTATTGTAATTATGCAAGTGCCATCACTAGGTAAACCATGTAATTATATACCACAATTGTTTCTTCATTCCAAACCACTCCTTTTTTTTCCTTTACCTTGGAATATTTATTTCTCTCTCTCATGCTGTCTTTCTATCTCCATTTTCTATACATTTATTATAAATTTGGCCCCAAACTATCCTGAAATGTTAAGACAATTCAGTTATTTATAAATCTTATCTTCATGAAGAAACCTCTCCCAGAGCCCTTTCCAGTCTGTATTGTTGCCCTCTAAGCCTGGTACATAGCTGTTGTTTTTGTGACCTTCATTTCCCATTATACTTGGAATTCCCTTCAATTTACTGGTATCCACTACTCTTTCCTGCATCCCTATGCAGGCATATCTTGGAGATGTTGCAGACTCAATTCCAGACCACTGCAATAAAGTGAATATCACAATAAAGCAAGTCACCTGAATTCTCTGGTCTCCCAGTGCACATAAAAGTTATGTTTATACTATAATGTAGTCTATTAAGTATACAATAGCATTATGTATAAAAACACTATACATACCTTAATTAAAGAATACTTTATTGCTAAAAAATGCTAACCATCATCTGAGCCTTTAGTGAGTCATAATATTTTTGCTGGAGGAGGGTCCTGCCTGGTTGTTGATGGTTGCTGACTCCTCGGGGTGGTGGTGCTGAAGGCTGGGGTGGCCGTGGCCACTTCTTCAAGTAAGACAACAGTGATGCTTGCTGCATCAATCAACTCTTCCTTTCACAAGTTATGGTTTTGCTGTTTGATAACATTTTACCCACAGTAGAACTTCCTTAAAATTGGAGTAAGTCTTCTCCAAACCTGCCACTGTTTTATGTAACATTATAAATCCTTTGTTGTCATTTCAACAATCTTCACCAGGAGTGGATTCCATCTAAAAGAAAAAACCACTTTCTTTGCTCACCCATGAACAGCAACTCCTCAGTCGTTAAAGTTTTACCATGAGACTGCAGCAATTCCGTCATATCTCAGGATCTGTTTCTAATTCTAGTTCTCTTGCTATTTCTACCACATCTGCAGTTACTTCCTCCACCAAAGTCTTGAACCCCTCCAAGTCATCCATGAGGGTGGGAATCAACTTCTTCCAAACTCCTGTTAACTTTGATATTTTTACCTCTTCCCATGAGTCAAAAATGTTCTCTATGGAATCTAGAATGGTGAATCCTTTCCAGAAGGTTTTCAATTTACTCTGTCCAGATCCATGAGAGGAATCACTATCTATGGCAACCATAGCCTTTTAACCATAACCTATTTTTTTTTGCATATTTTTTTTTTTGCATTTTTGCGGGCCTCTCACTGTTGTGGTCTCTTCCATTGAGGAGCACAGGCTCCAGATGCGCAGGCTCAGTGGTCATGGCTCACGGGCCCAGCCACTCCACGGCATGTGGGATCCTCCCAGACCGGGGCACGAACCCGTGTCCCCTGCATCGGCAGGCAGACTCCCAACCACTGCACCACCAGGGAAGCTCCCCCATAGCCTATTTAAGAAAATGTATTTCTTTATTTTTTCTTTAACATCTTTATTGGAATATAATAGCTTTACAGTGTGTGTTAGTTTCTGCTTTATAAGAAAGTGTATTTCTTAAATAATAAAACTTGAAAGTAAAAATTACTCCTTGACCCACGGGTTATAGAAAGGATGTTACATTAACATGGATGGCATGAAAACAACATTAACCTCCTTGTACATCTCCATCAGAGTTCTTGGGGGACCAGGTGCATTGTCAATGAGCAGTAATATTTTGAAAGAAATCCTTTTTCTGAGCAGTAGTTCTCAATAGTGGGCTTAAAATATTCACTAAAACATATTGTAAACAGATGTCATCCAGACTTTGTTGTTTTATTTACAGAGCACAGGCAGAATGGATTTAGTATAATTCTTAAGGGTCCTAGATTTATTCAGAATAGTAAATGAGCACTGGCTTCACTTAAAGTCACCAGGTGTGTTAGCCCCTAACAAGAGAATCAGCTTGTCCTTTGAAACCAGGCATTGACTTCTCCTCTCTAGCTATGGAAGTCCATAGTCTCTAGCTATGGAAGTCCTAATGGAAGGCTGTTTTGTCTCCACTGATAATCTTTTAGTGTAGCCACCATCATGAATTATTTTACCTACATTGTTTGGATAACCTGGTGCATCTTCTACATCAGCACTTACTGCTTCACTTTGCACTTTTATGTTATGGAGATAGCTTCTTTCCTTAAACCTCATGAATCAACCTCTGCTGCCTTCAAACTTTTCTTCTGCAGCTTCCTCACCTCTCTCAAGCTTCATAGAATGGAAAAGAGTTAGACCCTTGTTCTGGATTAGTCTTTGGCTTAAGAGAATGTTGTGGTTGGTTTGATCTTCTATCCAGACCATTAAAATTTCTTCTGTATTAGCAATAAGGCTGTTTCACTTTCATACCATTTGTGTGTTCCCTGGAGCAGCACTTTTAATTTCCTTCAAGGATTTTCCCTTTGCATTCACAAGTTGGCTAACTGTTGGACACAAAACCGTTTTTCCAGTTTTCAGCCTATCCTGGCTTCTGACATGCGTTTCTCACTAAGCTTAATCATTTCTAGCTTTTGATTTCAAGTGACAGACATGTGACTTTTCCTTTCACTTGAACACTTAGAGGTCATTGTAAGCTTATTAATTGGCCTAATTTCAATACTGTTGTGTCTCAGGGCATACGGGGGACCAGGAGAGGGAGAGAGATGGGGAAACAGCTGGTCAGTGGGGCAGTCAGAACACACACACACTTATCGATTAAGTTCACTGTCTTATATGGGCACAGTCCATAGTGCCCCAAAACAATTACAATAATAACATCAATGATCAGTGGTCAGTGATGACCATGACAAATATAATAATAATAAAAAAGTTTGAAATACTGTGAGAATTACCAAGATATGATACAGAGACATGAAGTGAGCAAATGCTTTTGGGAAAATAGTGCTAATAGGCTTGCTCGACTCACAGGTGCCACAAGCTTTTAATTTGTAAAAAAAACCCAAAACCGCACAAAAACCCTGCCTATCTGTGAGGGACAATAAGTCAAAGTGCACTAAAGTGAGGTGTGCCTGTGTTTTCCTTTCTTGGTCTCCTCCCATGTTATGTAGAATGTATCTTTCAGTAGCTTCCTGAGAAAGAGTGCTTGGGTTGTCAATTTTTGAAACTCTGTCTATAGAAAAACTTATTTATTCTATCCTTATATTTTAGTGTTAGTTTACTGGGTATAACTTTGTTTCAAAATTTAAAAGATCCCTTTATTTTCTTCTATCTCCTATGGAGGTTGTTGAAAATCCAGGATACATTTTATTCCCTGATTCTGTTGTATTTAACCTTGTTTTTTTCTGTCTAGATAGGATCTTTACTTTGTCCTCAGTTTCATGATTTTGTGCTTTGTGTATATCTGATTTTATTCCCTCTGTGGGCCTTTTTAAACAGAACTTTTGTTTCCTTTGGTCTGAAAAATTCTCTTGCATTATTTCTTTGATAATTTCTTCCTATACTTTTTCTCCATTCTCTTTTCCTGGAGTTTCTATTTTTTTATATGTTGGCTGTACTGGGCTGGTTGGTATCTTCTTCTTCATTTTCCATTCTTTTTTGCTTCCCTTCTTGGGAAATTTCTTCAGCTTTATATGCTGAACCTTCTATCATATATTTATTTCTGCTATCTTATTTTTAGCTTCTACAATCTATTTTTTCTTCTCTGCATATTCAATTTTGATAGCATCCTCCACTATCTTCTCTTACATTACTGAAAATATTTATGACACTTCGGTGGTGGTGTTGTTTCCCTGCATAGTTTCTATTTCCTTTGATTTTTTAAAAAAAGTCTTTCTCAGTTTTGGTCTTTCATTTTCACGTTAACCACATTCCTCAATTATCTAGTGATAGTTGGTTTTCTGACTACATTTAAAATGAGGCACTGGGAGGCTGACTGAAGCCTGGAACATGAGTGGGGTTCTCCATTTGTGGGGTTCACTGTGAAATGACATGTCAAGGCATTTCCTTGGAGAATCCCCCAATGTTGGCATCTTCACATTTGTTTTTCTCTTGGATGAATCAGATTCTCTAGAGAATATATAGTTTGATCTCTGACTTGGAGTGTAGAGACCAGAATTCTGAAAACTGTGTGGATAAAGGGTTGGTGGTGTAGGTGGGGGTCTCATCAGTTCTTCACGTGACCATTTACTTAACCCATTTCAAAGCAGGAAAGCAAAGAAAGAGTGTTAACTAACTTAGCAAATCCACGAAAGCTGGTTCTTAAAGCCCAAATGGGAAAAGACATAAATTACTTGGGATACGCAGTAAACTAGAAAGCTCAGAATCTTATGGCATCTTTTGTCTCTAATTGTTGGGGTAAAAGCAAGGCAGGAAGACTGACACACCCAGCAGAGTGAGGCGGCAGGCCTCCCAGGCACCCTCCCCACCCTGGCAGAGGACTGGAAGGTTCTCTGGAAGGGGACACATGTGGACAAATTCTGCAGTCAAGAATGGCCTTACCCCTGACACCATGACCTCTCCTTGGTTTCCCTCAGGACCTTGTTCCTTCCCCGTCATTGCAAGGGACACTACAGGGGCAGAGTGTAAGTCAGTGCTGCGTTCATGCCCCTGTTGACCTGCATGGAGCCTGCACTGGGTAGACTTTTATAGACTGAGTATTTCCTTTCTAGTAAATGACTTACTGATGTCAAAACCTTATCAGATGTTTAAATGCCTCTCCCTGTACTCTCCCCTAGCATCCTCTAACCCTTTTGGCATGTGTCTGTTACAAGATGTGCTGGGTACAGGCCAGAGAGGGTTTTCTGTAACAAATAACACAAAAGGAAACAAAATGCTTGCAATGTTTCTTAACATGGAAACATGATCATGTATTTTCAAAATCATGAAGGTCAATCCACACATGGACATGCAAACTTGGGGTTATCCCAAAACAGTAAGCCACAATAAGGATATTGATATATTTGCCATGTTTTCTAACATTGTTCTATTGTTATAAATAACAGGGGCTCATAGTCTTTACCAGACAACATGTGTTGTGATACCAAAAACAATAGAGCATTTTCATCTTTCATATTTTTAATATTTATCTTTTAAGTTTCTTTAAATGAGTGACACTAATCTGACCCTCATTAAGTAACAATTGCCTCATTCTTACGATCCTTTTGTAAAACACACTAAAAGACTATTTTTTCATTTTCTAAGACTTCTTAGCCTTTCTTAAATGACACATGAACAACTCAAAGCACCTGAAGAAAAATATTAAAAATACAGCTGTATTTTATGGAAAATTCTTTCTGTAATATTTCACTACACAAATCTAATATGTTTTTCTTAGGAAAATTTATATTTTATTGTATAAGTAATGGATGTAGTAAATACCTAAAACCCCCAAAGGATAAAGAAAACAGTCAAAGATATCCATTATTCCACCACTCGTGGGTAGCCTATGAAAGTAGCATTTTGGTTTTTTAAAACATTTTCTCAAATGTATATGTTGTGTTTTTCACATGGGGAATGATTCTATAAGAACAATTGTACAACTTGCTTTTTTCTTCTTTCTTTTAAATCAACAGTATACCAGTCCTCCACATCACAAAATGTGTTTAACCACGGTTTTGTACCATTATTTATTTACTAATTCCCCATGTTGGAGGTTTAAGTCACTTAAAGTTTGTCACTATTATAAATGATGTTGCCAGGGACATCTGCGTGCATCAACCTTTGCCTACATTTCTGATTCATTCCTTAGTATAGATCCCTGGAGGTGGAATTGGTATTTCAAAGATGCTATATATAAGGTTCTGATGCATGTTTTTGAACTGGCTTCCAGAAAGATTGCAGGCGTTTTTTGTGCTCTACACAATACCACCAGAAATGTTACTATAAAAGCACTTGTTGGTGCTGGTGACAAGTTCCCTCCTACACAGAAAAGTCCACATCAGATCATATAAAATTTCCCTGTCAGACCTTGGTCAGAGTCAAGATATTTGCAGTGCTTGACTTTTGCCAGACCAGCTTTGAAGGGTTCATCTAAAGCCCTTTCTGTTAAAATGCCTGTATTTGGCATTCTACCATGTACCTCTCTCCATTCCTTGCCAAATAAGTTGGCTTCATGGCATACAGAACCCATGAAGGTGGAACTCTGAGACAACCTAAAGAGTAAACGAAGATTTCTCTATAAGTTCCCTCACTCACTGGTCCGTCTGTCCATCCATCCATTCACCCATCCATCCATCCATCCATCCATCCAACCTCTCCATGGGGATGGGTATTACTCTGGATACAGGGAATGATGAAAACAAAATTCCAGCCCTCACAAGCTCTCAATATATAAGGGAAGACAACCATCTAATTATTTCCTTTGTCATTTTCTACTATATGAATAGATCATGAATTTTTATTGCCCTGTGTTAATTCAATCCTCTTTCACTGAATAACTGGGGCAACAAATTGTCTTTTATTGAGGAGGTGATCCCCCAAGTTTAACACACATATTCCACATCCTTGTGCCAACTACAAGACGATGATGTTACCACATCCATTTCATAGAGAGGGGAACTGAGGCTCAGAGTGTGCAAGTTGCCCACAGTCACCATATGACTTCGCTCACCACTAAAGTCCCCTGTTGCCCTGGTCCTCCTGCTGCTGCATCCGGTGATCAACACAGCAGGGACAGGCCATGGGACTCAAGCAAGCTTAAGTTTCCTCCAGATTAATTCAGCTTCTTAAAATCAAATTAGCAGCAGCTCCCGGGGTATGTGCCCTAGAAATATAGAGGTGGCACATGTGAGCACAGAGACTGGTGCCGGTTTCCAAGACAGAAGGCCAGGGGAGTGGGCTGCAGCTGGGTGAGTTGCATTCCATCTGTCTGGGGAGCGGGAATGTGAGAGCATCCCATGGGTCAAGTGGCTGCCGCAGAATGAAGCCAGGCTTGGAGGTCTTGAAAGACCCTCTTGCCAAGCTGCTGCCCAGGTTTAAAGCCTACAGGGCTAGACTCCAGGGGCAGGAGCTGAGAAGGGCTGCTGTCATAAAAGAGGCAGGGGGCAGAGGAACTGCAGGTCCTAGCAAACAGTCTTTGAGGCCCTACCAGTGGTCTTCATGTTAAGGCAGCAGCATATGCCTTTGTCCGTGGCTTTCAACTTGGGTGCAACAAGGAGACCTAAAGGCCAGACCTGAGTGAGAGCAGGGCTATGGTTATGCTGCTGCCTTTGCTGGGGGGACTACTTGGAAGAATACGGGACTTAGGAATTAACTCCAATGACTTTTTGTGTTTCTCCATTTAACAGTGGAGCAATGTCAAGCTCAGAAAGATCAAGAAACCTGCCCAAGTCTCAAAATCCTAGTGAGTGATGTGCTTGAGATATTGATCCTGCACATTACATCATTTCTTAGGAGGAAAAGTAGTGTTAATTCTTTATTCACTTCATTTACTCAATTATTAATTTATTCAAAAATATTGATTAAGCACCAACTGTCAGCCAAGCATGGCCTGGTCCTGGCTCTCTGCCGACGCATTAGACCAGCCCTTGGGCTCTGCCCCCAAAGAAGTCCAGGCCTGGGTGGATACATCTTGGCATGGATGTAGCACATTAACTGGCATTTTCTGTGACAATGAATACTACTCACTTTTTTAGAGTAAAACTTCATATTGTTACAAAATTATGTGTTTTCCAAGAAAATCACAAAGCAATAATAAAGAACTGCTCACATTCTACCTTTAGTTTTTACCAGTCCACTGTGGTTTTATTTCCAGCCTTAATATAGCTTCAACCATATAAAATTGCAGGTAGGTCAAAATGGCTAAATAGCAATCTCAAATCATTTAGCCCAAGTAGGACCAACCTTGAGATATTCCTGGAGTGTCTCCTAGGATGGAACAGAAATGCTGGCTCACGGTTCTTCCTCTTCAAGGTGGTAAGTGAGAAGTTTCTCAAATATTAGACCATCTTGCATGTTACGGACATAGAGGAGATTGTGCCTGCCCTCAGGCTCTTATAGAATAAAAGGAAGAAGTGGAAGTTGGCTTGAAGGTGTGTCAGCTTCCATCACCTTTATTAAAGGAGAGAATTAATAATCACCAGCACCCCTACACACACATTCTAAAATAGTAGGACCCTCACCGATTCCTCTGGGAGTTTTCTGCACAGTCTGCCTGTCCATCAGTGCCTTTTGTTTATTTCTTTGTTTTTGGATAGCTAAAGCTGGTGCTTCTGCCAATTTAAAAAGAATAACATTTATGGGATGAGACCAGCCCAGCCCAGCTCAGTCCTTGGCAATGACTTAACAGTCTCCCTGAGCTGATTCTGATTCAGCCCAGCATCAGTTATGCTGCAGGCTTATCAGAGCATAGTTAAAGCACACTTATATGAAACACTAAAAAGGGTTTAAAATGGGCATGTCCAGTGGCTTCTCCTTGTTAACATGCAGGGTCAGATTAACTTAATGGGACAGAGTCCTTGGGGTGAGCTTTATAAAGGTGAAGGACTTATGGTTATAGAGCCTCCAGTTTCTATGTGGTCTGACCTGGCTTCACCAGGACACATGCCCTTGGGCAAATCATCTTCTCTAGCTTCAGACTTACAGAGTCAGCAAAGTTCACAATGTGTATGTTTTGCACATGCTGAAGTCCTCCATGTTGTTGGCATAGCTACAGCCAGATTAAAATAATGTAACCTACTAGTCATGTATTTTTTCCTCCAGAAAAAGAGAAGGAAAAGGGACTAAGCTTGAATTTGTAAAGACCAGGGCATGTGGAGCTGTGTGAGTTTGCATGCAAGTTCCCCAATATATGAATGTCTCCGTCGGAAGTCTTAGTGATCACAACCTTGTAAGAGGGTTACAAGTGTGCCAGAGACTATGGGGTCAAAGCCAGAGGCAGGTTTAATTATTGTTTTTCTCTATAGGTGTTCCCATGAAAAACTGTGCTTGAGACACAACACCCCAAGACTCACACCATACCCAGCAAAGCACCCCATCAACTCACTTCTGCTACTCACTTCCTTAGGCCCACCACATGCAGGCCTCTTCTGGCCTGTCCTCCTCTTTTTGCCAGCTCCCTCACAGCCCAGCATGGAGTCTCAGGTCCAGAATGTCCTACTCCTCTAGAAAATTGTCTCTGAATCACCCCCACCCCAGCCATACCTCCCCCAGGTTGAGCTGCACCCCCATAATATCTTCTGATCAGTTCTGCAGGCATTTATCATGTGTCTTTATAAGGATTGTTTACCTTACTCTCTTCAAAGTCCTTGGGGACAGGGACAATCTGTTATTCACTTTTGTATCTTCAGCATCCATCACAAGTTGGCGTATTGTTGGAACACAATAGAAATAGAAATTAAAAAAAAATGTTTGTGATAGCTAATTTTCTGTGCTAGCTTGATTGGCTTACAATGGGTGGAGATATTTGGCTAAACATTTTTTCTGGGTGTGTCTGTGAGGGTATTTCCAGATGAGATTCGCATTTGAATTGGTGAACAGAGTAAAGGAAGCGGTGGGCCTGAACAGAACAAAAAGGTGGAGGAAGGGAGACCACACCATCTCTGACTGCGTGAGCTGGGACACTGGTCTTCTCCTGCCCTCAGACTGGAGCTCACACCATCAACTTTCCTGGGTCTCCAGCTTACACACAGCAGACCGTGGGACTTCTCAGCTGCCACAACCATGTGAACCAATTTCTTACACTACCTCTTCTAGATAGATAATCTCCTACTGGCTCAGTTTCTCTGGAGGACTAACACACTATGGAAAATACAATAAAAAACCCTTCTACCAGTTCATTTTGTGGGGAGGGATGCCTGGAATCCCCTCCATTGCACGAGTTCCTGGCATCACCTGGCCAGCAGTTCTCCTCAATCACCCACAGCACTGACCCCGACTACAAGTCTGGTCCAATGTAAGCCCAGGAAGGGTTAGCACTCAGGCCACTGAGGATGAGGCCTGAGTGATGAGGAAAGTGCACTTGAAATAGAATCTGATCTACAGCAGACCTACCATGTTCCCCTGGGACAGGGTCTGAGTCATGTGAATTGACTTGAGTTTTTATACTTGAGGCATTTATGGGGTTTGGCACAGATAACTTAATCTTTGGAGGAAATATTAAAGCTGCATCTACTCATTTATTCCCTTCTCCTGTGTGTTGCATGCAGCTCAGAACCGCATTCTCGTGGAGACAGACAGTAAACACAAACCTGTGTAATATGCCCAGTGACCCTAAGTGTCACCAGGAGGGATGGATTGGAGTAAATGGTAGAGAGTAACTGGGGGGCTTGTTTTAAAGGGGAGCCCCTCAGGTGGAGCCCCTCTGATGAGGGGATATTGGCAGAGCCTGCATGACGTGAAGGAGTGACCATGGGCATCCCTGCAGAGGGAGTCCTGGCAGTGCCAGAGCTCGTGCAGAGCCCTAAGGGAGGGGCAGGCTTGGCAAACTCTAAGGACAGAGGAAGAACCAGAACCAGGGCTTGGGGCAAGGGGAAAGCTGGTGCTGAGGCTGGGTCAGATGGCCTTGATGTAGGCCGTGGTCACTGACTTGGACTTTCTTTGAATGAGATGGAAATATTTGAACAGAGAAATGACATGGTCTGACTGAACTTCTGAAAAAATTCCCTAGCATCTCTGTTGGAACAGTGTGAAGGGCCAAGGGGACAAGAAAAGAGGTTGGTTAGGAGACCTCTGATGAGTGTGGCCAGACCAGGGTGATGGGGATGCCAGCAGGGAAAAGATCTCCAGGAAGGTGGCAGGATTTCCTGCAGAGAGGAGAGGAATCCAGAACAGCTTTGAGGATGACGACAGTGGAGGTCCATGAGGGCTGGGATGCAGAGCTCAGCTCTGGGAAGGATGACTCTGAAATGCTGCCTACCAATGAGGGGAGATGTTGGCTACGTGGCTGGACATCCGGTCTGGAGTCAGGAGCCTGATTAAGACTGGGAGTCACCCACACAGAAGAAGAATGCCGAGTCTATGTAGGGAGTGAGGGCAAGGGCGGGGGAAGGGGGCTGATGCCCAAGCCTGAGGGAGTCCGGGAGATCCAGCCTAGAAAATGAAGACAGGAAAACAGGGGTGGGGGTCGGGTGCTGAAGCTCAGACTCTGGAGCTTAGTCCCAGAGTTAGGTGCAGACAGTCTCCTATCTAGACCTGCCTTTTCCTCACTTGAGCAGTTGGAGACTTGATCTGGAGGCTCAACAAACAGCACTGAGTGCTCACTGTGTGCCAGGTCTGTATTCACGTTGGGGATGCATGCCTCTGCCCTTAGGGAGCTCCATCCATGAGGGTGTCCCCTGGGGCAGACATGCAGGAAAGTGGATGGGCCGTTCCATTGATGTGGGTGCATGAGTGCAAGCAGGGGCACATACCCTACCCTGCCCGGCTGTCAGGAGAGGCTAAGGGGGCTGCTGATCTTGAAAGATGAACAGGTAATCACCAGGCCCACAGCAGGGGCCATGGCAGGGTGGGGAGGCCGGGGGGATGTTACATGCCACTGTAACTTCCCTCATGTTTGTGCCAATGCAAGGGGTTCTCCAGCCCACCCTCCAGCAGGCCCTGGCGTATGTCTCCCGATGTAGCATATTCTTCTCTTGCTGAAGACACAAATGCCCAAATCACCACATCCACTCATTCATTCAGTAATTATTAACCTCTAATATGTGCCAGGCATGGGAGATCCTTGTGGAAAAAAACATTCCTGCCCTTTAGGAGCTGATCTGTGGGGACTATGAGTCATAAACATGTTAGCTGTAAGATTTATGAAGCAAATAAAACACAGATATATGGGGAGTTGACATTTGATCCAGATCACCATGTGTGTCTGGAGGGAGAAGCTGCGCTAAGCCAGGAGGTGCCCCAGGAACCACCAGGCCAGCAAGTGAAGGAGGGGCTGGTCCAGATTGAGTCATAGTATTCAGCAGGGATAGAGCATATTGGACTTTGTTAAAAAGGTGAGTTTTATTCTAAGTGGGAGTTAAAGCCATTGCTCAAAGTACTGAGAAAGGGAAGACATCTCTGGCTGCTGAGTGGAGAGTACCTTACAGAGGAGAAGCGGGGAGTCTCTGTGGTCTGGGTGAGAGGGGGGAGCCTGGATATACCTGGAGTGGTGGCATTGGGGATGGTGAAAAATGGTTGGATTCGTGCTGTGCTTTAGAGGTAGAGCTCACAGTCTTGCTAAGGGCTTGCACTTGGAAAGCAAGGGAAAGCGCAGTCTCAAGAATAATGCCCAGGTTTTTTTTTGCAGTGAGCCATTGGGTGATGTTCCTCAGACATGGGAATGACTTTCCTTCCTCAACATAGAGGTCATTCACCTTGAGATTCCCCAAGGACGTAGCCTCCTCAACCACAGCGGCTCTGCTCGGCTGCATCCAGTGACAGGAGTCACTGCCCAGACCATTGGCCCTGGCAGCCTGCTCTCGGAGCGCAGTAGGCTGAGAGAGTGGCTGCTCAGTCACACTGCCAAATGGATTTACAGGACTGAGGCCCCTCCAGGAACTGTTCCAAATTCTCCTCTTTTGATTTATCTGTTTGTTTGTTTTTCTCCTAATTCTGCTGCAGAAGCCAGCAGAGGGCTTAGCACACATGGTCATGATCAGGTCGCCTTTGTAGCATTTCATTTCATCACATGTGAGAAGGTGACAGCATGGGGAGCCACGTGCCAGCAGAGGTGCGTATTTTCCCTCTGCATTGAAGCATTTTACAGACTATGTCGCGTCAAACACCCAAGTATGTCTTAGAAGGTGAGTGTGTACTCAGAGTGGAGCTGAATCTAAAATGTTCCCCTTGTCTTATTAGCTCCAGGATCTTGGCCAAGTTACCAATATTTTTGAGTCTTAGTTTCCCCATTTGTCAAAGAGTTCTTTCCTCCAAATTATCGTGACTACCTCCAAAAGTAGTGGGAGCTGTTTCTCCTCCATAGTTTTATTTTGCAGGGTAAATGAAAAGATGCCCTGCAGCTGGGAACACAGGGCCAGGCACGGAGTAAATATCCCATCACCGTGAGCTCTTCTCCCCTGCGGCTTGCCCTGATCAGAGGTGTGCCAGTGGGGCACTCGTGTCAAGTGGCTGTTGTGCTTCTGTGATTCTACCTTGTAGTTTGGGGGAGGTTTCTAGGTTCTCTCTTTTCCCCAGTTTGGGCTGGGACATAGTGGTCCCACATGCCATCAGTGCTTGTAGGCACAGACTCTACATCTGCTCAATGCTTCTAATCCATGTTCAGCTAGTGAATTTATGAGACAGAAGTACCCTTAGTCCCTTTGTTAGAGTTGGTGGCAGATAAGGTCAATGACTCACAAAACATTGGTAAAGTGAGATAACAATATCTTTCTTAGAAGGTTATGCTGGGCAACTTGAAAACTCATGGCACCATACCTGTAACATAGTAAGTGCTCAATTTAATGAGAGAAACAGAGAAGAGAAGGAGAAACAGAGGGGGAGAAATATGAAATATTGGGTTTGGCTAGTTTTTAGAGGTAGAGATTATCTATAACTTCTACTGATGGAACTGGGCACTCAGCTCACTTCACTAAAAGCCCATCAGATGCTAGTTTGCAGAAGAGGGAGTGGAGACTCAATAATGCCAAGTACTTCACCCAAGGTCCAGAGCCGGTCAGCAGGAGAGCTAGGATTTGAGCTCATCTGTAACTCCAGAGTTCCTTCTAGTTGCTCCTTCCAGCTGGCTGTGTCATCATCAGGAGAGGTTGATCTGATGCGGTCCGGCTGGGAGAGTCAGCACCAGGGAGAGGGCTCTGTGTGCAGGGGGAAGCTGGGTTTGAGGAAAGAACACAAGTTAGAGTGGGGTTAGGGTTTTCAAGCTGGATAATGGGCCAGCTGTGGGGTGGGTGGAGACAGACAAGAAGTAGGATGCTCTGGGGAGTGTAAGTGGACTGGTGGTCAGGCAGATGGCAGTCCACCCGCTGCAGTTGAGTGAAAGAACAGAGAAGGAGCAGATCTGGGAGAAAAAAACAGAGTTCTGGTTTGGGTGAGTTGGATTTGAAATGTCTGTGAGGGATCATAGTGGATTGGCCGATATCAGTTGGGGATGGGGTGTGAAGCTCCAGAGAAGGGCTGGGCTGGTCCTTATCAGGGGAGTTGTCTGTGCAGTATGTGAGGATATGGACCCTGGAGCCTCTGGTCTGTGCTCAAGTCCTCCTCAACATATGCCTGGGATAAGATTCCCAAGTCCTTGGAGTAAAACAGGGATCATGATCATTCAGGGGCTGAATGACATTGTTCTGGAGAACCTTTTTTTTTTTTTTTTTTTTTGCGGTATGTGGGCACATGTAGTATAGACTTAAGAAAAAGTATGGGTGAAATCTGGGCTCAGGAGAGAAATGTCATACATGACCTCTAAAATTTGGTGAAATCTTGTCTCTTCAGATATAATTAAACATAACGTCCATTCCAAAACTTTTCAACCAGGGTTCTTTGATTTAGACTGAGTTGCTATGGTTTGTATGTTTACAGACTTTGAATAGTGTTCATACCTGTGGAAGAGATAGGATGAGTCAGCTGCATGGGCTGTAGGGTGTCTGGAAATTGCTTTCTTGTTTACAGCCAGGGTGGCCATAAATTTATTATCCAGACTAGGAGATTGAAAGTGAAAGAGGACAGGGCACCGTTATTAATGACACAGGGAGAGCAGGTGTCAGCCTGGGTCACCTCTGGACATGTAGCCAACTCTTATGTTGAGGGAAAGTCATCCCGGCAGGAGTGTGCTGCCCAGTGGCCCTGGACAGCTTTGGGAAATGTCCCAGGTCAACAGAGGAAGCTGATGTCGGAGGTTCCAGACTTATCTCACACTCCTCTTTCCTTCCTGTCCTTCCAACTCACTCGCTCAGCTCTGGCCTTACTGCCCTGGAATGAGCCCTCGGCACTCACTGTGTCCTCTCTCTGCAGTGTCTTACACCAGCAATTCCCATGCCTGCTCCTCTCACCTTCTGACATTATGCCCCCCTCAGACTCTGGTATCCTGCCATCCAAAGGAGGTGCTTCTTCCCAAGTTATGCACTGCCCCCTTCTCTCCCTCTCTCCTCCCTGCTACAGTAATTTCCTGCATGGCTCTTATCACAACAATTAGTTCATTCTCTCTTTGCCCCATTTTGTTTTTGTCCGTGTGGCTCGTTGGGATCTTTGTTCCCCTACCAGGGATCGACCCCCGCAGTGAAAGTGCTGAGTCTTAACCACTGGACCACCAGGGAATTCCCTGTTTCTGCCCCATTTAAATGTGAGATCCACAAAGACAGTGGCTGGATCTGCCCTGTTCTCACCTATATTCTCAGCACCTAGAACAGTGCCTGAAATACAGTAACCACTCAAGAAACATGAATTAAGGAGGTAAAGTAGGTAGGCAGGGCTCCAAGCTGACTCTGTGGGTATCCCCTGCTTTGAAGGCTTATTGGATCTATTCCATCTATTCTCTTCTTGATTTAAGGATTTTATTTCTGTCTATCTGAGGCCAATGGTTGATTAAAGAAATGTGTGTGCTTTGCATCAAAATAGCCCATTGGGTGCCACCTGAAATAACCCGCCTGCCCTCTCTACTTCTGCTCCCAGCTAGCTTCTCAGGCCTCACCACCTCTAGATGGTCCTTGCTGCTGCCCTGTAGCACCCAGAGTCATTCTTTGTCTCTCTCCCACTACACTGTGTTTGCCCACTTCAGGGCGAGCCTGCCTACTCCTTGAGCTCAGGGCAACAATGGCTGGCACAGGGCAGCGCTCAGCTTGCTTGGTGGGTGTGTGAAGGCTGGGAAGGGCCACACAAGCACACCGGTGGCCGGGGACCCAGAAGGAGGGGCTTGTCGAGGAAGATCCTACCCCATGGGGCATTACTTGGGCTTCTATCAGCTGCGGATGCCAGTGGCTAATGGTGGAGGACACTTATCCTGAATAAAAAGGTGGTTAACATTCTGCAGACATTTTCTATCTCAGACACGCACAGGGTAATTTTGATGAAATGTGTTGGTTTACAGAACCTTTGGTGTTATGCACATTCACTGAAATGCATTTGGACTTGACTCTGCCTTGGAGGACTGCTGTGGAGGAATGCAATCAAATCACTTGTGCACTCAAGACTGCTTTCCTATGGATTATTTGGATGTGGCTCTAATAAAAATGCTTGCTTTTTTTTTTCTTTTTTCTCTCCAGCAAATCATTGCTGCGTGCAGCCATGAAATGTTGTTGCACTCCTACTTTATTGCAGATTTAAATTACTTGGATTATTTCGCTGGACAGTGGCTCCCCAAAGCACAATGAATCAAATCATTAATTACTGTAGGTGTGTGCGAGCCATTGGCAAACATTAAACTCCCACTCAGGAGCTCGTTTGGTGACGAAGGCTTCTGAGTCAGTTCCTTGGGGCCCAGATCAAATGGAAACTTCCGGACAAGATGTTACCATTGGCTTCTCTGGTGTGAAGGTGGCAAACACTGTGTGTCCCCGATGGCCACCTGGCATCCTGGGGCTGCTGATCTCGTTGGAATGGGCCCTTCTTCTTTCCTCCACTCCGTGGCCCTGGAACAAGTGCTCTGGTGCTGGATTTCCCCACAACAGCCTCCTGGTTTGCATCCTATACATCCTTTAGTGACGACAAAGAAAAAGAGCGTCACTCCCTTTCCCTTGAAAAACACCTCAAGGCCTTTCCATTGCCCTTCAAGGTAAATAAAAGCTTCTCAGCTGCATTCCGACATGGTCTGGTTTTTTCTACCACTCTGGCTTCATTTACTCCTACTCCTCCAGTAGCCCTTCCCTCCCTGCCCTGTGCTGCCTTCCAGACTGACCTTCTGGTGTCTCCTCTGTGTTTTTGTGTCTATGGACAGTCCCCAGCTTCCACCACTCTTCATGCGATGGACTTGCAGGTACTGTACTCACATGAATCTACTCAGGAATCTCTGATCAGAACTCTGGCTGGGTGAGCTGCCAGTGCCCTCTGGTTCCCAGGATCCATCACACCATGCAGACTGGAGGGCATCCCTCTGTGTTATAAATGGGGGAGCAAGTTCCCCCTTGTGGGGTCTTTAAGGATCACTCCAATGGGGACACAGAAAGGCATATGAAACTATAGGATTTCTTATACTCACACGTCCTAGAGAAAGGGGCAGGCACCCCATGCAGGTGACCACGTGGGAGGAGCACCAGGGAATTGAGCTCAACCACGAAGGTGGGAAGCCAAAAGTGAGGACCTGCAGGCAAGTCAGGGGTGGAGAACACAAGCAAGAGGCATGAGGGGTCACAGCTAGAGGAAGGAAAGAGGGGAACTTGTGGCGGAGACCATCCTTATCACACTGGTGCATCTGAGCTCCCATGGGTGGGGATGTTGAGGCAACAGGAAAGTAGAAACTTTTAAAATTTACAAAATCCTCACATGCCCACAAGCACCACAGGTGGGCCCTATGAGGGTGCTGGCTCTGAGGGGCAAGAGGAATGTGGGGTCTGAGGCAGAGTGGAGGTGGGAGTGTACCACCACCACCCTCCAGGTGATGCCATGGGGAAGGCCGGCTCCATGGGGACAGACCCTTCCACAACCCAGGAGGCAGGGAAGGTCAGATTCACTGTGAAATCTTTCTGGATTTTCCTGGACGTTTTAGTGTTATAGCAAAAACTGAGTTCTTTTGTGTAGTTTGCTTTACAAATGTACTTTCACATCCCGTGTGTGTCCTAAACAAAACACTTCTGCCTGTCAGATGTGGCCCATAGGCCACCAGTGTTGATTTCCTCTGGTTTGGATGTGGACAGTGGATGAGAAAAACTGATT